>NW_022681465.1:108645821-109867915 GCF_009764315.1 Trachypithecus francoisi | reverse complement strand
TTCAGAGGGGAGAGTCCTTCCTCTGCAGCTTGAGAAAAAAAAATCAGGTGCTTCCTGACTTTTCTGATTACTTTTTTTTTTTTTTTTTTTTGAGACGTAGTTTTGCTGTTGCTCTTGTTGCCCAGGCTGGAGTGCAATGGCGCGATCTCGGCTCACTGCAACCTCTACCTCCCGGGTTCCAGCGATTCTCCTGCCTCAGCCTCCCGAGTAGCTGGGATTACAGGCGCATACTACCACGCCTGGCTAATTTTTTTTTTTTGTATTTTTAGTAAAAAGGGGTTTCACCATGTTAGCCAGGCTAGTCTCAAACTCCTGACCTCAGGTAATCCACCCACCTTGGCCTCCCAAAGTGCTGGGATTACAGGTGTGAGCCACCACACCTGGCCTCTGATTACTACTAGATTGTGCAAAATCCTTTGGTCATGATGGGTCCCGAAAGAGAGCATTGATTCGGGAATTGGGATGCCCAGTTTAACACCTGATAACATGGCCATTTTCATTGAATTCGAACTTTCTTTCCTCCTCTCTGCTCCTCCCCACTGCTGTTGCAAGTTGGAGGGAAGCTTCCTGCTGTTTCTTAGGCTTCTAGGGCCCCAGGGACCCTTCCTGCTGTTTCTTAGGCTTCTAGGGCCCCAGGAGGCAAGACAGGAGAGCAAGAAAAACTCTCACCCGACTGACAGCGCTATCAGATGGCTTCAAGGTCCATCAGCCTGGTCCCTGTTTAAAACTGGGTCTGAATCTTTCTCTTGTGGGCACTTTTATGCGCCTTTCAGAGGCCTCCCTAGGATTATTCATTTCTGTGAAATGGGAGATGTGGGTTTTTTCTCCACTCGCTCAATCCCTCCTCACCCCCTGGTTCCCGGGCAGTCTACTCCCCACCAACCCTGTCCTCTGGAGTTCCACTGACCTTCTGAGAGGTCCTCTTGGGCAGACTTCAGATGAGCTCTCAACCAACTCATGACCTACCCTGGCCATTGATGGCTGTGACTTCCTTGGCTCCACAGGCCACCTCCGATGGAGAGGTCCGGCTTTCCTTTCCTCTGCCCTCAGGGCATTGGCTGGGCCCAGGATCTTGCCCATAAGACATGAAGCTGGGCTCCTGGCAGCAGGGAACCGTCCCATGTTTTAGTTTGCATTTAGGTGTTACTGATATTCATTCATCTTCTGTGTCTTGATACATTTTTTGTGAATCTCCTTAACCAATTTCTTTATTAGCATCTTTATCTTTTTTCTAATTGATTTGTAAGAGTTTTTTCATATATCAAATTAACCCTTTTCTGACATATAGATTATAAACACTTTTTCTAAATTTGTCTTGTCCTTTATTTGTGGGTGTTTTTCTTTCTTCTTTCTTTTTTTCTGTAAGAAGGTTTTTGTTTTGTTTTGTTTCTCTGTTTTTCTGGTTTTGTGTTTTTTGTTTTTTGTTTTTTTTTTTGTCTCCACTGGCTGGAGTGCAGTGGTGCAATCTCAGCTCACTGCAAGCTCCACCTCCCGGGTTCACGCCACTCTCCTGTCTCAGCTTCCCAAGTAGGTGGGACGGCAGGCACCCGCCACCACGCCTGGCTAATTTTTTGTATTTTTAGTAGAGACGGGGGTCTCACCATGTTAGCCAGGATGGTCTCGATCTCTTGACCTCGTGATCCACCTGCCTCGGCCTCCCAAAGTGCTGGGATTAGAGGCGTGAGCCACTGCGCCCAGCCAAGAAGATTTTTTTAAAAGGGTACAATCCATAAATCATTTCTGTTAGGATTTTTTTTCCTTCAATGGATGCTCAGGAGCCCTCCCCAATGAAAGGTGTATATTTGTCTCTACCTTCTTCTAGTTCTGTTTTGGTTCTGTTTTTATATTTCACTATTTAGTATATTTTGGTGTAATGCATCCAGCTTTTTTTCCCTCCCAAATAGGGATTCAAATACCCGCCCCCACTTTTTTTTTTTTTTTTTTTGAGACGGAGTCTCGCTCTGCCACCCAGGCTGGAGTGCAGTGGCCGGATCTCAGCTCACTGCAAGCTCCGCCTCCCGGGTTTACGCCATTCTCCTGCCTCAGCCTCCCAAGTAGCTGGGACTACAGGCGCCCGCCTCGTCGCCCGGCTAGTTTTTTTTTTTTTTGTATTTTTAAGTAGAGACAGGGTTTCACCGTATTAGCCAGGATGGTCTCGATCTCCTGACCTCGTGATCCGCCCGTCTCGGCCTCCCAAAGTGCTGGGATTACAGGCTTGAGCCACGGCGCCCGGCCAACTTTTTTTAAAACAGAGTCTCACTCTGTTGCCCAGGCTGGAGTGCAGTGGCATGATCTCAGTTCACTACAGCCTCCATCTGCTGAGTTCAAGAGATTCTCTTGCCTCAACCACCCAAGTAGCTGGGATTAAATTTTTGAATTTTTAGTAGAGACGAGGTTTCGCCATGTTGGCCAGGCTGGTCTCAAACTCCTGACCTCAAGCGATCTGCCCACCTTGGCCTCCCAAAGTGCTGGGATTACAGGCATGAGCCACCGTGCCCGGCCCCCACTCTTTATGTAATACGTCCTTTTCCCATTGATTCAACATGTTAACTTTATCGTACACTAAATTCTCCTCAATACCTGACTCTATTTATTATCAATATTTCTATCTAGACTTGAACGGCTGACTCTTTAATTTCTGTAGTTTTACAATATATTTTAACAACTGTTTTTCAAAATGTTCTTTGCTTTCCTTCATAGAGTATTCCAATTAAAGTGTGCAAAATATGCCATATAACGTGTAGACTTTTCTGTCATTTCCCAAGACCTGTTGGGATCCTGATTTACTGGATCAATTTAACTTGGAGACAGATTGACATCTTTATTGGATTTTGTCATCCAGACTCATCATGAGCTGTATAAAAAAAATACACCTACATTGAGAGGAATCTTCCCTTCTCTGCAGCCCTAACAATTCAAGGTGACATTGTCAACCCAGTTACTTCTGGATTCGGGTTTCCCTCCGTCAGCAGACTGAGCTCTCCCAGCACCGTCCTCCCAGCTCTCTCAGGGATTCCCAGTACACCTGTTTTCAGGCCTCATGGAGACCTCTTATCCCCACAACTCTCTTCTTGGGTCCTCTCTTGGCCTTTTCTGCCTTCACTCCTGCTCCCACCTGATTTAGACTTCATAGTCCAGCACCTCAATTCCTCCATCTCTCCAATACCACAACTTCCCTGCCCATCATGCCCCTTACCAAGCCCCGACCAACAGTCCTGTCCAGCTGGTCCCTTCTCTCCACCTGCAGCAGGCTCTGGGCCCTGCTGGAGAAAATCACGCAGCCCTGAGTTCACTTGGAGCCACAGCACTCGGGATATCCAGCCTCCACTGGGCACCAGGCTGCCAGGCTGTCCTTCCATGTTCCTAACAAGTCTGAGTCCACCACTTCATGGTGTAAATGAGACAATAATAGGTTCTTCCCTGGAGTGGGTGCTGTTGGTGCCTCTTCCAGATCCCTGTACTTGGTCAGCTCATCCATTTCCCAGGCACTGTAAACATTGGCTGCAAATGGCATGCAGATTGCAAATGGCATGCAGATTGCAAATGGTGTGCAGATACCTCCTTTCCCAAAGATTTGTCTCCTGCCAGTGGACGCTGCCCTGCCCAGGAGTTACACAGCCTATGCACATACCCCTAGAGAGGGCAGCCCACATCAGTGACTGACACTGGTGTACAAAGGCTGATCCTCTTGCCTCCAACTGTGCAATAGAGTTCAGACTCCAGAGTCTCCCTTGGATCAAGCCAAAGCTAGACTTTCCTGAGACCACATCCTCTCCTCCCCCCACTCCATGACTTCCCTCCCCGATAGGCTGTCTCTGAAGAGCAGGCCCTCAGTAAATCCTGGCCACCCGAATCCTTGACTCAGAGTCTGCTTCCTGAGAACCCAACCTAAAGATACTATCTCACAAGGTTATTGTGAGTATTAAATGAACTAGAGAGATATGCAAGAGATATGTACATATATTTCAACAGTTTCTACAGCAAGGAAACTCTCCAAACCTGTGAGCTTCTATTGCTTTTAAGTATCATTAGTATTGCTACACAAGAATTCTGTTTGTCTACCAGCTAACACTCAGTTGAGAAAGTACGACATTGGATGAGTCGGGAATCAGTCCAGAGGAAAATTAATTAGACAGAAAGTAGGTTTACTTTTAAATACAAAGAACCCTGGTATTATCCCCAGAGAAAATGTGGAGGACACTGGTGACGTTTGATTTGAAAAAACATAGTGGTGTGTCTCCATTATCTTCAGATTGAGATATCTCCAGGGCTGCGGTCCTGGGGGGCCAAGTTGGCAGGTTTGTCTTTCTGTTCAGTGTAAGGAAGAATTTCCAATAATCAGAACTTTCTAACAAAGGAGGCGTTGTCTCACTCCACCATGAGCTCCCTTTCACGGAAGCAACTAAGTGGAGGCTGAAATGACAAAAATTCCAGCCCTGGGAGGGAGTTGAATGAAGTGACCCCTAAAGGACCTCGTGGTGCTAAGACTTCTGACTTTTGAATTCATGGGTTCCCAAGAGAGGGGGTTCACTGTCAGCGGTTCCATCCACACAGTATGCCCTGCCCTGTTTCCTTCCTCCCCACAGAGTGTGCTCGGGTGTTCCACACAGGTGGGGCAAGGCTGGTGCTATGTGGAAAGAACTGGGAGAGGCTGGAGAACCTATATGATGCCTTGATCAGCGTGGCTGACCCCAGCAAGGTAAGGTCTTCTAGCAGTCGGTGTGGGTAACTCCTGGGCATTCCCAGCCTCCACTGATCATTCAGGATCAGCTCTTGGACCAAGTGCAGGAAACTTGGTGATTGCTTTGGGGAATGTGAGGCAATGAACCCAATGACCTTGGCATAGGGTCACGTTTGCCATTCATAAGGGGTTGACTTGTTTTGACTACCCACCATGACAAAATCGTGTTCTGTAGCCACAGCCCCTTGTCCTGACCCTATATAACTCAAACTCAAGAAGGATCCAGAAGACAGACGATGTGACAGGTATGGGCTGTGATTACAAACATGGCCATTTTTTTTTAATACCTCAACTGATATCTCCATCAAAGAAACCAGATAAATGAGATCCCTTCCCAAGAAGTCTCCCAGAAAGTGAACACTTCTTTCAATGAGGCTGCAGTTTCCAAAGGTTTTTCTGGAGCATTGGTCAGGAGACTGTCTTTGGAGCTCCCTTCAGGATACTTTTTTCGAATCTTTACCTTTGAGGTTGCATTTGGTGATTAGGAACAGCTCAAAGTAATTCAGGGATAAGTCTGATATTTGAGGAGATGAATCAAACAGGACAACACAGAATGCCCCAAAGTGTGTTTCCAGGGATGTGATTAGGCACTGGGTAAAAGCGAGGGTTTGTGGTCAGTTGTGTGAGAAACAGTGAGTTAAGCTAAGCTTGTCCATTTTCTTCACTGCAGGACTTTTCAGAGCCTTTCATATGCCAATGTGCACTGTGTATCTCCAAGAAGAACTTGGAGAACAGTCTGTGTTTCCCAAACAATTCTGACCACGGAACCCTCTCTTCAAGGGCATGGCTCAGATATGGAGTCCTGAGACTCCATATCTCAGGACTAGTCTTTGTCAAACACTGGGATTGCATTTACCACTCAGTGTCATCAATTTTCCCATCTGTCCACCCTCCTACACATCCCTGGATCAACAGAGTCAATGCAGCAAGTGTCTGGCTAAACACAATGCCCCGCACTTAGTAAGCAGATGTTTCAAAAATATTGTGTTGAGTGTATGATTTTAGTTTTTTAAAATGTGGCTATAAAGTCCTTTATTTATTTATTTATTTATTTATTTTGCAACTTGCAAGCCAGGTTGAAAAGCAGTTTCCACAAAGGAGCTCAGAACTGTTAAAAGTAATGATGTCACCCCTGGAGTCAGTGCAAAGCTGCAAAGGGACTGCTGCGAAGGGCGATATTCATTTATCAGGTTCCAGTTGTGGAACCTTGGCCAAGAGTTTAGACTTATTGCTGCATATTCACGTCAAGATTTGTTGGTTTTGCCCTGGTCCCCAAGAATGAATTCTCTGGCAATATTCTCCATCCCAGAATCATTTCTGCTTCTTCGTCTTTTTTTTTTTTTTTCAGTCATTTCATGATCTTTGAATTTCAAAATGGGTGGCTTTTAGATACAGGGCTCCCAAGGTCTGCAAGAGGGAGGAGATCTCACATAACCTGACTCTGTCATTGGTTCAGCAGACATTCACCCCAAAGCTGGTCCTGTTGGACCTCTCAGACATCAGCTGCGTCCCAGATGTGGCAAAAGAAGTCCTGGATTGCTATGGCTGTGTGGACATCCTCATCAACAATGCCAGCATGAAGGTGAAGGGGCCTGCCCATAAGATTTCTCTGGAGCTCGACAAAAAGATCATGGATGCCAATTACTTTGGCCCCATCACATTGACGAAAGGTCTCGTGAGTTTGACTTTCCCATGGGTATCTGGGCCACCAGATTCTACAGAGGGCTCTGTTAAATAGCCAGACAGTCATCCTATTCTATATGGAATTCTCCAGTCCCCTTAGAAAATTCCCTACCTATTGGGTGAAAGCTTTCAGCATTCCCATTTTCAATGTTTATGTAGGAAAAGGAACCCAGGAAGTATCTGATTGGTATATTACAACCACCCTCTCTGTGAAACCCCTCTCCCCACCTAAGCTTTGCCCTTTTACTTCTCTCTCCTTACGTCCCTGGCTTCCCTCCAATTCGACGTCTCTGAACAATTGTCTCATCCTCCAACAATTGTCTCAACAACTGTGTACATTCTGCTGTATCAACCTTGCGGTTGATCTGCTTCTAACCATGACAGTTGGTCAAAGGTAAAGATTCTGTCCTCAGAAATGAAGAAGAAAAAGGACTTATTACCAAATTACAAGAGACCCAGTATTCTGTCAATCCCTTCACAGAAACAGGGAAGGCAGGAGGCTGTCTCCCTTTAATGAATAAGATGGTGATTCCTATGTGAGCCTGTCTGAGGGGCCTAGGAGACACCCAGGTGCAGATTTCTCACCACCAAGTTCAAACGCAGGTCTGAAGCCTGGAAAATGGGCCTGGAAATGACCACAGAGTAGAATGAAAAGTTGACAGATCATGAGGTCAGAAGTTCAAGACCAGCCTGGCCAACATGGTGAAACCCCATCTCTACTAAAAATACAAAAATTAGCCAGGCATCGTGGTGGGTGCCTGTAATCCCAGCTACTCAGGAGGCTGAGGCAGGAGGATCGTTTGAACCCAGGAGGCTGAGGTTGCAGTGAGCCGAGATCATGCCATTGCACTCCAGCTTGGGTGACAGGCTGAGACTCCGTCTAAAAGAAAGAAAAGTTGAAGCCCCTGCTCTCCAAAAAAAATAAAAGTTTATCAAAGCAGAATCTCAGGGGGAATGTAATGTGGAGAACACCTCCATTTAGGGAGTTGGGTGTCCTGGCAAGGTCTAAGATCTAGCATGATCTTACAACTACCGTCTCTACAACCAGCTCCCATGTTGGGCACCTCTAACAATAGGATTCCGAGTACTAAGACAGATGAAGAGAAAGAAGCATTTGGGGCAGAAAGATGACTTTCCAGAGCTTCTAGAATGGTGTCCCAGAGATAACAGTCCAGTCCCTGTGGACACAGCAAACAGGCCAGCACAAGTGTGTTATCTATCAACCTTTAATAGAGACTGTTAACTGGCATCAAAGCAATGAACAAAGAAAGTGGAGTGGAAAAGGGCCAGAAATGGTTTATCTTCCTGGTTAGCCCTCACTAAGGACCCTGGGTCTAGTCCCTAGCTCTGGACTTCAGTTTGTCCATCTTGTTTTTGTTTTTCTTTTTTCTTTTCTTTTCTTTTCTTTTTTTTCAAGATGGAGTCTCGCTCTGTTTCCCAGGCTGGAATGCAGTGGCGTGATCTCAGCTCACTGCAACTTCCACCTCCCGGGTCCACCTCCCGGGTTCAAGTGATTCTCCTGCCTCAGCCTCCTGAGTAGCTGGGACTACAGGCACCCGCCACCACGCCGGCTAATTTTTTGTATTCTTTTAGTAGAGATAGGGTTTCACCGTGTTAGCCAGGATGGTCTCCATCTCCTGACCTCGTGATCCACCCGCCTCAACCTCCCAAAGTGCTGAGATTACAGGTGTGAGCCACCATGCCCGGCCCAACAGTTTGTCCATGTTTAACATGTAGGTGCTGGGTTTCACAGATCATTCTGAAAGTGGACTCTTTGAGTACTGTCTTTTCACTTTTTGCCATATCCCCATTCTGCCTGTACTATTATTAATTTAATACCTTTCTCTGAATTTTCTCATTTTTAAATTAAAGTCACTTTGGGAAGAAATCTGTATAAAACCAACACAAATTTAAAACTTCTTTCATTCTCAATTAATAAAGGGCAACCTGAAAATTAAACAAAGTAAGTTCTCCCAAGGTAGCCTGAGAACGTCAGAATCTTCCCTCTCTTTGTTAAAAGATTAGCATGTGCAAGAGAGGCGTTAAAGACGTACTAGAACCATCATGAGACTTCCTTCTTCCTTCTGGAGGCCATAGTAGGAGAATTGAAACAGGAATGACTTTCTCACTACTGACATCGGCGTCTGTTCTATTCTATTGGGTACCACACGCACTACCTGAGTGCAATATACCCATGTAACAAATCTGCATGTGTTCCCCGTGCATCTAAACAAAAGTCGAGAGGAAAATACAATAAATATAAACATGCCTTCAATAAAAAGAAATCAGTGTCACTAAATGCACATTGGTGGGAAAGCACCAACTTAAAATCACCCAGCAATTCACCAGCCCACGCTTTGGGAACGCTGGATAAACGATTGCAGGGTTCATTCCATCTCTGCCCTGCTGCAATCTAATTACCACGGAGGGAGTGGAGCCCCATGATGAAGGGGAGCCGGGTGAGGGGTCTGCTGGCTGCTGCCTAACTCAGTCGCAAAGTTTTAACCATGACTCTTTGTCCTGTGTTTTCCAGCCCTGCTTCCCAACATGATCTCCCGGAGAACAGGCCAAATCGTGTTAGTGAATAACATCCAAGGGAAGTTTGGAATCCCGTTCCGTACAGCTTGTAAGTTGCTAAGATAAAAATATGAATCTTCTGTTGTATGTCTTATGGTATAAGGCAGGAGCTGTTATGTCTAAGACTAGGCAGATGGTCACAGAGGAAAGGGTCCAAGGATGACACCATCTGCTGGGTTTTCTTTCATCCCTATGGTTCCTATTTTTTGAGCGCCTACAGCATGCAAGTGGCTATGGGAGATGCTGAGATATTAAAGATAAGCTCCCTCTGTCTGCGAAGCTCACAGTCTCCTATGTGGGCAGGACGTACACTAGGTGAACCTGACAATGCCAGGTGAAGGTCACGCTCCTGACAAAGATGCACAGTCATAGCTCCAATGCCCCTTCCTCCATAAAGATGCCCTTGAAGGTCAGGGAAGATTACCATTGGGAAAGAGAAGGATGGGTGCACATCACAAAATGGGAGGGCAATGGAGACCTTCTGAGGAAGGAACCAGGAAAAACAGAAAGGGGCAGAATTCAGGGTAAGGGCAGCTCCAAAAATGAGCGTCCTTTCAAAAGTTCAATGGGGAGAAGGACTTCTAGGTGTATGTTCCTGGGATTTAGCTGGAAAAATTCTGCCATTTCCACATCTGATGAGTTAGTTCTAAGAGGTGGGGAACATGTCATATACATTTCTTCGTGGCCCACACTACCATGTGCAAATTAGGGGCTCAGTAAATGTTTGATGGGTACAAGAGTAGAAGGGAAGAAGGGAGGGAAAAAAATGAGTAGGTCGCCATATGAATTTGCTCAGGCTGCCATAACAAAATACCAAGGCTGGGGCTTACACAACAGAAATTTGTTTTTTTTATTCTGGAGGCTGGAAGTCCATGATCAAAGTGTCGGCAGGGTTGGTTTTCTCTGGAACCCCTCTCCCTGGCTTACAGATAGCTGCCTTCTTGCTGTGTCCCCACACAGTCTTTCCTCTGTGCATGTGCATGTCTGTTGCCTCCTTGTATGTCCAAATTTCCTCCTCCCCTCCTCCTCCTCCTCCTCCTCTCCTCCTCCTCCTCCTCCTCCTCCTTCTTCTTCTTCTTCTCTTCTTCTTCTTCTTCTTCTTCTTTCTTCTTCTTCTTCTTCTTCTTCTCTTCTTTCTTCTTCTTCTTCTTCTCTTCTTCTTCTTCTTCTTCTTCTTCTTTTTATTTATTTATTTATTTTTTTTTGAGACAGAATCTCACTCTGTTGCCCAGGCTGGAGTGCAGTGGCAAGATCTTGGCTCACTGCAACCTCTGCCTCCCAGGTTCAAGCGATTCTTCTGCCTCAGCCTCCTGAGTAGCCGGGACTACAGGCACCCACCACCACGCCCGGCTAATTTTTGTGTTTTTAGTAGAGACAGGGTTTTACCATCTTGGCCAAGCTGGTCTCAAACTCCTGACCTCAGGTGATTCGTCTACCTTGGCCTCTCAGAGTGCTAGGATTACAGGCGTGAGCCACCACACCCGGCCCCAAATTTCTTCTTCTTATAACAGCACCAGTCAGATTGGAGTAGGGCCCAGCCTAATGGCCTCATTTTATATTAATTACCTCTTTAAATATCTCTAAATACAGTCACATTCTGAGCACTGGGGATTCGGTTTCAGCATATAAATTTTGGGAGGGCTGACAACAGAATTCAGCCCATAACGCCCCCTCTAGTAGTGTTTTACCTTCCTTTTTCCATTTGCCTTAGCTAGTTTAAGCCTACTGTGCTGTGAGCCTGTGATGTGGGAAAACTTGATTACTCCTCCATGTAGTAACCTCAATGAGAATGGCATCAGGCAAGCAGGTGGCACCATGCCACAGAGTCATTGGGGGCCCAGGGTCATGCTAAGTCATTCCATCAACATCATCTTCTGGGTGGTCACAGCTGGGTCCCTGCTGGCAAGAAGACGGAAGAGACTGTGGAGGATCCATGCCCAATGTCCAAAACCCCAGACTGGCCTTGGACATCCCTTTGCCCCCAGGCTGGCATCACCGCTGCTCACATCCTACTGGGAGAACTCAGTCACACCTAAGTGCAAGGGACACTGGGGAGTGCAGTCCACTTGGGGGCCCAGGAAGAAGGGAAGAGTGAATGGGCCACATACAGCAGTCTTTGGCACATCCCGCATTTTCCTGTCTTCCCCAGCCCACTTAGAAACCTCTCCACTGCTCCTTGTATTTTTAAACTTTCTGTTATTTTCAGCAGTTGGGTGACTTTTCACCTTCCTTGCTTCCTGCCTTCATTCATTCAACAAAGTGTTTGAATGCCTAAAGCCAGGTGATGGGGACACAGAAGTGACATAACATAGCGAGGCATAGGCATGACAATGGGCCCTTTTGCCACTGACCTGTATAGGACAAATGCACGAGTTTCCTGGGAACATTTGCAAAGCACAGTATTGGGGACTCAGAATTCTCTCAAGGCTGTCTCCACCCCCATCAGCCATGGTCTGGCTTCTCTGCACTGAGGAATTGAGGGGCACAGAGTTTCCCACGTAAATGTCAGAACTGAAGCGATGCCACCCTGGACTGGCCCCAGATTCTCTTCTTCCTCTGAATCTGGCTTTGGACAGACACAAGGAGCTGGCGTGGGAGTGACCTGGGGTCTGCTAACTCAGAGGTTTCTTTCTTTTGACCAAAGGAATGCAATGTCCCTGAGCACCTCAGCACAGTTCCCTTACCATCCACTCAGGCAAGGAGATAGGGGCTCTGAGGCTGAGAACCTGGCACACAGACTTGAAAGGGGATGCAGCCTGCCGTGTGTCCCCCCCGCTGCAGGCACCCACCCCTTTCCTGCATCAACCATGCCACATGGGGCTGGGTACAGTGGCTCACACCTGTAATCCCAGCACTTTGGGAGGCTGAAGCGGGTGGATCACTTGAGGTCAGGAGTTTGAGACCAGCCTGGCCAACATGGTGAAACACATCTCTACTAAAAAAACACAAAAATTAGCCAGGCGTGGTGGTGTGCACCCATAATCCCACTTACTCGGGAGGCTGAGGCAGGAGAATTGTTTGAGCCCGCAAGGCAGAGGTTGCAGTGAGCCGAGATCGAGCCACTGTACTCCAGCCCAGGCAACAGAGCAAGATTCCCTCTCAAAACAAAACAAAACAAAAAAAACCACGTGGAAAGTCACCTGTCCATGTATCTGCCCCACTGATGAACTGAGTAATCCGTGAGGCCAGAGCTGCCTCTGTCCACCTCTGGGTCCCCAGCTCCTCACCCACCAGAGCAGGGGCTTCACTGTTGAATGACTGAAGGAATCAAGGAGATGGTGAATGAATGAAAAATAAGCTGGTAGACCTTTTTTGTTAACACTTGCTTTGGCGGGTGTAATTCACATACCACACTATGCATCCATTTAAAGCGCATGGTTCTGCAGGGCACGGTGGCTCATGCCTATGATCCCAGCACTTTGAGAGGCCAAGACAGGCAGATCACCTGAGGTCAGGAGTTCGAGACCAGTCTGGCCAACACGGTGAAATCCCATCTCTACTAAAAATACAAAAATTAGCTGGGCATGGTGGTGTGTGCCTGTAAACCCAGCTACTCAGGAGGCTGAGGCAGGAGAATTGCTTGAACCTGGGAGACGGAGGTTGCAGTGAGCCGAGATCGCACCATTGCACTCCAGCCTGGGCGACAGAGGGAGACTCCATCTCAAAAAAACAAAAAAAGCCTTTTTGGAGAGAACTGGAAGCTTCTGGTCATGATGTCAGGGAAACCAGGAAAGGGTTCTGGTTGAAGGTTATCTGGGCATGGTGGCAGGAACCACAGTACATCCACCTTCTGCCCCTTCCGCCTCTGGCTGACACCCCTAAAATGTGAAGTTGGGGTGCATCACACCCCAGATGTGGCTCTAACTTCCCAAAGCTCTAAGCAATGTCCACTCCCTTCTTTTTGGAATTCCTGGAACGATCCTTTTTTGTCCAACCCATGGCTTCTATGATTTGAACTGGATTTGGTGAGTGGATGACCTGGACGGGCTCTCCGAGGAAAAGGGAAACAGGAAGGGAAAGGGGATATCTGTGATTCAGGCTCACTGCAGCCACCAGCTGGCCCCAGACCTTGGACAAGTTTCTTAGCATCAGCCTTCCCAGGAAGGAAGGGGAATTCATGTGGGTGCCAGCATTCTGTATGTTTTCTCATTTGATCTTCACAGTAATTTGGCAAGGGAAATATTACTCCCATTTAAAAGATAAGAAAACTGAGCCTCAGAGAGGCAAAGTGATTTGCCCAAGGTCAGGTCACACCACCAGCAAGTGGCTAAGCTCGATTCAGTTCCAGCTCCATGTCCACCACTCCCGAGGGCTCTCTGTCCTCATTAGTAAAGTGAAGGGCAGATTCTTGAGGACCCTCTCAGCTCTGCGCTTGCAGGAAACGTGTCTATCGGCCCTCCTGCTTCCAATGCGCCCACCGGGAAGCCGGGCCGGAGTGTCCTGCGCCCACCTCTGGATGGTTTCTCCTGCAGAGGCTGCCTCCAAGCACGCAGCCCTGGGCTTCTTTGACTGCCTCCGAGCCGAAGTGGAGGAATACGACGTTGTCATCAGCACCGTGAGCCCGACTTTCATCCGGTCGTACCACGTGTATCCAGAGCAAGGAAACTGGGAAGCCTCCATTTGGAAGTGTGAGACTTCAGAGGGAAGCTGGGGCCCCTGGGGGCCTCGGGAATAGTCCGGTGTCACTGGGGGGTGAATGACCTTCAGATGGGTACTCTTGAATCATGAGTCTGGGGGTGGGAGTGGAAGAGGCCCAGCAACCCCCAACAGCAGGGCGGGGGCCATCAACCTTTAGGCCTGAGGCACCCAGTAGACAGAATCCTCCCTGCAACCTACGGCCCATGCGCGCGCTGAGCTCAGCCACTCAGCTTCCTCTGCCACCTCGGCAAGCAACTGCCTGTCTCTGGACCTGTTTCCCAGATGTCATGGCATTGAAGAATTTTCCTGCTCCCCCTTTCCCGTGCACAGAGTGGAGGCCGAGAGTCTAAAGCCAGGCCACCTGGGCCCGGTGCAGTGGCTCACGCCTGTTAATCCCAGACCTTTGGGAGGCTGAGGCGGGCGAGGACCACGGGGTCAGGAAATCGACACCATCCTGGCCAACATGGTGAAACCCCGTCTCTACTGAAAATACATAACATTAGCCGGGCATGGTGGTGCGTGCCTGTAGTCCCAGCTACTTGGGAGGTTGAGGCAGGAGAATCACTTGAACCTGGGAGGCGGAGCTTGCAGTGAGCCGATATCGCACCGCTGCAGTCCAGCCTGGGCTACAGCCCGAGGCTCCATCAAAAAAAGACTGCACTGGATGCCGGCCTCTGCCACATATTAGAGGGTTGGACATGAGCAAGTCCCTTAATCACTTCGTGCCTCCCTAAGAGGTAGGTATTGCTATTATTATTTGTTAGTATTATTATTTTCATTTTAGAAAATGAGGGATAATAGCAATACCTACCTCTTAGGGTTGTTGGGAGGACTGAAGGTTCTGGAAGAGCAACCAGCCCTTCTATCTATCAGTGCACCTTATTATGGCCACTACTCTAGGATACTCTAAGCGTAGAGGCGCTACACCTTGCCCAAGGCTTCCACCTTGAGGAACCAAGATGAGCCAAGATAGGGGGCAGCCAGGGGTTCCAGGATGCTCCTGACAAGCACAGCTTCACGACCGTCACAAACAGCCCATTAATCCACCTGGCACCTTCTTAGATCCTAACCTCTTTTGCATCCCTTCCCCCACATATAATCGCCCTGCGAAATTATCAGGGTAGGAAACCAGCTCCACCTTATAGACGACGAGGCAGAAGGAAGCCCAGAGAGTGGAGTGTCTCCCGCAGAGTGCCTCAGTCCCTGGGTGGCGGAGGAGGCCTGGAACTGTGACTCCGGGGACAGCCCACGCTTCCCGCCCCCCAGCCTTTGTGCACGTGCAGGGCTCTGACCAGCGGGCTCCCCACTGAGGCCATAACCCCACCCCCAACTGGGGCTGTTCAGTCTTTTTCAGGAAGCTGACCTACGGCGTGCACCCCGTGGAGGTGGCGGAGGAGGTGGTGCGCACCGTGCGGAGGAAGAAGCAAGAGGTGTTCATGGCCAACCCCATTCCCAAGGCCGCCGTGTACGTCCGCACCTTCTTCCCGGAGTTCTTTTTCGCTGTGGTGGCCTGTGGGGTGAAGGAGAAGCTCAGTGTCCCGGAGGAGGGGTAACTGCAGCAGGCCAAATGGGCCTCCCCTTGGAAATAAAGGTTTTTCTGGCAGGTGCTGGCTCTTCTGTCCTGTGCTCCGCACTGGGGGCCCTTGCAGCCCCACCCCTCATCTGTGTGGGGTCTCCCCTTGACAGTGAGGATGGCCTGGAGCCAGCCCAGAAGCTAGAGAGCCTGGGGTTCTCCACATTCCCAGGGCACACTTCCAGAAGCTTCCCTGCTCTGTAGGGTGACGACTCAGCAGGAAACACGAGCTGCAATGCCTCTAACCCCGACATACACACACTCACATTGTATGCGTATGTGCTCAGGAACTCAGTCTGCAAACCACCTCCACTGTATAGAAGGCTGACCTGGCCACTTCACCTCCACCCACGAGAACAGGACTTGAGGACCCTTTAGAACAGTGCTGCGAGGATGGAAATATTCTATAATTTGCGTTGTCCACCATGGCAGCACTGGCCACATGTGGCTGCTGGGCACTCGAAACGTGGCCCTCTGTGTCTGAGACACTGAATTTGTAATGCTATTTAATTATAATTAATTTAAACTTAAATAGCCACGTGTGGCTAGCAGCTCTAGAGTTAGGAGTGTGTGAGAATCAGCCCCTTCCAGACTGATTTCATTGGCCCCAGACCCCTCCCAACCCCATCCCCAGCTCTCACCTGCACCCCCGCCCCCACCATCCCCGCCACGCAGCTAAGCTGGAATTTTAGCTTCCACATTGCTTTTTTTTTTTTTTTTTTTTTTTTTGAGACGGAGTCTCACTCTGCCGCCCCGGCTGGAGTGCAGTGGCCGGATCTCAGCTCACTGCAAGCTCCACCTCCTGGGTTTAGGCCATTCTCCTGCCTCAGCCTCCCGAGTAGCTGGGACTACAAGCGCCCGCCACCTCGCCCGGCTAGTTTTTTGTATTTTTTTAGTAGAGACGGGGTTTCACTGTGTTAGCCAGGATGGTCTCGATCTCCTGACCTCGTGATCCTCCCGTCTCGGCCTCCCAAAGTGCTGGGATTACAGGCTTGAGCCACCGCGCCCGGCTCCACATTGCTTTTAACAAATGCTGAGAACCTCTGCCCAGGTATCCACCTTATTTCAGCCTTTCCTTCAATCCTCAAAGCAAAAAGCATTTAAAACGCCATGCTCTCCTTGGAGGCGGGCACTTCGTGTAGTCTCCTTTTTCTTATACAAAACAGTAAATGAGGCCAGGTGCGGTGGCTCACGCCTGTAATCCCAGCACTTTGGGAGGCCAAGGTGAGCGGATCACCTGAGGTCAGGAGTTCGAGACCAGCCTGGCCAGCATAGGGAAACCCCCGTCTCTACTAAAAATACAAAAATTCCCCAAATGTAGTGGCACGCACCTATAATCCCAGCTACTCAGGAGGCTGAGGCAGGAGAATCTCTTGAACCCAGGAGGTAGAGGTTGCAGTGAGCCGAGATCACACCACTGCACTCCAGCCTGGGCGACTGAGCGAGACTGTCTCAAAAAAAGAAAAAAACAAATGAAAACCAGTAAATGAATCTTGGGCACTCGGAAAGCATAGGGTACCTTTTTGCACTAATATTGTAACGACTCGAGCTTTTCTAATATTTGTAGATGAAAGAGGGCAAAAATTTCTTCCCTGAACCTAAATCATTTACAAAACGACATATATAGGATACACATATGCACATCTGTAAATCCTGATTTAGAAAGCAAAATGCCCAGGATCACTGATCACCTGGAGCCCAGCCTACCCCAGGACCAGGCTGCTGGTCCCGTCCTGCGACCGTGGAGGCACGATGTCAGGTCAGAACTTAGGGGGTCACCGAAGCAGGCAGGCACAGCAGGCCTGGAGCCTGCAAGGGAACTAACTGTCTTTTGAGAGGTTGTTGTTAGTGGGTGGAGGGTATATTGGGGTGCTCAGGACGAAGCCAATAGAGGGAGGGTAGGGGTTGCAACCAAAAGGGGAGAGGCCTGAAACTTAACTGGTGACCAGAGAGTAGGGATCCAGCTTTGGGACCGGAGCAGCTGGAGCCAGGGTCACAGCAGCCAATCCTGGGACACACCAAGGGTGATATGCCAGCAGAGCGTGGCCACGACCCAGATCCAGGCTGTAGGGCCCTTACCTGTTCCCTTTAGGGCTCTGCCTGGTCACAGGTGAGTTCCAGGCCGAGAACACCGCAAAGGGATGGAGGGGGAGCAGGAAGGGATTGTGTCTGGAATCGTCCACACTGGCACTGAAAGCCACATTCTGGGAGAGTGAGGACTCTGAGGCAGGGTGACAGCAGACACCTGGGATTCCCCGAAAGAAGCCACGTGGAGCAACGGACCACAAAGGACTCTCCGGTTTAAGTGGCTCTGCTCCACTGATCCCCAGCCAACTGGCAGAGGGAGGTCAGAGACTTGCGGGTGGACCTGGCCAGTCTACCTGGTGGGCAGCCTAAGCGCCCTGCAGTTAAATGTCCTGTCCATGGGCTTTGGCCTCCCTCTGGCTAAATGCTCCCTGGTGATTTCAGATGTCCCTGCGCCCACTCAGGCCCTGATGCGCTCTCAGAATGGGGTAGCTCACTGGCCTATGAATGAAAATCCACAATCCTTATCTTGAAACATAGTGGGGGGTAAAAAAAAAAAAAAAAAAAAAATTAATTAATTAAATGCCATGCAATATGACAAACAGCCACCAGGTGGCACTGTGTCTCCAAACCAATTTTACAGCTCATCTCTCCAGGAAACCCTTCCGCACAGCAGCAGTAACCCACCTAATTACATTCACAATTTCCAATGGGCCTCCCCTTGCAAGATTCCATTAGGTCTTTGCATCAGCCTTAATTCATCGGAAGGGCTGACAGACCCATTTCACAATGAAACAACTGAAGGTGATTATGTTCTATGAGACACAGCTGCTCTGGGCAGAACAAGGGCAGTTAGCTCCTGGGACCCAGGAGGAGTGGAATCCAGGCTCCAGTAACCGCCCCAGACCTTAAAGGGACTGCGTCAAGACACTGCAAGGGGTGAAGCAGTCCTCACACTCCACATAGAGAGAAACACAGGTGGTTTTCTCCTCCCACCCCCAACCACCCATATCTACAAAATGCTTAACATTAGAAAATGTGGGTAACCTAAAGAAGCAGAGAGACAAAGCAATCAGCTGCCCTGACAGCCACTGTTCACAGCTGGGCTCTTCTCTGGGGAGACCACACACAATCTTTTTTTTTTTTTTGGCCGCAGTGCAATGGCGAGATCTCGGCTCACCGCAACCTCTGCCTCCTGGGTTCAAGGGATTCTCCTGCCTCAGCCTCCTGAGTAGCTGGGATTACAGGCATACGCCACCACGCCTGGCTAATTTTTTTTTATTTTTTATTTTTTAGTAGAGACGGGGGCTGCTCCATGTTGGTCAGGCTAGTCTCGAACTCCCAACCTCAGGTGATCTGCCCGCCTCAGCCTCCCAAAGTGCTGGGATTACAGGCATGAGCCACCGCACCTGGCCTTTTTTTTTTTTTTTTTTTTAGACAGTTTGGCTCTTGTTGCCCAGGCTGGAGTGCAGTGGTGTGATCTAGGCTCACTGCAACCTCCGTTTCCTGGGTTGAAGTGATTATCCTGCCTCAGCCTCCCAAGTAGCTGGGATTACAGGTGCCTGCAGCAACACCCATTTAATTTTTTGTATTTAGTTGAGACAGAGTTTCACCATGTTGGCCAGGCTGGTCTTGAACTCCTGGCCTTGGGTGATCAACTCCCGCCTTGGCCTCCCAAAGTGCTGGGATTACAGGCGTGAACTACTGCCCCTGGCCCGAGACCAGAATCTTTACAGAGAGCACACTTCTTGGATCCTCAGGGGCCACGCTAGGTGTGGCTGCAAGAAGACCACACAGATGAAGACACACAGCTGGGCATAGCCACAACCAGCGCCTGGAACCGTCTGTGCCCCTCCGGATGCTGTGAGCACTCCATCTCAGTGCTGGCACTTGTGGCCGCTGCAATCAGTGCCCTTGTCTGTTGGCTACTGACCGGGCTCAGCCACTGGGGCCTGGCTGGCAGGGAGAGACTGAGGCTTCAGTGGCAACCTGCCACTGAACCGCTGGTTACCCTCAGGAGCCACTCCTGCCCTTTGCCCCTTGGGGCCTAGGGGCATTCATGGGTCCGGCTGCTGCTGGCCCTGGGTGCTTCTTTGTCCTTTGTTGGAATCCCTTAATCCTGACAAAATCTTTGCAATGCCCCTTCATTAAATGATCCCTAATCACCTCGTGTTATAGGATGAATTCTGTCTCTCCTATAAAAAAAATATGATTTTCTAACCTCCAGTACCTTAGAATGTGACCTTATCTTTGTGAGGCTGAGGCGGGTGGATCACCTGAGGTCAAGAGTTCGAGACCAGCCTAGCCAACGTGGTGAAACCCCATCTCTAAAAAAATTAGTAGAGCGTGGTGGAGGGCGCCTGTAATCCCAGCTACTCAAGAGGCTGAGGCATGAGAATTGCTTGAACCCGGGAAGCAGAGGTTGCAGTGAGCCAAGGTCGCACCACTGCACTCCAGCCTAGTAACAGAGCAAGACTCTGCCTCAAAAAAAAAAAAAAGTTGGTGTTCCTTAAGTTTAGTAGTCGTTTCATAAGTAATCTTTTATTATTCTTTAAACCATTTGCATGCATGATTTACACTTTCATATTTATGACATATTTATAATTTCCTAGGGTCTCCATCAGGTCTGCCTCATCCTATGTATCTTCAGTAAGGACATGCTCATTTTAGATTATGATATACTTCAAGGGGTTACCTAAGGA
The DNA here is from genome assembly GCF_009764315.1 of Trachypithecus francoisi. Taxonomy (NCBI): domain Eukaryota; kingdom Metazoa; phylum Chordata; class Mammalia; order Primates; family Cercopithecidae; genus Trachypithecus; species Trachypithecus francoisi. The sequence continues at coordinate 109,847,976 of NW_022681465.1, read as the reverse complement.
ATAACCTGGGGTGTGCTTAAATATCCTCCACCTTTGATCTGTCTACAATGTAGACCCTGTAGTCATGCCAGACCAGCTACGTGTACTTGTTCAACTGAGAATGTTCCAAATGCTTTGAAAGAAAGCTGTTCAAAAACTTGATCTGGCTAAACATTTGCACTAATCTCTAGCCACTGAAAGAGCCATGCCTCCCTACAGGCTCTAGAACCTTCTTTCAGATCAGCCACAAAATTTCACCCTTCCTCCCTTCAAAGTCAGCTCTTCCCCCACCAGTTCTATCTACGAAGTCCTTCCTGCTTCTCTGAACTCCCCAGAGACTCAACATGTTCTGGGAAATTTAAACTGAAGGCCAGTAAGGCAAAATCTAGCCACTTGTGTATCACATCCTAAGTGCACACGGACTGTTTTAAGGGCTTGATCTGTACTTGGAGGAAAATGCCGAAAGGGCAAGTTAAGGCTGGGAGGAGTGAACAGTGGAACTTGGCAAAGTGCTGTGAAATGGGAAGTGAAGGGCAGGGTGGTCTGTGCCGACGTCCCCACTGGCTTCTTCTTGGTCAGAACTCCTGCCGCCATGCTTCCACAACACCCCAGAATGACACACTCAACTCTCCTTGACCCCTTCCATGAAGGTACAAAAACTGTCCACCTAGGAAAAGTATGCCTTTTCATTTCTCTGCTGTATACAATAGGACTCTCTCTCTCTCTCCATATATATATGTGTGTGTGTGTGTGTATATATATTTATTTAATAAAGAAATACATATACAATATATCATATACATATCATATATAAAATATATGATATAGAAATATATCTATATATGTATTTAATACTATTTTATGTTAAATAAATATATGTAAATACATAATAAAAATATATATTTATATAACATATAACTATGCTATTATATAATATATAAGCATATTTATATATTTCTGTATATGTTTGATTAATATTAAGTATAATATATATTAAGTTATATTAAGTATATATAAATGTGTGTATATATAAATAAATATAGATAGATATATTTGATTACTTCAAAACTTTTAGATCACATCTTGCCAAAGTCTTCCAGGATCCCTAGGCTCTGCTTCCACATCTTAGTGCTTCTGCAGATGTGTGCTCACCCACCAGAAAGCCAGGGTCCCAGTTGTCTTCCTCCAGACCTCAGGGTAGGTGCTCCCCAAAGGAGACCTGACTCCTCTCACGTCCAGCTCTGCAACTCATGGTATGTACTCCGCAGCTTCCTGAGAGCACTCAGATTCCCTCCTCGTTGACTAACTTTCCAGCATCCATAGAGACAACTGAGGACACCGAGGGGCCTTCCTCCCAGATCGGGAAAATGAGGAGGAGTAAATAACAGACATCACATCGGGGGGAAAATGCCCTCTTTGGTATGTTTTTAAATGGAGTTTTTGTTGTTGTTGTTGTTGTTGTTGTTGTTGAGACGGAGTCTCGCTCTGTCGCCCAGGCTGTAGTGCAGTGGCTGGATCTCAGCTCACTGCAAGCTCCGCCTCCCGGGTTCACGCCATTCAAATGGAGCTATTTCTTATACACCATAAAGCGCACAAACCATACATATACAGCTCAGTGGAATTGTCCATGTGTATGCACCCATGTAATCACCATGCAGATCAAATGATGGAACTTTCTGTCACCTCTGAATGTTTCCTCATACCTAGTCAACCTCTACCCTCAGAAATAACCACCAGTTTGACATCAACCACCCATAGGTCATTTTTAGCTGTTCTTGAATTTTGCATAAGTGGAATCATAGAGTATACGCTTTTTTTGTGCTTTGCTTTCGTCACACGATTTCTACCTGAGTCATTCAGGTTGTATCAGTGGTTTGTATTTTTTTGTTTTTTGTTTTTCTGAGAGGTATTCCATGATACGAATATTTCACAACTCATTTACCCCTTCTAGGGATGTTTTCCATTGACCTGTAGTTGTATTTATCCGTTGTGTCTTCTGCTGTGTCCGTTCTGCTGTTAAAAACTATCTCCTTCCTTAATTTTTTTTTTTTTTTGAGATGGGGTCTCACTCTGTCAACCAGGCTGGAGTGCAATGGAGCAATCTCGGCTCACTGCAACCTCTGCCTCCTAGGTTTAAGCAATTCTCCTGCCTCAGCCTCCTGAGTAGCTGGGATTACAGGCACGTGCCACCATGTCCAGCTAATTTTTGTATTTTTAGTAGAGACAGGGTTTCACCATGTTGGCCAGGCTGGTCTCGAACTCCTGACTGCGTGGTCTGCCCACCTCAGCCTCCCAAAGTGCTGGGATTACAGGTGTGAGCCACCACCCCCAGCTCCTTAATTTTTTTTTTAATACAGAATCTGGCTCTGCTGCCCAGGCTGGAGGGCAGTGACACGATCACAGCTCACTGCAGCTTAGACCTCCCAGGCTCAAGCAAACCTCCTGCCTCAGCCTCCCAAGTAGCTGGGACTACAGGCACACACCACCACACCTGGCTAATTGTTTTTTATTATTTGTAGAGACACCATCTCCCTATGTTGCCCAGCCTGGTCTTGAATTTCTATGCTCAAGTGATCCTCCTGCCTTGGCTTCCCAAAGTGTTGGGATTACAGGCATGAGCCACCACACTCAACCTGAGTTCTTAATTTCTGACACTGCATTTTTTTTTTTTTTAGATGGAGTCTCGCTCTGTTGCCCAGGCTGGAGCGCAGTGGCATGATCTTGGCTCACTGCAAGCTCCGCCTCCTGGGTTCACACCATTCTCCTGCCTCAGCCTCCCGAGTAGCTGGGACTACAGGTGCCCGCCACCACGCCCGGCTAATTTTTTTTGTATTTTTAGTAGAGACGGGGTTTCACTGTGTTAACCAGGATGATCTCGATCTCCTGATCTTGTAATCCGCCCGCCTCGGCCTCCCAAAGTGCTGGCATTACAGACGTGAGCCATCGCGCCTGGCCTCTGACACTGCATTTTAATTTCATTTTTAGAATTCCCATTGGCTATCTTTATTTATTTTATTTTATTTTATATTTTTTGAGATTTGAGTTCTCTGGTAAACTTCTCCACTCTTTCATCTGTTTTCCTGAATTAATTCAAGTTATTTTAAAGTCCTTGTCGGCTTATCCTGATATCTTATTGAAAACTACATTGTATATGTTCTTCGTTATACAAAAGTTTCACTGTAGCATCCAGCTCAAAGCAGAAAAGTTCGAACAGGAAACTGGTGAGTTTCTCCGTTTAGGAGTTCTAACAAATCACTCTGGTTGCTTCACAAATTTATCAAGGGGTTCTTTCAAAGACTAAATGAGCCATCATTTCCTTAAATAAGCCAGTTCCTATTAGGGTGATGTGGTTGCCATGTTGTGCTTGAGAACATTCTGACTGGGGGCATTTCAGGGCTCCCATGAGGATGTTCAAAAATGATATAGGTGGGCCTAGCACGGTGGCTCACGCCTGTCATCCCAGCACTTCGGGAAGCCAAGGCGGGTGGATCACCTGAGGTCAGGAGTTTGAGACCATCCTGGCCAACATGGTGAAACCCCGTCTCTACTAAAAATACAAAAATTAGCTGAGCGTGATGCTACTCAGGAGGCTGAGGCAGGAGAATCGCTTGAACCCGGGAGGCAGAGGTTGTAGTGAGCTGAGATCGTGCCATTGCACTCCAGCCTGGGTGACAAGAGCGAAATTCCGTCTCAAAAAAAAAAAAAAAAAAAAAAAGAAATGAGTGATAGTTTTGCTACAATGAGTCATAAAATAGCAAAGTCAAAATATTCCATTCCAAAATATGCCTGTATCTCTACTCCCAACGCCAATTCTTTACCCAAAGCTTTAGAACTTCAGATTCTCTGTCCGTTTAGCAAGTGCTTCTCATTTTCTACCTGGTTCAAATCTTTCATTTTGCTTTGGGTATGACCCACTTATCTTGGTTTTCTAAAATAGAAAAAGATGTTAATTAAGTTATAAGATAGAAATATTCCTGAAATACAATTTTTATCATAGCCTGAGGTATTCAACAGCTTCTTGCTCTTCATCCTGGCATCCACAGACTTCTCTTTCAGATGTGTGTTTAATCTAACATCCTGCACAAACCTGATGCTCTTCCTGACCCTTCCTATATGACTGAGACATTCCTAATTTCATGCAGTTGTTTACACCGTCACATTACACCCTCTACCCTCAATCGGGAATCCTTCCTCTACCTGTCTCCCATAAATCTCATTGCCTATGGGTTCCTGAAGGATACAAACAATTTCTCACTTATCTCTGAAATTCCAGCAAGTAATATCGTGGTCGGTACCCAGTGAGCACTCTAAATGCAAAATCCGTACGACTATTTGGGGATGTATATACATCAACTTTGTCTTATTCTTTTTGTTGTTTTGTTTTGTCCCCCAGGCTGGAGTGCAATGGCGCGATCTCAGCTCACTGCAACCTCTGCTTCCAAGGTTCAAGCAATTCTCCTGCCTCAGCCTCCCGAGTAGCTGGGATTACAGGCATGTGCCATCACGCCCAACTAATTTTTTTTTTTTTTTTTTTTGAGACGGAGTCTCCCTCTGTCGCCCAGGCTGGAGTCCAGTGGCGCAATCTCGGCTCACTGCAAGCTCCGCCTCCCGGGTTCACGCCATTCTCCTGCCTCAGCCTCCCAAGTAGCTGGAATTACAGGCGCCCGCCACTACGCCCCGCTAATTTTTTGTGTTTTTTTTTTAGTAGAGACGGGGTTTCATCATGAGCCACCGCGCCCGGCTGCTTTTTCTGTTAAAAAGACTTCCCACTGCACTGCAAGGAAGAGTGGAGTGCACTCTTTGCCACTGCACTCCAACCCGGGCGACAGTGTGAGACTCTGTCTCAAAAATAAAATACATAATTTTTTAAGTCACTTAAAATTATTTATTAAATAACTTTTAATAATTTAAGGCCGGGCGCAGTGGCTCAAGCCTGTAATCCCAGCACTCTGGGAGGCCGAGACGGGCGGATCACGAGGTCAGGAGATCGAGACCATCCTGGCTAACACGGTGAAACCCCGTCTCTACTAAAAATACAAAAAAACTAGCCGGGCGAGGTGGCGGGCGCCTGTAGTCCCAGCTACTCGGAAGGCTGAGGCAGGAGAATGGCGTAAACCCGGGAGGCGGAGCTTGCAGTGAGCTGAGATCCGGCCACTGCACTCCAGCCCGGGCGACAGAGGGAGACTCCGTCTCAAAAAAAAAAATAAAAATAATAATAATAATAATAATTTAAAATAAAAATTTTTAATAATTATTTGTCACTATATCTTTTCCAGTTCTTTCATGATTTCAATTTTTAGAAACAATTATTTTGACATGAGTTATTTGCTATCCAATCTATCTCAGCATACTTTTGAAGATGAATTAATTTGAGAAAATCTCATTAAAACATTATTTGTCCAAGTAATCTTCTTACCAGCTAATTAGCGCTCCTTTGAAGAGTAATCCATGTGCAAATAAAAGCATGTCTGTAATTTCGGGCTGTAGGCTAGCAAGGAGGCTACTGAGGATTAGAAGAGATTAAATAAAGAAATTATAAGAGGCAGACCACAATGTCTGGGCGCAGTGGTTCACGCCTGTAAACCCAGCACTTTGGGAGGCCGAGGTGGGTGGATCACCTGAGGTCAGGAGTTTGAGACCAGCCTGGCCAACATGGAGAAACCCCATCTCTACTAAAAATACAATAAGTTAGACGAGTGTCATGGCACCCACCTGTTATCCCAGCTACTCGGGAGGCTGAAACAGGAGAATTGTTTGAACCCAAGAGGCAGAGGTTGCAGTGAGCCCAGATCGCGCCATTGTACTCCAGCGTGGGCAACAGAGCAAGACTCCATCTCAAAAAAAAGAAAAAGAAAAAAGAAAAAAAAAAAAAGCAGATCACAAAAGCAGTAAGAATCACTGCAAATGTTTCATTAGCCCTTTCTTCTGGTATATGTTGTATATATGGTATATGCTGAATGCTAAAATCTTGCATACCCCTTCTCTCTGCTGAAGCTCCTGCCTTCCTTCTGTAGAGCATCACAAAAAGTAAGACTCCATACACCTCAGGCAGCCTCCAAAGAAAAGTGAGAAATGAACGCAGCCAGCCGGCCAGTGAGGTTCTGATGGAGGTTGCTGTTAAGATAATCAGCCCTTTGACCGGGTGCGGTGGCTCACGCCTGTAATCCCAGCACTTTGGGAGGCCGAGGTGGGTGAATCACGAGGTCAGGAGTTTGAGACCAGCCTGACCAACATAGTGAAACCCCATCTTTACCAAAAATACCAAAAAATTAGCTGGGCGTAGTGGCGGGCGCCTGTAATCCCAGCTACCCAGGAGGCTGAGGCAGGAGAATCTCTTGAACCCTGAAGGCAGAGGTTGCAGGGAGCTGAGATTGCGTCACTGCACTCCAACCCAGGCGACAGTGTGAGACTCTGTCTCAAAAATAAAATAAAATAAAATAAATAATTAGTGCTTTGATTCTGGGACAAGAAAAGATGCAAAGCTATGACTCGGTTAAAGAAAAGGACATACACCACATGGCATCCTTATCTCTGAGCACCTTAAGAGAAAGCAAAGACCACAAATGGCCCTATAGAGGTGGGGACTCAGCCGGGCGCAGTGGCACATGCCTGTAATTCCAGCACTTTGGGAGGCCAAGGCAGGCAGATCACCTGAGGTCAGGAGTTTGAGACTTGCCTGGCCAACATGGCAAAACTCTGTCTCTACTAAAAATACAAAAAAATTAGCTGGACGTGGGGTGGGCGGCGGGAGGGGGGGGGTGCCTGTAATTCTAGCTACTAGGCAGGCTGAGGCAGGAGAATCGCTTGAACCCACAAGGCAGAGGTTGCAGTGAGCCGATATCATGCCACTGCACCCCAGCCTGGGTGACAGTGAGACACTCCGTCTTAAAAAAAAAAAAAAAAAAAGAGGTAGGGACTCAAGCTCAGCCCTGACATAGATCTTTTTATCCAAGTTCCAGCCAACTTCCTATGGCTAGGATTGTATGTCACATCATTTGCTTGATATTACAAATATAATTGAGAGATGATTTCAATATGAAATATTCGTCATCTCTTACGTTGATAAAGAACGTTATTCTTTTGGAAAGATTTTATACACACTGTGAGAAGACCACTGAACTAGATGTCCAAAAGTCTGAAGCTGGCGCTATCGAGCTATTGCTGGAGGAGACTCTAGGAGATCATTTAATTCCTATTTCCTAGTCCCTTTCATGCCACAACAGGCTCCCTGAACGTAAGTCACTCCATGCTCTGGGCCACAGTCTACCCATCTATCTGTGTTATAGGGCTATGCCCCCTTTTATTCTCCCTTCACTTCTCCCATGCCCATCATTATTGTCACTTTGTTTGAAGAGGATCGCATCTGCTGAGAGCACAAAGATGGAAACCCAAACCTCCCAATATGCCAGTTGCGGTACTGGAAGTACGGATCCCCCAACACAGGGGCACTGCTGACTCTATGTCAAGGTCTAGGGAGGCAAACACAGAGGATGAAGCCATGAAGGATGAGCAAATCCACTTCAAAGAGTACCAGATATCAAAATAAAAGAGTGCTTGGTTCCATGTAGAATAAGGAAGTGGCGGCCAGGTGTGGTGGCTCATGCCTGTAATCCCAGCACTTTGGGAGGCTGAGGTAGGAGGATCACAAGGTCAGGAGTTCGAGACCAGCCTGGCCAACATGGTGAAACCCCATCTCTACTAAAAAAATACAAAAATTCACCAGGGATGGTGGCGGACACCTGTAGTCCCAGCTACTCAGGAGGCTGAGGCAGGAGAATCACTTGAACCCGGGATGCAGAGGTTGCAGTGAGCCAAGATCACACAACTGCACTCCAGCCTGGGCAACAGAGCAAGATACCGTCTAACAAAAAAATAAATAAATAAAGGAAAGAGGAAGTGGCTGAAAGCCTATGTTCTCCACATTTAGACAGATCTAGTCCAGTTTAGAGGGTGTCTCAAAGGAGAGCCTATTTTCACAGGAAATAAGGACATGAATAGTGAAAGAAAATAACTGTTTGTAAAGAGATGATGTGTTTGACTTTTGCTGGGGTTTTTGAAACTCATATTTGGAGATCATTATAAACAGGAGAGGTATGAATGGCAGATAAATAATTCTCAAACCATATGAAAGTTGCTTAAGTAACTAATTTACAATGCTGAGAAAGGCTTAGTCATCCACTTAAAAAATTAATTAAGTTAATCAGTGAGCACATATCCTGGACTTGGCAGGCCAAGGTTTGTTCAAAGGTAATTAATGGCACAGAGAGCACCTCAAGTCCAAATGAGTACAAGCTGCAGGAGGGCATTTACGAGGTGTTATGGATTAAATGGTGTTCCCCTACAATGTTTATATGTTGAAGGCATAAGCCCTAGCTCATCAGAATGTGATCTATTTGGAGATAAAGCCTTTAAAGAGATGAGTAGTTTAAAATGCAGTCACTAGGGTGGGCTCTAATTCAACCTGACTGGTGTCCTCAAAAGAGGAGGAAACAGCAAGGATGAGTGTGCACAGAGGAAAGGCCATGTGAGGACATAGCAAGAAGGCTGCCATCTGCAAGCCAAGGAGAGAGGCCTCCAGAGAAGCTGAACCTGCTGACACCTTGATCTTGGACTTCCAGCCTCCAGAACTGTGAGAAAAATTCATTTCTGTTGTTTAAGCCACCCCAGTCTGTGGCATTTTGCTATGGCAGCCCTAGGACACTAATGCAGAGGGTAGAACTGACCTGGGCTTGGAGCATCCTGAGAAGAGACCATCCAGCTAAAACCACTCAGATTAAGGTGTTGGTTAAGAAATCCAGTAGCCATTCAACCCTTGCTTTATTCAGTGTTCTTTATGAAAGGTTTAATTTCTTAAAGTAGATGACTAAGCCTTTCTCAGCATTGTAAATTAGTTACTTAAGCAAGTTTCATGATTTGAGAATTATTTATCTGCCCTCCATACATCTCCTGTTTATAATGATCTCCAAATATTTAATTCATTTAATTAATTTATCTTTGTTAAGGGTGTGCGTGTGTGTGTGCATGTGTGTAAGAATCAGAATTCTGACTCAAAGGACTGTTGAGCTTGTACACAAGCGTCCACCATGGTTTTGTTGTCATAAGATGTCAGGTAAGGTAAGAACCTGGTGAGGAAATAAAAAGCTTCTTTAGAAATAGCCTGGATGCTTAATAAAGAAAGTAAAATTTATAACACTACAATACATTCTCACATCTTGATGCTAACAGTAACCCCACGATTGTGTTACTCTCACCCTAAAGAATTTTCAACAGCATTTTTGCTAAAACAAAACAAAACATTCTTCCATATCTATCCTTTCCTGTTCCTTAATGGATGGATGGATGGATGGATGGATGGATGGATGGAGGGGTCTGAACTCTGATAAAATGTAGGTGTAGTTTCTATAATTTCTTACTGCTCAGGATTCATGTGGCCAGAGGTCACATGATAGGTATAGTCTCTATAGTCTCTTACAGCTCAGGAGTCATGTGGTCAGAGGGCACAAGATTTGTGACTTCCCCAGTTGCTCCTATAGATAACATCACTATTGTAATACCTAAGATGGGTTTTTTGAGAGATTTTTCAGACTCAATCCTACCTGGCCAGGTGACTCAACTGGTTCTGTGGCCCCATCCAGAGGCAACTCAGCACAAGGACCATTTTTCAAACCCCTGGGATTTCCATCCCCAACCAATCAGCAGCACCAATTCCCTAGCCCCCGTCACCAAATCGTCCATAAAAACTCTAACCTGCAAGCCTTCGGGGAGACTGATTTGAGTGATAACCTCAGTTCTCCCATGTGGTTGGTCTCATGTCAATTAAACTCTTGCTCTACTGCAGTGAATTCATTTTATCTGTGCAGTGGGCAAGAAGAACCCGTCTGGCAATTACAGAACCTAGAACAATAACTGCATTTCTAAAAAGTATTTTTGAGAAAAAGAATAATATACACATCCCCATATGCACATTTATCTTACTTTTTAATCATTACATGCCTTATATATATCATATTGCAATATATTTATGGTACTTTTTGTTTTTGTTTTTAAGATAGAGTCTCGCTCTGCTGCCCAGGCTGATGTGTAGTGGTGAGATCCCAGCTCACTGCAAGCTCCGCCTCCTGGGTTCAAATGGTTCTCCTGCCTCAGTTTCCCAAGTAGCTGGGATTACAGGCACCCACCACCATGCCCAGCTAATTTTTGTATTTTTAGTAGACACAGGGTTTCACCATGTTAGTCAGGCTGGTTTTGAATTCCTGACCTCAAGTAATCTGCCCGCCTTGCCCTCCCAACGTGCTGGGATTACAGACATGAGTCATGGCACCTGACCAATATATACATACATGGTTTTGAGTTAGAGTTTTATAGCTGCTTTAACAAATTACCACAAACTTAAAGACTTAAAACTCAAACTTTTTAAAGTTCAAGAAGTCAGAAGTCTGAAATGAGCCTTACTGGGCTAAAACCAAAGTGTCTGAAGGGCTGCATTCCTTCTGGAGGCTCTAGAGCGGAATCCATTTCCATGCTCTCTCTAGTTTCGAGATGCTCCCCACATTTCCAGGCTGTGGCCTCCTTCCTTCATCTTATAAGCCAGCAACAGTGGGTGAAGTTCTTTTCTCAGTACATCAGTCTTTCTCAGGGACAGATCCTACTTCTATTACCACATCTCTTTCTCTGACTCTTGACTTCTACCTCCCTATTCCATTTCTAAGGACCCTGTGATTACATTAGTCCCACCTGGATAGTCCAGGATGCTCTATTTTTGTTTGCCTTTATTTTTAATTTTTATTATTTTTTTAAACAGTCTCACTCCATCACCCAGGCTGGAATGTGATGGTGCAGTCTTGGCTCACTGCAACCTCTGCCTCCTAGGTTCAAGCAATTCTCCTGCCTCAGCCTCCTGAGTAGCTGGGATTACAGGCATGCACTACCACACCTGGATAATTTTTGTATTTTTAGTAGAGATGGGGTTTAGCCATGTTGGCCAGGTCTCTCTCAAACTCCTGACCTCAAGTGACCCACATAACAGCAGAGGTACTGCTCCTTGCAGAGAAGGGCTACCCCATAGGCAATGTGCCCAGAGTAGCCATGGATAATCTATTTTAAGATCAGATGATTAGCAATCTTAATGCCATCTGTAACCTTCATTCTCCTTTCTCCCTTTGCTAATTAACTTACATATTCACAGGTATCAGAGATAAGCACATGTATAACTTGTGATGCGGGAGGTATTATTCTGCCCCCAGGTGTTATAACCAAAGCCTCCAATACAGTGTTGATTAGGAACACTTTTGGTGTTTATTAGTAATCTTCTGGACAGTCATGAAAATAATTCTACAAATTTATCATTCTTAAGGTACTTGTCATAGATAGCTTTTCGTAGCTATATGTTATTATATGAGTTTTCTACTTTTTTTTTTTTTTGTAGAAGCAGGTTTTCCCCATGTTGCCCAGGCTGGTGTGGAACTCTTGGCCTCAAGTGATCCACCCACCTCGGCCTCCCAAAGTGTGGGATTACAGGCATGAGCCACCACACCTGGCCAGAAAGTTTTCTTCTATCCTTTTTTTGTTGTTGAGACAGTGTCTCACTCTGTCTTCCAGGCTGGAGTGCAATGGCGCGAGCACAGCCCACTGAAGCCTCAGCCTCCCGGGTCAAGCAGTCCTCCCACCTCAGCCTTCCTAGTAGCTGGGACTACAGGTGTGCACCACCACGCCTGGCTAATCTTTGTATTTTTTGTAGAGATGGGGTTTTGCCATAGGCTGTTTTCTTCTATTCTATGGTTCTCATACTACTACTTTGTAACAAGCCATTCTAAGATTTAAAGTGATGCAAAACAATAATTTATTATGATCTCTCTTGTCTCTATAGGGTTTACTTGGTGGTTCTGGGCTTGCTTGGGTGGTTCTCACTTGGGGCTTGACCAGACTGGATGTCCAATATGGCTTCTCCACTCACGTGTTTGGGGCTTCCGTGCTCCTCCATAGGGCCTCAATCTCCCACAGAGTAACTTGTAGCATATGTTGAGATAATCATATTTTTCTTCATTAATCTGTTAATGTTGATAGAATTTAATGCAAAGGTTGTTTACTAGGGTGTGCCCTTTGTGGAAAACAATGGGAGGGAGCGGAGAGGGAAGATGAACATGCCGTGATGGGGACCCAATAGCCCTGACTCCATGGGGAGCTATGGAGCTAAGTTGCTCCTACAGTGGATCAGGTGTTCATGCATTTGCCCAGTCATGGGATGTGGGTTGTCCTTGGAAGGGTCAACCTTGGGTGAAACTGAAATGATTCTGTAAAGGGACTGAAAGCTGAATGAACGTTGTACACTGACAGCACTCTCAGCAGTTGAGGCAACAAACCTTTCCTTGAAAGAGGATCTGGGCTGTGCCTCTCCACGTCTGCCGTAAGGTTCATAATATTATTATTAAGTCAATAAATTTTTATTCAAGAAATTTCATGTTGAGATTCCTTCCACTGTCTATCAAGTTCCCTTTAGTTGCTCTAAAGAGTTGGAGTCATTGGCCGGGCGCGGTGGCTCAAGCCTGTAATCCCAGCACTTTGGGAGGTCGAGACGGGCGGATCACGAGGTCAGGAGATCGAGACCATCCTGGCTAATACGGGGAAACCCCGTCTCTACTAAAAAAATACAAAAAAAAAACTAGCCGGGCGATGAGGCGGGCACCTGTAGTCCCAGCTACTCGGGAAGCTGAGACAGGAGAATGGCGTGAACCCGGGAGGCGGAGCTTGCAGTGAGCTGAGAGCCGGCCACTGCACTCCAGCCTGGGCGGCAGAGCAAGACTCCGTCTCAAAAAAAAAAAAAAAAAAAAAAAGAGTTGGAGTCACTCAGGGGGCGGAGCAAGATGGCCGAATAGGAACAGCTCCAGTCTCCAACTCCCGGCGTGAGCGACACAGAAGACCGGTGATTTCTGCATTTTCTTTTTTTTTTTTTTTTTTTTTTTTTTGAGACGGAGTCTCGCTCTGTCACCCAGGCTGGAGTGCAGTGGCTGGATCTCAGCTCACTGCAAGCTCTGCCTCCCGGGTTCACGCCATTCTCCTGCCTCAGCCTCCCGAGCAGCTGGGACTACAGGCGCCCGCCACCTCGCCCGGCTAGTTTTTTTTTGCATTTTTTAGTAGAGACGGGGTTTCACCATGTTAGCCAGGATGGTCTCGATCTCCTGACCTCGTGATCCACCCGTCTTGGCCTCCCAAAGTGCTGGGATTACAGGCTTGAGCCACCGCGCCCGGCCGATTTCTGCATTTTCAACTGAGGTACTGCGGTCATCTCACTGGGGAGTGCCGGACAATCGGTGCTGGTCAGCTGCTGCAGCCCAACCAGCGAGAGCTGAAGCAGGGTGAGGCATTGCCTCACCTGGGAAGCGCAAGGGGGAAGGGAATCCCTTTTCCTAGCCAGGCGAACTGAGACACACAGCACGTGGAAAATCGGGTAATTCCCACTCCAATACTGTGCTTTAAGCAAACGGGCACACCAGGAGATTATACCCACACCTGGCCAGTAGGGTCCCACGGCCATGGAGCCTCCCTCATTGCTAGCACAGCAGTCTGCAATCTAACCGCAAGGCAGCAGCGAGACTGGGGGAGGGGCGCCCGCCATTGCTGAGGCTTAAGTAGGTAAACAAAGCCGCTGGGAAGCTCGAACTGGGTGGAGTTCACAGCAGCTCAAGGAAACCTGCCTGTCTCTGTAGACTCCACCTCTGGGGACAGGGCACAGCTAAAAAAACAACAGGGAAAGCAGCAGAGGCCTGTGCAGACCCGAACGACTCTGTCTGACAGCTTTGAAGAGAGCAGTGGATCTCCCAACACGGAAGTTGAGATCTGAGAACGGACAGACTGCCTGCTCAAGTGGGTCCCTGACCTCTGAGTAGCCTAACTGGGAGACATCCCCCACTAGGGGCAGTCTGACACCCCACACCTCACAGGGTGGAGTACACCCCTGAGAGGAAGCTCCCAAGTAAGAATCAGACAGGTACACTGGCTGTTCAGCAATATTCTATCTTCTGCAACCTCTGCTGCTGATACCCAGGCAAACAGGGTCTGGAGTGGACCTCAAGCAATCTCCACAGACCTACAGCTGAGGGTCCTGACTATTAGAAGGAAAACTATCAAACAGGAAGAACACCTATACCAAAACCCCATCGGTACGTCACCATCATCAAAGACCAGAGGCAGATAAAACCACAAAGATGGGGAAGAAGCAGGGCAGAAAAGCTGGAAATTCAAAAAAGAAGAGCGCATCTCCCCCTGCGAAGGAGCGCAGCTCATCCCCAGCAACAGATCAAAGCTGGTCAGAGAATGACTTTGACGAGATGAGAGAAGAAGGCTTCAGTCCATCAAACTTCTCAGAGCTAAAGGAGGAATTACGTACCCAGCGCAAAGAAACTAAAAATCTTGAAAAAAGAGTGGAAGAATTGATAGCTAGAATGAATGACAGAGATGAAAACCATGACACGAGAAATACATGACAAATCCACAAGCTTCAGTAACCGACTTGATCAACTGGAAGAAAGAGTATCAGCGATTGAGGATCAAATGAATGAAATGAAGCGAGAAGAGAAACCAAAAGAAAAAAGAAGAAAAAGAAATGAACAAAGCCTGCAAGAAGTATGGGATTATGTAAAAAGACCAAATCTACGTCTGATTGGGGTGCCTGAAAGTGAGGGGGAAAATGGAACCAAGTTGGAAAACACTCTTCAGGATATCATCCAGAAGAACTTCCCCACCTAGTAGGGCAGGCCAACATTCAAATTCAGGAAATACAGAGAACACCACAAAGATACTCCTCAAGAAGAGCAACTCCAAGACACATAATTGCCAGATTCACCAAAGTTGAAATGAAGGAAAAAATCTTAAGGGCAGCCAGAGAGAAAGGCCGGGTTTCCCACAAAGGGAAGCCCATCAGACTAACAGCAGACCTCTCGGCAGAAACTCTACAAGCCAGAAGAGAGTGGGGGCCAATATTCAACATTCTTACAGAAAAGAATTTTAAACCCAGAATTTCATATCCAGCCAAACTAAGTTTCATCAGTGAAGCAGAAATAAAATCCTTTACAGATAAGCAAATGCTTAGAGATTTTGTCACCACCAGGCCTGCCTTACAAGAGACCCTGAAGGAAGCCCTAAACATGGAAAGGAACAACCGGTACCAGCCATTGCAAAAACATGCCAAAATGTAAAGACCATCGAGGCTAGGAAGAAACTGCATCAACTAACGAGCAAAAAAACCAGTTAATATCATAATGGCAGGATCAGGTTCACACATAACAATATTAACCTTAAATGTAAATGGACTAAATGCTCCAATTAAAAGACACAGACTGGCAAACTGGATAGAGTCAAGACCCATCAGTCTGCTGTATTCAGGAGACCCATCTCACATGCAGAGACATACATAGGCTCAAAATAAAGGGATAGAGGAAGATCTACCAAGCAAATGGAGAACAAAAAAAAGCAGGGGTTGCAATCCTAGTCTCTGATAAAATAGACTTTAAACCATCAAAGATCAAAAGAGACAAAGAAGGCCGTTACATAATGGTAAAGGGATCAATTCAACAGGAAGAGCTAACTATCCTAAATATATATGCACCCAATACAGGAGCACCCAAATTCATAAAGCAAGTCCTTAGAGACTTACAAAGAGACTTAGACTCCCATACAATAATAATGGGAGACTTCAACACTCCACTGTCAACATTAGACAGTTCAACAAGACAGAAAGTTAACAAGGATATCCAGGAATTGAACTCATCTCTGCACCAAGCGGACCTAATAGACATCGATAGAACTCTGCACCCCAAATCAACAGAATATACATTCTTCTCAGCACCACATCGCACTTATTCCAAAATTGACCACATAATTGGAAGTAAAGCACTCCTCAGCAAATGTACAAGAACAGAAATTATAACAAACTGTCTCTCAGACCACAGTGCAATCAAACTAGAACTCAGGACTAAGAAACTGAATCAAAACCCCTCAACTACATGGAAACGGAACAACCTGCTCCTGAATGACTACTGGGTAAGTAACGAAATGAAGGCAGAAATAAAGATGTTCTTTGAAACCAATGAGAACAAAGATACAACATACCAGAATCTCTGGGACACATTTAAAGCAGTGTGTAGAGGGAAATTTATAGCACTAAATGCCCACAAGAGAAAGCTGGAAAGGTCTAAAATTGACACTCTAACATCACAATTAAAAGAACTGGAGAAGCAAGAGCAAACAAATTCAAAAGCTAGCAGAAGGCAAGAAATAACTAAGATCAGAGCAGAACTGAAGGAGATAGAGACACAAAAAACCCTCCAAAAAATCAATGAATCCAGGAGTTGGTTTTTTGAAAAAATCAACAAAATTGACAGACCGCTAGCAAGACTAATAAAAAAGAAGAGAGAAGAATCAAATAGATGCAATAAAAATGATAAAGGGATATCACCATGGACCCCACAGAAATACAAACTACCATCAGAGAATACTATAAACACCTCTACGCAAATCAACTAGAAAATCTAGAAGAAATGGATAATTTCCTGGACACTTACACTCTTCTAAGACTAAACCAGGAAGAAGTTGAATCCCTGAATAGACCAATAGCAGGCTCTGAAATTGAGGCAATAATTAATAGCCTACCAACCAAAAAAAGTCCAGGACCAGATGGATTCACAGCTGAATTCTACCAGAGGTACAAAGAGGAGCTGGTACCATTCCTTCTGAAACTATTCCAATCAATAGAAAAAGAGGGAATCCTCCCTAACTCATTTTATGAGGCCAGCATCATCCTGATACCAAAGCCTGGCAGAGACACAACAAAAAAAGAGAATTTTAGACCAATATCCCTGATGAACATCGATGCAAAAATCCTCAATAAAATACTGGCAAACCGGATTCAGCAGCACATCAAAAAGCTTATCCACCATGATCAAGTGGGCTTCATCCCTGGGATGCAAGGCTGGTTCAACATTCGCAAATCAATAAACGTAATCCAGCATATAAACAGAACCAAAGACAAAAACCACATGATTATCTCAATAGATGCAGAAAAGGCTTTTGACAAAATTCAACAGCCCTTCATGCTAAAAACGCTCAAGAAATTCGGTGTTGATGGAACGTACCTCAAAATAATAAGAGCTATTTATGACAAACCCACAGCCAATATCATACTGAATGGGCAAAAACTGGAAAAATTCCCTTTGAAAACTGGCACAAGACAGGGATGCCCTCTCTCACCACTCCTATTCAACATAGTGTTAGAAGTTCTGGCTAGGGCAATCAGGCAAGAGAAAGAAATCAAGGGTATCCAGTTAGGAAAAGAAGAAGCCAAATTGTCCCTGTTTGCAGATGATATGATTGTATATTTAGAAAACCCCATTGTCTCAGCCCAAAATCTCCTTAAGCTGATAAGCAACTTCAGCAAAGTCTCAGGATACAAAATCAATGTGCAAAAATCACAAGCATTCTTATACACCAGTAACAGACAAACAGAGAGCCAAATCATGAATGAACTTCCATTCACAATTGCTTCAAAGAGAATAAAATACCTAGGAATCCAACTTACAAGGGATGTAAAGGACCTCTTCAAGGAGAACTACAAACCACTGCTCAGTGAAATAAAAGAGGACACTAACAAATGGAAGAACATACCATGCTCATGGATAGGAAGAATCAATATCGTGAAAATGGCCATACTGCCCAAGGTTATTTATAGATTCAATGCCATCTCCACCAAGCTACCAATGAGTTTCTTCACAGAACTCGAAAAAACGGCTTTAAAGTTCATATGGAACCAAAAAAGAGCCCGCATTGCCAAGACAATTCTAAGTCAAAAGAACAAAGCTGGAGGCATCACGCTACCTGACTTCAAACTATACTACAAGGCCACAGTAACCAAAACAGCATGGTACTGGTACCAAAACAGAGATATAGACCAATGGAACAGAACAGAGTCCTCAGAAATAATACCACACATCTACAGCCATCTGATCTTTGACAAACCTGAGAGAAACAAGAAATGGGGAAAGGACTCCCTATTTAATAAATGGTGCTGGGAAAATTGGCTAGCCATAAGTAGAAAGCTGAAACTGGATCCTTTCCTTACTCCTTATACGAAAATTAATTCAAGATGGATTAGAGACTTAATGTTAGACCTAATACCATAAAAACCCTAGAAGAAAACCTAGGTAGTACCATTCAGGACATAGGCATGGGCAAGGACTTCATGTCTAAAACACCAAAAGCAACGGCAGCAAAAGCCAAAATTGACAAATGGGATCTAATTAAACTAAAGAGCTTCTGCACAGCAAAAGAAACTACCATCAGAGTGAACAGGCAACCTACAGAATGGGAGAAAATTTTTGCAATCTACTCATCTGACAAAGGGCTAATATCCAGAAGCTACAAAGAACTCAAACAAATTTACAAGAAAAAAACAAACAACCCCATCCAAAAGTGGGGAAAGGATATGAACAGACATTTCTCAAAAGAAGACATTCATACAGCCAACAGACACATGAAAAAATGCTCATCATCACTGGCCATCAGAGAAATGCAAATCAAAACCACAATGAGATACGATCTCACACCAGTTAGAATGGCAATCATTAAAAAGTCAGGAAACAACAGGTACTGGAGAGGATGTGGAGAAATAGCAACACTTTTACACTGTTGGTGGGATTATAAACTAGTTCAACCATTATGGAAAAGAGTATGGAGATTCCTCAAGGTTCTAGAACTAGATGTACCATATGACCCAGCCATCCCACTACTGGGTATATACCCAAAGGATTATAAATCATGCTGCTGTAAAGACACATGCACACGTATGTTTATTGCGGCACTATTCACAATAGCAAAGACTTGGAATCAACCCAAATGTCCATCTATGACAGACTGGATTAAGAAAATGTGGCACATATACACCATGGAATATTATGCAGCCATAAAAAAGGATGAGTTTGCGTCCTTTGTAGGGACATGGATGCAGCTGGAAACCATCATTCTTAGCAAACTATCCCAAGAACAGAAAACCAATCACCGCATGTTCTCACTCATAGGTGGGAACTGAACAATGAGATCACTTGGACTCGGGAAGGGGAACATCACACACCGGGGCCTATCATGGGGAGGAGGGGGGGAGGGATTGCATTGGGAGTTATACCAGATATAAATGATGAATTGAGGGGTGCTGACGAGTTGATGGGTGCAGCACACCAACATGGCACAAGTATACATATGTAACAAACCTGCACGTTATGCACATGTACCCTAGAACTTAAAGTATAATAAATATATATATATAAAAAAAGAGTTGGAGTCAAAAGTTTATCTTCAATAGATTTATCTTCAAATTAACCCTTTTTAATAGAACTGAGGCTTAATCCAGTTATCCTGTCAGCTCATAATTATTTTATTTTGGCTTCTTTCATCTCCTTTTAATATGGATATATTCACGAAGACTTCAAAATTCACCTATGGAAAAATCAATAATCTTTGGGATCTAATTTCTATAATCAATTTACTTTAGATTCATTTTTAGAGTAGGTGGATCTACCTGGTTCTCAATTTGATACCCTCTCTAAGCATGAATGCGTTCAATCATACTCATTTCTAAGCTATCACACTCAAGAATAATAGTACAGATCTGTGGAATATGCCAGTATCTACAGTAAAAGATAAATTATTAGGTCTTTCATAATTTTAGCAACTGTCTTGTAGTTCCTTCCCGCAGATCTAACAAATAGTCCTGCGAGTAAAGCAAAAGCACAGAGTTAGTCTATGAGGAGTTTCCAATGACATGCAGCTACAGGAAAAGCCCCATTGGAATAGACTTCGACCAAGTAATATTATCTATGAGAGTAAAAATCTGGAAACAACCTCAATCTCCATCATACAGTAATCAGTAAATGTATGTAAGATAGTCCCTACAATAAAAAAATACAGAAATGAAAATGAATGAACTAATACAACATCTGTGAAAAACTAAATTTACCATCTTTCAACATGGCTAATTCTCAGAAACATGATGTTAAGTGACAAAAATAAAAAATAAACACAAACAGAAAAAAGCATGTAGGCCGGGCTTGGTGGCTCATGCCTGTAATCTCAACACTTTTGGGGGGCTGAGGAGGGAGGATCCCTTGAACTCAGGAGTTTGAGACCAGCCTGGGAAACACAGGGAGACCCCATCTCAAGAAAAAAAAGAGGTATATATATTATTTCTATAAAATTTTAAAACATTTGAAGCATAACTATATATTGTTTATAGATCAAAAATATGTAGGAAAAGTATAAAAATATTCATAGAAATTTTAAACACTGAGGCTGGGCGTAGTGGCTCAAACCTGTAATCCCAGCACTTTGGGAGGCAGAGGTGGGCAGATCATGAGGTCAGGAGTTTGAGACCAACCTGGCCAACATGGTGAAACCCTATCTCTACTAAAAATACAAAAAAATTAGCCGGGCTTGTTGGTGTGTGCCTGTAATCCCAGCTACTTGGGAGGCTGAGGCAGGAGAATCATTTGAACCTGGGAGTTGAAGGTTGCAGTGAGCTGAGATCACGCCACTGTACTCCAACCTGGGCACCCGCCTCAGCCTCCCAAAGTGCTGAGATTACAGGTGTGAGCCACCATCCCCGGCCAAAAAGAAATTTTAAACACTGAATTCCTCATAGTGTCTACAAAGGAGGGGTGAGGACTAGGCTCAGGGTAAGGGATTCAGGAGGCCACAACTGTATCTGTAAGTGTTGTTTCTTTAAAAGCAAAATCTGTATTCGGGGAAAGAGAAAGAAAAAAATAAAATAAAATCTGAATTAATATGGCACTACATAGCACAATGATAATAGATAATGAAGTTGGGTGTTGAGTACTTCAGTATTCATTATAATATTTTATTTATTGCATTTTAAAAGTACTCCATAATAGAATTATAATTAAAAAACAGGCTGGAGTGGTGGCTCACGCCTGTAATCCCAGCCCTTTGGTAGGCCGAGGAGGGCAGATCACCTGAGGTCGAGAGTTTGAGATCAGTCTAACCAATATGGCAAAACCCTGTCTCTGCTAAATAAATATTAGGCGTGTGTGGTGGCGGATGCCTGTAATCCCAGCTACTCGGGAGGCTGATGCAGGGAGAATTGCTTGAACCCAGAAGGAGGAGGTTGCAGTGAGCTAAGATCGCGCCACTGCTCTCCAGCCAGGGTGACAGAGCAAGACTCCGTCACAAAAAAACAAACAAAAAACCAACCAACCAACCAACCAACCAACCAAACAACAACAACAAAAAAACAAGGCTGGGGTGTGGTGGGTCACACTCGTAATCCTAGCACTTTGGGAGTCCAAGGCGAGCAAATTGCTTGAGCCCAGGTGTTTGAGACTAGCCTGGGCAACATGATGAAACCCAGTCCCTATTAAGAAAAAAAATAACAAAAAAACCAAGAGGTCATTAAAACACGATTAATTACAACTACATTTGTTAACATGGACGTGGCCGGACATAGTGGCTCATGCCTGTAATCCCAGCACTTTGGGAGGCCGAGGCAGGCAGATCAGTGGAGGTCGGGAGTTCGAGACCAGCCTGACGAAAATGGAGAAACCCCTCTACTAAAAATACAAAATTAACCAGGTGTGGTGGTGCATGCCTGTAATCCCAGCTACTTGAGAGGCTGAGGCAGGAGAATCGCTTGAACCCAGGAGGCAAAAGTTGCGGTGAACTGAGATGGTGCCATTGCACTCCAGCCTGAACAACAAGAGTGAAATTCTGTCTCAAAACAAAAAACAAAACAAGAAAAATGCCTGGACGTATTTCAAAAGCAATGTTACATGAAAAAAAAAAGTTGCAGTATAGTATATACATTATGATGCTATTTCTTTCAGTTTTAAAAATAAAATGATGTTTGATATTATTTATGGATCTATACTTATATGGAGACTTACATGGTAAAAATATTTTTCTTTCTTTTTTTTATTTTTGGGACAGGGCCTCTGTCACCCAGGCTAGAGTATAGTGGACATGATCATTGCTCACTGCAGCCTCAACCACCTGGCCTCAAACAGTCCTCCCATCTCAGTCTCCTGGAGCAGCTGGGACTGCAGGCACACACCAGCATGCCTGGCTAATTTTTTTTTCTTTTCTTTTTCTTTTTTTTTTGAGATGGTGTCTCACTCTGTCATCCAGGCTGAGTGCAATGGCTCGATCTTAGCTCACTGCAACCTCTTCCTCCCAGGTTCAAGTGATTCTCCTGCCTCAGCCTCCCGAGTAGCTGAGACAACAGGCACCCACCACCACGCCTGACTAATTTGTGTATTTTTAGTAGAGATGGGGTTTCACCATGTTGGTCAGGTGCTATTTTTTTTTTAATTTTTATTTTTATATAGACAGGGCTGTCATCATTTTGTCTAGGCTGGTCTCACTCTTGGGCTCAAGGGATTCTTCCACCTTGGCCTCCCAAAGTGCTGGGGTTACAGGCATGAGCCACTGTGCCCAGCACCGCCCCCCCCCCCTTTTTTTTTTTTTGGTGATTGCAAAAGAGTTAAGGGTTGCATGAATAAACTTTCTTTCTGGCAAAAATATTTCCAAACTAAAGGGCATGACACACACCAAGATCCAAATAGTTTTTCCTCTGAGAAGCAAGGGAAACGAATAGGATTGAGGAGGGATGCGAAAGAGATTTCCAAATATTTACATTAGTTAAATCTGGATATTAAGTATATGGGTGTTTATTATATTACCCTTTGTGCTTCTTGGTATGTTTGAGATTGTTCTTACTTTTAAATAAATTAACCCTTCCATTCTGCATGGTATTTCCCTTTGGTGGTAATGCGAGTAACCACATAAGTATATCTCGCCACTTGGTTGGCATAAAAAGGGAAGGCTGGGCGCGGTGGATCACGCCTGTAATCCCAGCACTTTGGGAGGCCGAGGCAGGAGGATCTCGAGGTCAGGAGTTCAAGACCAGCCTGACCAACATAGTGAAATCCCATCTCTACTAAAAATACAAAAATTGGCCAGGCATGGTGGTGCCCGCCTGCAATCCAGCTGCTCAGGAGGCTGAGGTAGGAGAATCGCTTGAACGCGGGAGGCAGAGGTTGCAGTGCACTGAGATCGTGCCACTGCACTCCATCCTGGGTGACAGAGTGAGACTCCATCTCAAAAAAAAAAAAAAAAAAAAAGGAAAAGATGTCCTCTATCAGTCTGTCATTTCCTTTTGTTATGGTATACCCATTGCTGCATACATTTTTTTCAATGACTGATTTGATATCATTAGTTAAAAACTATTCCCAGAATGCTTATGCTTCCACTTATTTCTGTGGGTATGAAACTGCATTACTGTCTTGGGAGAACAGTGGAGTATTCAGGCACAGGCAATTAAGAGAATAAGCTCGATAGTTGATTCCACTATACCCGGGCCCTAGATGTTCCCTACAAAGGCCGAGGCGATGACAAGGTTTCTCTGGAGTGCAGTGGTACAATCACAGCTCACTGCAGCCTTGACCTCCTGGGCCTAAGTGATCCTCCTTGGGCCCAGGCATGTGCTACCATGCCAGGTGAATTTTTTTTTTTTTTTTTAAAGACAGAGTCTCAAACTCCTGGGCTCAAGTGATCATACTGCCTTGACGTCCCAAAGTGCTGGAGTTACAGGTGTGAGCCACCTCGCCTGGCCAGTATTCCATATGTTATTCTCTGATCTTTCTTAATTCACATATCTGTTTTGCATAGCTGCCATATGTATGTGAAGGGCCAAGGGAAAACTTCCCCTTTGCTCTTGAAGGTTTGCTGAAATCAGCTGACAATAGTCAGATTAATAGGATAAAAGACATACACAATTTTATTTTAATGTGCATAGCATGGAATTGCAGATTGAGTACCCAGTAACCCAAACCCAAGTACCAAAGCTTACATACTCTTTTTCAAAAAACATTAGAATAGAGGTAGAGTCTCGCTCTGTTGCCCATGCTAGTCTCGAACTCCTGGGCTCAGGATGCTTCCTCCTATTCCTCCCAGAGTGCTCGGATTACAGGTGTCTGCCACCGGCCAGGCCTACATACTCTTTTTCAAAAGGGAGAGGGGAGATAGGGAATGTAGACAATTCATTTGAGAGACAGAAAATGATTTTTTTTATTATTTGTTGAGACAGAGTCTTGCTGTATTGCCCAGGCTGGAGTGTAGTGGCACCATCTTGGCTCACTGCAACCTCTACCTCCCCAGTTCAAGCGATTCTCATGTCTCAGCCTCCCAAGTAACTAGGATTATAGGCACATGCCATCACACCTGGCTAATTTTTTTGTATTTTTAGTAGAGACAGGGTTTCATCATGTTGGCCAGACTGGTATCAAACTCTTGATCTCGGGTGATCCGTCCACTTGGCCTCCCAAAGTGCTGGGATTATAGGCATGAACCACCATGCCTGGTCATGCCACTGAGGGTTTTTTTCTATTTTAATGTGATTTTTTGAGATGGGTGTCTCACTATGTTGCCCAGGCTAGTCTTGAACTCCTGAGATCAAGCGGTCCACCCACCTTGGCTCCCAGTGTGCTGGCATTACAGACGTGAGCCACGGTGCCTGACCAAATGATTATTATGGAGAATAAATACACAGGAATTAACTTCTAATGATCCTGTTTGTGAAAATGTCCCTCCAGGTGTGATTGAATTTCTGTCTTTTCTGAGATAGACAATGAGATTTCAGCAAGGGGAGGAAGGCAATTGTGTTTTTTGTTTGTTTGTTTGTTTGTTTTGAGACAGAGTTTCACTCTTGTCGCCCAGGCTGGAGTGCAGTGGTGCGATGGCTCAGTGCAACCTCCGCCTCCCGGGTTCAAGCGATTTTCCTGCCTCAGCCTCCTGGGTAGCTGGAATTACAGGCGCCCGCCATCACACCTGGCTAATTTACTTTTTTTTTTTTTGTATTTTTAGTAGAGATGGGGTTTCACCACGTTGGCCAGGCTGATCTAGAACACCTGAGCTCAGGTGAGCCACCCACCTCGGCCTCCCAAAGTAATGGGATTACAGGTGTGAGCCACCGTGCCCAGCCTTTTTTTTATTTTTATTTTTATTTTTTGAAATGGAGTCTCGCTCTGTCGCCCAGGCTGGAGTGCGGTGGCATGATCTCAGCTCACTGCAACCTCCGCCTCCTGGGTTCAAGTGATTCTCCTACCTCAGACTCCTGAGTAGCTGGGATTACAGGTGCATGCCATCACGCCCTGCTAATTTTTGTATTTTTAGTAGCGACAGGGTTTCAGCATGTTGGCCAGGCTGGTCTCAAACTTCTGACCTCAAGTGATCCACCTGCCTTGGCTTCCCAAAGTGCTGGTATTACAGGTGTGAGCCACCGCACCTGGCCCCCAATTGTGTTTCTTTTGGAAAGAAGCTCTCTTGATCAGATAGGGAAATTCCAGAGAGAGTCCCTCCCTGCACTTGGAGTGCAGGGGACAAGACAAGGTTTCAGGGACCTTGATTCTGAGGCAGCTTCTAAACCTTCTCAGCATGTCAAAGCACAGTCTTTAGGGTATCTCTTTCTGAGGATCACCACCTACGTAAGGATTTTGTTGTCTTTTTATTAAACTTCAGCTACCACTTTCGTGTGTCCACCTGGTTCATACACTAGTCAGTGTTTCATAGTTTTCTGTCTTGACAATATACCAGTTTGCTCAGCCTTACTTCTATTGTTGAACTTTTGAGATTTTTCCAATTTTCCAGTTTTATAAATAGCATTTCTGTGACCATCTTTGTACACACTACTTCTTTTCTTTCTGGTCATTTCCTTGAGCTTAATCCTGCACGTAGAATTAGTGGGCTAAAGGGTATGAATAATTTTAGGACTCTAAATCCATATTCCAATATTATATCAACTTACCTTTGACCTAACAATATTGAGTTTACTCATTGTCATATATTTCAAAAAAATGTAATAGACATATAATAGTTATTAAACGTTTCTTAATTCAAAATTTTCCCAGGCTGGAGTGCAGTCGCACCAATCTGGCTCACTGCAACTTCCGCCTCTTGGGTTCAAGCAATTCTCCTTCCTCAGCCTCCCGAGTAGCTGGGACTATAGGCGTGTGCCACCACACCTGGCTAATTTTTGTATTTTTAGTAGAGTCAGGGTTTCACCATGTTGGCCAGGCTGGTCTCAAACTCCTGATTCTCAGGTGATCTGCCTGCCTCGGCCTCCCAAAGTGCTGTGATTGCAGGCGTAAGCCACTGCACCCAGCCCTTTTTTTCTGATTATTGAAAATAATACTCATTGTGGGAAAAAAAAAGTAAGTGAAAGTGCCCCGGAAACCTCCACCCTGCCAAAAGGTGACATGTTGCCATTTGGCTTACAATCTTTCTCTTATTTCATATACATGGGTAGTTTCATTCTTTTGTTGTCGTTTTTGTTTTGTTTTTTGAGACGGAGTCTGGCTCTGTCACCCAGGTTGGAGTATAGTAACGTAATCTTGGCTCACTGCAACCTCTGTTTCCCAGGTTCAAGCAATTCTCCTGCCTCAGCCTCCCCAGTAACTGGGATTACAGGTGCATGCCACCACGCCCAGCTGATTTTTTGTATTTTTAATAGAGGTAGGGTTTCACTATGTTGGCCAGGCTGGTCTTGAACTCCTGGCCTCAGGTGATCCACCTGCCTTGGCCTCCCAAAGTGCTGGAATTACAGGCATGAGCCACTGCACCCGGCCAGAATACTTTCATTCTTGAAACATTTGGAAGTTCTTTAGAAACCCATCCAGTTGGCCGGGCGTGGTGGCTCACACCTGTAATCCCAGCACTTTGGGAGGCCAATACGGGTGGATCACTTGAGGTCAGGAGTTTGAGACCAGCCTGACCAACATGGTGAAAACCCATCTCTGCTAAAAATGCAAAAATTAGCCAGCATCGTGGTGCACGTCTGTAGTCCCAGCTACTCGGGAGGCTGAGGCAGGAGAATCACTGAACCCAGGAGGCAGAGGTTGCAGTGAGCTGAGATCATGCCATTGCACTCCAACCTGGGCAACAGAACGAGACTCTGTCTCAAAAAAAAAAAAAAAAAAGAGGCCAGCCACTGTGGCTCATGCCTGTAATCCCAGCACTTTGGGAGGCCAAGGTGGGTGGATCACGAGGTCAGGAGATTGAGACCATCCTGGCTAACACAGTGAAACCCATCTCTACTAAAAATACAAAAAATTAGCCAGGCATGGTGGCAGGCGCCTGTAGTCCCAGCTACTCAGGAGGCTGAGGCAGGAGAATCGCGTGAACCTGGGAAGCGGAGCTTGCAGTGAGCCGAGATGGCGCCACTGCACTCCAGCCTGGGCGACAGAGCAAGACTTTCAAAAAAAAAAAAAAAGCATGGGGCCCAGGTATCTACACTTTAAAAAGTGCTCTGAGTGATTCTAGTTGTAGGTAGGGTTGAAAAACCACAAGTTATTCTAATTTCTAGAATGACTGGTCTACACCTGCTTGTTTCTACTTTTTTACAAATCACTTTCTTCTTTTTTTTATTTATTTATTTATTTATTTATTTTTTTTTTTTTTTTTGAGGCGGAGTCTCGCTCTGTCGCCCGGACTGGAGTGCAGTGGCCGGATCTCAGCTCACTGCAAGCTCCGCCTCCCGGGTTTACGCCATTCTCCTGCCTCAGCCTCCCGAGTAGCTGGGACTACAGGCGCCCGCCACCTCGCCCGGCTAGTTTTTGTATTTTTAGTAGAGACGGGGTTTCACCGTATTAGCCAGGATGGTCTCGATCTCCTGACCTCGTGATCCGCCCGTCTCGGCCTCCCAAAGTGCTGGGATTACAGGCTTGAGCCACCGCGCCCGGCCTCACAAATCACTTTCTTCTTAATTCCCTACAAATTGGACTGTGATTCTTGCGATTTTTTTGAAACCCATGACTTCCCTTAGATCTAATTCAACAGTATTCAGTCCTAAGAGTGGGTGGTACATCTAGAAGCTGGCCTTTCTGCCTCTGATATACTTTCGGTATTAATTTACAAGTTTCATATTTGGTTATTTCAGAGTTTTATGTTTGCTAGTGTATGATTTTTCTTTTATTTATTTATTTTTTTGAGACACAGTCTCACTCTGTCGCCCAGGCTGGAGTACAGTGGCACCGTGTTGACTCACTGTAACCTCCGCCTCCTGAGCTCAAGCAATTCTCACCTCAGCCTCCCAAGTAACTGTGATTACAGGCACCCGCCACCATGCCTGGCTAATTTTTGTAGAGACGGGGTTTCACCATGTTGGCCAGGCTGGTCTCGAATTCCTGACCTCAGATGATCTGCCCGCCTCAGCCTCCAAAGTGCTTGGATTACAGGCATGAGCCACCATGCTTGGCATCTTTTTTTTTTCTTTTCTTTTCTTTTTTTGAGATGGAGTCTTGCTCTGTTACCCAAGCTGGAGTACAGTAGCACAATCTCGGCTCACTGCAATCTCTGCCTCCCAGGTTCAAGTGATTCTTTTGCCTCAGCCTCCTGAGTAGCTGGGACTACAGGTGCACACCACCATGCCTGGCTAATTTTTGTATTTTTAGTAGGGACAGGGTTTTACTATGTTGGCCAGGCTGGTCTCGAACTCCTGACCTCGTGATCCACCCGCCTCAGCCTCCTATAGTACTGGGATTACAGGCGTGAGCCAACGTGCCTGGCCTCTTTTTTTTTTTTTAAACAGAGTCTTGCTCTGTCGCCCAGGCTGGAGGGCAGTGGTGCAACCTCTACTCACCATGACCTCTGCCTCCCTAGCTTAAACCATCCTCCCACCTCAGCCTCCTAAGTAGGTAGGACTACAGGCGCATGCCACCATGCCCAGCTAATTTTTGTATTTTTAGTACAGACAAGGTCTTGCCACGTTGCCCAGGCTGGTCTCGAATTCCTGAGCTCAAGAGATCTGCCTGCCTCAGCCTCCAAAAGAGCTAGGATTACAGGCGTGAGCTACCACACCCAGCCTAGTATATGATAATTATTTCTGTATTGCAAACCGCCCCCAAGATTTATCAGCTTAAAACAGTAAAAACCACTTATTTGTTCTGATGCTGCCATTCAAGCAGGCCTGGGTGGGGCCTGCTAGTCCCTGCTCCATATGATGTTGCCTGGACATGCTTTACTCACACATCTGCTGCCTCGCTTGCCTTCAGTGCTCTAACAGAGTAGTTGGACTGATTTATACAGTGGCTCAAGGGCCCTTGAGACAGGGTAGAGACGGGGTTTCACTATGTTGAGAGGAAAAGTGAAAGCCACCAGGTTTCTTAATACCCAGGCCTGCAATGGTAATGGTGCCATTTTTGTCACATTCTGTGGATGAGAGCAAGCTCCAGGCCAGCCCAGATTAAAAGAGAGAAGAAATAGATTCCGCTCTGGATAGAGAACAACATATGTGAAGATGGATAGTAGGTTTCAGACAGGGAAAGTATACCAGCCACATGGAAGATAATATTTTGAATCATGGATTGAATAAATAGATTAATGGATAAAATAGGACAAAAATATTTTAAAATATACAAATAGTCCTTAGACAAATACAGATTTAAATCTTTTATATAAGGGAGTGTATTATTTTTTATTTATTTATTTAATACACAGTCTTGCTCTGTTGCCCAGGTTAGCATGCATTGGCGTGATCTTGGCTCACTGCAACCTCTGCCTCCCAGGCTCAAGTGAGGCTCATCCTCTCACCTCAGCATCTCCAGTAGCTGGGACCACAGGTGTGTGCTGCCATGCCTGGCTAATGTGTGTGTGTTTTTAAAAAATTTTTTGTACCGACAGGATTTCACCATGTTGCCCAAGCTGGACTCGAACTCCTGGGCTGAAGTGATTTGCCTTCCTCAACCTCCCGAAGTGCTGGGATTATAGGGGTAAGCCACTGCACCCTGCGAAGGGAATGTATTTAATAATAGAGACTGTGTTTCATTTTGCACCAAAAGAGAGGCTGAGGGAAGCGATGGATATGTTACATCAAGACAGACTGTGTGAGGCCAGCCCAGATTGTGGAAGCTAGGGATACTTCAACTGGAACAGAAGGATGTATCCTTAGCAGGCCCCTAAGTGAGGTAGAACAGAGGTGAGGTCCAGTAAGGTCAGATATGAGAGTGCAGAGCAGGGGCAGAAGTCATCAAGGACTGGATGTGCTGCAGGTCCAGATAGCAAGTCTTCATCAGTGAAGTCAGACCCTTGCACTAGAAACCTGGAACAACTGAAGGATAATGATCTGGGGGCCCAGGCCAACAGGAGACAATCACTAAGCATGGAGATTGACCCTGGGCACACTGCCCTCTGAGCTCCTTCTCCACCCCCAGCCCGGGGCAGCACTGGCCTTAGATGGTGTAGGGCCTCAGTCCATTAAAGGAGACAGTATGGCTGGAGTACAGGAATGAAGAGGCCAGAGGCAGACAGTTCCCGACAGGTTGGGCCCAATGAAAGCCATTATCTTCCCTTTGATCAATAACTCCAAAAGGATGCCACAGTATTTAGACCATCCATTTCAGTGTTTTATCATGCTGCTACAAAGGGCCTTTTGTACAGCCGCATAGTCTTTGTCTTACAAAGCCCCAAAATATAGGAAATATGCTGAGTTTTCCTAACTGCCTAATGAATAACCATTTGTAATCAACTGTCCATACTGAAAACCCTTAAAGGTATTATGGAACACATTTTATTTCCTGCCAAATGTAACAATTCCATTTTGGAACTGAATCTGGCCAAAAGTATAAAGTGGGAAGAGTTTCCTGTGGTGCTCTTGGCATATCCTTTCTTAACCCTTCTCTCTCCTTTCAGAATCTCTATTTTTGTTTGTTTTTTCTTTTAAAGACTGGGTCTTGCTCTGTCACCCAGGCTGCAGTGCAGTGCATGATTACCACTTATTGCAGCCTCGACTTCTGGGCTCAAGTGATCCTCCCATCTTAGTCACCTGAGTAACTGGGACTTCAGGTGCATGCTGCCATGCCTGGCTAAATTTTTTTGATTTTTTTGTAGAGACGGGGTTTCACTATGTTGCCCAGGCTGGTCTCAAACTCCTGGGTTCAAGTGATCCTCCTGCCTCAGCCTCCCAAAGTGCTGGGATTACAAACAAGAGTCACTGTGCCTGGACTCAGGACTTATGTTTCCTTGCTGGTTCATCTGTTCTCTCTACCCTCTTTTCCAGAAGAAGCAGCTCTTGGTATATGCTGGTGATAATTGTTTTTGCCAGAATAGCTCAAAATGTGATGCCGTAGCCAGACTACCAGATGGCCCCCTGTGATCCCCACTTCCTGATATTCACAGCTTTGTCAAATTCCTTCCTACACTGTATGAGGGTTGGTCTTTGTGACCAATAGAATATGGCAAAACTATGTCCCTTCCAAGGTTATTAAAGACTAGGGCTTCCTTCCAAGGTTATTAAAGACTGGGGTTCTATCTTGGTTTCTTTCATTCTATTTTTTTTTTTTTTTTTTTTTTAGAGATGGTGTCTTGCTATGTTACCCCGGCTGGATTTGAACTTCTAGACTCAAGGGATCCTTCTTCCTCAGTCTCATGAGTAGTTGGAACTATAGGCACAAGCCACTATGCCCAGGCTTGCAATCTATATTCTTAAGATGCTTATGGGGCAGTCGTTGCAAACTCTTAAATATGAGATGTACTGTCATCGTCGTCATCTTCTTCTCCTTCTCCTCCTCCTTCTCTTCCCTCCTCCTGCTCCTCCTTCTCTTCTCCTTCTTCCTCTCCTTCTCCTCCTCCTCCTTCCTCTTCCTCTTCTTCTTTTTTTTTTTTTTTTTTTGGGATAGAGTCTCACTCTGTTGCCCAGGCTGGAGTACAGTGGCACAATCTCAGCTCACTGCACCCTCCGCCCCCCACGGTTCAAGTGATTCTCCTGCCTCAGCCTCCCAAGTAGCTGGGACTACAGGCACGTGCCACCACGCCCAGCTAATTTTTTGTATTTTTAGTAGAGACGGGATTTCACCGTGTTAACCAGACGGTCTCAATCTCCTGACCTTGTGATGTGCCCACCTCAGCCTACCAAAGGGCTGGGATTACAGGTGTGAGTCACTGCGCCTGGCTTTTTTTTTTTTTTTTAAGACAGAATCTTGCTCTGTTGCCCAGGCTGGAGTACAGTGGTGTGATCTCGGCTCACTGCACCCTCCGCCTCCTGGGCTCAAGTGATTCTCCTGCCTCAGCCTCCCAAGTATCTGGTGTTATAGGTGGGTACCACCACACCTGGCTAAGTTTTTGTATTTTTAATAAAGACGGGGTTTCACCATGTTGGCCAGGCTGATCTTGAACTCCTGACCTCAGGTGATCCACTTGTCTCAGCCTCCGAAAGTTCTTGACCCTACTGACTTATTTTAATTCATTAGTATTACTTCTTCCAAATGTGTTAGTATTTTAATTCTAATTTATAAGACGTAAAGCAACAAGTATTATCCGGGGCTTAAACACTAAGTCTAGAGATTCTTGATGCTTCTGAATTCTATACATTATTTTCTTTTGAGACAAGGTCACACTCTATTGCCCAGGCTGGAGTGTGGAGTGCAGTGGCACAATCTCTGGTGTACTGCAAACACAGCCTCCCGGGAGAATCAAGTGATTATTGTGCTTCAGCCTCCTAAGTAGCTGGGACTACAGTCATGTGCCACCACGCCCAGCTAATTTTTGTATTTTTAGTAGAGACAGGGTTTCACCGTGTTGGCCAGGCTGGTCTTGAACTCCTGA
This sequence comes from Trachypithecus francoisi, assembly GCF_009764315.1. NCBI lineage: Eukaryota > Metazoa > Chordata > Mammalia > Primates > Cercopithecidae > Trachypithecus > Trachypithecus francoisi. Next base: position 109,815,351 of record NW_022681465.1, on the reverse strand, counting down.
CCTCAAGCAATCTACCCGCCTTGGCCTCCCAAAGTGCTGGGATTACAAAACATTATTTCAAATACTGTTGGTGATATGCTTGAAGCAGTTAAAAACTAAATGAATACTAGGCAAGTCAGAAATGACTACGATTCAATTCAGTCACTCCTTTTTTTTTTTTATTTTGAGACATAGTCTTTCTCTGTCACCCAGGCTGGAGTGAGGTGGTGCAATCTTGGCTCATTGCAGCCTCTGCCTCCTGGGCTCAAGTGATCCTCTCACCTCAGCCTCCCGAACAACTGTGACTACAGGCACACATTACCACGCCCAGCTAATTATTGTATTTTTAGTAGAGACAGGGTTTTACCATGTTGCCCAGGCTGATCTCAAACTCTTAGACTCAAGCAATTCACCCACATCTGCCTCTGAAAGTGCTGGGATTACAGATGTGAGCCACTGTGCTGGCCCCAGTCACTCATTTAGTGTATCCTTGTCTACAAAAGTGGATATCCACACAACTCACTTCTCCCTTGGTTATACTTTAGCCCGGTGCTGCTGTTTGAACAGCACAATTTATTACTCTGTATGTGTTCACTCATAAACTAAAGGGGCCAAATTTATTCATACTTCAGCAAGATTATGCCAAGCTTCGTGCTGGACGTGAGTTAGGTCTCACCATTATGCATTCTGTTATATGGTCTGTCTTATGTCAGGCTCTATGCAATGTTTCACTGGTAAAAGATTCAAACTGTTTAGAACCATAGCCCAAGCTCAGCATTAGAGATGGTTGTTATATTAGAGTTCTGACACGAAAAAGACTTCACATTCAAACTGTGATGCTTTAGGAATAGTTTAATGAAAGGACTAGAAACAAAGGTATGAGATAAGTGTAGGGAAACTGCAAGGCATAGTGCAGCACCCAGAGGCTAGTAACTGCACAGCTCTGTTACCACCCCTCATGGCAAAAGAAGGAATCACTTCCTGGAACTGGAGACAGAGACAGGGGCTGTGTGTAGAGTCACCTTAAAGGAGCTGAGATCTTTGGTAGAGAAAGGTATCCAGCATCCCAACCACACTCTTCCTTCCTCTCATCTCCTGCCACTGCTTTTCACTGGCCAAGCCCCAACAGGAAACCAGAGAGCAAGAGAGTCCCTTGAAGCACTTCATAGAGGTCAGCTTGCTGGAGAAGAGGGGAGAGTGGATCTAGGGGTGGGATGAAGGAAATAGAAGATACCTGGCACAGCCATCTATCCGTTCATGCATAAAGTTATCAGCATTTTTTAGTTCCAAAATCAACGACCAAAACTCACTAAGATACAGCTTACTTCATAATGGAGAATTTGATGAATGCTTGTTTGCTTTTCCAAACCTCATGATCACGAATATCACAGATATAACATCTTTCAGGCTCTATATTTTTCAGCAGAGTGTTAATATTTTTATTGTTTTAATATGTGACTCTATCTCCTTATCTATTTTAATTAAAAGTATTAGAGGAAATGGGCTATTAAAAGCTGTATCTATATAAGTAGAGGGCAAACTACAGGAAGATGAAGGTATCCTAGACATATGGTGTTGAAGAAGGTTTAGAAGTAGAAGTGGGATATCTGGAATAAATGGTCCTCGAGCACACAGGCCTAAGGTGAGTGGAAGGAAAGAATGAACCAGGAGACAAGGAGATGGTAAATAGCTCAAGGTACATTTCTAAATATTATTGAACACAAGAAACAAATGGTTTTATTGACTTACCAAATCTTCATAGTCACTAAACATGGTTAGTACATGTTTTTCTCTTTGCCAACTTTGGAGGTCGTCAGGGGCTTTATGAGTAAAATTTTAGTATCCAGTATTTCTTTACTTTTATGGACTTCAAACCTCTGAAATGTGGTATGGGTGGAGAGAAGGTACCTCTTTGAAATGAGAATAATAAAATCTGGGATTTGAAAGAGATCTTCCACTAGTATAAGAATCTAATTTACAACATTCTTGCTATATAACTTTCCAGTCATTTAAAGGAGGCCATTGCTAGGGAGCTCAATGTTTCCTTAGGCATCGTTTCAACTTTGCCTGCTCAGGCAAAGCATTTTCTCCTAGAAGCAGAGATACATTTTTACAGCTTCTGCCTATGGGTTCTGGAGAAGAGAAAAAGTAATATTTTCCCTCACCCATTGCCAGGTACATGGCTGAGGTACATATAACAAGAGACAAATTAACAATAGAGAAACATACTAATTTGTTTAATAAAAATTTTATGTGACATGGGAGCCTTCAGAAATGACCCAAACAAAAGGAAAAATCCGTATTTTTATACTTAGGTTTGATGAAGAGTAGACAGTCATGTGGAAATAAAATTGGATAAAGAAAGTATGACCTAATATTAATAAACTAAGGGAAATTTAGCAAGAGCTGTTGGTTGAAATTCTTCTTGACATCTCTGAGTCTTCGAAAATAAGGATGTTTCTTTCCTCTGAGTGTAGGCAAGCTACCTTTGTAATGAATATTTTATGACCAGCTTCAGGCAGAGGAGAAGGACCATTAGAGACCTTCCTGCTGGTGCTATTTTCTCAAATACCACAGTGCCATATTTTGGGGTTAATGTTCTCCCCATCAGCTCTCCTGCCATTTGGATGGGTTTATCATAGTCTATTCCCTCTTCTATACAAAAAGCTCTCATGATACTCCTCTTCCTCTTTCTTCTAGCTTTCTTTTACCCTGGTGAAATAATTAACAATAATAAGAGAGATGCATAACGTTTTATTTGCACACGATGAACTAGACAATGGGCTAGATGTTTTATACATTCCATTGCCAATCTTTACAAAAACATTACAAGATTGGTATTTTTCTTTTCTTTTTTTTTTTTTTTGAGATGGAGTCTTACTCTGCCTCCCAGGCTGGAGTGCAGTGGCGTGATCTTGGCTCACTGCAACCTCCGCCTCCCATGTTCAAGCTATTCTCTTGTCTCAGCCTCCTGATTAGCTGGGACTACAGGTGCCCACTACCACACCCAGCTAATTTTTGTATTTTTAGTAGAGACAGGGTTTCACCATATTGGCCAGGCTGGTCTTGAACTCCTGACCTTGTCATTTGCCTGCCTCTGCCTCCCAAAGTGCTGGGATCACAGGCGTGAGCCACCATGCCTGGCCAAGATCGGTATTTTCATACCCATTTTACAGGTGAGAAAGGTCATGAAACTTCTAAGTGGCTGAGCTGGGATTAGAAAACAGATCTGAAACCTGGCAAGGTGGCTCACGCCTGTAATCCCAGCACTTTGGGAGGCCGAGGTGGGCGGATCACCTGAAGTCAGGAGTTCGAGACCACCCTGGCCAACATGGTGATACCCTGTCTCTTCTAAAAATTAAAAAAAAAAAAAATTAGCCGGGGTGGTGGCGTGCACCCATAGTCCTGGCTACTCAGGAGGCTGAGGCAGGTGAATTGCTTGAATGATTCTCGGGAGGAGGAGGAGGTTGCTGTGAACCGAGATCGGAGGTTGCAGTGAGCTGAGGTTGCAGCCAGCTGAGATCATGCCACTGCACTCCAGCATGGGCGACAAGAGTGGAAACTCTATCCCAAAAAAGAAAAAAAAAAAGAAAGAAAAGAAAACAGATCTGAGTTCAAGTGCACATTCTTTTCCCCAATCTCAGTTCCTTCATTTCCCAGACATCCTCAGCATCCTGGTCACTCTCTGGGTTAGTGTTTCTCAAACTGATGATTTTAAAAATCTGAATAGGGTACAGTGGCTCACGCCTGTTGTCCCAGCGCTCTAGGGGACTGAGGCCGAAGGATGACTTGATCCCAGAAGTTCGAGACCAGGCTGGTAACATGGCCAAATCCTGTTTCTACGAAAAATACAAGAATTAGCTGAGTATGGTGATATGTGCCTGTGGTCCCAGCTACTTTAGGAGGCTGATGGGGGAGAATGGCTGTCCCTGGGAGGTGGAGGCTGCAGTGAGCTGTGATTGCACCCCTGCACCCCTGCACCCCCGCCTGGGTGACAGAGAAAGATCCTGTCTCAAAAACTAAAAATTCTGGTTGAGTAGGATCATCGTTATGTTATTGCAGAACTAAAAGAAAAAAATATATTTGGAAAGTAGTGTGCTAAGCAAAATGAAAGAAGTTTCTATTTCTATTAGCACTTCCCAAAGACTCGGATATGCTAAGTGCATTGTGAAGCTCTAGGAGGAATATAGAGGACTCAGGGTATTCTAATCCTATTTGACCCCAAGACTCTTTTTTTTTTTTTTTTTTTTTTGGTAGAATTATGGTCACCACTATTCTTTTTGGTGAGCACTGCTCTGAATTTATTTTTCTTTATCAGTATTGTTTTGAAAATGTGGGCTGGGCGCTGTGGCTCATGCCTGTAATGCCAGCACTTTGGGAGGCCGAGGTAGGCGGATCACAAGGTCAGGAGATTGAGACTATCCTGACTAACACGGTGAAACCCCATCTCTACTAAAAATACAAAAAATTAGCCTGGTGTGGTGGCAGGCACCTGTAGTCCCAGCTACTTCGGGAGGCTGAGGCAGGAGAATGGCGTGAACCCAGGAGGCGGAGCTTGGAGTGAGCCGAGATGGCGCCACTGCACTCCAGCCTGGGTGACAGAACGAGACTCGGTCCCAAAAAGAAAAAAAAAAGAAAATGTGGTATCTGCTGGTTGTGGTGGCTCATGCCTATAATCCCAGCACTTTGGGAGACCGAGGTGGGTGGATCACGAGGTCAGGAGTTCAAGACCAGCCTGGCCAAGATGGTGAAACCCTGTCTCTACAAAAAATACAAAAATTAGCCAGGCACAGTGGCGGGTGCCTGTAATCCCAGCTACTCAGGAGGGTGAGGCAGAGAATTGCTTGAACCCGGGAGGCAGAGGCTGCAGTGAGCCAACGGAGATCACGCCACTGCACTCCAGCCTGGGCGACAGAGCTCAACTTTCTGAAGACTATAGCTGTTTTCTTACTTGTATTATTTTAAAATTTTTATTCCTTGTTGTATGTTTAAATCTTCTTTTTTCAAAGATGGGGTCTTGCTATGTTGCCCAGGCTGATCTTGGGTTCAAGCGATTCTCCTGCCTCAGCCTCCTGAGTAGCTGGGACTACAGGCATGTGCCACAATGCCCAGCTAATTTTTGTATTTTCAGTAGAAAAGGGGTTTCTCTATGTTGGCCAGGCTGGTCTCGAACTCCTGACCTCAAGTGACCTGCCTGCCTCGGTCTCCCAAAGTGCTGGGATTACAGGTGTGAGCCACAATATATATATTTTTTTAAATTTTTATATATATTGGCCTAAATATACATATTAATTAAATGATAATAAGTCAACTCATTAGATTTTTTTAAAAAAGAAAAAAATAAATGATGAGAAGTTTGAAATTGCCTATTAATGTAGATATAGTCTTCCATAGTTTTTGATAGATTGTTTTAAAATAATATAAATTACGCCCCTACTAAAAATACAAAAATTAGCTGGGCGTGGTGGTGCATGCCTGTAATCCCAGCTACTTACAAGGCTGAGACAGGTGAATTACTTGAACCTGGGAGGCAGAGGTTGCAGCAAACAGAGATTGCGCTACTGCACTCCAGCCTGGGACAGAGTGAGACTGTCTCAAAAAAAAAAAAAGAGAGAGACAAGGTCTCATTCTGTTACCCAGGCTGGAGTGCAGTGGTACAAACATGGCTCACTGCAGCCTCAACCACTTGGGCTCAATCAGTCCTCCTACCTCAGCCTCCTAGCAGCTGGAACCACAGGCAGATGCCACTACACCCAACTAATTTTTTATTTTTTGTATAGATGTGGTCTCACTGTGTTGCCCAGGTTGGTTTTCAACTCCTGGGCTCCAGCCATTCTCCCACCTCAGCCTCCCAAAGTGCTGGGATTACAGGCATGAGCCACCATATCCAGCTGCACTGCAATTTTCCCAGCTTGAATAGGGCCTGAGTTGATAGTATAACCACTTTTCTAGTGCGTTGTTGTCTCCAGATTCAAACTTTAATGTCGCACCACTGCACTCCAGCCTCAGTGACAGTACGAGACTCTTTTTCACACACAAAAAAATAAAAATAAATAACATAAAATAAATTAGCTGGGGGTGGGGGCGCACGTTGGCCTCTCAATGTGCTGGAATTACAGGTGTGTGCCACCATGTCTGGCCTGAATCTTCAAGGATTGAACAGAAAACTCTAGTCTGAGACATTTTAGAAATTAGTGACACAAAATTGAATCCTAGAAGATGGGAATTTTTTAGTATTAAGCTGTTTTGAAGGAAGAACAATGGACTATGATTCAACAGATTTTACAGCAACAATACCAACAAGAGTCATCAGGAAACTATTTCTGAGACCCTGCTTCACTCAACCCAAGAGATTTATGATCCTGAGTTGTTCAGTGACAAAAAATACCATTTATCTTGAACAAAATGGGGCACTATTGAATTTGACCTGAGCCTTGTAATCCTGGAAAAAGGTTAAAGTTAATAAATTTTCCTACCTGGCTGGGCGGGGTGGCTCACACCTGTAATCCCGGCACTTTGGGAGGCCGAGGCTGGTGGATCACCTGATGTCAGGAGTTGGAGACCAGCCTGGCCAACGTGGTGAAACCCTGCCTCTACAAAAAATACAAAAATTAGCCGGGTGTGGTGGCACATGCCTGTGGCCTCAGCTACCCAGGAGGCTGAAGCATGAGGATTAGTTGAACCGGGGAGGCGGAGGTTGTAGTGAGCCAAGATTGCACTACTGCATTCCAGCCTGGGTGACAGAGCAAGACTCTGTCTCAAAAAAAAAAAAAAAAAAAGAAATTTCCCTACCCTTTGTGTTCTGGAAATGGGCTTATTGCAAAGAACCACCCTTCCCCCTAGGATTTAGATAAGATTCACAGATGCCTCTCTTGTTCACCTATGCCAAGGCCACATCCTCCAGGTTCCCATTCTCTGCCTCATAAAGCCTAGTTGAACCGCTTATGTCCATGGAATCAAAACTGGAACAGAGTGCTAGTTAATCCAACTTTGGTTAAGTTTCTCCCCTTCCCCCAGGCTCCTAAATTTTGGCTGCCCTTCAGTCTAAAAGTCCTTCCCTAAAAGGCTCTCCCAAAAATAGGCTCACCTCAGGGTAAAACATCCTCTGATCTACTAACCAGTCATGCTACCCGCATCCTTTAATCCCACTTCTCCACGCCTGGTCCTTTCTAGCCTTGTTTACTCCTCTCTAAAAAAGAAAATCCCTTTTTGCCTAACCTTTCTGACGCTTGCAGATGTTATTGTCAGAGAGTTCTCCCAGTTACCATTATCTTTCTCATACCCGCCACTTGCATTAATCCTTTCGAATAAGTTATCTCCTTGTCTTAATCGAATTTGTTTTCTGGTTGACTCAAACAACTATTTTATTCCCTTGAAAGCAATGAGTTAGGTGGACACAGATAACGTTTTAATGGAAACTTTTGAGGATACAAGAAGAAATAGTTTCAAAGATTTGTTTATGGTGGTAACGTTAATACCACAAACAAAAATAAGTAGTATAATAAAAATTCATTATAATAGGAATTTTCTGACAGAGTTGAAACTTAAAAGACTAGTCATAGTATAAATTAAATACTGACATTTTCAATTCCAGGACTTAACTCTTAAAAAACTTATTCTGAAAATATTTTAATTTAAAAAAAATTGAGGTCTAAGCTATTTTGAATGATAGTAAATGATGAATACATGTCACTATACATTTTTCAATACTCATAGAACATTCAACATCAAGAGTGAATCCCTAATGTAAACTGTGGGCTTTAGTTGATAATGATGTGTTGGCGTTGGGCCACGGATTGTGACACATGTACAGAATGGCAATGGAGGGGGAGGCTGTGGGTGTCCAGCAGAGGGTGCCTGTGGGAACTCTCTGTACTTTCCCCTTCATTTTGCTATAAACCTAAAGCTGGTCTGAAAAATAGTCTATTCGTTAAAAAAAAAAAGTTACAAAACTAAAGCTAAGAAAAACAAAGTTCAATTGATTTTCAAATTAATAACAAGCTCAAGCTCATTTTATACTGCCATATCAAAAGGATATAATGAAATGGAAAACTTCTGAACTGAGTTTTAAATCATTGTTTCTTAGGTATATAGCTCTCTCTCTCTCTCTCTCTCTCTCTATATATATATATATATATAAAATATATGTAAAGAAAATCTTGTTTAAAGATTTTGCAAAACTTGGTCAGATTGAGGAGGAAGGAAGAGAATATCAGATATTTCTAGTATCTTACTTTTCCTAGAAAACAAAGTAGAGGCCGGGTGCGGTGGCTTACACCTGTAATCCCAGCACTTTGGGAGGCTGAGGCGGGCAAATCACAAGGTCAGGAGTTCGAGACCAGCCTGGCCAATATGATGAAACCCCGTCTCTACTAAAAATACAAAAAGTAGCTGGGCATGGTGGCATGTGCCTGTAATCCCAGCTACTCAGGAGGCTGAGGCAGGAGAATCGCTTGAATCAGGGAGTCAGAGGTTGCTGTGAGCTGAGGTCGTGCCACGTCTCAGAAAAAAAGTAGAGCAAGAATGAAGAAACAGAATTGCTAACCATTAGTAATATGATAATAACAACAAAACCACCCACAGTAATAATGTATTTAGAGAACACTTGCTAACTGGTCTAGCAGAAAGTGAATTACCACAGTTTTGCAGAATTTATAGCCTCTTCCACCTAGAAATAAAGAACCATGTGTAACAGAATCGGGAACCTCTGGAGGGCTGGATCCATTAGGATGGAAGTGGAGCCCCTTGGCTGCTCTCTGTGTGCCAGCACAGGTGACCACAAACTCTGCTGACAACAAGACAATAATTTTAGGAGGTAAGAATGTTTTCCTTCTGTTATTGTATCAACAATCCCTAAGGTTTGAGAAAAATGAAAAAGCAATTCAGTTCCTTTTTACCCCCCTTAAATTGTAGACAGTAACTCTAGAGAACCTATCACTAGTTTGTCGAATATTTCTTCCAGTTTTTACTCCTCCCCACCTCCACTGGGAAGTATAGTAGAGTGGACAAAAGCCTGCAATTTGGGTGGATTCTAGTTTTTATTTACTTGGGTAAGTTATTTACCTTCCTAGTACCTCTGGGCCTTCATTTGAAAATTGAGGATAATAAAATTCCCTCCCTAGGACCATTTATTAAATACTTAGGACACCCAGAGCTGTTTGGGAGCATTTCATGTCTATTAACTTGTTGAATCCTCACAACCGATCCTATGAGACCAGGACTATTAGTAATCTCCCTTTACCGAGGAAACTGAAGTTAAGTAGTTTGTCCAGGTTTGTCTTATTAACACTTCCTTAATCACTCTACTTATTCAAGTAACCTTTGAAGCTTTGTCACAAAATCAATGTTTCACAAATTTCTATAAAATCATGACATTGGAGAAGCACCTAATCCAGCGGTCCCCAAGCTTTTTGGCACCAGGGACTGGTTTCATGGAAGACAGTTTTTCCATGAACTGGGAGGGCAGTGGACAGGGGTTGGTTTCAGGATGAAACTGTTCCACTTCAGATCATCAGGCATTAGATTCTCATAAGGAGTACACAACCTAGATCCCTCACATGTGCAGTTCGCAATAGGGTTTGTGCTCCTATGAGAATCTAATGCTGCTGCTGTTCTGATAGGAGGCGGAGCTCAGGGTAGTAATGCTCACTAGCCTTCGACTCACCTCCTGCTGTGCAACCCGGTTCCTAACAGGCCATGGACCAGTACTAGTCCGCAGCCTGAGGGTTGGGGACCCCTGACCTAATCCAGTTATTCTCAAACATTAATGTACATGAGGATCACCTACATGGCTTGTTAAAACTTAGGTTGCTGGTTCCCACCTTCAGAGTTTCTGTTGCCCTAAGTCTGGTATGGGGTTCAATAATTGCATTACTAACACATTCGCAGGTGATGCTGACGCTGCTGGTCCACACTTTCTTTGAGAAAGCTACAGCTCTAAACCAATTTCGTCAACTGACCACTCTGCTTGTTATGACCCTTTCGTCGCGTCTGCTCTGAATGTTGTTGGCAAATGTGCAGAATGGCCTCAGGAGTGTGAGGCTGATTCATCTGGTTACTGTGACCTGTATTAGCTGCAGCTGGTGGCTGATTTCAAAATGGAGCAATTAAAGATTAAGACATCAAATTACAGGAAATTAAGATGAAGCACCACCAAGTATGAAACCCATAAAATTGCTAACATTCCCCTGTTTTTCTCACACACGTGCATCCTGTTTTGCTCTGTTACTCTGACATAAGACCACACCCAGAACAAACAAAAGACTGTCTCTGCCATCAGGGACTGATAAGGCTCACAGGTGGGCAAGAGAATGGATATATATTCAATGAAATACGATTCTGGTGCTGATAATTTTAAAAATGACATTATAAAAATGACTTTATATTACCCAAATTTTATAAATAACCATACTGTAACAGTGGCAGAGTATGAATCTGAATATCTGTTGCCTCCAAAGAGTGGCTTCTTTATGCCAAAATAATTTCTCTGTGTGTTTTCTGAGTTAGAACTTCGTGTAACTATTTCATATGGATTCATTATTGACTTACATGATATGGCTTCTTAGAATAAAAAACTGAAGCATATTTTAAGACAAATATATGAATTTGAAGTATAGGCTGAGATGGAAACAAGATGAAATTTCATAATGTTAATTAATAATTCATTTATATATACTTCATTTCTTAGAAGTTTATCTTCTGGGCCAGGCGCAGTGGTTTATGTCTGTAATCCCAGCACTTTGGGAGGCCAAGGCGGGAGGATCACCTCAGGTTGGGAGTTTGAGACCAGCCTGACCAACTTGGAGAAACCCCTGTCTCTACTAAAAATATAGAATTAGCTGGGCGTGGTGACATGCCTGTAATCGCAGCTACCTGGGAGGCTGAAGCAGGAGAATCACTTGTACCCGGGAGGCAGAGGTTGCGGTGAGCTAAGATTGTGCCATTGCACTCCAACCTGGACCACAAGAGTGAAACTCCATCTCAAAAAAAAAAAGTAATGTATCTTTTGCATTTTTTTTCTTTTTTCTTTTTTTTCTTTTTCTTTTTTTTTTTTTTTTTTTTTTGCAGATCACAGAACTTTATTAAGATGGAATCACGGCTGGGAGCAGTGGCTCACACCTGTAATCCTAGCACTTTGGGAGGTCAAGCAGGCAGATCACCTGAGGTCAGGAGTTCAAGACCAGCCTGGCCAACTTGGTGAAACCCCATCTCTACTAAAAATACAAACAAACAAACAAAAAATTAGCCGAGCGTGGTGGCGGGTGCCTGTAGTCCGAGCTACTCGGGAGGCTGAGGCAGGAGAATTGCTTGAACCTGGGAGGTGGAGGTTGCAGTGAGCCGAGATCACACTACTGCACTCCAGCCTGGGTGACACAGCTAGACTCTGTCTCAAAAAAAAAAAAAAAAGGATGGAATTACTTTTAATTACATAGAAGCTATTTGCCTAACTCAAAACCCATGAGGTTCACATAAACTCATAGTTACAAAACTAGAAACAAATGTCATATTCAGAACCATAAGGAAATATGAGTCTGCCCATTTATTTCGAGCTGTTATTATCACCTGTCTTACCTGCTGGTGCCCATTTATTTTAAGCTGCTGTGGGCCATGCAGTAGTCGCTTGCATACAAGAAGTCTCATCACAGAGCTATAGCTGCTCTCAGGCCTTTGCTCTTTTCTCCACCTGCTGGCATTGCTCTCTCACTGTTGTTAGGAGATTCACTCATTCCTCTCCCTTGTCCTCTCATTGGGATCCCTTGGCCAAGTCAGCATCTTTTGCTTGTCCTCCACTCCCATGTCCAGCTAAAGTTCTCAATTCGACAGCATCAGTGGCACCTAATCTACCTCAGGATCAACAGGCTGCATTTCATTTCTTTTTCTTTTTTTTTTTTTTTTTTGAGTCTGAGTCTCGCTCCGTTGCTCTGTTGTCCAGGTTGGAGTGCAGTGGCGTGATCTTGGCTCACTGCAAGCTCTACACCATTCTCCTGCCTCAGCCTCCCAAGTAGCTGGGACTACAGGCGCCTACCACCACGCCCGGCTAATTTTTTGTGTTTTTAGTAGAGATGGGGTTTCAGCGTTTTAGCCAGGATGGTCTCGATCTCCTGACCTCATGATCCGCCTGCCTCGGCCTCCCAAAGTGCTGGGATTACAGGCGTGAGCCCCTGCGCCTGGCTGCATTTCTTCTTTTTTTTTTTTTTGAGACGGAGTCTCTCTCTGTCGCCCAGGCTGGAGTGCAGTGGCCGGATCTCAGCTCACTGCAAGCTCCGCCTGCCGGGTTCACGCCATTCTCCTGCCTCAGCCTCCCGAGTAGCTGGGACTACAGACGCCTGTCACCTCGCCTGGCTAGTTTTTTGTATTTTTTAGTAGAGACGGGGTTTCACCGTGTTAGCCAGGATGGTCTCGATCTCCTGACCTCGTGATCCGCCTGTCTCAGCCTCCCAAAGTGCTGGGATTACAGGCTTGAGCCACCGCGCCCGGCGCATTTCTTCTTATATACACTCATTTAAAAAATTTAACTTGATTAGCACCAAGTAAAATGAATTCATATAAAGTTGGTGAAACCTAGTTGGGTTGATTTGACAAAAATTAGTTTGAAGGATTTCTTCATATTATGTCCTTTCTGTGAGGTCACAGAGTTGGATTTCATATCACAGACTTCCCCAAATAGTTACTTCTTCCCTAATGTTTTTCCTAGAATTAGAACACGATGAGTTTTTATTTTTGTTTTTCTGTTTTTTTTTTTAATGTGCTTTTTTAAAAAATCTTTTTTGAGACAGAGTCTCCCTCTGTTGCCCAGCCTGGAGTGCAATGGTATGATCTTGGCTGGCTCACTGCAACCTCTGCCTCCTGGATTCAAGCAATTCTCCTTCGGCCTCCCAAGTAGCTGGGATTTACCACGCCCAGCTAATTATTTTTATTTCTTTTTCTTTCTTTTTTTTTTGAGAAGGAGTCATCACGCTCAGTCCCTAGGTGAATTTTTAAATTTTTATTTTACTTTTTAAAAGAATTCCAAGGGCAATCAAGACAGTTTTATAAAAAATTCATTCTACTAATCTGTGAGTAGTACTTTTCTGAATCTGTTCAATCTACTATTTCAAATGACTGCAGTGATGCACATAATTTAGGATGGAATTGATTTAAATAAAATTCATCTAAAATTCATCTACATTTAGATTTAGATTACTACCCACGAAGGTGAAATGTAATGTTTGCAGCTTCCTATCTTGTATTTGATTTAACCATAATATGATTCTCTACTCATAAATGTAGTTTCATTTTTGGAAGGCCTATACAATACATTTCAAGTGGTGATTAGTTTTGATAATTTCTCCAATAATTTTTCCTCTCTAATCAGGAAAATGAAGCATTTGAAACAAATAGTTGTGAATTCATTTGGGAGGTTTCATCACAGCTGAGTCAGTAGGCTTATCATGATTTTGTTTGGCATGTTTTACAATTACGTTAATATATCAACCAACACCTGAAAAACCATGTACATGTAAATGTTTTGTTTGACTATAGCAAAAAATGCTGAAATTTTTCTGAAGACACACAAAAATGTCGTCTTTCATACAACTTGGAGAACAAATCTTTTACCTCCACCCCCTGACTCCTTGGGCGCTGAGTATAGCACGGGAAGTTAGTAAATCCTCATATTTGCAATCATTCCTTTGCAGAAATTAACATAGGAGATGATAGATGTCTTGCTGCTGAGACTAATGCTGCTTAAAGAAAAAACACTGCAGTTTCAGCATTTTGGCTTGGTATGTATACAGGATAATAAGCTGTGTGAGTTTAGAAGCTTGGAACTAGTTCAACAAACAGATGCCAGTATGGCTCAACAGTAACGTAATGTGCCGTCTGCACTGTGATCTACATCTGTGTGCTGATCATCTTGTATTAAAAGGGCTACTTTTACTCTTGATATACCTTATTAGAAGTACACTACCTTTGGAAATTATTGTTTATCCTTAGAAGAACGTTGTGTGTGTGTGTGTGTGTGTGTGTGTGTGTATGTGTTTCATTTAATACACAGCACCAGGATGCTCTAGCGTGAGGGGACATATCTTCAGATTACACTGACAGAAAGACTGCAGAGCCCTGGTTCCTGGAATACTGAAGCTCATGCTAGGCTGTCCTGGACTGTCTCAGACATTTAATTGCTACCCTGTGATTGGACTTGAGAGATTTTTCAAGTTTCCTCAGCAAAACATTTATAAATCATCTCTCAGGGTGAGTTAATTTTGCAGAACTAATGCTACCTATAACAAAAGCTAACATTAAATGCTTAGTATGGGCCGAGAACAGCCAAGCACAGCAGCTAACACCTATAATCCCAGCACTTTGGGAGGCTGAGGTGGGAGGATTACTTGAGCCCAGAAATTTGAGACCAGTCCTGGCAACATATCGAGACCCTGTCTCTACAAGAACAACAACAACAAAATACGTATGGTTTTTGTTTGTTTGTTTGTTTTGAGTTTCACTGTGTCACCCAGGCTGGAGTACAGTGGTATCATCATAGCTCACTGCAGCCTCGAACCTTGCAGGCTCAAAAGATCCCTGACATTAGCCTCCTGAGTAGCTGGGACTATAGGCATGTACCACCATGCTGGGCCAATTTTGAAATTATTTTTTTAAGAGACAGGGTCTTGCTGTGTTGCCTAGGCTGGTCATGGACTCCTGGCCTCAAGCCACATCGCTACAAAAAAATTTAAAAATTAGCTGGGCATGGTGGTACATGCCTATAGTCCTACCTACTAGAGAGGCTGAGGAGAAAGGATCACTTGAGCCAAAAAGTTTAAGGCTGCAGTGAGTCACGAGTGAGTCATTGCACTAGTAGGCTGCCCACTCCAGCCTGGGCAACAGAGTGAGACCCTGACTCTTAAAAAAAAAAAAAGTTCCTATTGCACATGACTGTTGGGAAAACAAAATTAGTTAGCATATATAAGCTCTTTAAAACAGTGCATAACACTTAGTAAGCACTCAGTAAATGTTAGCTTTTAATACTATGGGTATCTGTTATAGTTTTGGGATCAAACTTTACATAACTGCGAATATTTAAAAATGTCAACACTTTGGATCCTTTTTCTTGGTCTTTCTTGGTTAGGAGCCTTAAGAAATCAGAATTCTCGGCCGGGCGCGGTGGCTCAAGCCTGTAATCCCAGCACTTTGGGAGGCCGAGACGGGCGGAGCACGAGGTCAGGAGATCAAGACCATCCTGGCTAATACGGTGAAACCCCGTCTCTACTAAAAATTACAAAAAACTAGCCGGGCGAGGTGGCGGGCACCTGTAGTCCCAGCTACTCAGGAGGCTGAGGCAGAAGAATGGCGTAAACCCGGGAGGCGGAGCTTGCAGTGAGCTGTGATCCGGCCACTGCACTCCAGCCTGGGTGACAGAGCGAGACTCCGTCTCAAAAAAAAAAAAAAAGAAATCAGAATTCTCATTTCATTCTGTCTCCACTCCTGCCCAAGCAGGAACTCCCAACTTTAAGATATTGCGTAGGCAGGAATTCAAACAGGTAAAGGCAAGAGTTTGAGCAAGAGGAGGAGGAGGGAGGACAATAAGCTCAGAAGAAGGGCTGAGTGCGTTAGTGCAAGATGGGCATATCAAGGAACCAGTTACATACCAATACATTTGAAGCTTGTTTCCTATACACAAAGTCAACGCTAATAATGAGCTTGGCCAGCTGGAGGTGTCACTCTGTCAGTGGGTCCCACCCATTCCTCTGCTACCACCTGTCTTACTCCTACGTCCTGTCATTCTGATACTCTCCATTTCCCCAAAACAGTGGCCATTGCCACCACCTTCATGTTACGATGTCAAGGAGGTGCCCTGATGCCACTGCAGAAAGTACCTATCTCTGTTCAGCCTCAAGAGAGGAACTTCATAAATCCAAGACATCGCCAGAGCTAGGCTCATCCTCCTGAAAAGGGTGACCAAAATGAGATATATGTTTTTTTAATAAGATGGGGGCTGGGCGCAGTGGCTCACTCCTGTAATCCCAGCACTTTGGGAGGCCAAGGTGGGCTGATCACTTGAGGTCAAGAGTTCAAGACCAGCCTGGCCAACATGGTGGAACCTTGTCTCTACTAAAAATACAAAAATTAGCCGGGTGTGGTGGCAGGCACTTGTAATCCCAGCTACTTGGGAGGCTGAGGCAGGAGAATTGCTTCAACCCGGGAGGTGGAGGTTTCAGTGAGCCGAGATCATGCCACTGCACTCCAGCCTGGGTGACAGAGCAATATTCAGTCTAAAAAAAGTAAAAATAAAATAAAGATGGAGTTTTGCTACATTGCCCCATGGTCTTGAACTCCTGGCCTCAAGCGATCCTTCTGCCTCAGCCTCCCAAAGTGTTGGGATTATTGACCTACCCCACCACACCCAGCCAGATAATTTTTTAAGTTGATTCATTTTATTAAAAGCCAATATTTAATTTAATATTTGTTTATCTTTTAAAGCCAGTATTTTAAAGCCCTCTATCAAACAAAAACTGTCGGGGTTTTCCTTTTAGGTATACTCATGTTCAAATACATCATTATAGACTAAGACATAATTTAAATTATGACATGTCCCATAATTTCAAATATATATTCCTTAATTTAGAATATATACTTTTTTTTTTTTTTGAGATGAAGTCACGCTCTGTTGCCCAGGCTGGAGAGCAGTGGCACTATCTCAGTTCGCTGCAACTTCTGCCTCCTGGGTTCAAACCATTCTTGTGCCTCAGCCTCCTGAGTAGCTGGGATTACAGGCGCGTGCCACCACACCCGACTAATTTTTGTATTTTTAGTAGAGACAAGGTTTTACCGTGTTGGTCAGGCTGGTCTTGAACTCCTGAACTCAGGTGATCTGCCTGTCTCGGCCTCCCAAAGTGCTGGGATTACAGTCGTGAGCACCAGCGCACCCAGCGTGGAATATATCCTTCTTACACCTTTGAATTTTAGGAATAAAAGGTACTTTTGAGAGCATTCCATTTCATGTTAGCATTTTTTAGATGAGGAAACCGAGAGGTGGTGAGGTAAAGACATTTGTCCTTGTTCACAGGGCTAATTAGTAGAGCTGAGACAAGAACAGAATTATCAGTCAAGAGCAATTTTTATGACATCATAGAGGACCTGTCCTCCAAAGTAATTACTGTCATTTCGAAGGGTTCCAGAATGTGAGGATATGTGGAAAAGTAACATCAACAGTTCATGCAGAATGGGAGTTAGGGGTACTAGTGTGTGGTCTTGGGAAAGTTATTCCCACCTCTTTGCAAGTCACAGTTTACTTGATTGTAAATGTTTCAGTGTGTTTGTAGAGTGTCTGCTCTATATTAGGGACAGAATCTGTATTACATGCATGTATTTTGGCACCCAATAATTGTTAACTGTCATTTCTGAAAGGCATGTTGTGGAAATCTAATAAAGTAACACCTTCCATCTTTGCAAAATTGAGAATACCTAGGAACATCTACATCCTGGATCCTTTTCTAGGTCTTTCCCAACTGTGAGAAATAAGAATTCTCTTCCTAACTCCAGCCTGTTTCCACCTTAGCCCAAGCAGGCACCATCCAACCAGTGTTCAGTCCAGTGCCTAACAAAGAAATGTTTGTAAAAAGGAAATGCAATGGTATCTCTGGAATTTTTTTTTTCTTTTTCTTTCTTTCTTTTTTCTTTTTTTTTTTTTTTGAGACAGAGTTTTGTTCTTGTTGCCCAGGCTGGAGTGCAGTAGTGCAATCTTGGCTCACTGCAACCTCCACCTCCCAGGTTCATGTGATTTTCCTGCCTCAGCCTCCTGAGTAACTGGTATTACAGCCACTCACCATCATGCCCAGCTAATTTTTTGTTATTTTTAGTAGAGACGGGGTTTCACCATGTTGGCCAGGCTGTTCTCTAATTCCTGACCTCAGGTGATCCACTCACCTTGGCCTCCCAAAATGTTGGGATTACAAGCATGAGTCACTGCGCCCGACCTAGAATTTTTTTTCTTGGCTCACTGCCACTTTCGCCTCCTGGGTTCAAATGATTCTCCTGCCTCAGCCTCCTGAGTAGCTGGGATTACAGGTGTGTGCCACCACACCCAGCTAATTTTTGTATTTTTAGTAGAGACAGGATTTCACCATGTTGGCCAGGTTGGTCTTGAACTCCTGACTTCAGGTGATCTGCCCACCTTGGTGACATGAGCCACTGCGCTCTGCCTACAGTGTGTATACTTTTTTCAAAAAAAATATTTTCTTTGAGACAGGGTCTCTGTCACCAGGCTGGAGTGCAACGGTATGATCTCGGCCATGAACACTGCAGCCTCCGCCTCCAGGGTTCAAGTTATTCCTGTGCCTCAGCTTCCCAAGTAGCTGGGATTACAGGTGTGCACCACCATGCCAGGCTAATTTTGTATTTTTAGTAGAGATGGGGTTTTGCTTTGTTGGCCAGGGTGGTCTCGAACTCCATACCTCAGGTGATCTTTTCACTGACTGTAATGCACCCAAATGGTGGCTCAGCCTTAATCCAATGAGATGGTTAGGTTAGCAGTTTTTGAACTGGTAGTGCTGGCTTTAAATTCTTGTTTTACCACCTATTCTTCAAAGTGGTGTGAGATTAATGAGATGATTTCTCTGAACCATTTTACATCTTGATGTGAAAGAAAATCATATGTATGAGCTATTATTGTTCTGTTTATAATCCAGAATGATCTGATGAGGTAGCATGTTTAGACACCTAAATGATAATGGAGAGTTTGCATTGCTTTTAATTTATTTGATTGATTTGTTGAGTTTTTAATTTGTATTATTATTTATTATTTTTTAGTATTTTTAACCCAATGGTTCTTTCAGAGATATAATTTGAGTTTTTAATTGAACAGTGAGTTTTTAATTCACATGGAACCAAGAATTACTCATTTTCTCTTTGTTGGCAAGCTCTATCTTATCCATTTAATGCTGATCTCTTTTTTGTTTTTTGGTGGGTTTTTTTTTTTATTTATTTTTATCTCTATCTGGAAACTTGTCTGACTGGTCTTTGCTTCTGAAGACGTTAGGTTATTAAAAAGTCTTGGCGTTCCTTCCTTTATGATTGCCCAAATGACTAACTAAGTTTGAGGCGAATTCTTTTCCTTTGTTTTTTTTTACTTTTTTAGTTCACTGCACAGATGTATGAGGCAAAGTCTTGTTACCTAACTTTGTCATGTAATTCCAGAGAATCAACAGATATCGGTCATTAAAGTGGGTTTTATTTTTCCATTACAAAAGACCACCGTATTTATTAAAATTTATTAAATAGAATAAAGCAAGACTTTATTCTAGACTTTTAGTTTGTCTTCTTTGGTCTTCATGGTTAGACTTTCTTTAGAAGATTGAAAGCAATTTTTCCTCTATTGCTGAGGCCTTTTCCATCTGGCAAATGCTGCCTTTTCAATGGAGCTGAAAAATGGCTTGATTTATTTTTGTTGTTTCTGAGTTTATTTATCAACGTAATTAATATTATCAAAACTGTTCTTGGAACACAGCTTAATCCCTCAGCTTTTGTTTTTGATGCTAGGATGACTAGCTCTGGAAGAAAAAAATTGTACACCAGGCATAATAGCAGCGGTAGCATTTCTTAATCTTTCTCCTTCTGCCCACATTTGTTTACTCACACATCCATCTGTAATTTCTCAGAATTAATCACTGTTCCTTTAGTCTGAAGATAATTGAGAGGCCTCTTTTCTGAGACTTTACAATTGAATCTCTTCTGATAAATGGACCACAGGAACCATTCACTGACACAAATTCCCTCTTCTGAGAAAAGGAAGTCACTTTTTTGTTGTTTGTTTGTTTGTTTGTTTTTGAGACAAAGTTTCACTCTGTTGCCCCAAGCTGGAGTGCAATGACACAGTCTCAGTTCCCTGCAACCTCCAACTCCTGGGTTCAAGCAATTCTCCTGCCTTAGCCTCCTGAGGAGCTAGGACTACAGGTGTGTGCCACCACAACTGGCTAATTTTTGTATTTTTAGTAGAGACAGGGTTTCACCATGTTGGCCAGGCTGGTCTCAAACTCCTGACCTCAGGTAATCCATCTGCTCCAGCCTCCCAAAGTTCTGGGTTTACAGGCGTGAGCCACCGTTCCCGACCAGAAGTCACTGTTTTTTAATACAGCACTCCTTAGCCCCTTTCAGCCTGAATATTTTATTGTCATATCCCCACTTAAAAATGTTGGGTTATTTAATAAAAATCAATTTCAGCAATGCTGTTTTCATTCCATATGTCTTCCCTTCCTCTTTATTTTTTAGAGACGGGGGCTCACTGTGTTGCCCAGGCTGGGTTTGAACTCCTGAGCTCAAGGGACCCTTCTGAGTAGCTGGAATTACAGACGTGAGCCACTGTACCTGGCTCTCTTCCCTTTTCTTTTTAATTCCATGCTTAACCCTTTGTGACCCTAGCAAAATTATTTCCATAGTCCAACAGGCTGGGATTCTGGACTAACAGGACCTAAAGTGCCAAATGTCCTGTGTTAACTCATAAGTTCCATTGATAAATTGTGCAGTAAACAGTGCAATAGTGAGTTACTGATTTTTCTGCCAAAAGGAGGCATTTCTTTTCTCTATAAGAGCACCTGATTTTGAGTTGTTAAGGAACCACAATTCAGTCCATAATGGCTATTTTCTTTATTTGACTCTTTCTCAATTATTCCTATATTTCCTTTAGTTCATTGTTCTTTTCTGCCACTAAAGTAACTTTTTCATCTCTGAATAAGATCCTCTTTTTCGTCCTCTCTACTTTGGTTTCTAAAGAAAACTTAGAAAAGGAAAGTGCAAAGATAGAAGT
This sequence comes from Trachypithecus francoisi, assembly GCF_009764315.1. NCBI lineage: Eukaryota > Metazoa > Chordata > Mammalia > Primates > Cercopithecidae > Trachypithecus > Trachypithecus francoisi. The sequence continues at coordinate 109,794,593 of NW_022681465.1, read as the reverse complement.
CCATGGTCAAGACAGTGAGAGAAAGAAATAGAGGAAAGACAGGCTGAGGAGGGCTGGTAGCTGATGAGTGGGTGGAGTAGATTGTCATCAACACTTCAGGGCTCCTTCTTCCTCAGCTAGCTAATCTAATGCCAGGATTTAGCCACTACAACTCCCTAGGGCTTCTGCTCACAACTTCAAGACCATTTGCAAGGCAGCCTGCCTTAGAAGGCAATCGGTTGGTTATCTCCCTTGTTGGCCCACAGTGTGATTTTGCCACAGTACCCGCTGGCCTGGCATGATGGAAATCTGACAGACCTGCCTCGTGGAGACCTAACAGATCAGCTTCTCTCTCTTCTTTCCTTTATTACAGTCTGAGAGAGACCCAGAGGAGGAGGAAGCTGCAGGCATAAATGTCTCCCACTATGAGGGAACACTTGTGAAATTCACCGTGCAGAGAAAACAATGCTGTGGGGGTGTCATTTTCAGTTGTGCTATTGCTGGCATGGCAATTTAAACAGTACTATTTCCCTGATCTGTTTGGGCTTGGTTTCCACTCTTGCATAATGTACATGCCAGGTTGTTTATACTGTGGATAGCCGGGTGCCCACAGATATCTGGGCTTGGAGAGCTGTAGGGTTCTCTAATTTTATGAGTCAAGCAGAGAGAGAGAGAGAGATAAAATCTCATATTCTTATTTCTCAAACAATATATCAACATCAAAGGCCAGTTTTAATTGTTCTTACATATTTTATTGATTTATTTACGTTTAGACTGGCTTATTTTCATCCATAATCTGTCAGCATATCAATAGTTGTTTCAGATATTTAGATACTTTGATAATGCATTATTTACATTTCTCTTGAATGACAAAAACAAAACATAACATACGGTGCTATTTTAATCACAGTAATGGCTCAAAGATTCTAAAAGGAAAAAAAAGGAAGCTCTTAACACAAGGAAACAGTGTGCTGTGCTCTTGCTTATAGGAATTTATTGGAAAAAATGGAATCAGAGATATTTGCCCTTTTTATTAAAATCGGCTTAATAGTTCTTAGCACCACTTGCTAGCACATTGTGTAATTAATCTTGGGGTACTAGATTTTCTCCAGATGTGTAGCTTTTTGTTTTCTTGGGGATTGTGACTTTTTTAATTGTATTTTTTTTTTTAATTTAAGGTTTAGGGGTACATGTGCAGGTTTGTTATGTAGGTAAACTTGTGTCACGAGGGTTTGTTGTACAGATTATTTCATCACCCAGGTATTAAACTTACTAATCAATAGTTATTTTTTCTGCTCCCCTCCTGGCTCCCACCCTCCACCCTCAAGGAAGCCTCAGTGTCTGTTGCTGACTTATTTTCATGATTTGTCATCATTTAGCTCCCCCTTATAAATCAGAACATGTGGTAGTCGGTTTTCTTTTTTTTTTTTTTTTTTTTTTTTTTTTTTTTTTGAGACGGAGTCTCGCTCAGTCTCCCAGGCTGGAGTGCAGTGGCTCAGTCTCGGCTCACTGCAAGCTCCGCCTCCCGGGTTCACGCCATTCTCCTGGCTCAGCCTCCCAAGTAGCTGGGACTATAGATGCCCACCACCACGCCCAGCTGATTTATTTATTTTTGAGACGGAGTCTCGCACTGTCTTCCAGGCTGGAGTGCAGTGGCGCAATCTCGGCTCACTACAAGCTCCGCCTCCCAGGTTAACGCCATTCTCCTGCCTTAGCCTCCCGAGTAGCTGTGACTACAGGCGCCCGCCACCATGCCTGGCTAATTTTTTTGTGTTTTTAGTAGAGACGGGGTTTCACCATGTTAGCTAGGATGGTCTTGATCTCCTGACCACGTGATCTGCCTGCCTGGGCCTCCTAAAGTGCTGAGATTGCAGGCGTGAGCCACTGCGCCCGGCAATTTTTTGTATTTTTATTAGAGACGGGGTTTCACTGTTTTAGCCAGGATGGTCTTGGTCTCCAGACCTCGTGATCCGCCCGCCTCGGCCTCCCAAAATGCTGGAATTACAGGTGTAATCCACCGCGCCCGGCCCCTTTTTTTGTTTTGAGACGGTTTCCCTCTTGTCGCCCAGGCCAGAGTGCAATGGCACAATCTCGGCTCACTGCAACCTCCGCCTCCCAGGTTCAAGCGATTCTCCTGCCTCATGCCCAGCTAATTTTTTTTTTGGTATTTTTAGTTTTTAGTAGAGTCAGGGTTTCTCCACGTTAACCAGGGTGGTCTCGAACTCCTGATCTCAGGTGTTCTGCCCCCCTCGGCCTCCCAAAGGGCTGTGCTGGGATTACAGGTGTGAGCCACCATGCCCAGCCCTGGGTTCTTTTTACATCTTTATTTAATTCTTTGAGACAGTGTCTCACTCTGTTGCCCAGACAGGAGTGCAGTGGTGTGATCACGGTTCACTGCAGTTTCAACCTCCTATTTTATATATAAATATAAAATATATGAATATAAATATATAAATTATATATAAAATAATATATACAATGTACATACATATATATAAAACTTGTCCAAGTGAGCCACTGCACCCAGCCTATATATATGTTTTATATATATATATTATATCTATATGTGTATATATATATTTTTGAGACAGAGTCTCGCTCTGTCGCCCAGGCTGGAGTGCAGTGTCATGATCTTGGCTCACTGCAACCTCCACCTACCAGGTTTCAAGCGATTCTTCTGCCTCAGACTAAATAGCTGGGATTACAGGTGCACGCCAACACACCCAGCTAATTTTTTTGTATTTTTGGTAGAGATGGGGTTTCACCATGTTGGCCAGGCTGGTCTCAAACTCCTGACCTTGTGATCCGCCCACCTCAGCCTCCCAAAGTGCTGGGATTACAGGCTTGAGCCACTGTGCCTGGCCTTATATATATATATATTTTTAATTTTAACTTTAATTTTATTATTATTTTTTTTAGAGACAGTGTCTGACTCTGTTGCCCAGGCTGGCGTACAGTAGTGCCACCATAGGTCACTGCTGCCTCAAACTTTTGGGCTCAAGTGATCCTCCTGCCTCATTCTCACAAGTATCTAGGACTACAGGTTTGGGGTACCACACTCAGCTTATTTTTGTGCTTTTTTTGGTAGAGATAGGGTCTCACTGTGCTGCCCAGGTCTTGAACTTCTGGCCTCAAGCAATCCTCCTGCCTTGGACTTCCAAAATGCTGAGATTACATATGTGAGCCACCGTGCCTGGCCTTTTATTTAATATTATATCATGCATTTCTTTCCATGATTTTATATATCATAATGATTATATAATTTCTTTTTATGTTTATTTATTATATATATATTTTATTATTATTATTATTATAATTTACCTAGCTATACCCCTAATATTTATCTCTAATATAGTTTGGGGAAATGGAGCTGGTAATGCTATAAGAAAAATTTGGGGGTATGTAGCTTTATTTATTTTGTTAAATTATTTCTGGAGGATAGCTTTTCATAAGAAAGATTATTGAATCTAAGACTTTGAGAGTGGGATGTGAAGGTGTGTGTGCTTGCAGTCCCAGCTACTTGGGTGACTGAGGCAGGATGATTGCTTGAGCCCAGGAGCTCGAGGCTGTAGTGTGCAATGATAGTGCCTGTGAATAGCTGTTGCACTCCAGTCAAGCCGAGGCAACACAGCAAGACTCAGTCTCAAAATAAAAATGCTTTGAACTATTTTATGATTCTTGATATATTTTGTAATATTGTTTTCCAAACACACCTTTACCATCTCTGGATTAATGCTAGATTGTTTTGTTTCACGGGAGAACAAACACTGGAAAGAGTTCCTGGAATTGAATCTGTTTAAAAATAGACTAAAGCCAGGCCTGGTTGCCTACGCCTATAATATCAGCTACTGGGAGGCTTTGAAGCTGGAGGATCACTTGAGCTCAGGAGTTTAAGACGAGCCTGGGCAATATAGTGGGAGCCTGTCTGAAAAAAAAAAAAAAAAGAAAAGAAAATAGACTAATGTGCAAAGCTAAATAAAATAGCAAATGCACAATAAATAGCAAACACTTTGGGTAATAAACTTGTTTCAGATGTGATCTAACAAGGGTAATTGAAAATCCCATCCTCAAGTTGCCTAACCTTTTTACTAAACCTCAATCTCTTCATCTGTAAAATGGGAGTAATAATAGGCCAGGCATGGTGGCTCACGCCTGTAATCCCAGCACTTTGGGAGACCAAGGCAGGCAAATCACCTGAGGTCAGGAGTTCAAGACCAGCCTGGTCAACATGGTGAAATCCCATCTCCACTAAAAATACAAAAATTAGCCAGGCGTGGTGGTGCATGCCTGTAATCCCAGCTACCCTGGAGGCTGAGGCAGGAGAACCGCTTGAACTCTGGAAGCAGGGGTTGCAGTGAGCTGAGATCACGCCACTGCACTCTAGTCTGGGTGACAGAGCAAGCCTCCGTCTCAAATAATAATAACAATGAGCAACACAACAACATTTTTACAGTTTTTATCATATGCTAGGCACTGTTCTAAACACTTTACATACACTGGCATTTAATTTTCATAATCCTACTAGGCAGACAATATTATTATGTTTATCCCTATTTTATATTGTTGAGGAACTGAGGCGTAGAGAGGTTAAATGACTTGTCCAATGATTACAGCTAATAAATGACAGAGTTGGAATTCTAACTCAGACAATCTGGCTCCAGAGTTTATGCTCATAATCGCTAAATAAATAAGATAGTTCGTATAAAAACACCTAGTCCAATTCCTAGCATATAGTAAGTATTCAATAAATGTTTGCTATTATTATTATAATGTATTTTTTAAAAACCCAACTAAACTAGTAAAGGGAGTGGCAGAATTGATTCAAAAGCTCTGCAAAACAGAGTCAATGAGTGCAAGTTTCGGCAAAGTAAATTTTGGCTCAGTGGCTGTAGTTTTGCTCTGGGATGCTGGATATAAACAAGGAGAGGCTGAATAACCACTTGTCAAGAATGTTGTAGAATAAATTTCTTCATCAAGTGGGTGGCTGAACTGGATGACCTCTAAGGCACTTTCCAACTTTGTATAGAGTTCTATGATTCTAGGCCAGAATCTTTTCTTTTTCCATACAGTAAAGCTTCATTTTTTTTTTTTTTTAACACAAGGTTTGGTTTACCAACTTTGTTGATGTTAGTGCCATTTTAATTGTCTGAATCATTTGCCAAGGAGATTGTGACTTTGTAGCATGCGTAAGTCTTTGGCAGTCTCTCCTGTTGTAATATTTGATGTGTTACAACACCTGAACATTATAATGATAGGTGCTGGGGAAACTGACTTGTAAACATGTAAGTAACTATGCAGTGGTGGTCAGCCCTCCCAGGCAGGGATCTTCAGGATTACTGTCACTTGACTAAATATCATTTGGAGTCTGTTGTCTTTATCCAGATAACTTGTAGGCCCATGAAATAATCACAGGGGGCTTAAAATTGACATTAATAAATTATGGGATTATGATTGTGGATGAGAGTTCATGTCACATTTATAACAACATTGTTTGCAGGTGACTCAGGGAAGTTTCGGTGAGTTTCCTGCTGGGAAGGGGAATTGCTCCCTTGACGGAAGTAATAGTTTTGCTCAAGTCATGGGAAGCTCCACTTGATCCCATAATTTGTCTTCCCTTTGGATTTTAGTCTAGGTAATTATTTGTCTTTGCCATTACATCTTGAGCAGTCCTTCAGGATAATGTACAATTTTACCATCAACTTTACGTCATTTCTCCAAGAGGGGTGATTTAAAGGGCATAGCTAATTCTATTACAAAAATGTTGATGATGGAATCTAGATCAAATGTACCAGACTGACTCAGAGTCAGTGCTTAGAAAACAATTTCTTTTTGGCTATGTTTTTGTCTTTGGTCTAATGTTTTACAGTGTTCTTAATGTAACTAAACCAATGTAACTAAACACTGGTTTTGTTACTATGGAGATGGATGAAAATAGACATGGAGCTTTAGGTATCAAACTGTCAATAAATTTACTATGTAAAAATAGAACGTAGAGTCAGAAGGAAGGCCAGACAAAGGTTTTCAAAACAATGTTAGGAGATTTAATCTATAATATAGTAGGAAATGAGAAGGCCAGGGAGCAGAGAGACCTTTAGAAACTGGATCCTCAAAAATGTTAAGCAGTTTGAAATGATCATTTTTGAATCACTATCACTGAGACACATAATCCGCCTTATAAGGAAAATAATCTTTTTATTTGGTGAGATTTGATTATTTTCAACATTAGTAATAATTATCCTAAAACAACAGTTGTTACATGCTAACTTTCATTAATAATGGTACTTTTAAGTTTATGTATCCATGCATATACACTGTGGTTTGTTTTTGGTTGTATTTTTTTTTTTTGAGACAGAGTCTCGCTCTGTCACCCAGGCTGGAGTGCATTGTTGTGATCCCGGTTCACTGCAACCTCCTGGTCTCCTGGGTTGAAGCGATTCACCTGCCTCAGCCTCCCGTGTAGCTGGGATTACAGGTGCCCACCACCACACCTGGCTAATTTTTGTGTTTTTAGTAGAGACGGTGTTTCGCCATGTTGGCCAAGCTGGTCTTGAATTCCTGACCTCAAGTGATCTGCCCACCTTGGCCTCCCAAGTGCTAGGATTACAGGCATGAGCCACTGAGCCCAGCCTCCTGGGTTTAACTTAGAAACATTGTCACTCAAAGTTTTAAAATGAACAAATGCCATTTAATTTTGGGGAAGCTAAAATTGGCTTTGTAAGCTGACCAACTAATAAACAATTGTGAGCATACAGTTGGAGCATTTTGCTTTTGGGAACTTCAAAGAAGGTGGCAAATTGTCAGTAATTACAAGCATCATTATCCTTGTGTTATTCATAATGAATCAAATAGAATGAGGGTGGTGCCTCCAGTCACGCAGGAAACTTGAGCTGGAACCCTCAAGACGTGAATGACAACAGTAGGGTAATTAGAATCAAGGCTTTTTTAGAATGTAAGTAGCACTACTTACTGGAACATGTATTATTTACATACACAAAGTAAATATTGAAAGATTGGCTTAGGCTAAAAATACTCCAGGTGAGGTTGTAGGACTGGATACTGAAAGAATGAGCTCATATTGTGGGCTTTTTCTTTTTTTGAGACAGAGTCTCACACTGTCACCCAGGCTGGAGTGCAGTGGCGTGGTCTCCACTCACTGCAACCTCTGCCTCCTGGGTTCAAGTGATTCTCCTGCCTCAGCCTCCCAAGTAGCTGGGATTATAGGCACCTGCCACCATGCCTGACCAATTTTTTGTATTTTTAGTAGAGATGGGGTTTCACTATATTGGCTAGACTGGTCTTGAACTCCTGATCTCGTGATCCAACCTCCCTTGGCCTCCCAAAGTGCTGGCATTACAGACATGAGCCACCGCGCCTGGCCTTGTGGGCTTTCAAAATAGAAAAATACTTTTTTCTCATGTTTATTTAAGATTAAAACCATTTTTAAATTCAAGACACATAGGCAAATATAATTTAGAAGAGAGTTGACAAAAAGTTTGTCCGAGAAATGACAAATGTAGATTATAGCCAAGTACATGTCTCAATTTATAATATTACAATCTTAGGCAAATTATACTTTGCTACATTTTAGACATCTTATCATTATAGGTATTATATTATTTTGACATGCTCTGTTTTGTGTAACATTTTTTTAAAAAGCATCCTGGGCAAGGCAATTTATATATCATCTATAAAAGAACAGTGAAGTAATTCAACAGAGTATTTTTCTGGTAGGTTAGTTGAACAGATAAAGATAAAACTTTCCTATAGATCGAGAAGTTGCCATTGGTCTTTCTGCCCATAGTAAAGCCTTGAATAGGAACAAGGTGCTTCATTTGGAAAGGAAAGAAGGAAGTGTCTCTCCTCTCTGCCAGGGAAGGAAGCACACAGTGATTGAGGCAGCTTGAATCCATGCTTTCTATTTTAAAAAGTTCTTCCTGTATAGGCATTTCTCTTTGCCTTTGACACTTTCTGTTGTGGGATAATCCTGCCAGAGTGTTACTTAAAAGAAGATAGGTAGGTAGGTAGGTAGGTAGGTAGGTAGATAGATAGATAGATAGATTATATAGATATATCTGTGGGTTTTTTGTTTTGTTTTTTATAAAAAGCCTCCAGTGGGCTATATCTATATCTATATCTGTGTGTGTGTGTGTTTTAATGTAGGGAAAGCTGCTCTATAAACATGACAAACGTATGGCATCATTCATTCCATTAAAATAAAAAAGACAAGTATGCTGTGAAAGTCTTGATATTCTTTGGTTGAGTCTTGAGGATTAAGGTTGAGGAAGGTGACACCGGTAAGCTCAGCAGCATGCAGCAATAGTGAAGAGAAATCTGGCCAGTGCCATCTGGGGGTAAAACTTCCCTATCAACCTCATGGTGGTCTGACCCTGCAGACTCCTGTCTCCCAGCCCACCCCTCTAGTCAGCTGCCATTTTGGGGCTGCTTATGCACCTATGAGGAAATAACAGGTTTCCCCTCTGCTCATTTTATTAAGGTGGCATAAATTACTCCTATGAACAGACTCTTCCAAAGATTAGGGAAACTCTTCATTAAATACTCATGCAACTTGACAAACTGTGTAGGTGACTTGATACTCTAATCCACTGGCTGGAATTCAGGCCTGAATCAAAGGACTGGGAGCTGGAGGGAACTTTAAGGACTTAAAAAAAATCCAATCTCAATTTACACATGAAGAACTGAGACCCTGTTACAGCCACAGAGTCAATTAGTGGCAGAGAAATGGGACAGGAATGGAGTGTCTTGACCAGGATTCTTGTAAATAAAAGAGCAACTGAGTGTCTCAGAAGAACTGACAGTGCTGCCTCCAGGCCTATGCACTTTCCTATGTGTAGTAACTAAGCAATCTTGGTAGGAAACATAATTTTAGATGAGTTGATTTGGGGATTCATATTTAAAGAAATGAATTGTGAGCCTGTCATATGCAAACAGTGCCAAACAATTCTCTTCTCACTGTTTTATAAAACAATCATACGCCCCACAGCTTTTCCTTATTGGGATGTGTCCTTAAGTGAACTCATGCAGATTAAACACTTCATCTTCTATCCCTTTGAGTGTCTCACTCACACATCGAAGAAGCTAAACTTGAAATCCTGAGTTCTCTGGACTGTATTTAAAGATAATTCCCTTTCTAGAAGATATTCTTTTTTTTTCTTTCTTTCTTTTTCTTTTTTTTTAAGAGACTGAGTCTCTCTATGTTGCCCAGGCTGGTCTCAAACTCCTGAGCTAAAGCGATCCTCCTGCCTTGGCCTCCCAAAGTCCTAGGATCACAAGTATGAGCCATCATGCCCAGCTCCTAGAAGATATTACTTATCTTTGCCTTAAGACTAGGCAGCTGATTATATATAGTGGGAAGCCCCACACTTTGTTTTCCAAGGCATCCTGCTCTACTAACAAGTTGGAAATTCTTGCAACTCTGTCTTTCATTTTGTCTGATATGTTTTTTGTGGTCATAGTAAATTTACACAAAGCAAAGTATGTTCAGGAAGCAGAAACAGACAAAAAGAAACGCTTTAGTACTGGCATCCTAGCAGCAAATTACATTGCTTTGGTCCTGCTCTCCATAAATGCATAGAAAGGCACGTTGCAGATATTGACTGTATGAAAATCATAAAGCAGATGAATTTTTACAAAATTGTGAACCTATTATGTGCCAGGCGTTTTTCATATGTTCTTTCATTCTGGAAAATGTTTTATTTTTCTACTGGTTGATATCTGTCATAAAATCTTATTCTTGGAAAGATTTTATGTTGGTTATTTATATTTTAACTTATGCATTTATTTACCCAGTAAATATTTCTTGACCACTTCTGTGTACCAGACACCATGCTAGGTGTTTGGATGTAGTGGGGAGAAAAAAAACTGGACATGATCTGTGACTTTATGGCTTAGACTAGTGAGGAAGACAATATAATAACACACACACACATATATATATATATATGTCAGATTACAACTTGATGAGCACTATGAAGGACTATGCAAAGTACTAGGAGATAGGAATTTGACCTGGTCATAAAAACCAATAAAAGTTTATCTGGGAAACTGATGCTTGAGCAGAAAAGTGGAGGAGTTGGAGTTATTAAGGAGAGAAGAGTGTTTTAAGTCAAGAAAACAATATATAGCAAAGTTTCTGTGATAGTGGAGGTCAAGGGGTATAATATGTATTAAAAATTTTGCAGGCCGGGCGCGGTGGCTCACGCCTGTAATCCCAGCACTCTGGAAGGCCAAGGCAGATGGATCACCTGCGGTCAGGAGTTCGAGATCAGCCTGGCCAACATGGTGAAACCCTGTCTCTACTAAAAATACAAAACTTAACCAGGTGTGGTGGTGGGCGCTCATAGTCCCAGCTACTTGGGAGGCTGAGGCAGGAGGATTGCTTGAATCCAGGAAGTGGAAGTTGCAGTGAGCCAAGGCTACACCATTGCACTCCAGCCTGGGCAACAAGAGTGAAATTCTATCTCAAAACAACAACAACAAAAAATTTTGCAACTGGTCTGAGTGCAGTGGTGTTTGTAACTAATTGATCACAACCAGTTACAGATTTCTTTGTTCTTTCTCCACTTCCACTGCTTCACTTGACCTTTTAAAAACATGTGCTTTTGCTGTAATATGGTATATAGGTTTGGCTGGGGTTAGAAGGGCTCTAGATAGACTGGTTAGGAGGTTATTAAATTAGACAAAGTTTGCCTGAATAATGTGGAGAAGATGGAGGACACTAGAGAGTTTTGACAGAATTGAGGGATGGTGTGGGCATGGAGGCGAGAGAGAGAGAGCTGTCATGGATGACTTCTGCCTTTCAGGCTTGTTCAACCAGATGACTAGCTCAATGGGATAAGGGACCATAGAAACCAAGTTAGGAGTATCAGTGAGTGTGGGGAGTGGGGAAAGCATGAATTCATATTAAGTTTGGATGCCTTTGAGAATCCCAGGAGGACAAGGCAAGTTGTCAGTTGTATAATCTAGTTTGAAACCTGAGGACACAGAGCTTTGCACTGGAAATATAAATTTGTGAGCCATCTCTGTATGGATAGTGATAAAGAAATTGAATAGAGAGAACACCTGGGAAGATAATATTTTAGAATGAATTTAAATAAATATTTTTGGTTTCCTTTGGAGATATGTCTTTTTAAGCTTTGTCTCCAAGTACAGCATATATCACTTTAATTCCTGATCAAGGTCTTTCAGGTTTTAGAGCAGGTGGATAGACTCATGAACCTGGGCAGAAATGTCCCCAAATTATGCCACATAATTCAGTCCTGCTGGGCTTGTTTAAAAGTAAACTGAAAAAACATGAAAGTTTTTGGTGTGTGTGTGTGTATGTGTGTGTGTTTGGCTGGTGGCGGGCAGTGCAGGGGAAACAGGGTTTCACTTTGTCACCCAGGCTGGAGTGCAGTGACGAGAACATGGCTCACTGCAACCTTGACCTCCTCGGCTCGAGAAATCCTCTGCCTCAGCCTCCTATGTAGCTGGGACCACAGGTGCACATCAGCATACCCAGCTAATTCTTTTTTTATTTTTTCGTAGAGACGGGGTCTTGCTGTGTTGCCTAGGCTGGTCTCGAACTCCTGGCCTGAAGCAATTCACTCACTCTGGCCTCCCAAAGTGCTGGGATTACAGGCATGAGCCACTATGTCCAGCCTGAAATATATTTTTTTGAATCTTTAGGAAAAATCAAATTTAGCTGTCTGCTTGGGAGGCAGATAGTATGCATGGAGAGAAGGACAGGTAAAATGCAGAGGCCTATATAGAAAATTAAATCCTATGTTGGCAAACAAACTGGTTAAGATGATGGAAAATGTCCTTTCAGTCTAAAGCAGTTTGAAGATGTTTCCTGCATGAAGACTGAATTAATCTGATTAAGCAATCTAATTAATCACCCCTATTGTCTTTTAGTAAAAGTATTTATTCTATGTCTAGGTGTTCACATTCCTTTGAAATGCAATCTTTCAAATTTACTTCATTTTTTTTTTTTTTTTTTTTAGATGGAGTTTCACACTTGTTGCCCAGGCTGGAGTGCAATGGCACGATCACGGCTCACCACAACCTCCGCCTCCCAGGTTCAAGCAATTCTCCTGCCTCAGCCTCCCTAGTAGCTGGGATTATAGGCATGTGCCATCACACCCGGCCAATTTTGTATTTTTAGTACAGACGGGGTTTCTCCATGTTGGTCAGGCTGGTCTCGAACTCCCGACCTCAGGTGATCCACCCGCCTCAGCCTCCCAAAGTGCTGGGATTACGGGCGTGAGCCACTGCCCCCAGCCAAATTTACTTCATTTTTTATCTTATTTTTTGAGATGGAGTCTTGCTCGGTCATCCAGGCTGGAGTACAGTGGTGCCATGTTGGCTCACTGCAACCTCCACCTCCCAGGTTCAAGCTATTCTCCTGCCTCAGCCTCTTGAGTATCAAAGACTACAGGTGCATGCCACCATACCTCATTTTTTTTTTTTTTTTTTTTGAGACGGAGTTTCGCTGTGTCGCCCAGGCTGGAGTGCAGTGGCGCGATCTCGGCTCACTGCAAGCTCCGCCTCCCGGGTTCCCGCCATTCTCCCGCCTCAGCCTCCGAGTAGCTGGGACTACAGGCGCCCGCCACCTCGCCCGGCTAGTTTTTTGTATTTTTAGTAGAGACGGGGTTTCACCGTGTTCGCCAGGAGGGTCTCGATCTCCTGACCTCGTGATCCACCCGTCTCGGCCTCCCAAAGTGCTGGGCTTGAGCCACCGCGCCCGGCCTCATTTTTATATTCTTAGTAGAGATGGGGTTTCACCATATTGGTCTGGCTGGTCTCAAACTCCTGACCTCAGGTGATCCGCCTGCCTTGGCCTCCCAAAGTACTGTGATTACAGGCATGAGCCACCACACCTAGCCTCAAATTTACTTTAATTAATTAATTTTTCTGAGACAAGATCTCACTCTGTTGCCCAGGTTGGAGTGCAGTGGTGCAGTCATAGCTCATTGCAGCCTCGAACTCTTGGGCTCAGGTGATGTTCCCATCTCAGTCTCCTGAGTACCTGGGACTACAGGTTCACACCACCACATCTGGCTAATTTTAATGTTTTTTGTAGAGATGAGGGTCTCACTATGCTGGCCAGGCTGGTCTCAAACTCCAGAGCTCAAGCCAGTCCTCCCACTTCAGCCTCCCAAAGTGCAGAAATTACAGACATGAGCCACCACTTCTGCCTAGCCCAAAGTGTAATCTTTACCAGCCAGCACAGCTAGGAGAGGTATGGCTCTTCCTTACTCCATATCTGGTTCCCAGTATCCTGGGGCTTTTGCTCTTACCTTCTCTGCCAGTGAGTGGTTATTTCTTTTATGATTTGTTAATTTTGAGTAGATAAATTATCCATTCAGGTACAATAAGCATGTGTTGATTCCCTACAATGTAGCAAACATTATTTTCACCTTTATTATCTCTTTTTTGTTTGTTTTTTAAATGCTCCTTGCGTTATACTCATTTATTAGCTCTTTTAAGAACAAACAAATATTTGTTAGGTGTCTGCTACATGTTCACTGCAGTACTAGGCATTGTGAAGAATATGAATAAGTACAATCAAGAGTTTTACCCTCAGGATGCCTATGATCTGATTGGAATGAAGAGACAAGAAACCAGAAAACAATGAGGATACACCTAAGTATAAGATGGGCTAGAATAATCCCAATAGACTGCCTGGAGGAGATAGGAGTTGGGTTGGGCTTTGAAGGAAGGAGGGGGTTTGGAGGGGCAGAGTGGGGGACATCCCAAGTGAAAACATGCTATGAGCAGAGGCCAGGCCTGGCTAACCCCAGGAACGAGATGGGCTTAGCTGCCTGCTGAAGCTACCCCAGTGGAGCATCTTCCTTAATGATGTTGATGCTAAAGCTCATATTTAGTGCCTGGAACCCTTTTACTCAACTGAATGGATTTTTTAGTCTGTTCTTGCATTACTATAAAGAAATAGCCGAGACTGGGTAATTTATTTATTTATTTTTTATTTTTTTTATTTTTTTGAGATGGAGTTTCGCTCTTGTTGCCCAGGCTGGAGTACAATGGCACAATCTTGGCTCAATGCAACCTCCACCTCCCAGGTTCAAGGGATTCTCCTGCCTCAGCCTCCCGAGTAGCTGGGATTACAGGCATGCACCACCATGCCTGGCTAATTTTGTATTTTCAGTAGAGATGGGGTTTCTTCATGTTGATCTTGAACTCCTGACCTAAGGTGATCCTCCTGCCTCAACCTCCCAAAGTGTTGGGGTTACAGGCATGAGCCACCACATCCGGCTAGACTGGTAATTTGTAAAGAAAAAAGGCTTAATTGGCTCACGGTTCTGCAAACTGCACAGGAAGCATAGTGGCATCTGTTTCTGGGGAGGCCTCAAGGAGATTTTACTCATGGTGGAAGGCGAATCAGGAGCAGGCACACCACATGGTGAAAACCAAGCAAGAGAGAGGCAAGGTGCCATACTTATAAACAGCCAGATTGCTGCCAGAGAACTCATTCATTATTGAGAGGACAGCACCAAGAAATGGTGCAAAACCATTCATTAGAAATCCAACCCCACGAGCCAATCAACTCCCACCAGACCCTACCTCCAACACTGAGAATTACATTTCAGCATGAGATTTGGCTGGGGACACAGATCCAAACTGTATCAGTGGAGAAACTTACTAATAATTTTCTTTAATGTAAAAGTAATATAGTAGTTTTACAGAATACTTGAATAAGTACAGCTGAGAATAGTGAAGAAAATCACCTATAATCCCACTACTTAGACATCATCACTATTACTATTTTGGTGTATATCCTTCTGAAAACTCTTGTATGCATCCAGATGGACAGACCGACACACAAAATTAGTCAACAACCCACTGCAGATATTGTTTCCTTCCTTCCTTCCTTCCTTCCTTCCTTCCTTCCTTCCTTCCTTCCTCCTTCCTTCCTTCCTTCCTTCCTTCCTTCCTTCCTTCCTTCCCTCCCTCCCTCCCTCCCTCCCTCCCTCCCTCCCTCCCTCCCTCCCTCCCTCCTTTCTTTCTTTCCTTCTTTCTTTCTTTCAGATGGAGTCTTGCTCTGTCACCAGGCTAGAGTGCAGTGGCACAATCTCAGCTCACTGCAACCTCCGCCTCCCAGGTTCAAGCGATTCTCCTGCCTCAGCTTCTGGAGTAGCTGGAACTACAGGCACGTGCCACCACACTCAGCTAATTTTTGTATTTTTAGTAGAGACGGGGTTTCACCATGTTGGCCAGGACGGTCTCAATCTCTTGACCTCGTGATCCGCCTGCCTCAGCTTCCCAAAGTGCTGGGATTATAGGCGTGAGCCACCCCGCCTGGCTGCAAATATTGTTTTCTAAGATACTATATTGTTACATCCATTCAATTAGAATTCTACAAATAATAAAATCATTTATTTATGAAGTCCAGAGTACTTCACATCATGAAATACCATGAAACTTTTTTTTAAAAGATGAAAGGCAGAGGTAGATTATTTGTATGTATACTTTCATGTAAGGATTCCATCATATATTAGGTAAAAAAAAAAAAAAAAGTCCGGGCAAGGTGGTTCACGCCTGTAATCCCAACACTTTGGGAGACTGAGGCGGGCGGATTGCTTGAGGTCAGGAGTTCAAGACCAGCCTGGCCAACATGGCGAAACCTTGTCTCTACTAAAATTACAAAAATTAGCCGAGGCCGGGCGCGGTGGCTCAAGCCTGTAATCCCAGCACTTTGGGAGGCCCAGACGGGCGGATCACAAGGTCAGGAGATCGAGACCATCTTGGCTAACACAGTGAAACCCCGTCTCTACTGAAAAGTACAAAAAACTAGCCAGGCGAGGTGGCGGGTGCCTGTAGTCCCAGCTACTCGGGAGGCTGAGGCAGGAGAATGGCGTGAACCCAGAAGGCGGAGATTGCAGTGAACTGAGATCGGGCCACTGCACTCCAGCTTGGGTGACAGAGCGAGACTCCGTCTCAAAAAAAAAAAATTAGCCGGGCGTGGTGGCACATGCCTGTAATCCCAGCTACTTGGGAGGCTGAGGCAGGAGAATCTCTTGAACCCAGGAGGCGGAGCTTGCAGTGAGCTGAGATCTCTCCACTGCACTCCATCCTGGGCGACAGAACGAGACTCTGTCTCAAAAATAAAATAAATAAATAAAAATAATGCCAACAAATGAATTATACCTCAATAGTGTTTGTAACTTTTTTTTTTTTTTTTTGGAGATAGAGTCTCTCTGTGTCACCCAGACTGGAGTATAGTGGCACAATCTTGGCTCACTGCACTCCCCACCTCTTGGGTTCAAGTGATTCTCCTGCCTAAGCCTCTGGAATAGCTGGGATTATAGGCGCCTCCCACCACGCCTGGTTAATTTTTGGAATTTTTAGTAGAGATGGGGGTTTCGCCATGTTGGCCAGCCTGGTCTCCAACTCCTGATGTCAGGTGATCCACCTGTCTCAGCCTCCCAAGTAGGTGAGATTACAGGCACCCGCCACCATGCCTGGCTACTTTTTTTTTTTTTTTTTTTTTTTTTTGAGACAGAATCTAGCTCTGTGGCCAGGCTGGAGTGCAGGGGCACGATCTCTACTCACTGCAACCTCCACCTCCCAGGTTCAAGCAATTCTCCTGCCTCAGCCTCTGGAGTAGCTGGAACTACAGGCAGGTGCCACCAAGCCCAGCTAATTTTTGTATTTTTAGTAGATATGGGGTCACCTTGTTGGCCAGAATAGTCTCAATCTCTTGACTTCGTAAACCACCTGCCTCGGTCTCCCAAAGTTCTGGGATTACAGGCGTGATCCACCGCGTCCAGCTGCCTGGCTGATTTTTTGCGTTTTTAGTAGAGATGGGGTTTTGCCATGTTGGCCAGGCTGGTCTCGAACTCCTAACTTCAGGTGATCCGCCCGCCTTGGCCTCCCAAAGTGTTGGGATTACAGGTGTGAGCCACTCTGCCTGGCCATTATTTTAATTTTTCAGGAGTATATCAGGCTGGGCTCGGTGGCTTATGCATGTAATTTTAGCACTTTGTGAGGCTGCCAGACTGATCACCTGAGGTCAGGAGTTTGAGACCAGCCTGGCCAACATGGCAAAACCCCATCTCTCCTAAAAATACAAAAATTAGCCAGGCCTGGTGGTACATGCCTGTAGTCCCAGCAACTCTGGAGGCTGAGGCACAGGAATCACTTAAACCTGGGAGAGGAGGTTGCAGTGAGCTGAGATGTTGCTACTGCACTCCAGCCTGGGGCAACAGAGCCAGACTCTTGTCTCAAAAAAAAGAAAAAAACAAAAATTAGAAAAAATCAATAAGGATATTCACATTTAAAAATCATGAGTTGGACACATTACTAAATATTCCTCAAAATTTTGTTGTTACATAATATCATATGCAACAATTTAACCATTCGTTTGTTGTTCTAATTTTTCGTAATTTTTCATTACAATTACACACACACAAACTTTTAAAGTATAGATTACTAGAATAGAACTATTGGATTAGGCAGGCACCATGGTGCATGCCTGTAATCCCAGCTACTCAGAAGGCTGTGGCAGGAGAATCGCTTGAGACCAGGAGTTTGAGACCAGCCTGAGCAACATAGACCATGTCTCAAACAAACAGATAAAAACTATTGGGGTCAAATGAAATAAACACGTTTGAGGTTCTTGCCAAATTGCTTGCCAGAAATGCTGTCATAATTTTTCATTTCCACTAACAGTGCATAATGGTATAGATCTCTTTGTATTTAAAATACTTTAAAATACCTTTTCAAAGTTAATGGAAGAAAAAGAACAAAAACAAAAAAATTGAAACACAAAAAAAGGGAAATAAATGTTAATGGGCCAGGTGTGGTGGCCCACGCCTGTAATCCCAGCAGTTTGGGAGGCTGAGGCAAGCGGATCACTTGAGGTCAGGAGTTTGAGACTGGCTTGGCCAACGTGGTGAAACCCCATCTCTACTAAAAATACAAAAAAGCTGGGCATCGTGGCACCTGCCTGTAGTCCCAGCTACTCTGGAGGCTGAGGTGGGAGAACTGCTTGAACCCAGGAGGCAGAGGTTGCAGTGAGCTGAGATTGCGTCATTCCACTCCAACCTGGGCGACAGATCGAGACTCTGTCTCAAAAAAAAAAAGAAAATAGTGGAAGAAATAGCTGGGCACAGTGGCTTGAGCCTGTTATTCCAGCACTTTGAGAGGCTGAGATGGGAGGATCACTTGAGCCCAGGAGTTAGAGACCAGCCTGGACAACATAGTGAGACCCTGTGTCTTAAAAAAAATTAAAAAAAAAAATAATCCAGGTGTGGTGGTGCACCCCTGTAGTCTTAGCTAGTTGTGAGGCTGAGAAGGGAGGATTGCTTGGGGCCAGGAGTTTGAGACTGCAATGAGCTATGATCATGCCACTGCACTCCGGGCTGGGCCACAGCATGAGAACCCCTCCCCCTTCCAAAAGAATTCTTTTCTGAGCTCGGCCTGGTGACATGTGCCTGTTGTCCTAGGAGGTTGAGGCAGGAGGATCACTTGAACCCAGGAGTTTGAGTCCAGCCTTATTTTCTAAGTTTTAATAAATTTGCTGCACCTGACAACATCAAATAGAACACAATTCACATTTTTCTGTGTTTGTTACGCAATAGTAAGATCTCTCACCAGTCAATTTTGCATGCAAGAATAATTCACTTGGGTGTGTAAAAAACTACAAAGACTTAGAGTGTGTTCTGCAGAGTTAAAATTTTTAAGTTCATGCAAAATATTTTGTTAATATAATTTTCAGATTGCCTATCTAAACATTCAAAAGAGACAGTGAGGCCTTTAACATTGTCAGTGCAAGGCTCACCTGTGCCTTCTTTGACCTAGGAGCTAGAGGGACTCTTATTTTTATTTATTTATTTTTTTTGAGATGGAGTTTCGCTCTTGTTGCCCAGGCTGGAGTGCAATGGCTCCATCTCGGCTCACTGCAACCTCCACCTTCCGGGTTCAAGCAATTCTCCTGCCTTAGCCTCCTGAGTAGCTGGGATTACAGGTATGCACTACCACACCTGGCTAATTTTGTATTTTTAGTAGAGATGGAGTTTCATTACGTTGGTCAGGCTGGTCTTGAACTCCTGCCCTCAGGTGATCCACCTGCCTCGGCCTTCCAAAGTGCTGGGATAACAGACATGAGCCACCACACCCAGCCATAGAGGGACTCTTCAGATGCTTTTTAGTTCAACCATCAGCTTGACCCAATTTAAGCCATGTCCAGCAGACACCTTCTAGAATTGCCCATACCTTCTAGAATTCCAGATATTCTAGGCTTACTGAAGCAGAAAAGTTCCCAATTTTTTCTTTTTGAATATATTCTTTTTTAGGCCAAAACAAACTTCTTTATGTGAGTTAGAAAATTACCTTTGTGTTCTGTTTTAAAAACACCCATGAGCATTTCTCTAAAAATAATTCTTTACATTCATGAAAACAGGTTCCCCTTTTCCCTTCACTTTAAAAATATTTAAATTTTTATTGATACATAATAAATGTACATATTTTCAGGGTATATATGATATTTTAATACTTTCATGTAATTTTGTAAAGATTGAATCAGTGTAATTGGGACATCTATCATCTAGAACATTTGTCTTTTCTTTAGGCTAGAAACAATCCAATTAATCTCTTCTAAGCTATTTTGAAATATACAATAGAGGCCGGGAGCGGTGGCTCATACCTGTAATCCTAGCACTTTTGGTAGGTCGAGGCGGGTGGCTCACCTGAGGTCAGGAGTCTGGCCAACATGGCCAAACTTCGTCTCTAATAAAACCACAACAATTAGCCAGGTGTGGTGGCAGGAGCCTATAATCCCAGCTACTCTGGAGGCTGAGGCAGGAGAATCGCTTGAACCCAGGGGTGGAGGTTGCAGTGAGCTGAGATCGTGCCACTTTACTCCAGTCTGGGTAACAGAACGAAACTCTGTCTCAAAAGAAAAGAAAAGAAAAGAAAAGAAATAGACAATAGATAATTATAAACTGTAGCTATCCTACTGATCTATCAAATGCTAGGTCTTATTTCTTCAATCAGACTGTTTATTTGTATCCATTAATCAACTTCTCTTCATCCCCTCCTTCCACCTACTCTTCTTAGCCTCTGGTAAGCATCAGTCTACTCTCTATCCTCATGAGATCCACCTTGTTTTTTTTTTTTTTAAGCTCCTACATATAAGTAAGAACGTGTGATACATACCTTTCTGCCTTTCTGCGCTTGGCATATTTCACTTAACATAATGACCTCCAGTTCTTTTTTGTGTGTGTTTTTGAGACAGGGTCTCACTCTGTTGCCCAGGCTGGAATGTAGTGGCTTGATCAAGGCTTCTAGGTTCAAGTGATTCTCCCACCTCAGCCTCCCAAGTAGCTGGGACTACAGTGGTAACCCACCACACCTGGCTAATTTTCACATTTTTTTTTTTTTTTGAAATGGGGTTTCACCATGTTGCCCAGGCTGGTCTTGAACTCCTGGGCTCAAGCCATCCACCAGCCTCTGCCTCCCAAAGTGCTGGGATGACAGGCATGAGCCACAGTACCCAGCCCTATTCTTTTTTATGGCAGAAAACTATTCCATTATGTATTTCTACCACGTTTTCTTTATGCAATCATCATTGACGGGTACTTAGATTCATTTCATATTTTGGCTACTGTGAATAATGCTGCAATAAAATATGGAAGTGCAGATATCTCTTCAGTATACATATATCCAGTAGTGGTATTGCTGGATCATACCATGGTTCTATTTTTGGTTTTTGAGGAACCTACATACAGTTTTCCATAATGGCTGTACTAATTTGCATTCCCACCAACAGCATACAAGGGTTCCCCTTTCTCCATATCCTTGCCAGCATTAATTATTTTCTGTCTTTTTGATAAAAGCCATTTTATCTGGGGTGAGATGATATCTTCTTGTGGTTTTGATTTGCATTTCTCTGATGCTTAGTGATGTTGAGCAGTTTTCCATATTCCTGTTAGCCATTTGTATGTCTTATGAAAAATATCTATTCAGATCTTTTGTCCATTTTTAAAGTGAAATTTTTCTTTTTTTGCTATTGAGTTGTTTGAGTTTCTCATATATTCTAGTTATTAATCCTTTGTTGGATGGGTAGTTTGCAAATATTTTCTCTCATTCTGCAGAACGTCTCTTCACTTTGTTGATTGTTTCCATTTCTACGCAGACACTTTTTAGCTTGAGGTAACCATTTGTCTATTTTTGCTTGGATTGCCTGTGCTTTTGAAATCTTTTTTTTTTTTTTCCCTTTAATTTGAGACGGAGTTTCGCTCTTGCCTATGTTGAAGTGCAATGGCATGATCTCTGCTCACTGCAACCTCCGCCTCCTGGATTCAAGCGATTTTCCTGCCTTAGCCTTGCCTCCTGAGTAGCTGGGATTACAGGCATGCGTCACCATGCCTGGCTAATTTTGTATTTTTAGTAGAAATGGGGTTTCTCCATGTTGGGTCAGGCTGGTCTCGAACTCCCGACCTCAGGTGATTCGCCTGCCTCGGCCTCCCAAAGTGCTGGGATTAGAGGCGTGAGCCACCGCACCTGGACGCTTTTGAAATCTTACACAAAAAAGTCTTTGCCCAGACCAATGTCCTATTTTGCCTATGTCTTCTAGCAGTTTTATAGTTTGTTTCTTACATTTAAGTCTTTAATCCATTTTGAGTTGATTTTTGTATATGGTGAGAGATAGGGGTCCAAGTTTCATTCTTCTGCACATGGATATCCAATTTCCCCAGTATATTTATTTATTTTTGAAAAATCCATACAAACACTTATTCTGTCACTGCCTGGGGGTCAGGGGACAAGGGGATACAGAGAACCTCCCAGAAGAGAATGAGCTTTTGGTGAAAAGACTTGTCCAGAGGCTGGTGGACCCAGTACCGTTTATTGAAGAGGGTGTCCTTTCCCCAGTGTATATTAGTGCCTTCGTTTAAAATCAGTTGGCTATAAATATGTGAATTTGTTTCTGGGTTCTCTATTTTATTCTATTGGTCTGTGTATCTATTTTTATACAAATACCATGCTGTTTTGGTTAATATAGCCTTGTATGTATACATATTACACATATATACATATGTATGTATGTTATATATATGTATACATATATATATATTTTTTGAGACAGGGTCTCACTCTGTTGCCCAGGCTGGAGTGCAGTGGCGCAATCTCAGCTCACTGCAACCTCCACCTCCTGGGTTCAAGTGATTCTCGTGCCTCAGCCTCTTGAGTAGCTGGGATTACAGGTGTGCGCCACCACCACACCAGGCTAATTTTGTATTTTTAGTAGAGCTGTCTTGCCATCTTGGCCAAGCTGGTCTTGAACTCCTGGGCTCAAGCAATCCTTCTGCCTTGGCCTCCCAAAGTGCTGGGATAATAGGCCTGAGCCACCATATCCGGTCTATAGCCTTGTCATATATTTTGAAGTCAGGTGTTGTGATGCCTCCAGCTTTGTTCTTTTTACTCAGGATTGCTTCAGGGTGTTTCACGGTTTCATATTAATTTTAGGAATTTTTTTCTATTTCTTTGAATAATGTCATTGGTAGTTTGATAGGGATCGCATCGAATCTGTAGATTGCTTTGGGTACTATTATCATTTTAACAGTATTAATTCTTCCAGTCCATGAGAATGGAATACCCTTTCATTTGTGTGTGTGTTCCTTTCAGTTTTCCTTGTATAGACTTTGTATTTTTTTGAGATAGAGTCTCACTCTGTCACCCAGGCTGGAGTGCAGTGGCACAATCTTGCCTCACTGTAACCTCCACCTCCCTCAGGCAGTTCTCC
Source organism: Trachypithecus francoisi (assembly GCF_009764315.1). NCBI lineage: Eukaryota > Metazoa > Chordata > Mammalia > Primates > Cercopithecidae > Trachypithecus > Trachypithecus francoisi. The sequence continues at coordinate 109,771,849 of NW_022681465.1, read as the reverse complement.
TGCCTCAGATTCCCAAGTAGCTGGGATTATAGGCGTGCATCACTATGCCCGGCCCCTTGTATAGATCTTTCACTTCTTTGGTTAAAATGATTCCTAAGTATTTTATATTCTTTGTAGCTATTGTAAATAGAATTGCTTTCTTGTTTTCTTTTCTACATTGTTTGCTGTCTGTGTTTACAATCAGTTGCTATTGACTTTTTGTATCCTGTAACTTTACTGAATTTGTTTATTAGTTCTAAAAGGTTTTTTTGGTGGAGTCTTTAGGCTTTTCTTTAAAAAAATTTTTTTTTCATTTCCACTTCAGGAGGCTTTTCTAAGTATGTGATCATGTTATTTGTGAACAAGTCTAATTTGTTTGTTTTTTTTGTTTTGTTTTGTTTTTTTCCGAGACGGAATCTGCCTCTGTCGCCTAGGCTGGAGTGCAGTGGTGCAATCTCGGCTCACCACAACCTCTGCCTCCCGGGTTCACGCCATTCTCCTGCCTCAGCCTCCTGAGCAGCTGGGACCACAGGCATCCGCCACTATGCCCGGCTAATTTTTTGTATTTTTAGTAGAGACAGGGTTTCACCATGTTAGCCAGGATGGTCTCGATTTCCTGACGTCGTGATCCGCTTGCCTTGTCCTCCCAAAGTGCTAGGATTACAGGCATGAGCCACTGTGCGCGGCCAACAAGTTTAATTTGACTTCTGGCTTTCTAATCTGGATGTCCTTTATTTTTTTCTCTGGACTAATTGCTCTGGCCTCCCCTTGCCAGTATCTTTAAATGTTCCTTTGTATTTCTGGCCTTTTCTCTTATTCTTGAACGTATATGCTTGCATCTTCCTAGATAATTCAATCAACATTTACAGAACACCTATCTGCCAGATGTTGGGCTAAGATCTGGGAATCCCTTCAATGAACCATCAAAGAGAGGAGTTGGCAAACTTACTGGACCAAGTATTTTAAGCTTTGGGAGCTATGCCATTTCTGTCCCAACTATTCCACTCTGCTGTTGTCTGCGAAAGCAGCCATGGACAATATGAAAACAAATGGGTGTGGCTGTGTTCCAATAACATTTTATTAACAAAAGCAAGCCATGGGTCCCTGAACAAACTAGAATGTAACATAAAGAGTGCTCTATGTGGGTGTGGTGGTGCATGCCTGGGGTCCCAGCTACTCAGGAGGCTGATGTGGGAGAAGCATCTGAGCTCAGGAAGTCAAGGCAGCAGTGGAGCCGATCATGCCACTGCACTCCAGCCTGGGTGATAGAGCAAGACTCTGTCTCAAAACAAAAACAAAAACAAAAAAACACACACACAAAAAAACGGACAAAAGGAGTGCTCTACACTAGCAGTACAGATGTGATGTGATAAGTAAATTATATTAGCAGTATGAATTACTTGCTATGAGTGAATGCTGCATAAGGAATAATTCATTTTGCCTGGGGGAGCTGAATCAGTTTTCCTTTAGATGGTAAGTTTTAGGATTTAAACAATTTCAGGAGGAGGAAATAATTTCAAAAAGAGAGTTCCAAATCGTGTGATCAAAGGATGTGGGCATGAAATAACATGCCATGTTTGGGAAGTCTTGAGTTCTCCTTTTGTGGCTAAAACACAACATGTTTTATAGAAAGATTTTGGGGAAAGTGATGCTGGAGCCAGACTGCAAAAGGCCCAGAGGAACTAGATTTTTGCTGTAGGTAGAGATTGGGACATAGCTCTGTTTAAAAACTAATTCTGAAGGTCCACACTACATGGAGGGCATTTTGGAGTGGGAGAGAGTAGAGATGGGAAAACAAGTTATAAATCTGTTTTCATTGTCTGGGTGAGAGAGGATAAGGGCTTGAATGGAGTTAGTAGCTATGGGATAGAGAAGTGACACAGTGGGAGGATGAATCGACAGGTTATAGTGACTGAATGATGGTTTCCAAAATTCTGAAAGGTCAACTGGCTGGCTAGCGTGCCAATTATTTAGCTCTCAGATTTGTTGCAGGCCCATTCCCTGCCCTTTCCCTGCTCTGCATCTTGGGGAGCAGATCCCTGCAAACTATATTTCCTAGCTCACTTGTCAACTGGCTTCTGGTTGGGAACAGCCAAAAAGGAGGTAGAAGAAGGAGAAGCCAAGGTGTCTCTTCCTGTCTCCCTGCACCAGTGTTATTACCAGCAGTGGTTGAGTCTCCTTTGTATGTTTAGCTGCCGTTGTGGTCTGAAGTTCCAACTCCTTTGACTCAAGCAGTCTCACCACCTTGGCCTCCTAAAGTGCTGAGTTTACAGGCGTGAGCTACCACATCCAGCCTCTACTGTCTTTTTTGATGGAAATCTTGCTGTAATTTCAGACATATTTTCAGTTGAAACACTTAAAAAGATCTTAGCTCTATTAAAGCAACTGTGAATATTTTTGCTAATGTACAGAGACAAGTTTTGAAAGAAACCTTAAAAGTAGGCCTTAAAAAAATTAAAAAGCATTAATCATCTGCTTCCCCCAACTCCCTGTCTTTTAAAAATTAGGTATTCTAAGAAAATTTATGTGAGTGTTTGGCACATTAGTTGCTCTTCTCTGTGCTCCCATATTTCTGTGTTCCTTCTTGTTCTTCCTCTTGTATGTATGTATGTATGTATGTATGTAGGTATTCATTTATTTTGAGATGGAGTCTTGCTGTGTCGCCCAGGCTGGAGTGCAGTGGCGTGATCTTGGCTCACTGCAGCCTCCATCTCCGGGGTTCAAGCGATTCTCCTGCCTCAGCCTCTGGGGATGCTGGGATTACAGGCCCCTGCCACCACACCCAGCTAATTTTTGTATTTTTAGTAGAGACGGGGTTTGACTATGTTGACCAGGCTGGTTTCGAACTCCTGACTACAAGTGATTTGCCCGCCTCAGCCTCCCAAAGTGCTAGGATTATAGGCGTGAGCCACCACACCTGGCCCATCTTGTTTTTTAAAAAATAGCGTATTGCATTTAATTGTACCTCCATCTCCCGCATTAGACGTGAGCTCCTCTGGGGCAGACTGGGTCTTAACTATCTGGATTTGTCAGTGCCTGTGACAGTGCCTGATGCAGAGTTGTTTCTCAAAATTTGTTGAACGAATGAAATGTCATTTTCAGCTCCCAGCTGTTGCTTGGCTTTCAGCCTAATTATTTTTAATTCCTAACAAGCACTAATTCTTAATCAGATCAAATCTGCTCAGGCTCACTTTTACTGAAAGAAGTGCAAATTAAAACTCTACTGAGATTCCAATTTTTTTAATCTGTCGTATCCTTGCTCTTGGTTATGTAAATTAATACCACTTCTAGGGAGGGCATTTTCACAATATCTATCAAGTTTCCAAATGAGCATGCCATTTGACCTAGCAATCCCATTTCCTGTAATTTGATAGATATTCTCCCACATGTGCCAATGATATGTGTAAGAACATTCGCTATGGTATTTTTTGTAGTAGCAAAAGCCTGGAAATGACCTAAGGTCTATTAAATACTAGTTAAATCAATAATAGTATTTCCATACAATAGACAATCTAGTCCAGAGGAAGAGGAACGAGGCAGATCTGTATGCACGGATGTGGGATGATTGCTAGAATATATTAAGTTAAGAAAACAAGATTCAAGATAGTGTATACAATATGCTGCCATGTATTATTACAAGATGAAAAGATAACATACTTGCATGTGTATACATAGCTATCTCTGAACAGATTTATAAAACCCTAGTGATATTAGCTGCCTCTGCAACTAGGCAGATAGGTAACAGGGAGCTATGGTTTTGGTCACTCACAAAACAAAAAGTCCTATTTGACCCACTTTTTAAACTATTTACCATTTTCCCATTGCTCTTAGGATGAAGTGCAAAATCCTTATGGCCTTGCAAGGTGCTTTGTGAGAGAACCCTTGCCTACCTCTCCTGCCTCATCTTCAGTCCCTCTCTCTTTTGCCTTAATCTTCTTTAGTTCCTCAAAGGCCATTCTTTTTCCCATCTCATGGCCTTTGCAGATGCTGTTCCTCTACCTGGAATTAGTGGTCCTTGAGACAGCAACTTTGAGGCCACTTCCTGAAAGTGACTTTTCCTAATTGCCCAGAGTAGGCTAGTTCCCTGATAGATGTTCCTGTGGCATCCCAAACTCCTTTTCCTGTAGCAAACACCACCGTTGCAGTCAGTAAATTATTTGCTTGATGTCTGTTTCCCTTGCTAGGCTGCAAGCTGATATCTGTCTTGGTTGCCTGTGTGCCTGTACCTAGCGCAAAGCAGGCACTCAATAAACATTTGTGGGAGTGAGAGAGGAAGAGAAGAAAGGAAGGGTGGAAAGAATGATGGTGGAAGGAAGGAAGTAGGGAAGGTATCTAGCTGGTAAGGGAGAAGGGAGGGAAGGAAATAACTACCAGGACCTTAGAGCCCATTGTACAGAGGTAGCTCTGTGTGTTTTGTTCTTCATTAGTAATTAGTTTGTGGATTAGTATTCTCAGATTTACTTGAAAATTACATTGTTGGCCAAGTGAGGTGGCTCATGCCTGTAATCTCAGCACTTTGGAAGGCAGAGGTGGGCAGATTGTTTGAGTCCAGGAGCTTGAGACCAGCTTCGGAAACATGACAAAACTCCGTCTCTACTAGTAATACAAAAATTAGCTGAGTGTGGTGGCATGCACCTGCAGTCCCAACTACTTGGGAGGCTGAAGTGGGAGGATTGCTTGAACCCAGCAAGGTCAAGGCTGCAGTGAACTGTGATTGTGCCACTACACTCCAGTCTGGGTGACAGAATGAGACTCTGTCTCAAAAAAATACAATTACTTGGTCTGTGACCTAGAATTTATACTTTACAGAAACTGAGTATTTTGGTCTTGTTTAGTGAAAAAATTAGTTAAGCCCAATGGATTTTTGTTTTATTTTAGTTGAGAAATCATGTTATTCTATTTTTTAAGGCACTGAGAGACAGTAATTTTCACAAAGAAAACAATGATATTTATTTCTTAGGAGTGGGAAGATGGTTCAGTATGTACATGTTAGGACTTTGGGCTGTTTTTAATATTCTGCAATTTTTACATCAATGCTGCTATGTTTAAATATGAATCAGAAGGTCACAGGTTGTGTTTGATGTGAGATTCAAGCTTCTCGCCCAGTTCCAAGGGCGCTCTGAGTGAGCTGGCCGCTGTCCCTCTCCACTCCAGCCATGTTGGCTTCTCCAGCCAGGGGCGACAGCTTCTTGTCCCTCCAGACCCTGTCCCTTGTTATCTCTTCCTGGAATGTTCTGTTCATTTGGGTCAGCAACTCAAGAAGGGCTAAAGTAGCTCTACCCAGGGACCAGACAGGTTTTGTAGAAGCTGAAGCTTATATAAATTATGAATATAAAATTATGAATATATAATACAAATACAAATATAATTTGAATATATAATATGAATACATATATAATTTATGAATACAAAATTATGAATATAAAAATTTATACAAAAGTGAGCACTTATTTAAAATAATAAATCTCAACAAAGAACAAAATAAAAAAGCTGACAAATACCCCAAGTACCTGAAAGACTGTTAAAACAACATATATTTTTATTAATTAACTGCCTGACAGAATACTTTTTTACCTACAATTTTGGCTTCATTCTCTTTGATTACCTCTTCATTTGAAAATGATTGTGTGATATTTTCTATACAGCAAGTAAAGAGATAATTCAGTCTTCAGCATATTATCATTGATTGGAAAATGTTTGTTTTTGAGAGAGAGAATTTCACTATGTCAACCAGGCTGGAGCACAGTGGCTATGCACAGGCACAGTCATAGCTCACTAAAGCCTTTAACTCCTGGGCTCAAGCAATCTTCCTGCCTTAGCCTCCCCAGTAGCTGGGACTACAGGCTGTGCTACTGTGTCTGGCTGAAGGGTGTGGTTTTTGTTTTTGTTTTGTTTTTTTACGTTTTATTTTACTTTATTTTTTAGTGATGGGGTCTCATAGTTGCCCAGTCTGGTCTTGAACTCCTGGCTTCAAGCAATCCTCCTGCCTTGGCCTCCCAAAGTGTTGGTATTACAGGTGTGAGACACTGCACCTGGACTAAAAAGTGTTTTTGTGATTGATAGTTTAGAAAAGTTTCTTTGGTTTCATTACTCATTGTTGGTAATGTCATGTAAATTTTTAGGATTGTTGTAAAAATCTGAGAGATCTATTATGCTTTTTTCATATATGAGCTGTAAGACTTTAGAGTGTTTCAAGTGTGTTGGCTTTGGTTGTGTAGTGTGTGTTGTGTGTAGCTGTGTCTGTATGGTGGGTGTGTCTGTGTGGTGTGTGTGTGGCGTATGTGGTGTGTGATTGTGTGTGTGTGTGTGTGTGCATGTGATATATGTGGAGGCATGTACACGTGTGCCTTCATCCTGGGGTGCAAAGGTCCCTCCGGGGCCTCAGAAGGGGCCTGTGCAGATGAAGAGCTCTGAAACTGCAACTTCATTAGCTTCACAGGCGATCCCGCTCTGTCTGTACTCCACAATTACTTGTTAGCACTCTGCCTGGTTTTCATTTTCTTCCGCACTTAACATAATCTGACGTTGTTTTAGTGATGTGCTTGTCTGTTTACAGACTGCCTTCCCTGAACTGCTGGCAAGTAGCAAGGCCCTGATCTCTGTGGTTCAGGCTGCATTCCGGGGGCCTCCCACTGTGCTCCGCCTAGGAGAGGGGCTCAAAAATTTGTTGAGTGAGTGAGTGAATGAATTTTAGAGGGATTTAATGTCAGACTCTAGAATTTGTTCTTGAAATTTATGAATGTTGATTTTTTGTATGTGCCATTTTAATTAAACTTGATTGCATCTCAAGTGCTATGAGCATTAATTGGACTAATGGGATAATTTTCTGAAACGGTAGTTTTTACCTGATACCACAGTGTGTTCATTTCTTTGACTAGAAGTCTTGAAATAGTAAAGCCACAGATTATTTAAAGTTTGTATGAACCTCAGATCTTTGATAACAGCAACTTTTAAATGTTTTTGCTCCCTTCGTCCTCCACATAATTTTAAAACAAAAAAATTGAAACCCTCACATATTTTCAAGTTACTCATTTTTTTAAAGTCATAAGTTTAAATATTTGCAAAGACAGAATTTATTTTTATTTATTTATTTATTTATTTATTTTTGAGATGGAGTCTCACTCTGTCGCCAGGCTAGAGTAGAGTGGTGCGATCTCGGCTCACTGCAACCTCCGCCTCCAGGGTTCAAGTGATTCTCCTGCCTCAGCCTCCCGAGTAGCTGGGACTACAGGCGCTTGCCACCATGCCCAGCTAATTTTTGTGTTTTTAGTAGAGATGGGGTTTCACCATGTTGGCCAGGATGGTCTCAAGCTCTTGACCTCGTGATCTGCGTGCCTTGGCCTCCCAAAGTGCTGGGATTGCAGGTGTGAGCCACCACACCCAACCGCAAAGACAGAATTTCTAACAGTGTAAATCGATACCTAAAAAAATTGTATTAAATATCAAAATCAATTTGATTTCTGCTTTCATTCCTTTAAAAAATATACTAATGAGCTTATCTTTAACAATAGAAAATATTATAGTGTCCATTTTTTCTGCCTTAATCCTGTTTTGTGGTGGTGTTGTGTTTTGAGATGGGGCCTCACTATGTAACCCAGGCTGTGTGAGTAACTGGGACTACAGGCACGAGTAACTGCTTCTGGCTAAACCTGTGTTTTCATTCCACTTCTCCTCCCCCTCCCAATGTCATATATTTTTATGTCCAAGTGTTTTCTCTGGGTAGACCTATCAAACTTTTCTACAACTAAAATATGTGTATACATTTAAATTTAAATGTTTGAAGTTTTTGATGCTGGGTGTGGTGGCTCACACCTGTAATCCCAGCACTTTGGGAGACTGAGGCGGGAGGATCACTTGAGGTCAGGAGTTTGAGACCAGCTTGGTCAACATGGTGAAACCCCATCTCTACTAAAAATACAAAAATTAGCCAGAGTGATGCAGGCACCTGTAGTCCCAGCTACTCGAGGGGCTGAGGCAAGAGAATCGTTTGAACCCAGCTGGCGGAGGTTGCAGTGAGCTGAGATCGTGCCACTGCACTCCAGCCTGGGCAGCAGAGCAAGATACCATCTTAAATAAATAATGAAAAATTTTTGGTGATTGCAAGTCTCAAAGTGTTGAAAATTTCCTCTGGATTGAGTTATTATAATTATTAGTATATGGATGATCAAAAATACAAATACATGAAACATGTTTGTAAGTAATTATAAAATGGACAGTAAAATTTTATTAGAAATACATTTTTTTTGAGAGAGAGAGTTTCACTCTTGTTGCCAGGCTGGAGTCCAATGGCATGATCTTGGCTCACTGCAACTTCCGCCTCCCAGGTTCATGTGATTCTCCTGCCCCAGCCTCTCGAGTAGCTGGGATTACAAGCATATGCTACCACACCCTGCTAATTTTGTATTTTTAGTAGAGATGGGATTTCTCCATGTTGGTCAGGCTGGTCTCTAACTCCCGACCTCAGGTGATTCGCCTGCCTCAGCCTCCCAAAGTGCTGGGCTTACAGGCATGAGCCACCATGTCCGGTCAGAAATACATTTCTTTTTTTTTTTTTTTTTTTTGAGACGGAGTCTTGTGCTGTCGCCCAGGCTGGAGTGCAGTGGCCGGACCTCAGCTCACTGCAAGCTCCGCCTCCCGGGTTTATGCCATTCTCCTGCCTCAGCCTCCCGAGTAGCTGGGACCACAGGCGCCTGCCACCTTGCCTGGCTAGTTTTTTGTATTTTTTAGTAGAGACGGGGTTTCACCTTGTTAGCCAGGATGGTCTCGATCTCCTGACCTCGTGATCCGCCCGTCTCGGCCTCCCAAAGTGCTGGGATTACAGGCTTGAGCCACCACGCCCGGCCAGAAATACATTTCTTAATTAGATGGGTGGAACTATTTTTTCAATTAACTGATGTATCCATGTTTGAATATTATTTGTTGTTAGAATGAAACAGTTTAGCATTGATTCTGTGCTTGCTTAGTATAGATGTAAGTTCTGAGAAACCTTGTGCACATAAATAAGCAGATGGGAAAAAAGTATTTTGTTATCATCACATCACTCAATTCTCTGAACTCATGCCAAAGTTTACATCAGAAATAATTCAATGATATATCACCAAGAATTATAACTAATGCTCCATCAGCTAACATGTTCTGCTTCAATTATATTGAGAGCAAATAATTGGGAAAAACCTGACTTGCAAAAAAATTATTTAACCAGCCTGGGCATCCTAGTGAGATCCTGTCTCTACAAAGAAAATTTAAAAATTAGTGTGGCATGGTTATGCATACCTGTAGTCCTAGCAGCTGGGGAGGCTGGGTGAGAGGATTGCTTGAGCCCTGGAGTTTGAGGTTATAGTGAGCTATGATTGTGCCACTGCAACAGAACGAGACCACATCTAAAAAAAAAAAAGATTTCATCCTTAAAGTCATTCACTTTCTCAGCACCAGTATTTAGGATTCTGCCCGTGTGTGTTACCTCAGGGTTTTTACCTCTCAAGGCAACCCCAGGTTTTACATTGAGGTGCCATAGAAAGATCTGGGGTGAGTGGAAGGTGTGTTTTTTTTGTGTTTGTGTTTGTGTGTGTGTGTGTGTTTGTTTTTGTTTTTTAAGTGTTGGGCAGTGGTTCTTAAAGAAAAGGTGGGCGGGAGAACCCACACAACACCTGGACCGTAAGTGTGTTTTCAGGCAGATTAATTGTAGGAAACAGTCCTTCCAAATGGAAATAGATTCCCTTTCAATAACCTCTGTCTGTGTACCCCAGAGGAGAGTCTTAGAGTCACACAGGCAGCTGGAAGACTGTTCATTCTGAACCTATTTCAGAATCAGGTGCAGACGGGCACACACCACTAGCCCATCGCAGACCTGGAAAGGGACATAAGCGTCCCCAGGCCACAAACCTTTCCTAGGCCTTCACTCTGATAGAAATTAGTGTTTTTCTTTAAAATATATAAATAAATGAAATGCTTAATTTCAATCAGCTTGTATAGCTCCAGTAACTTCAGCCAAAGTAAAATATGAATAGTCTGTGAGGGAGAGGAGTGCTAAGCTCTGGAATCATACTACACACACTTCTAAATTCTGCAACTTACTCTTTAGACCTGTTTAATCAGGAGCTTCAGGCCTGGCTTCTGTAGCAAGACTTTTACATGTGACCAACACAATATTTGTAAGCAGTTGGCAAGATTATAATTATTTACAATCACATCCACCAGAGTAAGTAGGTAACACATGGTTTTATACAAGCCAAAATTAAAATACAAATTTGGTGACTCCATTTCCATTCATTTAGCAAATATTTATTGAATCTGCTATGTGCTGAGAATATATTGGCTCCTAGAGATTTTGAAATAAATTCTACACTAATTAGCTTCTTGCAGGAAGGTGTGCATGTGGTGCTTAAGAGCAGCAGGTCAGATGCGGTGGCTCATGCCTGTAATTCCAGCACTTTAGGAGGCCAAGGCAGACAGATCACTTGAGATCAGGAGTTTGTGACCAACCTGGCCAACATGATGAAACCCCGTCTCTACTAAAAATACAAAACTTAGCCAGGTGTGGTGGCAGGTGCCTGTAATCCCAGCAACTTGGGAGGCCGAGGCAGGATAAATGCTTGAACCCAGGAGGTGGAGGTTGCAGTGAGCCAGGACCTCACCATTGCACTCCAGCCTGGGCGACAAGAGTGAAACTCCATCTCAAAAAAACAAAAAGGAACAGCAGATGCTGGGCCCACCTCTGGCTTCACTTTTGCTCCATCTTCTGGTTTAAGTGGGTTCAGGCAGGTCTCAGTTTCCTCTTCTGGAAAATGTAAATAATAATATGTAGCTCTTTCTCTTGTTTTGAGGTTTGAGGAGATAGTCATGTAATAAGCATTCAGGAAGTGGTAGTTATTATTACCATTATTTTTATTCCTTCTTCCACCCCAGCGCCAGGCATAGTGTCTGCACATTGGAGTAGACATTCAATTAATGCTACTGAGTCAACGAATGGACAAATGACAACAACAAATATTTGAATGTGCCACTCCATTTGTAGACAAATTGTGTTGATAAATTGGGCACCATGACACATGCCTGTAATCTCAGTTACTTGGAAGGCTGAGGCAGGAGGATTGTTTGAACTTGGGAGTTTGAGACCAATCTGGGCAACATCACAGCAATATCCTTTCTCAAAAAAAAAAAAAAAGAAATTACATTTTTGCCAAAACAAGTTAATTCTCAAAAGTACGGTTTTATTTACAACATTTAGGGCACTCTAATGCTAAATATCTTTAAAAATATTTCTTCCTTCCTTTTACTATTCAGTGGAGTCATAGTTCTTACTTCCAGAAAGCTTTCTGTGTATTCAAACATTTTCCCATCTCTTTCATTAGTAGAATCTGTCATGTAAAATTTATTGTAGTTTTAAAAATAATTATACAAAATAGTTCCAGGAAATCCAAAAGTTTCCTAGAAACATAATGATCTAGCAAGAAAAATATTTTAATATTTACTTTACATTGACTTGGATTCTGTTTTTTGCTCTTAATCATTAAGTAGGGTACTGGGTTATTAAAATTTGGAAACATAAATAAAGCCGAGGACCTGGAGAGCAGGCTTGTTAATCACTCTACCCGGTATTATGAATCCAGTCCTGAGTGTGTTTCCTTAAGCACACTCAGGACTGGAGTGTGTTTCCCACGCCTGTAATCCCAACACTTTGGGAGGTCAAGGCAGGTGGATCACTTGAGGTAAGGAGTTCGAGATCAGCCTGACCAACATGGTGAAACCCCATCTCTACTAAAAATACAAAAATTAACTGAGTGTGGTGGCGCATGTCTGTAATCCCCAGCTACTTGGGAGGCTGAGGCAGGAGAATTGCATGAACCCAGGAGGCGAAGTTTGCAGTGAGCCGAGATCGTGCTACTGGCCTCCAACCTGGGCGACAGAGCAAAACTCTGTCTCGAAAAAAAAAAAAAAGTCATTGTTCCTGATTATACTTCCTTTCACATGCAAAAATATTTAAGCCATTCTTTAGGTTATGTTAGTACTTTAGGTGATGTTGTTACTTTCCATCTCTCATCCTGTTTGGAAACCTAAGCCCAGCTACTGAATTGCACAAGCAGTTGAAGAAAAGAATTAGGAATTTGTTTTGTTCTTTTTCCTAGTTCTGTTTTTCATTCTCTGCACGCCTACTCCTGCCCACAAATCCAAGGCTACAGCCTTTCTCTCTAAGACATATTTCTGCCTACAGTGTACCCACTGGTTAATTTACACAGCTCTGATTCATCTTGACAGTCTTATGTTTCCAACAGGTGAATACCTCTGGGCAGTCACCTGGAGACACTTTTCTGTAATCATACATGTTTCATGTTGTGCTGTGTACCACCCTTATTTTGCAGGCATAGGTGTGACAGAATTCCCAATTCTTGTCCTATACCCTTAAGATATTTGTGCTTTTTTCCCCTGTTTCTTATGTGTGCCTTGGCAATCATTTTTAGTTTTTCCAACCTTTGCAGTGTTCTTCCAGATAGTTTATTGACCCTGTGTTGTTTTTTCTTTTAGCTTGTAATACAGTCATATGTTGCTCTAGTAATACGTTAGTCAACGATGATTTCTGTGGGGCCATATAAAGTATATAATAAACGGAGAAACCTGCAGATAAAAATGTGGAAGTTACAGGAGGAAATCTGTTAACCAAGAAGGAATAAATTTGAGCTGGCTAAATTTAGATAAGTGAAGAATATCTTTCAGCTTCCCTTTCTTTGTCTTGCTTCTTTATTCCTTTCTACCCGCAACAATACTTAGCTTATCAGAAGCTCAGCATTCCCAATTTGTCCCAATTTCCGATCAGGAAGAAAAGAAACTCCTGGAGAACCACCTCTAAGGTGGCTGCCATACTCACCATCTCTCTGCCTGTCTTGTAAGCCTGACTCCCTCCTTCATGGGGTGGCTACCTGGTAGCCATTTTGACACTAGATAACCCAGCCCTGGCCATGGTGGATTGTACTAAGAGTGAACATCTGACCCAAAGTGATTCTCAGATTCTTTCTCCACAAATCCTGATTCCATTTTAAACTTCAAGTTCATGTTTGATTCAAAGTTCTCCCCTTTCCCTCAGTACATACCAGGCTTGTAGCCTCGGTGACTGTGTGTGATTTTGTGTGTGTGTGTGTGTGTGTGTGTGGTGTGTGAGAGGGGGTAGGGTGTGTGCTGTTATTTCACAAGAGCCCACCCTTTTCCATCAGGTACACTTCTAGCATGGGGAGAGGGAGGAGGGAAAAGGAAAAGATACCTCCTGAGGTGAAGTTGCAGTCAGCATTGCTGTGGCGCTCATTGTCTCTGAGAGACAAGGATGGAAGCCCTAAAGGGAATAAAGCCCAAAGAGTACTGGAGGTAGACCTTTGAGAGACTACCTTTAGGGCTTCCACCTGGTGGAACCACCTTATTCTAAGGCCGGAACCTCTTTGCCTCATGCTGTGATGGCTTTGACAAGGCCATGGCCTCCAATCTCACATACTTTCCAGGACTCCAACAATGGGGCTTCTGGGGAGGAAGCAGCCTCATGTTCTCTACTTTCAAGGAACTGGGAATTTGAGGGGATGTTATCTGGCCCCTTTTTCTGATCATACCAGACCACTTTTGGCCTCAATGTTCCTTCTCCTGCTGGTAGCTCGAGGTAGATTGGCAAGAACAGTGTTCACAGGTCGTGCAAGCAGGGACCAGGGGAAAGGCTTCCCTCTTCCCTGAAACCTGTAACCTTGGATTGGTTCCGTCGAGTTCTTTTGAAGAGGAGGCCAATCCAGGGACTGGGGTCTCTTATCAAACCTTATCTTTGCCCCCAAAGGGGAAAGTTCTCCTTTTAGACATTTTCATAATATTACCTGGCAAACCAGTCTAGTTTCTCCTAGAAGTACAGGAGTCTCTAGTTAGCAACTGGGCCCTCTTTATTTTAGCTCTGAGAATTTCATAATTTTTTCTCGATACAGAACTAACTGCACTATTCTGGTAACAATAGGGTAGGACTAGCTCTCAATCAGGAGCTAGATGTCAATGTGTGTCCCAAAGGAATGATCTTGAATTGGTGGTATTCTTCAAATGCCACTATGTTAGCGCCTTATGTAAGACTCATTCTCATGAGAAAGCTAATGGTTTGGTGATTTTCCTCCATCAGAATTCAGCAGCTTCCTTATAGGAATGGAGAAAGTATGCAGCAGGATTGCTCCAAGGCTGAGGGGCTTTTGGGATGTATGTGGCAGAGAAGAAAAGAATGAGGAAGTGAAGGTGCATTGGAAATCGGTTAAAGTGATGAACCATGGAATCCAGGTTGCAGGGCACTGAGTGGTTCTCCACCGTGGCTGCATGTTGGAATCAACTGGGGGGGAGCCTTAAAAGTCCTGCTGATTGAGCCCTTCCCCCAGAGTGTCTGATGTAATTGATTAAGCTGGTTTAGTCATCCTGAGTCATGAAAGCTCCCCAGGTGATTCTAATATTTAGCTAAGGTTGCAAACCAACATGGTACATCAGGAAAAGAAGAGAAGTTAGATTGGGGCTAATAGATTGAAAAAAGAATGAAAGGGCAAGGGATTGGGGTCCTGGATGTAGTAGGACTCATTGAGGCCCAGATTCAGGAGGGAGGCTGCCTCTGAGAGTGGGATGTCAGGGTGGAAGGTCATTATGAATTTCAGGTGTGGCTTAGCAGGGAGTGGAGGCAGTTGCGGTGAGCTGGGAGGGAGACAAAGTGGCTGCTAAGACAGCTTCAGGCTGGGTCACCTTCATGGGTGTTTGGAGTTCTCTGGGATGATGGCTGGGGCTGATGGAGTTCGTAAGGAGGTGTTCAAGCTCTTGCTGACTGTGATGGAGAGACATGGAGGCAGAAGGTTGAAAGAACAAAGATGGGAAGAAGGTGGGCTATTGGAAGAGATGATCCTTAGAGGAGAAGAGGCTTTTGATGGGGTGATGCAGGCGGTGGGAGAGGAATGGTTGGAAGTTGCAGTGGGAGCATGGAGGAGTTGCAACCAACTCCTTTGCCTGTGGGGAATTTTGCAGAAGGTAAGAAAATGAGCAGTTTGCCATAAGACAGAACCATAACAGAAGTGAGGTTCTGGAAATTAGAGGTACTCTTTACTATTATTATTATTTGCTTTTATTATTTTTATTATATTTTGAGACAGGGTCTTACTCAGTCACCCAGGCTGGAGTGCAGTGGTGCAATCTTGGCTTACTGTGACTTCTGCCTCCCAGGTTTAAGCAGTCCTCCTGAGTAGCTGGGACTACAGGCACATACCACCACACCCAGCTAATTTCAAATTTTTAATTTTTTTTTTTTTGGTAAAGACTGTGTTTCACCATGTTTCCCAGGCTGGTCTTGAACTGCTGGACTCAAGTGATCCACCCATCTTGGCCTCCCAGAATGCTGGGATTACAGGCTTGAGCTACTGCACCTGGCTATTATTTTAAATTGAGTCATAATTGTATATATTTATGGGGTACAGTGTGATATTTTGATACATATATGCAATGCATAAAGATCAAATCAGATGATTAATATACCCATCACCTCAAACATTTATTATTTCTTTGTGTTGGGAACATTCAAAATCTGCCCTTTTAGCTATGTGAAAATATGTAATAAATTGTTTCTTCAATATTACTGAGGTTTGGTCTCCAGACGGTTGAGGATTTCTCTGTAAACATTTTTCAGAATAGAGTGAATAGATTATTTGGGATCCATGTCTTAGCCTATGGGGTTCAGGGGTCACAAACTGGCTGAATTCAGGCTCTGGTGTGTTTAGCTCACACCAGAGTTTGGGGAAAAAATAAAGTTAAGTATTTTTTATGCAGAGCCTGCAGTTTCCAGTTTATGCGGCTCCACCTTTGGGCTGAAAACCGAGCTATTTCATACATCTGTATTACTTACTTGCCCCCAAGACTTTTGTTTCCTTAATTTTTTATCATGAAAAATTTCAAGATACAAAAGTTGAGAGAATGGTATAATGAATCCCCGTATCCCGTTACCCAGACCTGAAGACTTCTGATGTTGGGACTCCTGGGGAGATAAAAAAAACAGTAGTGCATTCTGGAATCTTCACAGAAAGGGCAAGGTATTTTAAAAAGGAAAGAAAGAGAAAAGAACAGTGCAGGCCAGGCACAATGGTTCACACCTGTAATCCCAGCACTTTGGGAGGCTGAGGTGGGTGGATCATCTGAGGTCAGGAGTTCGAGACCAGCCTGGTCAACATCGTGAAACCCCGTCTCTACTAAAAGTACAAAAAATTAGCTGGGCATGGTGGCAGGTGTCTGTAACCCCCAACTACGCGGGAGGCTGAGGCAGGAGAATCACTTGAACCCAGGAGGCAGAGGTTGCCATGAGCCGAGATCACACCACTGCACTCTAGCCTGGGCAAAAAGAGTGAAACTCTGTCCAAAAAAAAAGGCAGTGCAAACCATTTCTTTGCAGAAGCTTTTCCCCTAATGTGGAATGTGGAATGCTTTGCTCTCACACCCACCCTGACTTCCTAGTCACTTTTTTTTTTTTCCTTTTTTTGAGATGGGGTTTTGCTCTTGTTGCCTAGGCTGGAGTGCAATGGCATGATTTCGGCTCACTGCATCCTCCGCCTCCCAGGTTCAAGCAATTCTCTTGCCTCAGCCTCCCAAGCAGCTGGGATTACAGGCACCCACCACCACACCCAACTAATTTTTGTATTTTAAGTAGACATGGGGTTTCACCATGTTGGCCCGGCTGGTCTCGAACTCCTCACCTCCAGTGATCCACCTGCCTTAGTCTCCCAAAGTTCTGGGATTATAGGCATGAGTCACCAAGCCTGGCTGCTAATCTTTCTCTATGTCTTTATAGGAGCATTATCTTTTTATTCATGTTTCCACACAATCATTCAATAAATATTGTTAAGTCCCTTGTGTGTGTCAAGCCCTCTCTTGTAGGCATTGGAGTTGGGACAATAAGTAAGAAAAACAAGGTCCCTGTCCTCTTAGGACTTATAGCACAGGGAGGAAGAGACAGACAGTATACAATAATTAAATAACCAAATATATCTTGTGAAGTGCTATGAAGAACAAAGGTACCTGGGTGCAGTGGCTCATACCTGTAATCCAGGCACTTTGGGAGGCCAGGGTGGGCAGATCACATAAGGCCAGTAGTTTGAGCCAGCCTGGCTAACATGGCAAAACCCTGTCTCTACTACAAATACAAAAAAAAATTTAGCCGAGCATGGTGGTGCGTGCCTGTAATCCCAGCTACTTGGGTGACTGAGGCACAATAATCGTTTGAACCCAGGAGCCAGAGGTTGCAGTGAGCCGAGATTGTGACACTGCACTCCAGCCTGAGTGACAAGCGAGACCCTGTCTCAAAAATGGAACAACAACAACAACACTAAAGCAAGGCTACTTGACAGAGTGACCAATCAAGGTTTAGGAGTTGAGGGGACTGGGATGGATGGAGCACTTTAGGTATTCAAGAGGGCCTCCCTGAAAGGGTGACACTTGATCTGAGACATGAATAACAGGAAGGTACCACCACATGAAGATCAGGAGGCAGAGGGAACAACCAGTACCAAGGCTCTGAGGTAGGAATGAGCTTAGGGGGTTTGAAGAACAGAAAGAGGTGAGCAGAATGGAGATGTTTCTCTGGGCTTCCTCAGGCACCCCAGCCCTCCCTATACTGGCGTAAGCAGCTTTTCTCTGTGCCTTCACAGCATCATTTGTGGCATTTATGGTCTTATTCTGTTTAGGTTGCTATAATGGAATACCTGAGACGGGGTAATTTATAAATAAAAGAGGTTTATTTGGCTCATGATTCTGGTGGCTGGAAGTCCAAGATCAGGCAGCTCATCTGGTGAGAGTCTCCTGCTGCTTCACCTACTGGCAGAAAGCAGAAGAAGGAAGTGCAGAAGAAGCAAAGAGACACATAGGAGAAGTTAGGCTCACTTATAACAACTTGCTTTCTTGAGAACTAATCCATTCTCATGAAACCAAGAACTCACTCACTCCCACCAGAAGGCGTTAATCTATTTATGACAGATCTGCCTCCATGACCAAATACCATCGCTAGACCCTACCTCCCACGACTGCAGCACTGGCAAGTAAACTTCAGCATGGGTTTTGGTGGGAGCAAACCACATCCAAATCATAGTGTCTATTAGAGCACTTAACTCCTTTAGTGAGGGCTTGTCTTCCTCACTGATCCAGGGACTGACAGAAGGCATCTTTGTACTTCTCAGCCCTTAAGTCCAGTGTCAGGCTTCATAGAAGGTGCTCAGATATATGGAGCATAAATATGTGCATGTAGGAATGAAGAGGATGGAAGTCTGGGTTCAAATTTGGAAGTAAGTCGATCACAAACATTTTCAGCTCCTAATATTCTGATGTCTGAGAAAAGGTAATGAAATGTTTCTGTAATTTTCAAGTTTTCTTCTTTCTAGCAAGGGTCTCCCAAGTATACATTCATGTTTTTTCATTAATCAAATATTTATTGAGCTCTTACTATAGCCAAGGCATTATTCTAGGCACTCGTGTATGGAAGTGAACAAAGTCAAGTTCCTGCCTTTGAGGAGCTTATATTCTAATGTTTGGGGAAACAATGAGTGAGTGAGTGAATGAATAAAATATGACCAAAAATGCACAGCAAGTGGTAACAATCACTATGGAGCAGAATAAGCACACCAGTGAAGACAGAGAATATAGAAGAGGGGTGTGTTGATATTTCACATAGGGCAGTCAGGGAAAATGAGCCATTTTTGGTCCTCTGGGAATCACATGCTGAGAAGGACATAGAAATGCAAGATTTTGCTGGAGGGGCAGTGGAAATACTAGTGAAAATTAAAGGGAGAAGGCACAGGAGTAGGCAGAGACACCCTTCAGACTGCAGTGCAGTCTGACACCTGTGAAAAGAGAGGAAGAGGAGATAGGACTGCACAGAAGTAGAAGCTGAACTGCAATGCAGGTCAAAAAATGCCTTGGCCAACCTGGTGGTGAGTTCTGGAGAGAATATCTCCTGTCACAGTTGCCACTAGTCAGGCCAGAATGCCAGGGTTTTATGCCCTTGCTTTGCTCAGGCATCAGATGCAGGCTGGCCTGGGAAGGATGTGACTTTGAATAGAGTCTGCAGCTTTGACCTTGAAGGGGCTGGCAGCTGGGGGCTGGAGTCACATAACCCACAGATGGGCAGCCTGTCCTTCCTTGAAGGGACATCTGAGTGCATGACCCAAGACCTGTGACACAAGCAACTGGAGAGTTTGGAACTGATGAGTGACATGACATGACTTAGTTCTTCAAAGAATCATTCAGGACACTCTATGGAGAGTAGATCTGAGGGAGACTAGGGAGGAATTAAGGGGACTTGTAGAGACATTTATTGTGCAATATTCTAGGTGAGAGATGATGGCAGCTTAGTCCATTACTCCCTAGGTAATGAGGAGGAAGTGGAATGTGGTCAAAGTTGGATATATTTTATAGGTAGATCTGACAAGCTTTGTTGATGTATTGAATGTGAGTATAAGAGGAAGAGAAGAGTCAAGGATGACTTCAAGATTTTGGCTTGAGCAACTAGAAGATTGGAACTTCCATTTTTCAAATATGAAAGATCCTGTGGGAGGGGCAAGTTTAAGTGGTCAAGGGAAGATCAGGACCTTGTTTTCAGAGTCCAGCTGGGCTGCTCCTTGGGTGTGGAGAGCTCTGGGAAAATATTTTTATGGGGCACCTATCTATCTAAAATTACATTTTATTTTTAAATGTGTTTGATTTAAAAACATATCTAAACATTCATGGGCCTGTGTGAGGTATAGTGAGTGACATGTTCATGAGGATTTAGAATAATGGGTTGAGAAGAGGTAACTGCTTGTTGTCCAATTAGTGCACATAAAGATTCTTCATAGTATCCAGACACCATCTGTCCCTATTGAGGAACAGGGACAATCTCTTGTTCTTTATTGTCACATGTGGTACTTTCATATCTCCCATTGTGAGAAAAACATAGCAATGCCATTATTACTCACAATGCCATGCTTCTTTGGAAACTGTATTGAGACAATATGGATCTTGTTTCTGCAGCTCCCCAACACCATTTGTTTAATACTGGTTACATCATTACTCCTGATGCTACATTAAGCATCACTGGATGCTTCTGAATACTGGCATCCATTAAATGACTCTCTGTGAGGTAGTTACTGTGCTTTGTTGATGATGACCACAAGTGCAAGTCTTACCAAGAATACATGGGAACAGGCCAGGCACAGTGGCTCATGCCTGTAATCCCAGCACTTTGGGAGATAGAGGTGGGCTGATCACTTGAGCCCAGAGTTTGAGACCAGTTTGGGCAACATGATGAATCCCCATCACTACAAAAATACAAAAATCAGCCCGGCTTGGTTGTGTGCACTTGTAGTCCCAGCTACTTAGGAAGCTGAGGTGTGAGGATCTCTTGAACTCATACTACTGCACTCCAGCCTGGGTGACAGAATGACTATGTCTCAAACAAATACATACACACACACACACACGCATATATATGTATATACACACATTATATATATATGAAGTATCAATAATTCGTTTTATGTTAGATTCCTGTTTTCCCTTGAGTGCTGCAGACCATAGGTATAGCTGCAGTCAGAACCCCCACAGGTGAGAGCCAATGAAGGCCTACGTTCACTGCTTAAGGCAAGGGCCAAGGGTCCTGAACTTTTCTGTGACTGATGTGAGTCATCTAAAATCAGAGTGTCAGCACCATACTGGGTAGCCCAATCTCACCAGATCTTGGGATAAAATAGAGTTCCTGCCAGCAGGAGCCATCCTGTCACCAGGGCCCCCTCCTGGAACCAGGGCCAACATAAAGCCTTAGGCTTCTTAGGGCACTTGGTCACTCCAGGAGTGGGGTGGGTGTGAGGGACATGGTAAGGGGATGTAGAGGGTCACTGAACACCCAGAAGGAGACAAATGAGGACTGGGTCCCATGCTGACTGGTCCAGGCCTGGGGTTCCCTTTCCAGATGGCACAG
Organism: Trachypithecus francoisi; assembly: GCF_009764315.1. Classification (NCBI taxonomy): domain Eukaryota; kingdom Metazoa; phylum Chordata; class Mammalia; order Primates; family Cercopithecidae; genus Trachypithecus; species Trachypithecus francoisi. The sequence goes on along the minus strand of NW_022681465.1, from coordinate 109,750,902 downwards.
CTGGCCCTAGCTGATCTCAACCACTAGAGGAGGATGTAAACAATTTTGAGGAAGGTGCCTCTGACAACCAGGACCCATGTGGAACTGGCTGCAGACCTGGGGCACCTGCCTGAATGGTCATGGGAAGGAGCTCAGGGCCTGAGGTACAGGGTCCGGGCCAGGGACCGCTGGCTTGGGTCTATAGGCCAGGCTGATATCACATGCCTGAATGCTGGGGAGTAGTCCAGGCTGGAGAGAGAAATCTGGGAGTCATCAAGCTGCTGAGAATGGCTTGATGGAAGGAAAAAAATCCTGAGGTGTCTAGCTCCCAAATTCCACTCTCTTATTCTCAAAATGTGAGAAGCCAGCTCTCTGCCTTCCTAGATAGATGAAAGACTCTAAGCCAGAAATTACTCACTTGATGGTTTTTAGAATATTTAGCTTATGCAAATCTACAAAGAATTCTGAACCCTGAAAATAGAAACAGTTCATAATATGAAAAACCACAGACGAAAATCTCCTGAGAAAACAGTACCTGTGGGGATGAATGACATTTTCAGTTTTCAGCACCGGGCTGTGTCTAGGGTAATAACATTTTCCTTGCCCTCTGAACAGTGTTACTTGTTTTAGTCAGCTGTCTGTTTAGCCAGGGGAATAATTAATTAACAATTAAGTCGGCTGGAAACATACCACCAAGTGGCACTCAGTAAATACTTATTGACAATGATGAGGCTATTATTTATTTATATCATCAAATCAGAAACAATTGTGGAGTTTTCCAGCAAGGCATTAGAAACTTGTCATGCTACAGTTGAGAAAATTGAAGGCCAGAGAAGTAGAGTGATTTACCGAATGTTTTACAGGGAGATGGGGGCAAAGCTAGGACTTGCACCCCAAAGTCTTGATTCTAAATGTCTTCCTTGATTTTTCTGCTATGTGGCACTAGTGTTTTTGAGCCATAGATGAATTCCGCTAAGTTACCTCAGGTGCTTAGTACGTTAACCTTTGCAAAGAACAGTAAAATCTCATTAAGTCAGAATAATTGGAAGAATGACCAGGCTGACTTGAGAAAAAGTCTGAACTATTTAAAAAGATATTCAACATTTTCCTTTCAAGGCCATGTAGTAAATTAGAACAAATAACCACAGAGTGGGGCCAAGCAGAGGTCTTACTGAACCTACCCAAAGGAACAAACTGGAATAATTTCTGAATGGTACATTAACAGTTTGCATGCAAGTAATGACTGCTAAAGATAGTTCAGGCATTTAGAGAAATACCTTTTTATTAAAAATAAGGAAATGTTTCCCTTAATACATTTCACGTAAGTCTTTACATAGGAAACTTTCATAAATTTATTTATTTTTATTTATTTTTTTGAGATGCAGTTTCACTCTTGTTGCCCAAGCTGGAGTGCAGTGGTGCAATCTCGGCTCACTGCAACCTCCACCTCCCAAATTCAAGTGATTCTCCTGCCTCAGCCTCCCGAGTAGCTGGGATTACAGGCGCCTGCCACTACGCGCAGCTAATTTTTGTATTTTTAGTAGAGACAGGGTTTCACCATGTTGGCCAGGCTAGTCTTGAACTCCTGACCTCAAGTGATCTGCCCGCCTCGGCCTCCCAAAGTGCTGGGATTATAGGCATGAGTCACCGTGCCCGGCCTGGAGACTTTAATAAATTTAAATGTAAACATCTAACCATCTAACCACAAGTTAAAATGATCATGTGTTTGATTTCATGACATATAAATTAACCTGTTTTTACTGTTTTGCTATACATGACTTGTTTCGTATTATTCCTGTAACTCACAGCAGCATAAATGATGGCATCTGTCTCTCTCACTTTCCATCATCTTAATTTATCTATCCAATCCAATGCCAGCAGAATGTCTCCCGCTACTTGAAAACTGCAAACATTTTCTGGCCATTCCTTTCTCTCACCATACTCCCACCAATTTTACCAAAGGATCCTACCCTTCCTGTTACCATTTTTGAGAATTATTTGCATTTGCCCGCCTTTCGTCAGTTTCTGTTCAAACACTAAATATTCCTTCCTGAAGATGTTTAGAAATACTATACCTTGTTATCTCTAATTCTGTCTTTTAATATCCCACCAGGCATACTATTTCTGAAGTCGTTCCTAAGGCCTATTTTTCCCTCTTGAAATTGACTTCTTCCTCCTTTGTTATCTAAGAGCCAGGGTCCTTGACCTGGCAGGTAACATGTGGGAGGTTCCAGACTGACTGAGTGGATGTTATTGACTAACAGGGAGGCTATTTGGGAGAACACGCTGTAATGCCCTCAAGCCCTTCAGTGTACTCAAGACTGGAAAAAAATGGTTTCTGGGGAAAATGGGGATCTAGTTGGAGATGCATAAAGCCTGCCTGCCTGCCTGCTCTCCCACAGTCCCTCCCCGCCCTCCTTCCTCCATCCCTCCCTCTCTCCTTTCTTTCCTTCCCTCCCTCCCTTTTTCCCTCCCTTTCTCCCTCCCTTCCTCCCTTCCTTCCTTTTTTTTTTTATTCCTGATTCAAACTTGTTAAAGGCTTTTCTTGATGGGTGCTTTGTCTTGGATGTGATTCAGATCCACATGTCTTAAGAAAAAACTGACCAAAACCAAAAAGAGGGCTTCAGACATTTCTGTCATTTACTGTTACAGCTTAGCCTGATGAAATAACTTAAGTTCAAACAAAATAAGGCTACTCATGCATTTCCTGCTGACAACCTGCTGCCCCCATCTGGAGAAGTTGGGAACAGACGTTTTTGATCCATTCCTGCACAGTTCTTGTTTCCTTTAGGGGTCTGCATTGGCTTGGCTATCTTATATCAAAGGTGCTTTGCTACAGTGTGTAGAAGTGTCAGGGTATAAACTGCAAACAGTTTATTTAGTGAGTTTATGTTTACTCTGAGTAATGCCAGAAAACTTTATTTTATTCCTGGCTGGAGGATGACTCCTTAGTTTTGTGGACCATCTGTTGTGGTACTGCCCCCCAGCTCCCCCAACCCTTCCTACAAGAAGCTGTCTTTCTTGACAGCCTTGGACTAGCAAGAAGTGCTTCCTGACTTTGCATCCTGCCTTGGTAATCTTATCCTTGAAAGGATAGTTTGGACTTTTGATCTCTAAGGTCCCTCTGGCTTGGAGTCCATAAAAAATATTTACCAGTGAGAAGTGTCTCTATTTAACATAAACCAACCCTTAGGTATTAAATGAGCATTCTCTCTTGAACAAGATTTCTGGAAATAAAATTCACGTGCTTCGAGGAGGGACTGAAATTTTAAAAACCATTTCAAAATATGTACTATACCACTAGGAGGCAGTGTTGACATATAATTTAATTCAAGAATCTCTTCACCATAGCTTCTTTTCAGGGAAATATTTTAAAAAATCAATGGATATAAAAATGATTAAAGGTTATAATATTTTGGTGGCAATAAAATTCTGAAAAGAATATTAAAGGGACATGCATTTTACACAGTAATAGAACAGCAAGTCCAATAACATATCATCTGTGAGTGAAAGCTTTAAATACTGAGCTTGGTTTGAGAATATAAGAGAAATGATTGATAACAACTTTGCCAAAAGAAAAAAAAAACAAAAATAAAAAGGGGAGTTCACTCTTGTTTCATCTCGGTCATATGCAGCCTCTGAAAGTTGTGCTGCTTTGGCTCTGTTTCTATGCATTGGGGGATTGGGGTGGATTATTAACTCTTAGTAAGAAAATTCTGGTAATTTCTTTTTTTTTTTTTTTTTTTTTTTTTTTGAGACAGAGTCTTGCTCTGTCGCCCGGGCTGGAGTGCAGTGGCCAGATCTCAGCTCACTGCAAGCTCCGCCTCCCGGGTTTATGCCATTCTCCTGTCTCAGCCTCCCGAGTAGCTGGGACTACAGGCGCCCGCCACCTCGCCCGGCTAGATTTTTTTTTTTTGTATTTTTTAGTAGAGACGGGGTTTCACCGGGTTAGCCAGGATGGTCTCGATCTCCTGACCTCGTGATCCGCCCGTCTTGGCCTCCCAAAGTGCTGGGATTACAGGCTTGAGCCACCGCGCCCGGCCAATTCTGGCAATTTCTTTGCCTTTCCATTTATTTATTTATTTGACAGAGTCTTGCTCTGTCTCCCAGGCTGGAGTGCAGTGGTGCAATCTTGGCTCACTGCAGCCTCCACCTCCCAGGTTCAAGTGATTCTCATGCCTCAGCCTCCCGAGTAGCTGGGACTACAGGCACATGCCACCACACCCGGCTAATTTTTGTATTTTTAGTAGACACAGGGTTTCACCATGTTGGCCAGGCTGGTCTTGAACTCCTAACCTCAAGTAATCCGCCCACCTCCCAAAGTGCTGGGATTACAGGCGTGAACCACCACACCTGGCCTATTTTTGTTTTCTAGAATTCCCGGTCTGGCTCTCCAGAAAGAGCCAGTAGGGCCTCTTTTCCTTTAAAATACTGCCAACCTGCTCCTTTAAAATTCCAGCCTACTTGTGAAGTAGGTTTTTCTTTTAAATAGGTGAAGAAATTGAGGTATAGAGGTTTCACGTAAGACTTAGCAAATTGTAGAACCAGGATAAGAATAAAATACAAGCAATATAGTCTCATTGCTCTTCTTTTTAATAGCTGAAAAGAATTACAATTTCAAAACAGTTCAAACAATTCAAGAATGTTTATGAAAGCAGCATGACCTCTTTTCTAATACACTGAGGGTAGCCATGTTTCTTCTAATAGTCTTGTATCTTCAGGCTTGAGCTTTTGTAGGAGAGTATATATTAATTATCAGAGAAAAATATCGTAGTTCTCAATCTAGGAAACCAGGCTACAGTTTGGAGAATCTCTACTTTTTTCTTATTATATTTTTTAAAAGCTACCAACTAACACAAGCTCACTCTGCTTAGCCTTATGGCCCAGAGGCATCCAGTGTTGACCAGGATGGAGAGGGCTGAAATATCCATCTCTCCTCCCTCCTCCCCATTGGTCTATGTCTTTTACTGGTAGAAAAGTGGGTCAGGAAACAGAAGAACTCTGGAACTCTGAGAGCAGGACTCTGGGTATTGGATATTTATTGATCAAGTCTCATATGACTGACCTGCTTATAAGAATAAACTTAAACAGGATGGTCTCCTTATCTGAAGTGTCCTACAGCAATGTTTTTCAAACTGTGAATCCAAGCCCAGTAGTGGGTCTTAAAAATCCATTTGAAAAGTCTCAACTAGTGTGTTTTGTAAATGAAATAGAATGAAAAGGAATGGAACAGAAAATGCTAGGATGGATCACACATTTAATTTTGACAGTAAGATGTGATGTGTTTTGTGGGTCATTATATAAATTGTGTTTCTTACTAAGGGTCATGTTCAAAAGAGCTTGGAAGCCCCTTTCCATAGCACTTTCTGTCCCTGGCTGGTTGCTGAGTTCTTTATGACAGTTCATGTCTCATCCTCTTTGCTAGCCTACCAACTTCTTTAAGTGGGATTAACATCTGAATTACTTTTCCTGTGCTCCAGTGATTTCCATAATACCTTACACAGAGTGGGTGCTTAGTGAACCTGTTCAAGATTTACTTTGTACTTATTTTGCTCCTAAGAAAACTTCTAAAACATACTTTAAAATTGTCAAGTGCTATTTGTAATTCTATTTTGTTCAGGTAATAGCAATAATATGTGTAGGATGGCATTCATGAAAGCACTGCTTTTTAACCCTCTTTTCCTTATTTGTAGGAACTGTGGCTCAAACACCTAGAAATTCATCAAAAATAGCCTCTATTGAGGTTACTGTGATTTGAATTTTTGTTTTTCAAAGAGCTCTTTCAGCTGCTGCTCAGTTGTGGCTTCTTTCTGCTGCATCAGCTCGGCTGTTCCTTTGGTCACTCCCCAGCCATCTGGCTTTGACATTGAGGGGTTGTATGGCCGGCCCGAGGCTATCCGAAGATTCTCCCAGTATTCCTTCCTGGCCCTGTGTGAACAGAACACACGACATCAGACTCCTCCCCTAACTTTGGTCTTTATGTCATGGAACCATTTAAAAATTATATAATATTTTAAATAATTTCATGCAGCACACAAAGTTGCCTATCACATTAAAAAGCAAAGGTGTCAATCTCAGCCACCTGTGTGGACAGTCTGTGGTTGTTTGGCTTCATCATGATTCCTGACTCCAAATTTATATGCTACTGATAAACAATCATTTGCTTACACTTATCCACACATTAACACTTAACAGGAAAAGTATGACATACCATTAACACAGTGAAAAAATTATGTGCTCAGGGTAACTAAGCAGCACAGTAGCATCACTAGAATACCTGTGGCAGCTGCTGAACAGCAACAACCAACAGCGGCAGGCTTTCTCTCCATCTGTGATGCCGTGTTTTCATTAAAAGGTTACTGTACATTGTATTTTACTTCTGTAGATGAGAAGAAACATCAGAAGCAGTGGAGGGACTGGGAAGCGGTCCACTCTGCTGGATGGCTTTTTACAGTGTTTCCTCTAGAGGCATCTGCCTCATTAACAACGGATTTGTTGGGAGGCCGAGACGGGAGGATCACAAGGTCAGGAGATTGAGATCATCCTGGCTAACCCGGTGAAACCCTGTCTCTACTAAAAAATACAAAAAAACTAGCCGGGCGAGGTGGCGGGTGCCTGTAGTCCCAGCTACTCGAGAGGCTGAGGCAGGAGAATGGCGTGAACCTGGGAGGCGGAGCTTGCAGTGAGCCAAGATCAGGCCACTGCACTCCAGCCTGGGCGACAGAGCGAGACTACGTCTCAAAAAAAAAAAAAAAAAAACAACGGTTTTTGTCCTAGAAGGCACCCTTTGATGTAAAAACTGATATGATTTCTTGTTCTGTTATAAATGCATATTGAGGGAGCTGTCTTTGGATTCTAAGAGTGCATCCATTAAAACAGACATTAATCTGGACTAAAAAATCCACCCCCTCCCCTCAATCTGTAAGTCTAAAATTACTTTGAATTTCCTTTTTGAGACAGGGTCTTACTCTGTCACCCTGGCTGGAGTGCAGTGGTACGATCTTGGCTCACTGCAACCCCCGCCTCCCAGGTTCAAGTGATTCTCCTGCCTCAGCCTTTTGAGTAGCTGGGATTGTAGGTCTACACCACCATACCCAGCTAATTTTTTATAGAGACAGGGTTTCACCCTGTTGCCCAGGCTGGTCTCAAACTCCTGAGCTCAAGTGATTCGCCCACCTTCGCTTCCCAAAGTGCTGGAATTACAGGTGTGAGTCACTATGTCCACTTTGAATTTCTTCTTTTAATATATGCACAGGAAAAATTTGGGATAGGAGTACTGTCTATTCCACTTACACTACTTCTCCTTCCTCACATCCTCATGAGCCAGCTGAGTTCACCTTGGTTGTTCCTCCCCAAACCCTGGATAACTTCTGCACCTCTCACTCTGCAGGTTCCACTTCTGCCCTTCGATTTCCTTTGCTTCCTTCTGGCTCAGGCCTCAACCTGTCTGCTGTCCCTCCTAGCAAGTCTTCTTCACATGGCAATTACAACTTGCTGACTTTCTAATCTAACCTTGCCCTGGATTACCTGAGACCCCACCCCAGGCTCCTCTTTGCCTTTGGGATGGAGTCCGACGTAACTCATGAGCACAAATAAAGAGGTTGCCTCCTCCTCCTCCTTCCAACAAATTCTGTCTCTGCTATTCTCAAATTTCTAGTTTCTCAATGTGTCATTCTCTTTCCACTTCTCAGTGCTTTCCTGAGGGTTGTTCCTCTAGCAATGTAATTCCTGTATCAGAATTCAACTCAGGCATCAGCTTTCTTATAAATCCTTCATGCACCCTCCCTCTGCCTTTTGCCCCATGGGACATTAGCTCAGGCCCTGCACACCTGTGCACATCTTCATCCTTGGACTTACTGTATTGGACATTACCTGTTTAGCATTCTGCCTGCTAGATTGCTAGCTCCTTGTTTAGCTTGCTACCTCAGCATCCACAACAGCATCTGACAGATAGTTGAGCTCTGTTAATAGCTGCTGAACAGAGTGAAACTGCTACCTTTGCTTGGAGCACCCATCCTCTACCTGCTTCCTAGTTCTCTATATGGTAGAAGCCTATTGAGCCTTCAAAAGCCAGCCCCAAAACCCTTCTTTTAAAATATCTTTATGGTAGGCAAAGATAGTCATTCTCTTCTTTTGTTACTTTTCTATCCATACATCTACTAAAGCAGCTACCACAGTATAATACATTGGCTTTCGTATTCATTTACCCAGTAGACTGTGAGTCTCTAAGCCACAGCTTTTCATTTCTGTATTCCTACTGCCCTGCCCAGTGCCTGACATAAATTTTTTTACTAGTATATTATTCATCTTCCCCATTGGAATGTAAAATCTGAGGGCAAGGACCTTGCCTGTCTTATTTGCCACTGTATTCCCAGCTCTGAAAACCATGCTTGATATAGTATTAGCTTTACTTAAGTGATCCTTAACTCTTAAAAATCAATGCAACTTAAGATTATTGTGCACCACATTAATGGTAATTTACTAGAGCACGAAATCACATTTCATTGCCACTTACATTTATTTATATTCTATATATATATATATTTTTTGAGACAGAGTCTCACTCTGTTGCCCAAACTGGAGTGCAGTGGCGTGATCTTGGCTCACTGCAACCTCTGCCTCCCAGGTTCAAGCAATTCCTATGCCTCAGCCTCCCAAGTAGCTGGGATTACAGATGTGCACCACTATGCCCAGCTATTTTTCTTTTTGTATTTTTAGTAGAGATGGAGTTTTGCCATGTTGCCCATGCTGGTCCCAAACTCCCGAGATCAAGTGATCCGCCTACCTTGGCCTCCCAAAGTGCTAGGATTATAGGCGTGAGCCATCGCACCCAGCCTATATTTTTACATTTTTTTTTTTTTTTTAGTTCTTTTTCTTTTCAAAATCCAAAATCAGGCCAAATACATTCTATATTCTTAAAACAATCTCCAGAAATCACCTAATAAGGATGCTTTATAAACATCTCTGGGAGAGAATTTGGGGATGACTGATTCTTCATCATCACACAACAAATTCACTGCACTCTTCTAAACGGCCCCACTTGAACATATTCATAATCTAAATTAGTTTGGGATAGTAAAAGACGCTTACCTTGCTCTAACCCAGGGTTTGGTGTGCATGTCCAAACCACTTCCCCAGCTGCCATGTTTTTCTGAAGCTGGTGGCAAAAAGCCCCTTTCTGGGGCCAGCTCCTCTGCAATTGCCCTGATGTGGTAGGGCTCAAATCCACAGCACCCGCCAATGTATCGGACCCCCAGGTTGTAGGCCTCTCTGGCGTATTTTTGAATATCCCATCTGGTGGCAACTCTGGGTTCCAGTCCTGTAATAAGTGGCATTATGCCATTAGGCATTATACATTCTTTTCATAAAAATTCAAGATAAGTAGTTACAAGTATGTAATTTTCAATAAATGAATTGTTTTCAATATTCAATTCTTGGATTTAAGAAAAACTTTGCTACTTTGTGTTATATGTTCACTTTTACATGCTGTGGTATCCAGTCTTCAGGAGAGTTCCAAATGACCCCTGCCTTTTGATGTTTTTCCCTTTGTGCAGTCCCCTCTTGCATTATAACAGGGCTGGTCTGTGAGATCCATAGATTATGGCAGAACAGGCATGTGACTCCAGAGGCTAGACTATACAAAACATTATGGTTTCTACCTTGTACTTTCTTGGAGCACTCACCCTGGGGAAAGCCAGCTGCCATGTTGCAAGCATCACATGTTGCAAGCATGTTTTCCAGCATCACAGTGAAAAGGCCCATGAGCTGAGGAACTGAGGCCCCCAGTCAACAGACAGCAAGAAACTGACACTAACTCCCAAAAGCCAATTAAGTGAGCTTGGAAGTAGATCCCCCAGCTCCCATCAAGCCTCCAGATGATAATAGCCCTGGCCAATATCCGGACTCCAACCTCTTAGGAGACCCTGAACCAAAACCACCTAGTTATGCTATCCCTGAATTCTTGACCTGGAGAAACTGTGAGATAAGAAGTGGTTTTTCAAGCTACTACATTTTGCACTAATTTAATGTGTTATACAGCAGTAAGTAACACAAATGCCTTGCCTTTCTTCCTTCGTGGTTCCTCCAAAGTGATTGTATTTTATAATATCTTACTTGCCTAAGGGTCCCTATAAAATATAGGATAGGGTGTAAAGACCTTAGAAGGAAGTAGGAGGCTGGGCATGCCCTCCCCCTATTGACCACTCTGGCTTAATTTTTGACATCAACCCACCCCCTCTTCCCAAACCTGCTGGGAAACTTTTTCCTTCTGCCTGGACTGCAAGTATCCCCTCACTTCATCTGCTTGGTCTCTTCATTAAAACTTGTTATACAGTCACTCGATTATTGTATCTTGCCTGCAATCCCAAAACTCTGGAGTAGCTGAGCCATATTAAAAATTGGAGAAAAGGACCTTAGAGATAACTGGTCTAACTTTATTTTCCCAATAGGGAATTTGAGAGCTAGAGGAATTCAAAGATTTTCCTAAGGTGACAGGACTTAGCAACAGCGCTGGAACTAGAGCTAAATATCTGTTGATTCCCCCATGGGAGGGCATCCTCACCAACCCCAAAGTATGACTCATTGGTTGCCTATTTAGATACTGATTCACTTCAGGTTTTATATTTAAGTTGAAAGGTCTTTTTTGCTAGCCAGGACCATCCTTTCCTTCTGCTCTTCTCTAATACCCAAGGGGCTTTTGGCTGCAGGGACAGAAACCAGGGACAAGACATGAGGAGACACCAAGCCATCTCTTCACCATGACAAAAGATCTCTGGGTATAGATTTACTTGAGTTTTTACATGAATATCAAATGAAGATATTGAGATGATTTATCAAATGTTGGTCTTACCAAACGGGAATTCTGGGAGATCGATGAATCCCTGCTTGTTGCAGTCGGGAGTGTGATAAACCAAGGGCTGGCTCATCAGGTGAGCTTTCAGTCGGGCAGCCTCCAAGGCCTCTTTCATGAGCTTCACTGTTTGTAAACTAATGGTGGGGTCAAAGTGGCAGTTCACACCAATGATGGATGCTCCTGTGGGTGGGGAGAACATGATAGCCTTAGGGATGCACCACAAACCAGCAGGACCAGCTCTCCTCTCTTCATCAGGAATCAGGAAGCTTTTTTTATTTTTTAAGGCAAAGTCTTACTCTGTCGCCCAGGCTGGAGTACAGTGGTGTGATCTCAGCTCACTGCAGCCTCCACCTCAAGCGATCAAGCAATCCTCCCACCTCAGCCTCCCAAGTTGCTGTGACTACAGGTGTGTGCCATCACGTCTGGCTAATTTTTGTATTTTTTTAAAAACAGATATGGGGTTTCACCATGTTGCCCAGGCTGATTTCGAGCTCCTGAGCTCAATTGATCCAATAGCCTCCTAGACTGTTGGGATTACAGGCATTAGCCACCATGCCCAGCAGGAAGATTTTAATTGGAACAATGAACTGGAAGCATAGCACTGGGTCCTCATTCCCCACAAACCTCTCTTACCTTTGAGTGAGAATGATTACTAGCAGGCAGGAAGTGCTTTCTGTGAAAAGTGCTTTGAAAAGTCTGGTATAATTGAAGTGTCATTTTTTTTTTTTTTTTTTGAGACCGAGTCTTGCTCTGTTGCCCAGGCTGGAGTGCAGTGGCGCAATCTCAGCTCACTGCAGCTTCCGCCTCCCAGGTTCAAGCAATTCTCCTGCCTCAGCCTTCTGAGTAGCTGGGACGACAGGCACATGCCACCATGCCAGGCTAATTTTTGTATTTTTAGTAGAGACAGGGTTTCACCATCTTGGTCAGGATGGTCTCCATCTCCTGACCTCATGATCTGCCCACCTCAGCCTCACAAAGTGCTGGAATTACAGGTGTGAGCCACCACGCCCAGCCCTGTCCATCTTTTTTCAAAACAAAAATTATTAGTTTTTTTAAACTTCAAATTTTATTAGTCAAACTTTCAACGTTTGACATTATGTTGCAAGCACAATAATTTTTAAACACTCCCAGCTGCTAGATTACACCTGTGTTTATCATACTGCTTACTTGAGGTGTAAATAAATGTTCCTTTTCACCAGGCCAGCTTAATAAGTTCATTAGCCTTCTTGGGCACAGCAGCAGAATGTAATTTAGAAAAAAGTTTTTTAGACATGTGTTTTCTAGAAGGAATTTTGTGTCTAGGATTAATAGTTTGGGGAAAAAGAATCTCAAAAATCCTTTGACTTCAGCTACTCAATGTGGTTACTAGCCTATCAGTCATTTTGACAAGCTTTTAATTTACATTTCAGCCTCCCCAGACTCACAACTATATGGGATTGTCTTCCTATAGTATTCTTGTAAAATTTGGTGTTACGAAGTTTGATTTAGTGAGAACAAAATATGTTTTAGATATTTCATTTTCTTCAAAAACTTTCTTTGTAGTCATTATGTTCTTAACTATATTTGGACCAAAGATGATTTACCATGGCAATCACTAGACATGATTTTGGAAGTTTCCTCCTCCAGAAGATTTGAGAAGGCATCATGACATAATAATTCTTTTACTCTATCCTCTCAAAGTGGGAGGAATTCCCAAATAGGACTTTTCTTTCTTTTCTTTTTCTTTTTTTTTTTTAATTTTAAAAATTGTGGTAAAATATATATCATGTAAAACTGGGCATTTTAACCTTTTTTAAAAAGTTCATTTTTGTAGATACAGGGCCTCATTATGTTGCCCAGGCTGGTCATGAACTTCTGGCCTCAAACGATCCTCACACCTTTACCTTCCAAAGTGCTGGGATTATAGGCATGAGCCCCTGCATCTGGCCCATTTTAGCCATTTTTAAGTGGCATTAATTAGGTTCACAATGTTGTGCAACTATTATCACTGTTTCCACATTTTTTCGATACCCCAAAGAGAAACTGCACCCATTAAGGACTAACTCCTTATTTTCCCCTTCTGCTAGCCCCCGGTAACCTCGAATCTACTTTCTGTCTCTGTGGATTTGCCCATTCTAGATATATCATATAAACAGAATTATATGATATTTGTCATTTTGTGAGTGGCTTAGTTTACTTAGCATGATGTTTCCAAGGTTCATCCCTGTTGTGGCATGTTTGAGAACTTCATTTCTTCTTATAGCTGCATGATATTTCATTGTATGGATACACCACATTTTGTTTTATCCATTCACCTGTTGATGAACTCTGAGGTTGTTTCTAAAGGACTTTTTTGGGCCAGGTGTGGTGGCTCATGCCTGTAATCCTAGCACTTTTAAACTTCCTTTTCTGTTGTAGACTTTCAATACCATCTATACCCAGATCTCTCCCATATTTCTCTCTCTTACCCTGACCTTCCCATTGGGCTCCAGACTTGAATATTGTGGATATATACAAGTTTCCAGAAGCAAATATACTTGTATGTGTGTGTGTGTGTATACATATATATCCAGAATATGTGTGTGTATATATACATATACTTGTATGTATAGATATACTTGTATGCTTCATATATATTATATATATATTCATCAGATTGTGTATACATATACTCACAAGTATATATATCCACAATATCCAAGTCTGGAACCCAGTAGGAAGGTCACTGATATCAACTAAGCTATAAACTGTTGAAAAATTTGACTACCTTTTTTTTTGGATGTTGTGCTGCCAGAGTTTCTCTTTCCTTGCTGAACTTCATTCTATTAATAAATTAATAATATGTTGGCTATTTATTGGATGTCTTTTAGGTGTAATAGAGAAGTAGAAATAGAGGACATTGTTCCTGACATCAACAATTTTATCATTTAGCACAGGGTTTTCCGAGGTTTGGTCCATGAAAATAATGTTCCACGATCAATTAAGTTAGGAAGTAGCTGTTCACTACATCACCTTCTTGAAGACTAGGAATATATGTGAACATACCAAAGATTTTGATAAGTTCCACAGTAAAGATATCTGCTTAAGGCTGGGCGCGGTGGCTCACACCTGTAATCCCAGCACTTTGGGAGTCTGAGGCGGATGGATCATGAGGTCAGGAGTTCGAGACCAGCCTGGCCAACATAGTGAAACCCCATCTCTACTAAAAAATACAAAAAATTAGCTGGGCATGATGGCGGGTGCCTGTAATCCCAGCTACTCGGGAGGCTGAGGCAGGAGAATCGCTTGAACCTGGGAGGCGGAGGTGGCAGTGAGCAGAGATCGCGCCATTGCACTCCAGCCTGGGCGACAGTGTGACAAGACTCCATCTCAAAAACAAAACAAAACAAGATATCTGCTTAATTCGGTTCAGCGCAGCCTTTTCTAAATGTATTTAACCCCAGAACCCTGTTAGCATTCTCGCTGACTGGAAACTAGACTGAGGCTATTCTTAATGAGTGGTATAAACAGCAGATGTTACAATTGCTGAGAGGAAAAAGTGATCACTTGGGGTAGGAAAAATTATGTAAGGATACATGGAAGTATAATTTGAACTAAACATTGGAAGATGGACTAGATTTACTAGACAGATTATTTGTTAAGGACCTATTATGTGCTACATGCTACGCTAGACACAGGATACTCAGTACTGAACTAAACAGTCTCTGCATTTATGGATCTTATAATCTAGTGAGGGAGTCAGCCATTAAACAGTTAAACAAATGAGATAAGTGAGAAGTGCTATGAAGAATACAGGATACAATGATAGAAAAAACTGTAGCCATCTACTCTGTACAGAATGAGGGAAGAATTAGATGCAGGCCATGCATTCATTCCAATTAACAATGGGGATAATGAAGGCCTCCTCTGATCTTTCTACAAAAAGTTAACTTGCCTCTCCCCTAGTTGTTGTATTTCCCCATGAAAAATTATGATTATACAATTTCATCCCTAAATCTAAATATTTGTTATTATTAATGACAAGTATGAAAGTTATTTTCATGAAAAATCAGGAGTTAGGTAAAAATCAGAGATTAAACAAAATGCTAGTCAAAATTTCTCTATTATACAAAGTGAGTCAGGCTTTTTCCCTGACAATTATTTTCTGGGTTTAAAATGGGGCAGTTTTGAAAACAGTCTGTGGGTTTCTTCTAAATGAAATGAAACCCAATATTTGGAATGGATTTACAATTATTCAAAAGATATACTGGGTTGTCAGTGTTTTATATCAAGGATTTTCTGATTTATTATACCAATTATAAAAAGCAAAATATACTAGTAATTTATGAGACTGAAAAACTTTGGCAAACAGGGCAACTAACTTAAAAGTTATTAATGTTTAAAGACCTTACTTGTAGATGTTAAACCTCCAGCTAGGGCTAGTTGCTTCTTTCAGAAGCCTGGTGTGTGTGTGTGCATGTGTGTGTGTGTATGTGTGTATTTTTTAAAACTTTTTTCCATCTGGGATTCAATAATATCAATATTCTTACAAAAGTAAATTAATGGTTTTTATGTTAACGAAAGTAGTATACACTGATTTGTAGACAGATGTGCACTCGCGTGTTCTTTTAAGACTTACTAATCACAAACTGATTGAAATCTGTCATCACCTGCTTTCACCAGGCGCACTGCACACTCGCCGGGGGGCACGCCATGCAAATCTCCTTCCGGGCCAATGCACATGGTTGCTGCCACAGGTTTACCAGATGCTATCAAGGTTTCAACTGCCCACACAGCTTCTTCAACATGTTCAAAATACTGGAATCAGTTAAGGTTAGAGTACTTTTAAAATCGTTTCTCCCAAAACAATTTTTTTTTTTAAGACAGAGTTTCACTCTTTCACCCAAGCTGGAGTATAGCTCACTGCAACCTCCGCCTCCCATTTTCAAGCAATTCTCCTGCCTCAACCTCCCAAGTAGCTGGGATTACAGGCACCCACCACCATGCCCAGCTAATTTTTGTATTTTTAGTAGAGATGGGGTTTCACCATGTTGGCCAGGCTGGTCTCAAACTCCTGACCTTGTGATCCACCTGCCTTGGCCTCCCAAAGTGCTGGGATTACAGGCATGAGCCACCACGCCCAGCCTCTCCCAAAACAATTTGAAAACGTATTCTATTGCTTAAAAACTTCATTATTACTGTTTTCAAACTTTGAATTGTGACCCATTAGCATTTTTTAAATGAAATAGAATGATTTCTTACGGTAAATTGCAGTCAAAGAGTTGGAAAAACACCATATCAGATTAATGGAATCAAATTTATCAGAAGCCCTGAATTGGGAAACGATTTGAAAAACTAAATATTACTATTACTAGTTATGATCGTCACCTAACCCCACACAGTACTCTTGAAAGCCAAAGGTAGAGAAAATGTACTAGGTGTATTTGTCTTATCTTCCACATTATTCTTTACCTCTGCAATCAAGAAGTCCACATTCTTCTTCATAAACACCTCTAACTGTTGCAGAAATATTTTTTTGACTTCAGTTTCACTCTTGCAGCTAAGGTATGAAGGTGTCTGACTCACTCCTCCTGCTACCAAAGCATCTCCTTCATCAGCCACTTGTCGGGCAATGTCACAAGCAGCTTCACTGACTTTCTGCCCCTAAAATGGGTGAGTATATGAGACTTCTAAATTTTCATGTGAAATTGAAATAAAATTATTATTCAAACATTCACATCTTAGTTGTATATTTACAATAGTATCTTATTCCAGAAAATGACTGTTATGGAATAGTTCAAAGCTTTACCAAGCTGAACAGTTTGCAATAACAATAACACTAATAATAGTGATAATAACAATAAATATATATTATATGTGACATCACATTATACCAAAAATGTGTGAGATGGTAAAAGTGTTTACATTGAAGGATGTTATTTGGTATCTTCCAGTGCCTAAGATGCACTTAGAAGAGTACCTAACAAATAGTAGTGGTGGTGATGATGATTTGCTTTTATGAAATTAAATTTAAATAACTATAGAATTCAGGACATTTTGTATGTATATTCTCAATTAACAGATAAGTGCATAACTAACAAGGTCTTTTCTAATTATTTAGACTTTATAAGTTGTTTGTTATGCTCAACAAACAAAAAGCTCCCCAAACCCAGCACTGTATACTCATGGAATTTTGGAAACCTCAGCCTTGATGGGGTAAAGAGGTTGGTCCAACATCACAAAGTAGATGTGGTTGAGTCAGGCACTATTCCAGGTTTACTGATTTATTATGCCTACGATCTTTCCTCTAGCCATGCTACATTTAAAAACATTAAGGATGAAAGAATTTGTAAGGATGCCCAATTTACTCAGCAACTTAGTCAGGAGACTAGGAGAATCATAAATCATTAAATACCTCTTCTTTCATCTGCTTTGCTAAATGCCTCTTTGTTAATTTTGGGGATTACAGCTAAATAAAACCTAAGGCTGTTATTCATGCCTCTCATTTTTGTATTATTAGAAATAAAACAAAACTCTGAAGAGGCTGAACCCTTTTCTCTATGGGAGCTTTGTTGATGCAATGGGTCAACAATATCCTTCTAAAAGTTCCACAGCTGGTTTTACTCACAGATATCTTCTCTAAGACATAGTTTCCCCTGTTCTCCAGCTTGTCTTCACTTGCATAGAAGGTGAAGGTCTGCATGACGTTTGAGCCAGCTCTGAGGAACTCTCGATGAAGTTGGCGAACTGGGAGAGCGAAAGAGGAAAGGTATAATTTCTATCTGTTTATTAACCCACAGTGTTTTCAAATGACTCTCAAACAAGCAGGAAAATAACTGCTTGAATTTCTGGTTGCTTGACATTTACACATCTTAGGGGTAGATGAGAGGTAGATCTGAAATCTCTTGGCAACTCCTGCAAACCTACTGTGACTAGATGAATGGGTGGCCAGGGGGTGCTCATATTCCTGTATTTGCTCATCTTGTTCATTGTTTAACTTTGTTTATCATTCATTGACTGTATTTGTGGATGGCACCCACGGACACAAGGGTGAACAATCCATTATCCTGTCTTTGGACAACTTTACAGTCTGTCTAGAAATAACTAACTACAGCACTGCATGGTTGGGTTATGCAGGAAGAAGGGATCATTTCTACCCAGGACATGGGGCAAGGAGGTTAAGGAGGTCCGAAGATGAGGAATCATTTGAGCTGCACTTGGAAGAATTCTGTGCTATTGCCAGGCAGAGAAGGTGGGGAAGGGAATTCTCTCCAGAGAGAATAGCCTGAGCAAAGATAATAAGGCAGGAACAGGCATGGCATTTGGGGGAATGACAAGTACTTTGAATGGCTGGAGTTGATGAATCAGGGAAATATTTAGTTTTTAAGCAACTGGATGATGTAATTAGTATAGTCTTTTCAAAAGATAATTCTGGTAGCGGGTGAAATAAGAATTGGAGCAGGATTTCCAAGCACAGATCCATGGATGCATGCCAAATGGCAAGGTCTTTTTTTTTTTTTCTGAGATAGAGTTTCATTCTGTCACCCAGGCTGGTGTGCAGTGATGTGATCTTGGCTCACTGCAACCTCTGCCTCCTGGGTTCAAGCAATTCTCTTGCCTCAGCCTCCCGAGTAGCTGGGACTACAGGCGCCTGCCACCACACCTGGTAATTTTTTGTATTTTCAGTAGAGGCAGGGTTTTGGCACGTTGGCTAGGCTGATCTTGAACTCCTGACCTCAAGTGATCTGCCCGCCTTAGCCTCCCAAAGTGCTAGGATTATGGGTGTGAGGCCTCCAAATGGCAAAGTTTTATCAGCTGGAGGAAATATGGTGGGATTTTTTTTTTCCCATATAGCTAAATGTATTCAGTTTAAGAAATTATCATTTGTTTTAAAATAGCTGTCCTAAGCTATGGTTGCCCATTAGATCCCCTGCAAACTTTTTTTAAAATCATGGATTGGAATGTCAAATCCATAGATATTCTGATTTCATTGGTTTGGAGTAAGGCATAGGCATCTTCTTTTAAAAGTTTCCCCAACCCATCTTTGTTTTCAGCCTTGTCAAAAACTGCCATTGTAAGATAGTGGAAAAAAACTCCTTTTATAAAATGACAGTGAAACTTGGATGATGGTTGTTTTTGTTAGGAGAATTAACTGGGCAAAGTAAGAAATCAGCATGCTATTAATATATCAGCTCCTGAAAATTATTTTGAAATTTCAGAGGTTTATGAAATCCAAAGGTCCAGGAGCAACTATATGAGAGGGTAGGAAATTGCTAGGACGCTGAAGTTCTTAGCCCTTGGGACTAACACCGGAGATGAGTCTATACTCATCTCTTGTATCCCAGAGGACTAGTACAGTAGAGTGCCTGGAACATAGAAACCTTGGTTTTTGTTTGTAAATAGATGAATACATAAGTGAAAAAAGCTTTTAAATTTTAGAAAATGGATTTGTAAGCTTGTAGTCATTTTCCATGATTTTTTAAATCATAGAAAGTTCTCAGTGGGACCTCAAAAGCATCCCTAAATTAGTGGGCTTCAAACTTGTTTTATAATAACAGAACCAATTAAAAATATAGGGAGTCCCATATATCAATCAGATAAACCCAGAGCTGCTGTGGTTGGAGAGGACTGAAAGGCCTATATACTAGGTTTCTGGATGCTAGGAAGAAATGGTTTATAACTATGAAGTCCACTCACGTGGTCCTTGGGTGGATTTCCAGAGGTTTCATGAAAAAACCCTGGAAATGTGTGCAAATTGTTATGTGTAAATACATTTTACAGTGCAGAAGGTCTATAAACTTTTATCAGATTTTTCCATAGGGCAGTGATCTCAAACAGTTGAAGACAACTCCTCACTCTTGATTATTCATCATGCTTCTAAAACTGCAGTAATTCTCTAAGTATGATCCATCTTAGAGTCACCTGGGGGCAATTATCAGAAAGGCAGATTCCTCAAACTCTTCCAGACCCCAATAACCTGAATTCATTGCTGAATTAAAACTGCTTCCACTGGGTGCAAGAAGTATAACTCTGGGCATAAACTTTAGCAAGAGAATGAGGCTGATAATTTCTGAGTATCCTTTCACCTACATTTTCCTGATCACAAGGTTCCCAGGTTCATCCTCTACCAATAATACAATAGGACTAGTCCCTTTTACACAATGATGTCACTTATGCTAATTGATTACCTTCCTTTTATGGCCTTAACTCCTCATTATATTACTTATTTTAACATCATAGAAGCTAAGAATACATTGATACGTGATTACATATGTACATAGCATAGTTGGAGATTAGCCTTATAGATTTAGCTTGAGAAATGCAAGTTTTTGAAATTCCACAGTAAACTCTAAAAGGTCGAATAAAATTCTGAAGTATTTCTTCAGTTGGGTAAGTTTGCAGCAAAACTATTTGGGGGCAAAATATGAACTGAACCAACATGAAGGTATTGATAAACATGTTTCAGTTAGTAAAGGTAGTCATATATTTTGATGCAAAAATGTATTAATGTGTTTCAATGGGGGCTGCTTCAGGGTCCACTGGGAGTGTTACATAATATGCTACTGTATTAACTTTCTAACATCCCCAGATTCCTGGATTCCAAGACACATTTGGCCCCAAAATGTGGTTTGGACAGGGAATTGTGGGCCTGTAGTATAACCACTCCTTTCTTGTTGCCTAGAACATGAAAAAGTCAGGCCCAGGTACCGGATATATAAAAATGTTGCAGGTGAAGTCCAGCTTGCAGGAAGACTCTTCAGGGGTTTCCATCAATTCTAGCTACCACTCAGTCTCAATTACAAAAGCACTGCAAATACACACAATCATTTGCATAAAATAGCTCAAGCGATCCTCCTGCCTCAGCCTCCCAAGTAGCTGGGACTACAGGCGTGCACCACCATGCCCAGCTAATTTTTTAAAAAACTTCTAAGAGACTGGGTCTCCCCGTGTGCCCAGGCTGGTCTTGAATTCCAGGGCTCAAGTGGTCTTCCCACCTCAGCCTCCTGAGTTGCTGGGATTACAGGTGTGAACCACCACACCCAGCTCCTTTATGAGAACTTACAATAGAGCTCTGCACCAACCTGCTTCTGGGTGCTCCACAGCAGCTTCAGGAGTCCAGGGTCCTGCCTTTACGTAGCCCCTCTTCTCCAGTGCAAAGACAAACCCTCCATCTCCAATCACAATCTCTCCAGCATTTAAACGTTCTAGGATGCCCTAAAATTACAGATGAGGGAGGAAAAGGAGTTACTTGAGTGTTTAAGAGAATTTTCTATTTTTATTACTTTTGCTAACATATTCTTGTAGAGGTGTGGTTATTTTAGAATTTTCAGAGAAAAAATTATATTTTATGTATACATTTATGGCTATCTATAAGACAAACAACCAGAATGCTCATAAAATAAACATTTGTGTATTCCTTTGTATGTGCTGGGGGTGGGGGTCTTTCAGAACACGTTAAAGAGTGTTTGAAGAATACCATGGGAGGTGTGTTTCAAGAACTATCTGCTGAGGGATTAAATGAAAAGATTTTGTTGTAAAGCCTCAAATCTGCACTTAAGCACAGATTCTTAAAATGGTAAATACTAGTCTTCTTACTCTATCAACAAGCTAAAGAGAGGGTTAAAATTGTTAAACAAGTTGAAATGGCATAGAATGCTTTTTTTTTTTTTTTTCTTTCTTTCTTAGAGACAGGGTCTCACTATGTGCCCAGAGGAACTTGAACTCCTGGGCTCAGAAGATCCTCCAGTCTCACCCTCCCCAGCAGCTGAAACTACAGGCTTGTGCCACAGTGCCCAGCAATGCTATTAAGCCATTTTATTTTATTTATTTATTTATTTTTTTATTTTTTATTTTTTTGAGGCGGAGTCTCGCTCTGTCTCCCGGACTGGAGTGCAGTGGCCAGATCTCAGCTCACTGCAAGCTCCGCCTCCCGGGTTTACGCCATTCTCCTGCCTCAGCCTCCCGAGTAGCTGGGACTACAGGCGCCCGCCACCTCGCCCGGCTAGTTTTTTTGTATTTTTAGTAGAGACGGGGTTTCACCGTGTTAGCCAGGATGGTCTCGATCTCCTGACCTCGTGATCCGCCCGTCTCGGCCTCCCAAAGTGCTGGGATTACAGGCTTGAGCCACCGCGCCCGGCCGCCATTTTATTTTAAGACTGAAAAGGTGGCCACATCACTCAAAGACTTCTATCTTTGGTGTTAACATTGAGTTTCCGCAACAGTAGCTGTGCTATACATACCAGGTTATAAGTGTGCGCATTCTGTACTCTATGATGAGAACAAGGAAGAAACAACTAAATAAAGTATTTGTTGAATGATTTTCAGCCCAATCTCCATACTTATTCCATTTACAATACTGTGCAGTAATCACCCTGTTGTTCTATAGATAAATTTGGAATTAAGAATTTTGAAAGGGTTTTGTGAATTACAAAGTAATTCTCTAGTTTAATAGTTTTTTTTGTAATTTCAAAGAATCATAGACTTTAAAAATAAATAGTATTCAATTCAACTGAGATCTCTCATTTCACAAATGAGAAATCAAGACCCAGAGTCCCTGGGTAATTTATACATGGTCTTCCAGATGGGGAGCATAGGGCTTCCTGACTCTTTTATGCTTAAATAATATCTGTATTTGATTTTAAATGGGATTGGGGGTGGCAGGACAGCCCTGAAAAAAACTGTATAGTGTAAAGGAATAACTTGGGATGTATTTACCCAGTGTGTTCCATTTACTACCAATAACAGTGGATAAAACAAAAGCTGACATAATAATAAGCATTCCAGAAATTTGTGAGAGGCAATCACAGGATTTTGTATCCCAATTCCTTGCCGCCTTCTTAGAACCTCCCTCATTTTCATTCTCTTCCCTCCACTGCCCCTTCCCATGCCATTTGGACAGCTGGTGCTCAGAGAGAGGAAACAATTGACATTTCACCAGACAGAAGCAAAGTGGTAGGATTATGATGTGTGTTTCCTAATATACCTCTCAGATCAAAACATTTTCAAGCCATAATGTTGAAGCCATGTTATCTTCCAGGAGCCCATAAAATAACAAAGCACTACAAAAATATAAATGGCTCACATGTCATTTTGAAATCCAAACATTCGTCATGATTGCAATGTGTCTAAATGTCGCATCTGAAAACTACAACTTTGATTATGACCTAATTAACAAGAACAATAATAAAATATATATATATATTTAGTACCTCAACATTTTAATGTGCAGCATAGCTAAGGATCTGATGTTGGGTGGCAGGGTGGGTAGTGGCGATTCAACTACTATGTGGTTCATGCACTTGTTGAGTGAGTCTCTGGAAATACTATCTCTTACATTCTGCTGCATTTTAAAATTATCTAGACTTCAGGATTTTCTGTTCCCAAGCTAAACAGACTTTTTAAAAAACGGAATGTGCTATGAAAAAAATATACTGTTTTGTGAAAAAGTATTACAAAACAGTATGTGTAATATCAGCCCATTTTTGTTTAAAAAGTACATATTTGCCTCAACAACAAACTAGCAGAATATACACCAGAATTTAACAGGCACTGTACTTTGTGCTTTCCCTAGTTGTTTATAATGAACATGTGCAAGCTTTGTAACATTTGTTTTAATTTTAAACTCAAATGCGTAGACATGTTATTGTCCATATATTGTTTTAACACTGACATATGCATGGAAGCAAGTTAGTGAGGAAACTGTTTTTTTCCATCTTACATTCATCTGTTGCTTAGATAATTCTGTAAAGATAATTCTTTAAAATGTTAGATTTTCTGAGTTTGAGTTTGGGGAATAAGTTAGAATTACATGGCTATGAGAATGGGGACAAACAAAAAATATCTATATCTATATCTATAGGAATCATCCTTCCCAGTCTCTACGGACTATTAAGTTAGTACATTTAAGGACTGGTGAAATTCTCACCCTCCTTGGACTGGTGACAGTCCATAGTCCTTTGCCATCTCAGCACCCACTCATGCCATCAACATGATGATGCATTTAGAATCTGTAACCCAATTGACCTTCTTCCTTGTGTAGAGGTCTTTTGACTTGGGAAGCCATCCCTTTAGAAATTGGGCACACCTCAGCTGGTTCTCCAGCAGGGCAGGCACTGGGATGACAGCTGGACCTCTCTCACTGTTCTTACAGCCCAGAGGATGCAGTTGGCCTGGCCCCCTCTGCTGCTTCCCTACCATTTTCCGGGGGCCTCTGTCATGCCAGGCCTGGGACTGGGCATTTTGATACCAAAAGGTCAAGTTTATTCCCTCCTCCCTCCATCCTTCTCTCTCTTCCCACCCGTGCAGTCTCATTCCACGGCAGTCAGTCCATCTATCCATCCGTTCGTTCCCCAAATTAGAGGAAGGCCTACCATCTGGACTGAAAACACTTCTCCCAACAAGTCACTGGGAAAGCCAAGAGATGGATTTGTTAATCTGGAGCTGGAATTGGGTTTTACAATTTCATTGACATCCCTTCCTCAGTATCTTACCGCCACTCTGCCCATTTTTTCTTTTCTTTTTTTTTTTTTTGAGACGGAGTATCGCTCTGTGGCCCGGGCTGGAGTGCAGTGGCCGGATCTCAGCTCACTGCAAGCTCCGCCTCCCGGGTTCACGCCATTCTCCTGCCTCAGCCTCCCGAGTAGCTGGGACTACAGGCGCCCGCCACCTCGCCCGGCTAGTATTTTTTAGTAGAGACGGGGTTTCACCATGTTAGCCAGGATGGTCTCGATCTCCTGACCTCGTGATCCGCCCGTCTCGGCCTCCCAAAGTGCTGGGATTACAGGCTTGAGCCACCGCGCCCGGCCGCCCATTTTTTTCTTAAACTATGTTTTCGAGGCTGACATTTCGGATGACATTTTTCTGTCATCTCGGACATCAAATTGCCTGTGAAAATCTGCAATCACCCAACCAGCGCCTAGTCCTTGGGTACAGCGAGAACCCGGCGGGGAGGCGGCCCCAACACCCGCGGTGCGGGTCCAGGAAAATGTCGGAACCAGCGCTGCCCACTCCTCCCCGTTATGTGCACGCCGGGTGCGGAGGGCGCTCGCGGCGGCCCCCGCGGACACAGATGCGGAGCACGCCAGGCGCGCTACGCAGCTCAGTGGGGACAGGATATCGCGCCTGTGGGGCTAGGAGCAGTGTCTCTGGGGAGTTTTTTGGTCTTGGGGTGCCAGGTTCAGAAGGTATTGGGAGGCTTGGAGTTCTGGGGACACCCAGCCGTCGGGGATGGCTCAGAGGGTGCCTTTGGGTCTGAGGGGCAAGGATCACAGAAATCTGGGGCGCACTCTGGTCCAAACGGGGCTGGGGCTGGAGTGGAGAGAGAGGCGCTCTGGGGCCGCGCTCTGAACGTGGGCCAGGCGTGGGGAGGCTCAGAGGTGCCTTGGGGTCCCGCTGGAGAAGTTCTGGAAGCACATTCTGGTCTGAGGCTAAGGGACGGGAGCGAGCAGGAGGATGATGGGTCGCAGGCAGGGTCCGAGGGCCCCTCTGCGCTCCCAGAGGCTGGGGTACAGAGCAGGTGGGAGGGGGAGGAGAGCGCCCTCGGGTCCCCTGGAGACTCACCTTCTTGGCCTTTTTGCCCCCAGCGGGTGGCATCTTCGTGGTGTCCAGACTGGTGGTCGACACGGATGCGGACCGACTAGGCGAGCCTTCCCGCTGAGCAGCACCGACCTGCTCCGAGTCCGCAGCCTGCCTCTTTATACCCACAGTTGGGCGCGGGGAGGGCCTCCCAGCCACAGCGCGGGCCAGCGCGGGCCTTGGGCGGGAACACGCCCACCAGCCCTTCATCAGACCCGCCTCCTGTTGGGAACCTAGCTTGCCAAGGAGGTGATCCAGATTGTTCACCCGAATGGGTGGAACCACCGAAAAGTAAGATAAGAAAAAGCGATGTTGCCACTCGCTTAGATTTCAAACCTGCCTAGCGTCCCTTTTGCCTCTTGCACTTTTGCCCTGACCCTAACCGTCCTCTTGCTGGCCTGCACTATGGCCCACTTAGGCTGCCAGAGAGGCCTCTGAGAAGTCCATTCGATGCTCAAATATTTGTCAAAGGCCAAAGCGTCAAGATTATGGAATTAGGGGATGGTCCTGGAAGATCTTCAGCCTGGAGTATGATCTCTTGTGTGATATACATCCAGTATAACGGGACACAAATGCGGCTTTAATAGAGGAGTCCAATACTAACCCTGAACTGGCGGGTGTGTTCAAAATGACCTTCTACACCTATACCCAAACATGCCTTGCAGTTTCTAATAATACAGTAGTTTCTAGTAAGAATATGTTTGTAATATTTAACAAGGACAGAGTTTTAACATTTATAAATGAAAGCAGAAATGTACTTTGAAGACTTCAAAATTCAGCATGAAAACGATATAAAAACATAGACATTAGAAAAACTGGAGGGAATAGAGATGTTAACAGTAGTTACCTATTGATGACGGAATTAAGGCTAGTTTTATTTTATTCTTCATGTTTCACTGTATTTTCTAAAATATTTTTATAATGAGAATACATTGATTTTAAAATAATAAAAACATTACTTTAAAAAATGTACAGCCTGGCCGGCACGGTGGCTCATGCCTGTAATCCTAGCACTTTGGGAGGCTGAGGAGGGTGGATCACCTGAGGTCAGGAGCTCGAGACCAGTCTGGCCAACATGGTGAAACCCCGTCTCCACTAAAAATACAAAAATTAGCCGGGCGTGGTGGTGGGCGCCTGTAATCCCAGCTACTCAGAGGCTGAGGCAGGAGAATCGCTTGAACCCTGGGGGCAGCGGTTGCAGTGAGTGGAGACTGCACTATTGCACTCCAGCCTGGGCAAAAAGAGTGAAACTCTGTCTCCAAAGAAGAAAACATGCGCAGCATGATAGTAAATAGCCTACAGAACAACGAATTATCTGAAACACAGTTCAGAAAATTTTACCCAAATAAAAGCATGTGAAAAATTCTGTATGTGGACAAAGAACCTCCATCTCAACACATGCAGAGAAGAAAGTTACTGCAACACCTGATGAATTAATACAAATTTAACTGCTAAAATGGCGTGTGTTTGAAATACAACTGAGGAAGTAAAAATGTCCTTTTGCTTCTAAGTATGTCAAGTTTAAAATGGAAAAAAGAAATGAAAAGGTGAAAGGATATACTGTCATTCAAATGATCTATTATTTCATGGGCTCCTCCACCCCCAACTGTGATCTGGGGTCAGCAAGAATGAGGCATGAGGTAATGTCATTCTTCACAGTACCTAGATTAAAAAAAAAAAAAAAAACTATGAAGGCATTGGAGTATCTGAATAGGTAACGGTTTAGTTAGTTAATGCGTTAACTAGTTAAGGTATTCACCTGGTGAGCACTGGTGAGATAAACAGGTCTAGAGCGAGCCCCGCGGTGGCTACAGGGAGCAGCCACAGTGGTGGGTACCCGGCACCAGGGGGCGGTATCAGCACTCTAACAATATTATTAAGGCTGAAAGCCGACTTTCCCAATTTCAGTTTCCTCAAAATGTGGCACAACTTGGGAGAAATTTTAACCTAGTAGCATTAAATTTACAAATGAATTATGAATTCTAGACACATGGCAAAATTTTTACTTTTTTTTTCTTTATTTCTCCAAGAAAAAACATGGAAAAAAATTTTTAGAAGCCTTTCCCCAGCTGCTGTTGCAGATCAAGTCCCCTCCCTGGAGGTAACCACTATTGCCTGTTAACCATTCTTGCAGGGGAATTTTATGCGTACCTAAGTGTATAGATGTATATAAAAGGATTTGTACTTGAACATAGGGAATTTTCGTTTTTTTAAAAAATTATCCACTCCCAGCTTTTCCAGAATGATTTATAGGCACTGTCAAAATATTTTTGTTTTTCCTGGGCCTCTCAATTTGTTGTTCTAACTATCCCACGCCCCCACCCCAATTAGGTCCACTTAAAAAATTATTCACCTCCCAGAGATTGCAGTGAGCCGAGATCGCACCACTGCACTCCAGCCTGGGCGACAGAGCGAGACTCCGTCTCAAAAAAAAAAAAAAAAAAAAAAAAATTATTCACCTCCTATTTCCATACTAGATGATAATATCCACCATGCATGTAAAAGGCATTAAGCCTTTTACTCACATATTATTTACCCCCCACAGCTCTGTGAGGTGGGTGTCCACTCTTTGTTCTCAAGAACCACGAAGTTAGTGAGTTAGAAGGATCATTAGCACGCTCCCTGAAGTTCCTTTGCCCCGTTCCCAGATAACTAAGTCTGCTTGGATACGACTTAGGAAGTGAGGTTTTTTGCTTGTTTGTTTGTTTTTTGAGACAGAGTCTCGCTCTGTCACCCAGGCTGGAGTG
Source organism: Trachypithecus francoisi (assembly GCF_009764315.1). Lineage (NCBI taxonomy): Eukaryota > Metazoa > Chordata > Mammalia > Primates > Cercopithecidae > Trachypithecus > Trachypithecus francoisi. The sequence continues at coordinate 109,722,792 of NW_022681465.1, read as the reverse complement.
TAGTGGTGCAATCTCGGCTCACTGCAACCTCTGCCTCCCGGGTTCAAGTGATTCTCCTGCCTCAGCATCCTGAGCAGCTGGGATTACAGGCCGGTACCACCACGCCTGGCTAACTTTTGTATTTTTTGGTAGAGACAGGGTTTCACTATGTTGGAGAGGCTGGTCTTGAACTCCTGACCTCAGGTGATCTGTTCGCCTCAGCCTCCCAAAGTGCTGGGATTATAGACGTGAGCCACCGCACCTGGCAGGAAGTGAGTTCTGTAATAAACTGTCGTTGGGAGGCTGCCTATGTTCTCTGATCTCTACTGGAGTCAACCAGATGAGGGAGGTCATAAGACTGAAGTCCATGGCTGTGTACAAAGATGTTGGGGGTTAAAAATAAATCGCCAAAAGAAGAGGAAACTTAGAGCTGGAGATCCACCCCCTTCATTTTACAGCCTCAAAAGAGACTCAGTTATTGTTCTGTTTCCGACCAGTGCTTTGTTCTATTTAAAATTCTATTTATTCACTCAATAAACATTTAGGTACCATTAATACAATGTTTTAAACCCTATGCTTGGTGCTGGAGGTAAAGGATATCGTCTCCCTTTTTTTTTTTTTTTTTTCCCAAGGAGGAGATAGAAACCATCTCAAATAAGTGCTAAAATGTTTCTTTTACCAATATGTAGATGAAAAAATGTCAGGACTTTTCATTTCCCACTCAATTGGGATCTCCTTTAAATGAAACTGACTTTTCACAGGTCTTTTTAGACTAAATATGTTTCATTTAGCCTTAAACCGTTGAAGATATTTTAACACTGTGTTTAATGATGTTTTATATTTTAACATGATGTTTAATGATGTTTTAACACTGTGTTTAATGATGGTTTTACATTTTAACACTGTACAGAACAGTGTTTGCAAACTGCTGATGTGGAAATGGAGCCAACTTTTGTGTTTCCTTTGGCAAGGCCAGTGTTTTAAAAAAATTGAATGTAAATTCCTTTATGTGGTGCTTCCACCCTTCCCATTTGCTGGCTGTACCGCACCCAGCTGCCCTGCACTCTTCTGGTTCACATATTTACCTTACCTTAAAGGCATTTGGGCTTTCAACTTCTGCTGTAAATAGAAGGTGTATTTGGGGTTATAAAAAACATGTTCCCCCAAGTAGCCCCCAAACCGAAGATTTCATTTGCCTTGCATTTTCTTACTGCCACTAACCCCCGTTATTTTTTGTTGTCAGAATGATGATACTAAAAGGTTGATGGGGTGGATTTGCCTTCTAAAACTCTCTTCTCCAGGTGCACAGGCTTTCCGCAGTTTACCTGTCCTGTCCAATACCTTATCTATTGCAGTGGCCACACACATGCATTTGTCCCAACACACTCATGCATGGTCAACCACAGTGCACAATTACACCCCTTTAAAGGGTCTTAGTGTCTTCATATGGAAAATTAGAAGTTGAGCTGGGTGACTTTTCAGATTTGTCTTTGCATTTGGCTTGGCATAAACTTAGAGCACAAAACAACCTCTTCCCAGGGTGCTTTCATTGCCTTTCCCTTGCAGTCAGCAAGCCCTTCCTGAGCCCGGCTCTGATGGTGCCTGTGGCTCCTGCTGGTGGCTCCTGCTGGTTCCTCCAACTTCTGCCCATGCTTGAGTTTTTGCCTTTAATTTCCTAGTTCTTAGAGAAACAGCTGAGCTTTTTGTTTTTGCTTGATGGCTCAGGGCTTCCTTCCACCACAGGTGAAAATGCTTCCCTCGGGGCTTGCGGATTAGCCAGCGTGTCCAGCATCTCCAGCGTCTCCTAGCTTTCCACAGAGGAGTACTCCAGTTGACATTCCCATTCATTCTGGACACCCCCAGTTTCCCAGAACTAGCCTCCCAGCATGGTAATTGCATCCTGAGTTCCCTTTCTAGCTCTGAAATTTCCTCTCTTCTGCTTTTCCTCGAATGCTTTCTAACAGGATGATTAGCCTGTCACATGCCCTTTTGTGGCTTTTTTTTTTAAAAAGCAGATAACTATAACTTTATGAGCACTTCCTATGTGGAGTTAGCTGTGCTAAGTGCTTTGTAAGCGTTATGTAATCCTCACAATAGCTCTGTGAGGTAGGGATCTCACCAGCCCGATTTTACTGTTGACAGTGCTGAGGCCCACAGTGGCCAAATGAGAACTTTCCCAAGATCTTGTCAATAGTAAGCACAGAGCTGAGAGAGGACATTAGCTGGGCCGAATGAAGCCAGAGATCACACTCTTTAGAGTTACTCTATGCTTTCTTTTCAGTAGATTGTTTTTCTCAAAATCTCCTCAAACTCTTTATGATCTCATCCGACTCATGGTCATTCCCACTCACCTGGCCCAACCCAGAAGTCCCTTCTCCTGGTCAGAAGAAGTTCCGATTCACTGGCTATACAGTTAGTGACTGACAGAAAACAGTCTGTCCTGCCCAGGCTGCCCCACCGAATACCCCATGACTTTTGCACTGTGTGTAACCCTTGGGTTGCCTAGTCATTCTGAAACGTTGTTGTTTTAGATAGGCATTGGAAAACAGAAGCACTAAGTTCTTGGAATAGCCATTCAAATCTTCATTTCTGTCACCTTTGTGAGCTGCTAATAGAAGTCTTAGTTCATCTTTCTCTGTTTTAATAGGAAAGGGTTGGAGTGGATGCTATAGATCCCCTTTTTCCCAGGGGTCTGGTACATGATGTTTAGGTGGTCCATCAGCTCCAGTAGGTAGCTCCTGATCAGGGGGGTCATACCCCAGGGACAGCCCTGTGACTTGGTCTCAACCCTGCAGAAGAAAGAAATACACAGCAGCCTGGTGGGTGTGTGGTGTGTGAAGAGAGAGATGGCAACAGAAAGATCAACAGCAACTCAGGGGATAGCTGGTTATAGTGGGATAAGATGTGGATTCTAACCCAGGAGAACTTAGACACCAGCACCACACTGAGGAGCTTACATGTGATGGGAAATTCACTACCAGGTTGGAATCCAAGACTCCCCCTAACCCCCGCCACTGCTTTTTTTCTCACACAAAACATGCTGTTTTCTCATTTCCACTTCCTGACGGTTTGCACATAACTGTACTAGTCAGCTGCATCTGAAGAGGATTTAGTGAGGGCTTTAGCTGGTGCTGATGCTGGAAATCTTTGCCCATGGAAAGCGTTTCTTTGGGGTAAACTGGTACATGACTTTAGTCTACTTTAAGATTATTATCAGTGCATGGCCCCCTGTTGACTTAGAAAAGTAGTGACACATTTCTGACTAGCAAAATGGTCATCACTCAACAGCTTCTGAACTTTAAGAATAGAGGAACATATATTTATTTTTTCAAGTTAATACATGCATATAATAAGAACCCCCAAATATTAAAAAAAGGATATACATAAAAGTAGGGTTCTCTTTAACTTGCATTTTCCCAGTTTCAACTTATTTGATATTTGTAACCTATCCAGCTTAAAGAATTTTTGAAAGAAGTTAGAATTTCCAAAACCAGCTTCCAGTGACATCCTACACACCCACCAGAATAACTAAAAATATATGAAACTTGGGGGGAGAATGGGGAGCAACTGAACTCTCATTACTGCTGATAGCAGTGTAAATTGGTACAACTGTTTAGAAAAAAAAATTTGGCAGCATCTATGGGAGTTTCACATATCTGTATCAAATGATTCTACTCCTGGGGGGATAATGTGTGCAAATGTTCCCCCGAAAGACACGCCTAAGAATGTTCAAAGCGGCTCATTCATAGATGGCCAAGACTGGGAACTATGCAAATAGCCATCAGTAATAGAATAGATAACTATGCAAATAGCCATCGGTAATAGAATAGAATAGTATACTATTCTATAGTAATAGAATAGATTCACACAATGGAATGCTATATGCAATGAGAATGAATGACTTATAACTACAATATGGATGAATCTCACAAACGTAGTATTCACTGAAAGAAGCCAGACACAAAAGGGCAATACTGTAAAATTACATTTGTATGAGGTAAAAAGCAGGCAGTACAAAGCTATGCTCTCTGAAGTCTTAATATTGATTATCCCAGGGAAGAAGAGAGTGAAAAGAAGGAAATGAGGTGCTGGTAATGTTCTATTTCTTGATCTTACTGCTGTGTACATGACAGTGTTCAGTTTATGAACATTCATCAAGCTGTACATTTGCGACTTGTATACTTTTTTGTATGTATGTTATACCCCAATACAGATTTAAAAGTAAAAACAAAAATGACATGAAACAGCTTCTTGGCATTTTATGAATTCCAGGAAAGGCCCAAAATTAAATAAAACAAAAAAACTAACACAAACCAGTCTAGATTTTGAATACAGTCATTTCACTTGTGGTAAGCAACTATTTAGGTAGGTAGTGTTAATTCCAATAGTTTCTTTATTATAAAGGTAATCCATTTTGGAAAATAAATTCAGATATATATGAATAAATTCAGATATATCTATATAACCCAATGTTTAAAAGGTCATTAATTGTTAATGAGATGAACTATACAATCATGATCTAGAATAAACAATAAAAAGGAAAAATTAAAACACTATTTTATATTGCCAGTTTCATTTTATTTTTAAGTGGCTGTTAGAGGAGCATTGCATAATGTATACAAGATTCATGTTTAAAAAGTTAATCTCATTTTAATTAATTAATTTTAATTAATTAAGTAAAATCAGTAAGACAGTCATGTGGCTCAAAATTCGAAAGTTAAAAAAGGGTGTCTTGTCCCTCAAGCATCCAATTCCCCCAGTCAACCAAGTTTCAATCCTTTCATGTTCAGTCAGAAATGTATGTACAAGAAATATGTATGAACAGTCTGCCCCCATTGAACCAAGTGGTAGTACATTAAAAACACTGTCTCCATTTTTTTTTTTTTTTTAAGAGGCAGTGTTCAGATTTCTCACTCAGGCTGCAGTGCAGTGGTGCAATCATAGCTCACTGCAGTCTCAAACTCCTGGGCTCAAACAATCCTCCTGCCTCAGCCTCTCAAGTAGTTATGATTATAGGTGTGTGCCACTGCATCTGGCTATTTTTTTTTTGTAGAGACGGAGTCTCCCTACATTGCCCAGGGTGGACTGGAATTCCTGGCCTTATATAATCCTCCTGCCTTGGCCTCTCAAAGTACTGGGATTACAAGCATGAGCCACTGCACCTTGTCCCATATTGTTTTTTTGTTTTTTGGAGTCAGAGTTTGGCTCTGTTACCCAGGCTGGAGTGCAGTGACGTGATCTCAGCTCACAGCAGCCTTGACATCCTGGGTTCAAGTGATCCTCCCACCTCAGCCTCATGAGTAGCTAAGACTACAGGTGCACACCACCATGCCCAGCTAATTTTTGTATTTTCTTAGAGACGGGGTCTCCCACTGTCCTGCCCAGGCTAGTCTTGAACTCTTGGGCTCAAGCGATCTGCCTACCTTGGCCTCCCAAAGTGCTGGGATTACAGATCTATACTGGCATATTGTATAGATATACCAGGATTTATTTGACTTGTTCTTACTGATGGACAGTAACTTTATTTTCATGTTTTGCTACTTCAAAAAAGCCAGAATGAATAACTTTTCACATACATTATTTCATATATTTGAATAAATATCTGTCTAGTAAATCTGGAAGACAACATTTTATTATCAGACATTCATTTGCTTCCTCTACTTGGTTATTTTTGTTTAGAACTTAGGACAATCAAAATTGAGTTTTAGGCCAGGTGCGGTGGCTCACACCTGTAATCCCAGCACTTTGGGAGGCCAAGGCAGGTGGATCACCTGAGGTCAGGAGTTCAAGACCAGCCTGGCCAACGTGTAGTGAAACCTCGTCTCTACTAAAAATACAAAAATTAGCTGGGCATGGTGGTGCAAGCCTGTAGTCCCAGCTACTTGGGAAGCTGAGGCAGGCGAATCACTTGAACCTGGGAGGTGGAGGTTGCAGTGAGCCAAGATTGTGCCACTACACTCCAGCCTAGGGGACAGAGCAAGATTCCATCTCAAAAAAAAAAAAAAAAAAAAAAAAGAAAAAGAAAGAAAATGTGAGTTTTAGAGTTACAAGTTATAAGTTTTTCAGGTGGAAGAGATTGATTGATTGATTCATTCATTCATACTCCTTCAACAAATATGGAATTACAGAGAAAAGGGAACGCTTATACACTGCTGGTGAGAATGTAAATTAGTTCAGCCACTGTGGAAAGCACTTGGCGATTTCTCAACTCAAAGCACAACTACCATTTGACCCAGTAATCCCATTATTGGGTATATATCCAAAGGAATATACATCATTCTACCATAAAGATGCATTCATATGTTCATCGCAGCACTATTCTCAATACAAGGACATAGAATCAACCTAAATGCCTGTCAATGGTAGAGTGGATAAAGAAAATGTGGTACATATGAGATCATGTCCTTTGCAGCAACATGGATGGAGCTGAAAGCCATTACCCTAAGTGAAATAACACAGGAACAGAAAATCAAACACCTCATGTTCTCGCTTATAAAAGGGAACTAAACCTTGAGTACAAACGGACACAAAGAAGAGAACAATAGACACCAGGGGCATACTTGAGGGTAGAGGGTAGGAGGAGGAAGAGGATCAGAAAAACTACCTATCGGGTACCATTCTTATTACCTGGCTGATGAAACAATCTGTACACCAAAACCCTGAGACACGAAATTTACCAATACAACAAATTTGCATATGTACCCCTGAACCAAAAATAAAAAAAAAGAAAACAGATATTTATTGAGCCCTACTTTATGTAGGATACTGTTCTCTGTAGTGAACAGAAACGACAAGATTTCCTACTATCTGGTGTTTACATTCTGGTGTGTGTGGGGAGGAAGGGAGAGAGAGCAGAGCAGACAATACAAAATAAATAAGTCAATGACAGTCATGTGCTGCTTAAGGATGTTTTATTAGTCCCATAAGATTACAATGGAGTTGAAAATTTCCTATTACCTAGTGATGTCTTAGACTCTGTAACACCAAAGTGCAGCATCTTACTCAAGTGTTTGTGATGATGCTGGTGTAAATAAACCTATTGCAATGTCCGTTTTACAAAAGTATAGCACAAACAATTATGTACGGTACATCATACTTTCTTTTTCTGTTTTTTTTTTTTTTTTTGAGATGGAGTCTCACTCTGTCACCCAGGCTGGAGTGCAGTGGCACGATCTCAGCTCACTGCAAACTCTGCTTCCCGGGTTCACGCCTTTCTCCTGCCTCAGCCTCCCGAGTAGCTGGGACTATAGGCGTCTGCCACCATGCCCAGTTAATTTTTTGTGTTTTTAGTAGAGACGGGGTTTCACCATGTTAGCCAGGATGGTCTCGATCTCCTGACCTTGTGAGTCACCCACTTCGGCCTCCCAAAGTGTTGGGATTACAGGTGTGAGCCACTGTGCCTGGCCAATTTTTTTTTTTTTTTTTTGAGACGGAGTCTCGCTCTGTCACCCAGGCTGGAGTGCAGTGGCCCGATCTCAGCTCACTGCAAGCTCCGCCTCCCAGGTTCACACCATTCTCCTGCCTCAGCCTCCTCAGTAGCTGGGACTACAGGCGCCCGCCGCCACGCCCGGCTAATTTTCTGCATTTTTAGTAGTGACGGGGTTTCACCGTGTTAGCCAGGATGGTCTCCATCTCCTGACCTCGTGATCCACCCGCCTCGGCCTCCCAAAGTGTTTTTTTTTTTTTTTAAATTGAGATGGAGTCTAGCTCTGTCACCTAGGCTGGAGTGCAGTGGCGTGATCTCGGCTCACTGCAGCCTCTCCTGCCCGGGTTCAAGTGATTCTTGTGCCTCAGCCTCCCTAGTAGCTGAGATTATAGATGTGTACCACCAAGACTGGCTAATTGTTTTGTATTTTTAGTAGAGACGGGGTTTTGCCATGTTGGCCAGGGTGGTCTCGAGCTCCTGACCTCAGGTAATCTGCCCGCTTCAGCCTCCCAAACATAATAGTTGATTATGATAATAAGGGACTTCATTACTGATTTGAGTATTTAAGATACTATACTTTTTTTTTTTTTGAGACGGAGTCTTGCAGTCGCCCAGGCTGGAGTGCAGTGGCCGGATCTCGGCTCATTGCAAGCTCCGCCTCCCGGGTTTACGCCATTCTCCTGCCTCAGCCTCCCGAGTAGCTGGGACTACAGGCGCCCGCCAACTCGCCTGGCTAGTTTTTTGTATTTTTTAGTAGAGACGGGGTTTCGCCGTGTTAGCCAGGATGGTCTCGATCTCCTGACCTCGCGATCCACCCGTCTCAGCCTCCCAAAGTGCTGGGATTACAGGCTTGAGCCACCGTGCCCGGCCGATACTATATTTTTAATCACTTCTCCTACTACATTGTTATCATGGGAGGTGACAGCTCCATGTGTGTTATTGCCCCTAAAGACCTACCCGTGGGACAAGATGTGGAGGTTGAAGGTAGTGATATTGATGATTCTGACCATGTGTAGGCCTAGGCTACTGTGTGTTTGATTCTTAACTTTTATACAAAAGTTTAAAAGAAAAAAATAAATTTAAAAATAGAAAAAAGCTCATAGAATAAGGATGTAAGGAAAATAATTTTGTACAGCTGCACAATGTGTGTTTTAAGCTGTGTCATTACAAATGAGAAAACGTTTTTTAAAGTTTATAGTTAAAAAGGTACAAAGAAAAAAATTTTGAAATACATTTAGCCTAAGTGTACAGTGTTTATAAAGTCTATGGGAGTGTACAGTAATGTCCTAGGCCTTCACATTCACTCATCACTCACTCACTGAGTCACCCAGAGCAGCTTCCAGTCCTGCAAGCTCCAGTCATGGTAAGTGTCCTACACAGGTGTACCATTTTTTAATTTTTTTTTTTTTATTTTTAGACAGAGTTTTGCTCTTTTTGTCCAGGCTAGAGTGCAATGGCATGATCTCAGCTCACCACAACCTCCACCTCCCAAGTTCAAGTGATTCTCCTGCCTCAGCCTCCAGAGTAGCTGGGATTACAGGCATGCGCCACCATGCCCAGCTAATATTTTGTATTTTTTAGTAGAGATGGGGTTTCTCCGTGTTGGGAAGGTTGGTCTCAAACTCCCGACCTCAGATGAGTCACCCGCCTTGGCCTCCCAAAGTGTTGGGATTATGGGCATGAACCACTGCTCCAGGCCCATTTTTTATCTTTTTAACAATATTTTTATTGTATCTTTTCTATGTTTAGATACACAAATACTTATCATTGTGTTACAATTGCCTCCAGTATTCTGTACAGTAATACACTGTACAGGTTTGTAGCCTAGGAGCAATAGGCTAGACCACATAGCCTGGGTGTGGGACAGGCTGTACTATCTAGGTTTCTGTAGGTACATGCTATGAAGTTTGCACAACAACAAAATTGTCTAATGATGCTTTATCAAAACATATTCCTGTCATTAAGCATGGGTCCAGCCTCCAGAACCATGAGAAATAGATCTCTGTGCTTTATATATTACCAGTCTCAGGTATTTTGTTACAGCAGCACAAAAATGGACTAAGATATCTGGATACTTCATACAAGTGAAATCAGTATTTGTTCTTTTTATGATTGACTTATTTAACTTAGCATAATATCTTCATGGTTCTTCCATGTTACAGCATATGTCAAAATTTCCTTCCTTCTTAAGACTGAATAATATTTCATTGTTTGTATATACCACATTTTGTTTGTCCATCTATTGATGGACACTTGGGTTGTTTTCATTTTTTTATCTATTGTGAATAATGCTGCTATGAACACGGGTGTACAGATATCTGTCTGATTCCCCACTTTCAATTCCTTTGTGTATACACCCAGAAGTGGAATTGCAGGATCATAAGATAATGCTATTTTTAATTTTATAAGGAATCTTCTTACTGTTTTTCAAAGCAGTTGCACCATTTTATATTCCCACCAATGGTGCACTAAGTTTCCAAGTTTTCCATATCCTTTCCAATACTTGTTATTTTCTGATTTTCTAAAAATAGTATATATCCTAACAGGTGTGAGTGGATGGCTCATTGTGCTTTTGATTTGCATTACCCTAATGATTAGAGATGTTGAGCATCTTTTCATATGCTTTTTGGCCATTTATCTTCTTTGGAGGAATATTTATTCAAGTCCTTTGCCCATTTTTGAATCTGGTTGTTGGTGTTTAGTTGTTGAGTTGTAGGTGCTCTTCATATATTCTGAATATTAATCCCCAATCATATATATGATTTGTAAATATTTTCCCCTGTTCTTTTGACTTTTTTTGTTTGTTCTTTAGATGTTGGAGCTTAGAGTGTGACTTGCCAAGATCATAAATATCTTTATTGGAGTCACTGGAATTTGAACAAGGGTCTCCCTGCTCCTTACCTAGTCTTTTTTACTATGTGACCTACCTCCTTAACATTTGGTCATATCAACCAACATAAAAAGTAGTTTGACCTATGGCAATTGCTATTATATAGGTAAAGTATCAACTAAAATTTTAGCTTGTCCTTTGGATGACCCAGGTCCTTGCTGCTATTGCCTTTTCATCTCCTTGCCCACCATCCAGTGTGGTGCTGCAAATGCAGAGATGGGACTCAATTGGGTGCTTTAGTTACCTTAATTAATTAATTAATTAATTAAATTCATTTTATCCGTTATATCCTCCTTAAAATGTTCTGTTCTGCTCTTTAAAATGTTTTAAGAATCAGGCTGGGCATGGTGGCTCACACCTGTAATCCGAGCACTTTGGGAGTCCGAGGTGGGTGGATCACCTGAGGTCAGGAGTTTGAGACCAGCTTGGCCAACATGATGAAACCTCATCTCTACTACTTGGGAGGCTGAGGCAGGAGAATCTCTTGAACCCGGGAGGCGGAGGTTGCTGTGAGCCGAGATGGCGCCATTGCACTCCAGCCTGAGCAACAAGAGCAAAACTCCATCTCAAAAAAATAATAATAATAAAATAAAATGTTTTAAGGATCAGACCATGATTTCCAAAGGCTATTTATTTATTTATTTATTTTTGAGATAGGGTCTTGCTCTGCCACCCAGGCTGGAGTGCAGTGGTGCAATCATGGCTTCCTGCAACCTCAAACTCCTGGGCTCAAGCAATTCTCCCACCTCAGCCCCTGCTCTCTTAAGTAGCTGGGATTATAGGTGTACACCACCATGCCCACCTAACTTTTATATTTTTTGTAGAGCCAATGGCTATTTGTTTACTTTAATAACTTTTCACTGCTTTACAATGACAGCTGATAGGTTTTTCTACCACATTTTAAAGAAGAGACTCTCTTTTCCTAGATGGTTACAGGCCCTTCAGTGAGGATGTCAAACTTCCATGCCTCAAATTAATCCTATAGCACCAATGCTCGTCATTGCAGGCTGCTGCCTAGTATAGTGCTTGGCACAAAGTAGGCCCCCAGTAAATATTTGTCAAATGAATGCCATGATGCCACAAGTAGGGGAGAGGATTTGTAGGGAGAGTGGGGCCCAAACATTTGATTTAGAAGAGAGAAAGGAGCAGTATTTCTACATTATGGCTCCAGTGGAAATTGGTTTTATTTCTCTCATTCGTCATGTTTGTCTCATTCTTCAAGTTTGATGCTTCAGGATACAGCACACCTGGAGGCAGAAATAAATCTCTCCAGAACACAGCAAGCCCAAGTAGCCTTTCTAGTTAGATGGTGGAGGGAGCAAAAACTTGGATCCTTGAGACCAAAGCATCCTGCTTTGGGATGGTATTGGGGGAGGCCCTGCAAAAGGATTCTTAAAAAAACAATGAAACTATTTTGCCTTTCAACATGATTTCTTTTTCAACCATGACCTTGAGTAAATCATTGAACTTTCCTGAGCCTCTGTTTCCTCACATCCACAATAGGGGAACAATGAGGAAAGCAGGGAGTTTCCCTAAGCCAAGTCACTTGTTCAAGACACCTAGATAGAAGCGGCAGGGCTGAGATCCTAACTCAGGCAGTCTGGCCCACATCCTTAACACACCTCTATGGCTGTACATTCAGGTCACCGTGAGAGTTTCAATTTAGTTAACACTATTCATATTCTTCATGTTTGAAACTGCTTCCCTCTCATTGTAAAATGGAAATGGAAAGTCAACAGTTGCAATCGAAGCAGGAAAGAATAAAGGCTCCTATCCTTTTTTTTTTTTTTTTAAAAGATAAAACCAGGCGTGGTGGCTCATGCCTGTAGTCCCAGCATTCTGGAAGCCTAGGTGGGTGGATCACGAGGCCAGGAGTTCCAGACCAGCCTGGCCAACATGGGGAAACCCTGTCTCTACTAAAAATACAAAAATTAGCCGGGCGTGGTGGCATATTCCTGTAGTCCCAGCTACTCAGGAGGCTGAGGCAGAAGAATCACTTGAACCTGGGAGGCAGAGGTTGCAGTGAGCCGAGATTGCACCACTGCACTCAGCCTGGGTGACAAGAGTGAAACTCCATCTAAAAAAGAAAAAAGAAAAAAACTGAGCACACAAAGCAGACTATTCCTCAATTTCTGTCATCAGGAAAAGATACTCTCCTTGGGCTCTAAAATGCTATATATCTATTTTAGTATTTTATTTGAAAGAAAATTCGGAAACATAAATTTAGCAGGTCTAATAGTTAAATGTCAATACTCTATTTTAAATCAAATCCTCACGATCATTACAATTTCTGGAAAACTTAAATGGATTCCCCTCTCCCATTTATTTTTTTACTTCAATGATCTCTAACTTGCAGTCTTGCTTATGAACCCATATATGTACTAAATATGATATATATCTCATACATAGGATTACATTCTAATGTAATAACCTCATACGAGTATTTCTAGTCAAAATGTGATGATAAGACATAAGCCCTGTCTCCGAAAGCCCACGTCTGTTGCAAAGCTGAGCATCTATTCTTGGATGACTTAATAGTTGTAAGAATGCTAAACATTAATGAGCAGTCACTCTGCTCCAGGCACATGGGTTAACTCACCGAATCCTCCCTATGGCCCCAAGAGTAGGTAGAGCTATAATTCCTACAGATGCAGACAGCAAGGAGCTTCCCCAAGCCAAGTCACTTGTTCAAGGCACCTAGCTAGAGGTAGCAGGGCTGAGATCCGAACTCAGGCAGTCTGGCCCACATTCCTAACACCCCCGCATGGCTGTACATTCGCGTTACAGGAAGAGTTTCAATTTAGTTAACACCATTTATATTCTTCACGTTTGAAACTGCTTCCCTCTTATTGTAAAATAGAAAGTCAACAGTTGCAGTTGAAGCAGGAAAGAATGAAGACTCCTACCCTGATGTTTCAGAAAAGATGAAACTGAGACCACAGAACAGATCATAACCGTTTTCTCAATTTCCTTTCGAACAACTGAGTGGGACTAGGACTTTCGAAAGGATTATTTAAATGCTTAGCTTCCTTGTCTCTCTGCTCTTACCTCTTTGTGGCTTATTCTTAACACAACAGCCAAAGTAAGCCTGTTCTTTCCCTGTTGAAAACCTTCCAGTATCCTCTCATGTTGCTCAGAGTAAAAGCCAAAAATCCTTGCTAAGACTCACAAGTCCTCACATAATCCGACTCCTGGTATTTCTCAAATCTCATCTCCCATTGCCCTCCCCTCCTCTCACTATGTCCCCAGCAACTGTGGCTTCTTGGCTGTTCCTGGAACATGACAGGGAAGCTCCTGCCTGAGGCTTGGACTTTCTGGACTGTTCTTCCCCAAGATATCCATGCAACTATTGTCCTTATCTGCTCCAGGTCTTTTCTTGAAAGTAACCTTTCTAGTAAAGGCTTTCTGGCGTCTCCCTGGCTAAAATTTCAATCCCGCCTCACTGATGTAGGCTCTAGGATGACCAACATTGGCCCAGGACAGAAGGGGTTCCCAGGACACAGGACTTTCAGTGCTAAACCTGGGTTAGTCTTGGGGCAAACTAGGACAGTTGTTTACTCTGTGTAGTCCCAGCATCTAAAACCGTGACTGTCTCATAACAGCCTTAACATATATTAGTTGAATTGAATGAATGAATGAATGAATTGAATGATGAATGAGCAAGTAGGTAAGAAAAAATAGTACTTTTGGAGGTGAGTGTAAGATGGTATTTATTGCCTCTAAAATCAGAACATATAGGTGTATGTGTCCATTAGGGCAAGTTGTAAGGTTTCTTCATCATGGAAAGAGGCCGAACTTCTATGAATGGGGGATCAACCTTTCTTTATCTTCCTATCAGAAAAGTTTGCTTTATCAATTTTGCTATTAATGAAAGTGGTTTGAAATAGTGTGTCCCACACTCATGTTATAGTTGAACAGTTAAAATGCTTGTGTTGGTTTTACTTTTTTAAGGCTTTAAAATGGTTCCCATATTTTAATTTTATTTTATTTTATTTTTTTCTTTTGAGACAGAGTCTCACTCTGTTATCCAGGCTGGAGTGCAGTGGCACGATCTTGGCTCACTGTAGCCTCCACCTCTTGGGCTCAAGCAATCTTCCCACCTAAGCCTCTCCAGTACCTGGGACCACAGGCACATGCCACTACACTCAGCTAATTTTTCATACTTTTGGTGGAGATGAGATTTTGCCATGTTACCCAAGCTGGTGTCGAATTCCTGAGCTCACGTGATCTACACACTTCGGCCTCCCAAAGTGCTAGGATTACAGGCATGAGCCACCATGCCCAGTCAATGATGCATTTTTGAGTGTGCACTTTTTTCCATTGCTAATGACCCTGAGCCCTAACTCTCTTCTCTGTCCTAAATGCTTCCTCATCTACTCCAGTCTGGGCCTTCTCGGGGTTGTCCCCTGAGCCATTCTGTTTACACAGCCTGCCATTTCACTTTCTGATGCCCCCCATTTCCTCCTTCCAGTCTCTTCAACTTCAGCTTCTTTAAACTAGCACAATCTGATGCTGGTCTGTCCTACACCATGTTCAAGTTCTTCAGAATACTTTGGACAAGAGGATTCAGCAAGGCAACATAAGACAGTGGCTTATTCATCTTTACATCCTTTGACCCTAGCATGGTTTGTACATTCATTTACTCATTCATACATTCGACAATTTCTTTTTTAGTTCTATAATATGCTGGGTGCTGAGAATACAACAATCAACAAGATGTTTTCACTGTACTGTTGAGTAGGGAACAGGCAAGTAAGCAGGAATGACCAAGGGGGTATTAAAACTACATTTAACTGGCTGGGCATGGTGGCTCATGCCTGTAATCCCAACCCTTTGGGAGGCCAAGGCAGGTGGATCACTTGAGCTCATGAGTTCAAGACTAGCCTGGCCAACATGGTAAAACCCATCCTATGAAAAATACAAAAATTAACTGGATATGGTGGCAGGCGTCTGTAGTCCCAGCTACTGAGGAGGCTGAGGCAGAAGAATCACCTGAACCCAGGAGGTGGCGGCTGCAGTGAGCTGAGATTGTGCCACTACACTCCAGTCTGAGCAACAAAGTGAGACTCCATCTCAAAACAAAAACAAACAAAAAAACCAAAACAAACAAGCAAAAACTACATTGAACTTATTCATGATAAATACAGGGTACTATGGAACATGTAAGAGTGACTATCATAGTCAAGCACTAAATAAATGTTATTTGAACAGTGAATGAATGAATGAGTGATTGAGTGAATAAATGAAAGAATGGTTGAACATGATTAGTTATGAAAGCACAGAACCCTCAAGGTGAGTAGTCACCACCAGATGAAAAGATTCTCCTCCAACTTCACTATTTGGAAAGGCTGGCTCATCTGCACCTGTATCATGGAAAATACAACTTTTATTTTTCTTTCTCTCCTATTCCCACCTCTGTGCTCCAAATAAATAATGAAATGTGACTGCCAGAGTGCCAGCAATCGCACCGCTAGCATGCCCCATCTACTTTTCTCAAACCCCTTTCCTAAAACAACCCTGATGTGAGGCGAAATCGCACCTTTCTGCAACTCTTTTCAACATTTTCATTACTGATTAAACAAAATATGTGCTCACCTTCAAGGCAGCTGACTGTACAGCCAAAGTGAGTTGCTTAACTTTGCTTACAATTTGCATAAAGTATCAAATCATGGCCGTGATCATTGCAAAGCAGGAATTGTTTTTCCAGCTGACCCTCGCCCCTAGTTTCAATGAATCTCTTCGATCCCTTTCAGGTGGTTTCCATGCCAGCTATTTGCTGGTCTGCATTGCTGAGTCTATGCACAGCAGCGTTTATCAGAGGGCCATCTGCTTTTCTTGATAACTCCAGTACAGCAAACATCTGCTGTAGAACTGGAAAGAGCTAGTTCAAGCCAGTTTTTCTTAATTGCACTGTTTTCTTTTTGGCAGACAATTACCTTCTCCTTAAGTTACCCCTACCAAATCAAAACCTGTGGAAATCTTGCCTTTTAAAAAGGCATCCTTTTTATATTCTAAAATATTTAACGTAAATTTTAAATAGTAATCAACATTTAGTATGCATTTTTAAAAATTGTATTATTTCCAAAAATTAAGAACATTTTTCTGCATTGCCAAAATTAACCTGATTCCTTAATCAGATTTCCCCAGTTGTTCCCAAAAGACCTCGTATAGCCAGTTTGTCTCAACCAGGACCATGCATTGCATTGGTTTGTCATATAAAGATGAGCAACTCCAACACGCTGACCCATGGAAGAGACTAGGCCAGCCGGCCTGGAGAATGTAGGATTCAACTGATTGTGGTGTTTACCTTGTTCCTATATCCCTTGATTTCACTGAATTGGAAGTGAAATCTAAAGGCTTGATTAGATTGCCCCAGAAACTTTTGGCTGGTGTACATCATCGGTAATGTAGCGTTTCCCATTCTGTATCACAACAGGAAACTCATGTTATCTGATTTTTCCCCTTGCAATCAAAAATCTTGACGTAAATTTTAAAACTAATTTATTTTGTAGAAAAAGTAATACCAAGCCGTATTAACAAATGTAGACACTAAAGAAGGGTGTCAGAAAAGAAATTCTTCCTCCTTCACCACACTTTCCATCACCAGTCTTTCTCCCCTAGGAGGGAGATATTCCTCCCTAAAATATTGTATGTACAAGCAATGGGAGCATACTTTCATTTAACAATATATGGAGGAGATGCTTCCATCTTAGCACGTATTGATCTAATGTATTCTTTGTAATGATGCCATGCTTTAACATCCTGTAGATGTTCCATAATTCATTTACTAATATGTCATTGATGGATATTTAGGTGGTTTCCAGACATACACATTTGCATATATATGAATGTAATTGCAGATTATATTCCTAGAAGTAAAATTGCTCATCCAAAGGCATGTGAATTCTAAATTTTATAAATATGGACAAATTGCTTTCCAAAGAGTTTGTACCAGATTACACTTCTACAAAAAGCATATGTATGAGGAAGTCTTTTCTCCTGACCCTCATTGACATAAGATATTATCCACTTTTTGATCTTAGTTGATGATAGGTGAAAAAAGATATCTCATCATTTTGCTGTGCATTTACCTAATTTTGAATGTGTTTATCTTTTTCTATATTTAATGGATTAAGGTAATTATTTCCTAATTTATAGATTAAGGAAAGTATCCCTTAGTTTATCAAATGTATGCAAATATGTGTGGCAGGATATTAGTACTCAGATTGCTTCAGTCTGTAAATGTGTTATTCTGTTCCCCCCCACCCTTTTTTCCCAGCACTGGAAAGATGTAAAGCAAATATTTCCCCACCTCTAATAAGGATGCCATTGAGAAAAGAGGACTTCATTTTCCTGTTGCTTTTGGAGTGATGTCCTATTTTAATAATAGATGAAGAAGAAAAGAAAGCTTTTCTGAAAACCTTACATAGTTGTGGGGATTGAGGGAGGTGGGGAGGAGGCTGTACAAAGTGCATGTAGGGGCACAGGAGCTGACAGTCAATCCCTGGAAGTTGCCCAACAAAGGACAGGACCCACTTCTTGGGAAGGAGAGAGTCAAGTGGGACTGGCAGGTACCACGTTACAGGATAACATATGAATGCTCAGAAGCTGTCCGAACTCTGTGTCAGTGCCTGCAGATCCAACAACCTGGCCCTCACATCATCTCCACGAGGTGCACTGTGCTTCCTGGGGTACCTGAGCCACAGCCCAAACTCTGTGTCAGTGCCTGCAGATCCAACAACCTGGCCCTCACACCATCTCCACGAGGTGCACTGTGCTTCTTGGGGCACCTGAGCCACAGCCTCATATCCTACACCTGAAATAGTGACCATCAACACGGCTGATGGTGATGATGCTAGTGCTGACCCCAAGGCTTTGCTTGGTCCCAGCTGGGTACACTGCCCTCTCATAACACCCATAAGCCCAAGAAAATGGAGTGGAGTGGGGTTCTGAATGCCAGTCACATAGGTGAACCCCCCTCATAACATCTGTGTGGATTGGGGGAGGTTTGAACGAAAGCAGCTCAAGACCCCTTTACTGGAAGAGTGGTTGCTGACCTCTGTTACGTGCTTTTCCTATTTGCCTTTGCCTTTGTTTAGAGTATTTTTGTGTGAGTGTTCATACATTTAAAGTTTTTATATAGTAAAATTTATCCTTTTTTTTTTTTTTTGAGACAAGGTCTTCCTCTGTCACCCAGGCTGGAGTGCAGTGGTGTGATCACAGCTCACTGCAGCTTCGACCTCCTGGGCTCAAGCCTCAGCCTCCTGAGTAGCTGAGACTATAGGCATGCACCACCATGCACAGCTAATTTTTGTATTTTTTGTAGAGACAGAGTTTTGCCATGTTACCCAGGCTGGTCTCAAACTCCTATACAGTTTAGCACTCCTAAAGTGTGCAGTAACTAGATAAAAGCCTTCGTTTGTGCTGGTGCAGACCCAAGGAAGGGATTCGGCATGGAAACAGCTCTCGCTCCTGATGTACCTTCTTCACTCTTGCTATTCTCATGATGTCCTGCACTGCCCTCTCCACAAAATCTATGAAACAAGGAGGAGATATTGTGTGAACAGTCCTCCCCTGGAATGTAGTGTTCAGGACTAGATACTAAAAGTAAGCAGAGGCTTTGGTACCAGACTGTTCCCAGAAGAGAGTCACCATGAGGATGAGGGGATTGGAAACCAAGTCAACATAATTATATTATACTATATAATGTGCAATGAACGCCTACTATACGACATGCACTGTTTCTAAGAAACTTATCTCATTTAATCCTCATAGCACCCCAATAAGGATGGTTCTGTTTTACCCTCATTTTACAGATGAGGAAATTAAGACATAAAGCTTAAGCAACCGTCTAATGTCACACAGGTAGTATTTGACAAAGCACAACTTAGCCTATGCCTTTTGGTTGAAGGAAATGAGGACAAGTAAGTACAGGAATGCCATACAGCTATCTTTAAATTTCAAAGAGTTACAGGGAAGAAATCATAAATTTGCTCTATAGGTGCTCCAAGTCTACAGGTGAGGGTCATTAATAAGTAGATTTCTAGTTAATAGATGGATAGCTTTCCAGAGAATGAAGTGTTTCTTAAAAAGGAGTAAGTGATCTCGAGAGGTAGTCAGGTACTATTTAAGGGGTCCAAACAGAGACTGGATGGTCCTGGGGAAGATGCTGGCAAGGATATTCAGGTATTTAATTGCTGGTTTGGATTAGTCACCCTTAAGGACCCCAAAGGCCTTGAGATGATGGTAAATGATTCACTTTCTAATTTCCAGCAGGGTGGGGTTGTGTATTATGGGGAACGTGGCTACATCAAATAAATTCCAGGTTGTCAACATTACAGAAACAGTCATGGCAGGTTTGAAGAGTTAATTCATAATGAGGAAAGTTGATAAAAAATACTTTGAATCCAGCGACAGAAAAATTTGGATAGATTTTTGACAAAAAGCAGCAGCTGTGTGCATGCCAGATGCCATGTAGTGCAGTAGCTAAGGGCATGGATTCTAGAGCCGGCCCCAAGGGTTCAAATGCAAACTTACTAATTTCACATTTACTAATTGTGTGACCTCAGGCAAATTACCTAGCCTCATTAGACTTCAGTTTCCTTACCTGTAAACTACTGTGTTAAACACTATCTAATTTTGAATCCCTGTTGGGGGTATATGTATATGAGGTCATATTTAGAACAAAGCCTGGGACATAGTGAGTAATAAATATTTGCTAGTATTATTCCAAAGAATGTTCATGACATTTTTGACATTCAAACCCTACAAAAGGTAAATCACTTTTAATTTTATTGCCACAAATTGATAAATTGTTGTGAAAAAAAGAGAAACTGGCACACATGCAATAAAACAAACATAAGAAAACATTAGACCAAAATAGATTTGAACTCGTCTCCCAGGCTGGAGTGCAGTGGGGTGATTTCAGCTCACTGCAACCTCCACCTCCCAGGTTCAAGCAATTCTCATGCCTCAACCTCCAAGTAGCTGGGATTACAGGCATGCACCACCATGCCTGGATAATTTTTGTGTTTTATTTAGTAGAGATGGGGTTTTGCCATGTTGGCCAGGCTGGTTTTGAACTCTTGACCTCAAGGCCAGGCTGGTCTTGAACTCTTGACCTCAAGTGATCTGCTCACCCTGGCCTCCCAAAGTGCTGGGATTATAGGCATGAGCCCCTGCCCATGGCCTGAACTCTGACTTTTGAAAAGGTTTTCTAAAACTGTTTATTTTGACTTATTTTTAAACAATCAACAATAAGTATTTCACTGTGCACCTATTAGTATGTCTAACACAATGCTAAGTAAGGAGAATTATGAGAAGCTTATCATGTGATCTTGTCTTTAAATAGTTTATAACCTAGCTACCTGAGATTATGAAGACATATTTTAAAAATTCTAGGACCTAATATCTTTTTTTTTTTTTTGAGATGGAGTCTCACTCTGTCACCCAGGCTGAAGTGCGATGGCCCGATATCGGCTCACTGCAACCTCTGCCTCACAGGTTCAAGCGATTCTCCTGCTTCAGCCTCCCGAGTAGCTGGGATTACAGGCACCTGCCATCATGCCCGGCTAATTTTTGTATTTTTGTAGAGACAGAGTTTCACCATATTGGTCAGGCTGGTCTTGCATTCTTGACCTCAGGTGATCCACCCACCTTAGCCTCCCAAAGTGCTGAGATTACAGATGTGAGTCACTTCACCTGGCCGGACCTAATATCGTTAAGTAAAAATCATCTTTGAAAGTAATCACTTTGGATAGTTATACATTTATTTCAATAATCCTACCATTGCTCAAAACATTCTTTACATCTTTTCTTTTGGGATTGCCTTTGGAGTTATCATATAAATCATTAAAGAAAAGCAGACTCATTGCTTTAGTTTAGTGTTGCTCTATCATCCTCAAGTACCTAGCTTAGTCACTTGAATTATTCACTAGCTTTGGGTCTCAGTGACTTCTGATTATTTTAAAGTGTCAAATTCACCCTCAAAGACAAGTTTGGCTATTCCTGATGATCTTCAAAGGAATGCACTGCAGCATTATTGGCCAGTAAGTTCTTGGAGGACAAGGTGCCTCTCGCTTCTCTGCATCTCTGGTAGCGTCTGTTGCAGTGCTTAACCACAGCAGGAGCTCAATATGTACGCGCTTGTGGACTGGAAGGGAAGGGGCTGCAGAACCTCAGCTGCTCAGCAGCTGGAGATAGCAGGGCATGGTGAGGATGAAGGCGAGGAAGGGTTCCAGGTCGGGCTTGAGGGCAACTTTTTTCTGTTCTGTTATTTCAGGGTTTTCTTTCACTACTCCTTAGACGTCTGGCTTTGACAGCGAAGGACAGAAAGGTCTGCCTGAAGCTGGCAGCAGATTCTCCCAATAGTCCCTTCGAGCCCTGTGTTTTAATGTATACATAATTAATTAATTAAAAGTCTTGCCTGTAAGTCCAATATGTCATATATGTATATGTACATAATCATACACACACACACCCGAGTCAAAACTTGGCAGATAATCAGGCTAAAGCAGAACTTTCGTTATAACATACAGACAGAAAACTATGTCCATATCCATTAATGCCAGGGGCCTTTCTCACATTTCAATAACAATCATTAGGTTTCATACCACCTTTCAGAAAAAGACAAGGTATTTCAATTTCATATACTTTTTATTTTGAGACAGGGTATTGCTCTGTTGCCCAAGTTGGAGTGCAGTGGCGCAATCTTGGCTCACTGCAGCCTAGACCTCCTGGATTCAAGCAATTCTTCTGCCTCAGCCCCATAGGTAGCTGGGACTACTGGTGTGCACCACCATACCAGGCTAATTTTTGTATTTTTAGTAGAGACAGGGTCTCCCCATGATGCCCAGGCTAGTCTCAAACTCCTGAGCTCCAGTGATCCGTCTGCCTTGGCCTCCCAAAGTGCTGGGATTCCAGGCATAAGCCACCATGCCCAGCCTTAAATTTCATATACTTTTATGAATTATATTTATTCTGAAATTTCTAACAGAGTCCTTCTAACTCTATCAATATTTTAGTGTAATGAGAAGAATATGAGAACAGTTTTTAATGTAATGAGTCAAAGTATAATTCTCCAAAAAGTAACTAAGAAAATAATACAAATTACTTAACCAATATTTGTTTCTTGTTGTTAGACAAAGAAAGAAGACTACAAAGGTCCCTGGTCACAGCCCTTTCTGATAAATATATTTTTATCATTTTTTCTACTTCACTTACAAAACAATGAGTAAATCAATATTTTTGGGTGATAAGATGTCAGAAATCTAGTGTTTATTGTGTAGTCATAAATTTCTGTGAATATCAGTAGGTTTGGGAGTCAGGGTACAAAGGGTGTCTTCTTGCTTTGGTCTATAGAATAATGTTTTAATTCTAATAGCTAATGAATTTTAAGGATTCCTAGCAGATGATAATTAAATAAACTTCTCACTTATTTAAACTATTTTAATCATCAGTAAAGTATGTTTTCCTCACCTTTTAATTATATTTATATTTAGTACTTTTTAAAAAGTATGACACATATGCAAACCATCTTCTCTGGTAAATATCCATATCCTCTAGAAGAAAGTTTCAGCTAAATTATTCTTGCCTACTTTTACAACCTAAGTAAATTTGCATTAGGCAAGTTTTTCCAGTCCAAAAATGAAGACTTTCAATCCCACTGAAATGAATAAATAAGCACAAAATGGGTGAAGTACATAAGAGTACTGAACAAAGAGAAGACAGCAGAGATTGAGACTAGTTCTAGAAGATGGAAGGGGGATGGAATTATATCAACAGATATACATACATATGTATATATATACATACACATGTATATATACATACACATACATACACAAAAGATTATCTATATGGAGAGATAGAGGAGAGAGAAAGAGTATGAGAGTGTGTGTGTGAAATACAATGATCCATAACAGAACAGTAATTGTAAGACCTCAGGGGAAGTGAAGCCCTGTTATTTTTCTTTCAACAATGAAAAAGGAAGTTAATCAGAAATCTCTTGAAAATCAAAAGCTATACAAAGAAAGTCAGACCAAGTATGAAGCCAATTGAAATATGGCATGGATTTGGACAATATATCCGTGGGAATGTAAGAGAAGAAAATTCATTTGACCTTGATGCTTGGAACATTCTCCAACAGGTAGCTTAAGTTTTGTAAATAGGATTATTTCTCTTTATCCATGGTCCCATGGATAAAGGAACACAGAACACTGCAGAACACTACTTTGTTCTACAGTGAATGTTTTTCTAAATGCAACAATTTTCTATTATTCCTGCAACAGAGTATTAGATTGGAAGTTTGACTGGAAACACCAAGGCATGACGGATTTTAGGTATCAAGGGGAGTTGCAAGACAGACACTGAGCAGAAGTTTAAAGGAGGTGGCCACAAACCAGCCAGATGACTCACCTGACTCTCCCCTGGAAAATCTAGACCACAGGAGAACAATGGGCCAGCTACCTTGCTTGTGGGCAAAAGGGGTGCTGTTAAATTGGGGTCAGACCACACTCTCAGGGCTTGTCTGTAGAAAGGAAGGGTGAAAGCTGTTTTGAGTCTAATGAGAGCAAGAAAGCCAGCCTGAGCTATCTAAAATCTGGCCCAAGAGAATCACCAGGAAGGACAATGGGACCCCCAGATCAGAGTATATCTGGAGTGACCTGGTTGAAAAAGCCACCGTCTGAGGTGGAAGTCACAGTCAGAAAAATGCGTGTGGCATGAGAATTACAGACAAAAGTTTCCAGTGGAAGCCTCTGAAGACCCATGAGCGTGCTCACAAAGATCTGCCAGGCTCAAAGCATGCCGGCTTCCTATCAGGGTGCCAGGCAAGCAACAACAGTCTTACTCCTTCGCCCATCCTCTCTCTTCTTGCTTTGAATCTGAGGAGGCCAGAAACCATGGGTAGCAGATGGGAAGGGAGGGTTGGGAGCGTAAGACAGAGAAAGAGAAGCAGCACGTTGGCCTCTCCTGGTTTCCTGTCTGTGGAAGGCTGTTGTTGGACAAAGGAGAAGCTTCAAGTTTCATACACGCTCTGAGTTTTGATTTGCCATGAACCTGAACATTTTTGTTTATTTTTTATTTTTGAGTGTTTTTTTGTTTGTTCATTTTGAGGTGGAGTTTCGCTCTATTCCCTAAGCTGGAGTGAAGTGGTGCAATCTTGGCTCACTGCAACCTCCACCCCACTGGATTCAAGCGATTCTCCTGCCTCAGCCTCCCAAGTAGCTGGGATTATAGGCTCCTGCCACCACGCCAGGCTAACTTTTGTATTTTTAGTAGAGATGAGGTTTTGCCATGTTGGCCAGGCTGGTCTTGAACTGCTGAGCTCAGGTGATCCACCCAAAGTGCTAGGATTACAGGTGTGAGTCACTGTGCCCAGTCCTAAACACTTTTAATTACTGAACTGAGACTATCTGTGAAATAAAGTGATTATGGAACTTTTCATTGCCTAAGAGCACCCAGAGAAGTTCTAGAGCATGTCAGTATTTTCAAATAGGAACAAAGGAAGGAATTCATTGAGTAGGTTTAAAGGGATAGAGGGAGACAAAAATAAAAGTGAGTTCTAATTATGTTTCATGAGTCTTGCTTGTTTAATGTAACAAATATAATAATATTATAAATGTTATTCATTGATTTTATATTTTTAGGATCAACCTACAGAGAATGCTTGAAAGACAATTATAACTATAGAATAGAACAAAATGGTTATAAACCTTGATGATAGTAAAGTATGGTAAAACTTAAAGACACCAAGGGGTAGATGAGAGAGAGAAAGTGGAAAGAAGCAGAAGGCAATCTATTCTTATTTTACAGAGAGTGGAGTCAAGAGATTCCTGCCTTATAGTGATGAACTAAGAAACAGGTGGTTAAATATATAATTTTAACTTAAAAAGATGATATCCAACAGAAGAAATAAAAGTGTAACGAATCAAAACTGGAAAAAGGAGAATGGGGGAAAGGGGAAGACTGTGTGATTTAAATCCCTCAGCTTTCATAAAGGGTTATCAATAATAACCACTTAAAACTGATGACGAAAGAAATAGAGGTACAAGATTTCAAACTACAAATGACAAACAGGTTTCCTCTGTGCCCTGGCCTGATCATCCATGTCCCCCACAATGCATATGTTGAAACCTACTCACCAATGTGATGATATTAGGAGGTGGAGCCACTGGGAGGTGATTGGGTCATGAGGGTGGAGCCCTGGTGAATGGGACTAGTAGAGGCCCCACTCTAATCCCAGCACTTTGGGAGGCCGAGGCAGGCGGATCATGAGGTCAGGAGTTCAAGACCAGCCTGGGTAACATGGTGGAACCCCGTCCCTACTAAAATACAAAAATTAATCGGGTGTGGTGGTGGGCGCCTGTAATCCCAGCTACTCGGGATGCTGAGGCAGGAGAATTACTTGAAGCTGGGAGGCAGAGGTTGCAGTGAACCAAGATTGCGCCATTGCACTGCAGCCTGGGCAACAGAGCCAGATGCTGTCTTAAAAACAAAAACAAAAAAGAAAAAAAAGAAAAGAGACCCATCTACCATGTAAGAACACAGCAAGAAGGTATCATCTGTAAGGAATGCCTGCTTCCTTAGAGACGACCTTTACCATCTATAAGGCCTTCACCAGACACTGAATCTGCTGACACCTTGATCTTGGACTTTGCAGCCTCTAGAGCTGAGAAAGAAATTTCTGTTGTGTATAAGCCACCCAGTTTATGGTATTGTTCTAACAGTCCAAATGGACTGAAGACAATTTTGGAAATGGGACTGGTGTCAGGAAGGGGATAATTTTTACTTTTCACTTTATACATTTCTATACTTTTTGCCATATGCATGCATAACATTTACAACAATAAACAAAATTAGATTAAAGGAAAATAATAAGAATGTTAATTTAAAAATGCTTACCTTGCTCTAACCCAGGGTTTGGTGTGCATGTCCAAACCACTTCCCCAGCTGCCATGTTTTTCTGAAGCTGGTGGCAAAAAGCCCCTTTCTGGGGCCAGCTCCTCTGCAATTGCCCTGCTGTGGTAGGGCTCAAATCCACAGCACCCGCCAATGTACCTGACCCCCAGGTTGTAGGCCTCTCTGGCATATTTTTGAATATCCCATCTAGTGGCAACTCTGGACTCCAGTCCTGTATCACAATAGTTAACAGCATTTCTGTTATTGTTCTCATTTTCAAAGGATGGATGCTCTAATGAGCAGTTTTTCCGATAAAAAAAAATTGTAAACTTTAGATGATGCATTCTTCTGGTAGCTCATTTTTGGTTAACACTGAATGTTTTGTCATATGCAGTTTCTTATTGTAAAACTGAGCCACAATTTATTATAGCCATTTGGATTTTGTCACAACGAGAAATACAAAGACCTCTACTATGCACCTGAGCTTACCAAAGGGATATTCTGGGAGGTCCACAAACCCCTCTTTGCCACAGTCAGGCGTGTGGAACCCCAGGGGCTGCACCATGAGGTGCGCTTTCAGCCCTGCCCGCTCAAGACCCTCCTTCATGAGCTCCATCGTCTTCAAGCTGGTCTC
The DNA here is from genome assembly GCF_009764315.1 of Trachypithecus francoisi. NCBI lineage: Eukaryota > Metazoa > Chordata > Mammalia > Primates > Cercopithecidae > Trachypithecus > Trachypithecus francoisi. The sequence goes on along the minus strand of NW_022681465.1, from coordinate 109,695,963 downwards.
GGGCCCAAAGCGGCAGTTCACGCCAACGATGGAAGCCCCTGTGCAAAGAAATAACACTTACATTTTATTACTTATTTATTTATTTGTTTATTTTTTTTAATAGTTGGAAGGTACCTTAGAGGTTAGCTATCCCCCTCCACCTCCCACAATTTACAGATAAGAAAACTGATTGGAGTTAATTCTATTATTTCCAAACTGCTCTCACAGTATCAAGCACACTTTGTTAAATTTCATAAGCAACAACTGAGCTGTGTATCACTGTATGGGTCCAAATTACCTGCCTTCACCAGCCTCACGGCACATTCTCCAGGGGTTGTATCATGCATGTCTCCCTCTGGGCCTATGCACATGGTAACTGCCACGGGTCTATCGGATTCTTTTAAAGCCTGTAATCCCAGCACTTTGGGAGGCCGAAACGGGCGGATCACGAGGTCAGGAGATCGAGACCATCCTGGCTAATACGGTGAAACCCCGTCTCTACTAAAAATACAAAAACTAGCCGGGCGAGGTGGCGGGCGCCTGTAGTCCCAGCTACTTGGGAGGCTGAGGCAGGAGAATGGCGGAAACCCAGGAGGCGGAGCTTGCAGTGAGCTGAGATCTGGCCACTGCACTCCAGTCCGGGCGACAGAGCGAGACTCCGCCTCAAAAAAAAAAAAAAAAAAAAAAAAGACTTCCACAGCCCACACAGCTTCTTCAACATGCTCAAATACTAAGAGAAATGTCACTTGTCCCCTTGGTCCAAACATAAAGCAGATTTTGAATGGTAAAGGTAAATATAGCAAGACAGTTATAAAAATTACCAAATAGAATATAAACATATATACAATAAAACTTGCTAAGGAATGTGTGTCTATAAGACTGATTAAAGAATACCTTTCCAAGTAAATATTTTCATTCCTATAACAATAACTTATAGTTTTTCATTCAGGGATCCTTGATTCAGTGAGATGATGCCTATGAGTAAAAAAGAAGAAAACACACCCAGATATTTTCAAAGTAACTGAGTATTTAAAATCATAATTTTGAAGGAGGAAAAGTTTCGCTAAAAAATTTTAGATTCGTCTCTTATAAAACTGGGGTAATCTCTGAAACAATGAGTAGCTTATCATGTGTTACATACTTCAAAGAGCTTTTATATTCGCTTCTACTTAGATATTCATAAGTACTCCATAAAGTAGGAAGGGAAATACTATTTCCCTGGATGAGGAGATTGAGGCACAGCTTGGGAGAGATAGCTACTCCCTTTCTTTGCTAGTGGCAGACAGGACATCTTGTCTGGTAAACCTGTGTCATTTTCTGGGGTGCTTCCCAGGAACCCCCTTTAGTGCCACAGCTGAAAAGCTGACCTTAAGGCAACTAAAGAAAAGCCAGAAATCTTCCCGTTTCTTCCCTCTTGAGTTAGAAACAAATTCTGCAGAAGCAGTGTGAGCAATGACAGAGAGAATCAAAAGATGGGTTCTTAAACAAACAGAGTGGTGTCATCATCCATCTGGAAAGCACAGAGGGTGGAGTTTGTGCTTGTCCCTGCAGATGTCTGTTCCCAGTGGGGTTGGCCAGGCGTGGGCAGGTTGATGAGGCAAAGTTTTCAGCAGAGTTCAGTGGGGCGACCAGGAGGAATAATGGTGGGGGCTATTTTCTCTCTCTCTCTCTCTCTCTCTTTTGAGACAGAGTCTCACTCTGTCACCCAGGCTGGAGTGCAGTGGCACGCTATCTTGGCTCACTGCAACCTCCGCCTCCTGGGTTCAAGCCATTCTCCTGCCTCAGCTTCCTGAGTAGTTGGGACTACGGGCTCCTACCACCATGCCCAGCTAATTTTTGTATTTTTAGTAGGGATGGGCTTTCACCATGTTGGCCAGGCTAGTCTTGAATTCCTGACCTCATGCCATCCACCTGCCTTGGCATCCCAAAGTCCTGGGATTACAGGTGTGAGCCACCGTGCCTGGCCAGGGGATATTCTCTTGTTTGGAGTAAAGTTGTGGGTTGAAGGCATGACTCCAGGCAGTAGCAGTTATGTTGGGAAATGGGGAATGAGGACTTTCTTTTTGGAAGTGGAAGAAAGAGAATGTTCTGGGCCTTCATGTCCAATCAATGACCAATACTTACTGATTCTTTCTTCAAAATGTAACTCACATGTCATAGCTTGAGCGAAAGCAGAGAGGCTAGAAGAGCAAGACATGCATGGAGAAGGCTATGGAAACTACTGGGTGCTGAGCATTATTGGTGGGGCCTGGACAAGCCTGGACAGCCACCACCTTCTAGGCCTTGCTGTCTCAGTCCCCAGCCCACACATGCAGTGCCCTCCTGCCTGGCTTCTCCCTCTGGAGAGGGTACTCCCGGATGCACTGTGCCCTATGCTTCCTTCTAGGTTGTAGAGTCCCCCGAGTCAGCTTCTGCAGCCACCCAGACCTTAGAAGATCAAAGGCTATGGTCAGGCCTCTCCTGGGTCTGTCCTTTGGCTCCAAGAGAACCTAGCATACCAATGAGGGAATGTAGACCTTGACTGCCATGCATTTAAATAAACCTTTGACCACCCACATGGAAGAAACGAGGGCATAAGGCTGTCCAATACCCTCATGGAATGTGAAGACTCTGCAGTTATGCTTGCAAAATAGGCTGAATCCTTTTCCTCTAATACTAGCCTCACCTCTGCAATCAAGAAGTCCACATTTTTCCAGGCAAAAACTTCTAGCTGTTGTCGAAAAAGTTTTTTAATTCTAGCTTCTTCTTTGTGGTATTTGTATATTGATGTCTGGCAGATCCCCCCTGCAACCAAAGCATCACCTTTGCCAGCCACTTCCCTGGCGAGGTCACAGGCAGCAGCATTCACATCTTCCCACTGAGGTCAGAGAGCAAGAGTTCAGATGGTGAGCCTAGCAGTTTGAAGGTAAAATATAAAAGATAACCAAAGGAACAATAAACAAGTAAGATGCATATAAGCCACTCTTTTCAATGCAAGCAGAGAAGACCAGCAGAGTTGGGTACAGCCTCCTCTGTTACCATGACCTTATATTTCCATTACTGTACTTACCACATTGGATTTTAATAACTATTTGTTTGCCTCCCATACTTGACCTTGAGCCTCCAGATAGGGTCTATGCCTTTGTATCATCTTTGAATCTAACATAGAGAATGGACTATAACAGATACTCAGTACATGTTGGTTGGTTGAATGAATTAATGGGCATTAATATTTACACGTGTTAACATTTTACATTTGCAGAATATTTCACAATACGTCCACATCTTTGATCTTACTTACTCTTCTCAACAGGTCTATGAACTTAAGTACTACCATTACCTCCATTTTGCAGAGAGAAAACCAATGCTCAATGCAGGTAGGTGTCTTACACAAAGCCACAACCAATAGGTGGCAATGCTGGATATTAAACCCATTTTTTCTCATTTCTACACCAGTGTCGTGTTTTTTAGGGCCTCCATGTCTCCAGAAGAGAAAAATGAAATGAGAAGGTAAAAAGAGCATCTATGAAGTGCTTTCTCTCTAAAAAATAACACAAGAAGACAGCCATGCCCTTCCAATGGTTTATTTCACCCCTAGTCCTGACCCCTCCTCTACCTAAATGGGGAGAGAAAGCTAATTCATTTAGTATATATTAACTTCTTTTTTTTTTTTCTGAGATGGAGTCTCGCTCTGTCACCCAGGCTGGAGTGCAGTGGTGTGATCTTGGCTCACTGCAACCTCCATCTCCCGGGTTCAAGCCATTCTCATGCCTCAGCCTCCCGTGTAGCTGGGATTACTGGCACCTGCCACCACGCCCAGCTAATTTTTGCATTTTTAGTAGAGATGGGGTTTCACCATGTTGTCCAGGCTGATCTGAAACTCCTGGGCTCAAACCACGCCCAGCTAATTTTTGCATTTTTAGTAGAGATGGGGTTTCACCATGTTGTCCAGGCTGATCTGGAACTCCTGGGCTCAAGTGGTCTGTCCACCTCGGCCTCTCAAAGTGCTGGAATTACAGGTGTAAGCCACTATGCCCAGCCTAGTTAGTATATATCTTTATGTGACAATACATAGATACTTATATGGAACTTTTGTAATAAAGTATAGTAACACATCGTCAATGCCATAGCTTCCCATGTAGAGGTTATTTTTTAATAGATGACTCCCTCCCCGCACCCAGCCATTGCCATTTACCTTGCTTTCCATATTGTCCTCACTGGCAGAAAAGGTGAAAGTCTGCATGACATTTGATCCTGCTCTCAAGAATTCCATGTGAAGTTGACAAACTACAAAGTAGTTGGGTTTTAAACATTGAAATAAATGAACAAAGAAATATTACAGAAGCTATCATTTTCACTGACTCCCATCTCTTTCAATCATACCTCAGTTCAAACCTAGTAGTGATAAAAGGTTATAGATTAAGGTCAGTAGAATTCATAGGCAGGATGTACTGTTCAGAGTAGCCTTGTATTGTTTGGTGATGAGCCTCAATAACTCGGTGCAGTCACATTAAGAGATTAAGACCAGATTGGCCAATTATCCCTTGGTCTCTTAGTCCAGAGAGGTTTATTCTATACCTGTGTTGTGAAGGACATAGCTGGTCTACTATAGTCAGCATTGGCAGCCCTCAAAGTAAAGTGAGGGGCTTCTCATAGAAAGCAGAATGCATGTGGGTGGCACCCATATCAGAGTCAGCAGCAAGCAGCTGGGGAACGTCAGACAGCAGTCTGGAAGTTTTCCCTGGCTATCCAAAAGTCATTCCTTCCTCTCCTTCACCACTTTCGCCCCTCCTCCCGTATCCTTACTCTTGTTATTCCAGCACTTTCTTCCCAGTTTAGCAAAAAGGTCTTTTAACATTAAGAACAAGTTCTTCTTGGGCCAGATGAAAACATCCTGTTAAGCACAAAAGGGACAAAACTTGGTCCTGCTCTACCACAGAACTCTGGGTGTCCGACGCACCAATCACAATGGCCATCGTGCTGATGATACGCAGGGCACTTCACACAGGTTAACTCATGAGTCCTCACACCTAGCCCGTGTTGTGCCCTCGTGAAACAGATGAAGATATGGATCCTTGGAGAGGTCAAGTGACTTGTCCAAGGTCACACAGCTGGTCAGTGGAAGAACCAAGACAGGATCCTAGGTTTATCTGATACGCTGTGCGAATATACATAAAATCAGAGCGAATCAAAAGTTCCAATCTCAGCTAGTGTTCTCTTTCACCCATTTCATTCTTTGGCTTTATTTTCCCACTTTAATTTAGGAGAACAAACACACACAAAAAAGAGTCAGAAGAGAATTAAAGTTCTAATTTCAGGTAACTATCTAATCCCATCACAGTTCTTTACCTCTAGCTCTTTTTTTTTTCCAGCCAGGAGGATGATATAAAACTGTGTTGACTTCCTTGCCCTCCTAACCCCGGGACCTGGCTGTCTGTGCTGTTACACTGTGACTGCCATTAATCACCCTCACCATACACACTGTTACATTAACCATGCACATTGTCAGCAGGGTGAATCAGAAGCAGGAACAGCTTTGCTGTTTTAAGGAAACTCTGTGTATCTACAAGGTAAATATTCATGGAACAAACATTAAGATGTCTATTTTAGCACTGCCTATACATTAAGATGCAGATGTGTGTGTGTATGTGAGTGTGTGTGTGTATGAGTGTGTGTGGGTATGTGTGTGTGTGTTGTGTGGGTGTGTACGTGTGTTTGTGGTGTGTGGGTGTGTATATGGGGTGTATATGTGTTGTGTGGGTGTGTATATGTGGATGTAGGGTTAGGGGTGTGAGTGTGTGGGGGTGTGTGTGTGGGAGTGTGTGTGGGCGTGTGGATGTGTGGGTGTGTGATGTCGGTAGGTGTGTGTATGAGAGAGAGCAAAAGGAAGAGAGAGGTCACTTTCTTGCCTATACTTCCGCCTTCATACTGCCATTGTCTCTACATCTTGGCAATTTTAGCAAGCAAAACACCCCTTTGAAACAGTTGTTATTTTTTTCTTGATCTTCTCTCAATCAGATTTAAATAAAATACCACTGAGATAGACACTCTTGGGGATGTGGGCACCAACCTGCGTCTGGGTGTTCTATCACTGCCTCTGGAGTCCAGAGCCCAGCCTTCACATAGCCTCTCTTCTCCAGACTAATGAGAAAGCTGCCATCTCCAATCACCACCTCCCCACTCTCCAGGCGTTCCAAAATCCCCTGAAGAAGAGAAAAACAGCACCTAAGCTCCGCTCTACCTTTTTTTTTTTTTCTAAAAGCAATTTCTAATTTTAGGTGAAGATGTATTATGTTCTTAGAGCTGCAGTTTGGTTAAAATAATGTGCTTAATAATATTTCAGAAAGATCGAGTATACTATGTTTCTTGGCCAATCCAGGTACCTATTTTGTACAATGAAAGGGCTGAGACTATTTATTCTTAAATAACATTTAATCTGAGTCAAATTATAGTGCTGATTCCATGATAGTTATTTTTGCTTTTCAACGCGTTTGTGGCAACACGGCTAGTTGTCTAACTAGTGTGCATTCTCTCCCCTTTTTTTGTGTGTGGGGGGACAATGCCCCCAACTTTCAAAAAATTCCCAGGCTCCCTTGCCTCTGGGAGCAGCCCTGTGACACAGTGCTGGCCAGTGAGACACATATGGGAGCTGGTGGAGGATTTTTGGAAAAGTTTTGCTTTCCTGACATAGACGCCCACTCCCTTCCTTCTTGTCTATTTTCCTCCTTCCTGGCTGGAATGCCAACATAATGCCTGGGAGTACAGCAGTCATCTGACAGCCATATGAGGCAGATTTCTTAAGACATCCTTGGGTGGGTGCAGCAGCCATGGGCTGCTACCCCTGGACCTCTTATTAGGTGAGAACAATAAACCTTTTCTTCGTGTCAGTCACTGAACAGAACTGTAGTGGACACAACGCTTCGTAATCATGCAGTGTGTTCACACGTGTGTTATCATATGGCACTCCCAGCAACTCTGCCGGTGAGGCAGGACAGACGGTTTTTATTCTCAGGTATAGATGAGGAAACTGAGGCCCAGAATGGTTGACTTGCTCAAGATCACAGAGACAAGGAAGTAAAAAATCAGACTAGCTTCTAAATTCCTACTCTCTTTTCCTTCTATTTTACCACCTTTCTATTTAGCCCACTCATAACTTATTTAAAAGGTTCCATTCAGAGCAGTTAGCCATGGGATGCAGTTTCCTTTTGATAAAGGAAGGCCTCAGGCCTGTGCCCACAGACCCTGGTGAGGATAGGCACTCCTGTTTTTGCGCCTAAATGTTGCATTTTCCACGACCACCCTGGCCCACCACACCTCCATCCTGTGCCTGTAAAAACCTCAAGACCCTAGCAAACACAAACACAAGCAACTGGACGTTGAAAGAAACACACCGGCAGAACACACAGACTTCGGCAGGCTATCGGCGGCAGAATGACACAGACGACGCGGAATTCGGCCAGGGGTGGTTAGAGGAGAGCCCAGCTGCTGAGCGGCCCGACTCCAGGGGAAGCCCACCTTCCCACTCCATCCCGCTTCTGGCTCCCCATCCATCTGCTGAGAGCTTCTTCCACCACACAATAAAACCTTGCACTAATTCTCCAAGCCCACGTGTGATCCAGTTTTTCCAGTACATTGGCAAGAACCCTGGGATACAGAAAGTCCTCTGTCCTTTCAATAAGGCAGAGGGTCTAATTGAACTGATTAACACAAGCTGCCAGTGGACAGCTAAGCTGAAAGAGCACACTGTAACACATGCCCACTGGGGCTTCGGGGGCTGTAAACATTCACCCCTAGACGCTGCGGTGGGGTACCTGCATGCTCCCCCTAGGGGTTTAAGCTGCGGGGAGCTGAAGAAGTGAGCCACACCCCCATCGCACACCCTGCGAAGGGCATAAGAGAACTTTTCACATGTCACTTGGTCTAAACCACATCTCCCCAGGTGCCTGCAGGGTCATCCCCTCACTGCCTTCAGGTCTTTGGTCAAGTGTCACCTTTTCAGAGATGCTTTCCCTGACCACTGCAAACCATCCCCCCAATCCCCCACAGCAATCCTGATGCCTCTTTTCTAGGCTGCATTAGTGAAAGATACAACCTTTTACTGATAATAGGCCAGTTCATTTCAGGCCTGCCCATAGCCGGACACAAAGCAATGACTGGATCAGGGAGAAAAGCCTCAGATTCCTCTTCTAACTAGTCTTATCTGTTCTGTGAAATCAATATAAACCCCCTCAGTTCCTGAATCCAAGGGAGACATCAAGCAGGGTACAGAGACAGCTTACTGGGCTACATGTTTGGTGTAGAGTGAAACTAAGCCTTGTGAAAAAGAGGCCCCACAAACAGTGGCTTTCCTCTTACAGAGGAAAAAGAAACTAGTTTTATTTAAAGCCACTGTTTGTGGGGGGCTTCTTTTTTACAGAGTGTGCACCAAAGTGCACAGTCCTTTCATCTTAATGCTTTGCCATTCCCTGTGGCAGGGGTCAGCACATGACAGCCCACAGACTAAATCTGGCACATCACCTGTTTTTGTAAAAACGGTCTTAGGTAAAACCCTGCCCAGTGATTTACATACTGTCTAACGGCCACTTGTCCACTACAGTAGCAGAGTCAAGTAGTTACCACCAAGACTGTATGGCCCCCAAGGCTAAAAATAATTACTGTCTGACCCTTTACAGAAAGCGTTTGCAAACCCAGCCCTAGGGTACTGTCCTCCTCAGCATGGGGGAAACTTGATCAGAGTCACGTTCATACTCTGTCTCAAACGATGAGGAAACAGTGTGGCAAGGCTCATCCTAAAGTTTTTAGCTCAACTTAGAAGTGACTCATCTCATTGACATTTACATTTCCTGCGTGAGAGTTTAGTCACATGGCTCTACCTTGCTGCAAGGGAAGCCAGGAAGTATCATCAGTGAATGCCCATGTGTCCAGCTCCAACGCTAATCCTACGGAAGGAGGAGGAACAGATTTTGGAGAGAAACTGCTTCTGTTCTAGTGTCTGGCATCTGCTATTTCTCCTTTGCTTACTCCCCACACAAAGTGACCCACCCAAGGTATCAGGAGCAAGTTTCCTTGGATACCAAGGAACAAAGAGATCTCAAACACATTTTGGCCGTATTACTTGATATATTATTGTCTTCAATCTTTTTCCAGGAGGTTGGAAGGCTATAAAGGCAATAAAAAATAAGTGGGAAGCTAATTTGATCTTGGTTACAGGAGTCTTTGTCCTTACCTAGGTCAATCCTGGATCTAATAAAAGCAACCAGAAATTAAAGCAGACATGTGAGGATCCTCCCACAGAGCCTCCCAGGACAGTCCTGTTAACAGTATGGAACCAAACATGAGAGGTCAAATATGGCTTGAATGATTTCTCAATCGCCATTGAATGGCATGACTAGGGAGGGGGCTTATTCTGGCTTTATCCCCATGTCCAGTTTAGCTGCAGAGGTACAAACCACTCCGGCTAAGCAGAAAGGAGTTTAATATTGAGAAATGGGTAACATAAAAAATTTACACTGGGCTTCCAGGAATGACCCTAGAAAAACATGACTGAATTGACCGCCTGGGGCTGCACCCTCTGCCACAACTAAGAGAAGCCACTAGTAAACTGCTGGCTTCAGAACACAGCTGTCATATAGGGAGAAGGAGGCTGCTCCAGCAACCTCACCTGCCTCTCACATGACACTGGAATGCTGCACTATGGCCATGCTTGCTATGCTTCCACCTTCCCGGACTCATGCCGGTGCATCTGATTGGGTATCCTAGTTCTTATCCAGATCCTAGCTGCAAAGGAGTCTGGCAATGTGGTTAGTTTTCTTTCCTCTGCAGTGCAAGAAGGTCCATCAGAAGGGGTTTAACTAGAGGTAAATAACTCTAGTTAATGATAGGTCACCATATCTACAGCATTTTCTTTTTACTGTGCACTTGGAGGGCAGGTAAATGGAGCCCAGCTGTGTGAACTATGTTAAACATAAACACTGTTTTGGCAGAGAGAGCTCTCAACTCTGGTTATTTTTCCATATTTTATATCTAAAGCTGAATTTTAGCTGAATGCAGAAGAAATGTTAATATTTACTGTGATTCTCATCTCTTTCTTTCTCCTCCCTGCATAAAATGCAATTCACTCTTTTCAATTTGTACTTTTGAAATATAAAAGAGGCCTTAAATTTTGGATGTTTATTGAGAACTTCCACATGTCAGGTATAATTGTAGGCAAGTGGGATAAACATCAGAATAAGACAAGGTCTCTGCCCTCCACAAGCTCAAAGTCTGGCTACTTTGGGGAAAACCAATAGATCAACAAATAATCACAGCAGAATGTGACAAATAAATGCTACACAGGAATACAGAAGAGAAAGTCAGAGGTACGGTTATTGTGTACAAACTCTTTTCCTGAAAATCACATACACTTCATTAGGTTCACCATGTTAAGAATCATATTTAGGCCAGGCACGGTGGCTCATGCCTGTAATCCCAGCACTTTGGGAGGCCGAGGCAGGTGGATCACTCGAGGTCAGGTGTTTGAGACCAGCCTGGCCAACATGGTGAAACCCTGTCTCTACTAAAAATACAAAAATTAACTGGGCATGGTGGCAGCGCCTGTAGTTCCAGCTACTTGGGAGGCTGAGGCAGGAGAATCACTTGAACCTGGGAGGCGGAGGTTGCAGTGAGTTGAGATTGCACAACTGCACTCCAGCCTGGGCAACAGAGTGAGATTCTGTCTCAAAAACAACAACAAAAAAAATCAAATTTAATCAAACAATTGTCGAGGGAAAACACTGGCACAGAATTCAGATGTTGCAGGTTAGCTTCTCACCTCCCACATCCAACCTATCACAGGGTTATGCCAAGTGTATTACACATTTCTCAAATGCCCCAGCATCCTCACTGCATTTGATTATTGAGATGGTCTCCAGTTCTCTCCAGCCCTACTCTGAACTGTCTTCCATTGCTACCAGAGCACAGGCTCACTGACCCAGTCTCACCTGTGATTACACTTCTTTTGTGTCTCGCTTCACTTCATTCATGCATCCCCCTGTACAGCAGTATCTGGTTACTTACCTGTCACCTCAGTTTGACTGTAAGAGGCTTGGAGGCAGGTGACATATCTTAATGGTCTATATCCCTACCACCTCATATAACAACTAAAATGAGTAGATACTTAAGAAGCTATGCCAAGAACTAGCAAACAAACAGGACTGTTTTGAAAATGTCAGATGTGTTGCATATGCTAGAATTTTGTCCTCAAGAAGAAAAAATGTTACTCTTTAGCAGAAAATCAGGTAGATTTTAAGAAAATTGTAGTATATATTTTGACTGTATCTTATATCTTTTGACTTTACCAAGTAAAGGGAGGAATACGTTTTCATTTGTTATCTGGATATTTGTCCACCATTTTAAATTTGCCATTTTTCTTCTCTTTTCTTTCTTGTTCTTTCTCTTTCTTTCTTTCTTTCTTTCTTTCTTTCTTTCTTTCTTTCTTTCTTTTCTTTCTTTCTTTCTCTTTCTTTCTTCTTTCTTTCTCTCTCTTTCTCTCTCTCTCTTTCTTTCTCTCTTTCTCTCTTTCTTTCTCTCTTTCTTCCTCCCTTCCTCCCTCCTTCCCTCCCTCCCTCTCTCTCTCTCTCTTTCTTTCTTGACAGAGTTTCACTCTTGTTGCCCAGGCTGGAGTGCAGTGGCACGATCTCAGCTCACTGCAACCTCCACCTCCAGGGTTCCAGCAATTCTCCTGCCTCACCCTTGCAAGTAGCTGGGATTATAGGCACCTGCCACCATGCCCAGCTAATTTTGTTTTTTTTTTTTTTTTTTTTTTTTTGAGACGGAGTCTCGCTCTGTCGCCCAGGCTGGAGTGCAGTGGCACGATCTCGGCTTACTGCAAACTCCACTTCCCGGGTTTATGCCATTCTCCTGCCTCAGCCTCCCGAGTAGCTGGGACTACAGGCGCCCGCCACCTCGTCCGGCTAGTTTTATTGTATTTTTTTTTAGTGGAGACAGGGTTTCACCGTGTTAGCCAGGATGGTCTTGAACTCCTGACCTTAGATGATCCGCCTGCCTCAGCCTCCCAAAGTGCTGGGATTACAGGTGTGAGCCACTGTGCCCGGTCAATTGGCCATTTTTCTACATATCCATTAACAAAATAACTAAGTTATCAAGATTTGAATTCAGAGCATCTTTTAGCCCTTCCTTCACTGCTATTCTACCTCAATTAATTACTATACCAGTATGATCTCTTCTTGAGATTTTTTTTTTTAACTTTTAAGTTCAGGGGTACATGTGCAGGATGTGCAGGTTTGTGACATAGGTAAACATGCGTCATTGGAGGTTTGCTATATGGGTTATTTCCTCCCCCAGGTATTAAGCCTAGTATCCATTAGTTACTTTTCCTAATCCTCTCCCTCCTGCCACCCTCCACCCTTCAATAGGCCCCAGTGTGTGTTGTTCCTCACCATTATACTAGCATTATCGAAAGTCAGCTGTATAATTATAAAGACAGGAACATGTAAAATAAGGAACACTATACATTAATTTTGCAGTACATTTATATTTTCATCCCATCCTCCCCATCAGTTTGGCGGTGAACCTGCCTTGCATCTGATAGCCAGCTCCAGGGTGCATTTATGCCCCCTTTTTGCAGATATCACTACCTGAGACCTCTGGGTTTAAGATCTGGCTTCCAGACATCTCTATTCATACTCAGTGGGGATCAACTTCACTGTGTAGTAGGAGGTGCCCAGAAAAACCCAATCTATCTAAAATATCTCCCCCTCTTCCTAGAATTGCCAGCGGAACTGCTCTTTTGGATTAAAGACCTAATTGGAGGTCTTGTCTGTAGCAATTGAATGAATTCTTAAAATGTACCTGCTAGCTGAGGAGAGAGGTGAGATGAGTTCCTTCCCATTAACCCCTTAACTCCCAGGTACACATTCACATGGATTAGTGTGTGACAATCTTGGTGTTGTAACAGCAGAGGCCCCAAAGAAATTGAACAAAAATAGGGCATTTTAAAAACGTTTAAAAAAATGAACTGTAAAGATGAACATAGTGTTAGAGAAAGTTGAGAGAAAAAAGTCAGCACAATGTTCTTTGATTATTTTTTATTAACTATTTCTTTCAATACTCACATTTGACTTTTATAATCTGAAAAAATATCCTAAAACACGCTTTTTAAACCAATATTCCACATCTTGTGTAACTATTATCATTATTGTGTCCTTCCTTACAGTGTGTATATAAATATTTGTATACGGTTGGGATCAGTTTGTGATATATTTCCTTTTGCAACTTAACATTGCCAAAGCACTTTGCTGGTTCTCATACTAAGTTATTTAATTGCCTAATACCTTAAGTAGATGAACCTTAATTTATTTAGAATCCCCTATTGCAGAGTATCTTGGTCGTTCCTAACTTTTTAGTATAAATAGCTCGGTGATACACATTTCTACGCATATACTGCTCCTCCTCCCCTCCTCCCACTCTGAATGACAGGGCTGGCGGGGGTGGGGGTCTCTTTGAATGGTCGTGGGGATGTTCTTCGTCCATGCTCATGCCCTTTCTAATTTTGCTTAGTCACCCCTTCCTCCCACCCACACACATATCCGACAAAGAAATGGCTGGGCATAAAACCAACATCTGGTGACCAGACCGGGAAAGGGGCCAGGAGCTGGGGACCACCGGGTGGGAGGAGGTGGAGGGGTCCTAACGAATCCCACCCACCCTCCATCCTGCGCCGCAGCTCTGGGGGAGTCCTTATCCAGGACTGGTTTCAGGCCAGCCGGCGACTCGCAAGGCCAGGCTGCTTGGCCAGGCTGCTTGGCCAGGCTGCTGACTTTTCCAAAACGCGAGGGACAGTCCGAAGGGTTCTGGGGCGGATTAGCCCAAAGAGCTGCGGGTGCTGGTCGGTTGAGGGAAGAAAACGTGCGCGCGACCTGAGTCCGAAAGCTAGACTTTTGATCCTCGCTCCCTGCGGGGCTGGATTCGTGACCCTGAGCTAGTCGCCTGACTCGCTGAACCTCAGTTTCCTCACCTGTGAAAAGGGGATAATTGTCAAGATGAGGAGATAACTTGAGCACAGCACTCTGTGCAGCCCCGGGCACCGAGTAAGGCCTCCATAAACGCTAATCAACCTGTGACTGGGAAAATCGAGGCCGTCCTGTCCAGGTGTTTTGCCGAGGCCCCAGGGCTTGGCTAGGGATCGACAGGGAGTGTGAACGGAGTCGCTCACAGCGGCCAGGGGCTCCGTGAGGATCAAGGGGAGGAAACTCACCTTCTTGGCCCCCGGGCGTCCGGCAGGTGCCATGGTGCCACGGCTCTGTGGGCGCCGGGTTCCCGGGCGCGCGGCCGTCCAGGAGTCCGCCCCCTGCCCGGGGGAGGGTCCGACCGCCGCCCCGCCAGCCCCGCGGCCTCAGGCTGCCCGCTGGCCTTGGAGCAGGCGCCCGCGCCCTCGGCCTCGACCTCTGCCTAGTCATGCTCCGTCCCCGCGCGCAGCGGCTGCGGGGCCTCCTGCTGCGGAGCTGCCCGCGGCGGGGCTCTCCAGGGCGCCCGCGCTCTGTCTGCGGCCGGGAAGGGTGAGTGGGGCCCCGGCCTGCTCAGACGCGAAGGGGTGGCTGCGGGGGTGGGAGCCAGAGGCTGAGGCAGGCTCTGGGGTTAGAAGCGCTCGGGCCTTCAAGAAATGCGCCTTGATATATCTTCTCGAATTATCTATTAATTATAAAGTGAAACAGTATCCAAAGGTTCCCCGCGTAAAGTCTCTCCTGCCCCAATCCCCTTGGTCAGTCAACAATTGTTAACAGTGTGTTCCGAATCTAACCAGAGACAGTCTATGCGTAGGCAAACACAGGTGAGTATAGGTTTTTTTTTTTTGGCTTTTTGACATCTTGCTTTTTACAGTTATCAATATATCTTGGAGATTTTCCATATCAGCACACACCAACTTGTCTTGTTCCTTTTAATGGCTGCATAGTTTTCCATCCTGTCAATATTCTCCACTATCGTTAAACAGTCTATTCGTTAACATTTAAATGGTTTTTGGTTGTTTATTATTGCAAATAACGTGCATATGAAAATTCTTATGCATCTATCTTTGAGTACATATGGGAGTCGGTAGCACCAATTTTTAAAGGTGAACTTGTTAGGGAAAGGGTTACATGCATCTGAAAGATCGAAAGACAGCAACACATACTCCAAATGGGTGGCAAGAGTTTGCATGCGGCACACCAGTGTGTGTCTGTTTCCCACATCTTCCCTAGTTCCCAGAATAGCCCATTTTGTTATCTTTGCTAAATCTGATAGGTAAAAATGGCATGTCCTTGTTTTGATTGGTCTGTATTTATACATGAGCAATGCTGAGCATCTTTCGACTTCTTATGTTTGCAGATTATTCCTGGCTGCCAGGTAAGGCTTGTTTACCAGCATCACTCAACATTATTATGAGTTGATTCGAATTTTATTTTATGTCCTATGACCTGAAATTCTGGAATCAGAAGACCTGCTTTTGAGTTCCATCTATCCATCCAACACATATTTACTGGGTGTTATGATGTGCTAGGTTTGTCTCCAGTGCTGGACGCAATAGCCACCAACTCACAGTTCCTGCGCCATCCGTTACACAGAATGTGACCTTACACTTCTGAGGTTCAGTTTCCTCCTCTATAAAATGAGGATACTGATTTTGCTCTATGTAACTCACAGGATTGCTGTGAATATTAAATAAGAGAATGCGTGTGAAAGTGCTTTGAAAATTGTAAAGCATCACAAAAATATTTATAATAATCTTGTTTTTAATCCAATGCAAAATAAAATGGAAATTTAACAAACAAGTTAATCTGTTTAAAACTGATTAGATAAATAAGATACAAATTTCAAGACTATCCAAAAAATTCATATTTTGGCTGGATGTGGTGGCTCATGCCTATAATCTGAGCACTTTGGGAAGCTGAGTTGGGCAGACTACTTGAGGCCAGAAGTTTGAGACCAGCCTGATCAACATGGTGAAATCCTATCTCTAATAAAAATGCAAAAATTAGCTGGGCGTCACTGTGTGTACCTATAGTTCCAGCTGCTTGGGAGCCTGAGGCGGGAGAATCGCTTGAACCTGGGAGGTGGAGACTGCAGTGAGAGCCAAGATTGCACCACTGCACTCCAGCCTGGGCGACAGGGAGTCCATCTCACAAACAAAAACAAAAACACCCAAAATTTGAGCTATTTCAATTGCATATTCTTTATATACCCAATTTCAAACTATCAAAAAAATGTTTTATTTTGGAAAGCAGTTGAACAAGCACACAGTCAGGTTGTGCTTGTCATTTCTAATATAGAAGATAACTGACCTGGGTTTTCTGCATGGCTCCTAACTTTTATTTCAGATACCTTTATGACCATCCTCGACTACATTAGGAAGGATTTTAAGATAGTTATCCACATAATCAAAAACACTATACCTAGCCTGAAACCTGTGATGGCATGCTGGGCAGAGGAAATACTATATATTTGATAATGCTTTATCATATGTTGCCAAACAGAACCTTCACAGCTCCATTTTACAAATGAGAAAACTTTGTGTAGATTTCTTTAAAATAGCTATTCAATTGGACTGGGGACTCAAACCCAGGTTTCCTGATCTTAAGTTCTCTTTTGTTGTTGTTGTTTCAACTGACCACTGTCCTGAAAGAAATAATTCTTTCTTTTGAACACACAAAAAAGAACCTTTAAGATTATTATTTTTGTCACCACTGTAATGGTTTCAACTAAAGTACAAGATATGCCCAGTCTATTTAAAAATGGATTTCTGTCCAAAGTAGTTGGGTCATATGTACTTTATTTTTTTTCTTACACAACACACAAAGAGACATTAACAGTTATCCAAAAACGGGTGAAACGAAAGTACTGAAACGCGTTGTGGCACCAGGAAATAAGGACGTGCTCTGAGAATTACGTAGCCATGTCAAAAGCATACAGGAGTCAACTTAAAGAACTTGATGGCCAAATCTAGGACAATTTGGGATTAAAATAAATGATGACTAGTAATGGATTGGAAACCACTGAAAACAATAAATATCCATAAATTCGTATTAATGTAAACAACCAACCAACAAGCAAGGGTGAAAGAAAAGCACTTCCTTACAGTAGGATGCCATCTATTAAATATAATAGGAATGATGCGGTTAGGAAATAATCAATAGATGTTAAAGTCACTCAGTAAAAGTTTGATAAGGACCAGGATATTTACATGGTCTCAAAGTAACACTTCACATTATTACTTATACAAAGGAAAAAATGGTAGCTTTACTGGATAAATCCGACAGACACCACCTTAAGCAAATCATCAGATAGAAACAACACGAATATCAGGACAAACCAACATCATATGCTTCCTAATCACATACACTGGGAAGGAGTCCACATCAATTTCATGATGTTTTTGTCAAAAACACATCAT
Source organism: Trachypithecus francoisi (assembly GCF_009764315.1). Taxonomy (NCBI): domain Eukaryota; kingdom Metazoa; phylum Chordata; class Mammalia; order Primates; family Cercopithecidae; genus Trachypithecus; species Trachypithecus francoisi. Next base: position 109,678,580 of record NW_022681465.1, on the reverse strand, counting down.
GAGGAAACACCAGACAAACTCACAGTAAGAACTGTTCTACAAAATAACTGGCTAGTACTCTTCGAAAATGTCAAGGTGATAAAACACAAAGGAAGTATTAGGAACTGTTCTAAATTAAAGGGGATTAAAGAGACAGAATCCTGGATTTCATCCCTGACTGGAAAAAACTAGCTATAAATACATTACTGGGATAATTGATTAGATTTAAATATGGACTATAGATTAGATAATACTATATCAATGTTAAATTTCTTGACTTTGAGAACTGTACTGTCGTTATGTAAGAGAATGTCCTTTTTCTTACAAAACTAGTACAAGAATATTTAGAAGCAACTGGGTATGATACCTACAATTTACTCTAAAATGTGTACACACATAGAATATACATATTATAATATACATATATGTATAGTCATGTGCCTTATAACGATGTTTTGGTCAATGATGGACCACATATACAATAGTGGTCCCATGAATCATAATGGAGCTGAAAAATTCCTATCACCTGGTGATGTCATAGCTGTCATAATGTCATATGCAACACTTTTCTCACATGTTTGTAGTGATGCTGGTTAAACAAACCTACTGTGCTACCGGTCACACAAAGGTATAACACATGCAATTACGTACAGTGCATAATGCTTGACAATGATAATAAATGACTGTGCTACTGGTTTATGTATTTACTACACTAGACTTTAAATCATTGTTTTAGAGCATACTCCTTCTGCTTATAAAATAAAAAGTTAACAGTAAAATCAGCTCAGACAGGTCCTTCAGGAGGTATTCCTGAAGAAGGCATTGTTATCATAAGAGATGACAGCTCTGGCCAGGCATGGTGGCTCATATCTGTAATCCCAGCACTCTGGGAGGCTGAGACTGGAGGATCACTCGAGGTCAGGAGTTCAAGACCAGCCTGGCCAACATGGTGAAACCTCATCTCTACTAAAAGCACAAAAATTAGCTGGGTGTGATGGTGCACATCTGTAATCCCAGCTCCGTGGGAGGCTGAGGCAGGAGAATTGCTTGAACCCGGTAGGTGGAGGTTGCAGTGAGCCAAGATCGAGCCACTGTACTCCAGGCTGGGCAAAAGAGTGAGACTCTGTCTTGGAGAAAAAAAAAAGTTTGAAAAGTTAAAAAATATATAAATATATTTTAATAGAAAAAAGGTTCTAGAATAAGGATATAAAGAAATAAAATATTTCTATATAGCTGTAGAATGCATTTGCATTTAAACTGTGTTATTACAAAAGTGAAAAAAATTTAAAAGTTTATAAAATAACAAAGTTACAGTAAGCTGTTAATTTATTATTGAAAAAAGAAAAATATATTTAAAAATAAACTTAGGATAGCCTAAATGTACAGTGTTGATAAAGTCTACAGTAGTATACAGTAATGTCCTAGGCCTTCACATTCGTTCACCTCTCACTCAGACTCATCTAGAGCAACTTCCAGTCCTACAAGCTTGATTCATGGTAAAGTACCCTAGACAGGTGTACTGTTTTAAATCTTTTTTTTTTTTTTTTTGAGACAGGGCCTCACTCCGTCTCCTAGGTTTGAGTGTAGTGGCACAGTCATGGCTCACTGCAGCCTCAGCCTCCCACGTAGCTGGGACTAAATGCATGTGCCACCACGCCTGGATAATTTTTGTATTTTTTATAGAGATGGGGCTTCGTCATGTTGCCCAGGGTTGTCTTGAACTCCTGGGCTCAAGCAATCTTCCCACCTCGGCCTCCCAAAGTGCTGGGATTACAGGTGTGAGTCACCAAACCTGACCTGTTCTCTAGAGTCTTTGAAAAAGAAAAAAAGCTACTTGTTCATTTCTTTGGCTATAGTAGCTACAATGGACCAGAGTCATTATATGGAATGGGGTTCAAATACCCCTCCCCCAACCAGGTTGCCTAAGTCACAGTTTAGATGCTCCAAATTGTTAAATCAGTATCATGCAAATCTCAGTCAGTGGGTGTTAAGTACTAGAGAAACAGGTAAGGGAAAGTGCATTAGTCAGGCCAGAACTAGAGCTGCCATAGCCGAGTAAAGTTCCCATTTAACTTTCCCTCTTCCAGAGAGGAAAAACCACCCTCATCTGCAGAGACGCAATGGAAAGACAGAGCAGAAACAGTGATCATTGGAGGTGGCTGTGTTGGTGTGAGTCTGGCTTATCACCTGGCCAAAGCAGGAATGAAGGATGTGGTCCTGCTGGAGAAATCAGAGCTCACGGCTGGATCTACCTGGCATGCAGTAAGAAAAGCACCCCAAACTGTCTGAAGGGTGGAATTGTGCATGAGTATAGTCCATTTCCTTCCCGTTCACAACTCCCAACTGTGAGTTCTTTAGAGTGTGTTCCCTTTCAATAGCGTCGGAAGTGCAGTTGTAGTTTAACTGGTGTACTTGCAGATGACAACCAATATTTATGATGTCTTCATCTTGATCATATGGCTTCTGGATTCAAATCCCGGCTTTGCAATTTTCTACCCTTGTGACTTTTGGCAAGTTACGTAAGTTTCCATTTTCTGGTGTCTTAATAGGAATATTAATAGTACTTACCTAATAGGATTGTGATGAAGATTGAGTTAACATGTAAAATTATTGAACACAAAGTATTGAATAATAAATGTTAGCTTTATATGGAGGGATACTGTCTGAGTGAGCCTGGATATGGGCCCAAGATCTTTACCTACACTTCCCTCACCTGCATTTGGTGGTCCTTTTATTTATTTATGGTTTTATTTATTTTTATTTTTATTTTTATGTTTTTTGAGATGAAGTCTTGCTCTGTTCCCAGGCTGGAGTGCAGTGGTGCGATCTCAGCTCACTGCAACTTCTGTCTCCCAGGTTCAAGCGATTCTCTTGCCTCAGCCTCCCGAGTAGTTGGGACTACAGGTGCACACCACCACGACCAGCGAATTTTTGTATTTTTAGTAGAGACGGGGTTTCACCATGTTGGTCAGGCTGGTCTCGATCTCTTGACCTCGTGATCTGCCTGCCTCGGCCTCCCAAAGTGCTGGGATTGCAGGTGTGAACCACCGCGCCCAGCCTTATAATTTTATGCTGTGAGATGATAGTGTGGCCCCCTGAGGACTTGACTATGAGGACTGGAAAAGTGTGACACAGCTTTTGTGTTACATAAGACACAAGGCCAAGTCAGTCTTGCATTCTTCATGGCATGCATAATTGTTCTAGGGCTGCACCATAATTGACTAGGCTTACCTGGAAAGCTGCTCAAGTAGATGAAGGGATTGACACTGCTGTCATATTGCCAAACCAGGGATTTCTGACATCAGCTCAGGATGGGAGAGGAAGTTTTTATGACTGCTGGTGCAGTTTTCTTTTGGGCAGCCTTAGCCCCTGTTCATCATCCCGTTTCATCATTAGCCGTCCTCGGCCGAGAAGAGGTAACAAGAGGGAACCCTGCTTTGAGGGGCTTTTTGACATCTAGCATGTGCTCAAAGTATACGGTAGAGAGTTTAGCGTGAAAAGAGTTGCCTGCTTCCAGCTCAATCTGGGGGAGAGTGCTGCCCAGACTCAAAAGCCCAAAGACCTTGCCTTTGTGGAGCTCACATTCTGGTAGGGCAGACAGAAAACACACCCATCAATGCTACAGAGTAATCACCATGAACAAAAAGTAAAATACAAGCAAGGATGCAAAATAATGGAGGAGGAGAAGAAGGAGGTGCTCGGGAGGATGTTTCAAAGAGGCGACCTGCCAACAGAGACTGCGGAGCAGTGAGCCGGGGGGCCATGAGGCTATTCAGGAAAGGGCATTTAGGCAGGGAAATGTAGGCAAGTGGAAATATCCTTCGAGGGAGGGCTTACACCCTCTCACCACTTCTGAATTGTTACTGAAGGCGTATACTTTAATCTTTGAATGACTTATTTGCTCACTTATACACTGATTTAATGTGGCCTGCATTTGATTTTATTACTATTATTATTATCATTATTTTTTGAGACAGGGTCTTTCTCTGTTGCCCAGGCTGGAGTGCAGTGGTGCAATCATAGCTCACCATAAGCACACACTCCTGGGCTCAGGCGATCCTCTCTGGTAGCTAGGATTATATAGGTGCACACTACCGTGCCCAGCTATTTTCTTAATATTTTTTAGAAATGGGAAATATTTTAAATATTTTAAAATATTTCCCAAAATGGGCTCACTATGTTGCCCAGGCTGGTCTTGAACTCCTGGCCTCAAATGAACCTCCAGCCTCAGCCTCCCAAGACTTTAGAATTACAGGCATGAGCCATCACACCTGGCCTGGCCTGCATTTTAGAAGAGGTTACAGGATTCCTTAAGATTTTGTTTCTTAGATGTCTCATAAATAAAAAGCAACATACCCTTAATCTAAAAGTTAACTACGCAAAATATTTTTTTCTTAAACACAAAGATACCAAAGTGAGTGGGGAAAGGCATTATCCTGCTTTGCATACAGGGTATTAGGCTATGGTTTACAAAATGAGGATCCACGCAGTGTGAGTTCAAGGCAGAATCAGGCATCAGAAGCCAGGTTATTTGGCCCCCATGGAATAAAAGAGAGTTGTCCTAGGAAGTTGATTCTAGGGTTTTTTTGCAAGTCAAAGATGCCTCCCTTTGAGCAGCAGTATGAAGAAATCCAACATATTAGGGTTTTTTTTTTTTTTTTTTGAGACAGAGTTTCACTCTGTCACCCAGGCTGGAGTGCACTGGCGTGATCATGACTCAATGCAGCCTCAACCTGCGGGACTCAAGCAATGCTCCCACATCAGCACCTGTAGCTGGGACCACAGGTGTGCACCACCACACCTTGCTAATTTTTAAAATTTTTTGTAGCGATGAGGTCTCCCTACATTGTCCAGGCTGGCCTCAAACTCCTGGGCTCAAGCAATCCTCCCACTTTAGCCTCTGAAAGTGAAGTGCTGGGATTATAGGCTTGAGCCACTGAGCCTGGTCACATTAAGAATTTTTTTTTTTTTTTTGAGACAGTCTCGCTCTGTTGCCAGGCTGAGGTACAGTGGTGTGATCTCAGCTCACGGCAACCTCTGCCTCCCAGGTTCAAGAGATTCTCCTGCCTCGGCCTCCCGAGTAGCTGGGACTACAGGTGCGCACCACCATACCCAGCTAATTTTTGTATTTTTAGCAGAGACGAAGTTTTAGCATGTTGGCCAGGATGGTCTCAATCTCTTGACCTCACGATCTGCCCTCCTCAGCCTCCCAAAGTGCTGGGATTACAGGTGTGAGCCACCGTGACCGGCTGATACTAGGAATTTTTAACACAGAGATATTTGTGGAGTAGATCTGAGAATAAGGAAGGTTGCAGAGCCAGCTAACAGGGGCAGACTATAAAAATAAAGGCAGTTTCCCTGAAACATGGTATGTGCTCCATGAGAGAAGTGACTAAAGAGTGTGGGAATTAAATGCTTGGAGAGGAAAGTACGCCTGCAAAGTGAATCTTCTAAATGGAATCACAAAACCATAAGGTTTTAACAAGACTGCTTTGTCAGCTCATGATACACCTAATAGTATAGAGCATTTCATGTGGATGCAGGGAAACAAGAGAGGATGGAGCGAGAAGGAGGTTTGGAGCTCGGGATCCCCAGGAGGGGCTGCCCCTTGGGATGGCACCAAAGCAGATGTTTGGAGAGCTGAGGACTAAAGATTCAGGATGAACCATTTGGGGTGTAGGAGGCAATATAAGAACTTTCCATTTGTTTTTGTCTGCAAATATAAGAAAGAATGTAAGCTTTACTGATACTTATCAATAGCCCTCACATTTGATGTGGACAATGTGTTGCGTATGATTTCAAGGTTGACTACGCGGGAGGTTGGCACTTCCTGGTGGGAGTGTCCTCATTCTTTCTCTTGTCTTCCGTGTACCATGACATAGTGCAGATTTCATGCTCTAGGATATCATCACTGTGATTAGCTTTATAGAAACAGGGCTTTAAAATAATATAATGTATGATGAAAGGGAGAGGGGTGAACTTTAGAGTGTTGTATTACATAGAGGTTTGCTGGTTATCCACTAGCAGTAGCTAAAAGAGTTGTGAATGCAAATGGCTGCCAGTCATTTCTACATAGCAGATTATATATTAAAAAAATAGTGCAGCCTGTCCCTTCACAGAAAAAGTGATGCTTTGAGTAAGTGAGAAATAATTGCCTTTTGCAAAACAGTCCTGTTGGGAAGAGAGCATTTTGAAAAGGGATGTTTGGAAATGTTGGTATTATTATTAGGTTTTCTGCCCCACAATGATATGTATCACATAGAAAAACTCTCATATATGTGAGAAATACATTTTTAGCCCATTTCAAATTTTTTCTAAATGAGGAGTTTCAATAGGATTTGTTCCTATTTACTTAAAATACAAAAAATGCGATACCTTCCAACTAGTTTGTAACAACTGGCAGACACGAGAACATGAAATGTCATAGTCAAATGTGAAGAGAAACCTTCATATGAGTGTTGACTGAGGCGGAGGAAGGGGTGTCAGCATGCAGAGACCCAGCCAGTCGTGCCCTTCTCTCACTTGGGTCTGTGCATCACTGATCGGTGTCTTCTGCAGCTATACAGCCATTAAAAGCAGTCTCAAAATAATGTAAAGCCAGAACCAGGCCTTCACATTGCTGTCTTACAAATGTTAATGTAGCACAGATATTCTAATAATGACATGTGTTAATCACATAGCTCTCGCTATAGTGTTCTTAATAAGCTTCATATGCAAAAACTTTTCCACACAATATATAAAATAAAAAGTGTTTTGAGTACTTCACTTATTCTAAGTTGTTTTTTTGTGTTTATGATCTCTATTAATATTTAGTATCACATGTAAGGAAAGAGATACACGTATTTTAGTGGTTAGGTTCAAAACTTTGTACTGGGTGTAAATGTATGGAAAGATTTGGAGCCACTGGAATATAGGTTGATTTGACATCGGTCACTGGACTTTTTGAGGTAGTTGAGGCTCATGAGATGGGGGAGGGTTGTTAAAGAGATAGGGGAAGTACTAGTTAGCATCCATTATGCTATCCATTATTTAGCATCCAGTGGTGAATTTTCTAACTCCATCATTCCTTTTATACTAATTAATTGTCAGTCTAAGGAAGAGCTTTACATTCTCCTCTATTTATTTATTTATTTATCTCAATGAAGATTTATAAATTCTTAATTTATTTAAAGGGTTGTATTCTTAATGATTACATCTCTGTTTCATCTTCCCTTCCTTATCTTCCCCACCAACTGCAATCACTGTTTCCAAACGATAGCTAAACTCCTTTCCTATGACGTCCGTGACCTTTCTAGCATCTTCTCTTTCCCGAGTTTCACAGCTACTATGTGTCTGGGACTCAATCATTTACCCGTGATTTAATTGTTTCATGTATGAAACTTTCATAACCTCAATCAGACTATAAAATCCTGAGTGATAAGAATAATGTTTTCTCCTTCTTTCAGACTTCTCATTTAATATGTCCTTGTTGAAGTCACAGAAGAGAAAAACATTGTGCCATCTTCATATTCAAGTCTGGCACTTAAATTAAAAGATATCATGTGTGATGTCACTTTCAAATAATTTAAATAGAAGCACTAATATGGGTAGCCCCAAATTTTAAACAGATTTTAAAAGCCAATATATAAAAGAAAGGGTATAAAAATTAAATAATTTTTATGTCTGAGTGAGAAAATTGAGTCCATATCTTATTTCTGACTATCGCAGCAGCAAGGAAAAGAAGGTAGTGTGAATTGTTTAATAGAACTGGGTATACCGTTGCAGTAAGGGAGACTAACTTTTCCTTGACAACGAATTTCTAAAAGAATTTGTTACCTACACCAAGTACATTGGGCTAAATGTCTTCAGTAAGAGTTTTTGAAAAATGAACCAATGTGACCTTTTCAAGTGAAAGAGAATTAACTTAAAATTTCACTCCAGAAGAGGATTGTGTCATGTAGATAGATAATTTTCCAGTGGTCTAGTTTAACCTAGGTATGAAGCTTAGAGGATCTTGAGGAGTGGATGGTGATCGATACCCCAGGCTAGTGCTTGTGATGACCAGATTTCTCAACTGACAATATATATTGCCAGTTTTATATAGGACATATATATAGGACATATGTTGAAGACAAAATGGGGGTCACCAGCAGATACCTGAAGGCCTGGGATTCTCTATTATTGAACCAAGAAAGTTTGCATGCACACTGGATACCAACATGTTAAAGCAGCAGGGCATGGTTGGCCGTGAAGTTTAAGAGCTTGGCTTACAGATGCATTGTAATGGAATCCCTTCTCTGCTTCCACATGGAGCTGTGCTACTGGATGACCTGTAAGCTGGGCCAGGATTTTTCTAAAAAAAAAAAAAAATATATATATATATATATATATGTACGTGTGTGTGTGTGTGTGTGTGTGTGTATATATATATATATCTCAGCCATGGGTATGTCCAGATGCTTGAACAAGTACTGGATAGAAGCCCCAGGATTTTGGTTATAAAGGATGATTGACAAACTTTAATGGAGTATTTGAGTGCAGGAGGATCAGATGCTCACCACTACCATAGAAGTACCTTATCAATACTCATAAGTAGATTTTACTGTGAACAGATTGTGTTCTGATGAGCTTTCCAGAATAAATTAGCTGCCCAGTGAGGCCCCAGACACTCGAGTGAAACTGCTTCATATAATTGCTTAGAATTCTTTGTCTGGATTCCACATTACATTTGCCAGATTTGAGAAAAGGGGGTTTTAGTGTAGCTAATGTTTAGATACTTTTTTCTCTGAGAATAATCAATCAATATTATTCAACAAAGATTTTCAGTGTACCACCTATGTGCTCATCAAACAGGTTAAGCTTTGACAAAAGTCTGTTCACCTATTCATCAGGCTCTAGTGATAAGGAATTTTCTAGTTCTTAAATTTTACAATTTCAGGAAAGGGCCAGGAGGGCTGCTCCATTTAAGAGAAGGGTGGAGGCTGGATCAAAGAAGATCCTATGCTAGTCCATGGTCCTTCTGCTTAAGGGAACACACACATGGTTTTCCGGCTTGAGTCCACATTGTTATGCCATTCACACATTACTTTTTTTGTTGTTGTTTTTTGAGACAGAGTCTCACTCTGTGACCCAGGCTGGAGTGCAATGGCGTGATCTTGGCTCACTGCAACCTCTGCCTCCCAGGTTCAAGCAATTCTCCTGCCTCAGCCTCCCAAGTAGCTGGGATTGCAGGCACGCACCACCATGCCTGGCTAATTTTTTGTATCTTTAGTAGAGATGGGGTTTCTCCATGTTGGCCAGGCTCGTCTTGAACTCCTGACCTCAGGTAATCCACCCACCTCAGCCTCCCAAAGTGCTGGGATTACAGGCGTGAGCCACCGCACCTGGCCTCCCCAACACTTTTATTGATTGATTGATTGATTGATTGAGATGGAGTTTCGCTCTTTTGCCCAGGCTGGAGTGCAGTGGCATGATCTTGGCTCACTGCAACCTCCGCCTTTTAGTTTCAAGCAATTCTGCTGCCTCAGCCTCCTGAGTAGCTGGGATTATAGGCGCCCGTCACCATGCACAACTAATTTTTGTATTTTTAATAGAGACAGGGTTTCACCATGTTGGCCAGGCTGGTCTCAAACTCCTGACCTCGTGATCTGCCCATCTTGGCCTCCCAACATACTTTTCTATATAGTCATATATAGGACTATATAGCATATAGTCCTAAACCTTCCATCTAAATCATCCCATTTCTGAATCTCTGTACAATGCTCTCCATGTTAGCTTTTTTTTTTTTTTTTTTTTTTTTTTTTTGAGACGGAGTCTCGCTCTGTCGCCCATAAGTCCCATGTTAGCTTTTAGGGACTTAACATATATGTTTGTTGGCTGGCTCTCACCTTACTCACGTAGTTCACATTGCTTCTTAAAACCTGTCATGAGTCTTATGCTCTGGTGTGCTCAAACTGGTGCTGATGTGTTCTCATTCCAAAGGACTGGCTGGTGCTTCTCAGTTTCTTTCCAGCATTAAATTATTGCTTAACACATAAACTGTCAACTTTTGAGAATGTTAATTTTTTTCAGTATTTCTTTTCCTCTCTGCTTTTAAGGCAGGTTTAACAACTTACTTTCATCCTGGAATAAACTTGAAGAAAATACATTATGATAGCATCAAACTTTATGAGAAACTGGAAGAAGAAACTGGGCAGGTAAAGGCATTTAACTTGAATCTGTTATGTCGGCCTCTCAGAAACATGTAAGATTTCTGAAGGATTTTGATGCATCATTGTGTATGACTGTGTGAAGTGCCTGATGTAGTAGAGGAATATGATGAGAGCTTAAGGTAAGAACCTCTAGAGTTTGCTTTAAAATCAACTTAATTTCTCAAAGTGTATTATTCATGTCATGAACTGTTCTTTATTTTTTAAATGAAGAAAGAATAAAAAGCAGCTTTCAAACGTATCTTTAGCCAGTTACTATATCTAGAAACTAAGAAATCGGAGTCTTTCAGCAATTGCATTGCAAAGGATCTGACAATGGAATGTACCAGATTGTTGCATGCCTTTGAACAGTACTTCATTAAAAGCTCCTCACTTTCATGTTTATTCCTTCTCATATTTGCTCATACTCTCAAAATAAAATGGCAGGCAAAATAATATCCATAGGCTAAGACTGAGTTCTGCTCAAATTTTCCATGTCACTTCCCTTGCCTAAACCATCCAATGGCTCCCCACAGTCTACCGGACAAAGCCAAAGGATTAGCATGGCCTTAGGAACATGACCTTTGTCAACTGACCTCTGCCTGCTGTCCCAACAGTTTCTTTTGCCACTCTTCCCTCTGCTTATCTGCTTCAGCTACTCTCAATAACATATAGTTTTGGAATGCGCTGAGCTCTCTCAAATCACTGCTTTTTGTTTGTGTTGTGTTTTGTTCTGTTTTCTGCTGCTTCCTCTGAAACAACATACCCCCTGGCCCCATCTTCAGCATCCACCTTCCCCAGGGTAACCCCCTTTGAGAAGTCTTCCTTGACTTTTCCTGCCTGCTAGGCAGGTCAAAGCTGGAGGTCGCATCTCTTGGTTCTCAGAGCATTTGTGCACACTTCTCTTATAACTTGAGTCTCTCTCTATTGTAATTATTGATTTACTTGTTGATCCTCCCAAAAGTAACTTGAGGGCAAGGGCTATATCTTTTATCTCTGTAACTGAGTGTTTGGCAAACTGAAGGACTGTAATAAATGTTAAATGAATGTTTAATTCAATTCAGACAATCTAAGCATTATAACATTTTGATTCTACGTAATCTCTCCTTAAATTTTTTGTCTGTCTCTTTTTCATACAGTTTTTTTTCACTCTGTACATTAATACTCGTTCCATGCTCTATGATTTTGCATTTAGCTGTCTGTCTTCAACTGTGGGGTGTAAATGCCACTTAGGCAGAGTCTTTACCTTTCTTGTTCACTCCGACATCTATGGGGCTTAGAATGGTGCCTGGCACCGAAGAGGCACTTAGTAAATATGGTAATTGCTGAATAAGTGTCTTTTAATAAGATGCAAATATTTTAATAGTTATTTCTTTTGCTCATAATAAATCTTTTTGTACAGCTGCATTTTTATTATACTGGAGCAGAACCATGTTTGAGTACCACATAATGACTCATTTATATGTTTTTATTGGAATTATTGTCACAGGTGGTGGGATTCCATCAGCCAGGTAGTATCAGACTTGCTACCACCCCTGTAAGGGTAGATGAATTTAAATATCAAATGACTCGGACTGGCTGGCATGCAACAGAACAGTATATCATTGAACCTGAAAAAATTCAAGAGATGTTCCCTTTACTCAACATGAATAAGGTATTTATCTTAAAGGCATTTTTACCATTTGTTAAGTAAAAATTAGAAAAAGTTATTAAGAAGTTAACTAAAAACAGAAAACTTTGTATACACATTTTAAATGTGGCAAAATCATGTGATTAATTTTGGAATTTGGGTAATTTACAAGGTGGGCTGTTATATACAGTAAATGATATATAAAAAGGTAATGATAAATCTTGTTTTTCACCTATGACAATTGATTAAACATTTTCAATACCTTTCCATTATTGTGTTCCCCAGATCTAAGGGTTTCCATACACAAATCTTCTGTTTGAGAACACAGGGAGAATGATAACCTGATATGATAAATGTCTAGAAAGACTGTGGTATTAAAATGTTTTAAAAATCAAATTAAGAAATGCCATGGTACATTGCTTTACAAATATCACCTAGCTTATAGCTGTACTCTCCTTACAGACTCTGTGCCAGGTACAGATCTAGATTTATACTGCATTTGCCTGAGATAATCTACTTGACATGAAATTTAGTGTTTTTTCCTACTGGGTAATAATTCCTTTTGAATGATAATAACAATGACTAACACTTACTATAGCACATATTTATGTACCAGTTAGTATGCTAAGTCCTTACATGCATAATTTCATGTAATCGTCACAATAATAGTATGAGGCAGGCCAGAGGCCATGGCTCACTCCTGTAATCCCAGCATGTGGGTAGGCCAAGGTGGGGGCATTGCTTGAGGCCAGGAGTTCAAGATCAGCCTAGGCAACATACTGAGACCTCGTCTCTACAAACTCACACACACACACAAAATTAGCTGACTGTGGGGTAGTAGGACTCCATCTGTAGTCCTAGCTACTTGGGAGGCTGAGGCAAGAGGATCTCTTGAGCCTAGGAGTTTGAGGTTATAGTGAGCTATGATTACGTTACTGTACTCCAGCCTAGGGAATGAAGTGACAGCCTGTCTCTAAAATTTAAAAAATAAAAAAAAAAAATTCTATCTATATCTGGGTTATGTGGTATATATTATTGTTAAACAAGAAATTTTAGCTTAGACAGTTTACATAGTGAATCCAAGCTCATTCACTGGAAAGAGCTGGAGTGGAGATTTGAACCCAGGCTCTCTGACTCCCTTGCATTATACATACTGCCCAAGTGTATTAGATGGGGCTGTTGGGGAAACACATGCTTATTTCCCTGCTGGTGACCACTGCAGTGGTTCCAGTCTCTGAAGGTTCATATCATTGACCTGGGCGCTAGAGTTGTTTGCCTTTGCGAGTCTTCACAGGCTGCTGGCACTCCCTTGTCTGTAGTTGTGTGTGATACCAGTGTGATGGCAGATTGATGTTGCACTACATTGTCTGCATTGAAATTTTACCTCCACTGCCAGTAAGGATATACTTATATTTGTTTATATGTCAATCCTGAATGCTTTGCTGGAACTCCTCACTGTCATGAATTTTTCTCAAGGGCATTCATTAAGCAATGGGAAGATCTGTGAAGGGTATTCTCTGCATCTGGGAGAGGGTACCAAACCAAATGGATGTGGAATCACTACAATGAGGTCATATCCATTATAAAACACCTGTGTGACATTTGGAAGTCTTTAGAAATGTGAATTCCCTTAAAATAGAAAGTCCTTTGTACAAGACCTATAATAAATGAAAGGATTGAATTCGTAATCAAAAACTTCCCACGAAGAAAACCCCAAGCCTGGATGACTTCACTAGTTAATTTTACCAGATATTTAGAGAAGAACTTAATACCAATCTCTCTCAACCTCTTCCAAAATAGAAGAAAAGCGAATGCCTCTCAACTCATTCTATGAGGCCAGTATTGTCCTTATAACAAAATCAGACAAATGCATCCCCCCAAAAAGAAAGACTGGTATCCATTTTGAACATAGATACAAAAATCTTCAACAAAATACTAGCAAACTGAATTCAGCAACATATAAAACAGATTATACAGTATGACCAAATGGAGTGTATTCCAGGAATGCAGGGTTGGTTTAGCATCTAAAAATTAATCAGTGGAACAATACTACATTAATAGAATAAAGGACAAACTGCACAATTATGTCAATAGATACAGAAAAGACATTTGACAAAAGCTCCTTGCTTGTATTTGGTGCTCAGCCAATTTTTGTTGAATAGATGAGACCTGTATATAATATTTCACTGATCATTCTATGAACCTATCCCATCTGAGTTTCATTCTTCTTTGTTCTCCCCACAGTACCTTGCCTGAAGGCCTAAAACAAAGTAGATATTCAATGATTAATTGCTGAATTATTGAATCAAACATAAATTTCCTGACACCAGATATATTATTTAACATGTAATTTATTAACAGTATTAAACAATTAAATATAAATTATAATTGATATATCAATTGGAATTAGATTTGGCTTCAAATGTCAGAAACCAAAATAAGGTGTAAACAAGAAAGAGGTTTATTTCTCTTTCTTTTCAGCAGTCCAGGACTTGAATGGTGGCTTTTTCATGAAGTCTTCAGGGGTCCAGTTACTTTCCAGATCAAGAAACAATTTTAATGTCCAGTTTTACTATACGTTTGCTAGCAGGAGGTATTTTTACTGAGTAATAAGTATATATTTGTTTGTATATTGACTCTGCTATGATTGATTTAGGTTTTAGCTGGATTGTATAATCCTGGAGATGGTCACATTGATCCTTATTCTCTAACTATGGCCCTGGCTGCTGGGGCTAGGAAATATGGTGCCCTTTTAAAATATCCTGCACCAGTAGCTTCTCTGAAAGCCAGGTCAGATGGAACATGGGACGTGGAAACACCACAGGGGTCTATGAGAGCAAATAGAATTGTGAATGCTGCAGGTAAGCATATCGGTGTTTTTCTGAAATTTCTGTCTTTTTAAGTGCCAAAGAAAGAAGATATTTAGCTATAATGTTTCATACTATGGATGTTGTCATGAAGCACTGTGATGCTCCCAAATTAAACATTTTGTCTGTTTCTAAGTGACAAAGCCCTCCCTCCATCACTTTGCTCTTGGTGGATGCGCTAACACTCTGTCCTTGGTTATCCATAAAAACTTGCTTATTTCCTCCATTCTGCATTTTATTTTGCTCCAGATTGTGTTTTTCCAAATTATGCTGCTTTTTCCTTCCTGTGTTCACTGTTTCTGTATATGAATAACCAAATTCTAGTGTTGAAGTTCATAAGCATCCTTTTTGTGTCCAGTTTGCTTTTTAGGGCAGATTTGATCATTTGGGTTCTATCTCATCCATTTCTGATGACTTTTGACTCTAGTTGAAAAAGTTTTTAAACCCTTTTCCTTCTAGAACATTATTAAACATGTTTTATAATCTTCTCTTTTGGTTGTTCTGTTACAGTTTGGACTCAGAGTAGTGAAGCCAAAAGGGATATTTGGGATAATCCAACAACACACTCATTTTCATTTGCAGAGGCAAGGTCCAAAAGGGTCATGTTACTTGGCCAAGTGGCCACTGATCGTTATGTCAGAGCCAGGACTGGCATCTGGCCTTTTGATTCTTGAGTTAATACACTTTCGAATAGGTGGATTGCATGTCAAGTCATTTTGAACTATCACACATGCAAAATAAATTATAGTGAAAATACTTGTGCATTCTAAACTGGGATAATAGTTTATATTTTCCTATGGTTTATAATGTTTACTTTAAAACCGAAAATAAGCATGAGGCAGTGACTGATTTTCTTTGAGAATGAAAATAATCTTTATTATTTATCTGATCAAATGATATCCCATGAGGACAAGCCAGAAACTCATACCCTTATGATTCTTTTCTCTGTATTGTAACTTTTGAGATACATATATATATATAATATGTTATATATATATTTTTTTGAGATGAAGTTTTGCTCTTGTCCCCCAGGCTGGAGCGCAATGGTACAATCTCGGCTCACTGCAACCTCCACCTCCCGGTTTCAAGTGATTCTCCTGTCTCAGCCTCCTGAGTGGCAGGGATTACAGGCACCTGCCACCATGCCCGGCTAATTTTTGTATTTTTAGTAGAGACGGGGTTTCAGCATGTTGCCCAGGCTGGTCTCAAACTCCTGACCTCAGGTGATTCACCTGCCTCGGCCTCCAAAAGTGCTGGGATTACAGGCGTGAGCCACAGTGTCCAGCCAATTGATATAATTTTTTAACAAAGCATTTTTGATGGTCCTAGAGACAAAGTCATGTCTTCAATATTTAAGTCTAAATTAGTTATTTCCAAATTCTCTTACCCATGCCTCCTATTTGAAAAGCAATAAAATATCATGCTTTCTTTAATATAATTTGAAATTTGCAATAATATAAAATAACTTGCCTAAAAAGTAAGAGCAGTGGTATAATACAACATTGCATTGTTTTTGAGCCTCCCTTTCCCTCCAGTCTCCATCTGACACTATACTCTCTTAATGCCCTTAGGAATCTCTGGTCTAAATTCTGTCAGAAAACTTAAGGCAATGAAATAATTCTGACTTTTTTCTAAGTAGCAAGGATTCTTTGTAATTTTGCAACTTTTTCTATAGTCTCATGAATTCAGGCCCTAAAAACATTTGACTGTTTTCATCATGATAGCAAATACTAAAGTAACATACTGAGACTTCCACATCCAGCACCTGTGGCAGACATTGCTAATCAATCACTACACTCATTTCAGATGGGCTTGGACAAAGCCCCACCATTTTTCTCAACACAGTACTTTAGGCAGTCATACATTCCTGATTGATATTTTGAGAAATAACGTAGAAGACCTTTATTTAACACATTTATCCATTGTTTTCCTAAAATGGATCAACATACATACATAATGAGTTGTCATTGTAATACTTTTTTTTTCTAAACCACATACTGTAACAAATAAGGAATCACTGAAGAGGAAGACTGAATGATCTCCAAAGAGATCTGACCTAAACCCATAACACTAGTTACCAGATGAAGCTTTCTCTGCAGCTGTGAAATCTTGTGGGGTGATGGGGTGCAGGAGGGCAGGGAAAGGAGGTCCTTGAGAACAGCTGTCTCATGCTGGCCTGGAAAACAAGTCCCTGAAATTAGGACAGAGTGGCCCTGCATGGAGTGGTAATGTCTCCCTCTTTCCTTTGTTCTTGTGCTTTTTGCCTAGCCACTTCTACTCCCTTTTCCTAGTAACTCCAGGCAGCTCCTTGCTGAAACTTGTGGGAAGTAACTTATCTCAATTCTTTATCTCGTTCAGATCAGACCTCTGCTCCCTAATCTTTTTTTTTTTTTTTCTTTTTCTCTTCCATCTCTTTTCTTCCACTGGGTAAAAGTTACCAAGAAAATCTAACTGATTACATATTAGCAGTCCACAGGAGGTGTGGAGGGGTGTGTGTGTGTGTGTGTGTGTGTGTGTGTTTAATTATCTGTAAGTCTGTTTTCAAAAAATCTTTATTTAAAGCATAGAAGATCCCCCAAAGGGTAAGCCTCAGTAATTGGGAACAAAAGTTTGGATATGCTCCCTTCTGGAACTGAAGCTAACAAAGATCAATTTTATGAATAAAAGCAACCATCTGCAGTAGGCATCATGTTATAATAAAATGAGTGGAGAGTGTGTGGCTGGTGGAATGTTTCTCACAGTTTCTCAGTGACCATAGTATCTCCCAAATTCGGGCAAGGCCCTCAGACCAGCACTGAAATCTGATTAAAGGAACCAGGATATGGACTTAGAAATACAACCAAAGTGAAAAAGATGTAAAGGCTGCTGGGTCTGCAGGGTATCCATAAAAAGAAAAGTCTAAGAGTAAAAATTTGTCAGCTGATGTGTTTCTGGCATTGTCCATGGCAGTGGTGCTCTGTGGCCCAGAGACATAGACATTGCCAACTGAGTGACTTGGGTGAGTTACTTATGTGTAAAATGGGCATAATGTCCCCCATCTTGAAAAGTTATTATGGGCAGTAAATAAGCTAATAATGTAAAGTACCCAGCACAGGGCTCACCAGGTAGAAAGCAGTAAAAAAATTAGGTAATTATTATGATCATTGCAATTATTTCCTTCATATTCCATGCCCTAGTCTGGGAGACACTAGCATCAGGTTATGATAGCTTCTTGGTACCAGATTTAAGACTGCTCAACTGCTTTGTTTTCCAATTTACTAGCAGAGTGGGTGTAGAATCCAGCACCGATTCTGCTGATAAGTTGACTTCCCAAAGAGCTTGGTTATCAAACTAGTGTGCATAAGAATCACCTTGGGAAGTTTCCCAAGCTTCAAAAAGATTCTAATTCAGGTGGTCTGGGTAGGTTCTCAGAAGCTGCATTTTAAATAACTACTCCAGGTGCTATACTGTCTGTACTAGATGATCTGCAAGAAAATCTTTAAAGAAACACTATTGTGTAGGTGTTTCTACAGGAGAGAGAATATAATGACTGTATTCTGAGCTAGCAGAACTGGGGAAGTTCCTGATGCTTCCGACCTCTTGATGGGCAGTAGTCTAACTTGCCTTTAGTTACTGAAGCTTTCCAAATTGGCTTCACTTTACCCTTTCACTCAGGTGCAGCTCAGGGACGCGGGCGGGTACCAGTTATTATGATGCAGGCTTTTTCTCCACGTGGTGTTGAACGTTTCTCTTGACCTCATTTCCAATTGACTCATTAAATCTGAGATAACTTTGTAAAATTTACTTAAGAATTTTCCTAACATGGCAAATCAGAAATGTGATTGGGTTATGCTCACACGAAGCTCAGTGTTCAGCCAAAAAGACTTGCTTAATTGTGTCTGATACTCTGCATTAAAGCATGAGGCCATCATTGTCATCATATAAACCATCTAGTAGACGTAAACTTGTCTGTGAACCTTCAGCCTGCATTTTAACCTCATTTTTATTAATCACTGCATTTTTAAAAAATGGAAGCCATTTCCAGTAGTCATTTTTAATTGACACTTCGCTTCAGTTGTTTTTCAGGTGATAATGATAGATTTTAGAATGAATCTTCTACACTTGTCTCTCTTCCCTTGGACTTAGTGGGTGAGTGATCAGGCAGGAGTTGAAGTGTAACTCTAGCTAGATTTAGGTTAATTTGACGTATAGAAGAAGAGAATGCTAAAGACACCAGCCCCATAGATGTCTATGGGTAAAACAGCTTGCTGTGGGATTTGAAGTAATATAGTGATATGATACTTCTGTATACATTTCTAGTTTATATTAATGATGAAGTGCATTAATAAGCAAGCAATTGGACTCAGAAATTCATAAATACGTTTGAATAGGACAGAATTTCTTTTTTCAATTTCTGTTTTTAATTGAAACAAATATATTGAGGATATTGTAGCAGTTTGAATTGCTAGGCTAAATATTTTGATTTTTGTATATTCAAAAAATGTTCTAGTGTATATAACTAGAATATGTGGCTTTGCTATATTTTCGTATACAGTCCAGACATTGGTAATTCACATCTTCCTACTAGCAAGAGTAAATTAAGTCTCAAAATTACTAAAAGACCAACACGCCTATACTTGGGGAGACTGAGTTGGGCAGATTGCTTGAGCCCAGGAGTTCAAGACCAGCCTGGGCAACATGGCAAAACCCTGTCTCCATAAAAGATACAAAATTAGCCAGGCGTGGTGATATATGCCTATAGTCCCATCTACTCAGGAGGCTGAGATGAGAGGATCACCTGATCCTGGGAGGTTGAGGCTGCAGTGAGTTATGATTGCACCACTGCCCTCCATTGCAGCCTGGGCAACAGAGTGAGACCATGTCTCAAAAACAAAACAAAACAGGCCAGGTGTGGTGGCTCACACCTATGATCCCAGCACTTTGGGAGCCGGAGGCAGTGGATTACCTGAGGTCAGGAGTTCGAGATCAGCCTGGTCAAAATGGTGAAATCCCATCTCTACTAAAAATACAAAAATTAGTCGGGCATGGTGGCGGATACCTGTAATCCCAGTTACTCAGGAGGCTGAGGCAGGAGAAGGCTTGAATCCAGGAGGCAGAGGTTGTAGTAAGCCAAGATCATGCCACTTCACTCCAGCCTGTACAACTGAGCGAGACTCTGTCTCAAAAAACAAAACAAAATAACATCGGCAAATAGCTCCAATGCCCACAGTTAGATTTCTGGCTTGCAAATGGGTATCCATTTCTGGATTTATTATACAAGTGTGACCAACTTAGCCATTGCAACAAACAAAATAATAGAATGCAAAGGAACGGTTTAGGTGGTTACAAGGAAATAAACTTACACACACAAGTACATAATCTAGGTTCCCAGACTGATTCATAATTGATGATTCTCTGTCTAGCTTGGAACCTCATAATGATAGAGACTTCAGAACTCCTTATTAGATTCAGAAAAACAGCAGAGACAGTAATGGTTAAAAACTTATTGTGTAACTCCTAAAGAAATAAATAGGTTCGTGTAATCATTTCAATGATCACTCAAAATTATGATGAAACAAACAAGCAAATAGAACTCCCTGCCCCCAGATCATCTAACGATGGTCAGTCAACACCATATCCTTGCCAAATAATAGCATTTTTATTATTTTAGATTATAAAATCCCTTTATACAGTGAAGGTGCCTTGGATTTTAAAAATAAAGTCTGCTGCAAGAAAAACCAATAAGATGTGATGATTACAGGATGTCCAGTGTGGCCTTGGGCATGTCTTACTCTACTAGCCTTTAGCTCCCACATCTGTGTACTGAAGGGTCATCATGGGAAAGAATCCAGGGTCCTTTCAGCCACAGATTATCCAGTTCTATCTTTTGCAAATGAAAAAAGTAACATTCACCTCCACAAATAAGACAATCTTCGTGCTAACAGTGAAGTGAGAAACATTTGTCTAGGGAACTCCCCGCCTACTTATGAGACCAATCTCCCCTTTCTTGTGGCTTCTCTTTCTACCTAGTTTTGACTTCTGGTGCTTTTGTGCCTTTACAATAAAGGATCTTACAAACTTATTCAAACTAAACTTTTAAAACAACAGATAAAACTTAATGTGCTTTCTCTCCCAAAGTATGCACCATTTTCAAATTTTAACTTAACAGAACAATCTTGTATTTTTGGAATTTTAGGCATCAACAATTTGGGGAGAATAGGGCTTAGAGGATAGAAGAGTTGGCTTGTAGGGCTTCCTTAGGTATATCATTATGTATTAGGTTGGTCACAGCAACACGGGGGCCTCTTCCTTTTCCTGACTGTCCCTGTCAACAAAGAGGGGCAGTCTGTAACAGTGCTTCTTGTTGACATTTGTACATGTTGTATATTTGGGTTGTTTGTTTTTTCTTTCAAATAAATTTTTTTTGTTTTTTTCCTGCCTACCTTTGCTTATGGGCAACAACATTTTCAGGAATGGAGTTCCCCTAGATCACAGATATCTTCGAATCTCTGGGCAATGCAAAGTATTGTCTTCTCTTTCCCCATTCAGTTTTGCAATGACAAAAAGTTTAAAGATTGTTATGACATTTATTAGACTTTGCCATGAGTATTTAAGCCTTTTAAACATTTTATTCTAATATAAATTGCTATGTGAGTGTCAGTTGTGTATTTATATATGTGCTGACACTTTTAAATGATTTTTTTGTTTAAGGATTTTGGGCTCATGAAGTAGGTAAAATGATTGGACTAGAACATCCTCTCATTCCGGTTCAACATCAATATGTTGTTACATCAACTATACCTGAAGTGAAAGCTTTGAAACAAGAACTCCCTGTGCTCCGTGACCTGGAAGGATCATACTATCTCCGACAGGAAAGGGATGGGCTTTTGTTTGGTCCATATGAAAGTCAGCAGAAAATGAAAGTTCAGGACTCCTGGGTCACCAATGGAGTTCCTCCAGGTGGGTTCAGCAAATGAAAGTGTGTGCTGGTCAGACACGAATGGTTCATCCTCTCCATGACTGGGGGATGGCTGTAGAATAAGACAACAGCATAATACTAGACTAATTCAGATACCTGGGACATTGGAGGTGATGGGTTTGAGGTGAGCTCTGTTCTCATATCCCTTTGAACAATCACAGCAGGGAGTGGGGGGAAAGAAAGATATAGCTGATGGTAGAGAAGCTGAAGAAACATTTCTAGCTGCTTTGAAAGGTTCCAGATACATTTTTACCTGCCCACACAACCTCCTGCCTCCCCGTTTTTTCCTCAATCCACTGCCAGCTTGGTCTACTTTCAAGATTTGAATATAGATGCTATTGTGCTTTTACAGCTGGAAACACAACTGATATCAAAGGCCAGATATCCATCCTACTAAGAATGAAAACCCGAGAGTCTATAACAGAGCAGGGTTTTTGGTACTGTAAACAGAGTACTTCCCATGCTACGAAAATGGATATGGAAAAGGCTTGTGCCTCTATGCCAAAGCAGGGGATACTATAGTTTCTCTTTCAAGTTCTTTAAGGGAGATGGGTCTGTTTTTGCTTTTCATGAAATACTTCCACAGAGCCAGATTGAAGATTGGGTCATCTAAGGAGGTATCTCAGGTTTTAATCTATAAAAAGAGCTAAAAAATCACTGGGGCACTGAAATATTACAGGGAATATAAAGAAATGTAGGAAATGGTACTTCCTAAAATTATACTTTGATAAGCTTCTTGAGATAGGAAATGAATCCCTCCATTCTACTCCTCAAAGCGTAGGCCCAAATAATAGCAAATGATCACTAAACTGCCTTTCACAGAAGTTAGGCCAGCTGGTTTCAGGGCTTTGGTTGTGCTGAGTGGGCTCTGCACATTTGGGCCTGAGCGGAATTGCTCCTGATCCCACAGGGAGGGTTGAAATACCACTAAAAGCCTCCCTCTCTGCTGTTCCCCCATGCTGGCAGCTTCTCCTTCAAATAAATCTTGAACAAATAATTAAATAATGCCGTTTGGCAGCAAAAGCCAAAATTGACAAATGGGATCTCATTAAACTAAAGAGCTTTTGCACAGCAAAAGAAACTACCATCAGAGTGAACAGGCAACCTACAGAATGGGAGAAAATTTTTGCAACCTACTCATCTGACAAAGGGCTAATATCCAGAATCTACAAAGAACTCAAACAAATATACAAGAAAAAAACAAACAACCCCATCAAAAAGTGGGGAAAGGATATGAACAGACATTTCTCAAAAGAAGACATCCATACAGCCAACAGACACATGAAAAAATGCTTGTCATCACTTGCCATCAGAGAAATGCAAATCAAAACCACAATGAGATACCATCTCACACCAGTTAGAATGGCAATCATTAAGAAGTCAGGAAACAATAGATGTTGGAGAGGATGTGGAGAAATAGGAACACTTTTACACTGTTGGTGGGATTGTAAACTAGTTCAACCATTATGGAAAACAGTATGGCGATTCCTCAAGGATCTAGAACTAGATGTACCATATGACCCAGCCATCCCACTACTGGGTATATACCCAAAGGATTATAAATTACTCTACTACAAAGACACATGCACACGTATGTTTATTGCGGCACTATTCACAATAGCAAAGACTTGGAATCAACCCAAATGTCCATCTGTGACAGACTGGATTAAGAAAATGTGGCACATATACACCATGGAATACTATGCAGCCATCAAAAAGGATGAGTTTGCGTCCTTTGTAGGGACATGGATGCAGCTGGAAACCATCATTCTTAGCAAACTATCACAAGAAGAGAAAACCAAACACCGCATGTTCTCACTCATAGGTGGGAACTGAACAATGAGATCACTTGGACTGGGGAAGGGGAACATCACACACTGGGGCCTATCATGGGGAGGGGGGAGGAGGGAGGGATTGCATTGGGGAGTTATACATGATATAAACGTTATGCACATGTACCCTAGAACTTAAAGTATAATAAAAAATAAAAAAAGAAAAAAAAAAATAAAAAAATAAATAATGCCGTTTGGAGGGAAAGCTGCATTGTTAGCTGTTGGTGAGCATGGGTACGCATGTGTGCTAGTCCACCCTGATGGTGTGCAGGCCTCCATGAGGCTGACTCTACCTGCAGTCTGCAGGAAGGGCAAGAAGCTGACTGGCTGCTGTGTGGAAAAATCACCAGTGTTGGTGGAGACATTCTTTTAGAAGCTCATCTGTGGCCCTGCCTGTAATCACAGTGACTTTTAGGACAAGAGGAGGATTGTGCTTCAAGACCCTGCCTCTTTTCAGAACTCTAGCCCTTGGATGTGTGTGGGGGCAGGCTGGAGGAAGGAGGCCTCCAGGCCATTCCTTCCCTGCTGAAAGGAGAGTTAAAAGAGGTCTAAAATTCATCATCTTAGATCCTGGAGCAGTGTTCCACTTTTTCCAGTATTCTACCCTGACTCTGTAAACTCCCATTTGCCCTCATCTCAGGGGATGAAACAGGTTCTTATGGGTTAATTGAAGCATAATGATCTCTCTTGACAAACCAAATTATGTTTTTTTTAAAAAATAAAACTGTGATTGGATTAAATATCAAAAACTATATTATTCATACATTTACGTTTTATATTAATTAAAGGTTAACTTTTATGATTTTGTTTCAAGAACAATAACATTGTTTTCAGTAATATAAATGGATACTCATCTGTTGATAGTGAATATCAAGTTTAGACTTTAACAAAATATGGCAGTACTTTCCCAACAGGCCATCTTTAAATGTAGGCCATGTCAGAGGCTTAAATCACTTTACACGACTTGTCAGCTCAGCTATGGCATCCTGACCACAAAGGGCAAATCTTTTTAGGTTTTGGAAAGGAACTCTTTGAGTCTGATCTAGATCGAATCATGGAACACATTGAAGCTGCCATGGAAATGGTTCCTGTCTTGAAAAAGGCTGACATCATCAATGTCGTCAACGGTCCTATCACGTATTCTCCTGACATTCTGCCTATGGTAGGGCCCCATCAGGGAGTCAGCAACTACTGGGTGGCTATAGGCTTTGGGTAAGTATCTTCATGTAATTCAACATTTATTGTAGAATCACTTATTTTAGCTAAATCTAGTTCCATATTCTCAGGATGCAAAAGGGAAATGTGGGAGGCTGAGAGAGAAACAGAGAGATACCCAGAGAGTTTTTTCCCTTTCATGACCAAGGACTCATACAATGAATAAAAAGTACTGGTTCAATCACTTGTATATGTTTTAAAGAAGGGCAATTATTTCCTGGAATACAGAAGGGCAATAATTTCCTGGAGCTTTCTCTTTTTTTTTGAGATGGAGTTTTTCTCTCATTGTCCAGGTTGGAGTACAGTGGTATGATCTTGGCTCACTGCGACTTCTGCTTCCCAGGTTCAAGCAATTCTCCTGCCTCAGCCTCCTCAGTAGCTGGGATTACAGGCATCCAGCATCACGCCTGCTAACTTTTTGCATTTTTTTAGTAGAGACAGGGTTTCACCATGTTGCCCAGGCTGGTCTCGAACTCCTGACCTCAGGTGATCTGCCTGCCTCAGCCTCCCAAAGTGCTGGGATTACAGGTGTGAGCCACCATGCCCAGCCTCCTGGAGCTTTCTCTTTGCGTATTTCCTGCCATTTCTATTAATTGTGTCTCATTTTATGCTGTGTATCTTCAGATAGTCAATTTGCTCCAGTTTTACAAGGATGTTTTCATAACACAATGTGACAAAGATAATTCAAAATATCAAATGTATAATATATCTGCTGCATTTTTCACCATAATTCATGTTTGTCCGACATGATTTGTTGCTTTATAATTCTTCAGGTTTCTTCCCATTTATGACTCCATTGCCTCTTTGGTGTTTCATTTCTGATATTTGTTCCATTAATTTGGTGAATATTGATGTCAAGCCCACTCAACTATCATATCACAGCTTCTAATATTCTATTTTTCTTCCCCATTTTATTTGGCCATTTATTCTACTAATATTTAATAACTGCTAGCTCTGTGCCAGGCCTAGGGCTAGGCATTGGAACACAGCTGACAACAAGGCAGTAAGGTCTGACCAGAGCTGGAAGACTGACTGAGGCATAGCTCTTCTGATCCAGTAGAGAGGCTGGGGTCTCCACTAAGGTAGGAGCAGTGAAGACAGAGATGGGAGATAAAATTATCTAGATTTGGTGATCAATTCCATAAGATATTGAAGGGAAAGAGACAAATGGCAAATGATGGCAACCTTTCTAACTTGACCACTGTCTATATGTTAGAGCCATGGAGAGAGAGCCAAGAAAATAATGAGTTCCATTTTTGATGGGTTGGGCTTGAAGTGTTAAGTTCAGGTACATGGGACATCCAGAGGGAGAAAGTCAGATGGAGATTTGGGATGGGGAGTTATAATGTAATTGAGGGCTTATATGATCACTTATAGAGTCCATATGCAGGCATGTGGAAGTAGGAGTGCTTCTCCTGCACATTACTCATATATCTTCTTTGGAGAAATGTCTATTCATATCCTTTGCCATTTTCATAATTGGTTAATTTGTCTTTTTATTGTTTCGTTGTGGAAGTCCTTTATATATTCTAGATACAAGAACCTTATCAGGTACATGATTTGCAGAACTTTTCTCCCGTTCTGTGGGTTGTTTTTTTACTTTCCTGATGGTGTCCAATGAAATACAAAAGTTTTTAATTTTGATGAAGTCCAGAATGCATATTTTTTCTTGGTTCACATGTACTTTTGGTGTCATATACAAGTAACCATTGTCTAATCCAAGTTCGTGAAGATTTAAACCTATGTTTTCTTCTAAGAGTTTTATAGTTTTAGCTTTTGCATTTAGGTCTGTGAGCAGTTTTGAGTTAATTCTTGTATATGACATGAGGTAGGTGTCCAACTTCAGTCTTTTCATATGTATAGCCAGTTGTCCCAGTACTATTCATTGAAAAGACTATTCTGTCCTCATTGAATTATGCTGGCATCTGTAATGTCTTTTTTCTGATTCCTTTTCTCATACCAAACATGTGGTACTTTCCAACACCAACAACCAATTCTCCAATTCTCCAGTATTAACTGGGTGTCCAACAATTCCATTTCAATTCTGACACCAACTCCTAGAATTAACATAGACCCCACAGATTATGGGATCTGTTCCACAAGACCGCTCTTACTTCAGACACCAGTCTCAAGTATTGGGAGACACCCATACTTCTGACCAGCTGGGTGTTCCCACAACCCTCTCCTCAGATTTGATAATTTTCTAGAACCAATCACAGAACTCAGGAAAATACTTATGTTTACTCTTTTATTATAAAGGATACAGCTCAGGAGTAGCCAAATGGAAGAGATACATAGAGCAAAATGTGAGTGGTTAGAGGTGGGCCGTGCAGTGCCCCCAGGCCCTTTCCAGGCGCCTTTCTAGCCCATCACTGTGTTCACCAACCCAGAAGCTCTCTGAACCCCATGTCTAGGTCTTTATGGCAGTTTCATTGTGTAGGCATGATTGATTAAATTATTATTGGTGACTGAACTCAATATCCCTTCTCCACTCCCTGGAGGTTGGAGTAGGGAGTGAGACTGAAAGTTCTAAATCTCTAATCATGTGGTTTTCTCGCAACCAGCCCCCAACCTGAAGCTACCTAGGGCTGCTGTCCTCTCTCCACAAGAGCTATCTCATTAACATTAAAAAAATAGTAAATCTCAAATGTTTTATGAACCCTGTGTCAGGAACTAGGGACAAAGACCAAATATTTAATTTTTATTATACCACAGCATCTTTATAAGAAATAAATTGACCATAGATGTATGGGTTGATTTCTAGACTCTCAATTCTGCTCCTTCATCTGTGTCTGTTCTTATGTGACTACTACACTGTCTTTTATTTATTTATTTATTTATTTATTTATTTATTTATTTATTTTTGAGACAGAGTCTTGCTCTGCTGCCCAGGTAATGGCACAATCTTGTCTCACTGCAACCTCCACCTCTCAGATTCAAGCAATTCTCCTGGTTCAGCCTCCCAAATCGCTGGGATTACAAGCACGTATTACCATACATGGCTAATTTTTGTATTTTCAGTAGAGATGGGGTTTTGCCATGTTGGCCAGGCTGGTCTCAAACTCCTGACCTCAAGTGATCCACCTACCTCGGCCCCGCAAAATGCTGGGATTTCAGGCATCAGCCACCACACCCAGCTGACCCTCTCTTAATTACTGTTACTAGAAGTTACTAGCTTTGTAGTAATTTCTGAAATCAGGAAGTGTGAATCCCTCAACTTCGTTCTTTTTCAAGATTGCTTTGGCTGGAAGTCCCATAAATTTTAGGACCAGTTTGTCAATTTATGCAAAGAAGCCAGCTGAGATTTTGATAGAGACTGCATTGAATCTGTAGATCAATTTGGGGACTATTGACATCTGAACAATGTTAAGTATTCTGATCCATGAACATGAAATGTCTTTCCATTTACTTAGATCTTTTAAAATTTCTTTAAACAATGCTTTGTAGTTTTCAGAGTAAAAGTTTTGCATGTCTTTTGTTAAATTTATTCCTAAGTATTTTATTCTCTTTGATATTCCAATTGAATTTTAGTATTAAATAATAGAAAATTGAAGATCATTGACTGTAAGGCATATTCTGAGCAGATAGAGTCACTGATCTCATGTGGAACACCTATTAACTAATTGCTAAGGAAAGTAGAAAATTGCTTCCTCTATAACAAGTTACTTATAACCTAGAAATCATATCTGTTTGCATGTGACTGATGTCAGACTCCTCTCCTGATTGCTCTGGCTAATTTTCTCAGGTCATGGATACTGGGAGGTGGGAGGAGAAGATAACAGGTGGGAATGGGGGTGGGCAAAGTGCCTCCCTGTCTTTGACAGGTTTGGTCTAAACAAAAAGTTTAGAAAAGTTGAGCTTTCTAAGATATTTCTTATGTAATATAATGGAATACCCCCATTAGCTGCCCCTCCTGGCTTATATCAGTACACTTATTCCATGGCTCTGGAGGCCAGTGGTTCCCATACCTGGGTGAGGAGCAGAATAATCTGAGGAACACGTTAAAAAGCAGAGTCTTGACCATGTGGTTAGTCACATGCACGTTTTTTATCTCCTATACCTCTCATCTGTGAAATTCCTATTATTTGTCACTAGAACCCATGTGGCTTAGTCTGCTTGGGCTGCCATAACAAAGTACCAGAGACTGGGTGATTTAAACAACAGAAATTTACTTTCTCACAATTCCAGAGGCTGGAGGTCTGGGACCTCATGTTCTGGAGGCTGGAGGTCTGAGATCAGGGACTCTGCTATCATGGCAGAGTTCTGGTGAGGGCTCTCTTTCTGGCTTGCAGATGGCCACCTTCTGGCTATGTGCTCATGTGGCTTTTTCTTGGTGGGTGTGTGTGTGTGTGTGGAGAGAGAGCAAGCTCTCTGGTGTCTCTTCATAGAAGGACACTAATCCTATCATGAGGGCCCCACCCTCATGACCTCATTTAACTCTAAGTACTTCCCAAAGGCCTCATCTCTAAATATCATTACATTGGGGATTAGGGCTTCAACAGATGCATTATGGGAGGACACAAACATTCCGTCTATAGCGCCATGAAAGATGTGTTGAATCAAAACAAGCAAACAAACAGATTTCCAGATACTACTCCTGTAGATTCTGATTTAGTGGTCTGGAGAGGGGGCCCAGGAATCTGTATTTTATTGTAGTATTATCTCTGATTCTTGGTACAGTCAGTTCAGGGAAGTAGGTGTTTGCAAACTGCTTACATATGTGCCAGTGCCCATTTACCTTACTCACAGAATATCCTCAGCCAGAGCTATCTTACTTTGGACATTTGTTTACTCACAATTCCAACAAGTTTTTCTGCTTCTAGGTGACTAACACAGTGCCCAAAAAATGTCTTATGAATTGTATTTAATTGAATCTGATTTTCTTGGGTTAGAACAGATTATAAACAGCAAAGTTAAAGAGGGGAGAGTGCTGTAAGATGCAACATCCAGTCATTTAACAGAGTTATAAAAACCAGATACAAACACTCAAAAAGCATAGCAGCCTAGGGCCATGGAGAAGAATCTGGAATTCTGCAGATTAATGCTAGAGACAGAAGAAGAACCTAACTGTCCTCTCCTCTTTAAGTTCCCTTCTACTTTCACTTCACACGTTACTTCCTTATTAAAATCCTTTCAACTGGTCATACAAGGGCCCAATAGCCACCATGTATTCCTTGCCCACTATGTGCTGTGCAGTGTACTAAGTGCTTTTAAATACCTTGGCAATTAATTCTCCGCCAGCACCATAAAGAAAGTGTGCACGGAAGAATAAAGCGCAGGGTGGTTACATAACTTGCCCAAGGTCACCCAGCTAACAGTGGCAGAACAAGAATCATACCCAGATCTTTTCCCCATGCTTTTATACTTGTAGCTACTGAGCCAGGGATTCTCCAGAGATGTTTTCTATCTTCCTAAGATGATACTTTAAAATCATGAACATGATGTGGAAAATAAAGGGGTTTTGACATCAGAAAAGGGATCCGTTTTACATTGGCCATGTGTAGTTCACGTAAAACTTGTTAATGGTTGGATAACTTGTTTGTAAAATATTTACTTTTCAGAAATAAATTAGATTTGATTCAGGATTCCCCTCCACCCTACTCCCACCCAAATAACAGCGCTCTGCCCATTTATTTGCTCATGGGCATGGTTGAAAGGGAAAGAACATGATGGTATAGCAGCCAGGCCATAGAAAATCAAGCACCCCTGGCTCTTCCCTGGGAGTCTGTCAAAAATATAGACAGTGCTGTATCTGAGTGTGTGTCCTGGCTGAACAAAGATTGAGAACCACTGAAGACAGAAAAGTCCAATAACAAGGAGCATGTGCTCCAGGGTCAGATAAGTGAATTTGTATCCTGCATCTACTTTTTACTGCTGTGTTACTTTATTTAGCCTCTGTGTGGGGGGCTTATCTTTCTCCTTAAAATAAATTGCTAAAGCATAAATCAGCTTCTACGTGTTAGATGGAAACTCTGCCTGGTAAATGGGAGGCACTCAGTGTTGGTAGAACTTCATAAGCCTTCAAGTCTTGTCAACAATATAGCTCTCAAAAATGGTACCTGTTCTATATGGACATTGCGCCTGGTTAAGTGAATGTGCTAACTTTAATAAACATTTTAAGCATATATTTAATAATTTTTCTTGCTTTCTTAAAATTTAGAGAGGTTGTTTGTGGATAATTTGGATGCCTCATGTCTATTAAACTGCCCAAAGGAATGTAAATTGCTGTTTTTTTTATTCTCTTTGAGAAAGTCTTCTATAAAATGTAGGCACTCATTCTTATGAAAGCAAAACAGGTGTCTTGTTGTGGGAAAAGTTAACATTTTCAGTGTTTGCTAAAGTTCCTCCCATGCTCTTAGAAGCTGTGGTTCTGGCTAAGTTGTTGTTGTTTGGGATACTAGCATTTCTGTGTCTTGATGTCTCCTTGTGTATCCCCTTTTCTTGGTTCTCTCCCCTTGACTCTCTGCTCATTCAGTTCCTTGGAAGCTCCTGACTTAAACCACAGATGAACCCACGGTAGAGGCCTTCATTAAACAAGAGTGAGTGGGTAGAACTATACATGGCCAATGTAAAACTGATCCCTTTTCTGATGTCAAAACCCCTTTATTTTCCACATCATGCTCTTGATTTTAAAGTATCATCTTAGGAAAATAGAAAACAAGCCCATCTTCCCCATCAAGGGGCCTATTAGTTGCAAAATACAAGAGACAGTGTTCCTTTCTACCTCTTTCCACAAGTCCTCAGGTGAGGGCCTCTTTGCATGAATGTTTCTAAGACAATGGCTCAAGTTCCCTGCACAGAGATCATTGTCTAAGGAGGTCAGAACTAACTTGAGTCTGAGAAGAGATGGATGGGACACCACAGTACACACGTTTCTCCCACCGTGTTTCCTACCAGTCAGGATAATCATACCTCAGGAAGGCTGTTAGGGTACCAGACACGTGCCTGTTTGCATCCTGGCTTCAACCCTTAGTTTTCCTAAAGCAAAATTCTTATTAGTTACTAGTCAAGGATCATTGAGCCTTTTCCCCATAAAGAGCTATTTTGTTTGTTGTTGTTGTTTTTTTTGTTTTGTTTTGTTTTGTTTTTTGAGAGAGGGTCTCACTTCATTACCCAGGCCAGAGTGCAGTGGTGTGAACATGGCTCACTGCAGCATCTACCTCCTAGGCTCAAGTTATCCTCCTGCCTCAGCCACCTGTGTACCTTGTGCCACCATGCCCAGATAATTTTTAAATTTTATTGTAGAGATGAGTTCTCACTTTGTTGGCCAGGCTGGTCTCAAACTCCTAGTCTCAAACGATCTTTCCAAAGTGCTGGGATTACAGGTGTGAGCTACTGTGCCCTGCCCAATAAGGAGCTATTTTGCAGGTGTACCTCTCTTGAAACTGTAAATAAACTAGCTATCAAGTCAGGCACATTTAATTTGGATGCCTAAACATGTCACTTTTAAGGAAAAAATTGTTCCATAGAGATTATGTTACTTGTGTGTTCTGATTAGTGCAGAACAATCCAACTTTGAAGCCCTGTAAAATATTTTGAGCATGTTTCATTTGAAAACTACATGTGTTAGTAATGGGTTTTCTATCCCTGTATTTGAAAGATATGGCATAATCCACGCTGGTGGGGTAGGGAAATATCTCAGTGACTGGATCCTGCATGGAGAACCTCCTTTTGATCTGATAGAATTGGATCCAAATCGCTATGGCAAATGGACAACCACCCAGTACACTGAGGCCAAAGCAAGAGAATCATATGGATTCAACAATATTGGTAAGGTACAAATTTACTGTTGTCTACAAAGTGTTGACAGAATTGAATTGTAGCATCTCTGACTTTAGATGGTCTTTATTCTATTCACTGGGACGGCGGTAGTTAGGGACTCCAAAATGCATTGTGCCCCTAAAACATAACAAGGAATGTATATGGATGTATATATTTAACATGTGGAATGCCTTGCTGGTTTTAAATTTTAAATGTATTTTTACTTTAGTCTTTGATGAGTCATATAAATGACAGCTCTGTTTTCTGCATAAATCATTCATATGTATGTATGTATACATGTATGTATGTATGTTTATGCATCTGGATTTTAAGTACTGTATTTCCATACTTGGAATCCCATCAAAGTATCTTGTTTTGGCTATATGTGATTTATAGTACCAATTTTCCTTTTTCAGTTGGTTACCCTAAAGAAGAACGGTTTGCTGGGAGACCCACTCAACGAGTCAGTGGGCTCTACCAAAGGCTGGAGTCTAAGTGTTCCATGGGGTTCCATGCTGGCTGGGAGCAGCCACACTGGTTCTACAAACCGGGCCAGGACACTCAATACAGGTAGGAGAAGGACTTTACCTGCCTGTGGTTCTGACCGAGGGGTGAAACAATGGGACAGCAAAAAGTGCTGATTCCCCCTTACACTCCATTGCTCCACCCTGTTCCAAGGAGCACTGAGCCTTGTCCCACAAAAATTACTCTCTGGCAGTGGTGGCATTAGTCTAGCCCACGGGACACTGGCCCACATCTAGGACTTACGTGGCCCTGCGCGTCCTATAGCCGGCCTTGGCGAAGCCTCTTGGCATTTACCAGAAGCTCAGAGGAACCTTCTGACCCCCTCCAAATTCCCACATGGCTTCAATTGGCTCCTAAAGGTTTGCTGTATTTTAGGATGCTTCGTGGAATCACATCGTGTATAACCACAAAATGTGGTTTGGGATTTTCTGTTCATCCTGAAATCGCTCAAAGCAACTGCATTCTAGAGTGTGTGCACTGAACCATGCAAATTATATGCACAGTTGATAAATTAGGGGAAAAGATCACTTGCATAGCATTCCAGGTTAAGCGAAAACATAAAGTATGCCACTAAAACAGTTCTCTGAGTTCTGATAAAGTACTACCTACCATTGTTGTACTTTGGATTAATAGCGATTATATATTTTTTTCTCAAGAGAATCCACAGACCAAGGGAAAACAAGTTGCAAATTTGGAAGTTATGTTATCCTTATTTTTGAGCCGTCATTTTGCTTTTTACAATAGGTTTTGCTATTTTAAGACTAGATCTAATTGGTAAAAGTATAGCAGAGAACCCGTTGTTGATGAATGAATTTGGGCTTTATAGGCAGCCAATCTAGATTATCTAGTAGCCAAATACTGATCTGGTTTTTCCTAAATGACTCTAATATATCACTTCTACTCTTCACTTACTGCTGATTGGATCTGGCCTAAGTTTCTTCTACCATTTAATAATTAAACTACTAAAAATTCATGTTACAGACACGGCATCCTGCTCTGAAGTTAAAATACCACATTAGAAGTCCACTTCGTAAAGCAGAAAGGACCTTTAGTAATGAGTCAAGAGACCTTTGTTCCAGATCTGGCTCTGTCATTAACTAATGCAAAGGCCTTGGAAATCATTTTGTGCCTTTTCTCTGAAAAATGAAGATTTGGGACCAGATCCTTATGTACCCCAGGTGTGGACCAACAGCATAGGCATCTCCTGGGAGCCTGGGAGAATGTAGACTGTGGGGTCCCACACCATACCTGCTGCTTCAGAATGTGGACTTTAACAAGAGCAAGTGATTTGTATTCCTATTAATGTTTGAGAAGCGCTGAACCAGATAGCTCCACCCCACCCCCCAACCCAGACACTGATATAATTAGGCCCATTTTAAAAAGCTCTCCAGATGATTCTAATATGCATCTAGAATTGAAAACCATCAGACTGGTTGACTTCTAAACTCTCTTCCAGATCTGAGAGCCCATGAATTGTATCTTATTTTCCAGTTAATCAGCACTTTACTCACTGTGAAATGGGTCAAAGGGATAAATGAGTAACTTTAAAAGATTAGATTCCAACATACATGAATGATTGGCAGAACAGAATTTCAGGTTGCATGGTCCCGCCTCCCAGAGTCCCACTCCCCGCTGCCCATAGGATTTTCTAGATGAGTAGGGCTTATTAAAATATTCTATTCTGTAATTTTTGAAAAATGAACGGCAGTTGTTTTATGACATTAAATGTTGTGTTTCAGGCCAAGTTTTCGCCGCACAAACTGGTTTGAGCCTGTGGGCTCAGAGTATAAACAGGTTATGCAAAGAGTAGGGGTAACTGACCTATCACCATTTGGCAAGTTTAACATCAAAGGCCAAGATTCCATCAGACTACTGGACCATCTCTTTGCAAATGTCATTCCAAAGGTAAATAGCCTTGTAGGGATACAAGGTCCAGGATTCTGACCTATTTAATTCTTCATCCTCTCATTTCCCCTGCCCCCTGACCAAACCCACATGTTATTTTAGTTCACCTCATGATTTCTGGATGAACACTAGAACTCTTCAACTGACCAAAAGTATACAAGCTAATTTTCTTTCTTTCTTTTTTTTTTTCTTTTTGAGAGACAGAGTCTTGCTCTGTCACCCAGGCTGGAATGCAGTGGTCTGATCTTGGCTCACTGCAACCTCCTCCTCCCAGGTTCAAGTGATTCTCCTGCCTCAGCTTCCCAAGTAGCTGGGACTATAGGCATGAACCACCAGGCCCAGTTAATTTTTGTATTTTTTAGTACAGACAGGGTTTCACTATATGTTGGCCAGGCTGGTCTTGAACTCCTGACCTCAGGTGATCCACCCACCTCAGCCTCCCAAAGTGCTGGGATTACAGGCATGAACCATCATGCCTGGCCTACAAGCTAATTTTCAAATTTAAATTTTTGTTGAGTGAATTCTCATCCAAGGACCTTATGACTTTGCTTAATTGTTTTGATGGTAACTTAAAATTGAATTCTGCAATTAAATGAAGAATAGCTTTTAAATGACAAAGAGTTTTAAATGATTGTTTAAATGGAGAACTTCAAATTACTGTTGGGTTTAGGTTTACAGATAATTCATACAACTGACACGAATGGTAAGAGTCAGATAGTTTTCATTCCTAACACCCACATTGTTATTTAAATAGGTGTTAAAAGGATGCATGTGATTTTTAGTTCATCCTAAGGTAATTTTAAATTTTTTTATGTAGGTGGGTTTTACAAATATAAGTCACATGTTAACACCCAAAGGTCGAGTGTATGCTGAGTTGACTGTTTCTCACCAGTCTCCTGGGGAGTTTCTTTTAATTACTGGCTCTGGATCAGAACTTCATGATCTTAGGTAAGTGCACACCTAGTAGGAAAATTTTGTACACATTATATATTGACTCAGTCTTACATTGAATTTTTCTTTTTACCAGTACTCGAAAGTACAACTTTATTTCTTCTTAAACCTGATGGTTTCAAATAAACTTTATGTTTTTTATACGAAAATATTAGAAGTGAGGACCTCTGCCCCTCCCAAAGGTAATTCATCCATAGGTTACTGGTTCTAATAATATTAATTCCATTTATTAGGCATCATCAATGTGCCAGAACCTTTTTTAGACATTACCTTTATAAATTCTCTTAATATATTGCAAGATTTAAATGATTCCCATGGTCAGATGAGGAAACCGAGGTTTGGGTTAAGGGAACTTATTCACCCGAGCTTTTTGATTCTGATGTCCACATTCGGTCCACTTCTGTAAGCTGTCTTCCTAAATTATCTTTGTCCTTTGTGATGCTTTGTGCTTTCTGGCCCACAGCTAGATCTAAGTTGCTGACCTGCCAAGTCCAATGTTTACATGAATCTTTATTCTACTATAAAGTCTTTAGTCTAATATTCCGAAAACATTTGGAATATTATTGTTTAATAAATGTCTTACTCTGACAGATTCTCGCCTTAGTTGTAAAGTGATGCAAATTATATGCTCCAATCCAAGAAGTACTGGGGCCATCTTAATAGCTTAGCTTTGTGTAAATCTAGATGAACATTTTGTGATATACTTAGACAGCTCAAGGACTGCTCAATAAATTAGAAACCAGCCCTAGAGCTGGGTCCCAATAACTCATCAAGCCATAGAAATTGAAACTAGAGTTTCTGTCTTTTCCTTGTGATTGTCAGAGCAATTACGTGTCCTGTGGCAGGCACATTATTATCCCTTAGCAACATGAGTATACCTTCTGTGTACAGGTATTGGAGAAAATTTGGGTTTAAATTAATTTTTGAATCATTAGTTTAAATGCAAAAGGGCTGTGTCACTATTTAAAAGAATTGTGCAACAGAGCTCATTAAATTGAAGGATCCTTCTGTACTGTGAAAAATTACCACCCAAATTTATAAGTGGGTGATTTAAAGAGAATCACTTAACATCTCAGGGGCTCAGTTTCCTCAACTTTAAAAAATCAGTGTGATTTCATGAAATGACACTCTGGGGACTTTCTGATAACTCTAGACACAAAGCATGTCTTCAGAGAAATAATTTGTTACCAAAGTACATTATTCAAGCAATATTTAACACCATGTTCATGACTGAAACACAGATGGATTGAAGAAGAAGCAGTCAAAGGTGGATATGATGTTGAAATTAAAAACATAACCGATGAGCTTGGAGTCCTTGGAGTTGCTGGGCCACAGGCAAGAAAGGTCCTTCAGAAACTGACCTCTGAAGATCTTAGTGATGATGTTTTCAAGTTTCTTCAAACCAAGTCCTTAAAGGTTTCCAACATTCCTGTCACTGCTATTAGGATATCTTATACTGGTAAGATTGGAAAACAACCTGGAGTAAGTCTCTGAAATTTAAAAGGTCAATTTAAATTTTAAAATTAAAAGGTCATGTCACCAGAAATGTGTGGGTGTGTACACATGTGCACACTCACACTCACTTTTGTCCATGCGACTTTGGAGGAAGGTTTTTGTTCTGCCCAGCTCTTATGTCAAGTCTGTCTATTCACTCCTCATCTTGAAAGTGGTTCCACAGATTTCTAGTTGTTGCTCCAGTCCCACAGCTGCCTACCATTTGGAAGGACAGATAAAAAAGTGGGGGCCGGGTGCTGTGGCTCACACCTGTAATCCCAGCACTTTGGCAGGCTGAGGCAGGCGGATCACCTGCGGTCAAGAGTTCAAGACCAGCCTGACCAACATGGGGAAACCCCATCTCTACTAAAAACACACAAAATTAGCGGGGTGTGGTGGCGCATGCCTGTAATCCCAGCTACTTTGGAGGCTGAGGCAGGAGAATTGCTTGAACTCAGAAGGCGGAGGTTGTATGAGCCAAGATGGCACCACTGCACTCTAGCCTGGGCAACAAGAGTGAAACTCCATCTCAAAAAAAAAAAAAAAAAAAAAGGTGGGGAAGAGGATTGGCTGAAATAGTCAGGCCAGCCAACTCTATCTGCAAACATTCAAGATGGTCTCCTGGAGCTAGAATCTCCCATAGAGACCATTTTGAATGTATCAGGTACCTCTCCTAGAGCACTGCCAACAATCCGTCTTTCGTTCCAGACTGTAAGTTCACTGGGAAGTCTTCATCTAGCACCTAACCTTGTACATGGTAGGTATTTGATACAGAGATGAATGAATACTCTTCAGTTCCCCAGTGGTGCTCTGGGCTCCCTTCTAAGTTTTTCTAGAACTCCTTGTCTCTCACAGGAGTACTGCATGTCCAAGCATTCATTCAATTATATGTTGCTCCTATTCTATGGTATCCCATAAAAACACCTTACCACGAGCCTTCCACCTTGGGAAATGAGAACACAAATTGAAGACCATGGCTCTTCCCTGGGCTGCTGCTATACCTTTTCCCTGCCCTTCTTCCACCCAACCTTGGCAAATTCTAAAATAAAAAATGAGCAGGGCTGGATGCAGTGGCTCACACCTGTAATCCCAGCACTTTGGGAGGCTAAAGTAGGGGGATTGATTGATTGTCCCAGGAGTTCAGGACCAGCCTGGGCAACATAGTGAGACCCTGTCTCAACAACAACAACAAAACAAGACAAAAACAAAACAAGAACAAGAAAAATAAGCAGGATTTTTTGGGTTAAATTTCACTTCTTTTGATTTTTGCCTACAGCCCTATTGGTGAATGAAATGACTAGGGAAGAAGTGGGAGGGGAGAAGTCCGAGAGTGTGGCTTTCTCACTATGAGGATAACTTGAATAATTCTTAGTTGACTATATTTTTAAGCTTGTGATTTTTGGGCAAGGGATTGGTTTAAACCTTGAACTCGTTGCCTTGATAAACTGTGCCATGCTAACTATTCACCTCACGTCATTGTCCCGGAAAACAGTCAAGCCTCATTAAAAAGCTGGGGTCCAGGGTGGAGAAAAATTCCTGCATTACAGTCTTTCTGTGTCATGACAAGAGGTGTCCTGCATACCACCACCTACATGGGAGCCAGGATCGGCACGAATGCATCTGTGATATGGTGGGTTTCTTTGCAGTGGGGTCTTGTAACTTTTTGTGAGCTGGTCTTTTTAGAGACTGACAATGCCTATGTTGCTTAAGTGGAATTTCTCCTGCTTTTATGTGTTCTAGCTAATGCACATTAGATCTAGTGATCATTGTTCTTGCTGTGCTGCGGCACCTGTGGGTTTATTTCAGGTGAGCTGGGTTGGGAGCTCTACCACAGAAGAGAAGATTCTGTAGCGCTGTATGACGCTATCATGAATGCAGGCCAGGAGGAGGAAATCGACAATTTTGGAACCTATGCCATGAATGCCTTACGCCTGGAGAAAGCCTTCAGAGCCTGGGGGTCAGAGGTTTGAGATGCTAGCATCTTTATTAATATTTTATGTTTATTTATATCATTTTTATATAAGGACTGGTTTGAACTGCAATAACATTGGTTTTGGCTGTAAGAGAAATGACATATCATTAGATAACTTTATTTCATTAGGGAAAGAGGTTTTTCTCCTTAATTTCTCAAGTGAAATTTCAGTGGAATTCTGACATCATGTTTATTCTGCCTTAATTCATCCTAGCTGGCTGAGAGCCTTAGACAATCTGTCTTGGACTGTGGGGAGCCTGCCTGCCTCGTGGCATTAGAGTAACACTTTTCAAAGTCTCTCCTCCTCTGTCATTTTGCCCGTCTTCATTTTCTTCTTATCTTGTACCTTTTGGTGAATTAACACTCCTTTCCGAGGGGCAGGGGTGATGGTCCAGAATGTGGTGGTCCAGCCTTCCGCCACCATTAATAATGGTTATTAAGAGTTTCTATTTGTATGACCGGGCGCGGTGGCTCACGCCTGTAATCCCAGCTCTTTGGGAGGCCGAGGTGAGAGGATCACAAGGCCAGGAGTTCGAGACCAGCCTGGCCAATACAGTGAAACCCTGTCTCTACTCAAAACACAAAAATTAGCTGGGTGTGGTGGTGCACGCCTGTGGTCCCAGCTGCTCGGGAGGCTGAGGCAGGAGAATTGCTTGACCCCAGGAGGCAGAGGTTGCAGTGAGCCGAGATTGCATCACTGCACTCCAGTGTGGGTGGCAGAGTGAGACTCCGTCTCAAAAAAAAAAGGGGGGTTTCTATTTGTATAGTGCTTTAACCATTTACATATTTTCATATGCATGATTTCATTTTCCTTCTCAACTCTCCATTACCTCTATTTTACACATAATAACACTGAGACTTAGAGAACCAGATTACCTAGTAAGTAGCCAACCTGTGATTTAAACTCTGTTCTCCTACTTTATTTCCAATATGGCAGGTTATCTCTGGACCCATTCACTATTTCAGAGTTACTAGTTGTTTCTTTGGAAGACACTGAGGTTTTAGGCCTGAAAGGTAAGATAAGGGATAGTGGTAAAAGATGGACTCAGAGTGGGGACTCTTGGGTTTGAATTTTTCCTCCACCACGCACCAGCTATCTGGCCTAACCCTCCAGAACTTCTGTTTGCTTTTCTAAGAAATGGATTTTTTATGCTACAGAATTCTCACAGATAGTAGAGAGAGTCTCGGAAGTGCCAAGCACATAATAAAGGGCATTTGATTGGAGGGGGAGTGTGCTTCAAAGCCCAGGCAGGGACCCGGGGGCATTTAGAATACGCAGAAGCAAGTGGGCAAGGTCTTCGTGAGAGGTCCCCTATTAGGGGATTCTCTAGCTACAACTGGGGACTGAGGCGAGGCTAGGCGCAGGACAGAAACGGAGGACAGCGCTGTCCCCACACTTTCCGGGTAATGAAGCAGCGGGAGCAGCCCTTTGAGAGTCAGACATTTCTCCATCCTCCTGCCTTTTATTTTTTCAGATTTCCTCTCCCTGCGACCTCCTCTGGAGAGCTTTTCTTCTCCAGTCCCTTCAGTTTCCCAGCAGTGCCAGAGCGCCCTCTAGTGTTGGTACTGCCATCCTTTGTGCTTCATTTTTATTTTTTTCTTTGAAGTAATTCTGAAATTTTGAACAGATAAAAATAATTTTAGAATAGCTCAAATTGATTAAGAAATATGAGGCAACGTTTTATGTCATGTAAAACAAGCATTCCTTCATTTGGTTTATGTAGGTGCTGTGTTGCTTTAAAAGTTTGACTACTTTTAGGGGGTTTAGACTAGTTCCCTCACTGCAAAGAGAACAAAACAAAGAAAGAAACAAAACCATTAACTTCAGGTCTATTACCAAATACTGCCGTTAGCCCTGACTTGGTAGCTATCACAGTGACTTGGCCACATTTGAAGAGATAGAAATTCAAACTCTGCTTATTCCTTTCTCCTCTCCTGAACTCTATCAGCCACCTTCCCACCATCTGCTTTCCCTCCGCCTTACCCTGATTCTTGGTTAACTGTAAGATAAGTAAATTGCTTAATAACTTTTCAAAACGTAGTTATGTAAAATTGTTGCATAAAAACATGTGAAAATCGTGTTTCTAGAAGGAACATCACGTGCATTCCCTCAGATGTTTATTAAAATGAGAGAGCTGTGGAAACACAGTGAATTTTAGTTTCTATATTTGTTATATTCAAATGACCAGTTTTGCTGAAAGGCTACATTGAATTTTGGATTAAAAAATTATTTTCAAAACCAGTCTGTAGTTTGCCTTTCTTTGGAATCCGTGTTGAAAAATCAAAACGTGTTCTTTCTCCTAAAAACAAATATGAGGCCGGGCGCGGTGGCTCAAGCCTGTAATCCCAGCACTTTGGGAGGCCGAGACGGGCGGATCACGAGGTCAGGAGATCGAGACCATCCTGACTAACACGGTGAAACCCCGTCTCTACTAAAAAAATACAAAAAACTAGCCGGGCGAGGTGGCGGGCGCCTGTAGTCCCAGCTACTCGGGAGGCTGAGGCAGGAGAATGGCGTAAACCCGGGAGGCGGAGCTTGCAGTGAGCTGAGATCCGGCCACTGCACTCCAGCCTGGGCGACAGAGCGAGACTCCGTCTCAAAAAAAAAAAAAAAACAAAAAAAACAAATATGAAAGTGATGTTACCGAAATGATTTGCACTCATCTAAGATTTAAGATGTGTGTTTCCTTTTTAGATGAACTGTGATACAAATCCTTTGGAAGCTGGACTGGAATATTTTGTGAAGTTAAATAAGGTATGTTTACATTCCAAAGTGTGCTTGAAGTAAATCTTAACATTACAATGCTATTTTGTGACACAGCCATGCTTTAAACTTTAACCAAGTATGGTTATAGGAGAAACAAGGTGAACATAAATACTAGCATTGCTCAATTGTGTCATATTACTCTTTTGTCAACATTTGCTTATTTCAAGCTATTGGAGTGTGCGTGCAGATTTAAGATAGCAGAATCCAGCATCTTTAGGGGCTAAATCTAAATTCTAAGATAAAAATTAGTAAGGATAAGATGATTACCTGTCAGATTCTAGTAGACATTCATGTTGGAAGTGCGTCATGTTGTGTATTTTACGGTAACTCCTGGTGACGTGGGAAATTGCACATTAGCTGATCAAACATACTGCATTCATTGATCCTTCTGGATACTCACAGCGTGGAGCAGCCTCGCTTCAGCAGATCTGTCCATCTGCTTGCCAAGCATCTTTGTGTGTAACTGCAACGTCTGAATATAAGCAAATAACACGTTTCAAATGTGTTGAGCATAAAATGGGTATTAACTGAGAAACTAATACAAGCCCAAGGAATCATAACTGATAAGACACTCCAAAGGGAACTCCTATGTCAGTGGTTCTTAAAATGTAGCTTTCAGACTAACAGCATCAGCCTCACTGGGAGCTTGTTAGAAATGCTAATTCTCAGGTCCCACCCTAGAACTACTAAATCAGAATCTCTGGGAGTCAGGCCAACAAATCTGTTTTAACAGCCCCTGCAGGGGATTCTCATGCATCTAATGTTTGAGAAGCATTACTCTAAATAATTACAGTGGAAAAGCATATCATGAGGCCAATTTATTAAAGCCAACCTCATATGTACAAGTCTTAAAAATATAAATGAGGTTACTCCATTGAGCAGTGCCTAAGAATGATAATAAAAGAACTTAATAGAGCTGTGGTGAGTGGTAGTATTGAAGAATAAGGGCAGCAGCGGCTACTGTTTAGGACATTTGTTAGAACTCCAAAAATAAAACGTCCTGCCCTAGGTGGTTATAAGCTAAAGACTGATTTCCCATCCTGTGGAAATATGTGAATACATGTATATGACTCAATCAGGCCAAGGAAACCTATTTCATGACCCTGCATCAGTTCCCAAATTCTCAGCTATAATATTAACATAAAACATGTGTATTTATAGTATGAGATTTTAGGAAAAAGAACCTCCTAAAGGGTTTTAAAGGGAATATCTTTCTGTACACTCTCCTCATGGCTTTTATTTTTATGATGTACCATCTGCCTCCAGACCAGAGAAAGCAGGTGCTTGGAATTTGGGCAGACCCTAGCAGCAGATTGCTCCCTCTGATAGCAGAAGCCTTACTTTAGCTATTTCAAATAAGGTTAAAAATGGCCCGACTCTTGAAAGTGCTAAATTTCTGTTGTTGGTCACCAACAGGTAGATAGATAACTGATTCTTTTGCTTCAGTGTTCAGATATTATTGTTTAGGAATAAGGCATAGATAAATAATCCCTTTGTATTGAAATGGGATTTTCAAAAATCTTTTATGATTATTAGCAGGGGTGGATTGTGTATTTGTTAGTGAAGTTATATGGCCAAATAACCAAAACTCATCTCAGAATGAAGTTAGTTGTTTGACAGATACTAGTTTTGATTTCTGGCATGTTTTTATAATTTCTGAATTGTTGTTTCCCATTCAAGTGTCACAAAGTTAATTCCTAATGATTTTATAGGGTAAAGGTCCTTGTATCCCAAGGACCTGGCCCCAACTGAGCCAGTCTTTTTCAATTATGTCAATTCAAGTGGCTAGTTGGTATTAACCTACTCATAATGATGCTTGCTAATCTCCAAGAAAGGTGAATAGATTAGATCAACTTTGGTGGTTTTCGTAGCAGTCTATATTATGAAACAGATTCCTGGAAAACTTATTAAAATTACAAACTAAGCTTTGTAGCTTGACCATTCAAGTCCTGTGCCCAAAAACCAAAATGTTACCAAACTGGCTTCATACAACATTTTAAATACTGTAAGCCTATATTGCTTCAGAAAATCGATGCTGTAGGAGAACAGAAGCAACAGCTAATACAGAGAGATATTTATATTTGATACCAAAACAAACACAGCAAAAACCTTGGCATTTTACAATTGCTTGAAATCAGCTACTTCTTTCCCTTCAAAGCAAACAAATAGAATTCTCTGGTTTACCCTTAGGCATTTACACAATGATCATTTAAGCCATGATGTCAGGAAAAGGTAGAAGCAGACTATGTCAGAGCTAGATCGGTCCCGGGGGATCAGCTGGTACTCCCCTCCCCCATCTGAAGCAGGGAAACTGAAGCACAGAGAGGGAAAGTGACCTGGGGGAAGCCATTGCTTTAGCTCAGGTCGAACGCCACCCTCTGACCTCATCGTGGAGCTTTCCCACCCACCACTTTCCCCCCACAAAGTCCTTTTCCACAGTGGGCTTAGCAGACTTGAAAGACTGCCCAGGAATTTCTCCCTCTGGCAACATATATTATTTGTATGGACTACCTTTTATTAATGGACACTTCCCCCACATATTTTTGCTGTAACTAATTTTGTGTTTTATGATAGGATCAGAATAGCTGCTTTGCCCATTTTAAGGAGGAAAATGGCTGGGTGAGCAGATGGGCCATCAGGCCTTATTAGGGTGAATCGTGTTCTTGTCGAAACTTGTAAGAAAGCAGGGAAAGAACAATGGAGT
The DNA here is from genome assembly GCF_009764315.1 of Trachypithecus francoisi. Classification (NCBI taxonomy): domain Eukaryota; kingdom Metazoa; phylum Chordata; class Mammalia; order Primates; family Cercopithecidae; genus Trachypithecus; species Trachypithecus francoisi. The sequence goes on along the minus strand of NW_022681465.1, from coordinate 109,633,854 downwards.
ACTGAAGAACTCTTTCATCACAAAGGGAGACAGTGCAGTGGCCCTTGCTTCCTTCCCTCTTGGAGTTGTCCCAACCTCCTTCCACTGGTGTTGGCTTATGTGAAGTTGATACACATGTGTCATTCATTCATCTAGAAGACATTTATTAAGTACTGCTGATTAGACATCTTGCTAAACTATAGATCTAAATGTTAAAGATATACTCCCGGTAGCTCTCAGGTCTCATGAAGTTGGAAACAAATGGTATTTCAGGAACTAAAGCTGTAGGGATACGTTCCTAGCCATGAAGATAACCCTTCCACAAGCAGAGGGCTCTCTAGCCACATACAACACTGCCATCTTGTGGGAAGTGCACCATAGAGCCCTGCCAGGAAGCCTTGACCAAAGCTGCGGTAAAAATAATTGAATCTGTGCTTTTAAAATCTCCTTAACTAAAAATCCTTCACCTGAAACAACCCGTATCATTGTTCTCAATGGTATTTTTGGTATGTTCCGAAGGAAGTAACTTTTGGGGGGAAAATCAGTGGCCTTTTTTTAGCTGGAAATGGAAGAAATGCATTAATCAAGAGCAAAAGGAAAATCAGCTGCCTTTGGATGGAGTCATAGGTATTCCTGGAATTTTCCTTGTGGAAATACTGAATTTTTGTCCATTTCTGAAGAACTTCCATGAAGATTCACAGAGACTCAAGTATTAAATGTAATGTGTTGAAGCAGGTCAGAAGAACTTGTTTTCTATAATATGTTTCTCCCTCTCTTTCTCTTTCTCTCCTTCTCCCTCTCTTTCCCTTTTTCTCTCTCCTTCCTCTCTCTCCCTGTCTAGAGCTTCTAACCAGTAGAAACAGGATAAAATGTGATCTCTATTAACCATAAGTTGTAAGACAATGTTGATTCTAGAAAATGCAGGGTCTCTTTCTGAGGAAAGATTTAAAGCATAACTGTTGAATAACCAAAAACAAAACAACCAGAAACACCTGGTAAAGAGGTAAAACACTCGGCACCAAGCCTTCTACACCCCAGGTATTCAGTAAATATTAGCTATTATTAAAACATCAGTGTTAAAAAAACAAAGAAAAAAATCAAAGTGGAATGAAACCATTGTTCATAGACAAGTTAGAAAGCAATTGTTAATATAGTGGTCAAAGTATCCAATTCTCTTTGGGAAGTTTGAGGTAAATGGTAATAAGAATTGAGGAGGCAGAAAATTTTCAGTGATACTTAGCCCTGACTGGACATTAGAATCATCTGGGGTATGATTCTTTTAAATAATATATTGCTGTTTAAAATCCCAAGGCCTAGGCTACACCCAAGATGAATTGAAAAAGAATCCATTGTAGGGACTCAGGCATCAGTTGTTGTTTTTAATTCCCAGGTGATTCTCCAGAGATGGAGAATTACTGTTTTCAACCAAAGATTTTCAACTGGCTGAACATATTATCCCGAAGAACTAAAAATTACCTGAACTAAAAGAACTAAAAACTAACCAAGTAGTTCTCAAGATATGGTCCACAGACCAGCAGCATCACTGTCACCTGGGGACCTGCTAGAAAATTCAAATTGTTGGGTACCATCCCAGACCCCCAAAATCAGAAACTGCCAGGGTGGAGCCCAACTCTCTCTCTCTCTCTCTCTCTCTCTCTCTCTCTCTTCTCTCTCTCTCTATCTAATCTATCGATCTATTTTTATTGAGGAGTCTCGCCCTATCGCCCAGGCTGGAGTGCAGTGGTGCAATTTCGGGTCACTACAACTTTCGCCTCCCAGGTTCAAGCAATTCTCTTGCCTCAGCCTCTCCAGTAGCTGGTATTACAGGTGCTCGCCACCATGCCCAGTTAATTTTTGTATCTTTAGTAGAGATGGGGTTTCACCATGTTGGCCAGGCTGGTTTGCACTCCTGATCTCAGGTGATCCACCTGCCTCAGCCTCCCAAAGTGCTAGGATTACAGGTGTGAGTCATCGCACCTGGCCCAACAATCTATTCTAATAAGCCCTCCAAGTAGTTTCAGTGCAGTTTATTTAAGAACACGGACCTACCCCAAATCAATTAGATTTACTCTAGATGTAGGGTCCATGATTCCTTTTTAAAGCTCCACAGGTGATTTTTTTTTTTTAATGCAGTGAATATTGAGAACCACTGTTTTAGTTCTTTTAACTTCTACCAACTACAGTCTTGAAAGTACATAGGAAAGTAGAAAAACAGGTGGATTGGTCAGAGGATGGTGCTATAGAACTGCGGTGGAATGGAAGTAAATTAATAGATCTAGAGCCTATTCCGGCTAGGCTACAGGTTTGTATTCTGCCCCACATCTTTGTTTTTGCTTTTACAACTGGGTAGTAAGTGAATTTTTTTTTAAGCCACCAAATTCTAGCTGTGTGGCCCAGGAAAGCCATTTAACTTGATTTTAATGCCTAAGATTTTTAATCTGTAAAAGAAGGCTACTTTTGCAAGTCTAAAATGCTATGAAATGCCTCCTAGCACAGTGGTTGAAGACATTGGTGTCATGTTATCTTTATGAGCCACATAATTGTGTCATCTGAATTAAGCTATCCTTGTTCTCTTACCCATTTTCACTGCTGAGTGAGAAGGCGAAGGAGAGGAGAAAGGAGGGGAGAGGAAGAGAAGGAAAGGAAAAGGAAAGAAGTAAAACCTAGTGGAAGTGTAGCTGATCATTCCTGAAACACCTGTCAGGATACATTAAACTAAAGCCATTGCATCATTATTTTCACATATATCCCATTTCTGTTATGAAACAGTACTTTGTTTCTACCCTAAAAGCTGAAATGTGATGTTTAGCTGACTGCTTTCAAGTTGGGATATCCATGGAAAACCAGGTCTAGGAATGAATTGAAGTAATTTTTAAGATTGCTTTTAGTTTTCTTATTATTTTAACAGTGTATTTGAACATGCAATAAATTGACATTTTAAAGTAAGCAATTTGATAAGTTTTAATACATGATACAGCAGTGAAATCGTCACCGCAGTGAAGATAGTAAACCTATCCCTCATCTCCAGGGTGTTCATGCCCCTTTGTGATCCCTACTCACCACCCTCCCCACAGCCTCACCTACCCCCCAGGGAACAATTTATGTCTGAGACTATAGGTTATTTTGCAATTTTCAGAATAAATGCAAAATCTATAAAACTGGAATCATAGAGTATATGCTTTTTTGTGTGTGAAGTCTTTCCCTCGACATAACTTGAGAGTCATTCATGTTGTTATGTTTATTAATCGATCATTCCAAGTAGCATCTCATACCTGTAATCCCAGCACTTTGGGAGGTGGAGGTGGTGGAAGGATCACCTCAGCCCAGGTTTGAAACCAGCCTGGGCAACATAGTGAGACTTCCGTCTCCACAGAAAATTAGCTGGGCATGGTGACGCATGCCAGTAGTCCTAGCTACTTGAGAGGCTGAGGAAGGAGGACTGCTTGAGCCTGGAAGATCAAGGCTGCAGTGAGTCGTGTTTGTGCCACTGCACTCTAGCCAGGGCAACTGAGCAAGGCTCTGCCTTAATAATAATAATAATAATAATTCATTCCCTTTTATAGGAAGTAGTATTCTATTGCATGGATATACTACCATTTGTTTATATACTTACTCATTAATAAATATTTGGGATGTTTCCAGTTTAGGGCTATTACAAATAAAACTCCAGTAGTGTCTTGGTATACCTGGGGGTTGGTTCTGTGACTGCCCAAGGCTACCAAAATTTTCTTCAAATTCTGCAGTTTGTCTGTAGAACCTGCCTATACAAAAAGTTGGGTTTTGCATCCTGTAAATACGGTATTTTTGATCTGCTTGGTTGAAAAAAATGCACATGTAAGTGGACCCAGGCAGTTCAAACCTGAGTTGATCAAAAGTCAGCTGGCACTATGAACGTTGGTGTACAAGTATTTGTATCAACATAGGCTTTCTTTTTCCTTGGGTAAATACCTAGTAGTGAAATGACTGAATAAAATGACAAGTGTATGGTAACTTTGTAAGAAACTGTTTTGCCAAGCTGTGTGCCATTTTATATTTTACAGTCCTACCAGCAGTATGTGAGCTCCAGCTCCTCTATATTCTTGTCAAATACTTTCCATGGTCAGTTTTTTTAACTTTAACTGTTCTAAGAGATATGTAGTGATGTCTCATGATGGTTTTAATTTATTTCCTTAATGACAAAAGATGTTGGACATTTTTTTATGTGCCTATCTGCCATTTCTATATCTTTTTTTGTGAAATGTCTGGTTAAATCTCTTACCTAAGATTTTTTTAAAATTGAGTTTATAAAGTGTTTTCTATATTCTTTAGCAGATACATGCTTTGTAAATTTTTTCCAGATGTCTTGACTTTTCATTTGTCTGATGGTGTCTTTCAAAGAGCCATTTTTAATTTTTGAATTTTAAAAGTTCTTATCAATTGTTCTTTTATGAATCATGCTTTTGGTTCATATCTAGGAAATCTTAGCCTAATCCAAAGTCATAAAGATTTTCTGCTATGTTTTCTTCTAGAAGTTTTATTATTTTACTTTTTACATTTAGGTCTATGAACCATTTTTAGTTGATCTTGTATCTGCTATGAGGTATGGACTGAAGTTTTATTTATTTGTACTTGGATGACCAATTGCTTTCAGCACCATTTGTTGAAAACACTATATATTCTGAATTTCATTGCCTTTATATATTTGTCAGTTGTCCATATGTTTGTAGGTCTATTTCTAGATTCTGTTGTATTCTGTGTATCTATTTATCTTTCCAAATGCCAGTACTACACTGTCTTGATTACTGTTGCTCAAATGAGGTTGTGATAGGCCTGCAACTTTGTTCTCTTTTTTTTTTAAAGCTGTTTTGCTATTCTAGGTCCTTTGAATTTCATTAATTTTAGAATCGGCTTGTCAATGTGTACCAAAAAACCTGCTAGACTATTGGAATTGCATTTTATCTATGGGTCAATTCAAGTATTCCAATTCATGGACAAGGTATATCTCTACATTTATTCAAGTCATCTTTTATTTATCTCAGGAATGTTTTATAGTTTTCAGTATACAGGTCTTACACATCTTTTAACATATTTATCCTTAAGTATTTCATGTTTTGATACTATTGTAGATGGTATTTTTAATTTCAATTTTCAGTTGTTTATTGCCAAAATATAGAAATACAATTGGTCTTATATGTTGATCTTATATTTTGGAACTTTGTTCAATCTGCTTAGTGGTTCTAGTAGCATTTTTGTAGATTCCATCAGATTTTCTACATAGATAATCATGCTGTACAAAAATAAAGCTTTTCTTTGTCTTTTCTAATTTGGATATCTTTTATTTCTTTTTCTTTCCTTATATTCTTTTCTTTTCTTTTCTTTTCTTTTTTTTGAGATAGAGTCTCGCACTGTCTCCAAGCTGGAGTGCAGTGGCATGATCTCGGCTCACTACAACCTCCGCCTCCCAGGTTCAAGTGATTTTCCTGCCTCAGCCTCCCAAGTAGCTGGGACTACAGGTGTGCACCACCATGCCCAGCTAATTTTTTTTTTTTTTTGTATTTTTTTAGTAGAGACGGGGTTTCACCATGTTGGCCAGGATGGGCTTGCCTTATGTTCTTGCCTGGAAGTTCTTTACCAAGTTGAAGACATTTGCTTCTATTCCTAGTGTTAACTCTTAACATTTTTTAAAAAGATCGGAAATGGATATTGGATTTTAGCAAATGATTTTCTGCATCTACTGAGATAACCATTTTGTTTGTTTGTTTTACTTTGTTATATAATTTATTACATTTATTAATTTTCTAATATTATGCCAACCTTTCATTTTTAGGATAAAACCCACTTGGTAATGATATATCACCTTTTAAAACATCATTGGATTTTACTGGATAATTTTTTAAAATTTTGCAGCTATATTCTCCTTACAGCACTTAGAGCTTGCCATTATTTTGTTTATTTTTCGTGTTTTTCTTTTGAACAGAAGGTAAGCTTCCTGAGTACAGGTGCTGGCAATACAACATATGTTTTGTTTATTATGTTTATCCCCAACACCTAGCTCAGGGCTGGCACATAGCAGATGCCCAGTAAATATTTTGTTGTTGAAAGTAGTGTCAAAAGAGGATGCTTGAAAAGTCCTGGGCCATCATAAAGGGCCTCATGTGCCAAGCTAAGGAATTTGGAGTGTATCCTGGGGAAACTGGGGAGTGACCCAAGAATTTTGAGTAAGGAGTGACACTCTGGTGATGGGAAACAGATCAAAAGTGAGTTTGTCTGGTGACTGGGAGACCATTCTCCTAATTATCAAATAAATCCAGTAGAGAGAAGGCGAAGGCTTCAACTAAAGCAGCGGTCATAGGATGGAGAAGAAAGAGCAATAAGTGCTATTTAGAAGGAAGGGTGGATACCACATGAGGGACTACATGTGAAGGGGTGGAGAGGAGGATGTTGATGAACTGTTGGTTAACTAGGAAACACAGGTGGAGGCGTGTGGGTGGGAAGTTGGGAGGACTTGGGTTGGAGGACTCTGGGGTAGCCAAGCAGAGAGTCCCAGAAGGCGTCTGAGCATGCGGGTTTGGAGAGCTTGGCTCTGGAAGTGTGGCTTAGGACCCTTCAGATATAGGTGCTCATTCAGGCAGGTAAATGTTGATAATCCGTCTTCTGTAGCACTCTGCACTTTCGTCTGCCCTAGTACTCACTACCCCTTATATTCCTGGCCACCTCCTCAGCTAGACTGTGGATGCTGTGAGGACAGAGGCCAAGAATCCTTAGCCTCACCCCTGTGTCTGATCACTAGTGAGGGCTCCGTAAATATTTGTTGAAGAATTTGAATTGTGCTTCTCCCATATACTGATTTGGACTAGATGAGTTGCTTAATCTATGAGCATTTCAGTTTTCTCATCTGTAAAATGAAGAAAATATTCACTCCATAAGTTTGTCATAAGTATTAGATGAGATGAAGAACATTTGGTACCTCACTAAGTGTTAGTTCCTTTCCATTTTATTGAATTGAATCTAAATAAGTCATTTAGAGAAAAGGAACTCTACATGAAATCCTTTTTCTTTTTTTAAGATCTCAGTAAGGAAGATCTTGGGTCCCTATTGAGGCTTCATTTCTTCATGCTTTTAAAATTTCCTTTGATTATTATTTACTTTGCATTTAGGCTTAAGTGCTATACTTAAAATACCAAATGGGCAATTGTTCTTCACTCTACTCTAGAGAGATGAAATCTGTTATGAAAACTCTATATTGTAGTTGTTGGCCAAAGCAGTTAAACATAAATCTGATAAAGCCACAGGTTCATTTCAGTTTTCTTTTTAATCATTACATTAAAAAACTGAAAAATAAGTGTTCTCTCTAATATCTAATCTAGTAAGATTTAATATTAAAGACATGTAATGGGGGCTTTAGTTTTGAAAATCTAGTTTGATTTGAATGCTAATTAGCCTGATTTCTTGCCTGACTTAGGAACTATATTTTAGTTATTTTCCAGGTTTCTATTTTATCCCCCTTTTTTAATGAATAGGGTTCCTATTCTAGTAATATTAAAGACCTTTGAGAAGAAATTTTAACTGGTCAGTAATTTTGGTTAGAAAAATGCTATATGAGTGCTTTCTTTTAAATAGCTAAGGGCAGAGAATGAAAACTACCTGTATATGGGAGTGATATGATTTGGATCTGTGTCTGCACCAAATCTCATGTCAAATTGTAATCCCCATTGTTGGAGGTGGAGCCTGGTGGGAAGTGATTGGATCATGGCGGTGGTTTCTAATGAATTATTTAGCACCATCCCCCTTGGTACTGTCCTCACAAAAGTGAGTGAGTTCTCATGAGATCTAGTTGTTTAAAAGTATGTAGCACCTCCCTCCTCTCTCTTGCTCCTGCTGCTGCCATGTAAGACATGCCAGCTCCCCCTTTGCCTTCCACCATGATTGTAAGTTCCCTGAGACCTCCCCAGAAGCCAAGCAGATGCCCACATCATGCTTCCTGTACAGTCTACAGAACTGTGAGCCAATTAAATCTATTTTCTTTATAAATTACCCAGTCTCAGGCATTTCTTTATAGCAGTGAGAGAACAAACTAATACAGAAAAATGGTACAAGAAGTGGGATATTGCTATAAAGATATCTGAAAATGTGGAAGCAGCTTTGGAGCTGGGTAATGGGCAGAGGTTAGAAGGGTGTGGAGGGCTCAGAAGAAGATAGGAAGATTAGGGAAGGTTTGAAATTCCCTAAAGATGTATTGAATTGTTGTGACTTAAATGCTGATAGTGATATGGACAGAGATGGCCAACCTAAGGAGGTCTCAGATAGAAATGAAGAACTTATTGGGAATGGGAATAAAGGTCACTTTTGTTATGCCTTAGCAAAGAACATGGCTACATTGTGCTCCTGCCCTAGGGAATCTGTGGATCTTAGAAACTGAGAATGATGATTTAGAGTATCTAGTGGAAGAAATTTTTAAGCAGCAAAGTGTTCAAGATGTGGCCTGGCTACTTCTGACAGCCAGTGCTCATATGTGTGAACAAAGAAATGATCTGAAGTTGGAACTTATATTTAAAGGGGAAGCAGAGTGTAAAAGTTTGGAAAATGTGCAACATTTTTCTACCATGTGGTAGAAAAGAAAAGCCCATTTTGTGAGGAGGGATTCAAGCAGGCTGCAGACATTTGCATATATAAAAAGAAGCCAAGTGCTGATAACCAAAACACTGGGGAAAAAGGTCTCGAAGGCATTTCAGAGACCTTCACAGCAAACCCTATCATCACAGGCCCAGAGGCCTAGGAGGAATGAATGTTTTGTGGGCCAGGCCAAGGTCCCCACTCCCCTGCATGGCATTGGGACATTGCTTCCTGCATCCCAGCTGCTCCAGCTCTAGCTGTGACTCAAATGGGCCCTAGTAAAGCTTGGGCTGCTGCTCCAGAGGGTGCAAGCCATAAGCCTTGGCAGCTTCCACATGATATTAAGCCTGTGGGTGCACAGAGTGCACGAGTTGAGGTTTGGGAACCTCCACCTAAATTTCAGAGGATGTATGGAAATGCCTGGATGTCCAAGTAGAAGCCTGCTGCAAGTGTGGAGCCCTCATGGAGAACGTCTACCTAAGACAGTGTGGAGGGGAAATGTGGGGTTGGAGCCCCCGCATACAGTCCGCTCTGGGGCACTGCCTGGTGGAGCTGTGAGAAGAGAGCCACCATCATCTAGACCCTAGAATGGTAGATCCACCAGCAGCTTGCACCCTCAGCCTGCCAAAGCTGCAGACATTCAACACCAGCCCATGAGAGCAGCTGTGGGGGCTGAACCCTGCAAAGCCACAGAAGCATAACTGCCCAAAGCTTTTGGGCACACCAGTGTGCCCTGGGTGTACGATATGGAGTAAAAGGAGATTATTTTGGAGCCTTAAGATTTAATGACTACCTTGGTGGGTTTCCAACTTCTATGGGGCTTATAGCTCCTTTCTTTTGGCCGATGTTTCCTTTTTGGAATGGGAATGTTTACCCAGTGCTTGTATCCCCATTGTGTCTTAGAGGTAACTAACTTGTTTTTTATTTTACAGGCTTATAGACAGAAGGGGCTAGCCTTGTCTCAGATGAGACTTTGGGCTTTGGACTTTTGAGTTAATGCTGAAATGAGCTAAGACTTTGGGGAACTCTGGGAAGGCATGATTATAGTTTGCAACATGAGAAAGATGTGAGATTTTGGGGTTAGAGGTGTAATAATATGGTTTGTATCTGTTTCCCCACCAAATCTCATGTTGAATTGTAATCCCCAGTGTTGGAGGTGGGGCCTGATGAGAGGTGATTGGACCATGGGGGGAAATTTCTTATGACTGGTTTAGCACAATCCCCCTTGGTACTGTCCTCACAATAGTGACTTCTCATGAGATCTGGTCACATAAAAGTGAGTAATATCTTTCTGCACTCTATCTCTTGCTCCTTCTCCAGCCATGTGAAGTACTGCTCCCCCTTTGCCTTCCACCATGATTCTAACTTTGCTTGCCTTTAAGGCCTCCCCAGAAGCCACGCAGATGCCAGCATCATGCTTCCTGTCTCAGGTATTTCTTTATAGCAATGCAAGAGCAGACTGATACAGGGAATATTCACTTTCCAGCCAAAACATTGCTTGATAGCAATATTTTGCTATCAAGGAGATGTTGAAATTGTGGTTACTGTGAACTTATGTGGAATGTTAAGAAGTTCTGAATAGTGGAAAAGGAACCAAGAGTCAAGAAGCCTGGGTTTAAGGTTTGGTGCTAACTCACTTTGTCACTGCTGGCAAGACCCATAATTTTGTAGGGCTTTAGTTTTCTCATATGGAAAATGAGTTTGGACTAAGTTTTCTGCTTGCTTTAAGACTCCTGTGATTCTAATTTTGTAAATATGAAATGAATAATGCTGTAATTTGTCTATTATGGGGGTTGGGGGTGTTAAGTGAATTCATTCCCCCAAATGAATGAATCCAGTTTATGGCTTTATTATAAGTTTCCTGAGGCATATACAGTGGCACAGGTGCACAGGGTACTGCACAACTGAGTAAAGAAAGTTCAGATTCACATAGACTGTAGGTGAGTGATGGCCACAGGCTTTGGGACGAGATTTCCACCTGGATTGCTTTAAATGATGATCCAAAATCCATTCTAAATGAGAAGCTTTTCAGGAAAGTATTGAGGGATAGTGGTGCAGCCTGTCATCTGGATTTCCATCTTCATTCTGCCACTTATAGTAGCTGATGACCAGAGTCTCTGCAGCCCTTCTATGCCTATAAGACACAGGAGACTGATTCCACAACCAGTGTGCCTGATTTGAAGGAAGCTTTACTGGGACAGAGGATGTTACACTGATTCCCTTATGTCTCTAGAACTTTCTATGAAGGTGTAAAAATCACAAAAGTTTTATAAATTTAAAACAAAGAATAACATGTGGAGGCAGAAATTCAAACAAACAGAAGCTATGATAGAGGTATGGACAGTGGGGGCCCAAGGAAGAATATGACCCAATTCTCCCTGGGGTGGCAGAGTAGGGCTGGGGACAGCATTCCATCATCACCAATTGGATAGAGAAGTTGCTTGAGTTGAGTTTTGAAAGATGAGTAGATTTTGATGGATACAAAATCAATAAAAATATTGATGACTTCTTTGGATTTTCTGATGGGTTTTTGGCTCCATATAGATGGAAAAGAAAAGGTCCAAGACTGTATTTTCATAATCTCTCCCCAGTGTCTTATAGCCCACTACCCTGACTCTCCATATCAGACCCTGCCTATCATGCAGGGTCTGTCAAATTTGACTTTAACTACATATCTGAGAGCTCTCCATTGCCCTAAGAATCACGACCAAAAATATACTGCTTTTCTTTCATTTACATGTGCTTTTAGGTAATATGGTTCTTATAATAGAGCTAATGAGAGATGAGTAATTATATTTCACTTAAAATCTACTTAATGTTTTTATATAGGTAGATATTATACTTAGTATGTATTACAGGTGGCTGTTTTAATGACTCATATTGCTATTTAAAATTAATAAATTTTAAAAACACAAGCCAAGACTATTTTTAGTCTATAGTCTCAGTGCTCTGGAAATTTATACATTTTTCAAAGATATTAATAGCTATTTATATAGTTAATTTGGCAATGACTTATTAAAGAAATATATTTCTGTTCTTGGGTCATCCAGAAAGCACCAATTTTAATTATAGCATTAACCTTCAGACACATTTTCCTCTCATTTATAATTAATAATTATATAGTACAGTAACATATATAATCTTGGGAGCAAAGCCAAGTAAAATGAAAATGAAATGCTATCACTTGACTTAAAATCTTCCTAAGTCAGGAACCTTGTTGGCTTGAGACAGGGGGATTGTGCCAATGGGCAGGTGCAGCCTCCTGTCTGTACTTATAGCACTTATTGAAAGTGTTCCAGCTGGGTGAGGTGGCTCACACCTGTAATCCCAGCACTTTGGGAGGCTAAAGTAAGCAGATTATCTGAGGTCAGGAATTCAAGACCAGCCTGGCCAACATGGCAAAACCCCATCTTTACCCAAAATACAAAAATTAGCAAGGCATGGTGGTGTGTGCCTGGTCCCAGCTACTCAGGAGGCCGAGGCAGGAGAATTGCTTGAACCCAGGAGATGGAGGTTGCAGTGAGCCAAGATTGTAACCACTGCACTCCAGCCTGGGTGACAGAGAGAGATTCCATCTCAAAAAAAAGAAAAAAGAAAATAAGTGTTCCTTACTTTCAGTGAGATTTTTGTTGTTGTTTTTGTTAGAATATGTTTTATTTCATGTCTGAGGATGAAATTACTGAAAATACCCAATTCCTAATTTAGGAATATACAAATGCAGATATTAAATTGCATTAATATTAACATTCAGAATGTTTTCAGATACTTTTACATAGTACACAAACATTATTTTGTAATAAATGTCATTCAAAATAGGTTCTGTTCACCTAAAAGAAATTTAAAAGAAACATTATTTATTTACAGTATTTATATCATCTATGCTTTCTAATGACAGACTCCAGGTACAGGCATTTAAAAAAATATGGATAAAATCTAAAAGTGCAGGTCTATCTTGTCATGTAACTAAGCCTCAGTTTAGTCTTTCATAAACTGAGGATTAAAATATCCATCTTAAAGGGTCGTCATGAGGATTAAATGAGCTTGTGAATGTGAAGCCATCATTTTAGTATGTGACACATAGCAAGGGCATAAGAAATTGTAAATGTTACTTATTAATATTTTATTATTTTTTAAACTGAATTTACTACTCTAATTTTTTTTCTAGAGAAAGTTTTTGCCCACTCACCCCCAACCTTTCCTATTTCCCTCATGGCTAGCTAATACCTGATATTCCTTCTCAGCCTTTGGTAAAATGTGAATTTGACAAAGGTAGAGTTAGTCTCCCTTTCCAGCACATCTCATCCCTCGCCTAGCTCTGCCCAATAGCTCTCAGCCAGCACCCCCAGCTGGTCATGGCCAGCTGCCACCATATCCCCTCAGGTGTAGCAGATATTGATTTAAGTGGCTCCGTTAAGGCTGTTCAGAGTAGGCAAAACGAACAGGGCTAGGCCTCCTGAGATCTTGGTTCTTAACCAGTTTGTTGATTTGCCTGTCTTTGACTGAGTTAACGCGCTGCTCTTAGACTCCAAACCCAGCATCTGTGGGGTGTTTCTGTATAGATCAAATTATAATGTAAATACAGACACTTTTGGGAAAGGCTGTACAGACAGTAGTTGTTATGAAACCTATTCATCTTTCAAAACTCAGCTCAAAGAATGCTGCCCCGATCCCCACTCTCCCATCCCAGGCGGAACTGGGTCATTTTCTTCCTTGGGCCCCCACTGTCCATACCTCTATCGAGGCTTCTATTTGTTTGCATTTCTGCCTCCACATATTAGATTTTCTTTGTTTTAGATTTATAAAACTTTTGTGATTTTTACACCCTAGAACACACAGAACCAACCATGACTCATATTTCAAAATTTGTATTGCTAATTGATATGCTATTATGTGTCATGTTCTGCTATGTTTCCAATAATCTCAAATTGTTCTTTTTTTCTGTTAAAACATTGAGGAAAAACATTTCCTGTTAAAACATTGTTTCCTGTTAATACATTGAGGAGATGTAATAATTTCAGGACTGGGCCCAAGATCATGTTCTCTGAAGCTCTGAATACTCCCTGCCTAACACAGTATCTAATATTCAGCAGGGTCTTAAGAACAGTTGAATAAATAATTGAAAGAAAATTATTGAATAGGAGACTCAGGAAGATTAAGAACCTTCAAGCTGTAAATGTATCTCTAATAGTAAAGATTCAGATTCTATGACAGTAGGTGAGGAAATAATTTCAGATCTGCTGGCATTCCATAAATCACACCGTATAATGCGTTTGGTCACTGACTCTTGTTTAAGTGCTTCTCCACACAATAAGACATAAAACTTTTTCAGTATAGTTATTGATTCCAATGTAGACAAGAACTCTAAAAAGCACCCTTTGTCATCATTATTCTATGATTGCAAGTCTCCTTTTTAAAAAGCAAAAAAAAAAAAAAACTGTTGCTGTTATAGAATTCTTTCTTAGATATACAGTCATCCCTCTCTGTATGTATGTGGGGGATTGGTTCCAGAACCCCCACATATACCAAAATCTGGGTTTTCTCAAGAACCGCCAACCCATATATACAAAAAGTCATCCCCTCCATATGCATGGGTTTCAAACCCCACGAATACTGTATTTTCTATTTGTGTTTAGTTGAAAAAAAATCCACATATGAGTGGACCTCTGCAGCTTAAAGTGGTATCGTTCAAGGACCAACTCTGCATGTTTTAACTATAGTGAACTTTGGTTTGTTATGACTTGTTATCATGAATTTATCCTACATATGAATTCAAATGAATCAAGCTCTTCCTGTGACTCCCCACCCCCATTTGCCCTATATTAGATAACACGAGTTCCAATCTTCTTTAAATTTTCATGATCTGGCTTCATAACAAAGCTTTATAGTTGGTTCTCACCATTTGTATCACCCTGGGGAAGGAGAGAGAATTGGATGTTCATTTTGTACATTATTTTAACCTCAGCTAATGGAAACTTTCTCTAACTTCCTGTGTAGGTCAGCAACTTAAAGTTGGATTATCCATAGAAATAATATTTCATTGTGGATTCATCCTAGAGGCTATAAACTGGGAAAGGAATAGACTGGGAGGGGGGGTCTCAGTGAGGGTGTGTGAGGACCCCTGCTGCTGCTTCTCTGGAGGTTAAGGGGATTTATTACACTCAGTCCTAAATGTTTCAAGTGCAGAAAGAACTGTGTAAGTCCTAAATGTTAGTGGTGGAGGACATCTTAGGCATGAAATATTCTTTCTTATTGCCAGTGAAGAAATTGAAGTTTTTGGTTGTTTCCTTTCTTTGCTTTCAGAGAGTAGTCTATCTGTGGGAACTGTTTCGAGAATCTTGTTTTCCACATTGTGATCTCTGATTAAATCTCATTCACTGTAGACGTGATTTATATATCACAAATTTCCTTTCCCTCACATAAGAGATGCTTGTCTAGGCAGAGTATGCAGAAGTCTCACACCAACCTCCCATGGATGTCAGCCCTCCCTCCAGGGCGCTCGCTCTCAGTGCTCTCTCTTCACCTCTGACTAGTTTATCACACTTATCATGTGTCTCCTGGCATTTGGTTGAGTCGAATTCTATCTCCCTTATTAGCTAAGTGTCTCTGCTGAGGAGTCATTGCTCACTTGTGTGTCCTGCTCACAGGTAAGCTGTATTAAGGTGTATTACCAATAAGTGTGAAGTCTTCCAGTTTGCCTGATTACTACTTTTTTTTTTTAATACATAAGAATGAATTCAAGGTTATCCCTATAACAATGTCGCTCTCATTCCCTTATATTGATTGCATTGGGAATGACCCTGAGTGTGTCCATGGGAATGTATTAGGAATAGGAATGTCATCTGTCATGTGTTACATGGAAGAAGTAAAAAAAAAAAAAAAAAAAAGGTTGAAAAGCACAGTGTTAGAGAATAAACTCTTGGATAAAAATGTCTGTGTCTAACTCATTTTATTGCCCACACAGGGCCTAGCACTATGCCTCACACACAGTAGGGACTCAATAAATGTTTTGAGAATGAACTAATGAATGTGACCCAATAGGTAAATACATTCCAGAGACATTATTCTGAAGATGCAAAAAGAAAATACTGCATTTTGGGGTTGTTTTAGCATCATGTTTCAAAAACGTGAATTTTCTTCTTGTAAAAGACTTTCTATAGGTAGAAATTGAGTTGCACATTGCTTACTGACAGCCCGTACCACTGTCCAGACCCATGAGACACAAGGGTCACTTTCATAATCCACCATTGCAACATGCCTTATGTTTTTCTGCCTAGGTGGTTCTGGTAAATTGTCATCACAAGTTATTACCCTTAAGTCTAACATATTCTGAAGGAATAGGTGGCTGATACTGTCATTTGAGGACTAAGAAATATTTGTCTAGACATTTGATCCAATCTGTATTTTTATTTAATGTGTAATTGGCGAGAAAATAGCAAAGACAAATTTAAATGCTTGCATCTCTAACCTTGTCACAGTGTCTGAGCATTCATTCATCATCATTATCTTGGATTCCTGCAGCCAGCAGACTTCATAGGAAAGCAAGCACTGAAACAGATTAAAGCCAAGGGGCTGAAACGAAGACTGGTCTGCCTCACCTTGGCAACGGATGATGTTGATCCAGAGGGAAATGAAAGCATCTGGTACAATGGCAAGGTGAGTGCTGAGGACCTCACTGCCAGGGGCTGTGGCGTCTTCTGCAACAGAAACTCCCCTTGTTCCTATTTTCTCTTAAACCCTTTTGCTATTAATTATTTATTGGAGGGATGACACACTTTTGATTTCTGAGCTGACATTCAAAAGACAGAATGCAATTAACTGAAAGGAAAATGAAATGTTGCTCATTTTTGAAAACATAAAATTCTATATATTCTGTTTAAAGAAAACAAACCCAAAGACTTGAAATACATTGGACAATGAGGAGGGTATGATTTAGAGGGTGAATGATCTATTTGCTCATCACATCCATGTCTGTAACTGCAAAAGATGGATTTTATAAAAAATTTGGCATTCTGATTTAACTTTTTATGGATCTTTCAGAAGGAGACAATTAGCATATTAACAGGGAAAAAATCCAAATGAAAACATCTATGACAATAGAGGGTAGAACCTTAGAAAGTAAAGCAAAAAGTGGAAACCATTTGGCTCTTCAGGAAGAGTAAAATCACCTTCTCATTTTGGAATGTTACTTTTCATTCTTTCTATTTGTATTCAGTAAAACCAGGGTAAGTCAGATAACGTATCAATGGGACTTTTTCTCAATTTTTTCTCCCAAGCTTTCTGCATTCAGTTACTGTCTCCATTTTTTTATTACTATTTGTAAAACCCAATTTTGTTGAAACTGAGTGTGGGTGTGTTTTTTCCTGGTGTTAGCAGGCACATGTGGGACACCCAGCTTAGACCACGGGGAGGGAATAGAGCCTTCAAAGCTCATCTAAACAACGGTTCCACAATGAACAGGGTCAGCTTGGTCATTACCCAAGACTCAGAGCTTCTGTGCCTGGGTTTTTTTCTTATTCACTGCAGCCTACTTGATATTTGTTTCCATTTTCTCTGTCTCATCAGTAACACAAAGAGTGCTAGAAATGGAGAAAGCCAGTGGTGTCAAATCACAGCCTTTGGGGCTAAAGCATGGGTCAATTTAACAAAGAACTAACAACTACTGAGTTCTTACTGTATACCAGATATTTTTCATGTGCTCTCCCATTTAACTTTACAGCAGGCCTGTCAGATATGTATGATCATTTCCATTTTAAAGACGAGGCTTTGAGGGGCTCAGAAGTAACTTGCTTGAGGTTACATGGCTGGTGATTGATAGAACCGATCTCCAACTCAGGTCTAGTTTCCAGCTTTGAATTTCTGGTCCTTTCTTCTAAGACATAAAAGAGATCAATTTGATCTCTTTTCTCTCTCTGCTGATGTCCCCCTGTAGTTTCTGAAGAATTTAATTAATTAATTAATTTATTTATTTATTTATTTTGAGACAGAGCCTTACTCTGTTGCCCAGGCTGAAGTGCAGCAGCATGATCTCGACTCACTGCAACCTCCGCTTCCCGGGTTCGAGTGGTTCTCCTGCCTCAGCCTCCTGAGTAGCTGGGATTACAGGTGCATGCCACCATGCTCGGCTAATTTTTGTATTTTTAGTAGAGATGGGGTTTCCCCACGTTGGCCAGGCTGGTCTTGATCACCAGCCAGGTCATACATCCACCTTGGTCTCCCAAAGTGCTGGGATTACAGGCATGAGCCACTGCCCCCGGCCTTAAGAATTTAATTCTATACCCACATCCTTGTGCATCTGAGTATCAGGTGAATGTTATTAGAGTCTATGACGCCAACTGACTTTTCTCAGATTTCAAGTGCCTTCACCTGTCTGTAAGCCTGGATGGGCCGACATTTACTTCCTTCTTAAATTGGGCTGAGTTTGCTCTTCTGTTTGAACTGTTCCTACCTTTCTCCCTGTCTCTTCTTTCTCTTTCTGTTCTGTATCTCTGGTTCAGCCCTCTTTTCTTAATATGTATTCTTCCCCATTTCATATTTGCCCACAATTCACATAATTTCTACTTATAACCAGCTCTGCCATTAATTAACTGTTTGACCTGATCCTGAGCTGATCTCTGGGCCTCAGTTTTCTCATCTGTAAAATGAAGCCATTGGATGAGATAACGTGTTCTTGTCATTACATTTCCTCCCACCTCATCATTCCTTTGTTTTTTATTTTTCACTCTATTCCCAGTCAGTTTTCTCAGTACTTCTTAATATGGTCTACACGTACCCTTCCACCAGCCTTCTGTTTTACTCAGCATGGAATGAAAGAGATATTATGCTATATTTTTCAGTATTCCCACATCATCCACAGTCAACTGATTTTTAGCCACCTTAAATATGATGATACCAAAATTAGTTTTAAAACCTTGAAAACCCAAGCTCCAATCTAAAGTTTTTTTCATTTGCCCTATGCATATACTGCATTTACATGCTATATTGTTCACCTTTCCTTGCCATCTGCTTATAAAACTGCTAATCCAATTACAGGATCCTAGCTCTTGGATTTCCTAATATGAGTTTCCCTGCTCTTTGATACTTAGTAAGGTCATCATTTTAACATGCAGATGGTCTTCTTTTTTGATCCTTTTTCAGAGGTTCTCCTTGGATCGTCTTTACTCTGGACTGATATGAAATAATTTTTGCTTTTTATTTTCAGACTTTGTCTTGTGTTGCTTTTAGTATTTTATGCTTGCAAGCATTTCCAGTGCTAGAGATAGGGTACAAATGTATTTGTTTATTGACTTTTTTTTTTTTTTTTAGTGTCTACTATATGCCAGCGATATTCTAGGCACTGGGGATATAGCAGTGAACAAAACACAAGAATCTCAGACCTCATGGAGTTTATATTCCAGAGGAGCGAGAGATGGACAATGGACAAAATAAATAAAGTATATTGCATGTCAGATGGTCTTTAGTGCCTTGGGGAAAGGTCAAGTCCAACTGGGAGCAGGGCAGTGCTGGAGAAAGGGATTATAACCTTAAATGAGGTTTAATTTATTTTTTAAATCAAGGCATAAAGATGGTCATGAGAAAGGCTTTCTTTGTATTGGGTGACTCAGTTATAAAAGATGCTTATCTTGGAAGGAAGTTTTGAAAAAGAGGTTTGTGGAGAGGTTTGGAGAGCTTAAAAGGTTTTTAAAATTATTATTTGTAAACTAAAACACACAGGGACAGTCAAAGAAAAACACAATAGAACATCAAACTTAAATTATGTTAACTTCCTTCAAAGGCCATTTGCCATGTTACCTTCTGGAAGTCAGATAGAGACTTCTCATAATTTGAGAGAGAAACGAGAAAAGGCTAAAAATAGATGAGAATTATTCACATTGGTAAAAAGAAGGTCAATGTTTGTTTTAACAAAGAATGAGAATTTGCCGGGCAGAGGGTGGGGACCGATTGTTCTCACAGTTCACTGAACTAAAAGGTGGAATGGATCTAATTGAACCTGGAAGATTTTAGGGAAAACTGTTTAAAATTTATGCAAGAGAAAACATTTCCCTGGAGATTTAGTAATAAGGTAAAAGGAAAGGCCAGACTTCTGAAATGCCCTGGGCTTCTAACCCCTGGATTAGAGAGAAATTCAAGTAGAAATGAAAGTAAATTCTAGCAGAAAGCAAAGCAAACTTTAAAAATAGCACTCATAAATAAGGACTCTCTTTTTTTAGTTTACTAATGCAGAATGGCTGCAAGACAAATGACTGCTGGGATGTTAGGAGATGAGAAGGGCTGAGGAAACGATGTATGTAGTCTCCTAAGAGTGATTGTGGGCTTTTGACCCAGTGAGTCAGGGGATTACAGCCTGAGACCCGCGCAGGTCTCTTCCTGTTTTCTGAAGATGCTCAAGCAAACCAGGTTAACTCTCCTAGGGCTCCAAACCGAAACTTCTCTCTTACAGGTGGGGAAATGAAACCAAGGTTACCAAGAAAGTCTTTCAAAAAGCAATGATTAAGGCAGGCATGGTAGCTCATTCCTGTAATTCCAGCACTTTGGAAGGCCAAGGCAGGCTGATCACTTGAGTTCAGGAGTTCGAGACCAGCAAGACCAACATGGTGAAACCCCGTCTCTACTAAAAATACAAAAATTAGCTGGGCATGATGGTGTACACCTGTAGTCCCAGCTACTCAGGAGGCTGAGGCAGGAGAATCACTTGAACCCGGGAGGTAGAAGTTGCAGAGAGCCAAGATTGCACCACTGTACTCCAGCTGGGGCAACAGAGCAAGACTCCATCTCAAAAAACAAACAAAAGCAATGATTAGGTGCAGCCACAGAGCTGCTCCCAGGGCCACATGGCTGAGGGGGACGCAGGGGTGACCAAAGGCAGGATGAAGAAAGTGAAGTAATGGCAGCCATTGATGGCGAGGAATGGTGTGTCATTGATGACTGTGCCAAAATGTTTTGTGCTAGAATTAGTGATGATATAGATGACCCCAAATGGACACTTTGCTTGCAAGTTATGCTACCAAATGAGTACCCAGGTCCAGCCCCGCCTCTCCATCAGTTGAATACTCATTGGCTTAAAGGGCAAGAACTTGTCCATTTATTGAATAACCTTGAGGAAATACATATGTGGCCGCCCCACTTGGTTCAGAGAGAGTACCTGCTTTGTGTCCCTGGGATCCAGGCTATGTTTCTTTTCCTCCCAAAATATTTAATGAGAAAATAACAGAATATTGGTGAAAGTATTCTTTACCTGTGAGTGGAGAAAATAAGAGATGTTCCAATACAAAATCTCAGATGACAGAATCATGCCCAGATGTAAAGAAAGAAACTGAAGAGGAAGATGTTGAGTGAAGATGATCTCATTTTTGCATGTCAGCCAGAAAGCTTGGTAAAAGCACTGGATTTTGATATCAGTGAAAATCAAAGAGAAATAGAATTCTCTGCGATTGATCATGGCATTTCTGTTACAGGCCAAATAAGTACTTTTCAGGCAGACTTGGCTCCAGTAGTTCGTCCCAAACAGGCGAAAATGGTTCTTTCCAACTTGTATGAGAATAAGAAAATAGCTAGTACCACCCACAGCATCTATGCCTGCAGAATATATTGTGAGGATAAACAGACCTTACAGGATTGTGAGGATGATGGGGAGACCGCAGCTGGTGGACATCTTCTTCATCTCATGGAGATTTTAAATGTGAGGAATATCTTGGTGGTGTTATCACGCTGGTTTGGAGGCATTCTGTAGGACCAGATCACTTTAAACTTAACTGTGCCAGAAACATACTAGTGGAGAAGAACAACATACATTCACCTGAAAATCATCTAAGGCTTTGGAAAAAAAACAAAAAATGTTCATCACTGAGTAATGGATTAAGTGAAAATCCAGGAGTTTCCACCTGCAGTTGTGGGCTGAGGTGACAATTCTTCCAACATATTTGTTAGCATAAATATTATGCCTCAATTTCTGTTGCAAATTGGTGATTGTGAAATTTCCAAAAGTGATTTTCTTGTCTCTGTTTCTTTGTTTAATTCTTATAATATAAAGCAATAAATGTGGAGAGTCAGTAGTCTTCTTCCACACCAGGAAAAAAAAAAAAACCCCGCAATGATTGAAACTCTAACCTCTCTGACCCTAATCCCTGCCTGTATCACTGAACTATGATCTAAAGGAAAACAGCAGTTTTAAAGCATGTGTTATAACTTGGCAGTTAACAATCAGCCAGAGAGAAACTTTTACTAATGAATGTATTCACATTTTTTTTTTCAATCAACCAGTTTTCACAGTAAGTTTAGAAATCATATGGAGAGCTTCTGATTTGGGGTTTCAAAGAGAATTAAAAACTGGGACGACAGAGATAGGAGTCTGCAATTAAAGTCATGAATGTGTTAGCATCTAAAATACTGGAAGTGCTATAGTAAGATTGTTGATGGTAGCGTGCTCTTTGCTGAGGCAGCTGAATGATCACCAGGCTGATTCCCGTCCCTGCATGTCTTAAGCTCCAGCTATAAGCAGTCCACTGTGCCAGACGGTAAGACTTTAAGGATTAGTGCAATGTAGTGTGGCCAGGAGAAGCCATTTTGAGCAGGGCTATGTATCGTGTTTTACTTTTGTTGTCTTCCTTTTCTTTTTGTTCCATGTAATGTTTTGACGACAGTTTTCTGTATTTTCTGCTTTTCCTTCTTTTTCATTCTTTCCTTTAGACCTGATTTCCAATAACCTTCTTATCTTTTAATCAAACTTATTGTATAGACTTTTTTTTTGAGACAGTCTCACTCTGTCATCCAGGCTGGAGTGC
Organism: Trachypithecus francoisi; assembly: GCF_009764315.1. Classification (NCBI taxonomy): domain Eukaryota; kingdom Metazoa; phylum Chordata; class Mammalia; order Primates; family Cercopithecidae; genus Trachypithecus; species Trachypithecus francoisi. The sequence continues at coordinate 109,611,505 of NW_022681465.1, read as the reverse complement.
AGTGGCCAGATCTCGGCTCACTGCAATCTCCGCCTCCCAGGTTCAAGCAATTCTCATGCTTCAGCCTTCTGAGTAGCCGAGAGTGTAGGTGCCTGCCACCACGCCCAGCTAATTTTTGTATTTTTAGTAGAGACAGGGTTTTACCATTTTGGCCAGGCTGGTCTCGAACTCCTGACCTCAAATAATCCGCCTGCCTTGGCCTCCCCAAGTGCTGGGATTACAGGCATGAGCCACTACTCCTGGCCTAAACTAAGTATTACTGTTTTAAAAATGAGAAATTTCAGAGTAATACAGATGTGTACCTTGAGAGTTACTTTTCATAATTTGTAAGCTTTCATTCATCTTCTCAAAATGTGAAGTTTACCTCCTGTGTCTCTGGCGTTGTGCCCCCAGACAGCATTTCAGAAAGCTTCCATTTTGTAAGTTGAATCTGTATTTCAGTTTTTTTTCACCCAGAGATGAGGAGCACAGAGCTGTGACCGAGACACTGAGGACTGTTGGGTCTTGTTTCCCAGGTGGTTGGCAACACGACATCTGGAAGCTATAGCTACAGCATCCAGAAGAGCCTGGCTTTCGCATATGTCCCTGTGGAACTAAGTGAAGTGGGACAGCAAGTGGAAGTTGAACTATTAGGCAAAAATTACCCAGCAGTCGTCATACAAGAACCTTTGGTATTGACCGAACCAACCAGAAACCGGCTTCAGAAAAAAAGGTGGAAAGGACAAAACTTGAAAAAAGACCTTTAGCAGTCAACTGAATTGGATTTGCCAATGACTGTCCTTGAAATTATCATAGTTGGTTCCCAGGGGAATAGAGGAAACCAGGAATTCATTTCAAAATCATCAAAGTCTAGATTTAGAATCTTAACGAAACCTTTCAGTTAAGTGTTTTCTAAGCAAGACAGAATAATAGATAAATGATTTATATTTTCCTTTTAAATGAAGAAATTTGAAATGAATTTTTTTTATTACCCCACATCACCTAATCAGCAAAACATTTAGGTGTTTGCTAATATCTACAATCATTACTATAAATGAATTAAAGGACATTTTATAATTTTAGTAACAAATGCATTCTTTTCTTGATAGCTGAAAAAAATTAATAAATTATCTTTTACATAAAAACATGTATAATGTTGTTGATGGATTTACTTCATAGAGAAATCTTTCCTTAGATGAATAAATGATAGTTTCAATTTTTCATGATATATCTGTAATGAAAATAGTAAAATTTAACATTGACATATAGCCAACATTTTAATTCAATTCTCTGAAATATTTATCATTTTCTTAATGACTTCCCTGAAAGGAGCTTTATAGGACATCATTATTCTCCTTTCAAAGGTTGTTTTAGAAGAGAAGTTGCAAGAAAGAACAGAGTCTTCCAAAGGAAGCGGTACTTGTAAACTTTCAGAAATGAAGCTGAAGCATAAATAGATTGTGCCAGTATAAACACTGTTTGAATACTGAACACCTCTCTTTGGGAAAGAATTAATGCAAGTTGACATCACATGGTGCTGTTCTGAATATCATTTCACAAAGCATTTAACAAAGCAGGTCAAACAAAAGCTTAAGAGCTGACAGTTTGTCCTTAGTGCTATGTACAGCAAGAAAAAAAATCAATTTAGAAATAATTCTTTGATATACTTTTTGAAATTATTTGGGTGTAGTTGATGGAATAAATCAATTTCTTTTGTAAAGGGTGGTTTATCATTTATGATTAATTTATACATGCATACATTTATTACACATTTATAGAAGTTTTCTTAAGTATTAAAAAAACTGAATGTGAAGCATGGTAAGATTCTGTCATTTGAATAAACTTTAAAATGATTTCTTGTAAGGTTTGAAAAGGTGCCAATTTTACGTTTTAAATGTTTTATAGTAGTAGTTATATATTAGAACTCTTCACATGTTTGTTTCTCTTTGGCATGTCCTCTTAAATGAGAAAAGAAGGAAATCCCTTTGGTAACAAGAGGGTTCCTAATTATTGGGAATCTTATCTAGGTTCTTTAATCCAGTTCATGTTAATGCTGGGAATTTGGGATATCAGCTTCTCATTCTCTGCCTTTCTATAACCCCATGACCTCAGGATAGTTACATACCATCTCTGGGTTCCTCCTCTGTGAAATAGGTTTAGACTCTATTTTGGATACTATGTTATCAAGAAGCAATAATGAAAGTACAACATTACATTCATATCATATAGTTAATATAGCACTAAAACTGATGAATAAAAGACTAGATCATTCAGATAAATGTGAAAATTTTAAAGAAATCCTATGCACAGTATAAAAGAAGTCTACCCCGATTTCCTTAAGAAGTTGCCCTCATTCTCCCTTTTGTTGTATGTTAGGTGCTATTAGGTTTCGTGGATTACCCCAGCACCCCCACTCATACTCAGCCAGTCCGTCCTGGCCTCAGCACCAGGTTTGGTATCAGCCAATTCATGGGCTGACAATGACCTTCAACACAGCTTGACTATGGAAAGCTGAGAAGAGTTAACCAGATTTCTTCCATGGGAATTTGGATTGTGAACCATCAGAGGAAAACCTGGTTAGTACTAAAAGCTGAAGCTGAAAAGATGGATAGAAATAGAAGCCGTAAACCCAAGGGAGCAATGAGAGCTCCCGATAAGGAGGGAGACACTGAGAGAGAAACAGAGAGAATAAAAGACCAGTTCCCAAAGCTCTCGGCTCCTGATGGCTTGCTGGCCAGTTCTTGGGTGAGAACCTTGACTTAAAAGGGCCTAACTGAAACCACTAGCTTCTGAAAAGTGGAACATACACGGAGATAGGTTAGTGTCAGCTGTGAACAGCAAACAGCCAGCATACTTGAAAACACTGGTGATGTGCAGAAGTCCGTGTCTACAGTTCAGAAAAACATTCTCAAGAATGTGATGATGAATGATAGGCACTTTCTTCCCTTGAGTGATGAAAACGTCTTGGAATTGCAAAAACAGTTTCTAGTCAACACATTATCAAAACATTGATGGGTGGTGTTATGTTGCTAATGTTAACATCCTAACTAATCTGTGTCTTTCTTCTTTTCTACTGATAAGGAAAGATGACAAAAAAAACATCTTAAAGTATACTGTGTGGGACATTAAATAACAGACAGACAAGATTCTGGAATTTTACTGAGAGCATGTTGTGCATATTTTAATTGAACAAAAGGAAAGGTTGATATTATCAGGAAACACAGCAGTTGTGAAAGGAAAAAAGTTTTGGCTACACAAATAGTATTTTTTTTTTTTAATTTAAGTTCTAGGATACATGTGTACAACGTGCGGGTTTGTTACGTATGTATACATGTGCCATGTTGGTGTGCTGCACCCATTAACTTGTCATTTACATTAGGTATATGTCCTAATGCTATCCCTCCTCCCTCCTCCCTCCCCACAATAGGCTCGGGTGTGTGATGTTCCCCTTCCTGTGTCCAAGTGTTCTCATTGTTCAGTTCCCACCTATGAGTGAAAACATGTGGTGTTTGGTTTTCTGTTCTTGCGATAGTTTGCTGAGAATGATGGTTTCCAGCTGCATCCATGTCCTTACAAAAGACAAAAATTCATCCTTTTTATGGCTGCATAGTATTCCATGGTGTATATGTGCCATATTTTCTTAATCCAGTCTGTCACTGGTGGACATTTGGGTTGATTCCAAGTCTTTGCTATTGTGAATAGTGCCGCAATAAACATACGTGTGCATGTGTCTTTATAGCAGCACGATTTTTAATTCTTTGGGAATATACCCAATAATGTGATGGCTGGGTCAAATGGTATTTCTACTTCTAGATCCTTGAGGAATCGCCACACTGTCTTCCACAATGGTTGAACTAGTTTACAGTCCCACCAACAGTGTAAAAGTATTTCTCCACATCCTCTCCAGCACCTGTTATTTCCTGATTTTTTTAATGATTGGCATTCTAACTGGTGTGAGATGGTATCTCATTGTGGTTTTGATTTGCATTTCTCTGATGGCGAGTGATGATGAGCATTTTTTCATGTGTCTGTTGGCTGTATGAATGTCTTCTTTTGAGAAGTGTCTGTTCATATCCTTTGCCCACTTTTTGATGGGGTTGTTTGTTTTTTTCTTGTACTTTTGTTTGAGTTCTTTGTAGGTTCTGGATATTAGCCCTTTGTCAGATGAGTAGATACAAATAGCATTCTTTAGCTAAAGTCCCAGGAAAGCGGAGCCACCAAAAATCAAATTAATTATATCCTTCTTCTGATGAATCTTCACATAAAAATATAAATTATCATCCTATTTTTATCCCCTGCCATTAATGAATTAGAATACAAGTAGTGTATTTAGTTTGTTTTCTGTTGCTATAACAAAATGCCTGGGTCTGGGTAATTTATAAAGGAAAGAGGTTTATTTAGCTGACGGTTCTGGAAGCTGGGAAGTTCAAGACCTGGTGATTGCATCTGGTGAGGGCCTTGTGCTGCTTCATAGCATTGCAGAAAAGCAGAAGAGGTGAGAGGGCGTGCTTGTGAGAGAAAAAGGGGACTGAAATCCTGCTATAGCTAACCCATTAGCTATAGAACCCATTAGAAATCCTGAAATAGCTAACTCATTCCTGAGACAAAGGCATTAATGAGAAATGCCATGACCCAGATACCTCCCACTAGACCCCACCTCCCCACACTGCCACAGTGAGGAATGAAGCCTCCAACAAATGAAGCTGTAGGGAGAAAATCAAACCATAACATGTATGGAAAGCTGCATTATGAATGACAAAAGGGTAACACATTATTTAATTGTATTTTCTCCAGGAAAACATTTTGGAAATATTAACATGCCATGAAGCACAGAGGTGGTGGGGTGACACAAAAGCTACTGGGCTAAAAAATCACAAGACCTGCTTTCCCCAGGTCTGCCACCAACCAAGCACAGTCTACATAACGTCTACTAATGCCTTTCCTGTATTTTAAGTTATATGAGTAATTGCTTTCCTTAGTGTTCATTAATCTACGCATGTTTGTGGAGTACTTACTATAGACCAGGCACCGAAAGAGCAGTGGTGAACAAGACAGACATGGCCTTGCCTTCATGAAGTTTATAGACTCGAGAGATCAAGCATTTAACTAAAAAAATAAGGAGATGTTTAATTACAAATCATGATGTCGTGAAGGCTGAGGGGAGAGAACATTTTGAGAAGGAGGGGATGGCTAACAGTGTCAGAAGATAAAAAGATGTCAAGTAAAACTAAAGGCTGAAAAGCATCCCTCAGGTGAAGCAGAGTGGTCATGGGTGCTACTGACATGAATAATTTCAGGATACTAGTGAAGGCAAAAACCAGACTGCATTGAAAAATGAGCAAGAGGTAAGGGTTAGAGACAGGGAGCATGTGATCTTACCATCCAGGAGCAGTTTCCTAATAAGACAGGTTATAATGGACATCGGTTAGAAAGCATTTAGCTGCAAGTAAAAAAAAAAAATCCGATTAACAGTAATTTATTTATTTATTTTTTTAATTATACTTTAAGTTCTAGGGTACATGTGCACAATGTGAAGGTTTCTTACATATGTATACATGTGCCATGTTGATGTGCTGCACCCATTAACTCGTCATTTACATTACGTATCTTAATGCTATCCCTCCCCCACCCCTCCACCCCACGATGGGACCCAATGTGTGATGTTCCCCACCCTGTGTCCAAGCATTCTCATTGTTCAATTCCTACCTGTGAGTGAGAACATGTGGTATTTGGTTTTCTGTCCTTGTGATAGTTTGCTCAGAATGGTGGTTTCCAGCTTCATCCATGTCCCTACAAAGGACATGAACTCATCCTTTTTATAGCTGCAGAGTATTCCATGATGCATATGTGACACATTTTCTTTTTTTTTTTTTTTTTTTTTTTTGGAGACGGAGTCTCGCTCTGTCGCCCAGGCTGGAGTGCAGTGGCCGGATCTCAGCTCACTGCAAGCTCCGCCTCCCGGGTTCCCGCCATTCTCCTGCCTCAGCCTCCAAGTAGCTGGGACTACAGGCGCCCGCCACCTTGCCCGGCTAGTTTTTTTTTTGTATTTTTTTAGTAGAGACAGGGTTTCACCGTGTTAGCCAGGATGGTCTCGATCTCCTGACCTCGTGATCCGCCCGTCTCGGCCTCCCAAAGTGCTGGGATTACAGGCTTGAGCCCCGCGCCCAGCCTGACACATTTTCTTAATCCAGTCTATCATTGATGGACATTTGGGTTGATTCCAAGTCTTTGCTATTATGAATAGTGTCACAATAAACATATGTGTGCATGTGTCTTTATAGCAGCATGATTTATAATCCTTTGGGTATATACCCAGTAATGAGATGGCTGGGTCAAATGGTATTTCTAGTTCTAGATCCTTGAAGAATCACCACACTGTCTTCTACAATGGTTGAACTAGTTTCCACCCCCACCAACAGTGTAAAAGTCTTCCTGTTTCTCCACATCCTCTCCAGCACCTGTTGTTTCCTGACTTTTTAATGATCGCCATTCTAACTGGTATGAGATGGTATCTCATGGTGGTTTTGATTTGCATTTCTCTGATAACCAGTGATGATGAGCATTTTTTCGTGTGTCTGTTGGCTGCATAAATGTCTTCTTTTGAGAAGTGTCTGTTCATATCCCTTGCCTACTTTTTGATGGGGATGTCTGATTTTTTCTTGTAAATTTAAGTTCTTTGTAGATTCTGGACATTGGCCCTTTGTCAGATGGGTAGATTGCAAAAATTTTCTCCCATTCTGTAGGTTGCCTGTTCACTCTGATAGTAGTTTCTTTTGCTGTGCAGAAGCTTTTTAGTTTAATCAGATCCCATTTGTCTATTTTGGCTTTTGTTGCCATCGCTTTTGGTGTTTTAGTCATGGAGTCTTTGCCCATGCCTATGTCCTGAATGGTATTGCCTAGGTTTTCTTCTAAGATTTTTATGGTTTTAGGTCTAACATTTAAGTCTTTAATCCACCTTGCATTAACTTTTGTATAAGGTGTAAGGAAGGGATGCAGTTTCACCTTTCTACATATAGCTAGCCAGTTTTCCCAGCACCATTTATTAAATAGGGAATCCTTTCCCATTTCTTGTTTTTGTCAGATTTGTCAAAGATCAGAGGGTTGTAGATGTGTGGTGTTATTTCTGAGGGCTCTGTTCTGTTCCATTGGTCTATATCTCTGTTTTGGTACCAGTACCATGCTGTTTTGGTTACTGTAGCCTTGTAGTATAGTTTGAAGTCAGGCAGCATGATGCCTCCTTTGTTCTTTTTGCTTCTTTTTGCTTAGGATTGTCTTGGCAATGAGGGCTCTTTTTTGGTTCCATATGAACTTTAAAGCAGTTTTTTCCAATTCTGTGAAGAAAGTCTTTGGTAACTTGATGGGGATGGCATTGAATCTATAAATTACCTTGGGCAGTATGGCCATTTTCATGATATTGATTGTTCCTATCCATGAGCATGGAATGTTCTTCCATTTGTTTGTGTCCTCTTTTATTTCATTCAGCAGTGGTTTGTAGTTCTCCTCGAAGAGGTCCTTCACATCCCTTGTAAGTTGGATTCCTAGGTATTTTATTCTCTTAGTAGCAATTGTGAATGGGAGTTAACTCATGACTTGGTTCTCTGTCTGCTCTTGGTGTAGAGGAATGCTTGTGATTTTTACACATTGATTTTGTATCCTGAGACTTTGTTGAAGTTGCTTATCAGCTTAAGGAGATTTGGGGCTGAGACGATGGGGTTTTCTACGTATACAATCATGTCATCTGCAAACAGGGACAATTTGACTTCCTCTTTTCCTAATTGAATGCCCTTTATTTCTTTCTCCTGCCTGATTGCCCTGGCCAGAACTTCCAACACTATGTTGAATAAGAGTGGTGACAGAGGGCATCCCTGTCTTGTGCCAGTTTTCAAAGGGAATGCTTCCAGTTTTTGCCCATTCAGTATGATATTGGCTGTGGGTTTGTGATAAATAGCTCTGACTATTTTGAGATACGTCCCATCAATACCTAGTTTATTGAGAGTTTTTAGCATGAAGTGTTGTTGAATTTTGTCGAAGGCCTTTTGTGCATCTATTGAGATAATCATGTGGTTTTTGTCTTTGGATCTGTTGATATGATAGATTACGTTTATTGATTTGCATATGTTGAACCAGTCTTGCATCCCAGGGATGAAGCTCACTTGATCATGGTGGATAAGCTTTTTGATGTGCTGCTGGATTCGGTTTGCCAGTATTTTATTGAGTATTTTCGCATCGATGTTCATCAGGGATATTGGTCTAAAATTCTCTTTTTTTCTTGTGTCTCTGCCGGGCTTTGATATCAGGATGATGCTGGTCTCATAAAATGAGTTAGGGAGGATTTCCTGTTTTTCTATTGATTGGAATAGTTTCAGAAGCAATGGTACCAGCTCCTCTTTGTACCTCTAGTAGAATTCGGCTATGAATCTGTCTGGTCCTGGACTCTTTTTGGTTGGTAGGCTATTAATTATTGCCTCAATTTCAAAGCCTGTTATTGGTCTATTCAGGGATTCAACTTCTTCCTGGTTTAGTCTTGGGAGGGTGTATGTGTCCAGGAGTTTATCCATTTCTTCTAGATTTTCTAGTTTATTTGTGTAGAGGTGTTTATAGTATTCTCTGATGGTAGTTTGTATTTCTGTGGGGTCGGTGATATCCCCTTTATCATTTTTTGTTGCATCTATTTGACTCTTCTCTCTTTTCTTCTTTGTTAGTCTTGCTAGCGGTCTATGAATTTTGTTGATCTTTTCAAAAAAACAGCTCCTGGATTCATTGATTTTTTGAAGGGTTTTTTGTGTCTCTATCTCCTTCAGTTCTGCTCTGATCTTAGTTATTTCTTGCCTTCTGCTAGCTTTTGAATTTGTTTGCTCTTGCTTCTCTAGCTTTTTTAATTGTGATGTTAGGGTGTCGATTTTAGATCTTTCCTGCTTTCTCTTGTGGGCATTTAGTGCTATAAATTTCCCTCTACACACTGCTTTAAATGTGTCCCAGAGATTCTGATACGTTGTGTCTTCATTCTCATTTGTTTCAAAGAACATCTTTATTTCTGTCTTAATTTCGTTATTTACCCAGTAGTCATTCAGGAGCAGGGTGTTCAGTTTCCATGTAGTTGTGCGGTTTTGAGTGAGTTTCTTAATCCTGAGTTCTAATTTGATTGCACTGTGGTCTGAGAGACAATTTGTTGTGATTTCTGTTCTTTTACATTTGCTGAGGAGTGCTTTACTTCGAACTATGTGGTCAATTTTGGAATAAGTGCGATGTGGTTCTGAGAAGAATGTATATTCTGTTGATTTGGGGTGGAGAGTTCTGTAGATGTCTATGAGGCATGCTTGGTGCAGAGCTGAGGTCAAGTCCTGGATATCCTTGTTAACCTTCTGTCTCATTATCTAATATTGACAGTGGGGTGTTAAAGTCTCCCATTATTATTGTGTGGGAGTCTAAGTCTCTTTGTAAGTCTCTATGGACTTGCCTTATGAATCTGGTTGCTCCTGTATTGGGTGCATATATATTCAGGATAGTTAGCTCTTCTTGTTGAGTTGATCCCTTTACCATTATATAATGGCCTTCTTTGTCTCTTCTGATCTTTGTTGGTTTAAAGCCTGTTTTATCAGAGACCAGGATTGCAACCCCTACTTTTTTTTGTTTTCCATTTGCTTGGTAGATCTTCTGCCATCCCTTTATTTTGAGCCTATGTGTGTCTTTGCACATGAGATGGGTCTCCTAAATACAGCACACTGATGGGTCTTGACTCTTTGTCCAACTTGCCAGTCTGTGTCTTTTACTTGACGCATTTAGCACATTTACATTTAAGGTTAATCTTGTTGTGTGTGAATCTGATCCTGTCATTAAGATGTTAGCTGGTTATTTTGCTCATTAGTTGATGCAGTTTCTTCCTAGAATCGATGGTCTTTACAATTTGGCATGTTTTTGCAGTGGCTGGTACTGGTTGTTCCTTTCCATGTTTAATGCTTTCTTCAGGAGCTCTTGTAAGGCAGGCCTGGTGGTAACAAAAATCTCTCAGCATTTGCTCACCTGTAAAGGATTTTATTTCTCCTTCACTTATGAAGCTTGGTTTGGCTGGATATGAAATTCTGGATTGAAAATTCTTTTCTTCATGAATGTTGAATATTGGTCCCCACTCTCTTCTGGCTTGTAGAGTTTCTGCTGAGAGATCTGCTGTTAGTCTGATGGGCTTCCCTTTGTGGGTAACCTGGCGTTTCTCTCTGGCTGCCCTTAACATTTTTTCCTTCATTTCAACCTTGGTGAATCTGACAATTATGTGTCTTGGGGTTGCTATTCTCGAGGAGTATCTTTGTGGTGTTCTCTGTATTTCCTGAATTTGAATGTTGGCCTGCCTTGCTAGGTTGGGGAAGTTCTCCTGGATAATATCCTGAAGAGTGTTTTCCAACTTGGTTCCATTCTCCTGGTCACTTTCAAGTGCACCAATCAAATGTAGATTTGGTCTTTTCACATAGTCCCATATTTCTTGGAGGCTTTTTTTGTTTCTTTTTACTCTTTTTTCTCTAAACTTCTCTTCTCACTTCATTAATTTGATCTTCAGTCACTGATACCCTTTCTTCCACTTGATCAAATCAGCTACTGAAGCTTGTACGTGCATCATGTAGTTCTCGTGCCATGGTTTTCAGCTCCATCAGGTCACTTAAAGTCTTCTCTACGCTGTTTATTCTAGTTAGCAATTCATCTAATCTTTTTTCAAGGGTTTTAGCTTCCTTGCAATGGGTTCAAACATCCTCCTGTAGCTCAGAGCAGTTTATTATTACCAACCTTCTGAAGCCTACTTCTCTCAACTCGTCAAAGTCATTCTCCATCCAGCTTTGTTCCATTGCTGGTGAGGAGCTGCGATCCTTTGGAAGATAAGAGGCGCTCTGGGTTTTAGAATTTTCAGCTTTTCTGCTCTGGTTTCTCCCCATCTTTGTGGTTTTATCTACCTTTGGTCTTTGATGATGATGACCTACAGATGGGGTTTTGTTGTGGATGTCCTTTTTGTTGATGTTGATGCTATTCCTTTCTGTTTGTTAGTTTTCCTTTGAACAGTCAGGACCCTTAGCTGCAGGTCTGTTGGAGTTTGCTGGAGGTCCACTCCAGACCCTGTTTGACTGGGTATCACCAGCAGAGGCTGCAGAACAGCAAATATTGCTGCCTGATCCTTCCTCTGGAAGCTTCGTCTCAGAGGGGCACGTGGCTGTATGAGGTGTCAATTGGCCCCTACTGACAGGTGTCTCCCAGTTAGGCTACACAGCGGTCAGGGACCCACTTGAGGAGGCAGTCTGTCCATTCTCAGAGCTCAAACTCCATATTGGGAGAATCACTGCGCTCTTCAGAGCTGTCAGACAGGGATGTTTAAGTCTGCAGAAGTTTCTGCTGACTTTTGTTCAGCTATGACCTGCCCCCAGAGGTGGAGTCTACAGATGCAGGCAGGCCTTGTTGAGCTGCAGTGGGCTCCACCCAGTTTGAGCTTCCTGGCCACTTTGTTTACCTACTCAAGCCTCAGCAATGGCAGACGCCCTTCCCCCAGTCCAGCTGCCGCCTCGCAGTTAGATCTCAGACTGCTGTGCTAGCAGTGAGCAAGGCTCCATGGGCGTGGGACCCACTGAACCAGGCATAGGATATAATCTCCTGGTGTGCCATTTTCTAAGACAGTTGGAAAAGCACAGTATTAGGGTGGGAGTGTCCCTATTTTCCAGGTTCCATCTGTCACGGCTTCCCTTGGCTAGGAAAGGGAAATCCCCCTTGTGCTTCCCAGGTGAGGAGATGCCCTGCGCTGCTTTGGCTCACCCTCTGTGGGCTGCACCCGCTGTCCAACCAGTCCCAGTGAGATGAACCAGGTACCTCAGTTGGAAATGCAGAAATCACCCGTCTTCTGCGTTGATCACACTGGGAGCTGCAGACCGGAGCTGTTCTTATTGGGCCATTGGATCCCTTTTAACAGTAATTTAAGCCATTATTTATTTTATGAATTCACATAACAAGACGTCTGGTGGTAGGCTTGATGACATCATTAAGTATTTCAGTTCTTTTTTATTTACCCTACCAAATCCTCCCCTCCCCCAATTTTATTCTCATATATACATGTATATGATTAAACTGGCTTTAAATTTTCATATTTTTATGCCTATGCTTTAGCAAACATTGTATTCTACAAGTAAGTTAATTTGGAAAACTCAGCTACACCAATAGGCCTCCAACCCTCATAGACTGAGCTACATGCATTCATTCTGAGAGTTCTTAACTGCTAGAATCATTCAGACTTACCTCCTTGGCCTAACGTTTAGAAATTAACAGTATATTGGAGATTATTCCATATCACCCTTTTTTGTTATACAATATGACTATTTTTATTATTTTTTAATACAAGTGCTCACATTGGTTTTAGATACTTATGCATGGTTAGAAGGAGCTGGCTTAGAACTGATGCTTAAGAAATGGATATACCATGGGCCGGGCATGGTCACTCACACTTGTAATCCCAGCACTTTGGGAGGCTGAGGGGGATGGATTGCTTGAGCTCAGGAGTTCGAGATCAGCCTGGGCAACATAGTGAAACCCCTGTCTCTATTTTAAAAAATTAAAAAAAGAAATGGGTATACAATGTAAAATGTCCCATACAGAAAAAACAGATGCAATTCAGTAGTATATTTTGAGTATTGTGCCAACTCTAAGGCTCAGCCTGTATGAAAGGTAAGGAAAGGAAAGAAGCAATAAGATAAAAGACCAACATCCTGTTTCTTGATCTGACTGGTGGTTACATAGCAGTTACTTTGTGATGATTCCTTGACCTATGTACACTTTTGTGCAATTGTCTTATGCACAAAAAAGTGCTATGCCGGAATATTTTTATAAGAATGGTGCTATTTTGCACTGTCTTCTCTCTCTAGTTAGTTTTAAGGAAGTAGGAGATGGTAAGCAATGGGTGGGATGAAGGGGTCAAGGGAGTTTCAGTTTGAATTGGCCATAGTGGTTCTTATCCAGATTACCAATTTCATAAATTTGGAGAATCTCTGAAGTAAAATAAATCTTTCTTTTTCTTTTCTTTTCTGACCCTTTTCCTCCCAATGCGCGCACACACACACACACACACACTAATTCAAGAACAAAGCCAACAATAAATTGAAGATGCTTCTTACAAATATTTTTTTTTCTTTTTCCCTTTTTTTTTTTTTTGAGAGGGAGCCTCACTTTGCCACCCAGGCCGGAATGCAGTGGTGTGACCTTGGCTCACTGCAACCTCCACCTTTCAGGTTCAAGCAATTCTCCTGCCTCAGCTTCCCAAGTAGCTGGGATTACAGGTACACGCTGCCACACCTGGCTGACTTTTGTATTTTTAGTAGGGACAGGGTTTGACTATGTTGGCCAGGCTGGTCTCAAACTCATGACCTCAGGTGATCCAACCCCCTCGGCTTCCCAGAGTGCTGGGATTACATGTGTGAGCCACCACACCCAACCAGAGAAATACCTTTCTATATGCATAGAATCTTGATAGTTCTTAATGCATTAACAGTAGTTAGCACTAATGAATAACTTATATTCGTTAGCTAAAAGAAGGATCAAAGGACCTCAAAAACACCTCTGTAAGTTTGGTTTATGATCTTAAAGGCCTTTGAGAAGACTCTCTGCTCCTCACTTAGATATGGTAGTAATAAATCCATTCCTATCTGTTTCTAAAACGAAATAGATCATAAAAATATTTAATAGCTGGCATCTAAATTAACAAAGTTTAGTCTTCTTTCTGATGTTCAAGTCTATCTCCTCTTGGACAGTTCAGGGTAGTAATGAAGCAATAAGTAACACCAACCACAATTTGCCACATGTAGTTAGTGGACTTCAGGTTTTCTCTCTGAAGAAAGACCTCTTACCATGCTTATCTCTCCAGCAAGGAAGCTCTTGTTACTGTACCCCAACAGTTAATAATTTCGAAATAAAGTATTTAAAATTGTTTAGTCTTTGTATGTCATATTTATCATATTCAAAGACATTGCAACAAAAACAGGAGAAGCACCGAGATGCAGGAATCATGTCTTCTGAATGTAGTTTATAACAAGCCAAGAACCTTGTAAACCCCAGAAATCAAGAGGTACGGCATTAGCATCTATGTGATTCTCTTAGTGCATGGCCTGCAGGCTTTACAAAGGTGTTCACTGGGGAAGACTTATTCTTGGTCCTCTGTTCTCAATTATAATGAATTTTACTTTTTGTTGAAATGTAAACTATGTTATTACCATTATTATTATTATTATTTGAAATAGTTGATATATGCACAGAGTTTAACATTTAGAAGGTGTAAAAGGGTATATAGTGAGAAGTTATTCTCTTTCCCATCCCTGTCCCCAGTTAACCAGTCTATCCAGAGACAACCAATATTATAATTTCTTCCGTACATTCTTGAAATATTCTATAAACATGCATGCACCTCTCTCTATATATATCTATATATATGCATATATATACACATATATTTTTAAATAAATGAGAGCATACCAGCCATAATGTCCTTTGCCTTTTAGAAATTAACAGTATTTTGGAGATAATTTATATCCTTTTTAATGATTGCTTAGTATTCCACAATTAATTTAACCAGACTCTATTATTGGCCTTTTTCTATTACAAATAAGGCTAAAATGAATATCTTGTTGTATATTTCTCACATTGAGTATCTCTACAGGATAAATTCCTAGAACTGGGATTGTTGAATTAAAGTGTATGTGCATTTTGATAGATATGCAAAGTTGTTCCCCTTAGAGGTTAAACCAAATTTCACTTCGCTGATGAATGCGTAAGAGGGCTTGTTTCTTTACACTCTCCCCAAAGCATTGAGTTATCACTGGTCTATTATTGATGTTTCTATTTGAATTTCTCTTTTTGAGTGAGGTTGAGCATCTATTCATATATTTAATGGTCACTTGTATTTCCTCTTCTATAAACAATTGTGTTCCTACACTTTACCCATTTAAAAATTGGTTTGTTGGTCTTTTTCGTACTGACTTTAGGAGTCATAAAATATTTTCACTATGGGTTAAATAGGTTTTGTGAGGGTTAGAATGCAAGCCAGGTGATTATGTATATTATTTCTATGTAAAAAATATGTTCAGAGTTCCAGGCACCCCACATACCAAACAATGAGCTTTTATCTCACTTCTGAATTGGGAACTGCTTTTATTTCTGTCCCAATTTTCGCACCTTCTAACTGACCGGAATAGTTTTTACTGATATGACTATGTACTGGGAAAACCCTAAAAGAAACTAATGTTTAAACCAACTCAAACAATACAAGAGTTCAGTAATTGGTAGGATACAAATTGGTAGATACCATAGCCTTCATGTCCACAAATAATAGCTAGTTAAAAGTTATAACGGTAAAGAAAGCCCCATTTCAATAGCAAAAGAAAAGATAAAAATATTTAGAAATAAGTTTAAGCACAAAACTGATATGAGGAAAACACCTCTAAAAGGTGCAAAAATAGATCTTAAATGGAAAGGCACTCCTTATTCTTAGATATGACAAGTGAATATTATAAAAATTTTGGGGCCAGGTGTGGTGGCTCATGCCTGTAATCCCAGTACTTTGGGAGGCCAGAGCAGGAGGATCACTTGTGCTCAGGACAAGACCAGCCTGGGCAACATAGTGAGACCCCATCTCTACAGAAAAGTTTGAGAAATTAGCTGAGTGTGGTGGCTCACACCTGTAGTCCACAGCTCCTGGGGAGGCTGAGGCAGGAGGATCACTTGAACTCAGGAGGTCAAGGCTACAGTGAGCCATGATTATACCACTGCACTCCAGCCTGGCCGACAGAGGGAGACACTGTCAAAAAAAAAAAAAAAAGAGAGAAAGAAAGAAAAAAGAAAGAAAAAGGAAGAACACATGCGGGAATAGCCAGGAAAACACTAATAGTGGAAAGCTATGAAGAGTCATTAGCCCTACCATACATGACAACATACTGGAAAGCCTCTAAACCTAAGACCATCTAGTGCTATGAGTAAACAGACAGGCAAGTAGAATCCAACTAGCTGAAAACCTAGAAATAGAGCCAAGTGTATGTGGAAATTAAGCATATGATAAACATGGCATCTCATATCATTGAGACAAAAATGGAATTCCCTATGAATAGTGCTGAGACAACTGGCCAGTCATTTGGAAAAAGAAAAGGAGATCCATATTCCACATTGTACACAAAAATAATGCCCATGGATCAGGGATCTAAATGTAAAAATGCAGCTATGCAATTACTAGTAGAAAAAAATGGGTAAATTTTACTTTAACTTTGGTATAAGGATAGTTTAACTGTGACTCAGAATCCAGATGTAACCATAGAAAATATTGATAAATTTGTCTAACCTTAAAAAATAACTTTTCCATGTTAAAAACACCAATTTGACAACGGACAAACTGGAAGAAAATATTTGTGATAAATAACCACAATTAAAGGGGTAACCTGTGTAATATACAAAAAATTCTTAAAATTGAATGGGAAAAGACCAAAAACCCAACTGAAAACAACACGGACAATTCACAAAAGTGACATTAAAAGGGCCCTTCATCACATGAAAAGATGTTCCATTTTATTCATAAGAGAAAAGCAAAACCAAAATACTATACTGATATATCATTTCTCATATCAGATTAGAAAAAAAAGACTTAGGTTTTTTAGAGCAATTTTAGATCACAGCAAAATTGAGAAGAAGGTATAGTGATTTCCCATATAACCCTTGTCCCCACACACGCTTACATCCCCCGTTATCAACATCCCCCACCAGAGTGGTACATCTGTACAGCTGACGAACCTACATTGACACAACATAATCATGTACAGTTCAATTTACTTTTGGGTTTATTCTTGGTGTTGTACATTCCATGGGTTTGAATGAATATATAATGACATGTATCCACCATTGTAGTATCATAAAGAGTAGTGTCACTGGTCTAAAACAGGCGTCCCCAATCCCCAGGCCACGGATGGTACAGTCTGTGGTCCGTTAGGAACTGGGCCACACAGCAGGAGGTGAGCAGTGGGCGAGTGAGCGGAGCTTCATCTATAGTTACAGCTGCTCCCCATCACTTGCATTACAGCCTGGGCTCCGCCTCCTGCCAGGTCAGCAGCAGCATTAGATTCTCATAGGAGCGCAAACTCTATTGTGAACTGAGCGTATGAGGGATCTAGGATGTGCGCCCCTTAAGAGAATCTGATGCTTGATGATCTGTCACTGTCTCCCATCACCCTCAGATGGGACTATCTAGTTGCAGGAAAACAAACTCAGAGCTCCCACTGATTCTACATTATGGTGAGTTGTATAATTATTTCATTATATATTATAATGTAATAATAATAGAAATAAAGTGCACGATAAATGAAATGTGTTTGAATCATCCTGAAACCATCCCCACACCCCTGCTGCCCCGTCTGTGGAAAAACTGTTTTCCACAAAACCAGCTCCTGGTGCCAAAAATGTTGGAGACTGCTGCCCTAAAAAAATCCTCCATGCTACCTCTACTTATCCCCACTTCCCAAACCCAGCAACCACTGATCTTTTTTACTGTCTTCATAGTTTTGCCTTTTTTGAAATGTCATACAGCTGGAATCATATAGTATGTAGCTATTTCAGAGTGGCTTCTTTCACTTCGTAATATGCATTGAGTGTTCCACCATGTCTTTCATGGCTTGATAGCTCCTGTCTTTTTACTGCTATATACTGTTTCATTTTCTGGATGTACCACTGTTTATCCTTTCACCTACTGAAGGATATCTTCATTGCTTCCAAGTTTTCGAAACTATGAATAAAGCTGCTGTAAGCATGTGTGCAGGTTCTTGTGTGGATATAAGTTTTCACCTCCTTCAGATAGATACCAAGGAGTGTGATTGCTGTATTGTAGGATAAGAATAGGTCTAGTTTTGTAAGAAATTGCCAAACTGTTTTCAATATACTACTCAGTAGCTAGTGATGAAAATTGGTACAATCCATACACATATAGAAATGAGGGGAAACAGAATTAGAGGTATTCATGATAAACTCATGGTTATATATATATGTTTAGATATAGTATGTGGGTGTGGTGTATGTATAAACATTTATATATGTGTGTGTGTACATATATGTATATATAGTTCCTATCTTTGTCTTGAGAGAGATCGTAGAAGTGATGACAGCCCAGTAGCAATGAGCACATCTAAAACACAGAGATTGGTTTCTAAATGTCATCCCTAAAAAGAATCAGAGTTCTGGCCAGGCGCGGTGGCTCACACCTGTAATCCCAGCACTTTGGGAGGCCGAGGGGTGTGGATCACCTGAAGTCAGGAGTTTGAGGGCATCCTTGCCAACATGGTGAAACCCCATCTCTACTAAAAATACAAAAATTAGCCAGGTGTGGTGGCATGTGCCTGTAGTTCTAGCTACTCGGGAAACTGAGGCAGGAGAATCTCTTGAACCCTGGATGCCGAGATTGTTGTGAGCCGAGATTGTGCCACTCCACTCCCGCCTGGGCAACAGGGTGAGACTCCGTCTCAAAAAAAAAAAAAAACGGAATCACGGTTCCTTGGAGAAATGTCTGATTCCAGGACTGAGGGAGGAAAAGTGCAAGTTGAGCCTAGAAAATCTCATTGACTCAAAATGTGTGGACATGCACAAAGATTCAAGAGGACATGCCAAAAGGATATGAGCCAGATTGTAGGGGCTCCCACTGGCCAAAACAGAGAAAATTTGAGCATTGAAATAACTGTAGTAAAGGATTATAGTATATTGATTAAAACAGGAATTCACTAGTTCACATATATAATTCCTCTAATAATACAGAGGAAATGAAGGAATTAGAAAATCAGCATTTGGTAGCCATCCTAATTATAACTAATTGAAGCAAGAAGCAAGATACTAAAACTGGTAAGCAAAATAATGTGTGTGAGGCATAATAGGATATTTACATATTCTCAAATTCTCTCTATATATTTATTAATTACAAGAAGAAAATATTAACCTTACAGTGAAGAAATGTTTACCCTAACAAAGTCATCCCATAAGAAAGCATCATGTGCTTCTTAATAGGAAGCACCGAGAAACATACCACATCACTTTTTGTGGTATTCCTGCACAAATCCATAACCTCTAATCGTGAAGAAACATCAAACTCCAATTGAGATATTTTAAAAAATAACTAGCTTGTACTGCACACTATGTGTTCAATACATAGATGAAAAATAGAATTAACTCTTCTATTTGCACATTTCCAGAGCATATTAACATATGCTTTTATTTAAAAACATAGGACATAAGAATCAGTGCAAGGTTAGCTAGTTTCAGAAGAAGTTGGTCAAAGGAAGGACTGTGCCTGCAAATTAGCACCCATCGATTATTTCTTCTTGATTTTTATCAAGGAGAATAGGGAAGAAGAATTACGGGGGAGAAAGACACACAAAACCACAGCGGAAATTTTCAGTCCTTCAAGGTCTTCCACAGGGTGTTTCAATGAAAAGTTCAAGCTTTGACATAATGAGTCAAACAGTTCTTCAAAGTTATTCTTTGAATTTAACTAATGCTAAAATTTTCACTTTTTTCTGCTAAATTTCATTGATTCCACTGGAGATTAAAGTGCATATAACAATCTACTTCATGCAAAGAAAAAAAAGTGTAAGTATGTAAGAGGCAAACATATCATGTGTTAAAGGATTCTTGGGGAAAAAAAGGTAAAATCATGACCCTCATACAAATATAAAAGTGAATACATGATTTTATTTAACTCATTAATAAGGAAATTGGTAAGGTGTTAAAAGCAATTCAAAGGACAATCCAAAGAACAGATCAGGAATACTAAAATGTGTAAGCGGAGGTGCAACTGTTTTCCTCGGTAGTAGTGGTGGAGGGGAAGGATTGTTACTCTGCTGGATAAAGTTCATTTGTGTATATATAAGTAAGAATTGTTTTCCACTGTTATTTATCTGTAACTTACAAAGTTGTAAATAACTTCCAAGGAATCAGACTCAACCTGGAAGGGTATGTTCTCTAGGCAATGCAAAAACCTTCCCCTACACCTGTTAACAGCTATATCTCCAGACAGAGAGTAGACAGAAAGTCTGAATGGCAACGGGAATCTACTGGTCATACGGCTAACTTCCCGATTCAATAAGCACGTGACTAAAGGATTTTTTTCCTTCCACTCACAGATATTTCAGGCTAATTAGATACTGTGTGCTTCTTAGGGTCACTGCTTGGTGGGGAAGCCAGCTCTGAATGGGGTCATAGCAAATGAGCTATTCAATGACCACACAACACTCCAACTCCTCCCAGGGCACCCTGAAAGTAACTGCACCTTCCAAAGGGCACAGTGCAATCAGACTGCGTGTTTGGCCTCCTGTTTGCTAGTGGGGAGGAAGTGGCTTCATGGCTGTACACTACACATAAATGAATGTGAAAGACTATTTAGGTCTCTGCCTTTTCACCATCCTCCCACCTGCCACAGGCTGGGCTCTTGTGCTAGAAATGACTTGCTAGTTAGACATCATGGGTCAGGGCCGGGCGCGTTGGCTCAAGCCTGTAATCCCAGCACTTTGGGAGGCCGAGACGGGCGGATCACGAGGTCAGGAGATCGAGACCATCCTGGCTAACACGGTGAAACCCAGTCTCTACTAAAAATACAAAAAACTAGCCGGCGAGGTGGCGGGCGCCTGTAGTCCCAGCTACTCGGGAGGCTGAGGCAGGAGATGGCGTGAACCCGGGAGGCGGAGCTTGCAGTGAGCGGAGATTGCGCCACTGCACTCCAGTCTGGGCGACAGAGCGAGACTCTGCCTCAAAAAAAAAAAAAAAAAAAAAAAAAAACACTAGCCGGGCGAGGTGGCGGGCGCCTGTAGTCCCAGCTACTCGGGAGGCTGAGGCAGGAGATGGCGTGAACCCGGGAGGCGAGCTTGCAGTGAGCTGAGATCCGGCCACTGCACTCCAGCCTGGTCGACAGAGCAAGACTCCGTCTCAAACAAACAAAAACAAACAAACAAACAAAAAAAGACATCATGGGTCAGGATCTGAGTCAGAGGTTTAACCATTTATAAGCTTTTTTCTTATGAAAAATTGGCACTAAGTATAATGTCTAGCTGCCAGAGTGTTGCAGGCTTTACAGGAGACGCGGGCTGTGCAGATGCTTTGTAAATTTTGAAGCGTTATAAAATATCACATCTTTTTTTTTCTGGAAACCACAGTGCAAAGTTCATTGCCGGGGAAGGTAACGGCCCTTGGTGCCCTCCAAGCGTCAGCTTAGTTTCCAAGAAGCCGAGCAGCAAGGCGCCCGCGGGTTCGTCTCTGGCTCCTCCTCCGCCACAGCGGCCGGGGGCCCGGTCGGAGGCGGCGGGGGCCGAGCGCCCGGTCTGGCAAGCCGACGGCCCGCTAGGGGTGCCGTCCCGCGCCGGGGCGGAGCAGGCCCCGGCCGCCCAGTTCCTCATTCTATCAGCTGTACACGGGGCTGGTGGCGCCACAGGCGCTGGGACCGCGGGCGGCCAAGGATGGGTCCGCGCCGCTCGGCGAGCCTGCCCCGAGGCCTCGGACCTCGGCGGTCGCTCCTCCCCGTCGTCCTCCCGCTGCTGCTGCTGCTGTTGGAGCCGCTGGGCTCGGGCGCCGGGGCCAGCCGGCCGCCCCACCTGGTCTTCGTGCTGGCAGACGACCTGGGCTGGAACGACGTGGGCTTCCACGGCTCCCGCATCCGCACGCCGCACCTGGACGCGCTGGCGGCCGGCGGGGTGCTCCTGGACAACTACTACACGCAGCCTCTGTGCACGCCGTCGCGGAGCCAGCTGCTCACTGGCCGCTACCAGGTACGCTGCGCCCCAGGCGCCCCCGCCGCCCGCGCCGCCTCCGCCCCGCCTTTCGCCGCCTCCCTCCCGCTACTAACCGGCCCTTGAGGCCGCGTGCGCTGGCAGGCGGGACTCGGTCCCCGGACCCGCGTATGGGCCCCGGCGGCTTCTTGCCCCGACCTCGCTCCTGCAGGCCGGGAGCCCGTCGTGGCCTCTGCGCATGCCCGGCTCCGACGCCCGGCGGACCCGCGCCCCTGCCGCCGGGTTGGGCGAGTGGCTTTGTCTTTCGTTTTCTGAAGCTCCGGGTGAAGGGGTTTATGGGAATGCCGGGTGCTGGGCGCCGCGGCCGGCAGGCGGAGCAGTCCTGAGGTGGGAGGCTGGGGAGGGCGCGGGCTGGGAGCAAAGACGAGGGGAGAGGTAAAATGAAGGGGTGCCCGCCGTGGGTGCGACCCTGGTCCCCGAGAACCCAGCGGTCATGGGTTAGGAGTGTCCCACCAAAGATTTTTTTTTTCTAGTTCTCAACACCCCTGGAGTGAAACCTGATGCTAGGTTGGTTTTTCTTAGGCTGCTGACACTCCTTTCAGATGTAACCTTGTATCGAACTCTTCTGAACATCTTACCTCTTTAAAAGCTTCCCTTTAGGAACGACTCCGCAGTTAACGAAGGAAATATAAATGTGGAGCGTGCATAGATGTTAGATGACTAAGAATAGCAAGAACATTTGCGTAGCACTTTGTTGTTTTTAAAGTGAATTATTGAAACAGCGCATGAGGTAGCTCTCTTTACCCCCTTTTACAGATGAGGCAGGAAGCTTGTATAGGTTCGTTGGCAAGTTAAGAATCGCACAGCTAGAAAGTGGTCAAGGCCGTGTCTGTTGTGCTTTTCCTGCATCCACTGGTCGTCTCGGGCTTGGGAAATTGACCTTTTCCCCCCTCAGTCTGAATACGATTGTCATATTTCTAAGACCCTGAAGTTATGACCATATTAAATACAGTAAATGGGTACTGTTGGATGCCACCTGCATACCTCCACAGAGTACATATGCTGTTTACTCAACAAAAATAATTTGAGCTTACTGTGCTACTGACAGGGGATATATATTTGAACGTTGCCCTCCCAAGTATGTGTTCGCATAACTTTTCAGATCAACCCTAGCCTCACATGGTCCTAAGATCAAGAGACGGGAGGGCTTACTTGTGATAAAGATACACACAGTGGTCTGAAGGCTTTTATAAAGAGGAAAGATTGAGTGTTGCTAAGGGTGAGAACTAGCTGTAGCCAAGGTTAGAAATGAAAATAAAGGATGCTTCCCTTCACCATCCACCTTAGTGCTTTTGGCGGTTCTGACTTTGGCTGCTACGTGTAATCAGGAATCCCCTACATTGTGCAAATCTCACCCTGGACACTTTCTGGGAGTAAAGGGATGTGCCAGTAAAGAAGAAGGGAAAGGTGAGGTTTGCCCCAAAGGGTTCTGCATTTGCTCTGAAGTAAGAGAACTGAACTCAAATTGCAAAAGAATGGAAGGGCCATTCATTTCTCCAGCTTCCTCCCTTCCAACAGACTCGGACAGGAAAGCAAATACTTAAAAAACCCATTCCTGGGCTGGGAGCAGTGGCTCACGCCTGTAATCCCAGCACTTTGGGAGGCTGAGGCAGGTGGATCACCTGAAGTCAGGAGTTCGAGACCAGCCTGACCAACATGGCAAAACCCCGTCTCTACTAAAAATACAAAAATTAGCCGGCTGTGGTGGCTTGAGCCTGTAGTCCCAGCTACTCAGGAGACTGAGGCAGGATAATCACTTGAACTTGGGAGGCAGAGCTTGCAGTGAGCCGAGATCGCACCACTGCACTCCAGCCTGGGCGACAGAGCAAGACTCCATCTCAAAACAAAAACAAAACAAAACCCATTCCTGTAATCAGTTGCTTTTGTCCCCTAACATCCTCCCCACCAGTCACCAACATTCAGTCTTGGAGAAGAAACTTTAGTATTTAGAGTACCCCATGGTTATGAAGTAAAGGAAGAGTAGAGAAACTGGGCACTCTGAGAGGTTTAGAGACCTCTCAGTGTAGCTGTATCTAAAGCAGCCTTGCTTCCCTGAACATTTTTTTTCTCCACTTTTCTCACCCACTTTATTCTGTTAGAGTTCATGGGACCAAGTAGATATTACCCGGGGTGAACAAGTGTCCACTTATAATGAAGTAGATATTTCTGGGAGGGCTCAGGAGTTTCCCTCAGATACTGTATGTTGGTATTGTTCTGAGCACTTACAAGTGTTAACTCATTTGATTCTCACAACAACTCTGTCATCTCTGTTCTATAACAAGGAAACTGATGCTGTAAGAGGTTAAGAAACTTGCCCAAGGTTGCAGGGCCAGTAAAGGTTGGACCAGGATTTGACCCAGGCTGCCTGGTCCTAGAGTTGATGCTTATAACCACTACACCATATTGCCTACTCAAAATTATTAAAAATGTCATCGCAACGGCTGCTGCATGCCTATGAAATAATCCCTGTATTACTTTTGGACATTTGGGTCATTCCTAAACAGTTCAATGTAAAGAATCAACCCATAATATTTCTGAGTTAGAAATTGCCTATATTCCATGTAAAATAAAAATAGATTTTGTTTCTGAGTCATTTCTTATGCATAATTTTAGACAATAAAATGAAGGAATTTTTTGACTGTTTCAAAATGAGATACTTGAAGGAAGTTGTTAAGAGTCATATCTATGAACTTGGCAGTCATGCTTTAAGTTAATATTTACAGACCGCTTTCCCATAATTACTTAACTTTAGAAAAGCACGAGTTGATAAACAAGCCTAGACTGACTGGACTTTTTACTCTCATGAAATCCTGAGTTTTAGTTTTTTTTGGTTTAAGAAATTATGTATTGAGCAAAGAGGACTGGTTAGGAACTGAGATGTAGGTTTCAGTCTTGGCCGTGTCAGACTCTGACCTCGCTGGCCATCATTTCCACATCTGTGAAACAGAGGAGCTGCGCTGAACTCTAGACTTTGTCTAGCTCTAAATTAATTTGACTCTAGGCTCTTGTGTCCATTAGGGCAAGTTTCTAACTTGGCAAATGCACATTATCATACCTATCATACTAACCCCATCTACTGGTAGAAAGATTAATCTTGCCCTACACAACGTATCTTAAAAATTGCGTGTACTACTTGTTATGCTGCTAGGAACTATTTAATCGGGAACCTGAATTCAACCTTTTATATTGAGACATTTAATTTTTCAAAGCCCTCACAAATGAACTATTTTAAACGTGCATGCTATGGTGAAAAATGTGTAGGGACTGGGTACAGGTTGGAGGCAATGGAGGAGACTTAATTAGCAGATGGGGTAAGTAGTTACTGGCCAATTCAAGAACTAGAAATTCAGGTCTCTCTACACTCAGGCTAGGGGCCTTCCCACAGCCCTATGACTCATTCATTCATTATTTATGAAATCTTTAAAAAGATCTGTATTTTATTTTTAAAATAGAAAATACGTTCACATGGCTTAAAAACTCAAAAGCTGCAAAAGGGCTTATAGTGAAAATCTACACGCACACACACACAGTTCCTTAGACATCCAATTCCCATCTTTGTAGACAAACAATGCTCTGAAATACATATTTATATATATCATTTATCTCTTTTTTCTATATAAGTGATAACATACTCTTCACACTGATCTGCAGCTCCTATTTTGTTTGTTTGTTTGTTTTTACTTATTTGAAATCATTCCATTTTGTTGACTAAAGATTATCCCCACAGCTTTTAGGGCTGCATAATATTTTGTTAAATGGATACATTGTAGTTTATTCAACCAGTTGCTTACTGATGAACATGTAAGTTGTTTCCAGCCTTTTGATGTATCAAAGAATGGTGACGTGAATACTTTGTACATATGCCATTTTGTACATATTGGAACGTAGATGAAGGATAAGTTCCTAGAAATGGAATTTTCTGGGTTTAAGGGTAGATTCATTTGTAATTTTGATAAATATTGTAAAATTGCATCTTAAGAGATTGTACCAATTTACATTCCCACTGGCAATATTAAGTTATAGTTCACATCGCATATAATTTACCATTTTAAAGTGTCCAGTTCAATGGTTTTTTGTATATTCACAAGGTTGTGCAACCAATGTTTTCATCACCTCAGAAAGAAA
The DNA here is from genome assembly GCF_009764315.1 of Trachypithecus francoisi. Lineage (NCBI taxonomy): Eukaryota > Metazoa > Chordata > Mammalia > Primates > Cercopithecidae > Trachypithecus > Trachypithecus francoisi. The sequence goes on along the minus strand of NW_022681465.1, from coordinate 109,585,595 downwards.
CCACTCAACCATTAGCAGTCACTCTTCATTTCCCCATTCCACCAGTCCTTGGAAACCACCAATCTTTTTATTATCTATGTAGCTTTACCTATTTTGGACATTTCATATAAATGGAATATAATAGATGGCCTTTCATCTATGTTGTAGCATGTATTCTTCCCTCTTATGGCTCAATAATATTCCATTGTATGGACATGCCACATTTTGTTAATACATTCATCCATTGATGGACATTAGGTTATTTGCACTTTTTGGCTATTATGAATAATGCTGCTGTGAACATTCATGTACAAGTTTTTGTATGAGCATATTTTTTCGGTTCTTTTGTGTTAATACCTAGGAGTGAAACACAGTATTGTTGCAGGACTTCTTAGTTCAGCTAATGCCAAAAGTTCTTGTCTGTCTCACGGCCATGAAAATTCAGGCTCGCAGATGGTTTGAAGGGTAAGCAGAGTTTTATTGGGTGAGAAGAAAAAAAGGGGGAAACAGGGACCCGCTGCAAGGAGTCCCTGCTACATTGCTTCCCTCATCGCCCATTTGAATCCCAGGCAGAGGAGAGGCCAGGCGTGAACCTCCGTGGCTCCACCCCAGTGCATAGTCCAGTTGGAGTTTTGCCAGGGACCCCCTCCCACTTGGCTGTCTTAGTATCATGTGGCAACTCTATGTTTAACTCTTTGAGGAACTGGAAATTGTTTTCCACAGCAGCTATACCATGTTATATTTCCATTAGCAATGTATGTGGGTTTTAGTGTCCCCACATCCTTGCCAACACTTGTCATTATCTTTTTTGATTATAGCCTTCAAGTCATCCTAGTGAGTAGGAAGTGGTATTTAATTGTAGTTTTGATTTTCATTTCCCTAATGACTAATGATGTTGAACATCTTTTCATGTCTTATCGATCATTTGTATGTCTTCTTTGGAGAAATGTCTACTCAGATCCTTTGGCTATTTTAAAATTGGGTTATTTATCTTCTCATTCTCGAGTTGTAGGAGTTCTTTATGTATTCTGGATACTATTAAATAAACCCTTATCAGATAGATTCTTTGCAAATATTTTTTCCCATTCTGTGGATTGCTTTTTACTTTCCTGATAGTGTCCTTTGATGTAAACAAAAGTTACAAATTTTTATGTACTACTTACCTATTTTTCTTTGGTTGCTTATATTGTTGGTACCATGTCTAAGAAACCATTTTCTAATCCAAAATTATGAAGATTTACCTCTATGTTTTCTTCTAAGTATTTTATAATTTCAGTTTTTACATTTAGGTCTTTGATCCATTTTGAGTTCATTTTTATGTACGATTTGAGGTATGTGGGTGTCCAGATATTTCAGTGCCATTTGTTGAAAAGAATGTTCTTTCCTCATTGCACCCTTTGCACTCTTGTCAAGACTCAACTGACCATAGATATATGACTTATAATTCTATCCCATTGATCTGTGTGCCTATCCTTATGCCAGTGCCTCACTGTCTTGATTACTGTTGCTTTGTACTGCAAAGGTTTTAGAATTAGAAAATGTGAGTCTTCCAATTTTGTTATTCTTTTTCAAGATAGTTTGGCTATTCTCGGCCCCTTGCATTTCCACATAAATTTTAGGATCAACTTGTCCGTATCTATAAAAAAAAAAGGGAAGTGGAATTTTGATAGGGATTTCAGTGATCTGTAGAACCATTTGGAGAGTATTATTACCTCAACAATATAACTTCCAATTTAAGAGTATGAGATGTCTTTCTGTTTATTTAGAGTTTTTTTTTTTTTTTTTTTTTTTTTTTGAGACAGAGTCTCGCTCGACTCTGTTGCCCAGGCTGGGGCACAGTGTTGGCTCACCATAACCTCTGGCTTGTGGGTTCAAGCAATTCTCCTGCCTTAGCCTCCTGAGTAGCTGGGACTATAGGCACGCACCACCACACCCACCTAATTTTTGTATTTTTAATAAAGATGGGATTTCACCATGTTGGCCAGGCTGGTCTTGAACTCCTGACTTCAAATGATCCACCTGCCTTGGCCTCCCAAAGTGTTGGGATTATAGACGTGAGCCACCACACCCAGCCTATTTAGGTCTTCTTTAATTTCTTTCAACAATGTTTTATAATTTTTAATGTATAAGCATTGTACTTTGGTTAAATTTATTCCCGTTTTACTATTTTCAGTGGTATTGTAAATGGACTTCCTTTCTTAATTTTATTTTCAGTAATTCACTGCTGTTGCATAGAAATGCAACTGATATATTTACATCAATCATTTTGCAGCTTTAATGAACTTATTAGTTCTAATTGTGTGTGGTTGTGTAATCTTTAGAGTTTTTTAGTGCAAGATCATGTCATCTGCAAATAGAAGTTTTCCTTCTTCCTTTCTAATCTAGATACCTTTCATTTTATTTTCTTGCCTAAGTACCCTGGATAGGACCTCCAGTGCAATATTGAGTAGAAGTGGCATGAGTGGACATACTTGTCTTATTTCCAATCTTAGAGGCGAAGCTTTCAGTCGATCACCATTAAGTGTGATATATTCATTCATTCTTTCATTCAACAAATATTTACTGAGCAGCGAGTTACACCACTGTACTTTGGGAATCTCTTGGTGCTTATAATCTGAAGGGGTTGAGGTAAGGAGAAGGAGTAACCAAGAGGGATGTGAAATAAATACAAACAGACCAGGCATGGCGGCTCATGCCTGTATTCCCAGAACTTTGGGAAGCCGAGACAGGCAGATCACCTGAGGTCAGGAGTTTGAGACCAGCCTGGCCAACATGGTGAAACCCCGTCTCTACTAAAAATACAAAAATTAGCCAGGTGTGGTGGTACATACCTGTAATCCCAGCTACTCAGGAGGCTGAGGCGGGAGAATTGCTTGAACCTGGGAGGCGGAGGTTGCAGTGAACCGAGATTGCACCACTGCACTCCAGCCTGGGCAACAGAGCAAGACTCCATCTCGGCAGTGGGGGGTGGGGGAAGAAAGAAATACAAACAATTAAGTAAGGTGAATTTAAATGGCATGACAATACATGTGGAGAAGAAAATAAAGTAGATGAAGTGATCTTGACTCAGGAAGGTGTCTTAAAAGAGGTAGTATGAGCAGAGGCATGAATGAAGGGAGTCAGCCATGCACACATCCTAGCAAAGTTTAACGTGGAGGAAGGAGCAACAGAAGCAAAGCCCTTGAGGCTGGAATGAGCTTATTGTAAGAATGAGAGGGTAGCTGAGTGAATGAGGGTGCCAGAGGCAGGCCAAGAGCTGGAGGAGGGAGGCTGGGTCTCCCTGGGTTTAATGCTGCTCACCCATTATAAAGTGTTAAAACTTGAACTTTTTTTGTGTGTCAGTTTTTAGAGTAAGGTTACATTGAGGCTGTTATAAACTAAAGAACATTTCTAACCTAACAGTGTTCTAAATGGGTATATTTTAAGGAAATACAGTCAAGTGCTGTGTGGCATTCTTTGGATACATGTAATTCCAATTAGAATTAATTATACGTATTCTCTCTTTTTCTTTAAAAGAAATAAGCGTGGCTGGGCACTGTGGCTCATGCCTCTAATCCCAGCAATTTGGGAGGCCGAGGTGGGCAGAGCACTGGAGTCCAGGAGTTCGAGACCAGCCTGGGTGAAACTCTATCTCTCTAAAAAGTTAAAAAAATTAACCAAGTGTGGTGGCAAGCACCTGTAGTCCCAGCTACTCAGGAGGCTGAGGTTGGGACCAGGGGGTGGGGGAGGTGGATGGCGGGAAATTGCTTGAGCCTGGGGAGGCAGAGGTTGCAGTGAGCCAGGATGGTGCCACTGCACTCCAGTCCAGGTGACACAGTGAGACTCTGTCTCAAAAAAAAAAAAAAAAAGTAACCTGTTTTTAAAATCGTCTCTAGGAAATACATTCAAAGGTTTCACATATAAAAGATGTAAAAAATATAAATATATAGATGAGGATGTTTTCATCCTTTCTCCCCGCCCTCCTTCCCATAGGTAGCTCCTGTTTGTTGGTTTCTTGATATCCCTTGGAGGCATGTTATGCACATAAGAAAATAGATTTTATATTTGTTTTACCCTTATTTAAAACCTCAAGATTAAAACTATTAATTTTAAAATTCTCCAGCTTTTCTAATAGAATTTGTGTACCGCTTTTAGTTCAAATAGAAAACTTAATATTACTAATTTTCCATATTCTTACAAATTGACTTTATTCCATACAAAATACTCATTATGCCTTCGTTATTCCTAGCACACATTTTAATTGTGATTAGTGGTTCTGAGGTCTGACTTCTCCATTAGATTGCCTTGTTTGTCTCTGGGCTAAAGTAGCACTCAGCGTTGGACAATTAAATGATCGAATGTGAGAAGCACTTTTACACAGTTCCTGAAAGAGCTCACCATCTTAATTAAACTGCTTCAAATTGCCATGTCATTTCTAGTCCCCTTACTTTTTTTTAAGAAATTGAAAAGATTAAAGGGTAAGAAAGTGATAGGCCTTAAAGGAAAACACTCTTCTGGGAAAAAAGTTAAGAAAAGTAACTGGTCCTCAGCTGGGAATGTTCTTACCTTGGGTTCCAAGGGGGCCACTCCACCAGAACTCCATAAACCTTGGCACAGAATAGAAGCAATGAAAGATGACTCCAAGGTTTTTTTTTTTTTTCATTCTTAAGGGATCCAAACCACATTTTTCTTAATCACACTGATAAACGGACAAGACATTTTCACGGCTTTTCACTCACTCCTGAGATGGAACCTTGGACAGGAAATATAGGAAGGAGGCTGTACTGGAGCATCGTGGGTAATTTTTGACTTTTGCTTCAAGTTTGCTTCAAGGTGAGCAGGAAAGATGCATGCTGCAGGCAGAAGAGGGCATGGTGATGCAGGCATTCTGCCTGAGCGTGCCCTCCCTTTCCTGCTTCTCGTCCTCCTCACCCTCACTGTCCTGCCTGCCCCTCACCTGCTGGCCTCTCAGTGGACTCCTGCCAGTGGTTGCCTCTCCCTGGACTTTGAGGTTCAGAAGTAGGGCACAGGAGAGTGCAGAGCTGGAAGAAATGTGTATAGGGTACAGGGATTGGGGAAAGATGCACGTCTCAAGGTAGGCGCTCCTAGGATCCCCTGGCAAAGGCACAGGAGGAGGGAGCTGTCAGAGAACCATGTAGCCCTGAGACCATGGGTGCCTCCTAAGAGAAAACAGTGTCTTTATTCCTATGCTCATTTAGGGAGAGAAACAAAGGATACATTAGCTCCGTAGGGACAAGCAAGATGGCCTCACTAAAGCACAGCAGAGCCCTGGGGTGACTTTGATGGGTTTGCTAAAGCCAGGCGTCCTTCCTAAGCCTAGCCAAATCCAAGAGGCATTTTCCCAGGAGGGAAGGGGGGTGCGGAGGCCTTATTCTGCAAACATTGCAGCTATTTTAAAGAAACATTTCCAGATTTTATATCTTTTACCTGCCAGGAAATTGCGAATGAGGAAATAAGGAAATAAGTTTAGAGCTGAGTGGAATATGGCCAGTTGAGTTAGAGGATTTTCTGTTTGCTTGATTTACGAGGTTTCTCATTTCAGGAATCACTTTGAGCATAAGCTGTTGCTCTCTGGTCATTATCTTTTGTTTGCGTTTCCTTAATCATGTCACCTTTTGAGAGATTCCTTTCCCTCAGCTTTCTTCATATTTTCCTTCCTTTTCCATTTGGGCTTTCTTTGGAATTATACTTTAAATAGAGGGAGGCGCTGAAACCCTTTCTGACTTGTTTATTCTTTTTTATAAACAACATCCCTTTGTGAGTTTAGTCAGAGATTTGCACTCTTTACTAATCAACACCAAAATAAATAGACTCTTAAAACTGTCAGTGACATGGGCCAGTTCTGCAGCCCGAGTCCTGAAGGGCCAGGCCAGATGGCAACGCCAGGCCCCTAGCACACATAATGCGTGTCTGTAGCTCTTGGCTTCAGCAGCATGGGCAGCTGACTGCTTTTTAAATGGCTTCTGTGGGGAGGGAGCAGATTTTCCACTATCCATTTGTTGTTTGGGCATCTCCAGGAATAAACCCTAAGGTGGCACAAGTGCCACTTGACCATGCTTAAAACTTGCCGTGTACTGGCCGAGGCACAGGCTAAAAATTCTGAACTCCTGCTTTGCCACCAGCATGTTCTGTGATTGCATTCTGATCATGAAGCTTCCCACTAGGCTCTCTAGTGTATAAAGTGAAGGGGTAGAGTGGCCCATTTTTCTGAATTTTTAAGTACTGCAGCAGGAGGTATTGCACACATATGTGGGCACATGAGGATATGAGTTCATTTTGCTCAGACCAGACTGACTGGACAGAACCTCCCTTCTGTTCAACGGGATATTATGTCAACACTGTTGAGGTGCGGAGAGAAAGAACATCTATTGCCTTCTGTGCAGCAGTGGTTTGCTTCACTCTTGGGAGAGTTTGAGTGTAGCTGAAATATTATGCTTTGAACTCCCATATAGATAACTAATCGATTGACTGTCTGGACCTCTGAAAGGGGAATTGGAAGAGATTCTGATATGGGAGCTGCCATCTTCCTCTCCCCCAGCAAGAGATTGTTTTTTGTCCTTTAAGCTTATGAGACTATACTGCAGGGATCTCCTAGGTGTCCAGAAGACAGAATAACACACTGGACCAAATAAATTGTTATGTGCAACCAATATGTAAACAAGGAGCTCTCAGTTATGTCACAGAAAGAGCCTAGAACGAGCCAGGTCCTCCACAGGATTTGCAGACCTTTAGCCTTTGTGGAGAGGATTTTTGATGGTCAAGTAAAATCTTAGGAGAAGTTGTTTTTTGAGAGAAGATTTGGTTTAATGAAGAGGAGACAGCCACACATGGTAGATAGGGAGGTAACCCCTTGGACTTTTGTATATTGCATGTAGAACCTTCTTCATTCAAACACACTTCTTTGGACATTGCAGATGAGTGTTAGAATGAAATTGTTTTATATTCTGTTGTGTTTATCAGGGCATCCTTATTTTTTTTCTTTTGATTCCTGTTGGTGCCCGGTTGCCTTCCTGCCCCATGCAGCATGGCGTGGCTCTGTAGTTCTGTTAAAGTGCTGGGTTGGAACCAGCTCGGCATTTGCCTGTTTACTGCTTCTCTACACATTATAGCTTCCTTCCTTCAGATAGTGTTTGAACAGACCGAAAACATGTTTTTGGATGTCATCCAGGGTTTGGCTTCTGCTTCCCAATAATGCCATGAAAATGCTCTGTCAAATAAATTCTCAGGAACCGAAAAGAACACATTCCCTGCTCCATATGATTGTAGATAATGGAGGCAGGCTTCAGCTGACCACCTGGCTTGGTGCTCATGGCTTAGGGAAACCAAATCGCACAACATCTCTTGGCAGTGCTTTCTAGTGATCAGAGTTAATTCTCTGCATGTGATGGATGAGCTTTCCATTTAAGGAAATTTTCACAGAGCATTTATCTCCACTGGGGCTTTGGATTCCATAAAATATTATCTTTACTTGTCCTGCCTGGTTGTCAATTAGCATACTATATGCAATGAAGTTTTTGAGTCCTAGGGTCAATTTTCTCTTCAGTAAGCTTCCAGAGTTAACTGTAGAAGGAATACTTCTTTGATTTGGGGGAGGTGTGTGTGTGTGTGTGCCCGCGTGCACATGTGCTAAGAGGAATGCTTCTCTTTCCCAGCCTGGATATTACAACATCCTTACCATTCAGGGTCCCAGCTGGAAAGAGGTGGCACATTCAAATTAGGGAGTGTTTATTTACAAAGGGACTATTTTAAAAGGTGTGAATCTGTGGGGAAAATGCTAGGGATGGTGTAGTAATCCAGTGGAGCTGTTACTGCCCCTAGACCAGAAGAGAAGAAAGGAAGGGCCAGTTACCAGAACCTAGAAGGAGAGAGGCAGATAGAGAAAGAAGTCTGCTTCCAGAGTGACCTTCGGTAGAGAGACTCATGTAGCCAGGCTAAGCAGCCTGTCAACCGAGGCCATGCACTCTCCTTTTTCCCTCTCACTCCTGCCAGGGCTCCCCATTGGCTGAGCCCAATCAGAAACCAAAAGACAAGTGTCCTTTGACTTGATCCTCACAGGTCAGCCTCCTAGGGCAGAGAGCAGTACTGAGAAGGCAGCGTGGATTTGAAGGGCAAACGGAAGGTATCTGGCACATATCCCAATGTAGGTAGGTGTCTAATTATTTCTAGGAGAGGCATAACAATCTCAGTAGAAAACTTAAACTCACTTTTATTTTTAAACAGTTTTATTGAGATATGATTGACATACAATAAACTGTACACACTTCAAGTATACAATTCGATGAGCTTTGATGGGTATATACCTGTGAAACCATCACCACATCAAGATAGTGAACTTACCCATCATTCTCAAGATAAACCCACTTTAACTTAACACTTAAGATATTCCATGTTGTTCTTTTAGGAGGATGTGGAAAGAGATCATGCAGTAAAGCAATAGCAGGTGCAATTCCTAACTTACTAAAGTTACTGAAGTTAGTGGGTTACTGAATGAAGTCACTGCCCAGGGTTACAAAGCTCATAAGTGATAAAGCCAGGATGGGATTTAATTCTCTCAGCCTTATGCTACTCTGCTTTAAATTATAAGGCAAATAAAATACAAACACTTATAAAAAATCATTTATTAGCAACACATTTCTTGCTCTCCACCTTACAGCTGATGAAGGGACCAGCCATGGCCTGGGTTGAGAACTGGCACTCTTACCTCCCTTGTCCCCAGAGCCTGTTTATTCTATAAATCAAGAGCTCCCAGTACTGGGGAAGGCTTGTGTCTGGTGCAGAGTTGAATTTGAGACCCCAGTCCCACTTCCTACAAAGAAGAGCACCTCCCTGGCTAAGCCAGGACAAGGAGGCAGGAGGTGTCAAGTTTTAGGGAAGGGTGGGACTGGGTAGACAAGGAGTGATACCCTGTCATGCCACAGCAGGGGCTGCAGTGGCACCCACCAGCACAAGAGCTGTGACAGGGCCACTCTGGCTTCTGGGCTGGCCTTTTGAACTTGTCTAGTAAGCTCAGGTCTTAGGGCCTTTGAAGTTTTTATTCCTTAGGTCTGGATTGCTCTTACACTGGATTTCTCCAAGTCTCACCACCTCACTTTATTCTGGTCACTGCTCAAATATCTCCTCTACAGAAAAGGTTTCTTTCTTTCTTTCTTTTTTTGAGATAGGGTCTTGCTCTGTTGCCCAGGATGGAGTGCAGTGCAGTGGAGTGATCACAGCTCACTGCAGCCTCGACCTCCCAGGCTCAAGTAATCCTCCCACCTCAGTCTCCTCAGTAGCTGGGACTACAGGCACAGGCCACCATGCCCTGCTAATTATTTTTATTTTTATTTTTAGTAGAGATGAGATCATGGCATGTTGCCCAGGCTCTCCTGGAATTCCTGGAGTCAAGCTGTCCTCCTGCCTTAGCCTCCCAAAGTGTTGGGATTACAGGGATAAGCCACCCCGCCTGGTCCAGAGAAGCTTTCTTTTCCACTCTATCACAAATGCCACCTCTGTCACTGTCTCCCTCTCCTTCTTTACTTTTCCTCATGGCAGTGATCACTATTGGACATTAGAGTATCAGTTCTCAAACTTTTTGGTCTTAGGATTTTGCACTTGCTTAAAAATTATTGAGGACCCCAGGGAGCATAGATTTAAGTGGGTTGTTACCATTCAAAATTTGCCATAAGTTAAAACAAATTGTAAATTTTTTTATTCAATGAAAAATAGTAATAAACCCACTATATTAACATAAATAACTTATGAAAAAAGCTCTCTTTTTCAAAACCAAGTAGTTAAGTGAGAAGAATGGCATTGTTTTATATTTTTTAACATCTTTTCTACTAATAGAAGTTTGCTAGGTGGTTGTATCTGCTTCTGCATTTAACCTGTTATGATATATTATTTTTGGTAAAAATTGAAGAAGAAAAATCTGGCCCCACACAGATGTGTAGTTGGAAAAGGGAGGGCTATTTTAATATCCTTTTCATATAATTGTGGGTATTCTATTCGATGTTACACCAAAAGTTAACAAGTGGTCATTGCTTAAAGTTTAGTTGCTGTATGGACCTTATGCCCTGGGCATATATGTGTGAGCCACTCCCAAGCAGCAGTCAGATGGCCGCTTTTTAAAAGGAAAAGTTGAACACAGTCTTTTGATATTAAGATTTACATAAAGTAGAATAAAAAATGGAAATAATCATTTTATTATACTGTTAAATAACTCAGCCAGGCATGGTGGCTCACGCCTGTAATCCCAACACATTGGGAGGCCAGATCACCTGAGGTCAGGAGTTCGAGACCAGCCTGGCCAACATGGTGAAACCCCGTCTCTACTAAAAATACAATAAATTAGTTGGGTGTGGTAGTGGGCGCCTATAATCCCAGCTACTCAGGAGGCTGAGGCAGGAGAATCGCTTGAACCTGGGAGGCGGAGGTTGCAGTGAGCTGAGATCACGCCATTGCACTCTAGTCTGGGCAACAAGAGCGAAACTCCATCTCAAAACAAAAACAAAAACAAAACCACTTGTAAAAAATCACCAAGTTTTCAAAGATTACAGAAGTGTCTTCTAATGAAACACCAACTTCTTCTGTGCCCAAAATTGGAACTTTTTTCTTGATAGATTCACAGCACATATTATTGCTACTTTTTTTGAGGCAAGAAGTAACGAGTTAATGGTTTCTGACATAGTGCCTTGATAGATGTTGAAAATATTGTTTGTTGGAATGGTTTTATTTGTCTTTCAAATCCTGTTTATGTCTACTACTTTATTTGAATAAGAGAATTCTGCCTTTCAGAAACATCCTCAAGCCAGTACAGGAATACAGTTAAACATCCAAGTCAACAGATATGATCAGTAAGGTAGAGGCCATTTTATCTGCTTGTTTACAATATTTCAGTGTCATTAATCTATAATTTTATGTTTATCTCTGTAAGATCCGTACAGGTTTACAGCACCAAATAATCTGGCCCTGTCAGCCCAGCTGTGTTCCTTTGGATGAAAAACTTCTGCCCCAGCTCCTAAAAGAAGCAGGTTATACTACCCATATGGTCGGAAAATGGCACCTGGGAATGTACCGGAAAGAATGCCTTCCAACCCACCGAGGATTTGATACTTACTTTGGTAATGGAAATGCACATGTTTCTTTAACAACTCAGACTAACTGCAGCCATCTCATAAAACACACCCAAGTGCAATCAAGTGAAATAACTGGAAATTTGAACACAGAGTGAATCAGTCGGCACTGCAATGGGGCTGCTTTTTAGTGTTACCTCTGTAAGCGGGGCTCTGTGCTGACCTTATGGTGGGCAAGCCCATTACCTTTGTTGGAGTTCTAAATGCCACCTTAGGGCCTTGCAAGAGTTTACTATCCACGTTGGAGACCGCTGTACTCTCAGAGACCCTTATTACCAAAAAGGGACATGGATTGATTTTTTTTTTTTTTAATTCCAGGCAAAACCTGATGTGAGAATATTTCCAGGCCAGGTGCAGTGGCTCACGCCTGTAATCCTAGCACTTTGGGAGGCTGAGGCGGGTGGATCACGAGGTCAGGAGATCAAGACCATCCTGGCTAGCACGGTGAAACTCTGACTCTACTAAAATTACAAAAAAAATTAGCCGAGCAAGGTGGCGGGCGCCTGTAGTTCCAACTACTCGGGAGGCTGAGGGAGGAGAAGAGTGTGAACCCGGGAGGCGGAACTTGCAGTGAGCCGAGATAGCACCACCGCACTCCAACCTGGGTGACAGAGCGAGACTCCGTCTCAAAAAATAGTAATAATAATAATAATTTTTTTTTAAAAAGAGTATTTTCTTCACAAAGATTTGGTGTGTTTTTTTCTCCCTGTGGAATGTATTCACAATTTTTTCTTTTTTTCTGAAGGGGGTGAGGGAAGACTCTTCCATTGACGTTCCTTCCATCTGTGAAATCTGTTTTTGCAATCACAAGGTTGGGGAAGATAGGTTTTAAAAAATATAGGAAAATGAGGAAACCAAATAACAAATGGTAATAAGAAGGATAATAAGAAATAATCATAAATATTTTATAAACTTGATAGCCCTATGAAACTAAATGTGAAACCTAGAGTTTGTTTTAAAATATGTCCTCTTTAAACCTGTAACAACCTGTGCCTTAATTAATAACCTATGTATCTCACCTGTTAGCTATATATCTTTCTTTCAAGTTCTTTTTATAGTGAGCTATCTGTCCAGCTATTTAGCTACCTACCTGCCTCCCATCAGTTTCTTTATTTATTTACAACCCGCCAGAGTCAAAAAGAAACACATATTGAACATAAAAAGTTAAAATAGGATTAAATAATCAGGATGAGTAGAAAAAGATGGAACAGGTTAATGACATCAAATTACAGAAAAGTTGCATGGCTCTAGGCTGGCTTCGTATTCAACTCCGAGATTTGAAATTGCTTTCTTTTTTTTTTTGTAGACAGAGTCTCGCTCTGTTTCTCAGGCTGAAGTGCAAAGGCACGATCTCATCTCACTGCAACCTCTTGAGTAGCTGGGATTATAGGCATGCACCAACACGCCTGGCTAATTTTTATATTTTTAGTAGAGACAGGGTTTCACCATGTTGGTCAGGCTGGTCTCGAACTCCTGACCTTGTGATCCACCCGTCTTGGCCTCCCAAAGTGCTGGGATTACAGGCGTGAGCCACCGTGCCCAGCCCGAGATTTGAAATATATTTGTCCAAAGAGGGAGAAAGAAAGGAAAAGACTATAAGAGTTACATTATTTACAAGATAAATGGGAACCAGATGTTAAGGAAAAGCAAAAACATTTTCTGGCTCTTAGGCCTGAGAGAAATTTCTCCTTTGGGAGAAGGAGAAGGTAAGGTAGACAACATCCTTAAAAATGTCATTTTAATAATAAAGTGGTGGTTTTCTTGTAGATGTTTTGAGGTATTTTCTTCTGTTCAAGCTAGGGCCAGAGCACCAAAGTGCAATTAAGTAAAAGTAATTATATGGTGGCCAAAACAATGCAGCTGAAGCACATGACTCTGTAATGCCTCATTGGATTCAGGGTTAAAATCAAGATGCAAGGATGTCAGACAGGAGGGTGTGTGTGCCCTACTCTCATCCAGGTCCAGGTCTGCCAGCAGACCTCACTACTCAATCTTAGCTTTTTTTTTTTTTTTTAATGAACCTGGATGTATTCTCAGTACCTCAAATAGCTGTTAAAAATTAAGCTTGGATATAAGATTACTTCGTCATCTTGGAAATTCTAGAGGAACAAACAGCCTGTACATCCTTAGAAATTTTTCAATCATGCCTTTGCTAACAGATGGGTCAATATCTATACTCTGGGAAGAGGATGGACTGTAGATATTTTGAATTTTTTTATTAAAACCAAGTTAGGTACTTAAATATTCAGCTGGACAGAAGGTAGAAATGATATCCTTTTATTTATTTATTTTATTATACTTTAAGTTCTAGGGTACATATGCACAATGGGCAGGTTTGTTATATACGTATACTTGTGCCATCTTGGTGTGCTGCATCCATCAACTCATCAGCACCCATCAACTCATCATTTACATCAGGTATAACTCCCAATGCCATCCCTCCCCCATCCCCCCTCCCCATAATAGGCCCTGGTGTGTGATGTTCCCCTTCCAGAGTCCAAGTGATCTCATTGTTCAATTCCCACCTGTGGGTGAGAACATGTGGTGTTTGGTTTTCTGTTCTTGCAGTAGTTTGCTGAGAATGATGATTTCCAGCTGCATCCATGTCCCTACAAAGGACATGAACTCATCCTTTTTTATGGCTGCATAGTATTCAGTGGTGTATATGTGCCACATTTTCTTAATCCAGTCTGTCATTGATGGACATTTGGATTGATTCCAAGTCTTCGCTATTGTGAATAGTGCCGCAATAAACACATGTGTGCATGTCTCTTTATAGCAGCATGATTTATAATCCTTTGGGTATATACCCAGTAATGGGATGGCTGGGTCATATGGTATTTCTAGTTCTAGATCCTTGAGGAATCGCCATACTGTTTTCCACAGTGGTTGAACCAGTTTAGAGTCCCACCAACAGTGTAAAAGTGTTCCTATTTCTCCACATCCTCTCCAACACCTGTTGTTTCCTGACTTTTTAATGATTGCCATTCTAACTGGTGTGAGATGGTATCTCATTGTGGTTTTGATTTGCATTTCTCTGATGGCCAGTGATGATGAGCATTTTTTCATGTGCCTGTTGGCTGTATGAATGTCTTCTTTTGAGAAATGTCTGTTCATATCCTTTGCCCACTTTTTGATGGGGTTGTTTGCTTTTTTCTCGTAAATTTGTTTGAGTTCTTTGTAGATTCTGGATATTAGCCCTTTGTCAGATGAGTAGATTACAAAAATTTTCTCCCATTCTGTAGGTTGCCTGTTCACTCTGATGGTAGTTTCTTTTGCTGTGCAGAAGCTCTTTAGTTTAATTAGATCCCATTTGTCAATTTTGGCTTTTGTTGCTGTTGCTTTTGGTGTTTTAGACATGAAGTCCTTTTCCCATGCCTATGTCCTAAATGGTGTTACCTAGGTTTTCTTCTAGGGTTTTTATGGTTTTAGGTCTAACATTTAAGTCTCTAATCCATCTTGAATTAATTTTCATATAAGGAGTAAGAAAAGGATCCAGTTTCAGCTTTCTACTTATGGCTAGCCAATTTGCCCAGTACCATTTATTAAATAGGGAATCCTTTCCCCATTTCTTGTTTTTCTCAGGTTTGTCAAAGATCAGATGGCTGTAGATGTGTGGTATTATTTCTGAGGGCTCTGTTTTGTTCCATTGGTCTATATCTCTGTTTTGGTACCAGTACCATGCTGTTTTGGTTACTGTAGCCTTGTAGTATAGTTTGAAGTCAGGTAGCATGATGCCTCCAGCTTTGTTCTTTTGACTTAGGATTGTCTTGGCAATGTGGGGTCTTTTTTGGTTCCATATGACCTTTAAAGCAGTTTTTTCCAGTTCTGTGAAGAAAGTCATTGGTAGCTTGATGGGAATGGCATTGAATCTATAAATTACCTTGGGCAGTATGGCCATTTTCACAATATTGATTCTTCCTATCCATGAGCATGGTATGCTCTTCCACTTGTTTGTGTCCCCTTATTTCACTGAGCAGTGGTTTGTAGTTTTCCTTGAAGAGGTCTTTTACATCTCTTGTAAGTTGGATTCCTAGGTATTTTATTCTCTTTGAAGCAATTGTGAATGGAAGTTCATTCATGATTTGGCTCTCTGTTTGTCTGTTACTGGTGTATAAGAATGCTTGTGATTTTTGCACATTGATTTTGTATCCGGAGACTGCTGAAGTTGCTTATCAGCTTAAGGAGATTTGGGGCTGAGATGATGGTGTTTTCTAAATATACAATCATGTCATCTGCAAACAGGGACAGTTTGACTTCTTCTTTTCCTAACTGAATACCCTTGATTTCTTTCTCTTGCCTGATTGCCCTCGCCAGAACTTCCAACACTATGTTGAACAGGAGTGGTGAGAGAGGGCATCCTTGTCTTGTGCCAGTTTTCAAAGGGAATGCTTCCGGTTTTTGCCCATTCAGTATGATATTGGCTGTGGGTTTGTCATAAATAGCTCTTATTATTTTGAGATATGTTCCATCAATACCGAATTTATTGAGAGTTTTTAGCATGAAGGGCTGTTGAATTTTGTCAAAGGCCTTTTCTGCATCTATTGAGACAATCATGTGGTTTTTGTCTTTGGTTCTGTTTATATGCTGGATTATGTTTATTGACTTGCATATGTTGAACCAGCCTTGCCTCCCAGGGATGAAGCCCACTTGATCATGCTGGATAAGCTTTTTGATGTGCTGCTGGATTCGGTTTGCCAGTATTTTATTGAGGATTTTCGCATCAATGTTCATCAGGGATATTGGTCTAAAATTCTTTTTCTTGTGTCTCTGCCAGGCTTTGGTATCAAGATGATGTTGGCCTCATAAAATGAGTTAGGGAGGATTCCCTGTTTTTCTGTTCGTTGGAATAGTTTCAGAAGGAATGGTACCAGCTCCTCTTTGTACCTCTGGTAGAATTCGGCCGTGAATCTGTCTGGTCCTGGACTTTTTTTGGTTGGTAGGCTATTAATTATTGCCTCAATTTCAGAGCCTGCTATTGGTCTATTCAGGTATTCAACTTGTTCCTGGTTTAGTCTTGGGATAGTGTAAGTGTCCAGGAAATTGTCCATTTCTTCTAGGTTTTCTAGTTTATTTGCTTAGAGGTGTTTATAGTATTCTCTGATGGTAGTTTGTATTTCTGTAGAGTCGGTGGTGATATCCCCTTTATCATTTTTTATTGCGTCTATTTGATTCTTCTCTCTTTTCTTCTTTATTAGTCTTGCTAGCGGTCTATCAATTTTGTTGATCTTTTTCAAAACCCAGCTCCTGGATTCATTGATTTTTTGGAGGGTTTTTTGTGTCTCTATCTCCTTCAGTTTTGCTCTGATCTTAGTTATTTCTTGCCTTCTGCTAGCTTTTGAATGTGTTTGCTCTTGCTTCTCTAGGTCTTTTAATTGTGATGTTAGGGGGTCAATTTTAGATCTTTCCAGCTTTCTCTTGTGGGCATTTAGTGCTATAAATTTCCCTCTACACACTGCTTTAAATGTGTCCCAGAGATTCTGGTGCGTTGTACCTTTGTTCTCATTGGTTTCAAAGAACATCTTTATTTCTGCCTTCATTTCGTTATGTACCCAGTAGTCATTCAGGAGCAGGTTGTTCAGTTTCCATGTAGTTGAGTGGTTTTGATTGATATCCTTCCTTTTATGAGAATTAAGAAGCCTAACCTGGATTTAGATGAACACACACCCCAAATTCATTTGAAGGGAGTCTTGCAGCCAAGAAGGTTATGATGACCACATAGCTCTTACCACTGTTACATCTCAGCTGTTTTGGTAAACATCAGATGATGGTGGGATAGTTGCACAACCCTGTTAATACACTAGAAACCAATGTCTTTTACACCTTAAATGAGTGACTTGTGTGGTATGTGAATTATATCTCAATGCAGCTGGTAAATAATGCATCAGAGAAGATTTGGTTGTTCAAGAAGCGTTGTCTATTTTTTTCCCCAAAAGAACAGGCTGCCGTCATCTTTAGGCTCAGTATTGAAGTTCAAATTTGTGAATCCCTGTTATGATGAAAAGCTTCATGTGATTGTCACGTGGTTGCTTGGTATTAGTTTTGCCAAGTATTTGAATAGTTTTATTTCTGGATTTCTCCTATCTGTATTATCTTTTAAATATTTGTAGTTCATGCCTTTGCTATTCAAGTATATCTGTCCTATGTTCTGCCAACTGATAGAAAGCAACTCACACTTACAGTTAAAGAACCTGAAGTGATTTCCTCAAGCTTTAATGCCCAGTAGTTATTAAAAACCTTAAATAGACCTCCAGTGTTTTGACATTCTAATCGCCCATATAAGGGCTGAAATTATTTTTATGGATATATTTCTTTCTCTTTTACACATTAATTAACAAGTACTTTGTATTTCCTTTTCCATTATATACATAGGAGAAAAGATTGCCTTGTAAAAGTTAAGACCAAAGTATTAATTGTGTTCAAGATCTTGAATTTATTGGGTCATAGAAAAGGAGAATTTAATTTAAAATGAATTGATTTATTATATAAAGTCTATAAAGCTCTTAATTGTCATTATAGGGAAAGTTCAGGACTGAGGAAAGAGCTAGGCCAACTTTATCATCCCCATTTTAAGGTTAATAAGCAGTATATGTCAGGAGATAGCCAAGAGTCTAGCAAATCATGTTTCTTTTTAATAACTTTATCAAAGTATAATTCACATATCATACAATTCGCCCAATTAAAGTGTACAATTCAGTGATTCTTAATAAGTTCAGAAGGTTGTGCCACTATCATGGCAATCCAATTGTAGAACATTTTTATCACCCCCAAAAAAGAAACTCATCCACCTTAGCAGTCACTCCCCATTTCCCCCTAGTCCCTCCAGCCCTAGGCAACCACTAATCTACTTTCTATCTGTATAGATTTACATGTTATGGACATTTAATACAAATGGAATCGTATGTAGCACAGCTTATTTTAATACTTTAAAATAGAGAAATGTAATATTTTAAAATACAGAAAATATAGAACATTTGCAGAAACAACTATTAGTTGAGAAAACCCGTTTTCTTCCATGTGAAGTCAAAATTATGGGATAGGCCATTTAAATCTGGGGCGAAATTGAAATCATTATAGGTAGAAAAGTCTGATTTCAGTGCTCACTTTAGTTTGATCTGTTGACTCTGTTACATCTAGAGATCCTCTATTATTAAAGGTTTGTATCTTTCACCAGTGGGTGTCAGCATCTGACTAAAGATGACTCTTCCTAGAACCACTTGTGTAAATAACCTTGAAGCCAGTCTCGCAACATCAGTAACAACAAAGGTTATTTGAATCCTGCACTCATTTATGTGATCACCTTAGAGTAAAAACCTGTAACAAGTCACATTAATGATACATTATTTTTACCATTATATAGCTTTGAAGGATTAAGATTTTATCACCCTTACTGAATTTCAACTCTGATTTAAAAACAAAACAAAACAAAAAAAACTGTTAGTGTTACATAATAGAGCCTATATTCTAAAGGTGAATGAGGAATAGATTTGAGTTTTTATACAGTAATGTTTTAATGCCTTCTGCTACCAGATACAGACATGTTGAGAAATGGTGCTGATTAGCCTTGTCATTTGATGAGCCTCGTCACGGGTAATCAATTGCATTAGGCAATTAAATGCTGAAACATTAGTTTGTTTAACAAGTTTTATGCTATGCTGACTATTTTCGTCTTCCATTCTTGCAGGATATCTCCTGGGTAGTGAAGATTATTATTCCCATGAGCGCTGTACATTAATTGATGCTCTGAATGTCACACGATGTGCTCTTGATTTTCGAGATGGCGAAGAAGTTGCAACAGGATATAAAAATATGTATTCAACAAACATATTCACCAAAAGGGCTACAGCCCTCATAACTAACCACCCACCAGAGAAGGTAAGTTGTGCTTCTATTTACTGATAGCAAAATCTTGTTACGCTAATGTCTTTTCAGACAAATGTAGGAAAAGGCCATTGTTGTTTAGGGAAAAATCTAATAAATTCTGGGGAAGTCCATTTCAAATTATACAATACCCCAGAATCAGCCTAGGAAGCTTGTTAAAAATGAAGATTCCTGGAGCCCACCTCTAGGGTGTGATTTATTGGGCGTGGGAGAAATCTGTACATCAGCATTTTAGAGAAACTCTTAAAAGGTGATTCTTAAGAGTGGTCCCCAGATCATGCTTTGAGGAATACTATGTTGGTAGTATTTCAAGGGAAATATAGCTTAAAAATTTTGGTATATTATGTGCATGCGCTGTGAGTAATTAATAAAATGACTTTAAAATGATTGGCTTGGGTATAAGATGAGGCTTTATTATGACAAACTTTTGGTTAAGGGATCCATAAATTTTGGGATCAGGGCAGATCCTCTAACCTTGTACTTCCTTCCTACAAGAATATTTTGCTATTGTAGGTCTTTTGCATTTCCATGTTAATTTTAGAATCATCTAGTCAATTTCTGTTTGCCAGCTCTCCGCTCCCCAAAGTGTCTGCTTGGATTTGTATTTGAATCTATAGAACAACTTGGGGAGAATGGATGTCTTAACAATGTTGGGTCTTCTAATCCATATACTTGGTACATCGATGAGCTTATTTTTCACATTTACTATACTGATCTATTGTGTATATCATGAATAATCTTATTATTATGATTATTTTATTAACCTAGAGTTAACTTCATGAGGTAAAGTTTAAGCTAAGTTCTCTGAATTTAGCTCATACATGTTTTTGAAATGGGAACAAATATTTATATTGTCAGACACTGGGCTCATTAAGAACACCCATAAAAATAATACTTCAGTGGGACCCTGACATGACAAATTATAGAATATGCATTGCTCCCTGGTTCTTCCAACTCCCTGTACTTTGCCTCTTTGACAATGCCTGGAGGTCCTTGGTGCAGGTCTGTCTTAGTCTGTTTGTGTTGCTATAAAGGAATAGCTGAGGCTGGGTAATTTGTAAAGAAAAGAGGTTTATTTGGCTCGTGGTGCTGCAGACTGTACAAGAAGCGTGGCACCAGTGTTTGCTTCTGGGTGAGGGCTTCAGGAAGCTTCCACTCATTATGGAAGGTGAGGTTGAGCTAGCGTGTGCAGATCACATGGCAGGAGAGGAGAGGAGAGAGAGAGAGAGAGAGCGAGCCAGCGAGCAGGCTTTTTCTAACAACCAGCCCTCTCAGGTACTAATACAGTGAGGACTTACTCATAACTGCAAAGATGGCATGAAGCCATTCGTGAGGGATCCAGCTCCATGACCCAGACACCTCCTATTAGGCTCCCACTGGAGATCAAATTTAAACATGAGGTTTGGAGGCGGGTCAGATATCTAAACTGTAAGAAGATCACCGTGTGGATTCTGGTTTACATACCTGTTTGGACTTGGTTTGTGGCTGCTGATTCCTTTTTCGGTTTCTGCCTACTTGAGCTCAGTACTAGAAATCTTCTCTGGATGAGTTAAATGCCAGATTGCTGGCATCCTTATTTGACTTCCACAACCTAAGGTAAAATCTTTCAGAAGACAACTTTACCTTGAACTTCAAATTATATTTACACTATCAAATGTTATACAACTCCTGACATTCATTAAAAAATCTGGATATGCAGAAGTGAAAACACAGAAAGAGGTGTCCGTCCTCAGGTGTGTCCCACTTTTTTGGCTATTACTGTCTTATGCTGGTATCTTGAAGCAACTTTGCTTTCTGTGAAACACTAAGAAATGGGAACATTCTCTCAAATATGTGGTAATACACAGATTTAAAATCTAAGTCTAAACAAATATTCAGATAATTGGAAAAATAGTTGCTAGGTAATTGACTTAAATCCTCAGTTTTCTTCTATATGTTTGACATTTTATGGATGCACCTTAACACTTAACAAGATAAAGTCTTAAGAGAACTGTGTATTATTCTTTGAGGGAGCCACCATTTTACACATAAGCAAACTGGCTTAGAGAAGTTAAGTAACTTGTTCAAGGTCACAAAGCTATTGAGAGTCAGAATCAGAATTTAAACTCATGGTTTCTGACTCCAGACCTCATGTACTTAATCAACCTCCCTAGTTCACAGCTAATATCCAAGACCAGAGATTCTGAGTCCCAGCTCATGATTCACCTTAATGATTTCAGTCCTGACCATATATTAGAATCAGCTGGGAAACTTATAAGCACTACTGATGCCAAATATTGTGATTCATTGCTCTGAGGTTGGACCCAGTCATTGGTGTTTCATTATTCCTCCTCCCTGGCTCCTACCAGTGATTCTAATGTGCAGTCATCACTGATGCCTGGTGCAGTGAGAGCCATTCTAGGATGGGTCATTCAGGGCATTCCTCTCAAATATGGAGAGGCAAGCAGAAGCCAGCTACCCATTACAGGTTCACAATCTGCCATACCTTAATCATGCAACAATTGTAATCTGCCCACAATACAAATTCATTCCTACTAAAGAGCAATAGAATATTATCTCACAGGGTTCCATAACATTAAACAGATAAGAGGAAGCAACTCGAGTGAAATAATAGATCTTTGTGGGTGGGCTTTCTTAACTGGGGTGGTGGGGAAAGCACGAAACTGAGGACAATAGGAAGCCCTAAGAGCTTGCTAGCCACGGAAGGAGTGTTATTAGCATAGCTGCTGTTCATAGGTAACTGGAAGTTGCCAGAGGAGAGGATGGTCATTTTCTTGTCGTGTCTAAAACATGCTATAGCAGTATCCAGCATTCCCAGTATCCTCAAAGGAAAGTTTCAGTCATAGACATAAGTGAATGAAATAATCAATAGTCAAGCTGTAACCCAAGAATGTTTAAGACAGCTAATACATGTTTACATTTTCAATTCTGTATAAAATGATGCAACTCACCAGTTTGAGGAGCTGCACTTTTCATGATTTTATCCCGATGTTGAATCTAATTCTGGGCTAATTTCTCAGGTACTATATATAGATTGTAGCATAAGGAACTTGTTCTAAGATAAAAATCATTAAAAAAAAGGCACATGCAGAATCCACAGACTAACTTAAAATTGTGCCTATTTTAAAAAGCACTTGAGGAGAAAAAGCATTTGGAGGTAGTTCATAACTGAAACACAGTTGCTTATGCTGGACTCAGGAAGGTACTGCTAATCACCATTTCACATGTGTTAAGAAGGAACATCCTTTCTCTTTTTCAGCAGGATAATTCCCCATACTAGTGACACAGACTGAAAGCAACATATTCATAAAATATCTTTCTTTTAAAAACAGTCCCCCCTCAGCCGGGCGCGTTGGCTCACACCTGTAATCCCAGCACTTTAGGAGGCCAAGGTGGGTGGATCATGAGATCAGGAGTTCGAGACCAGCCTGATCAACATGGTTAAACCCCGTGTCTACTAAAAATACAAAAATTAGCCAGGTGTGGTGGCACGCACCTGTAATCTCAGCTACTCAGGAGGCTGAGGCAGGAGAATTGCTTGAACCCGGGAGGCAGAGTTGCAGTGAGCCAAGCTCATGCCACTGAACTCCAGCCTGGGTGACAGAGCAAGATTCTGTCTCAAGAAAGAAAAACAAAACAAAACAAAACACCCCCACCTCAGCACTTTACAGAATGGAAGCAAATGTTATTTTATATTCCTGATATACTAGAAGCTTCTTAAAGAAAATGTTAATTTCTAGTGGAAGACTCTTACTTTTCCATGACACAATTTGGAAAAGAAATGTCTTAATTTAGAAGTCAAAGAAAAACAATTTCAAAACCTATCATATGCTTTTTTTCATTTATACTTTAAATTAGGCAAATACACTAAAGAAACGAAAATAAGACTTTCATCCTCACTGAAATAAGTTTTCTCAGCGTGGTGAGGATATTTACAGTATATATCTTAGGAACCATATGGCATAAATAAGAAAGGGAAAAGAACCCCCAGTATCTCAAACATGAATATGCTAATAGCTTTAGGTGATAATGTCTTGCTTTTATGTAATATTTAGATATTTAGTAATGATATCATGCCTAGGATTTCATTTCACATTCCTAAGACATTGGAAAGGGTTATAGGTAGGGTTGGTGCAAAGGCAGCAACTGTGACAGTTGATCTGAACAGGGGTCTGGACCTAAGAAAAACCAGGGGAGAGTTCAGGCTCCAGTGATGGCAGCTGCTGGCTTTAGGCTGACAGTGAGCCGAGCTCTGGTTGGCAGGAGTGGGAAAATTGACCACAGCTGTTCACAGGCAGGGTCCCAGGACTAGTGGCTGCAGGTGGGGTCCTCACTGTGACTGGAGAACCTTGGAGCCCCAGTTAATTCTTTCCACTAAGCTACCATATAGTATTAAAAACACTACTCTTATGTTTTGCAATTTCAGGAACTGCCAAAATGTTTCTTCAAAGTGGCTACGTGTGCCATTTTACATTCCTGCTAGCAATGAGTGACAGTTCCAATTTCTGCATATCCTCAACAATACTTGTTCTTTTCCATTTTTAAATTATCACCATCCTAGCAGATGTGAAGTGTTACCTCATTGTGGTTTTAATTTGCATCTTAATAATGACTGATGATGTTGACTGTCTTTAAATGTGTTTATTGCCTTCTGTATATCCTCTCTGGAGAAATTGCTATTCAGATTCTTTGCCCATTTTGTAGTTGAGTTGTCTTTTTTCATTGAGTTGTAAGGGTTCTTTATATATTTTGGAGATGAGTCCCTTATCATATATGTGATTCACAAATACTTTCAATCCTTTCTGTAGGTTGTCTTGATATTATTTTTATTAATGCATAAATCTGAACTGTCTTATCCTTCTATATTTAATGCTTCCATGTCCTCTTAACTGATTTGCACAAACTTTCTTTCCAGCCTCTGTTTCTCTACCTTGCTCTCCAGTCTGTGCATGAGCCCCTTCAGGTCCCTGAGGAATACCTAAAGCCATATGACTTTATCCAAGACAAGAACAGGCATCACTATGCAGGAATGGTGTCCCTTATGGATGAAGCAGTAGGAAATGTCACTGCAGCCTTGAAAAGCAGTGGGCTCTGGAACAACACGGTGTTCATCTTTTCTACAGGTAAGTCTGTTAATAGGAAAATCATCTCTTGGCAAAGAGATGGTATTCGATAGGTGGAATGAAGACAAATTGGAGCAGTTAGCATTGCCTTATTTAAATAAATGCAAACTGCAATAGTGGAGACATGATAATAGTGAATGGAAAGATGTATCTAAGGAAAAAGAGTGATGGGCTTCCCCCTTTCCCTCAGATATCAAAATATTCTGGGGCTATGGCTTGAAAACACATGTTCACTAACTGAGTATGTATGAGTGGACGTCACTCATATACAGGGCTGGTGGGTAGTGAATCCCTAGAGTGGCTTGTTCCTAGCTCTCTCTACAACCCAGGAGTTGTATGGCCACAACTCCTGCCAACTAGAAGGGTCTCTGTATCATTGCAAAGAGACAGATTGTGACATTATGAAGACAGATAAATAATGGAGCCATTTAAATCTACACAAGTGTCTCCAAGTTTAGTTTTTTTTTTTTTGTATTAAAATTGTTTTGGGGGCTGGGCACGGTGGCTCATGCCTGTAATCCCAGCACTTTGTGAGACCATGGTGGGTGGATCACCTGAGGTCAGGAGTTCGAGACCAGCCTGACCAATATGATGAAACCCCCGTCTCTACTAAAAATACAAATATTAGCCAGGCGTGGTGGTGAGCACCTGTAGTCCCAGCTACTCGGGAGGCTGAGACAGGAGAACTGCTTGAACCCAGAGGTAGAGGTTGCAGTGATCCGAAACTGTGCCACTGCACTCCAGCCTGGGCAATAGAGCGAGACTCCATTTCAAAATTTTTTTTTTTTCTGACAATAAAAATTATATATGTTATTGTAGACAAATTAGAAAAGAAGGGAGAAATAAAACTCATAATCTCAAAGATTACTTTTGAAAATCACTTTCATTATGGCAATGCCATTCTGATTCCTAATCTGTTACATATGCAACTTCCCCCTCTTATTAGAGACGGTTTTCTAAAATTTCACTGTGTTGTGCTTTGAGTGTAGATCGTCATTTATTCATCATGCTGAGTACTCAGAGGGCACTTTCAATCTGAAAATGCAGATCCTTTTGTTATAGGGAATTTTCTTGTATGTTTTATTTTGAAATTGTGTGGCCCTCCATCCCACCTTCCCCTATTTTTTCTGTACGGAACTCCTATTATTTGGTTACTAGGTCAGTCCTCTAATTTTTCATAGTCTTTTTTTTCCCTGTCTCCTGTTTTCTTTATTTTTCTTCTTCTATTTGGGAACTCTTATTGTTTTGTAAGCTTTCTACTGAATTTATTTCAACTGCCATGTCTATTAATTAACGGCAACTCTTTTGTGTTTTCTGATAATTCCTTTTTTGTAAAGTTCTGTTTTTAATTTATAGATGTCATAACTTGTTTCCCCAAAGCCTGTGCTCTTAACCATTACTCTTATATGTATGTCATGTGTGTATATATATGTATGTATATATTTTTTTTAAAGTTTGCTGATATTGCCAATATTATCTCTCTTCCTTTTGAGTTCTTTTTTTTTTTTTTTAGTTTGTTTATATCTTTGTTTAATCTGTCTTTAATGAGAGTGGTTTGGTTTTCTCAAATCCCTAGAGATTCTTGGCTGGCGTCTAACAATTTGATGGAAACTTCAAGTACGAGGTCAGGCTTGTCATCTGGTGAGTTTCACTGTAAAGTAACCATGTAGGGGTGAGGTGACATGCTGAGGAATTCATCTTGGTGTTCTACTCATACTTTTGTGGTTTTGTTGTTTTACGAGTTGTTTTGTTTTGCTTTCAATCAGGCATAGTTATTGAATGTGGCATTTGTTGAGCAGTTACTGTGTGTGGGACGCAGTTCTAAGTGCTTCCTGCGAATGAGTTCAGTGAATCCTCAGGATAACGAATTCTCTGAGAACTATTATTGTCCCATGTTGCAGATATGAGAACTGAAGCACAAAGAGCATAAGTAACTTGCCCCAGTTCACGCAGCCAGGCAGAGCCTACAGTATCCTGCCTCCCAGCTGATGATCGCAGTGTTCTAATAGGATCTCATGATATAGCAGAGCTTTCCATATGGTGTGCTGCAATATTGATCTACTGAGGAGCCTGGGCAGGGCCGGAGTAGCATCTACCCTGAGCAGCCTTATTCATTTGCGTGGGTGCTATCCAAATACCATAATTTTCTAAGTATGTCCTGCTGTAAAAAAGGTTAAAATTTGTTTTTCTCCCAAAACTTACCCTTCAGAAAAAAAAAAAAAAAAGGGAGACCTATTTCAATCCTTACATGATCTCTCAGATTCTGGGAATTATTCTCAATTTAATTGATTTTGAATATCCTGGTATAGCATTTTGATCAGTGCTGGTTTTGAATGCCTAGAGAAGTTACTAGAAAGAATCAATTTTAAAAAAGATGCTAGGACATTTAACATGGATGTAGTAAAATTATTCCCGGGAAATGACCTAATTGTTGCAAGAATTGGAAGTCATAAGTTTATAAAACAAGTCTTTGTTCTAGAGATCACAATTATACAATTTCAGAACAAATGATTTTCTGAAGTGAAAGTATATATGGATTAATGTGTTGTACCTAGGCTTAAATGTGCTCAGACAGAAGTGAAGATGCTAGTTCTGGAAGACTGTATTAAATATCTCCAAGTGGCTTTTGTAATAACATTCCCATCAAGAATGCATGGGAGGCTGGGTTTGGTGGCTCATGCTTGTGATCCCAGCACTTTGGGAGGCCAAGGCAAGCAGATCACTTGAGTTCAGGAGTTCAACACCAGCCTGGGAAACATGGTGAAACCCTGTCTGTACAAAAAATACAAAACTTAGCCTGGTGTGGTGGCATATGCCTGTAGTCCCAGCTACTGGAGGGGCTGAGGCGGGAGGATTGCTTGAGCCCAGGAGGTTGAGGCTGCAGTGAGCTGAGATCACGCCACTGCACTCCCGCCTGGGTAACAGAGCAAGACCACGTTTCAAAAGAAAGAAAGAAAGACAGAAGAGTTCATGGAAAGAGGTAGAATACAATTTTTTTCATGATATTTGAGAATGGAAAAATATTTTAAGATAAATATTTCCTTCATTGTATGATTGCAAATATGTATGTATAATTGTACTTTCAAACAGATAGTTGACTATTTCATAAACATCTGTATTTATTCAAGCTGGTAGTAATAATATTTGGAACTTCTCACTGAGAAAATGGGGATCACCTTAAAATAGGGTTGTCTTATATTTTGATACTGTATTAATAGATATCTTAATCTTGGATCATCTTTGCTTTGTTAGGTTAAATCCAACTTGATTGTGCATATATATTTTTATTATACTGATGAATTCAGTTTGCTAGGGTTTCATTTAGGATTTTTGCATCAATTCAGAAGTGAAAGTGGAGTTAGTGGTTTCTTTTTTGTGTCAGGTTTTGTTGTCTTGGTTGTACTCACTTCGTAAAATAATGTGGTTAGTTTTTCCATTTTTTTCTATGCTCTGGAATAATTTACAGAATGTTGGAAAGATCTTTCTGTTTAGCTGGTCCCTGAAGCCTTTTGTGGAGGCATTTAAAAAATTATTTCCATAGTTTACATTTTTCGCTGAATTATATCTAGGTGTATGTGTTTAAAATGTTTTGAAATTAATTTTGCCTGAAATACAGTGAGCCTTGGAACTGCATGCTGAGATGATTATTCACTCCAGGAGGTTTTCCTTGTTCATATTTTAGTTTATTGCTTTTGTTCTACTTGATTTATGTCTCAAAAATATCTTTAATTACTATATTGAATCCCTGATTCAGCTTTTCTCTCACCCTTTTCATTTTTTTTTGTCATTTTTCTCAGCCTTTGGAGCTCTTCTGCATTACCAGTTTAGACATGTTTGCAATTTTAATCCTACACTTTAATATCTCCAATATAGATTATTGTTGATTGTATTTTTAGTTTTTTTGTAGTGCTGTCTCTGTTTCAATCAGTACCCTTTTCTTCCAAGCTTGTTAGTATAGTAGTGATCACCATTTAATAAGCATTAAACCTCAACGTAACCCTGTGAGATAGTAAATGGCTTCTTGATCCCCTTTTACCAATGAAGAAATCGAAACTTCTTTTTGAAAAATAAAATAAAAAATAAAGATAGGATCTTGCTATGTTGCCCAGACTGGTCTCAAACTCCTGGGCTCAAGTGATCCTCCCACCTCAGACTCCCAAAATGCTAGGATTATTGATGTGAGCTGCTTAAAGAAATTAAGTGATTAGCCCAAGGTCACACAGCTAACAACTGAAAAATCCAGAATTCAAACCAAAATCTACTTGAGGCCAAAACCCAATTACCCGAATCGTTGTCTTTTTGCATCTCATTTTCTTTTACTTTTATATCATCCCATTGTACTGCATTTCTACACTTGTGTTCACAGGACCCATCCTTTTCCTGAACCTTTCTGAATAGAACTTTTCTAAAATCTGTATTTTTATAGGAAGTCATTGCCAGCTAGATGCTTTTCCTTGGAGTATAGTGGTGAAGGATCTGCACACACAGAATGTGTGGCCATCTTGTGGCCTCTAGTCACTGTTCCCTGGTTGATTCCTTCTGAAATCTGCAGCTTGAAGTCAGGTTGATGCATACACCTCACAGAGTTCCTGGTGGCATATAGGCATTAAGTGTTCTACTCTGTTGAACCTGATCCATCTAGTTACAGTTACTTCTCCTTTGGCACCCTAATTCTTTGACAGGCTAAAAGAACCCGAGACTCTTCCTATCTTCACATTTTCAGGGCTTTATTTTTGGGGACATTCCTCAGGATACAGTGTGCCAGCACTGCCAGACCTTCTCCTTTCCTGCCTATTGTCTTCTGGGAGTTGTGATCTCTAAGCACATAGAAGTAGAGGAGGTAATAATTCTCCTCTGCTTAAATTAGTGCCGTCCCTTCTCAGGCTGTCTTCCTGCCTCTCTTAAGCTAAGTGGAGGGCTTTGTGTCATGAGGCAAAGCAGGGTGGGCCAGTTCTTGTTTTCTCAGCCCAGCTTCTTTGGTCTCGTAGTTTATGGACATGTCTCCAAGATTCTGGCATTATAAGCTGTCTGTCCATCTTGGTTTCTTATGTTGTGATGGGGTTTCATCTTGTTCTGTGTTTGTTGTTTTAGCAGGGTAGTAGTTCAGAGAAGCAGCACTAGTGGCTGTTACGAAGACACCATTTTTATCTGGATGCTTTTGTCACCATGGCTGATCTTTGTAGCTGCTAAATTCCAGGAACCTGCACAGGAATCTGACCTGGAGTAAAATAAGTTAAAGTTAGAGCCAACTCTTGAGTAACTAGGTCATGAGTTAAAACTAGGAAAACCGATTCTGCAACCCTGAAGAGAAAACAGTGATTGACGTCAACATCTTAATGCAGCCATTGTATATTTACATTAACTCTTTGTTTGTTTGTTTTTGAGACGGAGTCTTGCTCTGTCACCCAGGCTGGAGTACAGTAGAACGATCTTGGCTTGTTGCAATCACTGCCTCCCGGGTTCAAGTGATTCTCCTGCCTCAGGCTCCCAAATGGGATTACAGGCATGCACCACCATGCCCAGCTAATGTTTGTATTTTTAGTTGAGACAAGGTTTCGCCATGTTGGCCAGACTGGTCTCAAACTCCTGACCTCAGACGATCCACCCACCTCAGCCTCTCGGAGTGCTGGGATTACAGTCGTGAGCCACCACGCCAGCCTGTATTAACCCTTACCAGACTAATTAGTTTTACTTACATTTAGATGAGGGTTTGAATATAAGGAGAAACCTAATTTGCATTTCTTTCTCCAGAGACTTTCTGTGTTTATTGACAATTTCATTTCCTGTAGTTGAAATTAATAATGTGCATAGCAAAGACTTGGAATCAACCCAAATGTCCATCTGTGACAGACTGGATTAAGAAAATGTGGCACATATACACCATGGAATACTATGCAGCCATAAAAAAGGATGAGTTTGCGTCCTTTGTAGGGACATGGATGCAGCTGGAAACCATCATTCTTAGCAAACTATCACAAGAAGAGAAAACCAAACACCGCATGTTCTCACTCATAGGTGGGAACTGAACAATGAGATCACTTGGATTCGGGAAGGGGAACATCACACACTGGGGCCTATCATGGGGAGGGGGGAGGAGGGAGGGATTGCATTGGGGAGTTATACATGATATAAACGTCATGCACATGTACCCTAGAACTTAAAGTATAATAAAAAAATAAAAATAAAATAAAATAAAATAAAAAAGAAATTAATAATGTGCTATAATAATGTAATTATAACCCAAGGACCCAGACTAACTAATCGCAGAGCAGTGATTCCTTTTTTCCCACTTCTCTCACTTTACTTCACTTAGCCCTGCACTTCTTTATAAGGATAAGAATACTGGTTGCATTCACATCAATAAATGTTGAGTCCATTAGTAAAGGAAACCATGAAAATAATCTGGCTTCTTGGTGTCAGATTATATTTGGTGAAGGCATAGGCAAAGGCATAATTTTTAGATTTTGATGTTTGGTAAAGCTAACTTTTAAACATTTCTGTTATAATCTGAGAGAAATCCATGAGACTTTTCATTCCTTGCCACCTCTGCCCATCATCTTAGTGTAGTTATTCTCAGTGCACTGTCTGGGGACTACCTGCAGCAGTAGAGCATTTGTTAAAAATGCAATTTTCAAGGTGATGGCTGCACAACATTGTGAATGTTCTAAATGTCACTGAATTGGATACTTTAAAATGGCTAATTTTATGTAATGTGAATTTCACCACAATCTTAAAAATTCAGTTTGTCAGACTCTATCACAACTCAGCTGAATTAGAAACCCAGGGACCGAGACCCAAAAATCTCCATTTTTAACAGGACTTCAGGTGATTCTTTTGCACACAGAAATTTGAGAACCTCTGAGCTAAGGTAACTCTTATTCAAACTTTGGGAATTTACCTTACAAGGAATATATGTAGTTATTTAAATTTGACAATATTTGTGTTTATACATATATCCTCCTCACGCGGAGGAATATATATATGGCAGCTGGAAACCAGCTGGGTTTGAAGTTCAGCCTCTCCTAGGTAGTTTTCATTTCAGGTAAATGCACTTATTTCTAGAAATAGACTCTTCAAAAAGCTGATGAGGAAAGCTTAAATTTAATTATTCTACTTTCCATGTTCTTACTGCGTATAAATCACAACCTTGATTGATTCATGCCATATTTTCTGCAGTATGTGATTAATACCACTGTTAACAAATGTTGTCTTTCTCATTACACACATACTATTCTGGGTTTGTTTTTTTTATTTCTATTTTTTATTTTTATGGGTATATAGTAGGTATGTATATATTTATGGGGTACATGAGATATTTTGATACAGGCATACAATGCATAATAATCGTATCTGGGTAACAGGGATATCTATGCCCTCAAGCATTTATCATTCTTTGTGTTACAAACATTCCAATTATACTTTTTGGTTATTTTTAAATGTACAATAAATTATTGTTAACTGTAGTCACCCTATTGTGTTATTAAATACTAGATCTTATTCATTCTATCTGAGTATATTTGTGTACCCATTAACTGTACCCACTTCCCCCCTACCCTCACCCCACTACCCTTTCCAGCCTCTGGTAACCATCCTTCTATTCTCTGTCTCTATGAGTTCAATTGTTTTAATTTTTAGCTCTTACAAATGAGTGAGAATATGGGATGTTTGTCTTTCTGTGCTTGGCTTATTTCACTTTAATATAGTGACCTCCAGTTCCCTCCATGCTGTTGCACATGTTTGGATCTCATTCTTTTATGTGGCTGAATAGTACTCCATGGTGTATATGTAGCACATTTTCTTTATCCATTCATCTGTTGATGGACAGTTACATTGTTTTTAAATCTTGGCTATTGTGAATAGTGCTGCAATAAAACATGGCAGTGCAGGTATGTCTTTGGTATACTGATTTTCTTTCTTTCGGATAGATACCTAGGAGTGGGATTACTGGATCATATGGTCGTTTTGTTTTTAGTTTTCTGAGGAACCTTCAAACTGTTCTCCATAGTGGCTATACTAACTTACATTCCCAACACTGTACGAAAGTACCCTTTTCTCCACATCCTCGCCAACATTCGTTATTACCTGTCTTTTGGACAAAAGCCATTTTAACTGGAGTGAAATGATATCTCACTGCAGTTTTGATTGGCATTTCTCTGATAGCCAATCATGTTGAGCACCTTTTGTATACCTGTTTGCCATTTATATGTCTTCTTTTAAGAAATGTCTATTCAGATCTTTTACCCATTTTTTTTTTTTTTTTGAGACGGAGTCTTGCTCTGTCGCCCAGGCTGGAGTGCAGTGGCCGGATCTCAGCTCACTGCAAGCTCTGCCTCCCGGGTTTACGCCATTCTCCTGCCTCAGCCTCCAGGTAGCTGGGACTACAGGCCGTGCCACCGTGCCCGGCTAGTTTTTTGTATTTTTTTAGTAGAGATGGGGTTTCACTGTGTTAGTAGCCAGGATGGTCTCGATCTCCTGACCTCGTGATCCACCCGTCTCGGCCTCCCAAAGTGCTGGGATTACAGGCTTGAGCCACTGCGCCCGGCCCCTACCCATTTTTAATCAGATTATTAGATTTTTTTTTCCCGTAGAGTTGAGTTCCTTACATAGTCTGGTTATTAGTCCCTTGTCAAATGGCTAGTTTGCAGATATTTTCTTCCATTCCATGGCTTATCTCTTCACTTTGTTGTTCGTTTTCTTTACTGTGCAGAAGCTTTTAAACTCAATGGAATCCTATTTGTTCATTTTTGCTTTGGTTACCTGTGCTTGTGGGATATTACACAAGAAGTCTTTGCCCAGTCCAATGTCCTGGAGGTTTCCCCAATGATTTTTTTTAGTAGTTTCATAGTTTGGGTTCTTAGACTTAAGTCTTTAATCCATTTTGATTTGATTTTTCTATATGGTGAGAGATAGGGGTCTAGTTTCATTCTTCTGCATATGGATATCCAGTTTTCCCAGCACCATTTATTGAAGAGACTGTCCTTTCTCCAGTGTCTCTTCTTGGTACCTTTGCTGAAAATGAGTCCACTGTAGATATATGGATTTATTTTTGGGTTCTCTATTCTCTTCGTTTTGTCTAGGTGTCTGTTTTTATGCCAGTACCATGCTGTTTTGGTTACTATAACTCTATAGTATAATTTGAAGTCAGGTAATGTGATTCCTACAGTTTTGTTCTTTTTGCTCAGGATAGCTTTGGCTATTCTGGGTCTTTTGAGGTTCCATATAAATTTTAGAATTATTTTTTCTCTTTCTATGAAGAATGTCTTTGGTATTTTGATAGGGGTTGCATTGAATCTATAGATTGCTTTGGGTAGTATGGACATTTTAACAATATTGATTGTTCCAGTCATGAACATGAAATATCTTTCCATTACTTTGTGTCTGCTTCAATTTCTTTCATCAATGTTTTATAGTTTGCATTGTAGAAATCTTTCACTATTTTGGTTAAGTTTATTCTTAGGTATCTTATTTTATCGGTAGCTATTGTAAATGGGATACCTTTTTTTATTTCTTTTTCAGATTTTTCACTGTTGGCACATAGAAATGTTACTGATTTTTATATGTTAAGGATTTTTGTATGTTGATTTTGTATCTTGTAACTTTACTGAATTTGCTTATCAGTCCTAATAGTTTTTTTGTGGAGCCTCTAGGTTTTACCAAATGTAAAATCATATCATCTGCAAACAAGGATAATTTGACTTCTTTCTTTCCAATCTGGATGCCTTTATTTCTTTCTCTTGTCTGATTACTCTAGTTAGGACTTTTTAATTCCAGATTTTTAAAATCTAAGGATGATATTTTTAATCCTTCTCTGATAGAACATGATCAGAGTTTGAGTCCCAATTTTCCTGCCAATGAGTTATATAGAGTCTAGCCTCAGTTTCATTATCTGTTAAACGCAAGTTGGTTGACCATTCATTTATTCACTCCGTCTTTCATTGCAGATAAAAAGATAACTAGGACATAATTCTCCCTTATGAAACTCACACTCTAGTGAAGTAGACAGGTACGTGTATTATTATTATGCAGTGGGAATATTAGGATGAAGCCCAGGGTACTGTTTGCACACAGTAAGAGCCACCTCCCAGAGCCCAGGGTGTGGGGAGGGTTTCTGAGATGGAAAGGTTGGGAATGGCTTGGCCAGATAAGCAGAGCACAGGCCGCATGAGGAGACTGGGCAGCATTCTTGCCTGTGAGAAAGGAACATAAACAAAGACAGGGAGGTCGGAGAGCAGTCCCCGAGGGGGGTCTACATTGCTGGAGCCTGGACTGCAAGGTGGAGAGCAGTGAGATGTGAGGCTGGAGAGCATGACCCAGGGGTCCACTCAGAAGGGGCCTGTGCACATGCAGGGAGGAATTGCGAAGGGTCTCATGGCGACAGTGAGACACTGAAAAGTTTTAAGCAGGATCAGATTTTCACTTTAGAACTGAAATGGAGAGTGATTGGAAGCAGGCCAACCTTTTAGGAGGCTCTGACAGTAGAGAGGAGAGAGAAGATAAGGAGCACTTGAATAAAGGCAGAGGGAAGTTGGATGGAGATGAGAGGACAGATTTAAGAAATATATAGGAGAGCTTGTACCACTCGATGTTGAGAGCTCTTTTTACTAGGAAAGCTGATGGTTTTGTAATTCTGCCAGTTTTCAGAATGTTGTCAGTGCTAATGAAAGCCTTTGATGGCCTCCCATTGACACTGGATACATCTGCAGAGAGCTGGGAAGAGTGAAGCCCATGGCCAGAGTACCTATGTAATCCACATAGCAGTAGTGCATCAGAGTGCATAGATTCACAGTACATATGAGACAGAGAGCAGAGGTGGTTTGGTTGTCACAGTGATTTGAGGGTGAAGTTTCCATTTAGTGAACAGGCATCTGCAGTGCTCAGGCCAGTCCTGCAGTGAAGTGTCCTGCCTCAGATGTCAGTAGCACCACCATTGAGGGACAGTGACTGGATCCTGTTCAATAATACATTTCTACTCAGACAAATAGAGCAATTTATTGCAGAGCCTAAACTTTTAGCACTTATTATCTGAGCTTTCACAGTATTACATATAATTTAATATCTCAAATGGAGTTAATAATCTTAACTAATTCCTCTAAATCTTACATCCCTTTTCCCTTTACATATAAGAATTTCATTCAAAACTGGTAGTTGGCAAAGAGAGAGCTCATTCAAGGTTTTAAATGTACTTATGCAATTGGCAGACTTGTAAAATATTATAGAAATTCTGTGCCAGGAACAAAGTAATATGTGCTAGGAAACCAATCTCACTGGGTTCTTCAGACACTTAATTTCTGACAAAGCTAAGGAAAAACTGTTACGTGAATAAATCAGAGAGTTTGTCCACACTCTCTTACTCTTTGCAATTATGCATGTATTTGGCACATCTATCATAGAGGAAAATTACAACCCATGCCTCAAAATAATGAGACTTGAATGAACTTCTCCATAGCCAGTCATTAATTCATGCCACCTCTTTAGATTTCACCTGTTAACGTCCACACTGAGAGCATGTTGGATCACTTTAAAATTTTATTAGCAATAGGTACTAATTTGTTGATTATTTTATTGAGTGAAAATAATAACCAATACGTTTTACTGAACTGCCACCCTGATTTGGTGTCCCCGGCTGAGTTACAAAGCAGAGATTCCAGGGCTGGGGATGGTAGTCCCACCTCCCCTCTTTGTCTCTGGCTGTTCTCAGAGCTGTGTTGCCCTTTGGGTACTCGTGATGCTTCCCATGGGTTAAAGCATGGGCAGGTCTCCTGCCAGGGAACCCAGGATGGTGGGGAAATGGTTGTGTACCTCCATCTCACTTTTTCCAGTGTAGAAACCGTGAGTTGGGCCACAGTGGGGTGGGGGGGGTGGCAGATATGGACATTTGATTCTCTTACCATCTCCTCAGAGTTTTTCACTTCTCTGTGACCCTGGAAATGGACTCATCCTCATATTTGAGTTCTGGGATATTGCTAGTGATCATCTTGGCCCTTATATTTGTCTTGGTTTTCTGTGGAGAGGAGTGAAGCTAGATTGTGTCTATGGTACCATTTTGGAATTGGAAGTTCCAAAATCAATAACCAATACATTTTGAAACCAACCCCACCCCGCATCAAAGGGTCTTGCATTTGTATTCTCTGTGTCAAACCATTGAATTCACAATCCCAAAGTCTAAGGCAAAAATGCCTCTCAATCTCTGTATTTATCAGATCTTCAATGTTTTATTATAGTACTTAATATATGCTATGCTATAATGTCATATTGTTAATATTATGAACTTTTAGCAGGAGAAACATGAAGTAATCATGATTTTCACAATTCTGTGAGAAGAGAGTACTGTGGCCTTTCTATGAGTTTATAATTAATGGAAGATATATCTATATGTATAGCTATCTGTTTGTATATATGTATTGAACTGAGCATATTTATTGACTAAATTGCAAGAAGCTTTCCAATTTGTTTGGGCTTAATTTAATCTCTTCTTTTGCATTCCATTTTAAAGGTCACATTTAAGATGAATCCATTTCTTATATTTTATGCTCCTCTCAGAACTACTGGAGCCAAAATTCTCTGTGAGGCAAGAGGTATGTTATGTTAGACAGGCTGCACTGGAGGATGAAGCAAAATGAAAATTAGATTCTATGTAGAAATAATCACCTGGAAACTACAGTGACAGCAAGAAGAAGGGGCCAAAATAAAATCAGGTTGTCACAAACTGTTAAAAAAAATGCATTTACTTACATTGCTTCTTATCTGGTACCTGTATCTACTGCCTCCTACAGTAGTCTAACCAAATATTTAAAGATATAAAATCTACAAAGACATACTAATTATTAATGTGTCTGTGAACTCTGCAAACAAACATTATTGAATGCATTACTGTTAGGACTCCTATTTGGACAAGCAGCTAGGTGAGCCCTGTGTAAGCATAAAGATATATGTAGGGCTTTTCAAACTTCAAGATTCTGCTGACTAGAG
Source organism: Trachypithecus francoisi (assembly GCF_009764315.1). NCBI lineage: Eukaryota > Metazoa > Chordata > Mammalia > Primates > Cercopithecidae > Trachypithecus > Trachypithecus francoisi. Next base: position 109,548,532 of record NW_022681465.1, on the reverse strand, counting down.
ATGCAAAGTAAAATCATGAGGGAGTTAGTAGGCACCAGTGAGACCTGTAGGCTTTGAGAAATCTCTTGAGGTAAGTGAGAGAGAAGCTTCATATGTGAGTAGAGGTTCATTTATTTTCATTCAAGTTAAGGGTTAAGGGCAACTTGACATTTTGTATTACACCTATCCCCTCCCCACTCCTCTTTTTTTTTCTCTTAGGAGTTGTAAGGATCTTACGAGATCATCTGATCTTAGAAAGAAATGAAGACCCTGGCCAGGCACGGTGGCTCCCGCCTGTAATCCCAGCACTTTGGGAGGCTGAGGCAGGCAGATCACTTGAGGTCAGGAGTTTGAGACCAGCCTGACCAACATGGCAAAACCATGTCTCTACTAAAAATACAAAAATAACCCAGCATGGTGCCTTGTGCCTGTAATTCCAGCTACGCGGGAGGCTGAGGCAGGAGAATCGCTTGAACTCAGGAGATGGAGGTTGCAGTGAGCTGAGATAGCACCACTGCACTCCAGCCTGGGCGATAGAGTAAGAATCCACCAAAAAAGAAAGAGACAGGAAGGGATGGAGGGAAAGACAGAGAGGGAGGGACGGAGGGAAAGAGAGAGAGGGAGGGTTGGAGGGAAAGAGAGAGAGGGAGGGAGGCAGGGAGAGAGAGAGAGAGAAAGAAAGAAAAAGAAAGAGAAAGAAAGAAAGAAAAAGAAAGAAAGAGAAAGAGAGAAAGAAAGAAAAGAGAGAAAGAAAGAAAAGAGAGAAAGAGAAAGAAGAGAGAGAGAGAAAGAAAGAGGAGGAAGGGAGAATAGAGGAGAGGAGGGGAGGGGAGGGCAGGAGAGGGGAGGAGAGAGAGGAAAAAAGACCCAGAGAGGGACGTTGGAACTTTTGTAAATACTCAGGAGGCAGATGGCCTGTGTCCAACACTCACCTCTTCCACTGATGTCTATGCAATCTTGGGCAAGATATATAAACTTCCAGTGCCTTATTTTCTTTATCAGCGAAGTGTGGATAAAAATTATAACTACTTGATAGTACTGATGAGATCGCAGCACTTCCTGACACATACTAAGTGCTTTATTGTTATTAGGTTGTGTCATATAATAATAGCTAAGTGGCTAGAGATGAAACTATTTCTAGCCTTTGGTCTCTAGTTTGCTTTTTGTTTGTTTTTAATGGCTTCTATTTCCTCATGTTTCTCTCATCAGGCTATTTGCTACTACCTATGCTTATTATTCATTCATTCATTCACTTGTTCACTCATCAGCGGCACACCTGCCGTGGGCCACGCTGTCTGCTAGGCCCTGGGAAACAGTAGGGAATGAGACTGACCATGCACAGGACCAAGTGACTTATTTCCTATTTCAATAGTCTGTTAATGAGCATCAGGAATGTCAAGAATCCTCTTTCTTCTACTGAAGATGCTTAGCAGTCTCTAGCAATTGTTATGACACATTTTTCATTTATATTTTTAGCATCCATCTTCTGAAAATCATGAGGAATTATTTTTTAAAGCAGTCTTTGATTTTGATTACTGAGAATACAAGATGTTTTGAGAACCTCATTATTTCCTCTGATACTTTCTTCTTTTCTTCATATTTATTATATTTTTTATGTTTAAATTGAAGGTGATTTATTATGCAAGCTATTGGATATGATTTTGGAGTTTTTTGTACCATTAATTATTGAGGGAGCAAAGTTGAAATTCTGCTTTTAATTCATCTCCTTTTTTTGAAAAATTTATGACTTAAAAATGAAATTAAATAATCAAAAATTAAATGTGATGCTTAAAGGTCATTTTGTTTAATGTGATGAATGCTAGTTTACCAAATACTACTAGAAAAATCAAAATTATATCATCTATTTTGCCATGTATTATTTTAGTACAATATTTATGATTTTATAAATATTTAATTTTCATAAATATTTATGATTTCATAAAGATACAAGGTTCTTCCTAAAGTTATCTGTCTACCACATTTTCTCATTTATTTATTTATTTTTATTTTGGAGACAGAATCTCGCTCTGTCACCCAGGCCGTAGTGCAGTGGTGTGATCTCAGCTCACTGCAACCTCTGCCTCCCCAGTTCAAGCAATTCTCCTGCCTCAGCCTCCATCTCACAAGTAGCTGGGATTACAGGTGCCCACCACCATGCCTGCCTAATTTTTATATTTTTAGTAGAGACAGGGTTTCACCATGTTGGCCAGGCTGGTCTTGAACTCCTAGCCTCAGGCAATCCACCTGCCTCAGCCTTCCAAAGTAACATTTTCTCTTTCATTAACTATTCACTCATTTTCCTATTTTTTAACTCTGAAAGTTCTTAAATATATATATTATTATTATATCAGCCATCATATTTATAACAAAATATTAACCATTAATGATTGTAGTATTTTATTTTTATTATACTAAACATCTATACTTTGATTACAATTGTAACATATATAGTAAAGGACACAGGAGGTTTCTTGCTCTAAATGACATCCAGAATGCATATGTATATTTGAAAGAGACTAATCAGATATTAATTCTAACACCAAATAGTGTGCCTTGTTTTACTATGATGTAGCTACACTGATTATCTGTGATGGTAAACTGTACCTCACCATTATTGATGTTCCAGGATGCCAGAAATGGCATTGAAGTAGGCATTGGGCTACTTGGTCTTCTAGGGCTAACGCAGAGGCCATTTGGGCTTTTTGGCAGAACTCAACTCCCTGTGGTCCTATGACCAAGACGCTTATTGTCCGGCTGTCAGCTTAGGGCTAATTCTAGCTTCTGGTGGCTGCTGCCCCTTGTTCTTTGACTTTCTCCTTCCACTTTCAGAGCCTTTAACAGTGGGTTGAGTCCTCCTCATGTTTTGAATCTCTCCTCCTTTTTCTTCTCTCTTGTCACTGTAATCTATTCTTCTTCCTTCTTTAACTTTTAGAGCTCATAACCTATGCGCTCTCCAATAATCCAGGATAATCTCCCTATATTTAGGTCAGCTAGTTAGCAACTTTAATTCCATGGCAACTTGAATTCCCTTTTGCCAAGTAAGTTAACATATTCACAGATTCTGAGATTAGGACATCTTTGGGGACCATAATTCCATGCAGTCACTTTGGAATGACTGAAAATTTTTAGTATTCTTTCTGATCACCTCCCGTCCTCTACTAGTTCTGTTCCTAGAAAATACATTCACTACACATGCAAATGCTCATCCTAATGCTTGTGTGATAGTCCCAGTGTCCCCATCTGTAGGGCAGCTCAGCAGATTCCTCTGAAAAACAGACAATAGTGACTCTATCACCATTGACCTCCACAAGAAAAAGTAATTGTTGTAGGCCTGGGAATAATTAACTGTTTAAAATATTGTGACTTGTGAGTGATTGTGAAGATAAGAACAACTTTGGGCAAATAGATGCTTTTAACAGCATCGCACCTCAGAGCCTTTGAAACTTGAGCAGGAGCTGGCTCTAGTTTTCTTGGGAATCCATGGACTGATTTCTTCTACTTAGGGATTTTGTTGTAAATCCAGAAAAATACATAGGAAGCTGTAAATATTTATAAAAATTGAGGCCCATTCTTCAATCCACAGGTATATATTTGACACCTTTGGAACTTGCATTAATACTTTTTTGGTAAAATAAAAATGTCAACTCACCTGCATTTATTGAGCATCTTCTGTGTGATGAGCAGTGTCACCTCTGTGTTTATGCACATATAAAAGTTCCAGGTTCTGCTTTCAAGAACCCACATTCTTATCTGAGCAGTAAGGCTAGCTATCTAACCCACTTGCTAATAGTGTAAGACTTTATACAACTAATTTCTAAATGGTGTGACATTGACAATGACAGTAAGTGCTGTTTCATAGCAGGGAGGGGAAATATGAGTGGAGTCATGTGGGAAGACTTCACAGAGGAGCTGGGGCTTGTGGTGTTGATGGAAGGATGCTAGAGTTTGGATAGGCAAAAGGGGAGAGAAGGGTCCATTCTAGATGCCTCCATGGAGAAAATAATGGAGAATGATTATGATAGTAACAGCCAAAAATGTATGAGTACTTCCTGTAACCTAGTTGTTGTGCTAAGCACTTTACATATATCTACCCATTTAATAGGTACTACTAGTATCCCCCATTTCTAGATGAAGAAATAGGTGCTTAGCAAGTAATATAACTCATTCAAAGCATAGCGCTTCCTAAATGGAAGAACGGAATCAAACTTAGACCTGTCTGATTTCAGAGCTCAAGCTTATAATCACTGTGTCAGTAGGCTGTGATCCAGGTTGCTTAGAGTATGGGAGCCATGCAGAGAAAGCCTGGATAATTGAAGTTCTAGAGAGATAGAGCTGGAAAGAGTTTTAGAGACAATCCCCATGCAATGTTTTCATTTTAAAAACAGAGACCCAGAGAGACTAAGTGGTTAACTGATGTTGGAATGGAGACTTAGCCTTGTCTCTTACACTTGCCCTCCTACCAGTTGGGTGAGTCCATCTGATAATGATGCAGAAAGGTTAGTGTTGCCCTAATGACTGCCAGAAGGCAGCTGTAGGCTGCCTCAGTCACATGGGAGGTAAAGCAATATCTTATATAATACCCCTGGGAATGGATTCCACCTTGGGAGAATGTAGTTCACTGAATTCCAACTAAAACAAAGAGCTATTAGACTGCTCGTGACTTTTTGGCTGAAGTATGTCTTTTTGATACATATGCAGCCATCTTCTGGAATTGGGTGAAGATCAGTGTATTAGTCCATGCTCACATTGCTATAAAGAAATACCTGAGCTGGGTAATTTCTAAAGGAAAGAGATTTAAGAGCCAGTTCCACATGGCTGGGGAGGCCTCAGAAAACTTACAATTGTGGCGGAAGGGGAAGCAAGCACATCTTACATGGTAGCAGGAGGGAGAGAGAGAAAGGTGAAGGGGGAAGAACCCCTAATAAAACCATCAGCTCTTATGAGAACTCACTCACTATCACGTGAACAGCATGGGGAAACAACTGTCCCACCAAGTCCCTCCTTCAACATCTGGGGATTATAATTCGGATGAGATTTGGACAGGGACACAGCCAAACCATACCAGTCAGCATAGGTAATTGCCTATGAATTGCCAAAGAATAATGAAATTTTACAGAGATATGAAAACACGACTCTCTGTAAAATTTCATTATTCTTTTCTAGCTTGCATTCTACCCAGAAACCAGTGGTAAAATGGGCTGTGTTTTTATCTTTCTGAAGTTCTCCTCCTATCCCAGTAGAAATATTAATGAGCAGTGAAATGGCCAGAGACAGGCAGCTAGAGGAAGACAGGGGCACTAAGTGAGGAATATGCATTCGTGAATGAGCAGAAAATAGATGCTGGTGTTTTTGTTCTGGAATACTTTTATCATTGTTATTAGTAGTAGATTCAAGATAGAAATTTAGGTTTCAAAGGGGACACCGGTATTATCAGTTGAAAAAACAAAAGTGATGCATTGTTTATACTCATCTCTTCTAGAATGTAAAAATGAGGATTTACCCTGTAGTAATATTTCTAAGAAAAAAAAAATTGGTTAGATTTTAGCTGCTAAAGAACCAAAACAGGCTAATGCTTTCCCATTTTACTCTCCTTGTGTGGGGTTCTCCTTGAGGGCAGTGGTAACTGCTGCACATATGTGTGGAATATACTTGTATCAAGGCATTCACTCCAAAAAACGAGAGAGAGAGATTTCCCGGGCTAGCCTTTGTCGGCATTCTGTCCCAGATTCCTCTCCGCTTTGGGGTTATACAAAGATTGCTGTGGTTTTCTGACTTAATTTGAAGCTCTGACTTAGTCCGCTGAGGAAAGACTACAGTCGCCTTCCTCCCCAGGAGTTTATCGGAGACTTGCTCTTCCGTGGAGGGCCTGGGAACGCAGTGCCTGAGCTCTTGGCGGGAGACCACCCCGCTGTGCTTGGCTTCAAACAGGCTGCTGTCCATTGCTTTCAGAAGCATGAGATTGCCCCATCAGGCCTAAACACAATAATAAAAATATGTTTGAAAAAAATCCCCAGTCACTTCTCTTGCTGACTTTGGCAGTAAGGTACAAAGCATCAACAAAATGTTGTATACAGAAATTCTGCCTTCCAGGCCTGTGCCTTTCTTACAGAACAATCCTTAACCTTGTAGGACTCTTTTTTCATGTTTTCTTAATGAGAAAATATTTCAGAGATTATTGGCACCACAGGCTTATTCCTTTCCAGTGGTTTACACTCGTAACTGACTGTAATCTTTATGATCTTTTTTTGTATTTTTCTTTCACAGTATGGGCCATATCTAATCAGCCTCTCCTACCATGACTATTCAAAGAAAAGGATGTTTTTTTTTTCTTTTTCTTTTAATCGTTTCCATCTCAGAACACTTTCTTGTCTATATCTTTTTTTAAAAAATGAGGATTATGGCAAAAAATTTAACAAATGTTAAGAATGACATCCATTACTGTGGAAGCTACCAAAAAAAGTTATATACCTGTCCTCAAAATAGCCTGTGATCTGGTGAAATATTCAAATACATGCAAATTAGTCAAAATATAAATGAAATAAGGGTGGGGAACAAAGGGAGTGCTGTGTTTGGGCTGACAATCTGGCTGTATGGTGCCATTTTAAACTCCTACTTTGGTGTCCCCTTTTGTTTGAAGGTCCTTCTGGAGTCCCGAGGTAATAGAGCAGGCTGAGTAGTGGGGCCTGAGGAAAACTCAGGCCTGCACAAAGCCCTGTGTGCAGTACACTCAGATCACATCTGTGAGTCCCTGGAGGGAATGGCCTGACTGATTGGCGTCTGTGGTGGGTTGTGATCACGAGGCTGGTCCCAGGTGAGGTCACCTGACCACTCATTATTTTCTTTTTGGTAACAGGAATTAGTTAACAAACATAACTCTAACAAGCATGACTCTACTTGTTATTTAAGACAATGTACTGTCCTGAGGAGTTCTGAAGATCAATGAGATACAGTCTCCTCTCTTTTGTTTTTTTCGGAGACAGAGTCTTGCTCTGTCGCCCAGGCTGGAATGCAGTGGCATGATCTCGGCTCACTACAACCTCTGCCCCCAGAGTTCTAGTGATTCTCCTGCCTTAGCCTCTCTAGTAACTGGGATTACAGGCACCCGCCACCATGCTGGGCAAATTTTTTTGTATTTTTAGTAGAAACGGGATTTCGCTACATGGGCCAGGCTAGTCTCTAACTCCTGTCCTCAGGTGATCCACTTCCCTTGGCCTCCTAAAGTGCTAGGATGACAGGAGTGAGCCACTGCACCCAGTCTCCTCTCTTAAAGCACACCTAGAATCGTAGTAGTGCTCTCTAATTCAGTGTGAGGCACAAGTCTCAGATTCCTCTGGGGGTGAAGAGGGGGCCAGGCAAGTATGTGGTATGGAGATTTCCTTTCCCATGTCTGAGTCCATGATCCATCCCATGTAAAGACTGTGTTGATTCCTTGCCCTGTAGACTGAAAATCACTTAGTATGAGGAGAAATGTTACTGAAGGGAATGTGAATTGTAAGGAGGGGACCAAAAATACGTCAGGCAGTAGTCTAGCACAATGCCTAGCAAAGAACTCAGGGACTGTGTGAGGTACAGGAGTATGCCTGGATTCAGGATTCAGCTACACAGCTGCAGGAGCCACAGTGCCAGGTTAAGGGCAGAACAGAAAGATGAAGTCTAGACAGCAGAGGGGTCACTGAGGAGCTTCATAGGGGAGATGGAACATCCGTTAAACTATGCTTGAACGATTGTTAAGATGTAGGTAGGTGAATGGACACGGGGAGCAGGACGTTTTGGGCATGGGGAGTGAGCAGGGATGTAGGAAGAGGAAGTGAAGGTGTGTTCTGAGCATGTTGACTAGGCCTGTCCAGCCTTTGGTGTTCAAAGAGGCACGCAAGACCACAGGAGAAATGGGGCACATCTTCCTGGAGCATTCATTTTGCTTGAATGTGTAGAAGGGAAAATAAACAATTTAACCAGTTAATAATTTAAAACATTGTTATATTAAAACAGGTAAATTATGGAACAGAATACAATTAACTTCATAGATTTTTTTTTTAAGTTCAAAATCTCAGGTTTCCATTGTTTTCTTTTGATCCTCTGATGGAAGAATTTTTGATTCTTTAAAAGAGATCAACTTTATTCCTTCATTCACAAAAATAGCCAAAGCAGCCGGGCATGGTGGCTCACACCTGTAATATCAGCACTTTGAGAGGCCAAGGTGGGCGGATCACCCGAGGTCAGGAGTTCGAGACCAGCTTGGCCAACATGGCGAAACCCTGTCTGTACTAAAAATATTTAAAAATTAGCCAGGCATGGTGGTATGTACCTGTAGTCCCAGCTACTCAGAGGCTGAGGCAGAAGAATCGCTTGAACCTGTGAGGCGGAGGTTGCAGTGAGCTGAGATGGCTCCACTGCACTCCAGCCTGTGTGACAGAATGAGACTCTGTCTCAAAAAAAAAAAAAAAAAAAAGCAAAAGCAAATGGCAATCATAGTTGTCCATGGATTCTTACTCATATTGTGAGGCATGAACTGTGGTTTCCCTTAGCTCCCTGTGGGCAGTGGGGAAGCAGTCTAGCATGTGGCCATGGGGTTTGCTTGGCTGTTAGATAGCCCTCTTCAGGTACCAGGCCCTTTGGACCGATCATACTCGTCCTGTGCTTCTTGACACCGGCAAATCTTGATGATGGTTAATGTGACTCCCCGAAGGATGTGCCTCCATCCCATATGACAGATATGAAGTCTGTCTGTGCACAGTCTGGGCCATGGAGTCTGCACTCTTACTACGAATGCACAGAGGCCTGGCTGCCTTGGTCTCCTGAGATAATGAAATTAAGAGTCTTCAGAGGCATTTCTTGAGTCTTCAATTTCGTCTCCTTTTTTCCCTCCTAAGCATGACATTCCTGTCTCAGCTTTTTCTGGCCCCTGCTGTCTCTGGATTCTGGTCTTGTGAGGTTTCTTTGTTTGGGTTGTGAATCGTTAGGCAATTTAGATAACAGATTCTGTTTTTCATAGGCAGAGGCAAACTCCTCTGGTTCAAAGCTGCCTTTGGCCTTTTCCCAGCTTTGAGAAAGCCGCATACAGCCTCTTCAAGCTATTGTGGCATCAGAGGCCAAGCGGAGGCAGAATTGGTGGTGGGTGAAAGAGCCTCTACGCCTTTCTTTACCATCTCTGTTTTGATTTCTCTTCTTTCTGGTATGTGTTAGATTGACCTAAGATTTTCTTTGTTAGAACACCAAACTGCCCAGTGTTAAAGATAGTGTTTTTATACTATAGTTATCTACTCATAAGTTGAAGGAATTAAGAAAATGGCAGGAAGACCTCAGTTAATCAATACTAAATAGTTCCCTGGCCTTCATTATTCAGGGGAGAAAAAGGCGTGGGTCTGTGCTATTCAACACGCAGCCGCTAGTCATATATGGCTATTGAGCATTTGAAATGTGGTAAAGTTGAACTGAGATGTGCTATAAGGGTGAATTTCAAAGATGATATGAAAAAAGAATGAAAAATAATATCTCCATAATTTTTATATGAATTACATATTGAAATGATAATATTTTTATATATTGGGTTGAATAAAATATTAAAATTAATTTCAGTCAGACAGGCGTGGTGGCTCATGCCTGCAATCCCAGAACATGATCACTTGAGCCCAGGAATTAGAGACCAGCCTTGGAAACATGGTGAAACCCATCTCTACAAAAAGATACAAAAATTAGCCGGGTGTGATGGCACATGCCTGTGGTCCTAGCTACTCGGGAGACTGAGGTAGGAGGATTGATTGAGCCAGGGAAGTCAAGGCTGCAGTGAGTGGTGATCATGCCACTGCACTCCAGCCTGGGCAACAGAGCAAGACCCTGTCTCAAAAAAAAATGAATTTCAACAGTTTATTTTTATCTTTTCATGATCTGGCCACTAGAAGACTTTAAATTACATTTGTGGCTCACATTTTATTTCCATTAGACAGTGCTGCTTTCGATTGTAGCTTCATAAGTGCAATAATTCATACCTCTTGAGAGTTCTCCAGGGATTATTTTGTTGAAGATTTTCTCTTTCAATGATCAGGCTGAGTGAGAATAACACATGGTAGACTGTAAGAGTCTTCAAGGCAAAAGCTGTGTCTGTTTAATGTACTTTGGAGGCAGGAGTGGTAAAGTCATTTTGCTTAGGAGACTCATAAACTGGCTTGGAAGGCAATTCCAAAACCAGTTTTGAGCATCATCTTTGAAATAAGGGTATTGCCTCCCAGTGACTCCACTGAAAGATACAATTCATTTGGTTGCATAAGACTGGAGTTGGAATGTTAAAGAAAAAAAAAGCAGGGGAAGCAAGTTTCATTTCTTACAGTCCATGCCTCCAGTGGGGCCTCAGCATGTAGAAAGGCGCTTGGACAGGAACCATAATCATACCTATTGTTATTTCATCAATGCAGAGTGCAACATAATGGAGGCAGAAAGGGGGAAGAAAGCCTTTCCAGCTGCTTCAAAGAAAACTCAGTTCTTAACTTGTTTGCTGAGATGTGCTATCCTTTCCTCCTTGGTGCCAGAAGAGAAATTATTACAACATATAAAAAATAGGATTCTGGCCAGAAGAAAAATTATTATAACATATAGCAAATAGGATTGTGGGATCTTGGATCAATATGTTATTCAGTACCCATATTGTAAAACATATTTTCTTTGAAATTTTCATCATTAGAAACTATATAGTTCAAATATATTCCCAAGGCTAATCCATCCATATTCAGGAATCTTTCTTTTTTAAGATTATAAAATCTTACTGTGGACAAACTCACGATTAGTAAAGTATTTCCCCGTAAAATAGAATTAATCTTTTTTTCCAAAAAAGAGGGTTATTATTATTAAGGTCTTTTAAAAATACTTTTTGTTCTGGAGCATCTTTATCTTCTACTTCTCTGGGGTAGGTTAGAAATAATCATCACCTTTTTTAAAATAGGGAAATAAACACAGGGAAGTTATTTGTTGAAAAGCACAGGGGACCAGTGCCAGAAATGGTTTGAAAATTTAGATCTTTTACTTTCCATTTCAGGTGCTGCAATCATAGTATCACATGGCTATGTGAATAGTAAAGTGTCTTCTTTACAACAGAACATACTGTTCTGAAAAGTGGAGAGGTATATCTCATTTTTAGGAGCATTCCTTTTTCTTAAATTCTACCCTGTGCTTTGCTTAGTAATACAGTTATTTATAAAAATTTATAGAACAGAGGTAAAGAAGAATTCTCAATCTTGCTACTTCTTTCCTCCAATAGTAATAAAAAGGATTTAGGCATCCTTGCTCACTTCTCAGAGGCAGTCCCTGTGAGGCTGTGAGACCTTCATTAGCACATTCCCACTGCTTTGTCAGCTTATATTTGTGAGGAATTTAATCAGTTTTATTGCTGTATATGACTGGAAGCGAATGGCATTTATTTTCTCTGCAGGAATTTATTTGCTTTTTTCCTTGGGTGGCTATTCCTTTGTTTATAATATTTTCCCAAGTCTTGAAGCACTAATTGATTTTGGGACTTAAGCAAGATCACTTCTTACATTGAATGCAGAAACTGTGTTCATGTGGATTAGGGTACGGTCTGTGTAGCCATGAACTGGAGAGGAGATCCTGCTGAGAATTGTAAATGAGGAGTAAATTATGGGTCATGATAATAAGGTGTTCCAAGTCTCCAGATTCAGACAGGAGCAGACATAAACAGCCTCTTCCTTGGAGATACGCAACCAGTCAGCCAAGGTATGTTTTCTTAAGCATTCAGGCCTTGAAAAATGTATGGAACTTTGAGAATATGTTTGCAGGTGTAAAAATAATGGTTGGTGGATCTTTCTCCCTGTCATGTATATATACAATGTGTAGAGAGTAAGAGACACATTTTGGAAAAGAAAAATGATTTTAAATGTTGGTGTTTCAGCACAATGCTTTGATTTTAAAATTATATGTCATTATCTCAACCCCAATTCATTCTATTCCCTGAAGGACATTCTCCTTGCTCTCTTACTATTCTTAGCTTTGGGCATATATTGCTCATCATAGGAACTTGGTAATAAACCTAGATTTAATCCTAACTCTGAGAACACATGAGGAATTTATATCACTTTTTAACTTCAAAGACTGCCTAAGTCAAATGACTGATAGGGAAATGTACCAAAAAGATTCCAGGTCCAGTCAATATAGAATTCCTTGGAAAACATTGTTAATAGTAGACTCAACTTGGCATGTTGGGAAGGGAGAAGGTGGGAAGCCAAAGCTGAGCAAAGCCATAGATAGGAGGCTGAGCTGGCTATAGGACAGGCTCCAGAAAATTGACAGGGAGTCTGACTTATCATGGCCAAGTAGACATGGCAAGTTTAGGGCCTGTCTTGGAGAGACTGTGTAGCACAATAATTAAATCGGAATAGAGGCTCTGTAATTGCACAGACCTGAGACTTGGGCCCTCATTCCACAACTTACTAATTTGGTGACTATGGATAAATTACTTTTCTGAGCATCTGTTTTGTTATCTGCAAAATAGGGACAAAGCTTGTTCATAGGACTATTGTGAGGATTAAATGAGAGATTTCACATAAAGCACCTAGCACCAGGCCTGGCATAAGCAGGAATTTAATAAATACAGCTATTATTATTATCATTATCATCATCACTATCTGGGCTTTTGCCATTTTGCACTGGTTGGTGAGGAGACTGTAGCAGTAATCTCTGGGCAATTACAAATATTATATCCATGTTTATATTCCATAGGTCCAGGAAGAAGCAGGATCATATTCAGCCATGCTATGTGGACAGAGCCCAGCACCCCTGGAAAAGGAGGTTCATAAGGGCTGGGCAGGCCTTGGGACCTTGCTTTCAGGAAACTGGAATGCACATTTGGAAAGCAGGCGGATGCCCACACAAAATACTGTAGGGTAGCAGAGAAAACTATAGACTCAACATGAAGCTGTCAGTCTCTAGGGCCTGAGCAGAGCTGAACCTATTCATTGACGTCCTCAGAATTCACAACTGGGCAGGACTGGGGCAGGCAGGAGCTAATGACTCAATAGCCAATTGCTGTCTTTAAATCTTACTAAAGTTCTTAAAAACTATTGAATGGCAGCATTCTAGTTTTAAGTCTTTTCCAGAATGTGAGGTAGGTATGTTAGTCTCTATTTTTCAGATGACGACGTGAGCTTAAGGGACTGTGATCCATAGTTAAAGCAAAAGCCACAATTGCATCCTTCAGCTCCAGGCTTTCATTTAGAAACCACACTTATTAAGACAGTGTCTGTTGTAGACACCTCTGTGCATCACTGCAGATTCTTGAAGCACCATATTTTGTTCTAGCTGCTGCTATGGTAACTGGGTCAGAGCAGGCTTTGGTGAGTTTCTCACAGGGGCAATCACAGTGCCTTGCCCTGAGCCCATGTTTTCTGACACTGAGGGATTCGCATGTGCGTAGCCCAGGTGTGCTGGGAGACAGTGCCCATGGGGCCACACTTACTCTTTGGGAACCAGTGGATACATGTTTCCCCCATGGATCCCCCAGCTGTGAGATGAACCTTATTGGAATTCTCAAAGGGTCCCAGTGAGATGGAGCATGAGCCACCTGTGGCAGTGGCCAGCCAACTTGATAACACATCCAGGTGTTGCTTTTTCCCTCCCTCCCTGTTTGGCTCTCCCAGCCTTTCTGTCCTGCTCTCTGGGATCATTTCCAACATAAACTACCTGCATGCAAACTTCGGTCTCTGGCCCAAGCAAAGACAGTTTCAAAAAGCATTTCCTCATAGTCGCATGTTCATACTGACTCCCTTGTCCTCACCAACTCACTGCAGGTTGGAGCTTGAAAGATTAAGAATCTGTTATTATAGGCCAGGCGCAGTGGTTTATACCTGTAATCCTAGCACTTTGGGAGGCCGAGGCGGGAGGATCATGAGGACAGGAGATGGAGACCATCCTGGTCAACATGGTGAAACCCCATTGCTGCCCAGGGGCAGCTCCAGAAATGATAAGCACCAAGGCCTCGAATCAGGGATATCAAGAGTCAGCTTGGTACTTTACCTCACTGTGGCTGAGCTGTTGCTTAAGCTGCAAGAAGAAGTCCCCTTTACAATTTCCTCTCCTTTTCTCAAGCAGAAGGCTTCCCTCCTCATAGGCATCACAGCTGGGAATGTGCTGGGTCACACCTGAAGCCAGCCTGGCTCTGAATCCTGTTCAAGGCCTACTGCAAGTACTGCCTAGGTATTGCTGCTGACCTGAGTCTCACAGTGTATCTTTCTATCCCTCACTTCCATCCTGTCTCCTGTTTGAAGTGTTCCTCAGATGACTGCACAGTAATCTTATTCCAGATAAATGACTTCATCCAGAGTTAACTTTTAAATAATAATTTATTTTATTTTTTATTAGAGACAGGGTCTTGCTATGTTGCTCAGACTAGTCTTGAACTCCTGGGCTGAAGCAATCCTCCATCTCGGCCTCCCAAAGTGCTGAAATTACAGGTGTGAGCCACCACATCCAGCCTATTTTATTTTTGAACCAACAGTGCATGAAGTACAAACTTTTAAAATGACAAGAGCATCTGAATGAAAAGGAAGTCTGCCTCCCTCCAGCCACCCAATTTCTTTTCCCAGAGAACACGCTTGTTACCCTTTCCAGAATTCATTTGTAACAGGTGGCTCCTCTGTCCCAATTCCCTCCTTCTATCTCTTGGGGGTTGGGATGTGAAGCTGGGCTTTTTTTCACTGAAAATGCGTTCATGCTTCCTTAGACACTGGCTTGCTAAACAGGAGTCTGGGAACTTAGCAGCAACTGCAAACCAGCCAGTGCTCTGAATTCAGATGAGAGCTTTGTGGCTGCCTTATTGGAAAGCCCTTGACTCCTGGGCTTCTAGAGGTGTATATCACCCAAAATCTCTGCAGTTCTTTTAGGGGTAAGTGAACGCTTCACTTCTTCATCTATTAGAAAATTATTCTCTCGGCCAGGTGCAGTGGCTCATGCCTGTAATCCCAGCACTTTGGGAGGCTGAGGCAGGCAGATAACAAGGTCAGGAGTTCGAGACCAGCTTGACCAGCATGGTAGAAACCCCATCTCTACTAAAAATACAAAGATTAGCTGTGTGTGGTGGCGCGTACCTGTAATCCCAGTTACTCAAGAGGCTGAGGCTGGAGAATCGCTTGAATCCGGGAGGTGGAGGTTGCAATGAGCCGAGATCATGCCACTACATTCCAGCCTGGGTGACAGAGTGAGACTCCCTCTCAAAAAATAAATAATAAATAAATAAATACATAAATAAATTACTCTTTCAGTGGTTCCTCAGTGCAGGGCTCCACATTAAGCATACAAAAGTCAATCAAACTTGTCCAAACTCCCTTGGGTGTTTGGACCATACGTGAACTCTGCCTGAAGTCTAGTCCCAGGCTAGCTACTGGCACTGGCAGCCTCTCCACGCTCAAGAACCACAGGGATGTTGCAAGTGCGCTGATGTGTGTGGTAAGTAGACACTGATGGAATAAGGACTATGTGGTCCCCACAGCTTTCCCTGTCATGATCACTCTCTAGTGTGGGTCACAGGTTCACCGGTATGTCAGCTAACATGCTGTATAAAGTCGCAGCAGGTGAGCCCATGAGGGAATACTGAGCTCCATTCTCTCTGCAACTCTACCTTCTCTCAGATTGGAGAGTGGGGTTCCTAGCTTCCTGTATTGAAATTGTGCCCAATCAATAGGAAATCTCACACTTATGGAAAATCCCAAATCGTAATTGACTCTGTTCCTTCTCCTCTACAACCAGTACTCAACTGCAGCATGTTCTGTTGGTGTTGTCATGCAGAAGAGAAAGGATTAATTAGGGTAACTTTCATCAGCAGAGGGGTGAAACAAATGAAAAAAATGTTCAGGCACTTAATGCATCTGTGAAAACCTTATTAGCACCCCTTTACGGTTATAATTTCTAATTACTTTTTGAACTGAGAAAAAATGTTTTTGCTAATTAGATAATTATTAAAAATGTCTGAAGAAGAGTTACTTAATTTAATAAATCACTGTTATTCTAACATTTTAGAAAATCAGGCATTAAGAAGAGGTCTTGAAAGATTCTAATTTTCAGAAATACCATATTGGGTTGAAAAGTCTTTAGATGTGTGTATGTGGATGCATGCGTGCGTGTGTGTGTGTGTGCGCGCACATGAAATTGAGATTTTTGCCACCTAAAATTTATGAGACTAATGTCAGTTGTTAGCAATAGAGGAAACTGGACTTGGGACATAAGGAAAGTTTCCGCAACATTGCTGTGTATCTAAAACTATTCTAAAATAAGGAATTTATTTTTTTCAATGTAAGAAAGTCCCTTAAAATCAAATTTGGGCCGGGCGCAGTGGCTCAAGCCTGTAATCCCAGCACTTTGGGAGGCCGAGACGGGCGGATCACGAGGTCAGGAGATCGAGACCATCCTGGCTAACACGGTGAAACCCCGTCTCTACTAAAAATACAAAAACTAGCCGGGCGAGGTGGCGGGCGCCTGTAGTCCCAGCTACTCGGGAGGCTGAGGCAGGAGAATGGCGTAAACCCGGGAGGCGGAGCTTGCAGTGAGCTGAGATCTGGCCACTGCACTCCAGTCCGGGTGACAGAGCGAGACTCCGCCTCAAAAAAAAAAAAAAAAAAAAAAAATCAAATTTGATACATTCTGCAATAAACTGAATTGAAACATCCCTGAAAAGTTTCTATAAAGTTTAATTCCACGTGGAAAATAACTAATAAAAAACCTGACAATGTGTTGCCTTCCTAAAGCTTCTGACTTCAGCTAACAGAAGTATTAAGAGTGGTGGTTTTCACAGGTATGTAATAATGCCATCAGAAATCCCTAATGTGCAAGTATATTAACTATACAATTACATGTCAAATATTTAGTAGCTATATTTAGAAGAAGATACAATTCCTAAGAGAAACAATAACCCTACTATTTACTAATAAATCTATTTTCTACACCTCTGTCAAATTTATAGTTAAAAACTAGAATGAGTTGTGTTTAGGGTTGAAAACCTGTCTTATGATGCTGATGGGCCAGCGTAAGGAAGTGTGGTGACCGTTTGAGTTGTGTCTATCTCTTGGTCTGTTCCCTTATAAGTTTCTAAGAAATTAACTGATGGTGGCCAAATTTGATTGAAGTGTATCTGGTTTTCCTTGATTCCCCCTTGAACCTGTGGTTTAATATTCCACTTTTAAACATAACTGCAGGCTGGGCACAGTGGCTCACTCCTGTAATCCCAGCACTTTGGGAGGCCGAGGCGGGTGGATCACTTGAGGTCAGGAATTTGAGACCAGCCTGGCCAACATGGCAAAACCCCGTCTTTACTGAAAACACAAAAATTAGCTGGGCGTGGTGGTACACAACTGTAAAGGCTGAGGCATGAGAATCACTTCAACCCAGGAGGCAGAGGTTGTAATGCGCCAAGATTGTGCCACCACACTCCAGCCTGGATGATAGAGCAAGACTCTGTCTCAATAAGATAAAATAAAAGAAAACAAACATAATTGCATTTTAAAAAGCCAATGGTTTAATTGAGAAAAATGCATAGCTCAGACAAAAAAGAAAAAAAAGATTTCAGATGGGCATGTATCCTATCATATAAATAAATTTCAATAAAATTAAGTAGGTGGGTTATACAGATAATGAGAGAGAAGTAACGATAATCACAAAATTTGAGTTAACGTTCTTTTGTGCTTTATATATTTAGCTTAAGTTTTTCTTGACAACAGAAAACTATAGGAATATAGTTAATATAGTCTGTAATTTAAAAGGAACTTTGGCACAGTATATCCTACTACCTAATATTGTATTAGAGAGGGCCTTTGAACTTGAGCTTCCTCTGCCTAGAGCTCCCTTCATCCCGACCTGACAAAGTTGACTCCTGGTCATTTTAATTCTCAGCTCAGAAGTCAACTCCTCTTTATCTTCTGTACTCGCTCCCTTTTCCCTCATGGTCTGCCCCATCACAGTGTTTGGTTTCTGTCCTGGCACTTACCACAGTGGGAATTCTCTTAATGTTTATTATTTGCTTTCCTTATTTATCACCTGTCTCCTTCACCAGAATTCAGCTTTATAGGAGCAGGGACCTTGTCTGTCTTGTTCACCACTATATCATTCCCTGTGCTTGGAACACTGGCACATAGCAGGTTGATAAGTTAAAAGTTTCACATTGAAATACATGTATGTATGTATCTATGTATTTATAATTACTGGCAGCAACAGGCCAAAAAGATCCTCCCATGAATGAATAACAACCTCCAGTTACTAAACCTTTGTCTCATTCTTTGCTCCATTCCAGATTTTCTTACACACTTGTATTGCTTTTAGGACATGATAAATGATACAACTTAATAGGAAAATGATAAATCTCGAGGAGAAAACTTGCATTAATGTAACATTTAATTTGCAGAACAAATTGATGTTGTAGCTTCCTTATCTTTTCGTTTTTATCAATAAGAGAAAGATGCCTTTGGGGATGGGAAGGAAACAGAGGATCTTGAGGTAAGATTCCCAGGGGTCCTCATCTCAATGACCTCTTGTTCTACCTGCATTTTCCCAGAAGACAGGAAAGTTTAGTGTTTTACCACATTAACGCAGAAATCTGATTCTGTTCTCCACTTTAGACTAAAGAAAGTTTGTGTGCCCAGGTCCAGTTTCCTTTCTTCTGGAATGGAATAGGCCAGGAAGGATTTCTAGTCCTTTGTTCTCTTTCTGTCAGTAGTCAGGGCACCTGGCCATGGGTTCACCTCTTATCTTGCCTTTGAACTTGCATTGGAAGCTGTCATAGACCTCCTACTGAGAGCCTTAAAAGAAATGTGAGATAGAGTGTGTGATTATTATCAGCTGTTCACATGTGAGATGTAGGTATCTTGGATATTTTGGATTTTATAGAAGTCATGCCCACTTACCACATGTTATATTCATCCAGAACTTCAGTAATTTTACAATGAATCATTGATCTTAAGGAAGACTTGTAATAAATGCTAATCTCAGAGCATTAATGAAGACACAAACTAAGACTACATAAAGGCTGTACAGGTTGAGCATCCCTAACCTGAAAATCAACAATCGGAAATGCTCCAAAATCTGGAACTTCTTGAGCCAACATGATGCCACAAGTAGAAGTTTCCACACATGACTTTCTTTGACTAGTCGCATTCAAAATGCAGTCAAACTTTGTTTCATGCACAAAATTATTTAAAATATTGTATAAAATTACCTTCAGGCTATGTGTATATGAAACATAAATGAATTTTATGTTTAGACTTGAGTCCCAGCCCCAAGATATATCATTACATATATGAAAATATCCCCCCAAAAATTTAAATCCCAAACACTCCTGGTCTCAAGCGTTTTGGACAAGGAGCACTCAACCTGTAGTATCCACTTAGATCTGGTAGGTGTCAGCTTCCATTTTACCTTCTCATTCATACCCTCACTCTCCTTTTCTTTTCTCCCCCACATTAATGTAATATCCATATTTAGTAGAAAACCTAGTTGACCTTTCTCACTATTGCCTGTCGGACATCTTTTCTTTTAGTGTATAGAGTTAGCTTGCCTCCGACTGACTTTAACAACGTGCTTTCCTAATCGTGATCCTCAAGGAAGATAGTCTTTTCCTGGAATCACTGGTTTTCCTTTTAGTTACAGTAGCAATGCAGCTCAGAAAAGTCCTGAGGTAATGACTGATGAAACTTAAAAAATAATACTAGTAAAAAGCCAAGGGCCTAGAAATTGTGTCAATTTTAATTGATTAGAGGTGGCAGCAGTAGTTAGTTGGTCAAGTAATTATCAAATAACCAGTTATCCAGGAAATGACTGGGAAACAGCAATCAAGCTGATTGTGCATTGATAGTGAAAACCAGATTGGTTTGACAACAGGGAAACTTTCTGCCAGAATTGAATTCTGTCTCTTCTAGACAAAAATACACACATACGGAACAAGGAGCAAGCTCAAAAACTAAAGAAAGTAGCCCATTGCCTGGCAAATTACTAAAAAATTAATAGGAACATTTAATGTCCATAAGACTTTCATGAAGCCAGGTGCGGTGGCTCACGCCTCTAAATCCTAGCACTTTGGGAGGCTGAGCCAGGCAGATCACTTGCGTCCAGAGTTCTAGAACAGCCTGGCCAACATGGTGAAATCCTAT
This sequence comes from Trachypithecus francoisi, assembly GCF_009764315.1. NCBI lineage: Eukaryota > Metazoa > Chordata > Mammalia > Primates > Cercopithecidae > Trachypithecus > Trachypithecus francoisi. The sequence goes on along the minus strand of NW_022681465.1, from coordinate 109,528,424 downwards.
CTCTACTAAAAATAGAAAAATTAGCTGGGCCTGACTACAGGTGCCTGTAGTCCCAGCTACTTGGGAGGCTGAAACAGGAGAATCGCTTGAACCTGGGAGGCAGAGGTTGTAGTGAGCTGAGATCATGCACTCCAGCCTGAGTAACAGAATGAGACTCTGTCTCAAAAACATGAAATAAAATGAATAATGAGGTATCGTTAGCATCATCTGATGACTCTGAGTATTTGTTGGACTGTTCCATTCTGATACGTGGGCCATTCTGTCCAACAAGATGTGGCATTGAGAAGGATTGGTGGTCACATTAAGGGCTGGTTTTCTTTTATATTGTTAAATAATAGACTCTGAAATGTTACTTTTCTCTCTGAAACAAGGTAGTACTTCCTAGTTCATTTCTTTCTTCTTTGTAAATTAACATTTAAAATAATGCTTTCTAACTTTTGGATGACCAGATTAGACTTTATTATACAATAAACCACACTGATTTTAGATTTAAAGTCAGTTTTTGAAAGAAATCCTTATTATTTGTTCATTAATTTTAGTTAAAAATTTAATAATGTTTCTGATAAAAAATACTAATATGTGGATGCTAGGCACAGTGGTTCATGCTTGTCATCCCAGCACTTTGGGAGGCTGAGGCAGGAGGATTACTTGAGGCCAGGAATTTGAGACCAGCCTGAGCAACATAGGGAGACCCCGTCTTGAAAAAATTTTTAAAAATATTAGCTGGGTATGGTGGCACATATCTGCAATCCCAGCTACTCAGGAGGTTGAGGTGAGAAGATGGCTTGAGCCCAGGAGTTTGAGGTTCCAGTGAACTATGATTGCACCACTGCACTCCTGCCTGGGTGATAAAGTGATACCTTGTCTCAAAAAAAAAAAAAAATCATAGTATTGAAATGTATAAAGAGGAAAATGTGAATTATTATTATTCTACTCCAAAAGTAAATATTTAACCTTTTATAGTGAAAATTTTTCTGACACTAAAAATTTTTTTAGAAACATGAGTTTTAACAATAGCAGTCATCTTAAGACATAATTATTTAGGTGACTACAGCTAGCAAAGAATTTTTTTTTCCCCAGCTGAAATCTTGGGTACCTTAATGTGATAGTTCGGTATAAACATGTACACATAGTGGCAGAAAATAATTGTGATGCACTAAGCTGGCAGGTCTGTGGATTTCAGTTCCAATCACAAATATGTAACACTGAGCCTATATTGAAATATGGATCAAGAGGCTCTAACTCACTTTTGTAAAATAAAATGATAGGAGCCACATTTGTGTTTAATTATAGCATGAGAAACCTGAGAATCAAAAGAAATAAATAAGTTCCGTCACACAACAGGATAGTAAAAATACAAAGTCTACCTCACACTGCTGCATTTGGCTGTAACTTGGCCAACTTTATGAAACTCAAAGTGAATTAAAAACTGCATTTTAAGGCCGGGCGCGGTGGCTCAAGCCTGTAATCCCAGTACTTTGGGAGGCCGAGACGGGCGGATCATGAGGTCAGGAGATCGAGAGCATCCTGGCTAAGACAGTGAAACCCCGTCTCTACTAAAAAATACAAAAAACTAGCCGGGCGTGGTGGCGGGTGCCTGTAGTCCCAGCTACTTGGGAGGCTGAGGCAGGAGAATGGCTTGAACCCGGAAGGCGGAGCTTGCAGTGAGCTGAGATCTGGCCAGTGCACTCCAGCCTGGGCGACAGAGCAAGACTCCGTCTCAAAAAAAAAAAAAAAAAAAAAAAACTGCATTTTAAAAGCTTGGTTCTCATCACAGTTTTTGGCTGGTAGGGATAGGACTGGTGAAGGCAACTCCAACTGACCAGGAAATCGTCTTCCAGAATCCTTCTTATTTACTGAGCCCTATCACCTAGCTTTGCGTGGGTTTTGAGTAACCATGAAAAAAAGCTTTTAAGTGATCAAAATGATACATTGATTCTTTCTTTCTAATGCCTTTTCAGCAAAGCTGCTTTAAAAATAATTTGTGATTGTCTATTTTGTTTTTATCAAGACATGGAAATGGATAGAGGTATTATGAATTGATCCCAAGAGGGAGAAATTCCTGTAAAATGTAGATGCATTGGTCACATGGGGGAGAAGCTCCTGTATGACCTCTATTCCATATTGTGAGTTCAAAACATACCTTCTCGTGGGTCGTGTGACGTCATGTTTGGTTGAGCAAAATGTCAATGTTGCAGTGATTGGGATCAGTGCTGTGCTTCCTGACCCACCTGCTGCATTGGTAAACCTGAAACCACCGCAGCAAATATGTTTATTTGCTTTTCCCTGAAATGTGCTGTTCCTTTTTACCTCCTACAGATAAAACTGACAGGCCCTTTTCCTGCTAGCCAAAAACAGTGATGATAACCAGGTGGAAGACACAGCTTTTAAAATGTAGTTTTAATTCACTTTGAGTCCCATAAAGTAGGCTGAGTCACAGACAAGCTGTGGGCTTCACCAAACCACTCCATGACCTCACTTTCCTTCTGGCAAACCTCTCCCAGTGCAATATGTTGATATCGTTGGTAGAGTATGAGAAACAGCTTGCTGGAGAAGAGCTTGCCTGTGATCTTGTAAGGTTGCCAGACAACATCACTGTAGTCCATCTTCTCTCTTTTTCCTTATGCTTCAATTTCCCATGGTCTTTGTGTACTACAATTATGTTAGTAACCAACCTCACTGGAACCACTTAGCTTGTAGATAGTGAAAGGTCTGTTTACATTAGAGGTAGTTTCAGAATTGATGAAAGCCTGTGTTGACTTCTTAGTTTCTTAAAGTGGATATTTTGAGTGAAACCACTGGAATCTCCAATGTGATAATTGACCTTACTGTTGTGTACTGAATCTATTTTAGATTCTCCCCAAATACCACCTTTTTCTATTTTTAAAATTATTATTGCAAATTCAGTCAAATAATATGATAGAAAGAAATTTGGATGGGCTTCAGGAAAAGAGGTTTAATTGTAGATTTGCCCCGAACTAGCTACACAGCCTCTTGTATATCATTTAATCTATCTTGACTTCATTGTCTTTATATTGAGATTCTGTGGTCCGGTCACGGGATTTCAAATCGCCATCCATAGAAAGCTGTGTCTCTTGTCTCTGTGATTCAACACTTCATCTTTTCTGCAGAGTAGAATAACTTGTAGGCAGGTTCATAATCTTCTCTATACTTGGAAATCACCCGGAAAGCCCCCTTTCAAGTTTCTGATTGCCCAAGTTATTCTTTTTTTTTTTTCAGAGGGAGTCTCACTCTGTTCCCCAGGCTGGAGTGCAGTTGCGTGATCTCAGCTCACTGCAACCTCCGCCTCGCAGTTTCAAGCGATTCTAGTGCCTCAGCTTCCCGAGTAGCTGGAATTACAGGCGTGCGCCACCATGCCTGGCTAATTTTTGTATTTTTGGTAGAGACAGGGTTTCACCATGTTGGCCAGGCTGGTCTCGAACTCCTGACCTCAGGTGATCCACCCACGTTGGCCTCCCAAAGTGTGCCCAAGTAATTCTATAATGTAGCCAGGATGAGAACCACTGGTATCAGATCTAGACTCAGGGACTCATTATTATAAAACCTTCCCCTTTGCCATACCTTTTCATCCTTGAGTCAGGACAATTTTACCTTTCAGAAGGTAGCTACAGTACTTTGATAATTTACTCCTCGCCAAAGGCAAGGTACATCCGTTTTCTCTGTGTGTGACTTCTGAATATTCTGCACTGATTCAATACCCCTTCGTTTTTTTCTTATTTTTTCATTCTCACTATTCAACCACACTTGATACTTGAATCACTTTTGTTGATTTAAAAGAACAACAACAAAAATACAGAGTAAGATCATTTGACTTTAAGGTATTAGCCATTAAGTCTCTTTCTGGAGCAGTAGTTCTCTAAGTATGGTCCCAGGAGTAGCAATATTGCTATCACCTGGAAACTTGTTACAAAGGCAAATTCTCAGGCCCCTCCCAGGACCAGCAGCTCTGGAGACGGATCCCAGCAATCTGCTTTCACAAGACCTCTAGGTGATTTGACACACTATTGCTTGAGAGCTGTTCTAGAGAGATTTTATATCTTCAGATAGTTAGATTTTTTTAAAAAAATTTAGTGTGCTCAGATATTTTTGAAGTAATCATTGTCTGAATTTACTTGGTCTAGAGATAGAAGAGATGTTCTATTTCTAAAGGGTATAGTTCCCAGTCCTACCCATCTTTTTATCCTTTAGAAGTTTTCATCTTCTTTTCTGCTCTTAGAAGACCTATGCATATCTCTCCTATTTTTACACTGAAATGTTAGTGTTACTTTCTATTATCATGGGAACTTTGATAATCAATGCTATTTCAATGATATATTATGATGTGATATAACAATAGATGGGGCAGCGACTAATACAACATTAATTTCTACTTCTTCATTTGTTTATTGGTCCTTCAGATGGCATTATTCTTACTTTAGAACACAGACACAGATTATTTTTTAGAGTTATTCTTAAACATGTGGAATTAAGTTATAATAAACCCAAAAGTTGCTCTTGTTAGAGGGAAAATTTTACTAAGTCAAGCACTCTCTGGAAAAAAAAAAATGTGTGAGCATAAGCTAATATCATAAATTAAATGATGAAGAAGAGGATAAGGGCACATGGTCCTAAGTGAGGAAACTTTGACCCAGAAACCTTTTGCAGTGACAGAAGTAGACCAAAAGTCCCAGTCTCCACGCTTCCAATTCAGTATTCCTTGCATGAAATGTCACTGCCTTTAGAGACTATACCGTTTACCTAATTGGTTGGATCTTTGTCAAGAGCTTGATCCAAGTGGAGTTTCTTTGTTTAATATATAAAGCATTTGCAAGTCCTTTCAAGGGCAGCACATAGTTTTATTTAACTCCCTCAAGCCCTCTCACCTCTGTCAAGTTGCACCAGGAAATTCAAGGTCTAGCCAGAGGCCCCCAACGAGTTAAAAACTCAAGCATCCTGCAGAGTAGAAGAAATTAATGTCAAAACCAGATGTTCCTCTGTGGGCCTTGCTGGATTCATAAGTCAGGATAAAGCCAGCGTGGATGCATGCATGTCAAAAAAAAAAAAAAAATCTTGGCCAGTGTTGTAGAGAAATGAAGTGGTGTTTCATCTGCAGTTCCTCTCCAGTCCTTGCTGGTTGGGAGCACTGGCTCCCGGGAGACTGGTGGCCGTGACACTCGAGCCATTAACTGAGAATGCTGTCTAATCCTTTGTTTCCATTGTTGGTGTTCCGGCCAGGCTGCCCGCACAGAGCCTGCCCGTTTTCATTGGCTGCGGGAATTGTTATTGGAGTGGCTGACAGCTGTCTGCCAGGCTGCCTGAAACTGCCTTCCTGAGCTCTCCGCTGCTGCTCCACTTCACAGCGCTATTGTTCCTGCTGAGCCTTTTTCTTAAAATCTTTCCCAGCTGTATCCTGATATGGTAAACCACTTAAATTAGCTCCAGATTGTTCTGTTTATTTTGTGTTAGATAAGCGACAAAATACAGTCCCAGCGGCAGGCCAAGAGGAGGCTGGAAGTCCGGGGAGGGAGGTCAGAGGACACAAGGTCTTTTACAACACAAGGTAGAGTTCCCAGACAAAACTGTGAAAGGCACAAGTATGATACAATCACTGGCCTGGCCATTTATATGTGACTCTGATGGGCCGGGTGAGCAATAACGTTGCATCTGCGCACACCTCATTCCAGAAAAGAAAATCAAGACCCCAGCATACAGCTACGCTGGAAGGGAGCTAAATTTCTATTATTGGAAATAGACACAGTATCGCTGTCAGGTTGGTTGCCATGCCACCTGTCCAGGTGCCATGCTTGATGCCCTGATTACCACAAGAATTCTCTCTTCCCCCCACTTCCAATTATCCTTCTGTAGTGCAATGTATGGTAACTGATGGGCTCAAAACTGGCCCACGTTTGCCAGTCTCCCTATATGCTCAGCACTTGAAAATCAGTCTTCTCTGCTGTAATCTAAAGCTAGAAATCCAAAGACATTGAGTCACCAGCATAGGTATTTTCCACACAGCTGCAAGTGAAAGTTCACAATGGACTTGGCCACTATTTCCTTATGCTTGCCATCTGTGCAACCGTTCTACCCATGGCCTCCCCTGCTTTGTGGTTGTCTTCTAACAGGAGCAGTCCATGCAAAGCCTTCCTGAATACTTAACAAAATTTTAAAAAATATAATAGATACCGTCCTAGTATGAAGGCGCTGCCTTTGTGATTTTTAGGAATTAACCCAAATAAAATATGAAAAATAAACTTCCGAGTGCTTTAACACAGTTAAAGCGTGCAAGCAAAACCAGCAACCAGCTGAGTTCCGACAGTTACTGAGAGTTTTGTCTGTGGTAATTCAAGACTCCACAGGAAAGATCTCATGACTCACTCCAGTGTGGCTGGGCCTCCAGTCCTTACTCTGAACCAAAGTCCTGGAAACACTTTTCCACCACGCTGAGAGAAGGGGAGGGAAGAACAGGGTCAGGAGTGATCAAATGCCCTTAGAAACGGTCTCTTTCTTTCCTTTTGGGAAAACAAACTCACTGTGTAATAAAAAAGTACAAAGCCAACTTTAGAATAATAATCACCCTGCCCCATCCCCTTGCCCTCTGATGGAATGTGCCTTGTCTTCTCCATCAAGGTCTAGCTGGGGGCTTGAACAGCCTCCCTGTTGCCTCTAATTCCCCAGGTTTTACCTTGCTCTCCTTTCTCTGTATCTTTTTTGCCCTTAGTTGTGTACAGTCTTGTATTTTTTCACATAGGCTATGCTTTCTGTAGATGTTGCCTCCCTTGAAAGCAGGGACCATGTGTTGAACCCGTGTTGCCTTTCCCCAGAGAAGTGGGCACCTAGCAGGTGCTTAATTAAGATGTGTCAAATAATTGTTTCCTTTTTTATTCTTACCTGACATGAAGTATGCTCCTGTATTAATTCAGATAAAGGTTTAAAAAAATCAAAACGGATATCACAAGTTCCCTTAGTCCATTCTCATTAAAATCATGGGCACCACCTTCCCATGCTCGCCAGGATGGAGGAAGTCAGCAAATACCTTTCTCATTGATTACAACTAAAAACTCTGGATAATACTGAAAGCAACTATCTGAGGCTTCTTAAAAGTACTTAGGTTGGTGCAAAAGTAACTGAGGTTTTCGAAAACTGCAATTACTTTTGCACCAACCTAATATAACAGCAAGGATAATAAGAATAGGGACAGAGAAGAAAACAAAATCAGGTGAATGGAGAGTGGGGAATAAAGTCAAAGCTTCACAAATCCCTTGTGTGGTGAGTTTCGGAGGTTTATTTTCTTTCCTCTATCTCTTGACTTTGACCCAAGAGCCAGTGGAATTATGGAACTATGCAGCAGGCATTGGCAGCAACATCTCCAAGAGAAACCTCCTACTTCTAACCAGACGTCTAGGGAAGTGTTCTCTTGCTCAAGAATATGGGGAATTCCTATTTTATTTGGTTTTTCTTTTCTTTTAATTTTTTGACATTGGGTCTCACCCTGTGACCCAGGCTGGAGTACAGTGGTGTAACCTTAGCTCACTGCAGCCTCTACCTCCTGGGCTCAAGTGATCCTCCTGCCTTAGCTTCCCAAACAACTGAGACTGCAGGTATGCACGACTACACTCGGCTAATTTTTTTAAAACTTTTTTATGTTTTGTAGAGATGGGCATCACACTATGTTGGCTGGTCTTGAACTCCTGGCCTCAAGTGATCCGCCTGCCTCAGCCTCCCAAAGTGCTGGGTTACAGGTGTGAGCCATAGTGTCCAGACTGTCTTTTCTTTTCCTTTCCTTTTTCTTTCCTAACTCTACCCCAAGACAGGCCCCAGCTGAAGATCTGCATTGGTGTTGTGATGGGGTTTGGGTACCTAAAATCCCAAAAGAAGACCCACACTTCTGACCAGAGTGTGAGATAATCTCTGTTATTTTCCTTTTTTTTTTTTTTTTTTTTTTGCTACTTTGCTCCCAAAGGCAACCTCAGTTATTATACAGAAGTGCATGACAGAATGGGGAACTACAACATGAGAGAAACCTGTTTTTCTGATCAGAGAAACCATGTAAAGGGGCCCCTGGAGCAGAGGATGGGGGTGGATCTAAAGGATCAAAAGGGAGGGAAGAACTGGAGAAGAGGATCCCCTGGTTCTGTGTGTGAGCTGAGCCCCAGGCTCACCTCCAAGCTGCATATATGCCACACAGACCCAAAGGGGCAAAGCAGAGGCTTCAAAAACTCAACTGCCATGTGAACCACTGCCCAGGTCCTAGACTAACCCCTGAGTGGCACATGTGCTGGGCAAATCCAAACATCATAGCAAAGGCTTTAAAAACTAAACTGACATTAGAACCACTGTCCACAGAAGGTGTGACAAAACTTGTGGTCTGAGTCTCACTAGGTTAATTCTCTGCTTAACCAAACAAACATCAATACCCTTGAGACGATTTTAACCAGACCTAGAGGCTCAGAACGTAATATTCAAAATGTCTAGTATATAGTTCAAAATTACTCATTGTACAAAAAAACAGGAAAATATGAGCAGTACTCAAGGGAAAAGACTAAAAATAGATTCTTTATTTCAGCTGCGATGACCTCATTTGAGATGATCATCCAAATATTGGTGGTGTCAGACAAAAAGTTTAATGTAGCTACTATAACCATTCTCCATGAGACAAAGTTGAACACTCTTGAAATGAATGGAAAAATAGCAGTGAAATAGAAACTAAAGCCAAACAAATGAACAAACAAAACAAATGAAAATTATAGAACTGAAAAATACAATATCTGAAATTTGAAATTTACTCTTGGGGTCCAATAGCAGAATGGAGCTGATAAAGAAGAGTCGGTGAACTTCAAGATAGATCAATAGAAATTACACAGTCTGGGCTGGGCATGGTGGCTCATGCCTGTAATTCCAGCACTTTGGGAGGCTCAGATGGGCAGATCGCTTGAGGGTAGGAGTTCAAGACCAGCCTGGCCAACATGATGAAACCCCATCTCTACCAAAAAATACAAAAACTAGCCAGGTGTGGTGACACGTGCCTGTAGTCCCAGCTACTCGGGAGGCTGAGGCAGGAGAATTGCTTAAACCCAGGAGGCAGAGGTTGCAGTGAGCTGAGATAGTGCCTCTGCATTCCAGCCTGGGCAACAGAGTGAGAACCTCTCTCAAAAAAATAAAATAAAAGCAAGAAAATTATACAGCCTGAAACAGAAAAAAAGAAGAAAAACAGTGTTGCAGGGACCTATAGAATAATATCAAAAGGTCTAGCATTTATGTCATTAGAGTCCAGAAAGAGAGCAGAAATATTAGTGTAGAAAAAATATATAAGGGAATAATGTCTGAAAACTTCACAAATTTGGTGCAGGATACATGTACAAGTTCAAGAAGCTCAGTGAAATCCAAATAGGATAAACTCAAAGAAAACTACACCAACATCATAATGAAACTGCTGAAAACTAAAGATGAAAAAAAAAACACCTTGAAAGCAGCCATCTCATTCATGGGAATTTACCCACAAGAAATGAAAGCATGTTCACACAAAAAACTATACCCATATATTTATAGCATCTTTACTGATAATTACTAAAAACTGAAAAACCTAAATGTCCTTCAACTAGCAAATAAACAGATGTGGTACTTCTGTGCAGTGGACTACTACTACTCAGTAGTGTAATGAACTGTTGATACATTAGCATGAATGAATCACAAATGCATTATGCTGAATGCAGGAAGCCAGACTGAAAAGATTACACACTCTATGATTTTTTTCATATGACATTCCAGAAAAAGCAAAACCTTAATGATGGAGAAACATCAGTGGTTGCCCGGGGGTAAGGCTGGGTGTACAGTTTGTCTACAAAGAGGTGATACGAAGGAGTTATCACAGTGTTAGAATGTTCTATCCTGATTGTGGTGGTATTTATATGACTCTATTTGTCAAAATCCATAATGATGCACACCAAAATAAGTGAATTGTACTGTATGTAAATTAAAAAATCACCAGCACATGATTTCATATCCGATAGGGTTAATATATTTTCATGACTGTCTGAAGCATAGAAAAGATTCATGTAATCTCTTATCTATTTTGAAGTCATTTTCCATTTGATTCCATAAACTTTCAGGAAGCCAAAAATGGAATAAACAATGATATAGTCTCTGATACATACAGAAAGCTTTCCAAAAAAAGAATTTTGTGTTTCATATGCCAGGCAGATGTTTTGTGGGGTCAGCTTACCACAAAAGGCCTTGCTGAAAAAATGCAATATAAAAGTAGGGATCCGTAAGAGAAAGAGAGGCACATTGACTCCAGAAGAGGTCTACTGTTTTATAAAAGAAGCCAAGCAAATTTGATGGACTGGTGAAAACAGAACAAAGAATCTGACATGTCTTGGAAGCTCTGGGCTTTGATAATTAGGGAAGTATTTAGAATGCTGTCTTGAGGAATCACATCTTTTGTGCTGAGATATATCCCTGCTTGTGTTCTGAAATATATATGGAGTGAGCAGGCTTGGACTGTTTAAATGAAGCAGATTTTTTACATTGTTGTGACACTAGGAAGACTTTTCCTGAATGTAGGACTTTTTCTTTAACCCACCTCTCATCCAAATGGCAAAACATGCAGGATGGGTGCTTACTTGCAATGAGATCCCCCCAGCTGACCAGAGCTGTATTTTCTGCCACTGCTTATCCCCCCTCTGAAGTTCCATCATCATTTTGCTTCCTCTTACATCATTATGGGTCTTATCAATTTTTATACATAAATATATTAAACAAAACTGTTGGTTTTAAGAAACTTTTGACCTATTCTAAGACCTATTCTCTGTTTTTCTATAAAAGTTTTATGGTTTTAGCTGTTACATTTAGGTCTTTGATCTATCTTCTTTTTCCTCATACAGTATTGTTTTTATTGAGATATAATTCATATACCATGAAATTCATCCTTTTAAAGTGTACAGTTCACTGGTTTTTAGTATATTCACAAAGTTGTGCAATCATCACCATTGTCTAATTCTAGAACATTTAAAAAATTAAAGTTGCAAGAAATTCTGTACCCCTTAGCAGTTGCTCCCAACTCCCTCTCCTCCATCAATCACATAATCTGTGTTTTGTCCTTATGGATTTCACTAAGCTAGACTTTTCATATATGTGGAATCATACAATATATGGCTTTTTGTGTCTGGCTTCTTTTATTTGGCATAATGTTTTCGATGTTCATCCATTTTGTAGCATAAATCAGTGTTTCATTTCTTTTTGCTGATGAATAATATCCCTTTTATTGCTATACATTGCTGAAAATATACATTTTTAAAAATCCATTCATCGGTTAATGGATACTTGGGTTGTTCCTACTTTTTTGGACTGTTATGAATAATGCTGCTATGACCACTCAGGTACCAATTTTTGTGTGGACACATATTTTTACTCATCTTGAGTATATACCTAGGTGTGGAATTGGTAAATCTATGCTTAACTTTATGAGGAACTGCTAAACTGTTTGCCATGGTTTGAATGTATCTCCTAAAAGATCATGTGTTAGAAACTGAATCCTTCTGTCCTCATGAATGGATTAATGGGGCTTTTGCCATCATGAATAGATTAATGTCACTATCACAGGAATGGGTTCATTACCTTGAGAGTGGCTTTGTTTTAAAAGTGAGTTCTCTCTGGCTCTCTTGCTCTTGCCGTCTTATCATATGATGCCTTCTGTCATGTTATGACATTGCGTGAAGGCCCTCACCTGGTGCCAGCACCATGTTCTTAGACTTCCCAGCCTCCAGAACCATGAGCTAAATAAACTCATTTTCTATATAAATTAGCCAGCCTATGGTATTCTGTTACAGCAACAGAAAACAGACTAAGACACTGTTTTTCAAAGCAGCTGCATCATGTTACAGTCCCACCAGCAATTCATGAGTGTTCCACTTTCTCCATGCCCTTACCACCACTTATCAATTGTCAGTCTTTTTTGTTATATAGTAATCCTATTGGGTACAAAGTGGTATCTTCTTATGGTTTTAGTTTGTGCCTCTTGGAAGACTAATGTGGAACATCTTTTTGTGTATCTATTGACCATCTATTTTTGTGTATCTTCTTTAGAGAAATGTCTATTTAAATCCTTTTCCAATGTTTTAATTTGGTTCTTTATCTTTTATTAATGAGTTGTAATATGATTCATCTTTAATTTTTATGTGTGTTATAAAGTAGGGTTGGTCAAGGTTTTGTTTATTTTTTTTTAACATAGATAACAGAATACTCTAGCATCTTTTTTTTAACTATTTCCCCATAGGTTGGTTTGGCACCCTCGCTAAAAAGCAAATGACCATTTAAATGTGGTTGTTTTACTAAGGCACTCCATTCCAGTTCTGTGAAATCTTGATTACTATAGCTTTACAGTAGTTCTTGAAATTGGATAGTATAATTCTTCCAACTATGTTCTTCTATTTGAAAATCGATTGCAGTCTTGGGATAAATATCACTTTATCATCATGTTTGTGGTAGGCAGAGTAATCCTCATCTCCCTCCTACCTCCAAACATGCCCTAAAGCCTGGAACCTGTGAATATGTTATGTTATAGGACCAGGGGAATTAAGATTGCAGACCAAATTAAGGTTTCTGATACACTGACCAGAAGATGAGGAGATTGTCCTAGATTATCTGGTTGGGCCAATGCAATCGGTGACCTTAAAAGTGGAAGAGGGAGGCAGAAGAGGAGGTCGGGTAATATGATATGAAAAGGATTCAAACATCATTGCTGACTTTTGTTTTGTTTTTTTGGGGGGGGGTTTGTTTGTTTGTTTGTTTGTTTGTTTTTGAGACAGAGTCTTGCTCTGTTCCTCAGGCTGTAGTGCAGTGACGCGATCTCGGCTCACTGCAACCTCCACCTCCCGGGTTCACGCCATTCTCCTGCCTCAGCCTCCCGAGTAGCTGGGACTACAGGCACCCGCCACCATGCCCGGCTAATTTTTTTGTATTTTTAGTAGAGACGGGGTTTCACCGTGTTAGCCAGGATGGTCTCCATCTCCTGACCTCATGATCCGCCCGTCTCGGCCTCCCAAAGTGCTGGGATTATAGGCGTGAGCCACCGCGCCCGGCCTATTGCTGACTTTGAAGGTGAAGGAAGAGGGCATGAATCAAGGAATGCAAGATTTCAAAATGGCAGTGTAGAAGCAAAGCTGGCTTCAATCCCTCAAGAGAAGACCAAAAACAAACATACAGCATCGAGAGTTTCACCAGCAACAACCCAGAGTTCAAGTATGAGGATGAGACAGTTCCTAGGGCCACAGAGAAGTGGAAAAACCTTAAGCATGATTGGAGAATCAGACTTCCACATCTGCGAATCCCCTCCCCTACATTCCTTCAGCACTAAGCATGTGGAAAATCTCCCTCAAGTCAGTTTTTACACTGGAAAAAGTGACATTGAGGTGGTCAACCAGCTTCCTCACCTTCTTGAGTTCCACAGCAGGAGTCCTGTCCCTGCCTTAACTCGTGGGAAGCATTGTGAGTGGCTGTCGGAAGAAATATCTCTGAGAACAGGCAGCAACAAAGGTCAGAAGGTGAGACTACCATCCCCAACCCTGGAAACTCTGCTCTGTAACTCAGCCAAATGAGACACCAAATCAGAGTGGCTGTTCAGCAGCAACACACTGTAGGAGGTACATTCCACAGGTCCCACACTGCTGACTAGAGGTTCCTGCCCAGGAGCCTGTGGAACATACCTGGGATAATCCCTTTGGGACCTCCCCCATTTGGGACAGGCAGTGCTGCAACCCTTTACTAGAGCCAAATTGAACCTGGGCTTATGGCGCCACCTAGAGCCGAAAAGGAGGCAGCAACCTAGTTGCAAAGATTAAGCAAATACATTCAATGAAAGACAAAGCAAGCTGGACAGAGAAAACTAGAATCAATGACTAATCCTTCAGTGCAAAGACATAGACATATACCCACAAGTAACAACAGCAAACAGGGAACCACAGTCTCCCCAAAGGACAAAGCAAAAATCCAGTGACTGACCCTAACGAGGTGGCGACTTGTAAGCTTCTGACCAATAATTTAAAATAGCAATTTTAAGGAAACTCAGCTATCTCCAAGATAATACAGAAAAGCCGTTCAGAAATTTATCAGAGAAATCTAACAAAGAGATTGAAATAATTTTTAAAAATCAAACAGAAATCTTAGAAGTTAAGAAATACATTTGCCAAACTGAAGAACTCTTAAGAGGCTCTGAGCAGCAGAATGAGCCAAGCAGAGGAAAGAATCAAGGAGCTCAAAAACTAACTGTTTTAAAATACACAATCAGAGACAAAAAAAGAAAGAAGAACAAAATGTAACAAAGACCACCAGCAATATGTAAAAAATTACCTCAAAAGACCAAATCTAAGAATTGCTGGTGTTAGTGTCGAGAGAGTGGAGCAAGAACAAGTGTTAGAAAGTCGATTCAAAAGGATAAGAACTGAAAACTTTCCAAAACTTGAGAAAGATAGAAATATCCAGCTATAGGAAGGTCAGAGGACACCAAACAGATTTGACCCAAATAAGACTACTGCAAGGCATAGAAAAATCAAACTCTCAAAGGTCAAGGACGAAGAGAGGATCCTAAAAGCAGCAGAAAAAAGAAGCAAATAACACATAAAAGTAGCTTTAATTCATCTGGCAACAGATTTCTCAAAGGAAACTAAACAGGCCAGGAGGCAGTGGAATGGCATTTTCAGATTGCTCAAAGAGAGAGAAAAAAGCCTGCCATCCAAGAATATTGTATCCAGCAACATTATCATTCAACTATAAAGGACAGATAAAATCTTTCCCAGACAAACAAAAGCTGAGAGAATTCACCACTACTAGACCCATCTTGCAAGAAATACTTAAAGGTAGTTCTTCAATCTGAAAGAAAAAACACTAATGTGCAAATGAAAACTTTTCAAAGTATAAAACCTACTGGTAAAATTAAGTACCTGGACAAACTCAGAATACTCTATTACTGTATTTGTGGTATGCAATTCACTCATAACTCTAGTATGAAGCTCAAAAGACATGAGCCAAGGAGTGCAAACAGCCTCTAGAAGCTAGAAAGGCAAGGAAATGGATTTGCTAGAAAGGCAAGGAAATGGAACTTCCAGAAGGGAATGCAGCCCTCTCAACACCTTGATATTAGCCCAGTGAGACCTGTGTCAGACTTGTACAGGCCTCAGCAGCTGAATGGATTGTACAGCCTGTAGAACTGTACAATAATAAATGTGTATTGTTTAAACTGCTAAGTATGTGGTAATAGAACACTAGAACAATAGAAAACTAATTATCTTTTTATATAAAGCTAGATTTGATTTCCTAAATATTGTTAAGGATTTTTACACCTATGTTCATTGTAGTTTTCTTTTCCTGTAATGTCTTTGTTTCATTTTGGTGTCAGAGTAATGCTGGCCTCATAGAATAAGTTGTGAAATACAGGATTCCTATCTACTTTTTGAAAGAGTTTGTATAGAACTAGTATTATTCCTTTCTTAAAAGTTTGGTAGAATTTGCCAATGAAGGCATTTGGGCCTGAAATTTTCTTGGTGGGAAGGTTTTGTTTTGTTTTGTTTCTTTGAAACAGAATCTTACTCTGTCACCCAGGCTGGAGTGCAATGGCGCAGTCTCGGCTCACTGCAACCCTTGTCTCCCAGGTTCAAATGATTCTCCTGCCTCAACCTCCCAAGTAGCTGGGATTATAGGCGTCTTCCACCACACCTGGCTGATTTTTGTATTTTTAGTAGAGATGCGCTTTCTCCATGTTGGCCAGGCTGGTCTCGAACTCCTGGCCTCACGTGATCCACCCACCTCAGCCTCCCAAAGTGCTGAGATTACAGGCATCAGCCACCGCACCTGGCTTGTGGGAAGAATTTTAATTACTAATTTCAATGTCTTTAATAAATATAGGGCATGTAGGTTATCTATTTTTTCCTGAATGAACTTTAGATTCATCATTTTTGAAGTCTTAGTTGCTAGAAAAAAATGTTTGAAACTTGGTGAATTTTCTCATTAAAGCAGCTTTCTTTCAGTGCATTTTTTGAATATAGTAAATATAAGTATTTTATTATATTTATAGAATATATTTTAGATCTGAAAAATTATTATGAGATTTCACATATTACAAAAATACAAATATTATATCTGAGTCCTTATTCGCCAGGAGATCTGATTTTAACTTGATTTCCCATATATTTATGCCACTCACATGGGCCATAAACATGCCAGTCACTGTGATAAATTTACTTTGTAAATCAATTAATTGACTTTGTGATTATATATATATCATTTACAGTGATTCTGCTTCTAAGAAGTGGAACCTCTTTCCATATGCTGACAGAATTATTTGTAAGCTCACAGAGGTTTAGGCCAGACCCCAAACTGTGTTAAATTCACAAGGTAATGAGTGCTAACCTGTGAAGCCTCTTGAAAGAGAGATCACTACCTATCACTGGCCATATGTCCCAATCCTGCCATTGTATAGGGCAGTGGTTTTTACTGAGAGTATTTGAGAAATTCACTTGAGTGTTACTGATACTTAGTGAGTAGGGGGCCCAGGATGCAATGCCCCTAATGACCCCACACAGTAAGGAATTGTCCCAAGTCCTGCACAACTTACAAAATACCCTGCTGGTTGGTCATGAAGATTAAAAGCCTGTTTATAATTTTCTGAGACCAGAACCTAAGTCTGTTTTACACATAAACACAAAGTAATTTTGTGTGGTTTTAATATATAATTAATATTCTAATCTTTATCCTAACATTTATCCCTGCTCTCTCTTTTTTTTTTTTTTTTTTTTTTTGGTATTTCTAGTATAGAATGGCCTTAAGTCCAAATTTATTTCATCTATAACTGTATGCAATCATCTAACCACTTTGCTATGTCTTTTAGGATTGAGCCTGCACTTTTTCCTATGAAGTACATGCTATTATTAGTTGGCTTTTTCTACTCTGTATTACACTGATAGTTATTTTTTTAATTAGACATATAGTTACGGTATTGTGTATAAATTCCATTTCAGGACAAAGGAGCATTATAAAATATTTATTATGAAAAGGGTGGGGGTGTTAGATTTGAAAAGCTTGAGAGGCATGTTATAGAAACAAACTTTCTTCTGATTTCAGTACTTTTCCTATCATTATAGTTGCTATTACACAAAAATGTAAAGTCTTGGAATGAGTCCATATTACTGCTTAAAAATAACCAAAACAATAAAAATGGATTTAACTTCTATTTCACCTACAAAATAACCTAACACAATTATTATATCTATCAAATCCAGGACATCCAGCCATAGTGCTCACACATATGCACAGTAATCACAAATTTCAGTGCACAAACTTAGATATGCAAATCATATAACTTACTTTTTTTTTACCCTGTCACTGAACTCAGTACCGCTGGGGTCCCTATTCTGCTGGGTGGAGGAAACCTGGTTACAGTCAATTAAATCATCTCAGTTAATTCATGATCTCATCCTGGCTTCCCTCCAGGGAGCCAGTGCATTGGAGCTGAAGGAAGTGTGTGGTCCATAGTCATCCTTGCACAAGCCTCTGCAGAAACATTCCTGTTCCTGTCTGGACTTTTGATATCATCCATCTACATCATGCTGCAACCTCCTTGCCTGCGGAGACTCTTTGGACCATCTCTGTGCCACATTTGTGCTCTTCTCAACAGCAAATCCAAAACATTCATCAGTGGAGCTGCAACTCCTTCCTCACTGTGGTGTGAGAAGCCTCCTAGCCTTCCTTCCGTCACCTTATGCAACCATTGTCATCTGCTGCTGCCACACTATACTGGACACAGGAACTGCAGGGAGTCTTGCTGTCTTCTCATCTGCCCCCAGGCTCCTCCAGGGGATGAGGCATGGTTCTTTCCATTCTTGTATCCCTACATCCATTATTTCTTCTACACTAGATCCAGTCCTGGGGGCAGAGCCCAAGATGTGTGCTTAAGGTCACAGCCATGTCCTTTAGCTTCGTTTCCAGTCCTCTCTCTTCCCCTGACTCTGAGTGATTGCTTAAGCTAAACCTATTAGCTCATCCACCTGCTGACTATCCATTTCCAGAGCCCAGACATGGACCTCCCTGCCTGCTTCCTGGGTTGAGGGTCACAGGGTGACAGAATTACTAGGAATGAGAAAAGCTGTTACTTACTCTTTGGAAACATCATTCCAGTAGAGATGCAAGGCACATGAGGCATACTGCTTAGCCTATAATCATTTTCTCTGTTTTCAGTCTGTATGCCTAACTTTATGCCAGGATAGTGAAAGTTTTCATGTGCTTATCGTGACCTTTGCAAGGTATCAAGTGAAGGCAGGCACATTGTATTGCTGTAGATAGATAGGATTAGTGACAGGAATATGGGATATAAACCTTTTTGCTAGGTCTAAACCATCCTTAATTATGCCATGAGTCTCTCACTGTCTTAATGATGTAGGGTCATCATTTTAATTTTTTTATTGTATTATGCATCTTTCAGTGGTGTCTTCAAGATACATCAGTGTGGGTCATTCAATGTCGGAGAAATAGGTAAAGACACTTTGGTTTGTGGTCTACTTTTACAATTTATATTTTTCTTCTCCTTTCCTCCTTCTACAAAGATTATGTCCAGCAGTATGCATCTTCCTGACTTGCAGATTCTAGCCTGCTGTAAAATTAGGACACCAGACACCACACATATTGCTAGAACTGTGTCTGAGACTGAATAGGCCCTGAGTTAGCCTCTAATTTCATGGGCTTTGTGGTGCCTATTGTGGTAACTCAGGAGCATTTGTTTTGATTTGTTTGTTTGTTTGATTGGTTGATTGATTGGTTTGGTTTTTCATCCTGGCCCTTGACTGTTTATCCCTTTGTCTCCTGCTGCAAGGCCTCCTGTTAGCCATTTGCCTCTCATTAGGCATGGAGCCCCAGGCTGCTTTCCATGTTCTTGCCTCCTGAGCGGCCTCCTTATCTGCTTGGGATGTCCAGTGTCAATCACTGGATTCTCCCCTCACTCTCACTGTGCATGGCCTGGTCAGAGGTGGGCTGCTGCCCAGGACTCTGGGGGCTCACAGAGTTTATTTTACTTTGTCTTTAGAGCAAGTGTCATCTGCAGATCCGTAGGGGATCTTGTTATTATTGATTTATTAAGTATGCATTCAATATTCAAAATTCTTTAAACAGACTGCTTATGTTTGGATGTATTGATGTATCTGCCATTAGATGTTTTACTCTCCAGTTATTCTTCAGGGAGGATTGTGCTCATCAGTGTTCTCGTGACTTTTGTTTGCCTCCCTCTGCATTAAACACCCAAACACCAGTGAGATCCTTTAGAATCTGGCAAAACTTCAGAGAACTCTCGGGAAATGAAACTCTCTGTCCACTCAGTTTGGTTTATTGATTTTTCTGAGTAACCTTAAAGGCATATCTTACTACTTAAGAAGTAGAGATTCAGTAAAATGTTGTTTCTGCTCCAAAGATAAAAATTGAGAATGCTTAACTTGTATTATATACTTGGAATCATAAAGACAAATTGAAATAGTTGATTTCCACCCAAATAGAATGTGCTAGCTTTCTCTGGCTTAACACTCTCTGAAAACACATTGACTTCAATTTCCATCTTTCTCACCGCGCAAGTTGTTAGTACACCTGTTCTTTTGAAACCACAATTCCGTTTGTTCCTGTGTCTTGATGGTATTTTCACTTTTCTTCTGCTGCCCTTGAACTTGCCAGACTCTCCAGCACTTGTGTGGTACTTTTCGCATTCATTACTTCTCTAGTGGCATTACTGAAGGATAAATAGCTGTCTAGTCAAAATCATCTGGCCGTGTTCAGTGGGTTTTAGGTCTGAAAGGGGAGCCGAATAATGTGTGAGTAAACTGTAATACTCTGCAAGGATGCCAAAAAATTAGTTTGCCCAGAAATCCATTAGTAAAAAATATCAAACATTCCTAAAAATTAAACAATAGGAAAAACAAACAGGGTTTTAGTTGTTTAAAAAGACAGAACAAACATTTGATACTTTTACTCACTTAATACGTCAAACATGGGTCTTCTGTGCTACTTGTCAGGGGGATTCTGAATATGAAGATTAAACCTAGCATTACCCATACCTCCTAAGTGAGAGCACCTCAACATTTTGTACTTACCTTACAACTTTCATCTAAAGATCTCCAAGATCTGTGACTGCTTATGTTTTAAATTACAGGAAAAAGTTAAGTTGTTTGCTTGCCAGTAAGTCATAAATTAGGACACTGTTTTCCAGTTTCCAGTTCCATAACTTGTAGAGAACAAACATTTTCAATCTTTCAACAGGCTTTGGAATCTTTTCATCCTTAATAAATGTTAAAGGAGGGATAAAACCCCATTGGTATCTTAGCATTATAAGAAATGGCATTAGCCTCATTAAAGTGAGGAAATATTTTACTACAACCTTTTATAACATTTTTCTTTTTAATTCTCATTCATGCCTGATTTTGCCCTTTCCCTGCATCCATCTTCTTTTAAATCTGAATCTTTTGGTGGCTACATCAGTGTATTAGTCCATTTTCACACTGCTGATAAAGACACACCCAAGACTGGGCAATTTATAAAGAAAAAGATTTAATGGACTCACAGTTCCACGTGGCTTGGGAGACCTCACAATTACGGTGGAAGGTGAGGACAAGGTCCTGTCCCTCATGGAGTAAGTGAGAAAGGTGAAAGGGGAAACCCCTTATATAATCATCAGATCTTGTGAGGCTTATTCACCACCACGAGAACAGTGTGGGGGAGTCTGCCCCTGTGATTCAGTTATCTCCCACTGGGTCCCTACTACAACACATGGGAATTATGGGAGCTACAATTCAAGATGAGATTTGGGTAGGGACACAGCCAAACCATATCAGTTGGTTATTTGGTGCCTGGCTGCCAGTTGCACTCCACCAGAATCCTCCTCTTACTAGCCCAGCTGGACATTCTCCTTGCTGGTGCTCTTAGTCAAGATGTAAAGCCTGGTTAGTGTCTGAGCTGGTGGTCAGAGCACTTATCTACCCTGAATGCTGCAAACCATTTTAAACCCCTACAAATAATCAAATGTGTATTTGAACAAATCTTCAGTTTCTGGTGTTTAATTTGAATCTCAAGCCATTGTTATAGTGTTTTTTTCTTTGATAATTGATGTCCTTTATTTAAACTCATGGGAACAGAAAGGCGTTATCCTGGCTCTCCCCTGATAGTAACAACACCCCTCACAATTCATTGTGTTGTTGCACTTCTCAAGAAATTACCTATAGAACAGAGAATGCAGGCTGGGCGTGGTGGCTCATGCCTGTAATCTCAGCACTATGGGAGGCAGAAGTGGATGGATCACCTGAGGTCTGGAGTTCAAGACCAACCTGGCCAACATGGCAAAACCCTGTCTTTACTAAAAATACAGAAATTAGCCGGGCATGGTGGTGGGCGCCTGTAGTCCCAGCTACTCATGAGGCTGAGGCATGAGAATCGCTTGAACCCTGGAGGCAGAGGTTGCAGTGAGCCAAGATTGCACCACTGCACTCCAGCCTGGGTGACAGAGCAAGACACCATCTCAAAAAAAAAAAAGAATAGAGAATGCAATCTAGGAGGACACTATTCTTAGAATACTTTCATCTTATGAAAACATGATGTTTTGGAGTGTGTCTATAATACTTAAATCTAATATATGTTTAATAAATATCCAGATAGGAGCCTGTTCTGTTCTGTGTACTTTGCTGGTGCTGATGACTGGCATAAATAAAAATAGCTAATATTATTTAGCACTGCTTCTATGCCAGGCACAATATTAAGGTGGGTATTTTGTTATCCTCATTTCTCAAATGAGGAAACTTAGGCTCAGAGATTGAGTACTTGCCCAAACTCACAGTGCTTAGCTCCTCTCAGTTCCCTGCATTTCAGTGAAATTAGACATGGGGCAGTAGGGGTAATAGGGGAAAGTGATGATAGTCATAAAACACCTAGACCTATACCTTTTTGTTTGTATCTAGTCATCATTTAGCTCAAGTTTTCCTTAACTTCTGGCAGCAGAGTATACCTAATAGTATAATTAGTCTTTAATTAAGGAGCAGCCTTGACACAGACACCCTAGTCTCCAATGTGTGATTGCATACGGCCTCCTGCTCCCTGTGCCTGGGCTCTCATCTCTCTGATGGTCACTTGGCTGGCTCTGTCCTGTCCTTAGGGTTTCAGCTCCTCCACAAAGCCCAGTCATTGCCTACCATGAATGGAGACATCTTATCTCTTTTTCTCACTTACTCCATGAGGGACAGGACCTTGTCCATCATGTTTGCTGCCCTTTTCCCAGATCTGGAGTGGTCTGTGGAACATGGCAGCACTCAAGAAAGATGTGTTAAAGGAATGAGTGAGTTCTTTCTTCCAGGCCAGGACTGATGCTTCATGAAATGCTGCTAATCAACCCTCTTAGACTCCAACATAGCTGACCAGGAACCAGATTAGATAAACAAATATGATATTTGTGGGTTTGATTTACTTAAATCCTCACTGGGGTCCAAGAGCACCCCTTGCCAGTTCCTATAGATTACACAGCAGTATGTAGAATGGCCAGTGAAAAGGCAAGGTCACAGAGTAGCTGGACAAAGGCTTAGAAAAAACAATGCAGTGACCAAAGTTAATGTTTAGTGCCTTTAACCTCTATTTTTGGTGAGTGGCCTTTTCCCCATTTATTCGTTCCTCCAAGTCATCGAGCCCTTCTCTGTGGCAGGTCCTGTGCTAGGTCTTGGAAATACAAACAATAAGAAACTTTTGCTCTTGAGGAGCAGAGTTCGTGGGGAAGACAAAGCCATGAACAACTGTTTAACAATAGACAGAGCTAAGTATAGTAGAAGATGTGCATATAAAATATAGGGGAAATACAGAGCAGAAATGAAGACCATCTAGGGCACTAAGTGGCAGGTTCACAGAAGATGTGATCTTTAACCCGTGGCATTGTAGGCAAGAAAGCCAGCAGGTGCAAAGGCAAAATTAGGATGAAAGGGCATGATATATTCTAACAACAGGGAGAAGTTCGACGTGACTGAAGCTCAGGGCACTTTTTATGGGGGAGGACAGGAGTTGATGCCCAAAAAGGAGGTTGGGGCCAGATCTGAGGGATTCTATATGTAGGCTGAAAGTTGGAACTTTTTCCTGATTGGAAAGCAATCAGGTCTTTAAACATGCATGTGGCCTGATTGATTTTGGGTTTTACAAACACCTCTGGTGGCAACTTGAAGCGGTATATAAATTAGCCCAGGAGCCCAGATAGAGGAGTGCTTGACCCAAGGCAATGGGCTGTAGAAGGGGGGATGATTGGAAAACTATTTTAAAGATAAACTTGGCAGAACCAAATGCACATTCTGTCAGAAATGATTCAATGTAGTACAACAGGGAAAGAGTAGCCAAGCGTGGTGGCACACACTTGTAGTCCTATCTACTTGAGAGGCTGAGGTGGGAGGACTGATTGAGCCCAGGAGATCGAGGCTGCAGTGAGCTGTGATTGTGCCACTGCACTCCATCCTGGTTGGCAGAGTGAGACCCTGTCTCAAAAAAAAAAAAAAAAAAAAGAGAGAGAGAGAAGATTTGAGAATATCAGAATGTAATTTGAATATCTTCTCCAAAATCTTTTAGCAGGAGAAGATTGAATTTACTGAATCCTTTAGATGACTACCAAGACATATATTAGCACTCCAGTTTGCATCTCAGTAATTTTAAAAAATCCAAAGAATCAACCATCAACAAGCAGATACTTTTATGGGACAAAGAGACTTCTCCATTTTTGAAATGATGTTGCCTACTTATCTGTCAGTCACCCTTTCATCAGGGCCGTGTTCAGAGAGATGTCCAGGCCTGGTATGAGGCTGGCTGCTAGAGCCTTCCTTGCTTTTCCTTTTGTGATCTTTGAGTCAGGGTGGGAAGGATGGCTAGGGTAAGCCCCGGCTGAAGCATCCACAGGGATGGTGGGGTGGAGATGATGTTTCGGGGCAGCCGTCCACGGCCAAGCCACACATTACATTGTTTGGGGAGTAGTCCTAAAAATTAATGCTGTTGTCATGGTTTCATCTTGATTTTTATCAGCTGGATATGGATGAGGCTTCATTGTCATATACTTAATGTTTTTGCTCAGATCTTTGGCAAACCAATGTTTTTCCATGACTTTTTGACAGTTATTTTTGTTCAATAATGAATAATAAAGTGAGATTTACGGTCTGTATATGATAATGTTTGTCTTATTTTGACATTTCTTTTTTATACAGCAAAGGCCTTATAATTAGATTTTCCCTGTGCCAAAACATTGCTGCAAAACCATCTCCCTGAAAAAACGTTTCTTTGCTTCCTTTAGGAGCCGGCGTCATCTTATTTTGATTTGGAAGTTTTTTCATATGTCAGTCAGGAAATGAAACAAAAATTTCTCTTGAAAATGAATTCTTAACAAGAAAGAAATTAACTTTTGCTGAAAAATAAAACTGGAAGGGAAAACAAGAAGAAACATCTTTGAAATGCTGATGGTTCCATTGTCTTTTTAAATTCTAATTTCTGTTAAACTTCAGTGAGCAATATGGGAAACTCCCTTTTCCACCTTGTTGTAAAAGAGCTTATTTTATTCTTGTTGCTACTCCGGCCAGTTTTATGTGGAACTCTTTGAAATACCCAGGAGACTGAACTAGAACTTATGGACCTCACCCGATTTCTCATATAGCTAACCAACTAATGGCCTAACTCAGTGGATTCTGCCCCGTTGCTGATAAGTGGTAACCATTGGCCAAGTGCCATCTGTAGGGGTACAAGGACAGGCGAGGTTGAACTGCCCTTCTCCTGAGGCCACATCTGCGGTTGGCGCTATGCCAGGAGAGTCTTGGAGAAGTTGTACATGTGTCCATTGACAGTGCTTTCTCTTTGGAGTGCTCTTGAAAAAAATAGCTGTTGATAGAATCGCTTATTGCTAATGGCAAAACATCACAGAGAGCTAATTGCAAAAACAGTCACACTCACTACATCCGTGGCCTCCCCTAATGATATGTGGAAATACCTTCCCTTTCCTACAGTAGCAACAGTGGCCAAATTCTCTGTACAACCCAGAGAATTTTCCTATCTGAGTCATGATTGAAGAGCCGCTCTTAGAATCAGATTCCAGATCCAGCCATCCTTGTCGCCATCATCTCCACTCTTATTTCCACCACCATCTTCATCCAGTACTTTCTGTTGAGCACTAACAAACATGTGCAACTGAAGGACACTACATAATATCTCAGAGAAGTGTATCTATTAAAAAAAGACAACAGGCTTCTAAAGTATTGAGCCAGCATCACTTATAGCAATCCAGACAACAGAGTGAAATAATCATTCTGTCTCAGCCTTTCTTGATATCATGAGAAGAGTGTAGGCATTTCTTTCCAGTGTATTTTTGTATCACACGAACAGCACCTTCTTCTAAGTTTCGATACATTGGTTATGGGTGACTGTTATTCTGTACAGTATCATGAACATGGAGGAATTTCTTCTGTCTACTGATGGTGACCTTTTGTTGTTTTGAATATACGGGTCTGCTCAGCTTCAATATGAAATGGAATGTGTATTTCAAAAACTGGCCTGAGTGAATGTTTGGGCCTTGAGTTCTTGTCAAGAAGTGCTGTGGGGAGGTTTGAGGAAAGGTTCTTGTAAGTCTGTGATGTCAAATGATGAGATTGTCACCGACCCATGTGTTGAAGAATTGTTTCCTCACCTGATCTAACTCAAGACTCTTCTCTACTCCATTTCAAGAAGCACAGAAAATAACTGAGAACTGGTGTGTTAAAGGCTCCACCAAATGTCTCTTTGGCAGTAGAGGCTTGAATTTCTTCCCTACCAGCAGCTAAGGTTTCTCTAAAAGGAATTACCATCACCTTGGAATAACTTCCTATGTACACTCACAGGAAGAGTGTACACTTTGCTGAGGGTGATCATATTTGTGGTTTTCATCAGGAAGTGAAAGTTTCTGTGGCCTACCTGTGTGAGTCTACTCTATACTAGGGATAGCAGGAGCATGGTGCTCCAGGGGCAGGGGCCTGGGGTGTCACACAGACCTTGTTGGAATCCTAGCATTGCCGTCTATTCGCTATTTGACTTTTTCAAACCTCCTTTAAAAACAGTGACAAAATGGTTATTATACTAAACTATTTGGGTTGCTGTAAATTTTAAGAACAAAGCAGTTGCTACCACTTATTGAGCACTTAGGTTGTGTCAGGTACCCTGCCAAGAAAAGATCATAAGCATTGTCACTTCACTTCCATCATAATAGATGAAGTAGTGCTATGGTTTGGATGTGGTTTGTTCCCATCAAAGCTCATCTGGAAGTCTAATTGCCAGTGTGTCTTGGGAGGTGGGGCCCAGTAGGAAGTGTTTGGGTCATGGGGGTGGGTTCCTCATGAATAGATCAATACTGTCTCCCAGGAGTAAGTTCTCACTCTCAAGGGAATGGATTAGTCCCCAGGAGAGTGGGTTGTTACAAAGTGAGGTTCTTCCTCCTCTTTGGTCCCTCTTTACCTGCACCTGCTTCTCCTTCCACTTCTCTGCCATGTTGTGATGCAGCACAAAAGCCCTCACCAGCAACTAATGCCACTGCCCAGTGCTTGGACTTATCAGTCATCAGAATTGTGAGCCAAATAAACCTCTTCTCTTTACAAATTACCTAGCCTCAGTATTCTGTTATAGCAACACAAAATGGACTAAAACAATTAGGGATCGTCATTTCCACATGAAGATGAGGAAACTGAGGTGGTATATCACCCCTGGCCACACAGCTAGTGAGTGTCTGGCCTCAGGCTTCTATTCCAGGTCTGCCAACTCCAGATGCTGTGAGAGATAATGCAAAATCAGAGTCATTCCTAGTGCAGTCAGTGCTTAACAAACGTTCATTCTCTTTCCTCCCAGGTGCATCCTGTAGCTTTGATAGATCTCTAATTTCTTAATAAATTTTTATATGTAACATCCTATACAGCAGGAGGTCTGTCATACTGCCCTCATGTGGCTCATTTGGGTAATATTTTTGTTTGTTTGTTTTTTAAGTTTAATGCAAAGTATGTGTTCTTTAAAATGTGTCTCTAAAGTCACCTAAATATGTGGAAACTTTGGGAGTTTGTATGATTCTATAACCTCAGTATATAAGAAATGGTACTTTTTCTTTTCTACTGTCCACTTTAATGTGTAACTCTGAGCCCTCACCTGGCTGGGAAGATACTTCACTTCAGTTACTCTACTAACTTCTACCCTGTCTTTGCCAAGATCCCCTATTCCCTCTGTTGTCTTGGAGAAGAAAGCTTCTCTTCCTTGGTATTGTACATAATGAAGCTTTATTTCACTATCCTGTCAAGAAGGGAAGAATTTTTTTCACAATTATTTTTTCCATCCAATGCTCTGTTTACAGAAACATTTATCAGCCACTAGAGAAATACTCAGCTTTCACACTTAAGAAAGAGATGTTATTGCCAGGGAGTGGAATGTTAATTCATTTTCCAGTTTAAATTGTAGAATTTTTTTTTCCAAGAGGAAAACAAAAAGGTCAGTTTTTTTCCCCACTTATAAGGAGCATTAAGTCACGAAGTAAAATTCACTTAGTTTTCTCTTCACATATGGGGAGGGTCCCAGCTTCCATGGACTCATTTTCCCATGCTATACAAAGTTACAGAGGTGTATTTAAAGTTTAGTGGATTATTTAGCATAGGGATCTCTCCAAAGTGCATATCATCAAGGGTCTGCTTTGTTTTCCAGTGGCCCTCTCGATGGAGGATTTAAAGGTAGATATGTGTCACACGGGGCCTTAGTTATGTCTGAGTAGTGAAAGGTAGTGTCAATGGGAAAAGGGAATTTAGGGTGGGAAAAGGCCAGGAATTTTCTTTTTTTTATTATTATTATTTAAGCACCATTTAATAACAATGTACAAACAGTCTCTGGTTTTTTTTTTTTTTTTTTTTTTTTTTTGAGATGGAGTCTCGCTCTGTCGCCCAGGCTGGAGTGCAGTGGCGCGATCTCGGCTCACTGCAAGCTCCGCCTCCCGGGTTCACGCCATTCTCCTGCCTCAGCCTCCCGAGTAGCTGGGACTACAGGCGCCCGCCATCTCGCCCGGCTAATTTTTTGTATTTTTTTGTAGAGACAGGCTTTCACCGTGTTAGCCAGGATGGTCTCGATCTCCTGACCTCGTGATCCACCCGTCTCGGCCTTCCAAAGTGCTGGGATTACAGGCTTAAGCCACCGCGCCCGGCCTCTGTTCTTAAATGTATTTAAGAGTTAACATCATCCTCATGCCAAGACCTAACTGTGTTTCAGATAATGGAGGGCAGACTTTGGCAGGGGGTAATAACTGGCCCCTTCGAGGAAGAAAATGGAGCCTGTGGGAAGGAGGCGTCCGAGGCGTGGGCTTTGTGGCAAGCCCCTTGCTAAAGCAGAAGGGCGTGAAGAACCGGCAGCTCATCCACATCTCTGACTGGCTGCCAACACTCGTGAAGCTGGCCGGGGGACACACCAATGGCACCAAGCCTCTGGATGGCTTCGACGTGTGGAAAACCATCAGGTACCTACATCCTTCCCTTTTTCCTCCCAGGACAGAAACTCCAAGAGCAACCTGACTCCAATGAGCAAGAATGATAGCTTTTGTGTTAAAATGATAGTTCAGCTTACAAATACATGATTTTTAAGAAAAATAAATGCCTTTAGAGATATTGTAAGGATATATATTTGTAAATTATAAATTTGAGATTGTAGGCCCGTGTTTTACGTGAAGAACAAGATTGTCCTCAGCCCATCCCCCTCCATGGAAGGTCTTTGAAGCTGTGAAGTTTTGCTTAGAAGTAGGCTAGGGTATTGTTAGCTTCCTGCAGGGGGTCAGGGGACTTGTCCTGTTGCCTGCTGGAAGAATGGAGGGCAAAACAGTGAGGGGAAAGCTGGGATAGGAAGTAGGGATATGTTTAGTTCCATTTATTAACAAGTATCTAACAAGTACCTACTATGTGCCATACCTTGTTCTAGATACTGAGAAATTAGGAATGAACAAGTCGGTCAAGATCCTGCCTCTCAGGAAGCTGTATTCTAGTCAGGGGAAAAAGGTGTTGGACAAGTGAACACACAGATGAGCAAGATGACTGCCAGTGGTGATAAGTGCCAGGAAGGCAAAAAAAAGTCGTATGTTGTGATAGATAGAGCGGGCTGCTGTGAAGGAGATACCTCAGGGAGCAGAACCCAGACTCAGATTTGGAAATCATGGTAGTCTTTTTCCTGTTTAACCGCCACAGTATAGAGCAATAGCCCCCAAGGTTGGGAGGCACATGCCTTAGAGAATGCAAGATGTTCCCTTGGAGTATAGGAAGAAAATTTCAATATTGTATTTGTATTGATATCCAATTTCATCTCATCCTTTTTTAAGTATATGTTTTATAAGACACATGTTAGTAGACTTGTACATAAATCTAATTTATAAATAAATATGCATATATTGGAGGTATTATTTTTATGGGTGAAATGACAATTGTCTAGTGCAATGGTTTTCAATCTCTGTTTAGTGTTACAGCTCTGTTTGGGGGTAGCACCTGATTGACTGCCCCTTAGTGGCCAGGGGGAGAGGACTTCCTCATGCCATCTCTTCATCCCACACAAGGTGTCCCAGCTCAAGAATAGTAGGTTTCAGGTTTCTAGTTAAAGGAAATACACAATGGAGTATTTTGGAGTAAAAAGCCATGATGTATTTAACATATCCTCAAATGGTTCAGAAAAAAATTGTGTGTGTGTGTGTGTGTGTATGTACATGTGTACAGAGAGAATTCAAATGGACTGCAAAATTAAATAAAAGAATGTAGGTAAGGTGCATAGGTATTCTTTTGTTATGTCTTATTTTTGCAACTTTTTGTAAATTTGAAATTATTTCAGAATAAAAGTATTTTAAAAATAGGAAAGTCTGACAGTACTGCAACCACATTTCCAGAAGGCCAACAACTGACTAGAATCAAATGGCTGCTGCTTTCTGTAGATGAAGTATCCACCCTTCAAATCTTCAGTCTCTGTTGCTCCCGAGTTCCAATACAGGTCCACTACACTCATTTATGTTACCTACCTAGTCTCTGTAGGCATTTAAGTTTATGGTCTGTGCTGAACATAATCATAGTATTCACCATTCTGGAAATACCATGCTTTAACCAATCTCCAGTTGCAAAATATATAGATTATTTCTTATCTTTTTATATTATCAATTTTTCTGGAATTAATAATTAATGTAAAAAAATAGTAGGGTTGGCCGGGCGCAGTGGCTCAAGCCTGTAATCCCAGCTCTTTGGGAGGCCGAGATGCGCGGATCATGAGGTAAGGAAATTGAGACCATCCTGGCGAACACGGTGAAACCCCGTCTCTACTAAAAAAATACAAAAAACTAGCCGGGCGAGGTGGCTGGCGCCTGTAGTCCCAGCTACTCGGGAGGCTGAGGCAGGAGAATGGCGTGAACCCGGGAGGCGGAGCTTGCAGTGAGCTGAGATCCGGCCACTGCACTCCCGCCTGGGCGACAGAGCGAGACTCCGTCTCAAAAAAAAAAAAAAAAAAAATAGTAGGGTTGAGCAGCCTAAGATTAGTTTTTACAAAGGAAGTTTGATAGCTATTCAAGTTTAAACTTTAAAGTCCTGTGAGTTCAGGAATGGATAGAAGAAGTGTTCAGCCGGGCCGCTCAACGTCACACAACATGGATGGAGTCTATCGGTTCTTCTATAATGGGCCTCACCCAGAAGAGTGAGACTAGGAAAGGTCCTCATCTCTTACAAACCCAAGGGAAAATCTGATTTCATTAGTTCTATTACGTTCTTTCAATTATTTTGCAACTCAAAGTTCCATGTTTTCCTTGGAGAATTTATTAATTTTTAAAGATCACTTTTCAAGCAGCAACATTTATAGTATTGGGTAGCCATTTCTTCACCGTTTCTAAACATTATTTTGGTTCTTATGAGTCATATTATTTTCATATTATTTTAAAATCCTCACTAGCCTCAAATTGTTTCCTCATATTCTTGCCTGAAAAGTTGATTTGTCAGTTTGGAGACAATGATGGGTTTATGACGTGTCCTTTCGAGAACTCTCTACAGCTTCCAAGTCACAGAAACATTAATGCCACTAAACAGCTTAGCTGAGAAACAAAGCAATAAAGCCTTTTCTCTCACCAGAAATTTTGAAACTTTGTGCTCATTATTTGCTCATTCATATGAGATGACTTTTTTCTTTTTCTTTAAAACATTTCTGCCTCTGTCCATGATCTAAACTTTATATGTTAAATTTAAATTTATTTTCCTCAAGTGTGAGTACTATATGTAATTGTAGATAATTTGCAAACTACAAAAAATAAAAATAATTGTCCGGGCATGGTGGCTCACGCCTGTAATCCCAGCACTTCAGGAGGCTGAGGTGGGTGGGCCACCTGAGGTCTGGAGTTGAAGACTAGCCTGGCCAACATGGTGAAACCCCGTCTCTACTGAAAATATAAAAACTAGCCGGGTGTGGTGGTGGGCACCTGTAATCCCAGCTACTCAGGAGGCTGAGGCAGGAGAATTGCTTGAACCCAAGAGACAGAGGTTGCAGTGAGCTGACACAGTGCCACTACACTCCAGCCTCGGCAACAGAGTGAGACTCCGTCTCAAAAAAAAAAAAATAATAATAATAATAATCACTCAAATCTTACTAGAAACAACTACTATAAACATTTTGTCATATTTCCTTATAATTTTTCTTTTCAGCATTTTTTTACTACATCTTTTTTCCTTATTTAACAGACCATTGGTTTTTGATTGTGTCATCCAAGAAACTCAATGCAAACACTATTTGTCACTGCACATTTGATCGCATGGATATACCTTGATATACTTAACCTTCCCTTGACTTTCTTTTTTAGTTTTTTAAAACAATAGCTCTGAAATGAACTCTTTCTACATGAGCTCTTTGTCTACATTTTGGATTTTTCCCCTTAGATATAAATGATTTGAAATTAAATCATTGAGCTAAAGAAAGTGATCAGTGTTGGGGCTTGAAAAACAATACCCCAAACTGGAGGCCACAGAAGCAGCCTCTACAACAAAAGTTTTTGTCTGACTTCCTCCTGCTCCCTTGTCTCTCAGTCTCATTTTTTCCTGAGGCAAGCCATAGAAACTAGAATCCTTCTTCCCCAAGGCAGGTTGTAGAAACCAGGACCCCTTCTCCCCAGGGCTAATCATAAAACCTAGAAATATTATTCTAATTTTCCCTCTGCCCTATTTGTGTGAAAAGTGGCCATGAAAAAGTTATCTGGCCTACCTTGTTTAACTGTAGGTCATAACACTCCACATTTGATCGCGTGGATATACCTTGATATACTTAACCTTTCCTTGACTTTCTTTTTTAGTTTTTTTTAGTTTTCAGGTCCTATCCCACACCCAGAAGGAAGGAGTGCATGCCCAGAGAGGCCAAGAAGAATCTAGACAGACAGACCTTGTTGGGTTTCGCCACTCAGGCTATTAGCATTAGAGCATACCCTTTTGTCCAGTTCTATTTCTACACGGCTGTCCATACTTTGTTAAACCTATACATAAAAATGAACGATTTCCTCTATATCTTTGGATCTTCATTCTAAAGGCTCCCATGTATACACATTAAATACATTTGCATGCCTTTTCTCCTGTTAATCCACCTTTTGCGAGTTGATTTTTCAGTGAACTTTCAGAGGGCCGAGGATGGCCCCTACATTATTTTAAAAGCATTTGATAAACATTACAAAACTGCTTTCTAAAAAGGCTGTGCCAATGTTCTCTTGTACAGGTGTAGAAAGTGCTCATCTTCCTCATAGCTTTTCCTTATCAAGCTTTTTAAAAAATCTTTGCTAATATTATAGACAAAATGGTCTTGTATTAACTTGATTTATTATTATTATGGAGATTAATGTTTAACTTTTTATATTCCATTTGTATTTTCTCTTTTGAAAGTATTCATTCCATGTGCTTTTACACTTATTTTACTGAAAGTGGGTGTTTTCTTGTGGATTTGTTTGCTCCTTTATGTCAGGCTTTTTGACTGTTGTATTTCTTGCAAATATTTTTCCTTTTTTTTGTTTGTGTTTTTATTTTGTTGATGTCTTCTACATGCATGTCTTTCCCACGTTTATTTGTCAATGAAATGCTTTTCTCTTGCTTTTTTGTTCAGAAGTCTTTTTCTCAGCTTCAAATGTGCTAAAATATCTACATCTTCTTCTAGGTGTTGTGGTTTGAGTTTCTTTTTTTTTTTTTTTTTTTTTTTTTTTTGAGGCGGAGTCTCGCTATCACCCAGGCTGGAGTACAGTGGCCGGATCTCAGCTCACTGCAAGCTCCGCCTCCGGGTTTACGCCATTCTCCTGCCTCAGCCTCCAGAGTAGCTGAGACTACAGGCGCCGCCACCTCGCCCGGCTAGTTTTTTGTATTTTTTTTTAGTAGAGACGGGGTTTCACCGTGTTAGCCAGGATGGTCTCGATCTCCTGACCTCGTGATCCGCCCGTCTCGGCCTCCCAAAGTGCTGGGATTACAGGCTTGAGCCACCGCGCCCGGCCCCGAGTTTCTTCCATGTATTTCTTTTTTCTTTTTTTTTTTTTTAAGACAGAGTCTTGCTCTGTCACCCAGACTGGAGTGTAGTGATATGATCTGGCTCATTGAAATCTCTGCCTCCTGGATTCAAGCAATTCTCATGTCTCAGCTTCCTGAGTAGTTGGTATTACAGGTATGCATCAACACACCCAGCTAATTTTTGTATTTTTAGTAGAGTCTGGGTTTCGCCATGTTGGTCCAGCTGGTCTTGAGCTCCTGACCTCAAGTGATCCACCTGCCTTGGCCTCCCAAAGCGCTGGAATTACAGGTGTGAGCCATTGCGCTCAGCCATAATTCTTAAATTGTTGCAAGATGGTGTGCGTGTTATGTGAGGTCAGTATCCAAATCAGAGGAGTAATTTTTTTTTGCAGTTTTTTAAGATTATCGGTCTCTTTGAGACCAATGAAAACTGAACTTACAGGAAAAAACTACCTAAACATAGGCACAAAAACCTAGGTATTACCTATTTTATGATATTAGAAATTGATTACACATTCTTTTCTAAAACATTCTTTACAAGCCTATGCCCCTTTTGCTCGTTTCAATGCAAAACTTAATGCCCACTTCATGGTGAAAAGGAAATTAAACAAAAATGTCCAAGCAAAGCAAATCCTGAACTTTAATTCAGGTTATCATCAACTTTCAATGTAAAGGCTGTGAAAGCTTTGAGTGATTTTGAGGTGGCAACATTTGTGGCATGCTTGATATCCAGTCAGTTTTGATTTGTGTTTTGTTTTGGTTTGTTTTGGTGGCAAAAATGTTGTAAACCCTGGCTTGCATAAGGACATAATAGCACATGGAATCAAAGCTTTATAACACACTTTGCCAGGTGAGGGTAGGATTGAATCGAAAAAAAATCGAATCATTTTGAGTCCCAAATTTACTGAGGTTATTATCTTTGGCAAAGTTCACATCATTGATGTTTGTCCATATAGCTAAATTTTGGATTATAAATCCACGTTTCAACCTTAAGATTATGTTGATCAGAAGTAACCTTTAAAATTTTGGCTCATGTTTGCTTCTGACTGCAGAGAAATTGGGAAAAGTCGAATCACTCTTAGCTCCAAATTGCAGATCTTTCTTTGGTGTTAGCAGGTTCTCCTAGTGGCTAATCTGTTATGCAACGGGGACACATTGTTCTTCAGCAGCATACATAGTGGTGACTGCAGGACTTTAACCAAAAGATAGGGCGGAAATTATTGCCCAAGTAGGCTATAATGGGCTTTCTTTTTTTTTATTATTATTTAAAAGTAAAGTTTGATCATGCATTTCAAGACTTGGTTTGTGGAAATTCATCAAATTTCTATTTAGAAAGCAAAAAACTGCTCTCATTCTGTTCCCATTGCTTGAGAAAAATTCCTGAAATAATAATTCAGCCTCCAGCCTAATGAAGTTGGTGCTCCTGGCAGCATTAGGCAAGCCTTCTTTCAGAATCGGTGGCAGGACATTTGGCACCCCTGCCTGCTGATATAGAAATCGCCCAGTCACATTGACGTCTGGTGTGTCTTTTCCAAAGCAGCAAAAACAAATGGACAGCCAAATGTCAGAGACACCCGATCTGTGCCCAGAGATCTGAAACTTTTTTTCCAGAAATGGAAATACCACTTTTGAGATGATGGTAGTTTTTGAAAATTTGAAGAGGCTCATGAAATAGGAATGCCAGTAACGGATGAAAAACAGTTGTCTGTGCTGAGAGCATCAGAAGCTTTATTAGCTGTATACTTACAAATTCTCTTAGGACTGCTTCAAAATATTAAAATGTTAGAGGAAATAGCAGTTCTGGAGTGGGTGACATTATTTACAATAGGAGCTCCTTCAACTCCAGTTTTTCTTCTTTCCAAGCCACAGACCATGTTTGCCATTTCTAGGGGACATGACTTCTCTAAGCTCTTTCCAATTCTGTGTAGTTTTTCTGCTTTTCAACTCCATAGGCAGCCTATAGGTTGTTTGAAGACATTTCGTAAGGTTGGTTGACAAGCAGGAAAACCAAAGGATTAAAATTTTACAAGTTTCTTTTTAATTATTTTATCTTTAATTAAACAATGTAAAACATAAGCAGACCAGGCGTGGTGGCTCATGCCTATAATCCCAGCACTATGGGAGGCTGAGGAGAGAAGATTGCTTGAGCCCAGGAGCTTGAGACCAGCCTGGGCAACAAAGCAAAACCCTGTCTCTACAAAAAATACAAAAATTAGCTGGGTGTGTTGGCACACACCTGTAGTCCCAGCTACTCAGGAGGCTGAGGCAGGAGGATCGCTTGAGCCTGCAGTGAGTTGTGATCATGCCCCTGCACTCTGGCCTGGGCAACAGAGCAAGATCCTGTTTCAGGAAAAAAAAAAAAAAAAAAAAGCAAATCTCCTGATCATAATGGTAGAATTTTTTTAAATCATCAATGGGAAACACTTTTAGATGTCATGACAGTGGTAACAACTCAGTATTAAAAATCTTAAAAATGTAATATGTCATTATAAAGACTTTTCCCCCACTATCAATATCATTTCAAGAAGAAAGTTAAAGGAAAAACAAATCTTTTCACCTCAGTGTTACAGATGTCATGAAGCCAAATAAAGCATGATGGTCCATGAACTAAATGTTAACCTCTGATCTGAAATGGATACTTCAAGAAAAAAATAAATAAATAAAATGATACTTCATTCCACATACTAATAAGAGAACTCAGACTGATTATTGAATAATATTTCTCTTTTTGCTGACTTATGGCACTATTTTAGGTTTTAAGTTCTTATGAGTACTGTGATCTGTCTTGGGGCCCCCTGTTTGAGCCCACTGACTTATGTGTTCTCATGCTGGCATCTGACTATTGTAATCATTGTCTTTTTCGAATATATTTAAATATCTAGCAGAAATGGTTATCAGCCTCTCCTTCATTATATTGTCTTTATAAAATTTTCTTGACAAGTCTCACTTTTTAATTTTTCTTGGTGAACTCTAGAATTATTTTGTTAAATTAAAAGAAAAGCTTCTCATAAATTATACTGAGTGAGATTAAGCCTGTAATTTAATCTGGCAACAATGTACATATTCATGTTTTTCACTTGGACACTTAAAGTTGTCCCCCAGCTTACTGATGCTCTTTTTTTTTTTTTTTTTTGAGACGGAGTCTCGCTCCGTGGCCCGGGCTGGAGTGCAGTGGCCGGATCTCAGCTCACTGCAAGCTCCGCCTCCCGGGTTTACGCCATTCTCCTGCCTCAGCCTCCCGAGTAGCTGGGACTACAGGTGCCAGCCACCTCGCCTGGCTAGCTTTTTGTATTTTTTAGTAGAGACGGGGTTTCACCGTGTTAGCCAGGATGGTCTCGAACTCCTGACCTCGTGATCCGCCCATCTCGGCCTCCCAAAGTGCTGGGATTACAGGCTTGAGCCACCGCGCCCGGCCACTGATGCTCTTTTTATTTTCTCGTTATTTCATTTTACCTGGTTCATTTTGCTATAATAGTACTCACCAGTAGACAATAAACTAATGTCTACAGCATCTTGAACAGAAAGAATTTAACAAGAATTCTGTATATTATTAATATTATTTATGTTTGAATATAATATGTTGAATGTATTTATGTTTGAATGTTAGAATATTAATATTATTTATGTTTGAACGTAATTATTTATGTTTGAGTTCTTTCATATGAAAGGATGTATTCTGTGGGGAATCGTGCAAATGGTGATTTTTTTTCTTTGACCCATGTATTTAGCAGTGCGTTGTTTAGTTTCCAAATTTTGGGTTTTTCCCTAGTTATATTATTGATTTCTAGTTTATTTCAGTTGTGGTTTTGAGGACCACAAATAATTGAAATGCTTTTTATTATTTCAATTATTATTACTTTTTTTTTTTTTTAACAGAGACAAGGTCTCAATTTGTCACCCAGGCTAGAGTGCAGTGTTGCAATCATAGCTCATTGCAACTTCTGCCTCCTGGGCTGAAGCAGTCCTTCCACCCCAGCCTCCCAAGTAGCTGGCACTACAGGCGTGGACTGCTACACCCAGCTAATGTTTACATTTTTATTTTGTAGAGGCAGGGTCTCACTATGTTGCCTCAGCTGGTCTCAAACTCCTGGGCTCAAGCAATCCTCCTGCCTCAGCCTCCCAAAACGCTGGGATTACAGGTGTGAGCCATCGCTCCTGGACTAATTCTTTTAAATTTGAGACTTGGCCTAGCAGATGGTCTTTCTTGTTGTCCATATCAGGTGTAATTGAAAACAATGTGTATTCTGTAGTTGTTAAGTATAGTGTTAGGTTTTTCTTTATGATCCAGTCTGTAATGTTTTATTTTAGTAGATGAGTTTATACATATTTTTAAGTATTTTTATTTCTATTCTTACTTTTGTCATGGTTTTGTTACATTTACTTTTTGTCTTTGACCTTTTATTTAGTAGTTCTTTAATATTTAGAAAAATTTATATTTTATCCTACTGTTCATCGTTATACAAATATCTTTATATAATTCCTTAGTCCCTTTTTTCTTACTTAGGTTCCACTGTTTGGTTTGTCACCTTTAAATGACATCTTCAGCTTCCACTTATTACCCGTAAGGAAGTCAAGCAACTTATGCAACTTTATTCATTCTCTTCCAGTTTTGCGATTTAAGTAGTATTATTCCTACTTTATCAGAGCATGTAATATGTAATACTGTTCTCTCTTTATCCACAATTTTGTTTTAGTTTTAGGTCTACAATAATATATTCAATACTGACCACCCATCCACTTCTAAAGTATTCGCAATTATCTCTTACTTGGAGGAATTCATCCTTGAATAGATTTCCCAGGATTCTTTGAATTCTTGCATGTTTATTAAAACATTTTGTACAACCTTGATAATGGAACACCAGCTCAACCAGTTAAAATAAAACCTTTGTCCCACACTTTCTTGCTTTGAGTTTCTTGAAAATGTTACCCTAATCTTTACTTGTTTTCTATGTTACTGTTGATAAGTCTAATATCAGCCCGATTTTATTCCTTTGCAAGTGACTTTGTGTTTTTTGTCTGAGCACCCAGATTTTTTATCACTATTATTATAGTTATTATTTAAAATCTAAGAATTTTTCCAGATGTGTCACAAAGGTGACCCTACTGTGTCAGTTTTCTCAGAAACAAAGTGAGTTATTTCACTTTGTATATTCAGATCTTCTTTTATTTCAGAGTTTTTAAAAATTGCAGTTTTAAATATTATATTCCACTGTTTTGTTTTTCTTCTTCAGGAACTCCCAATTATAGGTATTATTGAATCTTCTTTACATAAATTTTGTTTCTGTCAATTTCTCTCATATCCTCTTTGCCTCTTTATTTTTTCTTTATTTTGAATTAATTATCTCTCTCTTAATTTCTATTCTCTACATGCTTTCACATAAAGAATGTCATGTATAATGTCATTTCTAAGATTTTGTCTTTTTTTTCCCAGTTCCTTTCCTTTAAAAAGTGTAATGTCTGAGTTTTACAATTTCTGAATCATAGTTGTTGTTTCTTTAATATTGGCAGTTGCTGATTTCGTTATATTTAATTCATGTTGAAATAGCCTGTAACAGTTTTCCTCTGCCTTATGACTGTTTTTCCATAGCAGGCGAATGTTTTCATTTGCCAAATTTTTGAATTCTAATTTTCTACTTTTTTTTTAAACTCATATGGTAACTTTGCATACATGCTGAGTTCTTTTTGGTTTTGTTCGTGTTTATGTATGTTGGCTTTTCCTGGATCTACGATAGCAGGCAATCCATAGGGGTGGGATTTGGACAATTTCATTTACTTCAGGTGCTTCAAGAGCACTGTCTATTGCTACAGTGAAGTGCAGTTTCTTTGCTAAATGTAGCCCCTTTCTTTTTTGGTCTACCTTCTCACGATTCTCTGATACTGTGTTGTTGTAATAGAACCCTGATCTTTGGCCATGTCCTTCTTTCCCTTTACCACCCGTCTTCCAAAGAACACTTGTTCTTCAGCTGCTCCTCTCTCAGCATCGGTACCTGCCCAAGGCAGCCACTCTTGTCCTGCACACTTCCTTATCCAAGCCACTTCCTTGGACTCCCTTTTGACTCCCCACTAGCCAGTGCTTTGATCTGTCAGGTATGAGACCTCTATCAACATTTCATCCCTTGGGTGCCGCCTTCTCTTTCTGGAGTTTACCTTATCAGACATGATTTGAGTCCTTTCCCCTTGATATGGTTTGGCTGTGTCCCCACCCAAATCTCATCTTGAATCCCCATGTGTTATGGGAGGCACCCAGTGGGAGGTAATTGAATCATGGGGCAGGTCTTTCCCATGCTGTTCTCATGATAGTGAATAGGTCTCACAAGATCTGATGGTAATATAAGGGGGAATTTCCGTGCACAAGCTCTCGTTTTGCCTGCCGCCATCTATGTAAAACGTGACTTGCTCCTCCTTGCTTTCCACCATGACTGTGAGGCCTCCCCAGCCATGTGATTCTGTAAGTCCAAATAAACCTCTTTCTTTGGTAAATTGCCCAGTCTTGGGTATGTCTTTATCAGCAGCATGAAAACAGACTAATACAGTAAATTGGTCCAGTAGAGTGGGGCACTGATGAAAAATTACCTGAAAATGTGGAAGCGGCTTTGGAACTGGGTAATAGAGGTTGGAACAGTTTGGGGGGTTCAGAATAAGACAGGAAAATGTGGGAAAGTTTAGAACCTCCTAGAGATTTGTTGAATGGCTTTGCCCAAAATGCTGATAGCAATATGGACAATAAAGTCCAGACTGAGGTGGTCTCAGACGGAGATGAGAGATGAGGAACTTTTTGGGAACTGGAGCAAAGGTGACTCTTGCTATGTTTTAACAAAGAGACTGGTGACATTTTGCCCCTGCCCTAGAGATTTGTGGAACTTTGAATTTGAGAGAGATGATTTAGGGTATCTGGCAGAAGAAATTTCTAAGCAGCAAAGCATTCAAGAGGTTACGTGGGTTCAGTTAAAGGCATTCAGTTTTATAAGGGAAGCAGAGCATGAAAGTTTGGATAATTTGCAGCCTGACAATGTAATGGAAAAGAAAATTCCATTTTCTGAGGAGAAATTCAAGCAGGCTGCAGAAATTTGCATAAGTAATCAGGAGCCAAATGTTGATTCCCAAGACAATGGGAAAAATGTCTCCAGGGCATGTCAGAGGTCTTCATGGCAGCCCCTCCTATAACAGCACTGGAGGCCTAGGAGCAAAAAGTGGTTTCAGGGGCCAGGCCTAGGGTACCTGTGCTGTGTACAGCCTAGGGACTTGGTGCCCTGTGTCCCAGCCACTCCAGCCATGGCTGAAAGGGGCCAATGTAGAGCTTGGGCCATGGTTTCAGAGGGTGCAAGCCGCAAGCCTTGGCAGCTTGCACGTGGTGTTGAGCCTGCTAGTGCACAGAAGTCAAGAATTGGGGTTTGGGAACCTCTGCCTATATTTCAGAAGATGTGTGGAAATGCCTGGATGCCCAGGCAGAAGTTTGCTGCAGGGGTGGGGTCCTCATGGAGAACCTCTGCTAGGGCAGGGCGGAAGGGAAATGTGGGGCCAGAACCCCTAGACAAAGTCCCTGCTGGGATACCCCCAGTGGAGCTGTGAGAAGAGGGCCACCATCCTCCAGACCCAGAATGATAGACCCATGACAGCTTGCACAATGCACCTGGAAAAGCCATACTCAATGCCAGTCCGTGAAAGCAGCCAGGAGGGAGGTTGTACCCTGCAAAGCCACAGGGGCAGAGCTACCCAAGACCATGGGAACCCACCTCTTGCATCAGCGTGACCTGGATGTGAGACATGGAGTCAAAGGAGATCATTTTGGAGCTTTAAGATTTGACTGCCCCACTGGATTTCGGACTTGCATGGGCCCTGTAGCCCCTTTGTTTTGGCCAATTTCTCCCATTTGGAATGGTTCTATTTACCCAATGTCTGTTTCCTCCTTGTATTTAGGAAATAACTAGCTTGCTTTTGATTTTACAGGCTCATAGGCATAAGGGACTTGCCTTGCCTCAGATGATACTTTGGAATGTGGACTTTTGAGTTAATGCTGAAATGAGTTAAGAGTTTGGGGGACTGTTGGGAAGGCGTGATTGGTTTTGAAATAGGAGGACATGAGATTTGGGAGGGGCCGGGGGTGGAATGATATGGTTTGGCTCTCTGTCCCCACCAGATATCATCTTGAACTGTACTCCCATAATTCTCATGTGTTGTGGGAGGGACCCGGTGGCGGGTAATTGAATCATGGGGCAGTTTCCTCCATACTGTTCTCATGGTACTGAATAAGTCTCATGAGATCTGATAGTTTTATCAGAGATTTCTCCTTTTGCATCTTCCTCATTCTCTCTTTGCCTGCTGCCATCCATGTAAGATGGGACTTGCTCATCCTTGCCTTCCACCATGATTGTGAGGCTTCCCCAGCCATGTGTAACTGTAGTCCAATTAATCCTGTTTATTTTGTAAATTGTCCAGTCTCAGGGATGTCTTTATCAACAGCGTGAAAATGTCCAGTCTCAGGGATGTCTTTATCAACAGCGTGAAAATACACCCCTCTTGTACCTCCTCACCCTCTTTTGCATAGTTCTGGCCTGACTCTGCCCTTGGATGGGTACCAGCCCTGACCGTTCAGGTCTCAGAGTGTTGTTTCCTCACTTCCTCCAGGATGTAAATAGGCCCTGTCTCCTGCTTGTGTCAGGCTTATGCTTTGGTTAATTTTACTTTCTTTCTTTATCAATATGGTTTTTAAAGAGAGTGTATGAAGGGATTTAAAATTTAGATGGCCACCATTATTCTATGAAAATCTAGAAATTCACATGTTCTTAGGATTTTGTTCCACTTTAAGAAAAACGGCACTAGAAACTATAGATAAAACATTATACATATGGCTTATGAAGTAAAGATGATAGGAACAACAACCAGTAGCCCTGCATGCAAAGACTACAAAGTGACTATCTATCTGTATTTTTATTATTATTATTATTATTATACTTTTAAGTTCTAGGGTACATGTGCACGACGTGCAGGTTTGTTACATATGTATACATGTGCTGTGTTGGTGTCCTGCACCCATTAACTCGTCATTTACAATAGGTATTTCTCTTAATGCTATCCCTCCCCTATCCCCCTACCCCACGACAGGCCCCATTGTGTGATGTTCCCCACCCCGTGTCCAAATGTTCTCATTGTTCATTTCCCACCTATGAGAGAGAACATGTGGTGTTTGGTTTTCTGTCCTTGCAATAGTTTGCTCAGAATGATGGTTTCCAGCTTCATCCATATACCTACAAAGGACATGAACTCATCCTTTTTATGGCTGCATAGTATTCCATGGTATATAGGTGCCACATTTTCTTAATCCAATCTCTCATTGATGGACATTTGGGTTGATTCCATGTCTCTGCTATTGTGAATAGCGCCACAATAAACACGTGTGCATGTGTCTTTATAGTAGCATGATTTATAATCCTTTAGGTATATACCCAGTAATGGGATCGCTGGGTCAAATGGTATTTCTAGTTCTAGATCCTGGAGGAATCACCACACTGTCTTCCACAATGGTTGAACTAGTTTACACCCCCACCAACAATGTAAAAGTGTTCCCATTTCTCCACATCCTCTCCAGCACCTGTTGTTTCCTGACTTTTTAATGATCGCCAGTCTAACTGGTGTAAGATGGTATCTCACTGTGGTTTTGATTTGCATTCTCTGATGACCAGTGATGATGAGCATTTTTTCATGTGTCTGTTGGCTGCATAAATGTCTTCTGAGAAGTGCCTGTTCATATCCCTTGCCTACTTATTGATGAGGTTATCTGATTTTTTCTTGTAAATTTATTTAAGTTCTTTGTAGATTCTGGATATTAGCCCTTTGTCAGATGGGTAGGTTGCAAAAATTTTCTCCCATTCTGTAGGTTG
Source organism: Trachypithecus francoisi (assembly GCF_009764315.1). NCBI lineage: Eukaryota > Metazoa > Chordata > Mammalia > Primates > Cercopithecidae > Trachypithecus > Trachypithecus francoisi. The sequence goes on along the minus strand of NW_022681465.1, from coordinate 109,485,010 downwards.
CCTGTTCACTCTGATGGTAGTTTCTTTTGCTGTGCAGAAGCTCTTTAGTTTAATTAGATCCCATTTGTCTGTTTTGGCTTTTGTTGCCATTGCTTTTGGTGTTTTAGTCATGAAGTCCTTGCCCATTGCCTATGTCCTGAATGGTATTGCCTTGGTTTTCTTCTAGGGTTTTTATGGTTTTAGGTCTAACATTTAAGTCTTTAATCCATCTTGAATTAATTTTTGTATAAGGTATAAGGAAGAGATGCACTTTCAGCTTTCTACATATGGCTAGCCAGTTTTCCCAGCACCATTTATTAAATAGGGAATACTTTCCTCATTTCTTGTTTTTGTCAGGTTCGTCAAAAATCAGAAGATTGGATTTCTGAGGCCTCTGTTCTGTTCCATTGGTCTATATCTCTATTTTGGTACCAGTACCATGCTGTTTTGGTTACTGTAGCCTTGTAGTATAGTTTGAAATCAGGTAGCGTGATGCCTCCAGCTTTGTTCTTTTCGCTTAGGATTGTCTTGGCAACGTGGGCTCTTTTTTGGTTCCATATGAACTTTAAAGTAGTTTTTTCCAGTTCTGTGAAGAACGTCTTTGGTAGCTTGATGGGGATGGCATTGAATCTATAAATTATCTTGGGCAGTATGGCCATTGTCATGATATTGATTCTTCCTATCCATGAGCATAGAATGTTCTTCCATTTGTTTGTGTCCTGTTTTATTTTGTTGAGCAGTGGTTTGTAGTTCTCCTTGAAGAGGTCCTTCACATCCCTCGTAAGTTGAATTCCTAGGTGTTTTATTCTCTTTGAAGCAATTGTGAATGGGAGTTCACTCATGACTTGGTTCTCTATTTGTCTGTTATTGGTGCATAGGAATGCTTGTGATTTTTACACATTGATTTTGTATCCTGAGACTTTGCTGAAGTTGCTTATCAGCTTAAGGAGATTTTGGGCTGAGACGAGGTTTTCTACATATACAATCGTGTCATCTGCAAACAGGGACTTCCTCTTTTCCTGATTGAATATCCTTTATTTCTTTCTCCTGCCTGATTGCCCTGGCCAGATCTTCCAACACTATGTTGAATAGGAGTGGTGAGAGAGGGCATCCCTGTGTTGTGCCAGTTTTCAAAGGGAGTGCTTCCAGTTTTTGCCCATTCAGTATGATATTGGCTGTGGGTTTGTCATAAATAGCTCTTATTATTTTGAGATACGTCCCATCAATACCTAGTTTATTGAGAATTTTTAGCATGAAGGACTGTTGAATTTTGTTGAAGGCCTTTTCTGCATCTGTTAATATAATCATGTGGTTTTTGTCTTTGGTTCTGTTTATATGATGGATTACGTTTATTGATTTGCATATGTTGAACCAGTCTTACATCCCAGGGATGAAGCCAACTTGATCTTGGTGGATAAGCTTTTTTATGTGCTGCTGGATTCGGTTTGCCAGTATTTTATTGAGGATTTTTGCATCGATGTTCATCAGGGATATTGGTCTAAAATTCTCTTTTTTTGTTGTGTCTCTGCCAGGCTTTGGTATCAGGATGATGCTGGCCTCATAAAATGAGTTAGGGAGGATTCCCTGTTTTTCTATTGATTGGAATAGTTTCAGAAGCAGTGATACCAGCTCCTCTTTGTACCTCTGGTAGAATTCGGCTGTGAATCCGTCTGGTCCTGGACTGTTTTTGATTGGTAGGCTATTAATTATTGCCTCAATTTCAGAGCCTGTTATTGGTCTATTCCAGGATTCAACTTCTTCCTGGTGTAGTCTTGGGAGGGTGTATGTGTCCAGGAATTTATCCATTTCTTCTAGATTTTCTAGTTTATTTGTGTAGAAGTGTTTATAGTATTCTCTGATGGTAGTTTGTATTTCTGTGGGGTCGGTGGTGATATCCCCTTTATCATTTTTTATTGCGTCTATTTGATTCTTCTCTCTTTTCTTCTTTATTAGTCTTGCTAGCGGTCTATCAATTTTGTTGATCTTTTCAAAAAGCCAGCCTCTAGGCCGGGCGTGGTGACTCACGCCTGTAATTCCAGCACTTTGGGAGGCTGAGGCAGGCAGATCACAAGGTCAGGAGATCGAGACCATCCTGGCTAACATGGTGAAACTTCGTCTCTACTAAAATAAAAAATAAAAAATAAATAAAAAAAATTAGCCGGGCGTGGTGGCAGGCACCTGTAGTCCCAGCTATGGCGGGAACCCGGGAGGCGGAGCTTGCAATGAACCGAGATCACACCACTGCCCTCCAGCTTGGGCAGCAGAGACTCTGTCTCAAAAGAAAAAAAAAAGAAAAAAACACAACAACAACAAAAAAACAGCTCCTGGAGTCATTGATTTTTTGAAGGGTTTTTTTGTGTGTGTGTCTCTATGTCCTTCAGTTCTGCTCTGATCTTAGTTATTTCTTGCCTTCTGCTATGTGTTTGCCCTTGCTTCTCTAGTTCTTTTAATTGTGATGTTAGGGTGTCGATTTTAGATCTTTCCTGCTTTTTCTTGTGGGCATTTAGTACTATAAATTTCCCTCTACACACTGCTTTAAATGTGTCCCAGAGATCCTGGTATGTTGTGTCTTTGTTCTCATTGGTTTCAAATAACATCTTTATTTCTGCCTTCATTTCGTTATTTACCCTGTAGTCATTCAGGAGCAGGTTGTTCAGTTTCCATGTAGTTGTGCGGTTTTGAGAGAGTTTCTTAATCCTGAGTTCTAATTTAATTGCACTGTGGTCTGAGAGACAGTTTATTATAATTTCTGTTCTTTTACATTTCATAAAGCAAGTCCTTAGAGACCTACAAAGAGACTTAGACTCCCACACAATAATAATGGGAGACTTTAACACCCCGCTGTCAACATTAGACAGAACAAACGAGACAGAAGGTTAACAAGGATATCCAGGAATTGAACTCAGCTCTGCTGCAAGTGGACCTAATAGACATCTACAGAACTCTCCACCCCAAATCAACAGAATATACATTCTTCTCAGCACCATGTCACACTTATTCCAAAATTGACCACATAGTTGGAACTATCTATGTTTTTAAGTTCAAACTAAATGTTTAAGGAATGCTATATTATTTAATTCCGTAATTTCCTCAACCTTTTGGATAAAAGGGCTTCTATCCTACAGTCACAGTGTGGAGCGCTCTGAGGTTGTTTCAGATTGTTTTGTTAGGTGGTTTCACGTTCCAGGAAGCTACATGTTATGCCTGATCTCTTCTGTGTTAGTCTGCTGCTTGCCGCAGGGGTGGACATAGAGAGGAAAGCAGCCAGTGTTCGGGGTGAGAGGAGGCATGATGATGCCTCTCTAAGGAGAGTTCATGGAAGATCATCACTCATTTTTTTTTGGTTAGCGTAGCCCCTGAGTGCCATCATTTGATGGAGGCAAAGCAAATCCCTCTTCTTCTATTTTCTTTGGGATCATGTTTTGATTCTTGTGGCAGAATCCAAGAATATGTTGTTCATCTCTTCAGCGTTGGCATTAGTGAAAATCCCCTTGGGACTTTGGCATCTGGTCTTCTCTTTAGTTTCCAACGCTGTTGCCAATTTTCATCTTTTTGTAATTCTTTGTGGATATTAAAATGGAAATTGGAAGAAAGGCATATTAGTCCCTGAAGTTTATCCTGACATTAACCCAGAAGTCCTACCAATTATTTTTCAGTAATGAATAGGAAAATATTATATTAAGGGTATGATTCAGTGATTTTTGATATTACTTTTTTCTTGAGTAGACTACTTAAAAAACTTAATAAGCCTTCTTAATAAAAATCTACATGAAAAGTATCTTTCCATATATAACTCTAGACCCAGTGAATTCAACTTATCAATTTCCTCACTGAATTTCATCAACATTTTCTAATTTCCATGCCTATACTCTTAATTTATGGTAATACTTGCATGTTGAAATGGCTTTTCAAGAAGCATGGGATTTACACAAACCAAATGTCACCTGCCCCCCATACACACACACCCTTAACAAAGAAAATAAGTCCTGTAAGGAGTTTCACTGGGATAGTGGTTAAAAATGGGTACTCTTTGATTAGATCTGGTTTAAATCCTGTCTCCTCCGTTAATTACTTGTGTGATCTTTAAGCGTTGATTTCCTTGTGTAAAATGTAGTAATAGTTACATTTATCTGTAACAAATGTAACAAATAACAGCCTATCCTGTAGACACCTATGTGAGGATTTAGTGAGTGTGTTTGAAACATTTAGCACCATGCCTGGAACATTGTAAGAACTCAGTAGCTGGGAGTGAAGATGATAACAATGATGATGGTGCTTACAAAGGGTTAACAGGTTGGACATTACCCTGTGGATGTCTTGGTCAGTGTTTTCATTAGTAACTGGGGTGTTTTTTTTTTTTTCTTCAAAATTTCTTCTCAGAAAGTATTGTCATTGCTATTTCTAAAAATTTGATACTGCCTTTCAGGGTGTGTCTTTTATGACAGATGGTCAGCAGTTAGTGGTAAAAGAAGTATGGAATGTAATAGCATTTCATTTATTTGTGGGAAATGTTTTGTTGCCCCACCCTTCAACTAGTAGGAAAATGAAAATCAAAAACTGGAAACTATTTATAAATGGACAGTGCTGTGATCTCAGTGTCTGAAACTGTAGACTTTTAGAAAATATTTATAGCATATTGGAAACTGGTCACTGGTCAGTGGCTGTCTCCTTGCCCTGTTTTTGTAAGTAAAAATACTCTAGAAAATGTGAAATGTGGGATAAATTTAAACAGAATACTGAAAATATCATCAGAGACAATGATATAAGACTTTATAAGTTTTCAAGAGAAGAGGGTGAAAAAAATGATGAACTTTTATTAATAGAAGCATTTGCAGTTAATAGAGATATTTGTTTATGGAGCCTTAAAAATAAACCAAATGAATGGTAACACTATACATTCAAGGAGACACGGAGGCCATGTGTACATTTCACTGCGCGGAGGATTTAGCATAGTGGTTACAGAAGGGATTTGGGGGTCAGTCTGCCTGAGTGTCAAACCCAGCCCTATTACCTGATTGTGTAAGTGACTTCATCGTGCCATGCCAAACTTGTCTCTACCTCACAGTGCTGAGGGTTGAATGAAATGATACATGTATGAAAACATACAAGCATTTCAGATGGTGTGTTGCACATAAAAAAATGTTCTATCAATACAAGCTACTGTTATCCAAACTAGCCTGGCCAAAACAAACGAAACCCCAAAATAACTAGTTTGGTTGTTATAGGCATGGGTAAAACATGCCAGCTTCACCGGTTTAGAGGCAGGTCTTCATCACTAAGTGGCAAGTGGTAAACAAGATAGTTCTGTTATTTTCTTCACATAGGTCTTTGTCTACTTATTGCCATAGCTAGCCATTAATATGTGCTGGGATGGGGGTAAACATTGTATGGTGGCAATCCTTGAACCGTCCCATGGGTGCCTACCTTAAAGAAGCTAATTAGAGAGCTCTGCTTTGTTCCTATCAGCCTGGAGCCCAAGTATTTGCTGTCATAAAAACACCCATTACCTTGGTTCACCTAAAACCAGGACATTTCATAAACTTGTGTGATTATTGTAAAACCATTTATCATTAACACCATCAGTCATTATTTAGAGATTTTTAAGTCACAAATGAAATCAACAGTCTAATAAAGACAGTGTTGCTCATGCAGCTAAACGATACCATCTGCCAAAACCAAAAAATAAGGAAAATACCTAGATAACAGATTGCAATATATATATTTTTAATAATGAGTAGACTGTGTGACTTGACTATATTGACACTGATATTTTTCTAAAAAGAGACTCTCGTATTGAGAGAATATCATAAAGTGTCTTAGAAATTAAAGTTATATCTACCCCAGTGTGTTTCATAAAGGGAGCCCTTGCCAGCAAGAAGAATAGGTAGGAATATTAATGTTTCATTTTATGTTCATATTATTCTTGTGTCTATGTCCCAGGTCATAGTCTTTGTGGTTATATTATTTCCATATCTGCAGAATCCGGATCTATGCTTTACAGTAAAAGGGGTTTTGTTGCCTCATGCAATTCTCATAACAACTCTATAAGATAGGTACTTCTATCTAGATTCTGCTAATGAGAAAAACAACACTCAAGTTTATACAGCCAGTAATTGCTGGAGTTGGGATGCACATCCTGAAAGGCTTTGCTCCCAAAGACAGTGCTATACTTCTTATGAGAGAGTGATGTCTTCAGAAATTGGTCAGGAGGAAAGTTCATTTTCTGATGATTGTATGGAAATGAAACTTTGGAACTGTATGATGTACAGAAGAATCCTGGAATACTATAGTATTGTAGCATTACCTAAAAATGAATACGTGTGTGTGTGTGTGTGTGTGTGTGTGTGTGTGTGTGTAGAGAGAGACATATAGAAGATAGAAGCTAACACATGATGATAGTATAGCAATAATCAACCTCACAACCATTTTATGGTTCTGATAGGGCCACTATTTATTCTGCAAGATCACAAGCGATCCCAAGAGTTGATATTGCTGAAACTGTGTTATGAACATACAACATATACCTTTTCTCCAGACCACTTTGGTATACACACCTTTGTGGAAGAAATTGTGTCATTGTGATAAAGCTTTGTGTTCAAGGTACTAATATTCCTATATGGCATATATTAAGATATTGATTATAGGAAGTTATCAACAGATTTCTTAAGATACTTTCTGGGAGACCAGGACTTTTCTTCAAGGGGAAGCCATTATCATTATATGTGGACTTCTTACCTAACTGTCCTAAAAGCTAAACACCCATCTTTTGCTCTATAGAAAAAAACCAAGAATTTGGAACATGTAATCACATATGGTGACCTCTATAACAAGGCCAGAGAGCAACGATACTTAATCTTAGATGTGTGTTAAAATCAGATTGCATTTTTGATGAGGGTGCCAAGGTAGTTTCATTGGGAAAAAATAGTCCTTTCAAAAACGGTGCTGGGATAACTGGCTATCCACATGCAGAAGAATGAAGTTGAAGAAGCATGACATCAGCAAGATGGTGGACTAGAAGACCCTAGTGCTCCTCTCCCTCAAAAAGACAGACAGAACAATGAATAAACAACTTCATTTTAACGAAAATAACTGAGGAGGAGCACAGCAGTGCACAAGAGAAGTAACAGATACCCTGGTGAGCACAGAAACTTGGGATGGCCACATAGAGAATGGGAAGAAATGCCAGGCCTCCATTACCCTAACGCCAACTGGAAGCAACTGGGAATGGACTAGGAGGAATGTCTCCCTACTGCAAGGAGGTCAACAAAAGGATCCCAGCAGCCGCATTAACACCGTGGATACCTAGAGACCTGAGCACTGGGGTCCCCTGCAGTCCTCACACGCACTAAGCCTAGCTGAGGGAGCTGCCTGAAGTCCACATGTCTGTGCTCCCCCCAGAGAAGGAGCCGACACTATGACCCACACCCTGTGGCCCACATAGCTCCCGTGCTATGCCATCTTGGACTTGGAACTATGGCTGGGTGTGTCTTGCCCTGGGGGCAAGTATGCATGGCTCTCTTAGCTGAGGCTAAGCCACTGATGAACTGCCCCAGCCCAATGGCCTGACATCTCCAAGTTGAGCAACTGTTTTGTGCTTCCCTGTGGGGCCAAGCAGAGGCGGAGCTGCTGCACCCCCCACCACCCTTTCCTCCTCGGGCCAGAGCTGAAGCAGTGTCCTGATTCCTGGGAAAACAGTACTTTGACTGCTCAGAGAAATCATGCCCCTCCAGTGCCTAAGTCAAAGCGGCATGCTGCATCCTAGGGAAATGGTGCCTGGTCCACTCAGAACAGTCATACCTCCTGGACTCAAGCTGAAATCACACATTACTCTCTGGGGAATTGGTGCCCTGGCTGAGCTGAATAGCTATAAATCCCAGGGCTGCGCTGACGTGGTATCCTTTGTCCCAGGGAAACCGAGCAGTGGCTGAGCTGAGACACCCCATCCTGCAGGCCAAACAACTCTAGTGTCCTTCCTTCCTGGGGCTGTACTAGCCTCGTGAAGTCTGAGCTGCTGAGACACCCCTCTCTCTGGCGAGTGGAGTCATTGCTGTGCTGCTCCTTGTCTTCCAGGGCCCAAATAACAACTGTGTTCTGTCATTCTAGGGTACAGCATATTTCTCTGCAGAAACCTGACAAGCCGGGAGGGAAGTGGATGACATATTCAAAGTACCAAAGGAAAAAAATGGTCCGCTAAGAATGGGATGCCCAGAAAATCTACCCTTCAGAAATGAGGGAGAAAGAAAGTCTCCCAGACAAACAAAAACTGAAGGAATTCATCATCACTAGACTAGCTTTACAAAAAACACTCAAGTGAGTCCTATATCTGGAAGAGAAAAGATGATAATCATTCTCATGAAAACATACACAAGAGTAAAACTCACTGGTAGAGCAGATGCATAAAGGAGAAAGAGAAAAGACTAAAACCTTGTTACTACAGAAAGCCACCAAACTGCAATGATCTCAAATATCTTTCCTGACCACAATGAAACCAATAACAAGAGGAACTTTTGAAACTGTGCAAACACATGGAAATGGAAATTAAACATGTTCCTGAATGGTCAATGGGTCAATAAAGAAATTAAGAAGGAAAATTTTAAAGGTCTTAAAACAAATGAAAATAGAAATACAGCATATCAAAACCCTATGGGATACAGCAAAAGCAGTGTTAAAAGGAAAATGTATAGCAATAGATGCCTACATCCAAAAACTAGAAAGATTTCCAATAAGCAGCCTAGCAATGCATCTCAAGGAACTAGAAAAGCAAGAACAAGCCAAATCCAAAATTAGTAGAAGGAAAGAAATAATGATGAAAACAGAAATAAACAAAATTCACACTAAAAAAAATACAAAAGATCAATGAAATGAAAAGTTGTTTTTTGGAACAAGTAATAAAACTGACAAATAACTAGCTAGATGAATCAAGAATGTAAACGGTCCAAATAAAATCACAAACAAAAAAGGAGACGTTGCAACTGATACCATAGAAATACAAGTGATCATGAGAGGCTATTATGAACAACTATATGCCAACAAATTGGAAAATCTAGTGGAAATGGATAAATTCATGTATACATACAACCTGCCAAGATTGAACCAAGAAGAAATAGGAAACTTCAATAGACCAATTATAAGTAATGAGATTGAATTTTATAATAAAAAGTCTCCCATCAAAGAAAATCCCAGGACCTGATTACTTCACTGCAGAATTCTACAAAACATTTAAAGAACTAATAACAATTCTTCTCAAACTCTTCCAGAAAATTGAAGAGAAGGTACTTCTTCTAAACTAATTCCACAAGACCAGCATTATGCTGATACCAAAACCAGACGGGGATACAACAAGAAAAGAAAACTTTAGGCCAGTATCCCCAATGAACATAGATGCACAAAGCCTCAACAGAATGCTAGCAAACTGAATCCAGCAACACATTAAAAAGATTGTTCACGGCCGGGTGTGGTGGCTCATGCCTGTAATCCTAGTGCTTTGGGAGGCCAAGGTAGGAGGAGGATCACTTGAACCCAGAAGTTCAAGACCAGCCTGGGCAACACAGGGAGATCCCATCTCTGCAAAAAATGTAAAAATTAGCCAGGCATGGTTGCGTGCTCCTATAGCCCAGGTATTAGGGAGGCTGAGATGGGAGGATGGCTTGAGTCTGGGAGATTGAGACTGCAATGAGCCATGATCAAGCCACTGCACTCCAGTCTGGGCAACAAAATGAGACCCCATCTCAAAAAATAAAAATAAATAAATAAAAATAAATTTAAAAGACCATTCACCACGATCAAGTGGAATTTATCCCAAAGTTGCAAGAATGGTTCAACATATACAAATCCATAAACATGATACATCACATCAACAGAATGAAATATAAAAACCATATGATCATCTCAATAGTTACATAAAAAGGATTTGATACAATTCAACATCCCTTCATAATCAAAACACTCAACTAATTAGGTACAGAAGGACCACACCTCAACACAATAAAGGCCATGTATCATAAGCCCATAGCAAGCATCACACTGAATGGGAAAAAGTTGCCAGCCTTTCCCCTAACATCTGAAACAAGACAACGATGCTCACTTTCACCACTTTTGTTCAACAATGTAATGGAAGTCCTAGCCAGAGCAATAAGGCAATAGAAAGAAATAAAGGGCCTCCAAATTGGAAAGGAGAATGTCAAATTGTCCCTGTTTGCAGATGATATCATCATATATATAGAAAACCCTAAAAGCTCTACCAAAAAACTCTTGCAACTGATAAACAAATTCAGTAAAGTTGTAGGATACAGAATCAACATACGGAAATCAGTGGCATTTCTATATGCCAGCAACAAACTAGCAGAAGAGAACACACAAAAAATGAAAAGATATCTTGTATTCATAGATTTGTAGACTACATATTGTGAAAATGATCTTACTACTGAAAGCAATCTACAGAGTCAATGCAATCCCTATCTAAATACCAATAACATTCTCAACAGAAGTTTAAAAATCCTCGAATTTGTATGGACCCACAAAAGACCCTATAGCCAAAGCAATCCTGAGTGAAAAGAACGAAGTTGGAGGCATCACACTGCCAGGTTTCAAAACATACTACAAAGCTATAGTAACCAATACAGCATGGTACTTGTGTAAAAACAGATTCGTATACCAATGTAACAAAATAGAGAACTTACAAATAAATTCGTGTATTTATAGCCTACTGATTCTTGACAAAGGCACCAAGAACATTTATTGAGGAAGAGAGAGTCTTTTCAATAAATGGTGCTGGGAAAATTGGATATCCATATGCATAAAAATGAAACCAAACCCCTGTCTCTTACCATATATAAAAGTCAACTCAAAATGGGTTAATGACTTAAATATAAGACGTGAAGCTATGAAACTCCTGAAAGAAAACATTGGAGAAATGCTTCAGAACATTGGTCTGGGCAAAGATTTTATGGAGAAGACCTCAAAGGCACAGGCAGCAAAAGCAAAAAGAGACAAATGGGATTATATCAAACTAAAATCTTCTGCACAGCAAAGGAAACAATCAACAGAGCAAAAAGACAGCCTACATAATGGGAGAAAACATTTGCTAACTCTTCATTCAACAAAGGATTAATATCCAGAATATATAAGGAACTGAAACAATTCAACAGAAAAACCCCCCAAATAATCCAGTTTAAAAATGGGTAAATGAGCTGAATAGACACCTCTCAAAATAAGAAATACAAATGGCTAGTAGATTTATTTTTTAAAATGTTCGACATCACTAATCATGAGAGAATGCAAATTTAAAACCACAATGAGATATCATCTCAACCCGGTTAGAATGACCATTATCAAAAAGTTAAAAAATAACAGATTCTGGCAAGGTTGTAGAGAAAGGGGAACTCTTATCCACCATTAGTGAGACTGCAAATAAATCTAGCCATTGTGGAAAACAATATGAAGGCTCCTCAAAAAACTAAAAATAGAACTACCATATAATCCAGCAATCCCATTACAGGGTATATATGCAAAGGAAATGAAATCAGTATATCAAGGAGATATGTGCACTCCCATATTTATTGCAGTACTATTCACAATACCCAAGATATAGAATCAACTTAAGAGTCCATCAGCGGGTGAATGAAGAAAATATGGTATATATACACAATGGAATACTCTTTAGCCATAAAACAAAAAGAAATCCTATCATTCACAGTAACATGGATGAAACTAAAGGTCATTATGTTAAGTGAAATAAGCCAGGCACAGAAAGATAAATACCACATGTTCTCATACATGGAAGCTAAAAAACGTTGATCTCATAGAAGTAGAGGGTGGAGTAGTGTTTTTCCTGGGGGATGGGAAGGGTAGGGGAGAGGAGAATAGCCAAAGGTTAGTTAATGGATATAAAAGTACAGTTAAATAGGAGGAATAAGTTCTAGTGCTCTATGGAACTATAGGGTGACTACAATTAACAACACTTTATTATATATTTTTGAATAGCTTCAAGAGTGAATTTTGAATGTTCTCAACACAGAGAAATGATAAATATTTGAGATTATGGTTATGCTAATTACAGACTTATTGTTACACATTGTACACATATCTTGAAATATACTGTAGCCTATAAATATGTATATTTTTGTGTCAATTAAACATAATAAAAGCAAAAAAAAGAAAATGAAGTTGGATCTCTACCTCACAGCATACACAAAAATTAACTTAAAATGGATCATAGACCTACATGTAAAAACTAAAACTATAAAACTCTTAGAATAAAACTCAGGAGTAAAGCTTTGTGAGCTTGGGTCAGACAGTAGTTTCTTAGATAAAAGCAACACAAGAGAAAATACATAAGTTGAACTACATCAAAATGCAGACTTTTATTCTCAAAATGATGTTCTCAAGGAAGGGAAAAGTCAACCCACAGAATAGGAGAAAATATTAACAAATCACGTATCTGATAAGGGACTTGCAAATAGAATATATAAAGAATTCATACCACTCAACCATAGAAAGACAGATAAAATATGAGCAAATGATCTGAATAGACATTTCTCCAAAGAAGATATATAAATGGCAAATACATACATGAAAAGATGCTCAATATCATTAATTATTAGGAAAATGCAAATCAAATCACAATGAGATATCACTTTACACCAACTAGAATGGCTACATTCAAAAAGACACATTAATAAGTGTTGTCAAAGATGTGGAGAAATTGAAACACTTATTATTCCTGGTGAGAGTGTGAAATGGTGCAGCTGCTTTGGAAAATTGGCAAGTCCTCAAAATGTTACAGAGTTACCATATGACCCAGCAATTCCACTCCTAGTTATAGACCCAAGAGATATGAAAACAATTGCCCACACAAAAACTTGTACATGAATGTTCATAGTAGGATTATTCGTAATAGCCAAATATTGAAAACAGTCCAAATATTAACCAACTAAATAGGTAAAGAAAATGTGATATCTTCAAACAATGGGATATTATTCAACCATATAAAGGAATGAAATATTTGATGCATGCTACCACATCGATGACTGTGAAAACATTACGCTAAGTGAAAGAAACCAGTCACAAAAGGGCACGTATTATATGGTTCCAGTTATATGAAATGTCCAGAATAGGCAAATCTGCAGAGACAGATTAACGATTGGCTAGGGCTCGGGAGGGGAGTGGAGTAGAAAATGAAGAATGACTGCTAATGGGTACGATATTTCTTTTGGGAGGATAAAAATGCTCTAAAATTAGACTGTTGATGATTGTGCAACCATGTGAATATACCAAAAACATTTAACTGTGCATTTTAAGTGGGTGATTGTATGGTTTTAAAATTATACTTCAATAAAGCTAAGTTTGAGTACTTTTATAAATCTTTATGCTGATGCTGAAACTCAGACCAATGAACTCAGTCTCCTGGGATTGAACCTATGCATCAATATTTTTTAAGAGTTCTCCAGGTGATTGCATTGTGCAGCCAAGATTGAGACTCATTATGTTTGAATCAGCCCTAATCCAAATAAGTTTTTAATTTAAGAGCCTCCAAAAGAGTTGAGATCCCATGTGGAAGGACTCCAGGAGACTTCCTCAAACCATGATACTACAAGTGTGGTCCTGAGATCAGCAGCATCAATATCACCTGGGAAACTGCTAGAAATGCAGATTATTGGGCCCCATTCAGTTCAAGTACATCAGGATCCACAGTTTAACAAGCTCCCCAGATGATTCATAGGTACGTTAAAGTTTGGGAAGCATTGCTTAGGAGCAGCAGTTCCCATGCTTGGCTGCACACTGGAATCACCTGAAGAGTCCAAAAGTACCGACGCCTGGGTTCCACCGCCAGCCATCTTACGGGTATGAGATGCAGCCTGTGCATCTGGGGTTTAAAAGCTTCCCAGGTGATTCTAATGTGCAGCAAAGTTTGAGAATGCGTACTGTAAAAAACAGGATACTTGATGGCAAATAAGATGGTTAATAAAATTTTCTTATTTTGTTTTTAACAGAAGGATAGAGGAACATGCGTAAGAAAGCGAAGATTATTGATGTCAAAAATGTCCAGAGAAGTGAGGAAGGGATGGGAGTGAGACAACAATGGAAAACCTTTGCCCTAAAAATAAAAAAAAATAAAAAAAAAAAAAAAGGAAAACTAAAAACAACCCACCACACACCAGGCGTTTTCCTTCTAAATGCAAGAGGGGGATCTTTCATATATTATTGGAGACCACTCAAATTTAAGTGGCCAAGAATCTGTGGGTTCTTAAGAGGGTTTTAAAATTATGCTGAAAACATGTGGGTATTTACTGAACTTTCCTGTCTGAATTTATAAAGAGAAAGTTTATTAACATGGTGGTGAACATTTCTTCCCAAGCTGTGTACCCATGTCCAGCTTCTTCGGTCTGGGGAAATGTTAACTCCTCAGTAGACAGTGGGCCCTGCGCAGGGTCTGGGGCGTGCTCTTCCTGTATGTGGCGTTCAGCCCTGAGGATTCTCCTCCCCAACAACCGGCCACGTCTCTCTAATGACCATTGTCTCTGCCATTTACTGGTCTTTTCAAAATTATGACTCTAAAATATCTCCTAGGCAAAATTATGAGGCTTGCAGAGTTAGCTTTGAGATTTTCCAATTCATCACCCACCCCTTCCCCTCCTTCCCACAAGTTCCATTTCTGTCCCATGCCCCCAGATTGTCTTCTCCAGGTGACTTGAACCCACCTTCTTGGTTGCAGTATCAGTACATTGTACCCATGTCTGCACTGAAATTAACCATGCAGTTTCTGTACCTTCTTGAGTTGATGTGTGTGTGTGTGGTGGAGGGCGGGGGAGGGGGTATAATTACTTAATTGAATCTGTGTTAATAACGTGTTAACTATTAATGGAAACCCACAGTCCCTCTCTGCCTCCCCCTCGGGAAGTCCCTAATGGTGTTTGGTCATTGTTTCAATCACTTGTCACATATTGTGTTTTCTTGGCCTATATCTCTAACCACATCCTTATCAAAATATTCTGATGTGTGCATTTGAAAAGTAGAATCACAACATACTTAAGATAGTTGGAGGGCTTGGCTCCTATTTGCATCACAATGATTCTGCCTATGAAGATTTTCCCTAACAAACAGTCAACTAGGATTATATACAACCTGTGGTTTCAAAAAATCATCTCATCTTATTAAATTTTTGTATTTAAAATACCTGTGACTCTTCTGAATAATGAAAAAATGTCATGAATGAAGAATATGTATATAAACTGTCTCTAAAGTTATTAGGAAAATATTTTTATTTAACTGTGCCTAATGTTTGGGGGTATTACAGTGAACTCTACTTTTAAAGATAAGTAGTTATATATTAATATATTGGCCCTGAAATTTTTGAGTTTTCACCCTATAGTCCAGAAAAAGCCTTTATTTTTAATAGTTGCCCTAAAATTTTAACACAAAAGTTTTAGTTAGCTAAATCTAAATTTAGTCAGTAGCTTTACCCCACTTCCAAACAATATAAAGACTTTAAAAGGCTTTCATTCTGATTTCCTTTCCTTGCTTGCTATTATTTTCCAGGATTTTAACTCTCTTTGCTTGGTTTTATTTGTTTGTTTGTTTTACGACAGAGTCTCACTTTGTCATCCAGGCTGGAGTGTAGTGGTGTGATCATAGCTCACTAGAGCCTTGAACTCCTGGGCTCAAGGGATCCTCTCGCCTAGCCTCCTGAGTTGCTGGGACTACAGGCATGCACCACCATGCTCAAATTATTAGTAGTACTAGTAGTGGTAGTACAGACCGGGTCTCAGTATGTTGCCCAAGCTTGTCTGAAACTCCTGGCTGGCCTCAAGGGATCCTCCTATCTCAGCCTCCCAAAGTGCTGGGATTATAGGCATGAGCCATTGTACCCGGCTTACTTGCTTGGTTTTAAGTCCACAAATTAGACATCATCATCATTCTATTTAGATTTTCTCATATTTACCATTTTCTTTACATATCATTGCTACTTTCATTCAGAGCTTCTGGGATCAAACTCTAGTTCCTGGCATTTTGGACTGGTTGATAGTCTCCAGGATATTCAGGCAGTTAAGTGCCTCCAAAAGAAAATGAGAAAAGAAAGATCCTGGGAAATATGCCTCACTCCTACCCCTGCAGTGCTGCCACTGCTGCCCCAGGACCGTGGGCACCCCTGAGTATCTCCCTTCCACTCTGATCACTGTGTTTTATGGAGTAGAGGGGGCAATGACATCTTATAGAATACTAAAGTTAAATATGCTCAGTTTAAGGAGCTGTCATTTAGTCTGAGATTGTGTCTTTCCTACCTTTTTTGCTGTTAACTTTATTTTATAACATAATGGTGATGGTAGTTGAAGTTTGTTATTTTGTTTTGCTTTAAGTTAATTAATTAAGATTTGTTTTTATATTTCCTTACTTGGCAAATACAAAGTTGTGAGTCACAACCCAGAGATTTTGAAATTGTATTGGGTATTGAAATCCCAAACCACTGCTATAAACAGCTAGCTGTGAGTTTGGGGTGTGGACATTGGGACACGTGAAACCATGTCTTGGTTACGTCAAGAGCCTTATTGATTATTTCGATTATGTATGAATTCTGTGGTGTTAACAGTACTTTGCAACCTTTAGTACTTAGCTGAACTGTATTGGATCAGGGAGTCCTCAATACGCCCTCAATGATTTACATTGTTTTTAGCTACTTCCGTAAGGCTGAGTTTATACTAGCAAAATGACCTGTGTGCTTAATGTGCTCCCTACATACATCTGGTGATGTTTGTGCTCTCAGTTTTTTAAGAACACTGCTTTGAGAGTCACACAACCCAATATTCTACCAATAACTTACTATGTACCTTCATCGTTTGTAAGAAGAGGGGGTTGAACTAAGTGATCTCCAAGTCACTTTTCTGCACAAATGTAGGTGGTGATTGTATTTGTGTGTACGCATTTTTTTAAAGCCTTAAAGAGATCTAGGTATTTCTCATGTATTTATATTAAATCTAAGATCCATGTTGCAAATTTGGATGTGGAAGACATTAATTTTTCTGATGTAGGTTACTATTTAAGAGGCATGTTGCATCTGTAATATTGGTGCCACCACTTTGGCAGATGCAGTTTCTTCATTTACTTATAAGTGTTCCGTCTGAAGTCTACATAAGGTGACTTGAGTTCTCATTTCTGTGGTGTAAGAAAATGGTCATGTTTAAATAAGGCCACAATATTTATTTCAAAGGGTCCCAGAATCATTTTTTTTAAATATCATCGTTTGCTTGACACATAGACAAATGATGACTACTTGAAGATGCACCAGCCGTGATTGTGGAGACCTCCAAGTTCATGACAGAGTTGTTAACTGGCAGGTTTGTTATTTCCTATAAGTACAAGGAAGGGAAGTGTTAAAATAACTCGTGCCCATTAGAGAGAGGAAATTAACATTCCCTTAAAAATTGTTTTCCAGTGAAGGAAGCCCATCCCCCAGAATGGAGCTGCTGCATAATATCGACCCGAACTTCGTGGACTCTTCGCCGTGTGAGTACCAGTGCATTGCTACTAGATTAAATCTCATTGGCCCACCAAGGTGGTTTGATTACCTAGTGTGTCTCCAGCCTAGCTTTCTCTTTTTTCCTGAGTTGCTATAAAGCTAAACAGTTCTTCAGGACACACCTTCCACTCATCTTAGAGGGCAGTGTGCTATGAAAGGAACACCAGCTTATGAAACAAGAAAGGTGAATTCTATTCTTGCTCTGCCACTTACTAGCCTTTAAGCCACTGAACTCTTCCTGCCCCAGCCTTCCCCATTTACAAAAGAAGAACTCATGGCATCTCTGAGGCTCCTTCTCACTGTAGATGTCACATTGCTGTCCTGTTCTTACCTGAGAGCTCCAGAGCCGCCTGCCAGAAAACTCACAGTCCAATAAACCACAGTTGGGTTCCAGTGTAGTGTGAGCAACCACATTATCTGATTGGGCCGGTCAGGTACTGCCCAACACCTGCTGGGTGTCACAGGTGTGACTTTCCTAGCAGTCCTGGAAGTGATTCCGCTTGATCCTGCCTCCTGCCTAAATTAACCTGTAAAGAGCCCTACCATTTCCTTCAGGGCAGGCAGGCATGCATGTAGTGCTTCCGGATCACAATGGACTGAAATAGGCCTGTATAAATACCATGCGAGTGGCCCTAATCCCCTCAGCATTGTGAGTTTGGGCATAGAAAGCCTTAGCAATTAGACCCTTTGCCCAGCTTTCATCATAATGCTCATCTTGCAAACAGTGCCCTCCTATTCCTTTATTCATATGGGGGGCTCCCATCCACTCCTTTCTGGACATACTGCTGCCCCCTTAGTTCAGGCTATCCTTACTTCTTTGTTTTTTCGAAACTGTATTATAGCTTGCCACAAAATATTCTTGCTCAGAGATTCCTGCTCAGAGAATTACCCCACAGTCATTCTAAATGTGTCACCGGGCACTCAGGTCCCACTTGCCCGGCCAGCCTCACTCCAGGCACTCCTTGTCATGTTCTCATCTCCTAGACACTTGTCATCTCCAGGCATGCAGGTCATCATACTGTCATGAATATGCTTTTCCCTATGCCTGAAACACGTTTTCCTTACCTCTCTACAGTCTCTCTCATCCCTTAAAAACCCGGCCCCATGCCCCCTCTGTGAATGCTTTCCAGAGCCCCGGAAGAAGCAGTCACTCCTTCCTGTGTGCATGTGTCCCCATATACCATCC
Source organism: Trachypithecus francoisi (assembly GCF_009764315.1). Lineage (NCBI taxonomy): Eukaryota > Metazoa > Chordata > Mammalia > Primates > Cercopithecidae > Trachypithecus > Trachypithecus francoisi. The sequence continues at coordinate 109,466,333 of NW_022681465.1, read as the reverse complement.
CTCACGTGTGCGTGTTTGTGCCTGCATTTCCAAGCTGAGAGCTCCTGGAAGTCAGTGTCTCTTGTATTTTTTTATCCTCGTCAGTTAACACAAATACTGGGCACTTGCTAGGCACTCAGTAATGATTGCTTGATGACTCAGTAGACAATTGGAGAGTTGAGATGCGATAAAGACCAAGTGGATACATTAAGACCTGGACAGGAAAGGGCCCTGAGACAGGCGAGAATGGCTACGTCATGGAGAAATTTCTATTTCTTTTGGAGTAAATCCATGTGAATGAGAGAGGCAAGGGGAAGGTTTGAGCCCTAAGGACTGTAAGAACAGTCTAGATTTGTGCTGTCCAGTATGGTAGCCACAGGCCACATGTGGCTGTTGGGTACTTAAAATGTGGCTAACTGTGGATTGAGATGTGCTGTGAGTAGAATATGCACATCAGATTTTGAAGACTTAGTACACCTATGTATTATATGCATACAATATTATAGATTTGTTATTTGGTGAAAGGATAATACTTTGGATATATTGAATTAAATATATTGTTAATGTTTTACTTGTCTCCTCTTTTCTTAATGTGGCTAATAGAAAATTTAATTTTAATTAACTTACATATGTGACTTGCATTATATTTCTATTGGCCTAAAAACCTCTTCTAGAAGGTGCTAGAAAGTAAGTTGATCAGCTGAGCTGATCACAAAGCTGTGACTAATTACTGTGAGGCTACATCAATGACTCCTAAACTTTTCTCTACCCCAGTACACCTAAGAGATACGTTTCAGTCATATCAAAATCTCTAAGGGTGGCTGGAAGAGAATACTGGGGAGGCAGGAATGGCTTTAAAACTTTCTGAGTAATTTAATGCACTGCAAAGCCCAGTATAACCTAGGTCTAGGGGATATGTGGAATATGCCACTCACATTATAATGGTTGTAAATGTCTTCACCTGCTAAATTCCACCTACAAATAAAAAACCGTAAGACCCCTCACTCACTAAGCTGTATTTTCGTTTGGCATTTGAAGTAGGAGCTTGGGAACTATACTCCTATGTGATATGGTTGGGATTTGTGTCCCACCCAAATCTCATTTTGAATTGTAATCCCCAATGCTGGAGGAGGGGCCCGGCGGGGGGTGACTGCATCGTGGGTGTGGATTTCCCCCTTGCTGTTCTGGTGATATTGAGTGAGTTCTCATGAGATCTGGTTGTTTGAAAGTGTGTAGCACCTCCCGCTTCGCACTCTTCCTCCTGCTCCAGCCATGTAGGATGTGCCTGCCTCCCCTTCTCCTTCTGCCATGATTATAAGTTTCTGAGGCCTCCCCAGCCATGATTCCTGTACAGTCTATGGAACCCTGAACCAATTAAACCTCTTTTCTTTATACCCAGTCTCAGGCAGTTCTTCATAACAATGCAAGGACGGACGAATACACTATCACCACAGCACTGCGCGCTCCAGGGTTCTTGGTGCAACTTGCTGTGCTTTCTCCTGTCTTACCTAAAGGGCCCTAGCAAAATAACAGCACAGGCAAAAGGTTTCGCCAGTGTAAAAGTTGGTAAGAGTGTGGAAATTAGAATAGAAAATTTTCTTAGACTGTAAGGACATTTACTTCTCTTGGACTCAGTTTCCTACATATTATGTGGAGGACTTATAAGACCCAGTACTGTGGCCCCAAATTTAGGGATCCTCTTTGGCCTTCTGCTGCTCTTTCTCCCCTCTCTGGAGCCCACCCAGGCCTTCATGTTGGCTTCCTCGCCAGCTTGGGACTCCTGCTCTGACTCCTGCAGATAACGAAGGACATTGTTGGCTCTTGCAAGCACGTAGAACCACTTCACTGTTGCTTCATACACACAGGGCGTTCTCTGCTATCTGCGCCTGCAGGTAGCAAGGTGCCACCCACCTCCTCACACATGGCAATTCCATGGGCCTTTTCTGCCCAGTTTTTATATTCACTTCACTCTACTGAGAGGCAGAAGCAGAAAAAAGAAGAGCTAGCTGTCTTTGGGTGCCTGGTCCTTTTTAGGATGATGATACAAGCCCATTTCCTTTTCTATGCAATTCATTTATGAGGAAAAATTAAATCCAGCTATAAAAAACATGTACTTAGAGGACAGCTAAGTCTGGATATCATATTCATAGAGCACAGAGGCTTTTGTGGAGTAAAGTCAGAAAGCAGCCAATCTCAGGTGTAAACTAAGGATTAAGAATGGAGTCAGTGTTATCACAGAAGCATTTCTGTGGTTTCTCACTCCAGCTCTTCTCAGATCATTGGTGCTTACTGCGGGACAAGAAGGTAGCGTTCCACCTCCACCTTCCCTAAAGCCACTTCGTCAGTTTCCTCACCTGTGGAGTAAAGAAGGAATTAAATGATCTGCAATGTCCCTCTGGCTTCAGTGTTCTGTGGGTCTCTACATGGATGGGACCTCAAAGGAGCAAATCTGCTGACTCTGCTTCTCTCCTTTTTCTGCCTGCTAGAAGTAGTGTGTCCATTGATAAGCAGTGATGTTGCCAAAGGCATGGTCATAAATAGATGAACACAAGTGAAAATGCTAGAAACATTATATGCACTAGAGGAATTTGAATTATTTTATGAGTTTCTTATTACTACATCCTGGCCACCTTTCTGATCTCTGTTCTAAAACATCACTGTATCAATCCGCTTTTCTATCTCCTCTTTCCCTTAGTGGGTCATCCTGGGGTTTGTTGACCAATGTCTCCTCTGATTCTGAATCATACGAATAGGCGTTAGGCACTTCCCAGGAGATTTCTGCCTTCTGCCTAGCACCACATGCCCCCAGAAGCTGGCTTCTTGGATTTCAGCAGCTACACCTCCCCTGTCCCCTGCCAACACACATCCCATTCCCCTAGTCAAATTATGGGGTACCCAGAGGCCCATCCTGCTGGTGGAGTCAGGACTTTTTTCACGGTCACATACCCATGGTAGGTTGTGGCTTGGATACTAACAGTAAAAATACTCAAAGATTGACACAAAGTATTGATACACATACACATTCACAGAGAAACATGCACACACACCAGGGGTCACCAGATCTCTCGCAGAGCAGGAGATTCACCATTCTGCAGTAAAGCATAAAGTCTCAAGGATGCATGCATAAATTACACCATTAAAATGAGGATGACTACAGTTTAAAACATAAAAGAAAGAAAGAAAAGGAGAGATAGTGGAAGAAGGAAGGAAGGAAGGAAAGAAGGGAGGGAGGGAGGGAGAGAGGGGAAAATAAGAAGTGCTGAGGATGTAGAGAAATTGGAACCCTTGTTCACTGTCAATGGGAAAGCAAAATAGTGTAGACTCTATGGACAATAACATTGTGTGATTACTCAAAATATTAAAAATAGAATTATCATAGGATCCAGCAATCCCACTTCTGGGTATATACCTGAAAGAACTAAAAGCAGGGGCTTAAACAGGTATTTGTACACTCACGTTTGTAGCAGCATTACTCAGCATTACTCAGAATAGCCAAAAGGTAGTAGCAACCCAAGTGTCCGTCAGTGAATGGATGAATAAACAAAATGTGGCATATATATACATATATATACATATATATACACACACACACACACACACACACAAAATGAAATATTATCCAGCACTAACAGTGAAAGAAATTCCAATACATGCTACAGCATGGATGAACCTTAAGGACATTATGCTAAGCAAGTCACAAAAGGAAAAACCGTATGACTCCACTTACATGAGGTACCCAAAGTAGTCAGATTCATAGGGACAGAAAATAGAATGGCAGTTGTCCGGGGTTGTGGGGAGGGGAGAATGGGGCATGATTTTTGAGTGGGTGTAGAAATGGATGATAATGATGACAGCGCAACAATGTGAATGTATTTAATGCCACTGGACTATACAATTAAAAATGGTTAAGATAGTAAATTTTATGTTGTTTGTATTTTACCACAATTTAAAAATATAAAAAATAAATAAAATGTAACTTTCCCTCCCTCCAAAAGTGAAGAGAAACTGTACGAGAATAGGGTCTCTATCTTTTTCATTTACTGCCATATGCACAATAAGCGCTCCGTAGCAAAGAACCTAACATCATAGTAAGTTGTTGGGTTAATATCAGTAAATATCTGCTAATGAATGATAAACAGATCAACCTGTCAAAGTCCTTGTTTTATTGTCTTATAGCCTTTCCTGAGCCTAAAAGTACCTCCAGATGGCCGCTTACACTCCTTTTAAACCCCAAACCTACCTTTTGTGCCTAAGTGAAAATAACTTAGAAGCTACAAGTCACTTATTAAGTTGTAATTGACATTATATACAGATATTTGAAACTATTCATTCAGCTTCTAAGTGCCCACCCGCATCGTTCCCTGCATTGAAAAGACCGACCAGAAAAGATGATGTGGGGTTTCCCTGCCCATCTTCATCCCTTTCTCCAGACCTCCTCAGTAGACAAACAGAGATTTATAAAGCCTTTGCCTCTGGCCTGGCTCGGCCTGACTTCCCTCTGAGTCTGGGGCTCTGCCTCTTCTTGCTGTTCTGAGTTCGGTTCTGCTCCTGTTTTCTGGGATGTTCCCTCTGAATGTTTCACTGGTCACTGGTTATCTCAGTGCCCCAACCCTGGCTCCACTTTTGTCCCCTTCCTCCCTCCCCTGCCTTGCAGCTTCATGACCAGTGTCAGACGTGTGGGATGTAATTGCTTACCTGTGTGCTTTGAGGAGACTTTTTATTCATTTTTGAAGGTTTTGTTCTGAAGTAACCTTGGAAGTGCTTTGGTCTCTGTTCAGATAATACCCTTCTCTTTTCCTCTGTTCCCTTCTGAGAAAATTCCTGAGAATTATTTATTGCCCCATGTCGTTAAAATATTTCCTTGTAGTAGGCTGATCCATCTTTGTGCAGCAGCACAAGGTGGTCAGTGTAAGAAACCCATGAGAGAGCCTGGGGAATAGCACCACTGAAGCTGATTCATGAGAAAGCCTGGAAACCTCTAAAGTGGTGGGAAACAGCCATAATCCCAGGGTAGGCGTGAGGTCCTACAGGTCTGAATTCAGCTCTCCATGGTTCCAAGGGGAGCTCCAGCCCCAAATTCCACACTCCCCCAAGGTCCCAGCAAGCATGGCTCAGACCACAAGGAGAACCGCTTCAAAGGCATTATTTTGCCTGAGGAAAAACATATACACCTATCCTGCAGGCGCCGGACTTGATCTTGGCTGTTCTGCAGTAATGGTCCTGCCCCATCTGAGACCACGACTTACTCTGGAAGTCAGACGTAGCATTCTGTGATGGCCAGAACACTAACACAGCCAATCATGTAACACAGGTGTATGTATTTAACACGTACGCACACACAGGAGACACAGAGATTCTGCTGGTAGAAGCTTGATTATAGACGAAGGGCAGTGACAGATGTTAGCATTTTCCACACCACCAAAGGCCAGCTCTTCAAAGTGATTCCATACAGCTTTGTTACTATTTCATTTAAAGGCCCTCTTCTCTTTAAAGTTTCTAATGAGATGTTATTTCTGCTCATGATTATAGGGTGAAAGAACAGCCTTCTTCCCGCCCTCTCCTCTCTTACACACACATTTTCTGTGGTGCAATTGCCAAATCCATGCTTGAGATCCAAGAGTCATCCAGGTTGGAATGCCTGGAACTGCTCCCTGTTTCCTCCTCAGAGCGCCATTCAAAGCCATTTTCCAGTATTATGTTACCATTTCCAAGATTATTTATTCTGTAAATAAATAAATGATGATGGCCTGGGATGCATGAGGTACTGCTATAAATACTCGAGATCACTTAGACTAAAGCCAAACTTAAAGGTCTGGCTAAAACCCAGTCTGGAAGAGTCTGGAAGAGGGCATGGACACAGCCTCTCCCCACCCTGCTGGAAGGCTGTCGGTGGCTCCCAGCTGTCCACCAGCAAGCCCTCCTACAACATCCACCATTCAGCACCATTGCAATGCCCTCCTTCAGTCCTGTTGGATCTCCCTTGTTGCCCTGCTCCTTCTGTAGAGTTCAGTGCACATTCCTACTCCTCCATGAAGCCCTCTCTGATTCTTTTGAACTTGAATCCCTTGAGTTTCTCTGGAGCTTCCCAGGACAGTGAGCTCTTGCTGCCTTATAGTGCAGTATTTATATTCACTGTGTTTTCCCCATCCGGAGCTATAAGGAGAGCAAGACTTCATGTGTATAGTTCTCTCCGTGTCTTATGTATAAAAGATAAATACATATTGAAAGAATACGTGCTAATAAATGAATAATTTATCATTAGCTGATTTGATTAGAATCAATCTAGCGAGAACAATAATAATTTCATACATCATTTTCAAGGCATTTTTATTTCTTTTTGGGCATATTAGAGAAGTAGTGACACAGAGGCATCTTTCTTTCAGCCTGAAATTAGATATTAAGCAGAATTAAAAGAGTTAGGGGGAATACATGGGGTTCATCCTGCTACAGATTGCTCAACATTACATAGAATGCCAGAGGCTAAGGGCCCGTTGGCAGTTTGTGCACTCTTTATAATCCAGGTGAAGAAACTGAGGCACCAGGTCATGCATGCTGTTAAATATCAGAGCTGGAACTCAGGGCTGTTCAGACCCAGCATGTACATCATGTCCTCTGATTTCGCAGGTCTCATCGCTTTGTGTCCTACGCTTGTCTTGTGGGAGAAGGGCACCCAGATCTGCGTTACAATCATCTCACCTATATAATAGCATGTTGATGGGACATGATTCATTTAAAGGAGGCTGGAAAAATGGGTCGAGTAGTGATATTAGCCTTGCTGGATTCACATGTAATCTGACTCTGCAGATGGTGGTAGCTTCTGCTTGCAGAGCTAGTTGTGGAAGCCCTGCCAGTGACTTGTAGTCACTCCACTGGAGGGTGCTGGGGGGATGAGGGAGCTGAGTGTGGGGTGGGCAGTGTCACCTAGTAAAACAGGTAGAGTTTGGGGGTGCCAGAAACCCTGGGTTTTATTCAGTACCAGCTCTGACTTATTTCCTGTGAGCCTGTGGGTGAGTTCTTCCAGCCATCTGTTTCATCACCTATAAGTTGGGAACGATTATAACGATATCTCCTGTAAATATGTCCAAACCACAGTCAACAACAATTACATTCTGGCTGCTAGGATTGGGGCAGGGTGGGAAAGTTGCACTTTTCCCTTTATGTATTTCTCCAGTTTTAGTTTTGAATTATGAGCACATATGACTTCCTTAATCAGGAATAAAGCCATAAAGCTTTATTTGTGAAAACCAGCTCCAACGAGGGTTCCGGCGAGCCTGGAATATCTGAAATCTGCTGGGTTCTTACAGAGTGGGAGTTGCTGCTTCCGTGCCTGCCTGTGCTAGGTCAGAGCAGTTAGAATTTTGTGTCGTCTCTAGCTGCCAATATTTGTCTTTAGCAGCTCGTCAAATTTTCCTTGGTGTGGTTTGCTACATGCCCTCAATCACAGAGCCAAAACACAGATAGCTTTCTCCTTTTTAATTTTCAAAGGCTTCTAGTCTGCCCCCTCCGCTTTGGGGAGCACTAAAGTCTGTTTGGAAATATGGCCTTTTTGATGCCAAAGGCGATCCCACAAGCCTCGTATCCCCTCCACCCCACTTCACACAGCACATCTCAAGGAGCACGCATGAAACCTTCACTGTTAACACTTGGTGCTGGCATCCTGGCTTTCATCCCGAGAAAATACATAAACCAAACCAAATCCACAGCACTTTAAAAACACTAATTAACTCTCACCACTGGCCTAGGCTACGCAGAAATGGCAAATCCCACTGCCCCAATCTTATGTTTGGAGAAATTAGGGTAAGCAACGTTTTCTAGGGCTTCTGTGAGCCAGATCACAGAAGCTGACCTGAAGGGCTTGACCTGGCCCCACCTCTGGAGTTAGGCCATTTGACCAAGGGCCACCTGCCTCACCAGATCCCTTCTCTACAGCACCACGTGATTAACGTGGTTAGTGGCCCATAACTCCATTTGCACATCAACTTTTATATTTCTTCCCCACGGTTACTTTTATGCCAAACTGTCTCATTTCCAACTGTCTATTTATTTGCTTACTTTTCTTTAATTCTGGTACAGCCTAGAAATTTTAGCCATAGCTTCCAAGTGTAGCCTGTTAATTATAGTTGATTAAAGGTTCTATGCTGATTTTGAATTTCAACACAAAAGCAGAGTAACTTCCAAACAGCCCCTCTCAGGTCCAGTGGCTCTGCCCCTTCCATCTTCCACCCGGAGCCTCCCCAGGTCTGGCAAAGAGTTGAGGGTGTCCAGACACTTTTTTGCCTCTCCCAATCTGGACCAGTCATCCTCCTACCTCAGTTCCCCAGTCTTACCATCTGTAAGGATAAATATATCTACCTTTCTTGAAAGAGTCTACCATAAAATTCTGTAAAAACATAAAACCTCACAAAATTGTATGGAATATATCCAATGGAATTAAAATTTACAAAGTAAATGTACTTTGTTAATATTTATTGATCTTGTCAGAATTTTTAGGGGTTTTAGGGTGCTTGTGTATAAGGCTGAAGTAAAACTTTTCAAAACATTTCTGGGAAGTTGTTGAAAACAGACTAAATGGCCTGTTTAGTAACCATTAATGTAAGATGTTAGTAATCAGGCATTTATAGACTGAAGTCTGTTACCTCTGGCAGCAAATACCTAGGGAATGAGTACATGGCCCCTGCTTCTAAAGAGTCTTTTGAATCAGAAGGAAACATATGCCCAGGAAAGGATATTAACACAGTTGTAAAATAAAGTAGAACAAATGATAAGTGATATAATATAAGCAGTAAGGACAAATGAAGAAGTGACAGCATTTGGGAGTGATTAGGCAAGGTGTTCTCAAAAAGGATATCTTTAAATTTGTCCATTACTTCAACAACTTTGGTTTTATCTTTCTTGATTTTAATGTGAATGAAGGAAAAGAATATTTAACGCTATTAGTTTTCTATCACTGATCAAACAAATTACCGCGAACTCAATGGCTTAAAACAACCGATACTTAACCATCACTCTATTTTCGTATTTTTTGGATATTTTCAGTTCTATAGGTCAGAAGTCTGACACAGGTCTCACTGGACTAAATCCAGGGTACCGACTGGCAGGGCTGCAGTCCCTTCCAAAGGCTGCAGGGGAGAACCCATTTCCTTGCCTTTTCCTGCTTCTAGAGGCTGCCTACATTCCTTGGCCCATGGCCTCCTTCCTCCATCTTCAAAGCCAGCAATGGAAGGTTGAGTCCTTTTCTAGCACATTCTTTGAACCTGGCTTCTATCATCTCATCTTCTCTGACCTGTTTTGCCTCCCTCTTCAACTTTTCTGGACTCTTGTGATAACATTGGGCCCACCTGGATAAATAATCTAGAATCACCTCCCTATTTGAAAGTCAGCTGATTAGCAATCTTAATTCCATCTGCAACCTGAATGCCCCTTTGCCATGTAACCTAACATGTTCACAGGTCCTGAGGATTGGGACATGGACATCTTTAGGGGGCCATTATTCTGCTACCACAAATACCTGCTCTGTCGCCCTAGACTTTATGAAAAATACAACAAGTCATTTATAACCTAGTTGGAGAGAACAAGAACATACAAAAAGTTAAAAGAAAATCAAATAACAGTTGAAAGCTATGGTGGTAGAGACATTACAAGCTGTGCTTAATTGTCAGATCATTTCCACAGAGTCTGATAGTTGCTATGAGAGTGAAGGAGAGCTAAACCACTCAGGCCCTCTTTCAACTGCGCTGAACCTCAGAGTTCCTAGGTGGAAAAGACCATCACAGGAAATGGAAAAGGCTGTGAGCAAAAGGTGTGTGAGCCTATCTGGGGGACAAAGGGGAGGCATGAAAGAAGAGGTGGGAAAGCTAAACAAGGACAGTATGTCCCACTAAGGAGATGGGATTTCATCCTGGATGCAACAGGGAAGCTCCCTGTTTGCTTTTATACAAATAATACATTGAGTGGTGCAAGAAATTTTTAAAAATACAGAAAAGCTCAAAATTTCTGAAACTGCAGGAAAAAAAATCACCGTAAACCTATTGTTCTGCTACCCAGAAAAGCATTGTTAGTATTTTGGTGGGCTTTTTCTATTTCTATTTAGGGAGAGCTTTCAACATTTCACCGTTCAGTATGATATTGGTTGCAGATTTTTAAGTACTCTTTATCAGTATAAGAAAACTCCCTCCTATTTTTAGTTTGTAGAATTTTTAAAACAGCTATTGCTGTTGTCCACAGGAAAGTCCCTTTGTGTCTGCACTATTTTAATCCCAGAATAAAGAAAAATCTGCTAATTCCACAGGTGGTTATATAGATGCTGAGGTTTCAACACTTCCTATTTCACAGGAAACTCTCAATGAAGTAAAAAAAAAAAAAAATTCAGAAATTTTGGGAGTTTATTTGTAGAGACTCTTGTTTTGCACTTAGGACTGTGGGTCCCAGAATTCTTTGGAATGACAGCCCTAGTCAAAGTCTAGCAGTTTCTCTCCCACTTATCCAAACAAAGCCTGGTTTAGGCACTGCCTGAAAGGATTTGGTAGATGTAATCCAAGTCCCAAATCCTTAAGTGCCTCAGTCAAGAGGAAGTCCTGAGTGGGCCTGATTCAGTCATATGGGTAAGGTATAAATTTTCCTTTGTAGGCTGGTTTTTACTAAAAATGATATAGCTGGATTATCTTTGGAATCCATCTCATCAAAGTGTTAGAATAATCTCAAGTATAAAGGCAGGAGGGGCTGGGCACAGTGGCTCATGCTTGTAATCCCAGCACTTTGGGAGGCTGAGGTGGGTGGATTGCATGAGGCCAGGAGCTCAAGACCAGCCTGGCCAACATGGCAAAACCCCGTCTTTACTAAAAAATACAAAAATGTAGCCAGGCATGGTGGCACACACCTGTAGTCCCAGCTACTAGGGAGGCTAAGGTGGGAGGATCGCTTGAACCGGGGAGGCAGAGGTTGCAGTGAGCTGAGAGTGCACCACTGCACTCCAGCCTGGGTGACAGCAAGATGTGGTCTCCAAAAAAAGGCAGGAGGAGTAGTTTATGTAAGATGTTTATAACTAGTTTAGTGACCTATGGATGAGAAGTGAGTGGTATAGTGAGCTATCCTAGAAAGAGAGAATCATGTCTAGGCGGGCTCTATTTGATGGAGCCATTGATCTGGGGCCAGGTTTACAGTCTCTTGTCACTATCTGGACTCTATTCTAGGTATGCAGCTGGCTGTGCCCCTATTAGGATGCACCCCCTGTAGGTGCCCTTTCCCTCTGGTATGCCAGGGATGCTCTGGGGCTTCCTGTCGTAGGTGATTCCCAATGCTCCTGACCCATGGCAGCCAAAGAGGTTCCCCCTTGGAGGCTTCCATTCTGCCCTGTAACCTGCCCTTATTTTCAAGTTTGGAATGTTTGTAGAGGTCTGTTAGTATCTCTCTCACTTATTTTGGGGGCATCATACTGTTTTCCCAGCAAAGGAGCTTGCAGTCAGCTTTAGCATCTTCCTTTAAAATGTGAGGGGTAACACCTGTGCTATTTGTCTTCTTTCCTAAATGCCTTCACAGAAGCAGTTTTGAACCAGAGAATATACACGATTAAGTATATATTATAAGTATTATAATTATATATAATAAGTATTATATATAAGTATATATATTATAAAGGAATTGAGAGAAATCACATGGAGAGCAATAAAGAAAAGAAACTAACCATTGTTGACAGTGCAGTGTGTTCTAGGCACTGTGTAGCTACCCCCTGCCCCCAATACCTGCCTTTTCTTTATCATCATCTGGCACAATTATTTTTTAAATATTTATTTATCATCCTCCTCTCTCCATTAAAATACAAGTTCCACAAGGGCAGACAATTTAGTCTTTTGCGTTCTTTTCTATACCCAAACATCTAGAACAGTAGCACAATAAGTAGTTGTTGAATAAATGTCTTTTCTTAAAGAAAAAACGAAAAAAGGGGCCAGACGTGGTGGCTCCCACCTGTAATCCCAGCACTTTGGGAGGCCGAGGCGAGCAGATCACAAGGTCATGAGTTCGAAACCAGCCTGACCAAAATGGTGAAACCCCATCTCTACTGAAAATACAAAAAGTAGCCAGGCATGGTGGCGCACACCTGTAGTTCCAGCTACTTGGGAGACTAAGGCAGGAGAATCACTGGCACCCAGGAGTCAGAGGTTGCGGTGAGCCAAGATCGTGCCATTGCACTCCAGCCTGGGCAACAGAGCGAGACTTCGTCTAAAAAAAAGAAAAAAAAGAAAAGAAAAAGGAAAGACATGGAGTTAACTTTTTTAACCTTTAAAAAAGATCCATGGAAAAGACTGGATAGATGTCAGAGGTACTTGATTGTAATAGCTAATGCTTGTTTGTAAAGTGAGACATAAGAAAGCTTAGATTTGGCTTAATCGACGGCAAGTTTAAGAGACTCAAGTTTACTTGAGACTGATATTACTATAAATTTAAAATGACTTAAACAGGAAGTCATGGGTATTTGAACTATTTATATTCATTTCAGATCCTTTCTTTTACATCATTTTGTAAAAACTCCTTCAAAAAAAATAGTTCAGTGCTTATAGCTGACTTTTAGCTTCTTTCTCAGAAAAGAAAAGAATAATAAAAGAGGAATGAGAAAGTCAGCTTAAGTACTACCTTCCCTTATCTTTTGACTGAGATATAAGAATGATTTGTGACATAAATATACTTTATTTAAAGAAAGTTGAAGATTGGATCTGGGTTATTTTTTGGACAAGTTAGAATATAGTACTTGATTTCTAATTGTTAACAACTAATGTTTTAAAAAACAAATGTTAGAGACTGAAAAGGAATCTAAACCTTTCTCTTTTTCTAATTGTAAGCATATTTTCAAATGTATATGGGATTTTTTTCTTAGTCTTTCCAGAAATTATAAAGAGCAGCATTTACCCTGCAGTGAATAAACATCTTTTAAATGAAAATAATGACAGTGAAAACCAGTTTAGAAAAGAAAGGAAAAAGATGCACATAAATCACAGACACTTGGAAGTACATAGAAAAAAAGCTAAGAACTACGTTTGTCATATTTTACATTTTCCCTTTTAAATCGCTTTCCAGATTGTTGATGGTTTGGCAGCTCCAAGGATGACATCAACCCTTCCATTGTGCAGTATCTGCTTGCTTTTAGATAACTTGGTGGCACTTTATCAGGTTTTGGTGATTAAGCTGAATTAAAAACCAACTGGATTTGAGTTTAAATTCTCCTAACTGCTAAACCAAACACATTCGTGACCCCAGGCCTACTTTTGAATACTTTCGAAAACTTATATTGCCCATAGGCTGTTTTACTTCTAGAAACAAAAGTAAGCAAGTGAGAGAAAAAATGCACTCCTTAGAGTTACTAACCACATCTGTCAAAATGCAGTATATTACCAATGCAGCTGTTAAAACGATTTTAAACCAGCCATCTTATTTTCTGCCTATCTTAACCTGACTGAAAACCAAGAAGACAATAATCTATTTCAGAAAATCACAGATAGTTATGAGCTACTGTCTCTCTCAGCAGTTGGGGGCAGATTCTGCTGATTAGTAAAGTCATGATGAAAAGATAATAGCAGAAATTAGGCTATTAATGGGGAAGAAAAGAGCAGGCTGTGAACAGGTCTAATAGCTTTCCTGCATATCCTAGGAACCCACCTGGGAATACTAGGTGAAAACATTGGCATTCCACACGTCTGGTCTACTACCCTACACTTAATGCCTTTCATGCCTGAATGTGCACACGAATCACCTGGTTCAGTCGGGCTGGGGCGGGGCCCAAATTCAGCATTTCTAACACACTCCTGAGTGGTGCCAATGCTGCTGGGTCTCTGACTACAATTTGAATATTGAGCCCCTAGTCTAGAGGACTTTCACCCCATTTGAAGCTCAATCTTTATAATTTAAAATATTTGCATGAGTATGTAAGACTAAAGATTTTTTCTAAGATATCCAATTAAAGACAGAGATGTAAGACCTTGAATTTCAGAACTGTTTTATAAATTGTATTAGTCTGTTTTGCCTTGCTATAAAGGAATACCTGAGACTGGGTAATTTAAAAGAGGTTTATTTCACTCATGATTCTGTAGACTGTACAAGCATGGCACCCGCATCTGCTCAGCTTATGATGAGGCCTCAGACAGAAGGCAAAGGGAGAGCAGGTGTGCACATGGCAAGAGTGGCAGCAAGAGAGATCCCAGGCTCTTTTAAAGAATAGCTCTTTAAAACATGAACAGAACAAGACTCAAGGAGGGCATCAAGCCATTTATGAGAGATCTGCCCCCATGGCCCAAACACGTCCCACTGTGCCCCCGCTCCAACATTGGGGATCACATTTCAACACGAGATTTGGAGGAAACAGATATCCAAATTATAAGTATTTATAATCTCTTCCCCCAAATTTCTATTTAAGCTAGTTGTGTAGCAATTTACATTATCCTTCAGATTATCCAAATACCAAAATCTTTTCTGATCCTAAAGTAACATGATGCATTTGCTGAAAAAAAGTTTAAGATACATTCAAGCCAGCAAGACATGAAGATTTTAGAGCTCATCTCAGAACCTAGTCCTCTTTTCCTTTTGTTCCTGGTTTCTCATTATGTGAACATTCAGAAAGAAAACCAAGCTTCTAAAAAATGGCAAGGAGCTGAGTATCCACCACCCTAGAAGAAGGTCCCTGGAAATCAAGAATCAGGTAGCAGACTTCTCCTATGAACATTCTTAGGGAAATCTACTTAGGCTATGGGTTCTGACTTCTTTCAAGTACTTCCTCTGATCTTGCGGAAGTACTGAGGATGAGTGTAGGCAAACCCCAAAAAGTCCCCAGAAAGAGTTTTAGTAGAGAAACTAGGTGATTAAGAGTGCCACTACTGTGTGCAAAAGAGGAAACTTCCCCATGCTCATGCCTCTTAAATGGCTGAGAGATTTCTGTGGCCTGGTATTACACACCATGCATTTGTTTGGGTAGTCAAAGTAGTCACTGGGACAGCCATTGGACTGGAGTTACTCTGCCTCCACGGGACACGGAGCATCTTGCCCAGTGTCATCATTATGTGAGCTTGGCCTGCCTCCTGGACTCACTGAGCCTGTTTTCTCACCTCTCAAAAATGAAAGCATAAACACACCTACAATGTCAGAGCATGTGAAAAATGGATCTAATCATCACATTCATAGGGACAATGGTAGAATTGATTAATGTTCCTATAGTTTTCCTTTAAAGTGTTTTGAGATTAGAAACAAAACATTATATGCAATATTTGAAAGGAAAAACCACAAAATAATAAAATTTTGTATTCACCATCTCAGTTGTGTAAAAATAATATAGACATTAAAACAGGATTAGAGGCCAAGCACGGTGGTTTACGCCTATAATCCCAGCACTTTGGGAGGCCAAAGCTGGTGGATCACGAGCTCAAGAGATCGGTACCATCCTGGCCAATGTGGTGAAACCCCGTCTCTACTAAAAGTACAAAAATTAGCTGGGCGTGGTGGCATGCACCTGTAGTCCCAGCTACTCGGGAGGCCGAGGCAGGAGAATGGTGTGAACTCAGGAGGAGGCGGAGTTTGCAGTGGGCCAAGATCACGCCACTGCACTCCAGCCTGGGCAATAGAGCGAGACCCCATCTCAAAAACAAAACAAAACAAAACAATCAAAACAAAAAAACAGGATTAGAAAAAAGATACCAAAATGTTATAATGGTCAGTTAGCTTTAGAGGGTGAGATTATGGATAATTTTTAGTATCCTTTTCATTCAATTCAGTATACCTGTTACTTTTGCAACTAAATTTTTGAAAAAGAACAAAGAAAAAAATGCCACAAAGCAACACTGATCAGGCTGAAAGTCTCCTGGGCCTAAACCTCCCACCACCAAGAGTGTCAAAATCTCTGTTGAGGGACTTGGGTCTGTAGTTAATTGTTGGACGTTTTTATGTGGTATAAATCTGTGTACTGCCTTGATGACAGTAATAAACTAGAGTGTCTTGCTAAAGACCAAACTCATCAATTTTCCAAAATCTGTATTTGATTAATTCTCCAAAAGTCCAGGTCAGTGTTATTCCTCAAACTTTATTATTTTAACATAGAAGCCCAAAGTTTCCAAGTCTGTCAGAAAATTCATTATCACTGTAAAACAGCAAAAGGTCACAAAATGTCTCTTTCTACAATAAAATAGCATATAAGAAAAATCTCTTTTTCTCAACAGTTCATTACCCCAGCAGACACCAAGAAAAAACCTTTGACATTTCAGGACTTTTTGCTTCAGGGGAAACAAATGTTCCATAGATCATGGAGAAAAATGACAAACAAATTAATGAAAAACAAATACACCCCTGCAGTATCCCTGGGCATGCCAGACCAAACAAGTCAGAGTCAGCCTTTATACTTGGGTCTTTCCAACTCTGAAGAGTGACAGTTTCCACAATGGCATCAGCACTTTAGTTAGAGAAAGCTGTACACACACCAAAGAAACACAAATTAAAGAAACGTGGTAGAAAAACAGAAAGAGGAATTCTGTCATTTCATGCATATTTAACTCTAGTGGGAAAGTCATTGCTGGCAAAGCATTATTGAAATCTTGAGCTAATAAGTAGAAGCATTCTAGAAGATATGCACCCCCTCCTCCTAGTGCTTTATACAAAATTGTAACTTGACTGAATTTAGCAGTGCTCCATTTTCCCACATTCTAAAAATTCCTTCCTTGAATTCTGCCTCACTCTCACCACTAAACCTTGTCAGAAGTAGTTTGCATGTGCTTTCTCCGTATCTTCAATTTCCATTCATTTTCTAATTTTAACACCAAATACATTTCCATTTTCATTATTTATTTAAACACAGCCATACAAATAAAACCAAAATTGGCCCAGCACAGTGGCTCATGCCTGTAATCCCAGCACTTTGGGAGGCTGAGGTGGATGGATCATCTGAGGTCAGGAGTTTGAGACCAGCCTGGCCGACATGTGAAACTCCGTCTCTACTAAAAATACAAAAAAATTGGGCGTGGTGGTGGGTGCCTGTAATCCCAGCTACTTGGGAGGCTGAGGCAGGAGAATCGCTTGAACCCAGGAGGCGGAGGTTGCAGTGAGCTGAGATTGCACCATTGCACTCTATCCTGTGTGACAAGAGCAAAACTCCGTCTCAAATAAATAAATAAATAAATAAATAAAACCAAAATTCACTATGACCCCTATTCCCTGTCCCCCTCCACAGAGGTGACCACTGCTAACAGTTTTGACTTTACAGACCACTTTAGATGTGCTTACGTATACAGTATGGATTTATGGAGCTGTGGTGTATACAATACTTTTTTTTTTACATTAATAGTATCATATAAAATGTTGTCAGGGGGCGGAGTTTTGCCACATACTTTTTTCTCTCAACGATCTGTCTTGGAGATCTTTCCAGATCAGTGAGTACAAATCAGTGGTTTTCAACCAGGGGCTAGTGAGCCCCCCAGGGGAGATTTGGCAATTTTTGCAGACATTTTTGGTGGTCACGACCTGAGTGGGGAGTGCTATTGGCATCTAGTAGGTAGAGGTCAGGGATGTACTAAACATCCCACAATGCGCGGAACAGCCCTGTGACAAAGAGTTTTCCACCTGAAATGTCAATAATGCCAAGGCTGAGAAACCCTGATAAAGGTCTACTTTATTCTTTTACCTGCTGCATGGTATTCTATAGTTTATTTAGCCAGTCATGTAACAGTGTACATTTAGATGATTTTTTTTTTCCTTTTTTGAGAAAAGCCAGTCGCCCAGGCTGGAGTGCAGTAGTGCAATTTCGACTCGCTGCAACCTCCACCTCCCAGGTTCAAGCAATTCTCCTGCCTCAACCTCCCAAGTAGCTGGTACTATAGGCGTCCATCACCACACCCAGCTAATTTTTGTGTTTTTAGTAGAGACCGGGTCTCACCCTGTTGGCCACATTTAGATGCATTTTTAAAACATGTTTATTTGTAGGTATCAGTGAATGTTCCTTCCATTTACTTTTGACCCAACTGCAATCAGCCTTCTTTCCTAAATACCCCTGACTCCATTGCTACTACTATGACAAAATACCACAGACTGGGTAATTTATAAATAATGAAAGTTTATTTCTCACAGTTCTGGAGGCTGGGAAGTCTAAGACTGAGGTGCCAGCAGATTTGGTGTCTGGTGAGGGCTCCTTTCTGCTTCCAGGATCGCGCCTTGTGGCTGCATCTTCCAGAGGAGAGAGACAGTGAGTCCTCACGTGGCAGGAGGGACAAAAGGGGAAAAGGGAAGAACTCTTTTCCTCAGGTTCTTTGATAAAGGCACTAATTCTATCCATGAGGGTGGAGCCCCCAGGGCCTAATCACTTCCCAATGGCCCTGCCTCTTAATACCATCACCTTGGGGGTTCCAACACATGAATTTTGGAGGCACAAACCATAGCAGCCCCCTACAGGTGACCAGTGGGCTTTCTGAATCCCTTGGCTCCTTTTCAGGATGAGCTGACTTGGCCCTTCTGTGCCATTTGCCAGTGTTCGTCACCCTGAAGCACTTGGCCTCCCAGGCCCCTTGGCTCTGCCTTTTTCCTGTCTACTTCTGTGGCCCCTTCAGTCTCTGTGGTTCTGTCATCTCCTGAGCTCTTGCTGTCACAGGCACTGTGCTAGGCATTAGGAATATGAAGAGGAACTGTGGAAGGCCCCAGCCCTGGAGACCCTCCAGTCTAGAAGACAAGCACATACACAAATCTCCCAAAGGGAAGCATCACCTAATCAGGGCACATTTGAAGTGTGCTGAGTGATTGAATAAATAACTAAATATAGTAGATTTTAGAGAACAGTGGGAAATGTTTTTCCTTTATGATTCAGAATTTACTGCATATTTTATCTTCATGACAAGTTTTCTCACAACATACATTTTTTTAAAAAATAAGTCACGAAAAAGCCTTTCCTCACATTTTCCCACCCATACTCTTTTTGTCTGTCTGGAAACAGCAACTGCATTGTTTCACGTACAGGGAATGCACTTGGTCTTTGCCAAGGCAGAGAAAAGATCAAATTTGAGAAGCAGCCCTGCTTGCTGCTGGCTGAGGGATGGAAAGTGAAGTTGACCCTCAGAGCTTCCTTCCTCTGCCCCTTCTTTCAACCTGCTCAGGCTGATAGGACCATCACCTCCCAGCAGCCCCTTCCTTACTCCTGTGTGGAGATTTCAGAAGCAGACTGAGTGGCAGCTGCCGCCTGGCCCTTTTCTCCCTGGATCAAGGGGTCTTAAGCACCTACCTGAAACCTAACAGCAAAGGAAATCTCCACTATAAATCTAACTCCATGCAGAAATTAAACTCCCTCAACAGGTATTCAGTGCTCACTGTGCAGGCCCCAGGGAAGTGTAAAGATCAATGGGACATGGCCCCTGCCCCTAAGGAGCCAGAGAGGGCCAGGGCAAGGGTGGGAGGGGACATCTATAAACAACTACTTACAATGCAAAACAGAATAAAGTTAGTCCTAAAAGGAGGATTGAGCAAGGTTGCTTAAGGAGAAAGGGAGGATTAATTATGATAGGACATTGAGCAAGGCCTTTGAAAAGCATGTCCCTTCTCTCTTAAAAATAAAGGCTTTATTCGATGGGTTCTTTCCATTTAAACCCAAGGAAAGTGGGGTTTCTGAAAGGAGAAATGAAATGCCAGCAGTGCAAGATTCTAGATGGCCATTCTGCGGAGCACCGTGTAGTTTGGGTAAAGCCCTGAACCTTACAAATGGGAATTTTTATCTCAGATATGTATCTTTGATGCAGGATTTTTATCTCAGATACCACTAAGAGTATCCAAAATTGCAGCTGTCTCAGCCCCAGATGCTCAAGCCTGTGCAGTCTTAGTTGTATATCAGAGATCTACAGAGATCTTAGTTGTATATCAGAGATCTTTCTTTGAGGGGGCGGCGCAGGGGGACGGAGTCTCGCTCTGTCGCCCAGGCTGTAGTGCGGTGGTGTGATCTTGGCTTACTGCACCCTCTGCCTCCTGGGTTCAAGTGATTCTCCTGCCTCAGCTGACTGAGTAGCTGGGACCACAGGTATGTGTTGCCATGCCCAGCTAATTTTTTTGTATTTTTAGTGGAGACGAGGATTTACCATGTTGGCCAGGCTGGTCTTGAACTCCTGACCTCAAGTGATCCACCCACCTCAGCCTCTCAAAGTGTTGAGATTACAGGTGTAAGCCACTGTGCCCAGCCCTTAGTTGTATATCAGAGATGTTTTTTGTTTTGTTTTGTTTTTGTTTTTTGTTTTTTGTTTTTTTGAGTCTTGCTCTCACTCTGTTGCCCAGGCTGGAGTACAGTGGCGCAATCTCAGCTCACTGCAACTCTTGCCTCCCGGGTTCAGGTGATTCTCCTGCCTCAGCCTCCCAAGTAGCTGGGACTACAAGCATATGGCACCACACCCAGCTAATTTTTGTATTTTTATTAGAAATGAGGTTTCACCATATTGGTCAGACTGGTCTCGGACTCCTGACCTCAGGTGATCCACCCGCCTCGGCCTCCCAAAGTGCTGGTATTACAGGCATGAGCCACTGCACCCAGCCTATCAGAGATCTTAATTTGACTTATTTCTGTTCAAATCAGATCTGACTCTTAAAGGCACCCATTTATTGCCCCAGACCTGACCATAGATGTTCTGCAGGACCTACACATAACATTTGTTGTTATTTATATTTCTACTTGCTTATGTTGAAGCCGAGTGGGTCCTGGGAGCATAAAGGATATAGCTCAAGGAAAGAGGTTTTTACCATAAATTGCCAGAGCCCACCCAGAGAAAGAACAGAGAGGAAGCTGTAAAGGATGTGTGGGTTTGGGGAGGGAAGCACAAACCAGAGAGAGTGAAGCAGTTGGATAATTGGTCAGTGAACAAGGACAACAGTGGTTACCATAGCTCTTGTTATTTTGTGCCTACTAATGATCATTCTTTATCTCTCTCAGTAGAGAACTGATTGAAGTCCAGAAGACAAGGAGGGTACTGCTACAGAAGGGCCCAGAGGGCTGCTGCATTTATTTCCTATCACTGTATAGCAAATTACCGCAAATTTAGCAGCTTAAAATAATACCCTTTTACTACCTCACACTTCTGTAGGTCTGAAGGCTGGGCAGGCTCAACTGGGTTCTCTGCTTAGGATCTCAGAGGGCTGAATTCAAGGTGTTGTTCAGGCTGGGCTCTTACCTGGAGGCTTTGCAGAAGAACCTTCTTCCAAGCTTGTCAGGCTGTTGGCAGAATTCAATTGCTGTGGTTGTAGGACTGAAGTCCCTGTTGTCTCCACAAGGACTACCCTCAGCTTCTCAAGTTCTTGTCCCATTGCCCCTTTCATGGTGAAGTCAGCAATGGAGAAGCTTTCTCTTGTTGAATCCCTCTCACATTTAGAATCTCTCAACTTCCCTTCTGTAACAAGCCAGAGAAAACTCCCTGCTTTTAAAAGGCTCATGTGATTAGGTTAGGCCTGTGCAGATCATCTCTGGTTAGGAACCTTAATGGCATCTGCAGAATTCCTTTTGCCACCAAACATAACATAATCACAGGAGTAACACAAGGGGGAGAAGATCATGGAGCCCTTGGTTCCACCTGACCTTGGAATGACACCTGAAAATCCAGGGTTCAGGGACCAGAAATCTGTGACTGAGGGTGGGACTGGGGAGTGACACACAGAAGGGAAATATTCTCTGGAAGCCAAACAGAGAAGGACTTTTGGAGGCAGAATTTGCTGACAGAGCTAATCAAGCCCCTTTAATCAGTAAGCGTCTTTGTTGAGCACCTTCTTTGCTATGCCCTGTTAGGCACTAGAATAATGAAGAAGACAGTCCTTGCCCTTTAGAAATTCACAGTCTAGTGAGATTGTAAGAATCTCCTGGACTAGAAATGCAGTCCTGACACAACTGTACCCTGAGAAATCAGTATATCTTCAGGAAAGGAATTTTGTATATTTTACAGACTAGCCTGAGTGCTCGCTGCTGTTGTAGCTACCACCAACTTTCTACTGAAGGTGATAACCCGGGGCATAAGAAATGACTTTAGAGCCAAGGTTCTGAAAGGGCCCCTCAGGGTCTTGGGTGGCTCCTGCAGAAGTGGCAGAAGACATGGGAACTAGGAACCTGGCATCACAGGAAAAGTGCCTTCTCCAAGAAAGAAGGGGCCCCAGGAGGCTGTCTTACTTAGATCAACCATAAGCTACCACAAATGGGTCATTTCTTATATTATTTCAAAATATCTCTGGAGATGAGAATTCCTTTGTGTCCTTATAGACCAAAGTTCTTTGTGTTACCTTTTCCCAAAAGTAAATTCCTTTTCCTTTATTCATTCCTTGTGGAAATAAAATGCAAGTCCTTTATACTTGTCTTAGAGTAATATGGCACATGCGGCTTACTTTCGAGCATCCCAGTGAATAATGTTTGGAACTTTTCTTATTACCTAATAGCATATCGAGAAAAGAGTGAAGTCAGCTAAAAACCGAAATTTTGAAAAGCCATCTTCAGGAAAATGTAGGCCCAGATGCTTTCCTCCACCTTTTTTGACAGGCTGCCACATACAGTTTCACAGGTTGCTAACTGCACAGGGGCACAGCCTGTCCTTCATTTGCCAAGTTGCACTTTCTGGCACAGAGAGGGGTGTCTTGTTCTAATTTGTCTTTGTTGACTGCTCTCTTCTATTCTTGAAGCTGCAAACCACAGTGAGATGAATGAAGAGTAGTCAGTCTCATAGAAAAAAGCAGGGAAAAAGCAATAGAGACAAGAAGGAAAGCCAAGGAAAGGATTCTTGGGGAAGGTCAATAGGGAAGGGTGAGAAGAGGAAAGGAGATGACCATTATGATCTTCTAATTAGGAGTTTAGGGGAGAGCGTTTGCCTTATTCAGCAACGATGCAACTAGAAAATAAGCAATCTCTGTAAAATAATGCTTTAGTACAGTCAGCTTCATGAAAAAATAATTGGGTTGTGATTAAACTTACAGGCACAAGACTAAATAATCCCAACTCCTTTAATTTTGCACATTGTTTTTTTTTTGGTTGGTTGGTTTTGTTGTTTTAGTTTGGAGTTTTTTACTTTGTGTGCCCTTATATATTCAACAAATACTTCTCGGTATCCATTCTATTCATAGCACTCTCTTAGTCCTTGTATACAGGGGTCCTCAATCCTTGGTGTACATTAAAGTCACCTGGGCAGCATGCTGAAAATGCAGCTTCCTAGGTCCTCCCTTCATGCAACTTCAGGATCTCTGAGCTATATTTTGACCAAACATCCAAGCAATTTCTGATGATTCAAGGACCACACTTTGAGGAAGCTTGCTGTAGACATGGAAAGCATATAATCCGTAGTTCCTTGTCCTGGAAGAGCATGTAACTGAGTTAGGGAGCAGGAGGTAGACATACATGAAGATAACAAACAACACCCAACAGTTTGTGCTACAGAAGCAAGTGAGTAACAGAGAAAATGATGAGCCGGTGAGATATTAGGTGGGAAGAGGAAGAATGTTCCTTCATGGAATTCCCAGAAGACTTCAGAAAAAGAGAGTGGGCGTTTAAAAGAGAGGAGAGACCATTTGAGTTGGGAAAAATATGTAAATAAAGGCACAGTAGCTTTATGTGGTGAGAGACTTAGGGAAAAACTGACTCGACATCTCATGGCTTCGTGATGATCCTTTTTGACCCACAGGTTCGTTCTCCTTTCTTATTAGGTTGCTGTTAAGAATATTTCATAAGGGATCACAGATGTGCATGTAAAAAGAGATTAACCACTTTTGAAATGTACGTGCTGACTGATTTGTGTTACACTATTGAAAAACTATATAGACTCCAAATGGCATCTAATTATTAAATTCAGATGCCAGAGTCTTTGATTAACAGCATGTCTTTTTGCTCTGTATATTTTCCTTCAGAAGTAGCAGGGCTTGCAGACATCTCAAGCTATGCCACAGAAGAGTCAAATAGAGGAAGTGATCATGAAATTAAATGTGAAGACAGTCTATTAACTTTTGCAGTACAGAACATTTGTTTACTCATAAAATCCATATTTGGAACTCATTCTTTCCAAATGGAATATTATCTAAGTGTTTTTGTTGCAGACAGTTTGATACTTGTGTTTTATAGTTCTTTTTCTTTCACCCAAACAATTTTGTATATTAGAAAACAATTTCAGCAAATATTTTATATTTTAAAAATCAGAAGAAAATGAAGATGACCCTCTCTTTTGCCAATACTCATAATAAATACAAAATGAGAAGAGATTTTTATAGTACTGCATTACTCCATTATTTGGAGTACAAATCACTGCTTTTTTTGTTTGTTTTTTGAGACAGGGTCTCCCTCTGTCCTCCAGGATGAGCACAAAGGCGTTGTCTCGGCTCACTGCATCCTTGAACTCCCTGGCTCAAGCGATCTTCCCACCTCAACCTCCTGAATAGCTGGGACCACAGGCATGTGCTACCATGCCCAACTAATTTTTTATTTTTTGTAGAGATGGGGCTCTTGCTTTGCTGTCCAGGCTGGTCTTGAACTCCCAGACTCAAGTAATCATCCCACCTCTGCCTCACAAAGTGTTGGGATTACAGGTGTGGGTCACTGTGCCTGGCCTAGCTTTTTTTTAAAGTGATAAATAAATGCTGTATGACTTTAAGTAGATATTATATCTAATGTTTAATTTTTATCACTGCCTAAGTAGAAAAACTGTTCATAAAAATATATTGGCTGGGCATGGTGGATCACACCTAAAATCTCAGTACTTTGGGAGGCTAAAGCAGGGGGATCACCTGAGGTCAGGAGTTCGAGGCTAGTCTGGCCAACATGGAAAAACCCCATCTCTACAAAAAATAGAAAAATTAGCCGGGGTGGTGGTACATGCCTGTAATCCCAGCTACTCAGGAGGCTGAGACAGGAGAATCTCTTGAACCCAGGAGGCAGAGGTTGCAGTGAGCTGAGATTGCTCCATTGCACTCCAGTCTGGGTGACAGAGCAAGAGGAAAAAAAAAAAAAGGAAAGAAAAAAAACAGGAAGGAAGGAAGGAATTTACTTATTCCATCTGTGTACGCATAATTTGTAAACTTTTTTTTTTTTTTTTTTTGAGGCGGAGTCTCGCTCTGTCTCCCGGACTGGAGTGCAGTGGCCGGATCTCAGCTCACTGCAAGCTCCGCCTCCCGGGTTTACGCCATTCTCCTGCCTCAGCCTCCCGAGTAGCTGGGACTACAGGCGCCCGCCACCTCACCCGGCTAGTTTTTGTATTTTTAGTAGAGACGGGGTTTCACTGTGTTAGCCAGGATGGTCTCGATCTCCTGACCTCGTGATCCACCCGTCTCGGCCTCCCAAAGTGCTGAGATTACAGGCTTGAGCCACCGAATTATTATTACAAATTTTTTTGAGACAAGATCTCACTCTGTTGCCCAGGCTGGAGCGTAGTGGTGTAAGCATGGCTCACTGCAGCCTCGATCACCTGGGCTCCAGCAATCCTCCCATATCAGCCTCCCAAGTAACTGAGACTATAGGCAGATGCCACCATGCCCGACTAATTTTTGTATTTTTTGTAGAGACAGGGTTTCGCTATGTTGCCCAAGCTGGTCTTGAACTCCTGAGCTCAAGCAATCCACCTGCCTCAGCCTCCCAAAGTGCTGGGATTACAGGCATGAGCCACCACACTAGCCCATCAATTGTTATTAAACTCATGTGTACCAGTACAATTTTAAGCCCTCTAAGCTGCATGTAATGCTAAATTGTGATAGTGTGTGTATGTGTGTGTGTGTTTGAACAGAATGTTCATATGACTTCATTTCTGTAGTAATGTGATCATACCAATATTTGGGGTCATTTTAATCATATTAGCATTTCTCTCTACCAAATTGATCTTGATCGCTGTGTAGCCACTTCTCATCTGTCACATATACACATTTTACATATCATTCAAACTTGACATTTCCTTGAACGATTTCCCCAGCCTGGTTTCGGATGATTGCTTGTTGAGACTTTGTCCATGCTCTGTCCTCCCCTGCCCACTGTAAATACTCTTCTTTTGGGCTAGGTGGCTGTGCCCTCTGGGGTATTGTTTTCCTTCCTGTTCGGTGCCCGTGCTCTTGCCTGTGTTTCTTCTGTGCCTTTCCCAGGACCTAGCAGACAGCCGAGCCGACCTGCACCTCAAGTGGGGTATCCTCTGTGTACTTTCCCATTTCCAAGTTGATTTGCCTGTGAATCCCGTATGTGAATACATATGCGGATGTCCCTGATGTGTTCTTTCCTGTCTGGAGGCACATGCAAGGATGTGGCACTTTTTCTAATTGCTTGAACCGTCAAGTGGATCTCTCTTAGGCAGCACTTGGCCAACAATTCTGAATATTTAATCAGTGGTACAGGATTAGCTCAGTTGGCCAAAAAAAAAAAAAAAAAAAAAGTATAGATGAAATGTGAATACACTGTTAACTTTTTCATCTGCCTTTATAATTAGTATTTTTCTAATATTAAGTTTCTGCTTTTTATACTGAGTTTTTAGGGACAAAATATGGGAAGGATTCCATATTCATTGCTTCACGCAATCTATAGTTCCTGAGATAACTGTATAATTCTGAATGTTGATACACCCATAAGAGACTTTGCTTTTTCCTCTCACACATCTGTTTTGCTTTAGGCAAGAGAACTTTCTCATGCCAGAATGGCTGCAGTGGATGTAGGCAATCTGCTTTATGTTGAGCCTCTGCAATTCACAGATGCAAATGTTTAAAAGGTTAACGTGGTTATTTCTTCATCTGAAACAAACGTCCCTAGGCACTACTTTTGTCCTTTAAAAAAAAAATTGTATTCTGTTAGAAATCCATTGTGTGTAATCCTTATACCCTTGTCTCATAATCCTCATATCAGAGCTGAATTAACTCTTTTGTGGCCTCCTGTGATGAATTTCAGTTGTCCTACTAGTTTCTCTTGCTGGTTTGATTGTGTCCTCTTGATGGAATTTAGGTTCTTAGGGAGAGAATGAGGGAAGCAGCTTCTCTACCCAGAACAGAATCCCATTAACCGAAAGAATGCCGCCCCGCAAGAAAGTTTCTAGTGTATCCATGTGTGACTTCAATTATTTAATCAACACATTTTCCAGAGCATCCATTGTTTCACTGCACCAGGAAATGGGGGCAAGACCAGGATAGTACATGGAGGCTAACCTCAGCAACTGCAGTCTGGAAAGATGAAACCTAACGTGAAGATAGGATGGCAGCGAGTTGTGAGTGTCAAACTCGTGCTTCTGCACTGAGCTCCTGCTGCCTCCAAAAGCAAGGGGAGCCTTCAGCTTATCACACCTACAGCTCTGGACATTTTTTCATGTTGTTAAATTTAACATTTTAGGATCTGAATTTTCTATAGAAACTTTACCTAACTTTTCTTGTATTGCGAATTTGTTGTATTGGGTAAGCCTTATGTGTAGAAAACAGTTTAACTATGTTAACAACACTATGTCAAAGATTCAAAGCCTTTGAGAGCTTAGGAGAAATCCAACCCCAGTCATTTTCTGACACAGCTGAACATAGGACTCTGTGGTTGAAAGTTCCAGGAACTCCCAAAGCACAGGAAGGCTGACTACAGATCCTAGTTAAAGATGTTAAACTCAATAGTCCCTGGTGGTGCTTACTGTTTGCAGCTGGAAGGCCTTGTATTTTCTTAAAATGCATCCTAAATAAAAACTCAAAAGCCATTCAATGCTAATTCAAGTTCCGTGGTTAATGGTGCAGCTTTGTTGGCATCTAGAATTAGAACTGTGTGGTGTGTCCCCCAGAAAACGAGCTCTCATGGCAAAAACAGACAAACTCTACCCCCTGCCAAACTGTCAGCAGAAATCTGGTCTCCTTTCTGAAATGGGATGTAGGTTTCCAAATTCTCTAGACGATATCTTTCCAAAGCAAATGAGAAACAACTCACAGGCACCAACTGCATTTTCTGTTCAAAGCAAGAGGGGTTTTCACTGTGCTGTTTTTACCTGTCATCTCACAACTCAGTTCTCTCATTTGTACCAGGGGTACAAGAAATTCATGGGATCAGAGAGCTGGTTTCGGACATGAACTTAATCGCTCCCATCCTTATTTCCCCCGCTTCCCTGATGCCCTGAATAGCAGGCTCTGTCCCCGAAAGAGAAATAAGAGTTGAAGAAAAGACCACTTAATCTTTTCCTTTGGTAAGGAGGTACTAGGAGGCCAGTGAAACTTGTGGGGGACAGGAAGTTTGAGAAGTGAATGGAGATTAGGAGAACAGAGTTTGCTCCAGATGAGCTTTGGAGCTGTGCCTTTTTTTCTGGAACTCACTACTGGATCAAGGGGTCTAGTGGGGTGCCCACCACACTGGCCACCAGACCAAGCTTGATGGAAAGGGCCCAGAGATGGGTCCTGCTTGTGCAGTCTACAACTGCAGCATCAGCCACCTATTCCTCTCTGTGGCCCATGGTCAGCCAGAATCAGAGGCCCAAGCAGTGGGCCTGTAGCTTGAGAAGCATGTCAGCAGGCTGGGGTTCAAGGCCAGGCCTACAGGCCTGCAGTGGAGAGAGCAAGGCTGGCTCTAGGTCTGACGGGCAGATTGCCAGGACGTGATTTTCAGAGCAGGAAAGCGGAGTGAAGAGTGACTGGTAGTGAGTGTGAGCAAACAGCTGCAGAGTCATCTCTGCCTAGTGTTAGGCCTGGCCGCAGGGTCTGGCAGCCCTCAGCCTGACCATAGGATGGGTCTCCCAGCTTCAGCTGAAGGCGAGAAGTGCTACTGACTTAGGGAGCTGAGCCAGACCTGGCTCCTGCCCTCCTCCCTGAACATGCTTCAGGATTATCTGTCTTCTTGTTGTTCCTCACTCTTTTTAGCTCTCCACGGGGCTGGCCCTTGTTATAGACATAGAAGAGAGACACTGTTATGTGCCGAAAGCTCTGTCACAAGACACCTACACCACCCACCATGGGTGGGCCTGAAATCCTCTCTAGGAGAATTACTCACCTGCTTAGAACCCCTCAGTGAGCCTCCAGTGCTTGCTCCAGAAGAAAGCCAGACTCAGTCCACACCACAGAGGCCATGCACAGGCATGGCACCACCCAGTAGTCTGGCCTCATTCCCCAACCCTCTCCTCCGCTAGCTCCCTGCTCAGCCATGCCAGATCCTCCCCCTGTTCTCCCAATGTGCTGCCGTGCTTTTCTTCATGCTGTCCCCTTTGCCCAACTGACCTTTCCTGCCTTTCTCTGCCTGGTAAAATCTGGCTTGTTCTTTGAGATCCAGTTCAAATGTAACCTTCCTTGGCAAGGCCTTCCCAGCCACTCTGACCACCACCTTTCCTGGCAGGATTGCATACTGATTTCACCCCTCTCGGTGCCCGCTCAGCGTGTTCTATGCATCTCTAGCCCATTATGATAGAGTTATTTATTCACATTCTTTGTTACATGCTGAATCCATCCAAGACAGGGACCTGAATATCTGTCCATTCATCTCTGGACCCCTCCCAGCACAGTGCCTGAAACACAGTTTGCACAGTTTGTCATTTATACATGTCTGTTTTGCAAATCCGTTATCTAAGATGAAAGCCTGTAGATTTCATTAACATCTTAGCTCTGACTAGTTGATAAATCAAAAGTAGAGCACATGGCACAGCTAACACTTATTGACGTCTTGCTGTGTGCTGCCCTACCCACCCCACATCCAGTAAAAAGTCAGCCAGCACATCATTGACCCGAGCAGAGGGAGCCCAGGGGGCCATCCTGTGTCCCTCCAGCATTACTACAAACAGGGTGGGGGCACCAGTGGGGGCAGGAGCGCTGACCTGTCTTGAAGGCTGGGAGTAAGATGGGTCCCTTGTGGCCTTCAAAAGTATTTGGACTTCTGAAGCTGCCTGTGGCTCCGGAAACCGGGAAATGCTTTAGTGGGAGTGCTTCTGTGTGCGGGGAGGTGTAAGTGCAATGTGAACTGTCTCACTCCACCCAGTACAGGATGTGCCCGGAGAGCATGCTGAGCTACCCTGTGCCAGCTGTGTGCTCTAGAACAGCGTCCTCCCAGCCACCCAGGAGGCCATGCAGGCCTCGTCAGAAAAGTGGCTTAAAAACCATGTGGAGTCAGACCATTTGAACACTAACTAGAAATGGGAGGCTATTAGGAAATTATCGTGAATGTTTTAGAAAACATTGCTCATCTTTGCACATTAAATTCCTACTAATATAATAGTATCATGATTATGAGCGGTTTATTTTTTTAAGGATCCTTGTCTTTTAGGGGTATATGCCAAAATATTTATAGATGAAATATGATGGTTGGGATTTGCTTGGAAATAATATGGGGAGGAGGGGGTGGGAGGTAAAGATAAAGAAGCTTGGCCACAAGTTGGTGATTGTTGGGTACATGGTGTTTATTCTGCTCAGTCTACTTCTGTGCATGTTTGACATTTTTCCTGACAAGGTGTTTTTTAAGTATTTGAGAGATTAAGGGGAAACAGTATTTTCTTCTCATTTGCTCGTTTCTTGAATTTGCTTTATTGTCCCTTTTCCTCACCCCAGGTTACCTCTGAGGATCTCCTAGAGGTTAGAGAAGAGGGTCCAAATTTTTGGTCTATCTACCCTTTTGGTACTTTCTTAAAAGGCCTTCCCTTAAGATTCCTCAAATATGTTTAAAAGGCTTTGGAAATTAGATGCATTTCCTCCCATTGGCTCAGGAAGGGGTGGGGAGCAGCATGTGGTACTGGAAACCAGGCTCCCTTGAAGTGCTGCTTGCCTGGGCTTAGGCTCCGTTGAGGTGGGTCACTTGCTTCCATCCCATGAAGAATATGCCTTCCTGAGGTTGCAGAAGATAAATGTGCCATTTTCACTGTGCCTGTATCCAAGGGAGCCAGCATGGGAACATTTTAAAAGAAAGACACTTTCATATGGCTAAATCAGCTTGGAAGCCAACTGATGAAGATGTGCTATCTGATAGAGCTTGGGGACCACCAACCAACTGGGAACATACAATGTGGAGGGCAGGCTTAGCTCTGGATTATTGACTCTCTCAAATGTTCCTATTATGTCTCACTCTTAAGGAGGGAGACTAGAAGCTCTTTAGTCCAGTAGCTTAACATTTTTCAGAGTGGATTTTTTCTTGGCCTTATTTCTACCACCCTCATGTTCCCAGAACACCCCTTGCAACACCACACCCCAACACGGAATGCTCTGTGCTCACTGTATTGTCCTCAGCCATTTCCCACATTCACGGCCCAGCTTTCTGCCAGTGCAGACCACAAATATGGCGAGAGCATGCCAGCTGGTGGAGTCTTAAATGGAACTGTAGAGTTTTGGGGGACGTCTGCCCATTTAAGGTAACCGTGTTGTCTAGTGTCCTATCCATGTGCCACTTTCCAGTGGTGTGACTTGAAGGAAGCTACCAAAACCATATTTATCACATTTCAGAGACCAGAGGGCCTTTGAATAAATCATGAGTACGGAGACGATGAAGTCGGAATCCAGGAGAAGCTGACGGTGAAGAATAATGAGGCAAATCTAATAGGCCAGAATGTCATCAGGTCAATGTAGAGTGCTGTGCGTGGGCCACCTGCAAAGCGCAGGGTGAGGAGGAGTGGCTGACTAGGAACTTAATAGGAGGCAACAGTGTGGTGTGGCTGCACAGACCTACAAATGTTTTAAAATCCAGTTGCATGGATACAGGAGGCTGAAAGCGTCAATCCTGTAATCTATCCAGAGGAGAAGTGCCAGTCCAGGAATCACATGTTGTTTCCTGTAAGCTTCTGAAGGGGGCCATCTCAGTAAATAATGGTTGTTCATATGAAAGATATTATTATTTCTCTGATGGTATGTGATACTGCATCTTGCATGCAGAAGATCTCTAAAGATCTTTACATATTAACAACCTATGACATCCTTCAGGTATACAATTGTTACGCGTGCCAGGGGACACTGTGACTTTGTTATTGTTTTGTATTTTCTCTGCATATGAGTTAATTTTGTTTGATTATTGTCATCCCTTTAGTTCCTAACTTACACACTAGGGTATTAGAGAGGAAGGTAATCCAGAACAGATTTTATAATAATAAGAATAAAGGCCACCCTACTTTCTATTTTATTGCTCAGCACTTAACGTGCATTAGTGCATTTAACGCTCACAGAAACCCAATGAAGGTAGGTGGTAGTATTAGTCTCATTTTACAGAAAAGCAAGGTATTAGAAAGTTAAACGATTTGCCCCCAAGGCTGCACAGCTAGAAAGTGACAAGGCGGGGACTCCGGGAGCCCAAGCTCGCAGTGCCTCTCCCTGGTGTTGCTCTTTCCACAGCAGTGAATAACTGCTCCCCTGAAGTGCTCCTTGCCTGGGGTTCGGGGCCGCGACCAGTTCCACAGGCATCATGTCTACGTGTGACTGTGCCTCAGAGCTCACAAAGCCACCCGGCTGCTCAGTCGATGATAATCAAAAATTTTAAATTTGCTTCCATTGGACATTCCTGCTCATCCAGCCACTTTCCTTATCAGAGGACAAAGGCATGCTGACCATATATTTATTATCATTCCTCCTCTTTCCTGCTGGTTTTTCGAGTCAAGGTCAGAGAGAACCAGAAACACCCAGTGCTGAGAAGAGTGAGCCTTGCTTTCTGAGAAATGGTTCCTGCCTCTGTGGAAAGCAGTGAAAGAGCCTCCAGTAGCCTCTTCCTTGAGTGGTGGAGAGTGGATAGAGGGGAAAGCAATTAGAAATAACAGTAACGAAGAGAAACAGAAAGACATCTTTCTTCCTAACAACCTCATTTTGTTTTCCTTTTAATCATATTAAATTTCACATACTTGCTATAAAATCACTACAGTGTAGGTTCTGATAATGTCTTATAGCTGCCTGTGCGCCTCTTTGGCTGAATTATGCTCTGATATGTCCGTAATATGGCAGATTCTCCATACAGATAAGTGGAAAGTAACTCCGCATACAGGTAAACGTGATGGGACTGTAGGATTAAGCCTTTTGCTTGTTACGCAACTCAGCAATTATTAGGAAAAGGCTGAGTGTTTTCAGCAGCCCCTGGGAAATGTGATTCATGACATGACAACATTGGCCGGGGTCTCTGTTTCACTCCCCAGTGTGTGCTCATTTGAGTAAGTCTGTGAGGAACTTCCCACTTGTAAGAAACGGTATCTTGTGTGTTGATGTCACTACACCCTGGAAGCCGGATGCTGTGTCCCCGCTAATGGTCTCTGGTTGGCAAATATACATGTGACTCTTTCTGAGCAAAGTACTATGTGTAATATAAAAGGAGCTTGAAGGGGTAGTCCCTGCCCTCAAGTCCCTGGCCTTGATTTTATAGGAAATGTGCCATGGACCTGGAAGATGCATGGAGCATGGGGCAGCATTTCCCCATTCCCTCAGTGTGCACAGGTACAATGTCCACTGTCTGGGAGCTAGGAGGTTGGAAGCCAATGACTGCACCCAACCATGCTGAGGACAGGAAGGCCAGTCCCTACCAGGCTATCCACATTGGTTAAAGTAGGAACCACCCATTGTTGTCTCCTCTCCAGGATCCACTCTTTGAAAGCATTTGGATAATTACAGCTTGCCTTTCTGCCTTTGGTTGTTAGTTTCAGTGTCTTAATTATCTGCCATGTCAAAAGATTTCTCCTGATTCCTCTGAGCTCTCTCCCTTTTGCTCCTAGTGGTGTTTTCATCCTGCTTGGTAAGTTAGAATTGTACAGTGGTTTCCATTTCTTCTGTCATATAAACAGCAGGCAGTTTCCAACCTTCCCATCCTCTCTAATTTACTCTCTACTTTTTTTCCTTAAGAGAGGCTTATGTGATGACATTGACCAAGTAAGTCCTCTAACCTCAATGATAGGATGGTTTGGATGGGGTGGCAAGGAAAGTAAAAAGGAATTCAATCAGTTTGGATTTTTAAAAAATCATGCTGAGCTGAAGTGACACACTTTTTTCCCCACAGAAACTGAGTCTGAGGGGATCTTTTTTTTTTTTCGTTGCACATTTTGGTTACATCTGCAGTGAGCAGCTGCTAATCCTGAGAGACTTCTCTTCCCTGGTATTTCTTACATTTTGCAAGAGTCTCACTGTGCCTGTGTCTTATGTGAGCTCCTTGAAACGAAAGAACGTTAATGGCTAAAGACTGTTAGAGCCATTTGGGTGCCTGCTTATACCTTTGACTCAGCAGCACTGCCAGGGCCCTGTCTAGCTCTGCCAGGTGCCCTCTGGTGGGAGAGTAAGGGCACTGAAACCACAAATCGGCCCTTGCCCGGACCTCCAGCTCCTTCCCTGCAGGGAATAGCACTGGAGTACAGCTTCTAGTACAAAGTAGGTGTTCAATAAATAATCATCAAATGGGATAAAACCAGTTCCTAGCCCAGCACAGATGCAGGGTAGATGCTCAATAAGCATTTGTTGAAGTAACGAATACATCACTGTATTCCACAGAGGAAGAATTCTGGTCTTCACAGCACTTGCATCATTTGAAGCTCTGCAAGGGCTCTGGGCTGGATCAACTAGGAAAGCAGCCTGAGCAGGGAAGCAGATGGCTGATCAAGCCCTCCAGCCAAGGAGACCAGGACTGTTTCTGTGGGAACTTGGATGCCACTGACCTCACTCATGGAAGCTTGCAAGAGTGGTGCAGGCCCCAGTGGAGCAAGGCCAAGGCTCTGTCTCCTCCCTTTGGCAGTTGGAAAGCAGCACACATTTGGCTTTGCCAGGCCCCAGCTTCAGCGGCCTTTGTACCCCAGTAATTACCTCCTGATCAAGGGAGGGAGGGATGTGTGTAGAAATCACTTTTTAGTAGCACATATTTCTCTTGGAAAAGCCCTAGTAAGCTGCCGACTTTCTCTCACGTGTTCAGAGGATACCAAGGGACTGATGGGCTAATTTAATCTTATTAATACAAGAGGCAGCCGTCTCTAGTGCAGAGGGTAGTGCGTTAGGGAGAATTGTCTGTCGGGAGGCTGGAGCTCCAGCTTCAAGATGGAATGGAAACACTCTCCAGGAAAGCAGATGAGTCCCACCGGGGAGGAAACTGACTCTCTCCGTGGCCCCCTGCTCTTCCTCTGTCTGAAGAAGCCTCTTCATCGCATTCAGATAAGTGTTTCACTTGAAGGACAGCAAACACAACCAAATAATGACCTAGATGTCCCTTCCTCGTGTTTTCAAACAGTCCCCTTTCTCTTTAATCCCTGCAGGAGAAAATATCCTGGAGTTGAGATCTTAGGAGATATTGGTTCATTTAAGTCTGTTATGAGACCTTCACAGGGCACCCCTTAAAGCTGGCAGTAGGACCACAGGTTTATCCTGGCCACAAATTTAAAGACTTTGTTCCTGTTCCCTCTCAGGTATCAATGCAAACAGAACAGTTCTAACATTTTTAGTATGGCCTCCCCACCGTGGAGACCAATTGGCTGAGCCAGGGAACTGTACTTCTATTTCCTCATCTATGCAAAGGGGAACTCAGGTTAGATGATGTCTAAGGCCCCTCGAGAACTTGAGTGCTCTTCATTCTGTAATAATTATCTCTCTAATTAGTTTCTCTTCTCTAAACTTTATTCTGCTCCACGGCCTCTGTTTAGGGGTGGAAGGTAGATGCTGTACCCTGGTGTGTGTTTCCTGGAGCTGTTTCTCAGCCTGCTGCTCTGTTCTGTCCACTCTCTATCTGTCCCTATTGCGATCATTCTCAAATCTAACCCTGACTGCAGCACTCCAGTTCATTCATTTATTCATCATATTTCTCAAACACCCACACGGTGCTAGATGCTGAATGAACAGTACACGGGTGAACAAGAGTCATGATCCCTGCTTTTTTTGGATCATATACTTTTCTAGGGAGACATGTATTAAAAATATTTAGTTTAATTTAACAAATATAATGTAAATAATATTAAATCTATTAAATAAATACATAATGATAAATTGTAAGACGTGTTATGGAAGATGAACAGGGGTTGCCCTGATTTAATTTGGGAGGCCAAAAAATAGCTGCTCTAAGAAAGTGTTATTTGATCTGAGACCTGGAAAAGGAGTTACCAGGCAAGGAGTTGTAGAAAGTGCTCCGGGTAGAGGAAAGAGCTAACACAAAGACCCTTGCAGCTGGGAAGGGCTAGACTGGATGAACCGAGCTCAGTGTGCCCAAAGAACTGAAGGAAACCAGTGTGGTTGGAACATACACAGTGAGAGCAGTGGGGTGAGATGAGACTGGGAGAATGACAGATTAGTTAAGATAACTCTGGCTGCTGGAACAAACCAAAACTGACATTCAAACAGTATAGACTTTTATTTCTCATTCGCAGAAAGTGCAAACTAGATATTCCTGAGCAGTTAGACATCCCTGTTCAAAGCAGTGTCTTGGAGACCACAGCTCCTTTCATTTTGCAGCTCTGCCATTTTTAATGAGCTGCCAAGGCCAGCATGCTTGTCTGCATGGAAGGCTGTGCACGAGAGGGTTTTCTGGGCCCAGACCTGCCTGGAAGTGGTGCTCCCAACCCCACTCACATTCCGCGGGCACATGCCCAATTGCAAGAGAGGCTGAGAAATGCGGTCAGAGTGTGATCCCAAAGAGACGGGGCAGATGATGATGCAGACCCCATGGGCCATGTTGCAGTTTCAGCTTTATTCCTAGTACGCTGAGGAGTGTGAGTGAGAGTGCACCTGTGGCAAATCCATCAGCACTTCTAAACCTACACGTTCAATTGCTCATGTCATGCAGTTCATCTCCCTCCAAGAGCAACATCTCTCACGTTTTCTTCCAGTGATGCCATTCCAGACCTCGCAGTCCTTTTTCCTGCTCTATTCGTCACCTAGACTTACTTGACCAATCCAACCCTGGACTGGTTCAGTACTTGTCCAACTAGGCTCTTCAACTGGTTTCTTTCTGCTCTGATACAGAATGCTAATTTACATATTTACAATGTAGACTATCCCCTTCCAGTGACAGAGTTTTCCTGGCTGTTGTATAGAGCAACTTTTTTACATTGTCAGGTCATCCTGGAAACTTAATTAGTAATCACAATATAATGAACGTGGAGATGTATCTTTCTAAAACACACCTTTCATTGCTGCTCAAAAAATTTTACTTGCTTCCAATTACCTACTGAATAAAGTTCTAACTTCTATATGTTGGAGGTACTAACACAACCCATCTTTTCCTGACAATTCTTACTTTGTCCTCCTCAAGTCAGCCAGGGTGCTCAACTATCCAGAGTCCAAACAACCTTGGTGAATTCCCACCTTGTACTGTTCCACACTCTGCCAACACTCTGTTCCTGCTCATCCTCCTCTCTGAATCCTACTGATGTTTTAGTGCAAGGCTTCATCCCCTAAGTCTCACCCTCTCTGGAAAGTCTCCCTTCCAACCAACCAGAAATAGACTTTCCATCTCTGGAGTTCTGTAGTACTTACTTTTCAAAGTAATTAATGCTTAAATTAAATTGGGTCTTACCACTCCTTTGGCATTTATCATGTATTGCCTTTTATTGACATTTATTCTCCCAATTCATTCTAAGCTTCTTAAGTAGAGATACTTTTCCTGGTATCTAAAACAGTATCTTGCACACCCTCCAAAAAATAATTAACTAATTAATGTTTTTCTGTAATTCCTGTGACACCTTACACAGTTTCTTAAACATGGCAGATGCTCAAAAAATTCTGTTGATTTGTTGTTGTTGTTGTTTTAGTATATGACCCCCTCTAAAATGCAAAGCCTTGGTCAGTTAAAAGGGAGTGCTTTTTCTGGGAATTCCAGCCCCAAATGGAGGTCTGGGTAAAATGCACGGTGGGGAGGGGAGCCTGTGAGTGCTCCTCCAGCCTCTGTACACAGCCTCCTGCTTTGCTGCTGCTTTTTTTTTTTTTTCTTTTTTCTGAGACGGAGTCTTGCTCTGTCACCCGGGCTGGAGTGCAGTGGTGTGATCTTGGTTTACTGCAACCTCTGCCTCCTGGGTTCAAGTAATCCTCTTGTCTCAGCCTTCTCAGTACAGGTGCACACCACCACACCTGGATAATTTTTGTATTTTTAGTAGAAATGGGGTTTTCCCATGTTGGCCAGGCTGGTCTTGAACTCCTGACCTCAAGTGATTTGCCTGCCTCGGCCTCCCAAAGTGCTGGGATTACAGACATGAGCCACCACACCTGGCCCCTACTTTGCTTCTTTTGCTCATTCAGGAAGCCACCTCTGGGTTTGTCACAGAGTGCTTGCTCACAAATATTCCCACTTTTTCACTCACAATCCTTCTTTCGCCAAGAAAGAGGTTGGTTGCAAGGTGTAGTAAGGGTGTTGCCCTGGGGCTCTGTCTTTTAAATTTTCCCTGCTGTCAAGAGTTTTCATCTACCAAACCCTGTGAGAGACAGAAGAGGGCATCAGGTCAAACAGCCAAAGCTTCAAAATCTGCCTTGACTCTGTGGGGTTCTGCTCACCTACACCTTTGTAGGGTACCATCCTCTAGTAAAATGAGCCTCTACTATGATAGCAGGCCCCTCAATTCTATTTCTAAATCTGCCTGGTTCTAAACATTCTTGTTTGAGTCAGATGGAAAATTCAGTTCTGTTTCATTTTTCTCCCCATCTTAATTGGTTTTCTGTATGCAGGTTCAGAAGTAGGATTTTGCTGTACACATCATCCTTCATGTGAGTAGGCGAGCACCAGCATCAGGGGAAGGAAAAGAGGCAAACTGACTGTTAGGGAGGGAATCTCTTTCCAGACTCGGCTAGCCAGCACAGATCCAGATTCTGCCCCCCAAATGAGTCATTTCATGAATGTGGCTGAAGTGTCTAACGGTTGGCGTTTCTCAGGAAGCACGCTGGGATTATGGATGTGAAAGTTAACGTGGGTTGTTTGAGAGAGGACTGAGGTTTCAGGAATCTCAGGATGTCTGTCTGTTGAGCTCCATAATCAAGCTGCCAGATTCAAATCTGCATCTACGAATTCTTGAGCACTTGAGGTGGGTGCCCTCTGAAGCTGAACCTTTTCAAAGCTGCTCTGAAGAGTTGGGTGTCACCTCCTTCATATTTCATTCTAAGTCAATTGTAGAGCTAAGAAACCATCTTTGCTTACTGTCTCAGATGTGTTTCCAGTTTTCACTGGAAAGAGAAATTGTGTTCTGATTCCCAGTTCCTGTGAGACCCTGATAACTTCTCAAAATATAAAACATCCTTAGTTTCAGCAGGGCTGCTGCCAAGAACTAGAGGAGGCTAGAAAGAGTTGTCTCAAATGTTTGCTTTTTTACCTTTGGCAAGCATCACCTAGTGGCCCTCATGTCAGTGATTACAGGGTTTGTGTAACATGCCAGGATTTGGGCCGTGGATAGCAATATTGTGGAGGGCTGCCCTTGGAAGAACGCCAACCAGCTTCAGTTTTCTGCACTGTAATTGTTGCCAATGCTAGCCCAGTGTGGGCTCCCAGGGTCAAGAGGGATAGCATCACCAAGCTCCCCGGAGGGGGCAGGGGGCGGGCCCACCTGACAGCCATTAAAAGGCTGATTCCATGGGCAGGGCCCTTTTTCCAAATTAAGTATTAAATGAACATTATTTCATCCTTATCCAAAAATGTGCTTAGAGCCTAGACACGTTTTTCCTGCACACCGGAATGAACTGTGCAACACAGGGTGAGCTCAGCCTTCAGCAAGTTGTTTTGGATGGTGAGGCTTTGTGGTTGGGATTGCACTAAATGCCATGATGGGGGCGGGGGGGCCTTTCTCCTTTCATCCCTCGCCAGAGACTCAGCCTGGGCCATGCTCATCATCATAATCACAGGCTGAAGAGGAATATTTTGGGTTTAGTTTCCCTTTCTTTTTTTTTTTTTTTTTTTACACACAATGCCTATTTATAACCATTTGTTGACAGACTCTACCAATTACTTTAAAAAAACGTGTATTTAGAGAGAGACAGACCAAAAATGTGAATTCAATGGTGGCCCTAGTTCTGTATTCGATTAGCATCTGCTAGTGCCAGAACTGGAGATGGCTGTCTGTTGTCACTTTAATTGGAGGATGATTAGAAAAAAATACTTGCTTTTCTTCCAATCTTATCTTTGTTGTTACCAGCTCATCAGATCCACAAGTTCATGTTTATTATGGCCATTATATGTTAAAAGCTCCGTGCATTTTCTGTCTCCACATCATCTGTAACATCCTGTTGCCAAATCCAGTTATCTGCTTTCCTGCTTTCTCATACTTTCCCTCTCTTTGATATTAACCATTTTTTCCATGGAGTATTTTCCCTGACTTCTGAGGCCTTTTTCTAGTCTAACTCCTCCTTCTTAGCCTTTTAGAGGCTGCTTCCCCTCTGCTTTGCCTTTCAAATGGTGGTTCTTTCCAGAATTCCATCTTCCTCCCTGTTCTCTTCTCAGTCCATATATTATTTCCACCTTAAATACAGCCAGAAGAAGTGGACACAAGGCACGCAGTTTGGGAGCCCAGGACTTGGCAGTGGACATCGGATATTAGAGAGGGGTTGCCCATAAAGCTATCTTAGGGGCAGCTGAATATACAGGATCTCTGTGACTCCTACCCCTACCCCAAAAAAGCAGGATGGCTCATGGGGGCAGCAGAAAGGTGATGGAGCCAGAGAGCGCAGGTCAGCTATTGTCCATGGTGGATACCGGGAGAGGCAAGCTGAAGAGGTTGAACCTGTTTTGATGGCCAAGGCCAGGAGATGGATGTCAATATCTCTATGTGAAGTGTAGGAGTGGAGCACCATCGAAGGAGTGATGTGAGAAGGAAGTGAGAAGGCTGGGCTTTGTTTCCTGTGCAGGTTTGCCCGGGCTAGAGGCACCATGGTTGGATACACAAAAGAACAGTCTGGGTTAGAGATAAGACTCTGGAGTCTAGAATGCCCAGCGAAATGTTGGGCATGGAAACTAGAGGAATGAAAGCATTGAAGAGATGAACAGAGAAAACAGAATAAGCAAATAAGGGTGAAAAGAATGGCAGGTAGAGGCCGGGCACGGTGGCTCACGCCTGTAATCCCAGCACTTTGGGAGGCCGAGGCGGGCGGATCACGAGGTCAAGAGATCGAGACCATCCTGGTCAACATGGTGAAACCCTGTCTCTACTAAAAATACAAAAATTAGCTGGGTGAGGTGGCGCGTGCCTGTAGTCCCAGCTACTCGGGAGGCTGAGGCAGGAGAATGGCGTAAACCCAGGAGGTGGCGGTTGCAGTGAGCCGGGATCACGCCACTGCACTCCAGCCTGGTGACAGAGCGAGACTCCATCAAAAAAAAAAAAAAGAAAAAAGAAAAGAATGGCAGGTAGAAATGAAGGCTAACCCAGATGGAGCATTTTCTCTGTGCCAGGCACTGCAGTAAGTGCTTTGCATGCATTTTCTCACTTAGAGGCTGAAAAGGGGAAGGATACCTTAGAAAGAAGAAAATTTCAAAAAGAGAGACCCTCCTTCTGCCTTGATCATATTTGTCACTCTTTCTTTACCTGTTGCATTGGCCACCCATAGGCCCTTCCTGGATCCTCCTGGGGATCTGGTATGTCTTTTGTAATCTCCTAGCACTTTGTGCATTTTATTTATTCAGACAACAGATGTTTGTTCCACTATTTTAGAATTTATGCTGGTTAAATAATTTTATTATTACCTGCTGGACTCCAGCTTATTCATTCTAAAGATTTAGTGTCTAACACATATAGTGGTCAACAAAATCGGTTATTTGTTTAGTAAGTAAATGAATAATATGAAATAAGCTATTTTTTTCAAGACTCAATTTAAACCAAAGCATGAGAAGAGCTCTCATCAACCTATTTCAGGTATAGATGGCTTAATTTACTACAATAGTCATGAGTTGAGGATTCATTGAATGGTTGTTTTCTGTTGTTTTGGTTTACACTGCTCAATCGACACTCCGGCTGATGTCAGGCATTAACCAGTTGTTGAAGTTCCCTGTAACACCAGCACATTCTCTGAATACTTACTATGCACAATGCAATAATGATTAACATTTGAACTCTGTCTAGGCTGAGTACGCCACATCAAAGCTCTTTTTTCACTAGGACTTTTAAAATATCAAATATGAACTGAGTGAGTAGGTGTCAGAGAAATTGACTTTGTAAACTGAAAATCATAAACTTAAGATTCATTTGAAATACGTCATGTGGAGTGCATATATAAAAATTATGAGTATTTTGATTTGTCCCCTGTAGGTAATAAATAACATCTGTAATATTC
Organism: Trachypithecus francoisi; assembly: GCF_009764315.1. Lineage (NCBI taxonomy): Eukaryota > Metazoa > Chordata > Mammalia > Primates > Cercopithecidae > Trachypithecus > Trachypithecus francoisi. The sequence goes on along the minus strand of NW_022681465.1, from coordinate 109,424,291 downwards.
CTCCTCACCTTTTTCTGATTAGCTTCATGTCTGGCATATTTTTCCCAACACTCCTATTTCAGGTTATAAGAATTTCACCGAGGACAGACAGGATTCTAAGTAAGTAGTGAGGGTGTAATAGAAAACTTGCGGCAATCAGGTTCAAGTTCAGAAATGAGGGAAATATTTAGTGGTGGTCAGGCCTCCCTATTTTACTCTTCTTTGGTACACGCTGGCAGAGCTGCACAGGCCCTGAGGGGTGGCAGTGCCTGTGAAAGGCACAGGGTCTGGGGCCCACTACAGTCTAGACCCACAAGCCAGCCCCCACTTCCCCAAAGCTGGCGTGGCTCCCAGCCCCCTCCCCACATGTACCTGCACCCACATGGGGGCATCCAGCAGAGTGCCCTGGGCCACCAGCATCCCCCTGGGGTCCATGGAGCTGGAGGACCTCTGGAGACTCCCAAAGGTGAACCAAGGTGGACATTGGCCAGCTCTGCTTTTAGCTGTTTTATGTGATGGGCAGCTGTATAGAGTTTGTTCGGAAGGAAGATTTTGCCCTTAAAAGTTTGAAAACCACTGCCTTAACTGTGTAATTTCAATAACTACTATATATGATGATGATGATAATAATAATAACTAACATTTGTTGAGAGCTTACTGTGTGCCAGGGACAAACTATGGGCTTTCAATGTACTATCTCATTTAATTCTCCCAAAAAGCTCTCAGGTAGTTACTGATTTTATCAGTGAGAAAACAGAGGCTAAGTAAAATGCCCATGGTTACAGAGTTATGAAATAGCAGAGCTGGCCCAGTTAGTCTGGCTCCAAAGCCAGGGATCTCAATCTTGCTGCTAATACTGCTATTAATTAGCTCTGGTAAAAGTGAAGGGCAGCCTGGACAACTGGAAAACAGCAGAGCACATGTTTAGTAATGCCTATGAAAGTCAGGCGTTAAATGATGCTTGAGCCCCAGTTACTCTGAGCTTCGCTCTATCCCTCTTACCCCACTGGCCTCACCTAATTTTGGAAAAGTTTGACAAGCAGTGAGACAGATAAATAAGTGTAAAAAGAAAAAATTGGCTTGTAAATACTCCCCAAATATCCTGCCTGATAAAGCATTCTTCCTCCTCTCCCTCCTCCTCCTTCCTATCACCTCTCCCTTTGCCTTTCTTCTTTGTTTTCTGTTTTCTTTTTGCCTCCCTTATCAGTCCTGTCTTCTTTGCCTTGTGTTAGATTCTTTAGGCTCCTATTTCAGGACAAGTCACATCTACTCTTGCTTCTATACCAGGACACACCCTCCCCTCTTACTACCCAGTGTTAGTTCACTGGCCTCAATAAACACTGGATGTTTTTATTTTATTTCATGTTTGTGCGATTGAAGACTATTGAATCTATTCTGTGTTTTTTCTTTTTTCCAAAATGATATATTAATTAGAATTGCCCTTTGAGCCAAGAACCCTGGTGGGTTTTGTTTTTTTTTTTTTAAACAGGGCCACAAGCCCAGGAATGAAAAATCAGTTCATAAAATTAATAGCAAGCAAATTTAGAATCCACTACAGCACCTATAGCCAGCTTAAAGTAAGCCTGAGAAGAGACTCCTACAGGATGAGATTGATTCCAGCAGTGTGGTTAGATATTTGGAAATGCCTAAAGAAATGTTTATGCTCAAGTTAAGGTTGCAGCCGAAACCATATAACTTGAGAATTTCTGGGGCCTAAATGTATGGGCTCTACAGAAGGTACTACGTTGCTTTGTGCCTGTGCCCAGATCACTCTTCTCCTTTTCTACTTTCCTCCCATGCTGCCCCCAGCACACACATACTTGCCTCATCTCCTCCAAAAAAAATAATAAAAATTGAAATCTTTCTAATGCCTATTCAGCCTTCCAGTTTCATCTAAGACCTCACTTCTTCAGGGATATCTTCTCCTTTCCCTAGACTAATCAAGATCCCCACCTTGCGTTCCTAGAGCCCCCATCCCTGACCACAACACCCATCATAATTGATCATCACCGCTTGTCTCCTCGCCTTCCTCCACTTGGCTGTGTGCCCAGCAGCTAGGACTAGTTCAAGAAGTATTTGTGGACAAAGTAAATGAATCTACTCTGGGGAGACCATGGCCACAGGGTCCAGACACTTCTCAGCTCTCTGCTGTCTCCTTACTCTTCCTTTCCAGACTCTGATTCCCAAGCAGTTGAGAGGACATCTTTTTGTTTCTTCCATTCTGAAATTCACTGACCAACTGAGTACATCCACGCTCATAAACATTTGATTTAGCTATAAAATCTATTTTACATAAAAATGCCAATTAGAGTAGAAACTTCCTGCTCCTCCCTGTCCCCACTATGTGTAAGATAAGTGTGGAGGTGGGAAAAAGAGCATTGTCTTCTAAGGGGTGGGAGTTGAATGTCTCCTAGGTGCCCACTGCAGGCAGCATGGAAATAATAGGGTGGGTAGTATAGGAGGCACATTTGAGATCTTTCAAATTGCTCCAGCTGACCATCTGTGGCATGGCTACCTGGTGAGGCAGAAAGTCCTCTGTGGGACTGTCCTAGGGCAATAGCTGTGCAAAGACCATCATAAGTGCAACAGATGCTGCTGAAGATGGTAATTTCAGGCAGCCCATGTTGGGCCAAACAGGCCAGGGCTCAGCTGGGCTAGACTAAGGGAACCAAAGATAGGTATGAAAGGGACTGTAGGCTCCAGTGACCCCAAGGCAGAACCAAAATTGGGAATCTCTGTCTCTCTCTGTTTTTTTTTTTTGAGACAGAGTCTGGCTCTGTCACCCAGGCTGGAGTGCAGTGGCGCAATCTCAGCTGACTGCAAGCTCCGCCTCCCGGGTTCACGCCATTCTCCTGCCTCAGCCTCCCGAGTAGCTGGGACTACAGGTGCCCACAACCACGCCTGGCTAGTTTTTTGTATTTTCTTTTTAGTGGAGACAGGGTTTCACCGTGTTAGCCAGGATGGTCTCGATCTCCTGACCTCGTGATCCACCCGCCTCGGCCTCCCAAAGTGCTGGGATTACAGGCGTGAGCCACCACGCCCGGCCTGTCTCTCTCTGTTTTTACAATTCTGGCCAGACCCGTAGTGTGGCATATAGAATTTAAGTGGTGTTACCACATTTTCCCCACATAATTTTCTAACAATACTTTGTTCCCTTGGCAGCTGGTTCAGATTTCACAGTCATAAGAGGGTTGGCCAGTTGGTCACACCTTGACTTTGACAGCTGTCAGTCAGAGGCCATAGGTTCAACATATATTGAAATGATTTCTTTCAGTTGGTCAGTCAGTTTTACCTATTTGCCTGGGCTTATGGCAACCGCCGTGGAAATTCAGGAGACCTGTACCATGATCTGTGCACTTGCAGCGCACAGAATGCTCACCATGTGTACAATCTTCTTTCCTCTTCATGCTCCTTCTGTCAGGCAGGCAGTATTTTGGTTCTCATTTTGCATACAAGAAAACAGGAACTCAGAGTGGTTAAATGACTTGGTAAGATAAGAAAAAGAGCTTGTTCTAAAGGCTATTGAAATGCCAGTGATTGATTTCTCTGAGTTACTTTTCAGAACCAGAGAGTGATGGCATAGGTCAAGCTTATTCAAACCCACGGCCCACGGGCTGCACGTGACCCAGGATGGCTTTGATTGCATAACTTTCCTTTTCCTTTCTTTTCTTTTTGGCAACAGAGTCTCACTCTGTTGCCCAGGCTGGAGTGCAGTGGTGCGATCTCAGCTCACTGCAACCTCCACCTCCTGGGTTCACGTGCTCCTCATGCCTCAGCCTCCTGAGTAGCTGGGATTACAGGCATGCACCATCACACCTGGCTAATTTTTGTATTTTTAGTAGACACTGGGTTTTACCACAGTGGCCAGGCTGGTCTCGAACTCCTGGCCTCAAGTGGTCTGCCCACCTCAGCCTCCCAAAGTGCTGGGATTACAGGCATGAGCCACCATGCCTGTAAACTGTCTTAAAACATTATGAGCTTTTTTTGTGATTTTTTTTTTTTTTTTTTTTTAGCTCATCAGCTGTCATTAGTGTTAGTGTATTTTGTGTGTGGCCCAAGACAATTCTTCTTGCAGTGTGGCTCAAGGAAGCCAAAAGATTGGATACGCCTGGCAAACGGCATGCCACCACGCCATCCAAAACAGCTCTGCGTAGCCCCACTTCCCAGCTGTTAGGGGCTTTTTTTGTCTTCAAAAATTAAGCAAAGAGGTTCGCTAAAGCATCAGTTCAGAGTATGGGGCTTCTAGTCAGTGTATTTTAGGGAACTAATTTTAGGGAAAAACTATTTTTAGGTCCACGATGATTTTTAAAAACAAAAATCTAGACAACAGTGTATACGTGCATGTCTGAATATGAAAGCCCTTACCACACAGCAAGATGAGAGGGTGGCCTTGGCCGAAGCCTGCAGTTGTTGGGACGTGCAAAACCATGAGCAGACTGGAGATCTGAGCCACATGTGCACCAGCACAGTCGCTCAGACGCAGCCTGGGTGCACTGATCTGGAAGGGGGACTCACGGGCTCTGGGTCTCTGACTTGCTGGCACATGAAGGACCTTAATGACTTGAACCTCCCTTTGAGTTTGAGATCCTTTGAGCTTTTGTTAGAGTGAGCCATGAAGAAATGGTCAGCCAATCAGATGTTTAATATAAACTAACCTCTAGCGTAAATAAACTTTAAGAGACACATTTGATTTACATAATAAATAAACAAACTTTTAGGAACTTTTAAGTACAAAAGTTGAAGATAGTTGCTAATTAAACCTAAATCTTGCCTGTACATTAAAAACATACTCAACAAAGTTTCCAGATTAGAAAATTCCTCAAGAACCAAATTTCTGGGACAACTGGGGTGTTTTTCTCACTTAGCCCAAGTGAGTAAGTTTTACTCTAAGTAAGTATGCATACATCATTAAGTGTGAAGGTGGCATCACACTGGCAGGGAAAGTCAGATAGGTTATTAGCAGAGAATGAAATTTTACTGATCGTCATGAATTATAAAATGACCAAAAACAAATAGAACTCAGTAGAAATGAATGGCAGGCCAAACAAACCAGACAGAAAAGGGGCTACAAACTAAAAGTGGTAAATTATAGCTTCTACACATAAATCCTTTTTACCTCATCCCTCTTCAAATTCTGGAACATAAATGGGGGAGCAAATACAGACCCTCTCTAAATCCACACCAGAGGAGTGAGTTTGGTTGTTTTTTTGTTTGGTTTTATTTTGTTTTTTCTGATATAATAGTAATTTTTGCCTCCTTTTCGCCTCTTTGTAATGTCTTGGGTAGAAGAGGTTGTAAAAGAAAGTAAAACTATATTATACTGATGATAATAGCTACCATTCAGTGATAGTTATTGACAGATGTTATTATCTGTTTCATAGAGCAAGGATTAAATGAGTTGTACATAGAACAATTAAAGCAGTGTTTTATGTTTATAAGCATGTAGTGTTTAAGTATTAGATGTTGTTATCTTCAATGTTGACAATAGTCTTAACAATATACCAGCTATTCTACTAAGCACTCTATATGCCTTTTCTCACTTGCTACTGTTATATTAATTTTATAGATAGTAATCTGAGGCAATGCTTGGAGAATGGGGCTTAGGAAGACCTACTGTTGTGACCCTGAAGGAAAGTGGTGCTCGGGATGCTAATGAGGATGGAGGAAAGGGCTATATGATTGATTCCCATCTGAGGCTTGGGAAGTTTAGAAAGTTGCCCAAGATTGCACAGCTGGTAATAACATTTACTGTGCACTTTCTGTGTGCTGTACTTAGTACTAGACATTTTTACTGTATCGTTGCATTTAGACCTCACAACAATACTGAAACTGAGGCCTAGGGAGGCCAGCTAACACCAAGATCACACAGCCAGTGAGTGATGGAGCTGAGATTCAAACCTAAGCAGTCTGGCTCCAAAAGTGCCTGTTCTATACTACTGTGCACTATGGCCTCCTGGAGAAGGGCTGGTAGGATGCCACTTCAATCATACAGCCCTTTCCTCCATCCTCATTACCATCCCTAGCACTGCTTTCCTTCAGGGTCACAACAGTAGGTCTTCCTAAGCCCCATTCTCCAATCATGCCCAGCTCATTGTACTTGAGCAGCATTTCAGAGAGGAAGTGCCCCTAGACCCTCCCGTTCACCCTCCAGCGCTGCTTGTGCCACCCTCACCTCACCACCCTGCCAAGCCCTTGCTTGCACACCTCTAGTGCCAGAAAATCACCCTCTCCAAGGAAACCCATTCTTTCTGTCTTGGGGAAACTCTGTCTGGTGGAAACACATTCCTCGTATTGACCCAAATGGTGCTATGTGCCTTTAACCTCTCTGTGCCTCAGTTTCTTCATCCATAGAGCTTTCACGAAGATTAAATTAGACACAAAGTGCTTAAAACAATGCCTAATCTGTATTATGTTTGCTAAATATTAGCTGCTATTACTATTTTATTATTATTTCTCTCTATGGCTTCCACCCCAAACGCTTTATAGTACAAATTCAGTCCTTCTTGAATTCACTCTTTTTCACCATTTTGTCAGCTGCAGCCTGCCCTCCAGGATACTATGGTGGCCTTTGTGATGACTTTGTAGACTCCCTGCCATTTTACTCCAGTCTGCTGTACATGCATCGTTAAGAACTGCCTTTCTGGGATATTGCTTTTGTACATCATTTCCCTCTTCAGAAGCCAAACTGGTTCTTGTTTGCTTTCATACTTTGGATGGATTATTAGGTTCTCTACTAATTTCTTGCTGATCCGCCCATGCTCTTCTCTCTGGGCATGAAAACTTCCTGTCTTCCATGGACTTTCCTCTTCTTATTTGCAGGTCGGCTCACATATTTATTTTGTTTAAGCGTTATGTAGTTAAAAGTCTCAAAGGCTATATACCAAAATGTTAACAGCAACGAATAAATTAACAGGTCATTTTTATTTTCCTTTTCATGTTTTTCTGTATTTTCCAACATATATACAACAAACATATAAATTGCGTGTTATGAAAAATACTGCGTTTCATAAAAGTACAATCATAGACTGTATGATACAATACTTTCCAAGGTCAAGATGATGCCCTGTGCAGTCAAGAGAGTAGGATTGCCTTTCCTGAAGATCAGAAGTATCTTCAGGCCTCCCTCAGTCCCTTCCCTGTTTGGTGAACCCATTGCCAATCACTAATTCGTATATTTCAAACTATATATATTAGCCATAGACCCTTTCTTCAAACAAAAATGTAGGCCAGGTGTGGTGGCTCACGCTTGTAATACCTCAGCACTTTGGGAAGCCAAGGTGGGAGGATGACTTGAGGCCAGGAGTTTCAGACCAGCCCGGTAACCTAGGGAGACAATTACAAAAATCACAGTGGCCTCTTAAAAAAAATTTTTTTTTAATTAGCTAGGCATGGTAGCACATGCCTGTGGTCCTAACCACTCAGGAGGCTGAGGTAGGAGGATCACTTGAGCCTAGAAGTTCAAGGCTGAGGTAAGCTGTGCTCTCACCACTGTATTTTAGCCTGGGCAATAAAGTAAGACCTTATCTCAAAAAATAAAAAAAAAAAATTAAAAAAATGTAGAGGAGTCAACATATTTAGCAGATACTATAGATTCCTCCTTAAGGAGTTCAACTACTGTGTTGAAATGGAGATGGCGAACCTGGACCCCTACCCACTAACTCACCATCCTATTTCAAGACAACTTCCGAGTTACTTCCAGAACCTACTTTCGGTCTGGAGGACGCAGTTCTGCACTGAAACCACCAGTCCACTTCATTCTGGTAACAACTCCCAGTTTCTAGGGGTTGCTCAGATAAGGAGTGCTGTAAGTTTACTACGTATTATGTAACATATTTCATCCATCTTAAAATTTTCTGCTGATCTCCTTTTTCCCATCCAAAATCAATACACACGGCTAATCCATCTTATATCTGAATACTTCTGCCTGGCCAGAAAGCTTTATTATCTCAGAGGTGGCTTTCAGCTCAGAAGGAAATGAGAAAAATTTGTTTGTTTATACTTCTCTCTTAACTCCCTAGTTTCTGCCCATTCATCAAGCTAATAGATGGAATATTTGGCTCTTCTGATTCGCCATCTGAAACCCTCTGCTCTCTTGGCTTCTGCGATGTCCTGTTTAACTGGTTCACTTCCTCATATTATTTTCTTCTCTGCTCCGTTTGCCGTTTTCCTTTGGCCCTCAGTGCTCTGTTTCTGGGCGTCTGCTTTCTTACCTCCCTCCCTAGACAGCAAATCCACTTCCAGGATTAAGCGATCACTGCATTGCGGGTGGTGCTTAGTGTGTGCCTCAGTCTTTCAGACAGCGGCCGGTCCTATAGCTCTAATATGTCGTGGAGACGTCTACCTTGAGCTCAAGTTAATTCCTAAAGTCAGTATGTCTCATTCCAGAATCCTATACTCCCCGCTATTTCCCATCTCAACATCTCTATTCTGCCAATATCAACACTATTCTCTCAATCACCAAATTCAAAACCTTGGGTTTTATTTATCTTTTATATTCTTTTGTCACCAACTATCTTGGATTTCACCTTGGGAACTTCTCTTAGATGTCTCTGCTCATCACTTCATGTCGTAGAATTCCAGAACACAATGCTTTACTACCACATACAGTTGTTAATCAACAAATATTTCTTAAATCAGAATCTAGTCCAACTCTGTCAAAGAAATTTTAAAAGTTTGTTAACATTCTAAGAAACCTCTGCCTCCTGTCTCTGGCCCTGACAGTTTATCCAATACACTGTCAAGTTAATAATGAAAACACCCAGTGTAGCCAAAGCAATCTTGGGAAAAATGAAATGGGAGGACTCAGGCTTGCTCATTTCTTTTTTTTTTTTTTTTGAGACGGAGTCTCGCTCTGTTGCCCAGGCTGGAGTGCAGTGGCCGGATCTCAGCTCACTGCAAGCTCTGCCTCCCAGGTTTATGCCATTCTCCTGCCTCAGCCTCCTGAGTAGCTGGGACTACAGGCGCCCGCCACCTCGCCCGGCTAGTTTTTTGTATATTTTAGTAGAGACGGGGTTTCACCATGTTAGCCAGGATGGTCTCGATCTCCTGATCTTGTGATCCACCCGTCTCGGCCTCCCAAAGTGCTGAGATTACAGGCTTGAGCCACTGCGCCCGGCCCGGCTTGCTAATTTCTAAGGTTACTACAAAGCTTGACAAGCCCAGGTAGTGTGGTACTGGCGTAAGAATAGACATAGATCAGCTATGTGTGGTGGCTCACACCTGTAATCCTAGCACTTTGGGAGGCTGGATTGCTTGAGGCCAGGAGATTGAGACCAGCCTGGCCAACATAGTGAGGCCCTGTATCTAGATAGATAGATAGATAGATATTGATTTTTTAAAAACTATAGATCAATGGAATGGAATTGAGAGTCCAGAAATAAACCCTCATGCTTATGGTCAATTGGGTTTTGACAAGGATACCAAAACAATTAAAGAGGAAAAGAATACTCTCTCAAACAAATGGTTCTGAGACAACTGAGGTATCTACATACAAAAGGATGAAATTGGGTGGGTATGGTGGCTCATGCCTGTAATCCCAGCACTTTGGAAGGCTGGAGTGAGAGTATTACTTGAGGCCAGAAGAAAAGCCTGGGGAATGTTGCAAGACCTTCATCTCTATAAAAAATAGCTGGGCATAATGGCATGTGCCTGTAGCCCCAGCTATTCTGGAGGCTGAGGTGAGAGGATCACTTGAACGTAGGAGTTTAAGGCTGCAGTGAACTAAAGCTAAGATTGCACAGTCTGGGTGACAGAGTGAGATCCTGTCTCTAAAAAAAATAAAATTGAGAATGTGATACAGAACACATTTCAGCCATTTTTTAATGCTCTGCAGTTACACAAAAGGTTAAACATGGACTTGCCATATAACTCAGCAATTCTACTTCTAGATATATACCCAAGAGAAGTGAAGGCATACATCCACACTGAAATTGTACATGAATGTTCATGGCAGCATTACTCATAGTAGCCAAAAAGTATAAACTAAGAAGTGTCCATTAATTGATGAATAAAGAAAATGTGGTATATTTTTGGCAACATACAGGAATGAAAGGAATATTATTATTTAAAAAGAATGAAGTACTGATATGTGCTACAAAATGGATGAACCTTGAGAACATTATGCCAAGTGATAGAAGCCAGACACAAAAGGCCACATATTAACGGCAGCAACAATGCTAGCTAAAACTGGGTTATCTATACATTGGACAAAGTAGATTTAAAGGAGGAAAGCATTATTAGAATTAAAGAGGGAGTTTTCAAAATAATTATCAGTCATAGGAGAGATTTTTAACATACCTCTCTCAGTAAATGATAAAACAAGCAGACAAGCAAAAATGACCATAAATATATAAAAGATTTGAACACCATAGTTAACAAAGTTGACCTGAATGATATACAGAGCATTGAGACCAACAACTTCAGACTACATGTTTTTTACATTGGTGCTTGGATAATTCATAGTATTAAATGTATGTATTGGAAATGAAAATGTTGAGTATCTGTTATTCAAAAGGCTATAAAAGAATAACAAATTAAGCCCAAAGAAACTAAAGGGAGGGAAATAATAAAGATAAAAGAAGTTAATGAAATAGAAAACAAACATACTATAGGTAGGATCTACAAGGCCAAAAGTTTGTTGTTTGAAAAGACTAATAAAATTGGGCTGGGTGCGGTGACTCACGCCTGTAATCCCAGCACTTTGGGAGGCCAAGGCGGGCAGATCATGAGGTCAGGAGTTCCAGACCAGCCTGGCCAACATGGTGAAACCCCATCTCTACTAAAAATACAAAAAATTAGCTGGGCATGGTGGCACACGCCTGTAATCCCAGCTACTCGGGAGTCTGAGGCAGGAGAATTGCTTGAACTGGGGAGGCAGAGGTTGCAGTGAGCCAAGATCGCACCACTGCACTCCAGCCTGGGCAACAGAGCAAGACTCCATCTAAAAAAAAACAAAAAACAAAACACTAATAACTAATAAAATCAATTAAACACTAGGAAAATATATCTTGGAAAAAAATGAGAAGCGTGAGTTGCCAATATCAGGAATAAATAGGCAATATTACTACAGATGCTCCAAAAGTTCACATGTATTACACAAATTCCTAATAAAATACAAGGTATCAAAACTGACACAGGGAGAAACAGAAGATCTGAATAGTCCTATACCTGCTCAGACAATTAAATCAATGATTTCAAACCTTCCCACAAAGAAAACTCTAGGCCTAGATGGCTTTACCAACAAACACTTTTCTATGGATGAATAGTATTCCATTGTGTCTATATACCACATTTTCTTTATCCATTCATCTATTGATGGACACTTAGGTTGATTCCATATCTTGACTATTGTAAATAGTGCTGCAATAAACATGGGGTGCAGGTATCCCTTTGGTATACTGATTTCCTTTCCTTTGGATAAATACCTAGTGATGGGATTACTGCACTGTATGGTAGTTCTATTTTTAATTTGTTGAGGAACCTCCATACTGTCTTCTATAATACCTTTACTAATTTACACTCCCACCAACAGCACACACATACATTGTTAAAGCATAAAACAGTACTATTTATTATCCCTTGGCACATATGTATTCTGCGTTTTAAAATGGCTAAAGGATGGACTGAAGTCACAATAGTAGCAGCTTCTAGAGGAGTAAATGAAAGGACAGAGTTTGAGGATAGGAACAAAGGAGACTTCAACTTCATTTTTATTGTCCAGTTTCTTTTTTTTTTTTAAAAAAAAAGCAAACATGCAAAATGTTAACATCTGTTCATTTTGGGTGATGGCTCATAGGGTGTTAGTCATGTTATTCTTTGTAATTTTCCCTTTGTTTAATTTCTCAAAATGAAAACAATAAAGTCAAGATAATAGTATCTTTCATAGTTTAGTCTTAGGCTTATTTATTGTTTAGGTATTTTATGTTCCTGTTTGTTTTAAGAAAAAAAATGTGTATAAATACATGTATAGATGAGATAGTTAAATTTCCTTTTTTTGTTTATGTTCACAAAACATGCTTGTTTTATTTAACATTCTTTGGTATCAAAATGTGGCCTTCATACAAACTTGTGAGGAGTAAACCATGAGGGTTCACGGTTTTACCGCAGTCTGTATGTTAGCAACCACTTCCTGTGATAGTCATCATCATGCACCTCAAGTACTAGAAGGATCCGTTTGTATTGGAGCCAAAATATCCACAAGCAGAGAAACAAGAAGTCAAAAATATTTTCCTCTTTGGTGCTAAAGATTTGCTGCTGTGTGATTGTTGAGACTGAAGCTCTGAAAGCACCAGTGTTTGCTGGATCTGTCTCCAGCTTGTCTCTACAAGGTCATTTCCAAAAGACTGTCAAAAGAATGGCATGTCCCACCTTTTCCACCACCGACACACCCTGCATGAAAACCCCAGGAGCACAGAAGCCCTGCTTGGGTGAGGATGAGGGCTCTCTCAAAGTCTGTTATCAAAGGAAGGCAGACAGATGGGTTAACCATTCCAATGGAGTCTATACTTTTACAGACATTTCACATATTATGACAATTAATTATTAGGCTGGTGGTTCAGCAACCTTTCGAAGTGATCCCAAGATGATTGCCATGACCATATTTGCAAAGCTAACAGATAAATGTGGGCTTAAAACAGACTATATGTTATTCACTCCTACCATATGCAAAGGTAGGAGTGAGGTGAGGGCCCTCGTGGACCCACCAGGGTCTTCCGCAAGAGTAGAACTCTCTCCTTGTTCACTCCTTTCATAATCAGGCAAAGGAAGAAGTTACTCAAAAGGAGGAACTGAGCATGCTCAACCCAGACCCTTTTTGCTGGGTCCAATTTCCAGCCAGCTTGTCACCTGGATATATGTAAGCACTCTGGTCTGCTCTCAGCTGTGTGCTCTAAGGGAGGCCAATGGGTGTTCAGCAGATCAGCGATGAGGGTTAAGTCTTTCTAAGTCAAGCGTCAATTACAAACAAGATCACTCTGCCACAGATCTGAAGCCATATTCTCTCCAATCAATTTTGTCAGTAACAAAAGCAATGTTTTTTGTTCCATCTGTTTATCCTCTACCTCTTAATTGGTTTCAAACTTAAGAGGGGGTAGAGATTAGTAATTGCTCCCCACAAAAGCAAAAAACCAACCTGATGATAAATTAATATAAGATCTCAAACATGATCAATTAATATAATCCATGATACCAGCCAAAAATTTGTATACCACATTTATTCTTACCCCCATAGTTATCCTATCTGAATAGTTAACTGAGCACTGCTCACTTTTAGATTTCATAAGAGTTGTTAAAAAATAAATCTTTGTACTCTGTCATGGCATGCATGAACTCTCATAGCTTGAAATGACTGCATTAGAATGTACATTTTATAATTTCTTATACTATTTACGTAAGTATAAGTACACACAGAAAATGTATTTAAATTTTTAACAGCCAAAAACAAAAACCAAAAAAAAGTCACCCTGCTGTAACAGAACACTGTTCTGCATATGGCTAGCTGTACACTGGCAGAACATAGCGATTTTAAGGATGAATTAGTGTTGTAATCTCTTTGGGATTTTCTTTATATTTGCGGTGGTTTATGACTGACATTTCATGTAACTATAGCTTTCTGTTTGGGTTTAATAAAAGATTCATTTCTGTGGCAAGACACACATTTGCACTCCAATGTTGAATAAAAGCTACTGTTCTGCAAGAGTATAAAATGCTGATTTATAACGACACGTTCCAATAACAGCGATCTAAGTCTTTCAAACTATTTCTTCCCAGGTCCCGGGAACAGCATGGCTCCAGCAAAGGATGACTCTTCTCTTCCAGAATATTCAGTCTTTAACACATCTGTCCATGCTGCAATTAGACATGGAAATTGGAAACTCCTCACGGGCTACCCAGGTAGAGTGCTTAGCTTAGCAAACTTCCCTTCCCGGGGTAGACAAAGCAGGGCTGTGTCCTCAGAGCAGTATCTCCAGTCTGTCTGCACTCCTGGGATTTTATTCCCACGGCCATTTCTCTGGAAAGAGAGGACATTATCACTCTTGTTCTAACCATTTCCTACCTCTTCCTCTGTGGCTCCTCCTCAAGGCTCCTAAGCCCTACCACTCACCTCACTTTGCTCAGATACCTGAAATCTTAACTTGTCTTTCTAATCTTTCATGATCCCTCCTGATATATGTCCTAGAAAGACAACTATTCAGGGTTTTCTTTTCCCACTTCTAAGACTCTGCCTGTTCCCAGTTACACAGCTTCCATTGTTGTCATGGTGCAAGTAAGCTTTCCCAACGGATCATCAAGGAGCAGCTTACCAAAGTAACAACTGCCTTTTGCAAAACGTATCTCTGGGGCTGCTGAATGAGGAAATTGTAAGAAGGAATGGTTTAACCTACTCATCCTAACAAACAAACAAAAAAAAAGAGAGAGAGAGAATTAACTGTAGCAGGGGTGAAAGGAATAAATGCCACTCTTATGCCTCATGGAAAATACAGATTTGAAATATGTGTGGTTATTAAGCACAACACATTTAGCTAGCAAAGACAGTCTCTGAGAGCTACACCCTCAACCAGTGGTATAGCTGGGGAAGGAGGCTGCTCCCTTGATTATATTCTCTAAGAGTAACATCTTTTCAATACTTTTAAAATATGTGGGATGATGGTTAAGGCTGTGATGTAATTAATCAATGTTTCCAATGAGAACATTCTTGGCATTTGCAATAAGACAAGTCTTTTTTGACTGGGGTTGTCCCATGTATTGCAAGATATTAACATCACTAGCTCATGCCCACTAAATGCCAGCAGCACCCCATGCCCCAGTCCTTGTGACAAGGACACACACACATGCACACACATTTCCGGGTGTCCTTGCTTGTGAAGCAGTGAGACATGTCTAGTTAAAGCACCGGAAGTCGAGTCTGAGAAGCATCTAGAGACAGCATCTAGGGCCACATCTTTTTGTGTGTCCACACCCACGACCCAGTGCAGCCTTGGCCTCAGACTCCTTCCCTGAAATTAGAACCTGCCTCTGTGCTTCTCCCTCAGTAAACTGTTTTGTTTTCTTTGCTAGGCTGTGGTTACTGGTTCCCTCCACCGTCTCAATACAATGTTTCTGAGATACCCTCATCAGACCCACCAACCAAGACCCTCTGGCTCTTTGATATTGATCGGGACCCTGAAGAAAGACATGACCTGTCCAGAGAATATCCTCACATCGTCACAAAGCTCCTGTCCCGCCTACAGTTCTACCATAAACACTCAGTGCCCGTGTACTTCCCTGCACAGGACCCCCGCTGTGACCCCAAGGCCACTGGGGTGTGGGGCCCTTGGATGTAGGATTTCAGGGAGGCTAGAAAACCTTTCCATTGGAAGTTGGACCTCAGACCTTTCCTCATGACTCTTGTCTCATTTGTTATCCCAACCTGAGTTCACTTGGCCCTTCTCTTGCTCTTAAACCACACCGAGGTGTCTAATTTCAACCCCTAATGCATTTAAGAAGCTGATAAAATCTGCAACACTCCTGCTGTTGGCCGGAGCATGTGTCTAGAGGTGGGGATGGCTGGGTTTATCCCACTTTCCTAAGCTGTGGGACAGCTGGGAAGTTAACTTGAAATAGGAAGTTCTCACTGAGTCCTGGAGGCTGCAACAGCTGGCTCTTTTAGCCTCACAAGTCAGACGTTCGATTCCCGTCTGCCAATAGCCGGTTTTATTGGAGTGAATCACATTTCTTACACAAATGAAGGCAGCAGACAGTTATTAATGGTTCTGTTGGCCAAGGCTTTTCCCTGTCGGTGAAGGATCATGTTCAGGCACTCCATGTGAACCACCCCTCTTGGTTCACCGCTTACTCAGCTTCTCTCATCACAGAGCATAAAGCCCATTTTGTTGTTCAGGTCAACAGCAAAATGCCTGCACCTTGACTGTGGCTTTTACAATAAAGAAATGCGTTTTTATCCTCATTTATTTTTCCCCAGCCATTGCTCACTCTGTCTAGACTTCCTGCCACTTCCAGTTCTTCTGTGGCTTTTCCTGCCTTTCCTTTTGACCTCAGTGTCCTATCCCTGGGAAGGCCACTTTGCTTCGCTACCTGAGCACCCCTGATTTCTGGAACGCTGCTGAGCCCTGCCTTACTTTTGCCCCTAGGGCTGAAGCTAGAGGCCTCCCCGTAATAGGCAGTGGAGTTGCTCTGTGAGGATGTTCATGGTAGACACTAGGAGGGCTGGGTGGTGGATGCTTGGCTCGTGGCGTCTGTTCGGCGAGGCTTTTCCTATGTTTCATGGAGTTAGTCATCGTGATTGTGGCTTTATCTCATAATGTATTAAGACTTGCACTGCTATTTACTAGCAGTGAGAAGAAACCTCAGGAACCAATACAAAAAAGCAAGTGGCCAGTATCTGGGATACTGGGCCTTGGTAAAGCAGAGGAGGGCACACCCACAGTCCTCTTATTCTCTGTTTTACTGCTTGTATTGAGGTTCTGGGGTCTGGGAAAGAGGATGCACAGTTTGACCTGCAGCTCTTTCTCAATCCCACTAATGTCTTACTAATGTGGAACAGTCCATATTAGCTTGAGAGTGTCAAACCCAGATAAATATGTGCAAAAATGACATTCTTTTCTGCATTCGCCCCACCATTTTGTTCACCAGTGCTTGGAACACTGCCTGAAGGCACTCAATACATTTTTAAAGTTTTATTTTATTTTTAATTTTTTGTATCTTTTTGAGACAGGATCTCACTCTGTCACCCAGGTTGGAGTACAGTGGTACAGTCACAACTCCCTGTAGCCTCGAACTCCTGGGCTCAAGTGATTCTCCCACCTCAGGCACCCAAGTAGCTGGAACTCCAGGCATATACCACCACACCCAGCTAATTTTATTTTTCGAAAAGACAAGGTTCCCTATGTTGCCCAGCTGGCCTTAAACTCCTGGGCTCCAGCAATTCTCCCATCTTGGCCTCCCAAAGTGCTGGAATTACAGGCATGAGCCACCATGCCTGGCCTCATTTTTTAAAACAAATGAATAAATGGACAAATGAGTAAATGAGAAAGTCTCACACCATGAAAGATGCTAGTCCAGTGAGCTGAATATGGAGGTAATGTAAATGTCTTCCAACTGTTGATTTTCGGTTCTCAAACTGCCCCCCCTGGGGTAGGAGCGTAATGTACATCA
Organism: Trachypithecus francoisi; assembly: GCF_009764315.1. Taxonomy (NCBI): domain Eukaryota; kingdom Metazoa; phylum Chordata; class Mammalia; order Primates; family Cercopithecidae; genus Trachypithecus; species Trachypithecus francoisi. Next base: position 109,407,161 of record NW_022681465.1, on the reverse strand, counting down.
CTGGGCAGTCACAGGACACTCTACAGCGAGGTTGTAGCATCCTCTCCAGTGCGGGGAGAAAAGGAACTGTGCCTACCAAAGGTACTCTCTTGTCAGCAATTTCCATTTCTATTCTTTATGGGACACTAGAAACTAAAAGCAACAAATAATCTGATATAGGTCCCTGTATAGTCATCCTTCAATTCAGTAGCAATATTTTCTGGTCACTACTAACCTATATTGTATTAAAATGAGACTATTGGAAGGAAATGGTGCTAGAACTAATAACATCTCTTACCAACCTTTACCCAACTCCTGGGTTGGCAAACAGCTGGCCAAACTGCCACCACCTCCCACTTGGAAGCGTATGGCTGATAGCATGAAATAACCGAGCCCAGATGTTCCTTCTGCATCCTCCGAATCCCAGGGCTGGGTGTAGGTAGCTGTTGGAGGCCACTGCTACAGGGCACCTATCTATTATTGCTGCCGTCCTCCCAGCAGCTATCTCCAGTTCTAGCTCCTTGGTTGCCAGACACAGTGGGGGATGTTCTGTACCCAGTGGACTTCAAAAGAGTTTTGAAGACTAATTTTTTGTAAAATAAGTACTTGAGATTTTGGTTTATCCATAGTAGAATGTATCTCATTAGATTATCTGATTCTATGTAAGAATGTGAAAAGATTGATATATTGTTGTTAGAAATATTGTTATTTCTTTCCAATTTTTTTTTTTTTTTGAGATGGGGTCTTGCTGTGTCATCCAGGCTAGAGGCAGTGATGCAATCTCCACTCACTGTAGCCTCTAACTCCCAGGTTCAAGCTATTCTCCTTCCTCAGCCTCCCCAGTAGCTGGATTACAGGCATACACCACCACGCTTTGCTATGTTTTGTGTTTTTAGTAGAGATGAGGTTTCACCATGTGTTGGCCAGGCTGGTCTCAAACTCCTGACCTCAAGTGATCCACCCACTTTGGCTTCCTAAAGCACTGGGATTACAGGTGTGAGCCACCGTGCCTAGCACATTTTTTTTACCTCTACGGAAGGTTTTGCTTATTTAATTGTGAGCTCATTTTTCTTTGTTACTACGTGATTGTTCCAGATTTGGGAGACAAAATAAAATTAACCTTTTAAAATGTGTCAGCCATTGTATGGGGCTTCCATTTGGGGTGATGAGAAAGTTCTGGAACTAGATAGTGGTCATGGTTATACAACAGCATAAATGCAATTACTGCCACTGAATTGTATATTTTAAAGTGGTTAAAATGGTAAGTTTTATGTTTTATTACAATTTTTTAAATGTGTCAGCCAACTTTATGGTACATAAATTATATCTCAGTAAAGCTGTTAAATAAATAAATATAGTAAAAATTTTAGAACTAAAAAAAGTGTCAATCATTGCCCTAAGAATATAAACTATAAAATAAGGTATTAGAGGGAGGTCAAGGAAGGGTAGGAGTGAAAACAAAGTGACACTAAGAGAGAGTATTAGCTCTCTATTGCTGCATAACAAATTGCCCGAAAACTTAGCAGCTTAAAACAATAAACATTTATTACTTCACACATTCTATGAGGGTAAAGACACTGGGAGTGGTTTAGCCCAGTGGTTCTGGCTCAGGGTCTTTCACGAGATTGTAGTCAAGCAGGCCTGTGCTCATCCAAAGACTTGAGTGGCACGCTGCAGGCTCCGCTTTTAAGCTGACTCATTCACAAGGCTCTTGGCTGGAGGCCTCAGCTCCTTGCCATGTGGGCACCTCCACAGGCTGCTTGGATGTCCTCACACATGGCAGTTAGCTTCCTCCAGAGCAAGTAAGCAGGGAGCCACAGGGCCTTTCATGACCTAGTCTCTAGAGGTGTACACTGTCACTTCTACCATTTTTCTATTTGTTAGAAATGAGTCACTAAGGCCAGCCCATATTCTAGGGGAGGAAAATCTTACTTTTCAAAGCGAGTGTCAGATTTGTGGACTTATTTCACACCACATCAGAGGAAAATGGTCCCGTTTAGCCTCCTGGGGAATAGATTGTCAAGTCTACATGCATTTATCAAATGCTGCTATTTGAAAAGAGATAGTAGAAAAAGCATTCAACTTTGCTATTTAGCAGCATACTAACCATGAACAAATCACTTCATCCTCTCTGTGCCTCTCTTTTTTTCCTGGTAAAGTGATGGGTTGAATTGGATAATTGCTAAAGTCTCATATCCCTGGTGTCCAGAACAATGCCTGGCACATAGATACTCTGTAAATGTTGGTTGATTGGCTCTCAAGTGACTGAAATCCAGTGTGAGGATGTGAAATAATACTGTGCTAAAAAATAGCCTGAGATTTTCTAAACTCATTTTCTAGAAGTATTCTAATAAAAGCTGCTAATTGAGTGCTTACTATATGCCAGGCATTGTACAGCTGCTTTAAACAGAATATCTTGTTTAATATAATTTTTTTCTTTTCCTTTTTTTTTTTTTTTTTTTTTGTTTTGAGACAGTGGTCTTGCTCTGTCACCCAGGCTAGTCTCAAACTCCTGCACTCAAGAAATCCTCCCACCTCAGCCTCCCAAAGTGGTGGGATTATAGGTGTGTGCCACTATATTCAGCCTTTAATATAATTTTTAAACAACCAGGAGTAATGCTTACATTCATTCAGTCTTAATTGTAAAAGGCTTACTTGGCTTTCATCTTTTCCATTTTTTCAATAGCCAGTCTTTGTTCAAGTGTAAAATGATTTATGTCAAGAAAATAACCAAAATGGGCTTGTAAACATAAACATTTGTGAATAAATGTTTATTCATTTATTCATTTTAAGTGATGCAGAGAAATTCACTATTTGAAGGAACCTTTTTGTAAATCTTTTTTGTGAATGCAAATTTTGGCTTTTGTATTTACAAAACCTAAATATATTGACTTAGGTTTCCTAAATTGAGGTTTTGCTGCCCAGATTTTCCTGCAGAAGTATTCATACCCATGTATCAGGTGCTGGGGAGGAGGTATAGTGACCAGAGAAATGATACAAACAAAACTAAAGGCATGACCCCTGCCCCTAAGAGGTTTACAACCTAATTCTATGACATACAGTTCTTTTCAGCTCAAGTGTTTTTAAGAAAATTGGCCAGGTGCAGTGGCTCACACCTGTAATCCCAACATTTGGGGAGGCTGAGGAGGGAGGATTGCTTAAGCCGAGGAGTTCAAAACCAGCCTGGGCAACATAGTGAACCCCCGGCATCTCTACCAAAAATTTAAGAATTAGCAGGGCATGGCAGTGCACACCTGTAGTACCAGCTACTTGGGAGGCTGAGGTGGGAGGATTGCCTGGGAGGTCGAGGTTGCAGTAAGCCATGATCACACCACTGCACTCCAGCCTGGGTAACAGAGTGAGACCCTGTCTCAAAAAAAATAAAAATAAAATGCCAGCTCTATTAGTCCAGGTTCTCTAGAGGGACAAGACTAATAGGACAGATGGATATATGAAAGGGAGTTTATTAGGAGAATTGAGTCACATGATCACAAGATAACATCCCACAATATGCTGTCTGTAAGCTGAGGAGCAAGGAAGCCAGTCCGAGTCCCAAAACCTCAAAAGTAGGGAAGCCAAGAGCCTCTGGCAAACCACAGGTATAGGTCCGAGAGTCCAAAAGCTGAAGAACTTGGAGTCTGATGTTTGAGGGCAGGAAGCATCCAGCATGAGAGAAAGATGGAGGCCAGAAGACATAGCCAGTCTAGTCCTTCCACGTTCCTTTGCTGCTTTTATCCTAGCTGCTGGCAGCTGATTAGATGGCACCCACCAGACTGAGCGTGGGCCTGCCTCTCCCAGTCCACTGACTCAAATGTTAACCTCCTTTGGGACCAACCTCACAGACACATGCAGGCACCATACTTTGCATGCTTCAATCCAGTCAAGTGGATACTCAATATTAACCATCATTCTGGCCGATACCAAATATATTGAAATAATTATTATCCTTTGCAGTGACCACTTAAACTTTAAAACCTATTTTTTTGTTCAAGTAGAGAATAGTCATATTGCATATAGATTGGTTCCCGCTGAAAAACCAGCCTGTTCACCCTGACCACCCCTGCTACCCAGGTGGATTCAGATGGTATAGAAGCAACCACCACATCTCTTGTACCTTTGCCCTGGTGCCATGGGAGCCACCGCCAGGATGGCAGAAGAGGAGAGTGGCAACTCCCTGGGCCTGACGTCAGGAATTTGTGGGCATCAGGAAGCTGGAGAGATGTTTTCATTCTCAAACTAATTCACCAACGTCACCAGTCATTGATTGCACTTCAGATATTTCATTTAATCACCTTTATTACTTTTGTGACCATAGAGATAATACATATTACTATTACAATTTTTAAAAATATGGAAAACATAACAGAAAATTAAACAATCCGTAAACCACCACCCAGAGACAGCCGTCGTGAACCTTCTTTTCACCCCTGTAACAAGACTAATTAAGTGGTCCCTTCGCAGGTTGGTTTTCAATCCCACTGTGCCCAGCTGAGCCCTCTTAGAGATTCAAGATGGTAGATAAATAAAATGTCAGTCTTTAGGGAATCTTCATTTTAATCTCATTAATGAGGTCCAGATGTTCCCAGGATATTGACTCCAAAGGGCGGTGGTTTCACACTCGCACCCCACCCTGTGCTCACTCTCCCCCACGGGCCCCAGGAGGGGGCCTGGACACCAAGAGGCCAGTGTGTGATCAGTCAGGCCAGCAAGGAAGGGACTCTGCCTTTCGTGCAGACCAGAGCCTTGCAGAGCCAGGCAGAGGAGATAAACACACACTCTCCTCCTTCCTCGGGAAAACAGGTAAACAAGATTTACTGGGCTTTTATTTGCATGAGATGAATTGAAGTTTAGATTTGGCCTTTATGTCAACATTTTATAGGTGAGATCATTCAAGCCCACGCTGTAACACGCACTGGGTAAAGATAAGGGCATCCAAGCCCGGCCAGACCCCACCAGGGGGTGAGGGGGCATTTGAGGAGCCCCTGCTCCCAGGATGCTCACTTGCAGTGGAGCACAAACATGAGGCTTGGACAGGAGGGGGAGGACTCAGGACGGTGGGAAAGCAGAGGGGCTCACCAGTCAGAGGAATGCTGAGTGACGCCCAGCAAGGAAACCCACGTTGTCTTAATTTTTGTTTTTTGTTTGCTTGTTTTTGTTTTGTTTTCTTTTTGAGACAGAGTCTCACTCTGTCACCCAGGTTGGGTACAGTGGCGCGATTTCAGCTCACTGCCAGCTCCATCTCCCAGGTTCACACCATTCTCCTGCCTCAGCCTCCCGAGTAGCTGGGACTACAGGCGCCCGCCACCACACTCGGCTAATTTTTTGCATTTTTAGTAGAGACGGGGTTTCACCGTGTTAGCCAGGATGGTCTTGATCTACCGACCTCGTGATCCGCCCACCTTGACCTCCCAAAGTGCTGGGATTACAGGCGTGAGCCACCGCGTCCGGCCTGTTTTTGCTTTTCACCCACATGAGAGCTGTGAATTCTTCCTGTATAAAGTATTTCTAAAGGCAAAACCTTTGATTAGCATGTACTCTGGATCTGTTAGGGAAGCAGCTGGTTTGGTTTGAAAAGGTTATTTGGACCTGGCACGGTGGCTCACACCAGTAGTTCCAGCACTTTGGGAGGACGAGGCGGAAAGATCATTTGCAACCAGAAGTTTGAGACCAGCCTGGGCAACATGGCAAAACCCTATCTCTACAAAAAATATAGGTATAAAAATTAGCCGGGGCCGGGTGCGGTGGCTTAAGCCTGTAATCGCAGCACTTTGGCAGGCCGAGACGGGCAGATCACGAGGTCAGGAGATCGAGACCATCCTGGCTAACATGGTGAAACCCCGTCTCTACTAAAAAATACAAAAAAACTAGCCGGGCGTGGTGGCGGGCACCTGTAGTCCCAGCTACTTAGGAGGCTGAGGCAGGAGAATGGCGTGAACCTGGGAGGCGGAGCTTGCAGTAAGCGGAGATCTGGCCACTGCACTCCAGCCTGGGCGACAGAGCGAGACTCCGTCTCAAAAAAAAAAAAAAAATTAGCCAGGCGTGGTGGTACATGCCTGTGGTCCCAGCTATTTGGGAGGCTGAGGTGGGAGGATCATCTGAGCCTGGGAGGTCGAGACTGCAGTGAGGCGGGATTACATCACTGCACTCCAACAGCCTGGACGACAGAGCAAGACTCTGTCTCCAAAAAAATAAGAAAAAATCAAAGGTTACTGGCTGGGGCTTCATCATAGGGCATCTGGTTTTCCTTGGTTCTTAGGCCACAGCATGAATGAAAGTGTTTGCTTTAACTCATACAGGTGATGGAAATATGGGGCCCCCACATCCAGGACTCCAGGACAAGGTGAAGGGTTCGTCTCAGTGGGACCTGCAGTTGTATCACTGAGGTCCACAGATGCTCCTTCCCCACCCAATAAAAGCAGCTGGAGCGCCACAGGCAGCCAGGGCCAGGGGGATGCCCAGCGATCTCAGTGGTTCTGCAGCCCCCCAGCAGCCCCTCCCAGCCCTACCTCAGACCGCTGGGGCTCACACAGGCCCTTTCATCGGTGGGGGTCTTACCATGGTGCCTTTCCTTAAAGTGATACTCTTTACTTATTCTAGTACTTTAAAGGAATGCTTTTTTATTACCATGATAAAGGAAATACCTCTATCATCAATAATCACAAAAATACACACAGTGAATATGTATTGTTCTTAAACTTGAGCTAGGAACTGTTTCCAGCATGGAAGGAAAGAAAGAGAATAAAGAGTGAATCACTTTTCACTGTAATTCAATGTCAGTAATGTCAGGTGTATGACCTGGCAACGTTGCCCTAGAGACAAGGAAATGTTTCCCGGGCAGGCACGCTGCCTCTGATGTGCCCAGGCCCGATGCCTGGTGCTGGGTGGTGCTCCATGGTGACTGGTGACTTCACTTCCCAATGCCCTACTCTCCCCGCCGCCTGCCGTTTCCTCCAAGAAGAATCACAGCCGCACTTTTTTTTTCTAACAGTTTGTTTTGCTCGTGTGCCTGGAGACCCCAAAGCAAGGGAAGAATTCTAAATAAGTTAAATGTATAAACACGATAAGAAATCAACATACACATCCTCTGAGAGACAGTAGAAAATCATAGGATTCAACCAAAGGAAGAAGCCAGGAAAGTCAATAAACAAGTTAGTAGAGATGCAATATACAGAGATGCAATGTTTAGAAGAAATAACTCAATACTGAGAAGAGGAAGAAAGAACACGGAAGTTTCTTGGGTTAAGTTCCCTGATTACATCAGTATACTGTGGGAAGTAAAAAAAAAAAAAAGAACAAAAGAAGTTCCCTGAGTCAGATTCTGATCCCCTTTCTCTACCTTAATTTCCAAGATTGTGTGAAAGGAAAAGAAAAACTGGAACCCCAATTCACTACACCAGAAGAAAAAAAAAACTAAGCTGAAAGCTGACTCATGCAGAAACTGTCTTTCCTTCTGTTCCTAAACAGATAAAGCTAAGCTACAGATAAAAGGTTAAATATCTCCACAGGTTCACCTTATTGGTAAATGCCAATTTACTGAGCTTGAGACGAATACATAATTGACTATTGCCCTACCTGATCCTTTTCTCTTGCAACATGTGGATTTCCATACCCTCCCTCTTTCTTCTCCAGCCTGCTTTCCCCTTTAGTTTTTGTTTTTTTTTGTGTTTTTTTTTTAGACAGGATCTTGCTCTGTCACCCAGGCTGGAGTGCGGTGACACGATTTTGGCTCACTACAACCTCTGCCTCCCAGGTTCAAGCGATTCTCCTGTCTCAGCCTCCTGAGTAGCTGGGATTACAGGTGTGCACCACCATGCCCAGCTAATTTTTGTATTTTTAGTAGAGTTGGAGGGGTTTCACTATGTTAGCCAGGCTGGTCTCAAACCCCTGACTTCGGGTGAGCCACCTGCCTCAGCCTCCCAAAGTGCTGGGATTACAGGTGTGAGCCACCGCACCCGGCTTCCCCTTTAAATATTGAAGCCCTCTCTCAAAATTATCTTTGGAGAAAGGCACAAACCACAGACCATTTCTTTGATTCCGTGCCTTTTGCTTCTGGGCATGTCCTTAACCTTGGCAAAATAAACTTCTAAATTGATTGAGGCCTGTCTCAGATACTTTTTGGTTTACAATTATAATCTGTGGTACCCTGGATCATAAGGGCCCTCCCTATACCCCAGGAAACTCAGTGTTACTAATGCCTAGAAACTGCTCCTTTTCTGTCTCATCAACAAGCCCATAGCCCCTGGGTGCCCACGTGGCCTCCCCTGGCCCCAGTTCACTACAACCTCTTTGGATTCTGTGGTTTAGCTCATCAGATGAGCCATATCTTGCTAATTACAGGAGCAAGGTAAGGAACTTTACTGAGGACACATTATCGGCCAGACACTATTGACTCTTACAGTGGCCACTAAACTCTTCACAATAATATCTACTCTTCAGATAAATGTTTTTGCCATTTTAGAAATTATGTTGTGTGAAGTCGCTTGACCAGTTGGAATTGGAGCCCAGGCTCAAAGCTCTTAACTCAAAACTCTGCTCTGTTCTCCTGCGAATGGATGGACCCCTAGCCCTTGGCTCCCGTCCCTTCCCTTTGACCTGCCCCTCAAAGGACTGAGCATAATTTATAGGAAATCCTGTTCAAGCAGCCAATGATCCAGGGAATCTGTGGTGAGTGATGGTCAAAGCTAGAGTTGAAGAACACCAGCATGACAGAGGCATGTGAGGAGTGGGGGCAGGGAAACCAGGGAGGGGACTGGTACAGCTGTTCAGCCAAGAAGCAGCAACAACTAAAGAGGTAGATGGTAGTAGGATGAAATGCTAATTAGTAGCTTCTGGGATTTTACAAATTTCTTTAAATTTAGTGATGTTTTTCATATACTTCACATGAAAATTGCCTCCCCATACACAGGTCGCAGAAGTTGGTGGCCATCTGTGCCATCTTCCCAGTGAACTTGCAGACAAAACCAACAGCACAATGCTGATGTGAAGAACAGATACAATTTACAGGTGGGTTCTTAAAGTATCACTACAGCTTCTGATGAGAGTGCTGGCTTGAAAATTGAATGAATGTTGTATCTAGTTCTATGACCAGTTGACATCAGCTGTTATTTAATCTTTAGTTACAGTCGGGTACCATCTTGCTGAATTCTGGAGGAGGAGGTGATTTCTACTAGCAACATAGACTGTTCTCTTGGGTACAAAGTCAATAGGTCCTTCACATTCTATGGTTAGGGCTCTGAGGTGAAGAGTAACAAATACTTCAGATACAAAGAATATTTCTGAAAGTTCTGTTTGTAATGATTTATTTTTGGGGATTGGGATGAACAAAAGCGTCAGCCTGGAAATGTAGACTTTCTTATAAAGAATATTACTTTGTGAGGATCTCTGTTTTGGGGTGTTTTTTTGTTTGTTTTTTGTTTATTATTATTATTATTATTATTATTTGAGATGGAGTCTTACTCTGTCACCCTGGCTGGAGTGCAGTGGCACGATCTCAGCTCACTGCAACCTCCACTTCCTGAATTCAAGCAATTCTCCTGCCTCAGCCTCCCAAGTAGCTGGGACCACAGGCACACACCACCATGCCTGACTAATTTTTGTATTTTTGGTAAAGACGGGTTTCACCATGTTGGCCAGGCTGGTCTGGTACTCCTGACCTCAGGTGATCCACCTGCCTCGGCCTCCCAAAGTGCTTGGATTACAAGTGTGAGCCACCACACCTGGCCAAGGATCTATCTTTGAAAAAAGGACAAAAACTGACTATATTTAGGTTCAGAGAGCATGTATTGGTTTAATATATAAATTAGAGGACTCTCTATTGGTCAACACAACCTGGTCAGAAAAATACATTGATGCCTAAACTGGCAGCATTGTTGTCCCATGTAGTCAGGACCAGGCATGGTGGCTCATGCTTGTAATCCCAGTACTTTGGGAGCCCGAGGCTGGCAGATCACTTGAGGTCAGGAGTTCGAAACCAGCCTGGCGAACATGGTGAAACCACATCTCTACTAAAAATACAAAAATTAGTTAGGTATGGTGGTGCATGCCTGTAATGCCAGTGACTCAGGAAGCTGAGGAAGGAAAATCATTTGAACCTGGGAGATGGAGGTTGCAGTGAGCTGAGATCGCGCCACTGCACTCCAGCCTGGGTGACAGAGAGACTTTGTCTCAAAAAAAAAAAAAAAAAGTTAAGTAGCTAAGCCAGAGTCATTACGTCCACCATTCCTCTTACTGGTCGGGATGAGGCAAGTCCCTGCTTCTCAGGCAACAGTCTTGGGGAGTCATCTCCTGAAGACTGGATCTGACTGGGACTGCTGTGGGCTTCTGCTGATGGTGCCTTTAGAATATGTCATCCCGACCAGGCATGGTGGCTCATGCCTGTAATTCTAGCACTTTGGAAGGCCAAAGTGGGTGGATCATTAGGCAGGAGATCGAGACCATCCTGCCCAACACGGTGAAGCCCCATGTCTACTAAAAATACAAAAATTAGCTGGGTGTGGTGGCAGGTGCCTGTAGTCCCAGCTACTCAGGAGGCTGAGGCAGGAGAATCGCTTGAACCTGGAGGCAGAGGTTGCAGTGAGCTGAGATCGTGCCACTGCACTCCAGCCTGGATGACAGAGTGAGACTCTGTCTCAAAAAAAAAAAAAAGAAAAGAAAAGAAAGAATATGTCATCCCAGTGATCACCCCAGTCCAAACCATCTAGTTACTAAGCAGAGCCAAGTCAGGTCCAGCTAACCCATCCCCAGATGAGGGGGAGACAGCCTCTCTTGGGACAGGGATGGCATTGTGCAGTGAGCAGTGGGTGCCGTTAGTCCTTCCCCTTGTTACTAAGGTTTTATCCATAACATCGTCAGTGAGTAGAGATTGACCTTACTTTTACCAGTGCTTATTATTATACAGTTTTAAGATTCTTGCTGGATTGACAGACTTTAAAATGGTGCGTTAATTTGTGTTTCTTTTACTGCCAGATGTTTACACTTTTCCATGTGTTTATTGGCCCCCATGGCTCTCTCCTGAGTGGCCTGACCAGCCCTCTCACCCAATCTCCTGGGCCCCAGTAGAGGGAGCAGGAGAGGGTGGGAAGGAGCCCCAGGTGGGAGGAGAGACAAAGGAAAAAACAGCCTTTGTTTGAACCTGAACCCTCGTCTCAGGCTGGCTACCAGTCCTCCTGTTCCAGGTGGGCACTTTGAGTGCACAGCTGTCTCTGATTTCTATTTTGTGTCTGGAATTGCGGCAGGAGGTGAGGAAAAATGAAGAGGTAGCCAGAGAATAAGCAAGGTCCTTTTCCTTTCTATGGACAGAACCAAAGTGAGACTTGTGAGCACATTGGAAAGCCTCCCCATTTGGCACTCCTTCAAAGTGATGTTCTTTTTTTTTTTTTGAGACGGAGGTTCACCCTGCCACCTAGGCTGGAGCACAGTGGCGCAATCTTGGCTCACTGCAACATCTGCCTCCTGGGTTCAAGCAATTCTCCTGTCTCAGCCTTTCAGTTAGCTGGGATTACAGGCACACAGCACCACGCCCAGCTAACTTTTGTATTTTTAGTAGAGAAGGAGTTTCACCATGTTGGCCAGGCTGATCTCCAACACCTGACCTCAGGTGATCCACCCACCTCAGTCTCCCAAAGTACTGGGATTACAGGCATGAGCCACTGCACCTGGCCAATGTTCTTTTAATATTGGGACATTAATATTGAAATAAGGGCCCTGCTGGGAGGAGCTGGAGAGAGAAGGCCGCTGGGCTCTGCCCAGTCCTTACCCTGTAATCCAAGCACACAGGTCTGGTCCCAATTGGAACACCCTTTGGCAAAAAGAAAGCTCTACAGATAGCTGACTGCCTTTTTTAGAAAGCAATTTAACAACCACTTATTTCTTACTAAGCATAGCCCTTGGGACCATCTCACCCTCAGTGCCAAGGGTCTTATTCCACCCAGCCCCACACAGGCTTTCCCTGAGAGGGGTTCTGGGGATCTCTGGGGATGCTGCTTTGATGCCTTCTGGCCCTTCTACTTGGGTTGGTCCATCCCTGAGTCTGGATCAGTTCTGGGAACCCCGAGCCCCTTTTCTTTTGAGCAAGGCTCAATGCAGGAGGTCATGCCTTCTGTTTAAACACCTTATTATAATGAAAACTTGCATTCAATTTTTAGCATTTCCTTTTCCAGTATGAAGAATCCCAATTTCTTTCATCTGAACTCCTGAACCTCCTTCAGCTCTTCCAGTCCGCCAGTACCCTCGTGATTCTGAGCCTTAACATAGGCGAGTCCCTTGGTGCAGTTCATTCTTCTCTTTTCTCTTTGCTTGACTAACTCATCCTCCAGGTTTAAGCTGAAAGGCCCCTTTCCCCAGGAAGGTTTTCCTAACCCCACTGAACTGGAATGGGAGTTCCTGACTCGCACATCTCCCACAGGAGTGGTCATCACACCGTATTGTTCATCAGTAGGAATGGCCCATGTCTGCTTTGTTTCACGCAATATCTGCCTCAGAGCAGGGCTTGGCTTAGGTAATACTAGTAGGATGAGTGTTCGATGTGTTAAATTCCAAGGACCTAACCACCTTCTGATTTTAGGATGACATTTTAGTCCTTGATTTCCCTCTGGTTCTTGTTCCAAACCTTGATGTTCTGCCTGCAGACCCTGCATTCTCAGCCTCCAGGCGACTCCACCCTGCTGCCTGCTCTAGGGAAGTGTGTATCTGGAGCTTCAAAGGGCTTGTTCTCTGTTAGCTGGGAGGGCTTCAGCGCCTTCGTCAAATCAGGGCGAACTATTACACTATCCAGACTCCTCAGGCAAGTTTTGTTTACCCTGGGATCTCCTCCAAGATATAAGCTTATGGCTTCAAACACTTTTTACGGTCTCCAGATTTGAACAGACTCAGATTTTCCCCCTTCGTCTTCCAATCCTTCCCTAAGATTTTCCCCCTTCATTTGTTCATGCTTTTTTACAAATGCTTTTCCATGTGTGACTTCCCCTGCAGAAAACTGGCTCCATCGCTTATACTTGGTGCTGAGACTAGTCTTGCCAATGCCGAGGACTAGTTACAAAGGGCAGGTGACGTGCTTCCTGACGCTGTTTAGTTATCAATCCGTATTTACAGGGGCGTTCCTTCTTCCACAGGGCGGGCGTGGGTGTTCTTTTGATTTAGACACAATGAAGATAAACTAGTGGTTTCCTTAAGGAAAGTGAAGTTGGAAAAAAAAATGTAAGGCAGGAGTTGAGGTTAAAGGAGATACAAGCTTGGTCTCTTATGTATAGACTAAGATAGCTTGAGTCTTGGTGGTCACAGAGGACAAACTCTTCTTGGCACCTCCTTCACCTTCCCTTTCAGAACCTTCCGATTGCTTCTGGGTTCTGTGGCTCAACATATTCCCCCCGTTATCCTTGTCTCCTGCATACTCTGCTGGTTCCAGTTAGTCCTTGCCTCCATCTTAGCTGAGAGGCATTTAAAGTGTGCCACCTCCCTGGATGCTGGCAGAGGTTCTTGGTTATCCCAATATTCAGTATCTAAGCCCCAAAGTCATAAGGTGGCATGGGGAAGCAGAAGTTGTTACAACACAGTGTTGACTGATGAACTTACCTGCCATTTACAAAAGGTATCCAAATGCAAACACCCCATCCTCACTAAACTTGCCTCCTCCCTCTAGCCAGCCGCCTCATGCTCCTTGTCAGCCATCCTCCCCCTGATTTCCCAGCGCTGTAACAATACAGAAATACGATGCAAAGCAAATGCACTTTCATGCAGTGGGCAGTGAAGTTAGAGAACTACTCAATCATGGGTAAGCCCGTGGACAAAGAAGGATCTGGCAGAATTAGAGCAGCTAACAGAGAGAGAAAATTGACAAGGAAGTGACACAAAAACCTCTTCAAAAGAAGGTGATTTGAATATCAAAGGTGGAAGAGAGGCCCTCAGGAAATTATGAAACTCTTGAAAATTTTTGCAAAAATATTCCTCTTCATCTTCCTGCCTTTGAATGTAAAATAAAGGAAAACATAATGTGTTATCATATCATTTTATCAAACAGCTAAAGCCCCATATAATTGACTTATTCTTTTTTCAGTCTCAGAATTGTGCACAATCACATATACCATATCTGTTTTATAATATAGATAAAATAAATGTGTTTTTATGATTTTGAGTTTTGTTCAGAGATAAGGTTCCAATCTAACCCCTTTTGTCCTATTTACTATGACATTTTAGATGAGGTTGCCGGTAGGCAGGGATGTGAGACTGAAGGCAGGTCTAAGGAAGGAGGAAGAGTATTTTAAGCAGAAGAAACAGCTAACAGGATATGGAATGGAACTTATCCTGTTGTCTCAGGTGTTGGCCAAAGCTTCAAAGTTGGAATCAGTGGGTGATAAGCACTCCTACATTCTAAAGAGAGGTGCTAAAAGAATCCCACGGGACTTGCTAACGAGAGGCTAGAGGTTCATGGAGAGTTCCTTGAAGGGAATTTGTAAGAGGAGCAATCTTTTCTTTTTCCTTCCTTTCCCATGGGGAAGGGGATCCCCTCCCCCAGAGCAAGCAAAGAGGAGGTCCAAGAGAACCTTGGGTTTAGGGAGATTCTTGCAAGGAGAGACAAACTCTCATTTCATAGATAGAAGCTTGTTGGGTGGTGAAAACATTTCAGCCCACGTAGTGCTGCTACCAGAGTTGCAAATGCCAAAGGTCTTGGGAGAGCTTGCCATGTGTCCCCTGGAGTCTGGGGGCATGATGACTGGCACCAGGCTCTCGAGAGCTCTGGAAGCAGGAGCCAGGTGGAGCCAGGTGGCAGGGTAAGAAGAGAGAGGGCAGCTGGGTAGCAAGATGCCATTTGAAAGTGTCAAAAGGCAAATTACAACACATTTAGTTTAAAGATCTACTTGGCTTTTATTAGTGAATCTAGAAGTGGGCAACATCTCATTCAATAAAATACAATGAGTGTTCTGTTGAGCTGAGCAGAAGAAGTTAACTTTATAGACAGAAAAGGGCTGAAGATAGCAGAAATGGGGAACAAAAAGCGGATTGGTTAGCACCAGGTTACTGTCAGTTACTTTCCTTGGAAAGATTAAAGCAGAGGGGACTTCCTTGTCATGCCAGCTAAAACTGGCCTGTTTGGGGATTTGGCTATAATCTCTCCTGGTTTCTCAGAAGGTCAGATAAACAGCAACATTTGGTGATGTGGAACTTCAGCAGGAGTGTTTCCATTTTGGTCTGATCTGTTGGAGTCTAGTACAGGAGCTCAGTCCAAATCAGTGGCCTCCTATAAGTTTTATTTAACAAAAGGTTAAGGGTGAGTGGGTTTCCATGGCCCAGTGACAGCCAGAGGTATTAAAGAGAGCTACCTGTTGGGGCATAAGATCCCAGCAGAGAGGAACTCAGAGATAGAGGGCATAGGGCCCAGTGCGAGAAGTCCCTGTGCTGGGAGAAGGTATCTCGTGTTGAAGTCCCATCAATATGCTGTAAAAAGAGTTGGTCTTAGAGTGCACAGGACACCAAACACTCAGGCAAAGCCACAAACTGCTCATGGTGCTCTCTGCCCCTTCCCTCTCATTCCTCCTCATCATCTCAGTCCCGGGGAATCCTGAAGGGTGAGAGGGGAAGGGGAAGAAGCGGGGGAAAGGGCTGTGAGAATATTAAATGACAGAAGGAGGCCGGGTGTGGTGGCTCACGCCTGTAATCCCAGCACTTTGGGAGGCCAAGGCGGGCAGATCACCTGAGGCCGAAAGTTCAAGACCAGCCTGGCCAACATGGAGAAATCCCGTCTCTACTAAAAATACAAAATTGCCAGGCACGGTGGCTCAAGCCTGTAATCCCAGCACTTTGGGAGGCCGAGACGGGCGGATCACGAGGTCAGGAGATCCAGACCATTCTGGCTAATACGGTGAAACCCCATCTCTACTAAAAAATACAAAAAACTAGCCGGGTGACAAGGCGGGCGCCTGTAGTCCCAGCTACTCGGGAGGCTGAGGCAGGAGAATGGCGTAAACCCGGGAGGCGGAGCTTGCAGTGAGCTGAGAACCGGCCACTGCACTCCAGCCTGGGCGGCAGAGCAAGACTCCGTCTCAGAAAAAAAAAAAAAATACAAAATTTACCAGGTGTGGTGGTGCATGCCTGTAATCCCAGCTACTTGGGCAGCTGAGGCAGGAGAATCACTTGAACCCAGAAGGCGGAGGTTGCAGTGAGCCGAGATCGTGCCATTGCACTCCAGCCTGGACAACAAGAGCAAAACTCTGTCTCAAAAAAAAAAAATGACAGAACACGTCATGCTGCCTTCTCCAGTGAACAGCAGACTGAGCTGGATAGAGGGAAGAAAGTTAAATTGGATATGAGATTTAAGTTGGGTTTAGACTGGACCTTTTATTTATTTATTATTTTATTTATTTTTTTTTAATTTAATTTTTTTTTTTTTTGAGACAGAGTCTCGCTCTGTCACCAAGTGCAGGGGCGTGATCTCAGCTCACTGCAACCTCCACCTCCTAGGTTCAATCTATTCTCCTGCCTCAGCTTCCTGAGCAGCTGGGACTATAGGCGTGCGCCACCACGCCCAGCTAATTTTTGTATTTTTAGTAGAGACAGGGTTTCATCATATTGGCCAGGCTGGTCTCAAATGCCTGACCTCAGGTGATCCACCTGCCTTAGCCTCCCAAAGTGCTGGGATTACAGGTGTAAGACACATCCCCAGCCTAGACTGGACCTTTTCGTATCCCAAGTGAGACTGTTCAGATGTCTGAAAGTGATCAAAGTCTTGGCATTTGCCTGGAGAAGTCACCAAAGAGCAAGGAAAGAGAACTAGACAGAGCCCATTTGAAGACAATGGTGGGAGAGAAAAGTAAATGGAATCTTACCGACTTCAGTTTGCTCAATAAACTGGTGATGTGTTTGAGGAAGCGCAATATTCCCATTTGCAACCAGAGACTTTTTCCATTTCACATGCCCAGTTTCTTTTGGATGTTTATACCCAAGACAGGGCTCCTACCCTCAAGCAATGCCCAGTCTAGGGAGAAAACTGGAAAGGGGACAAGTGACATTGTTATATCGGGAAAGTATAGCCTACTATACAACAGAGGGGAGGACTACCAATCCAATCTTGGGACCAGGGAGACTTCCAAGGAGGTAACATCTTGACTACCTTTTTAAGGACAAGCAAGAGCAACGAGCAAAAGGGCAGCAGTGGAATGGGGAAGTAAAGACAGTTGCAGAAGGAATGGAAAGAGAGAAGGGAGGAGTTTGGGGAGTTTTGATGAATTGACTTTTAGATGTGTTGATCATGGAAGAAGATGTGGCCTGGAGGTCAGAAGCCCTGTTCTTATGCTTGAGATTGTACTATCACCCACATGCAGTGTTTGGAGCCCTAGGGTTTGATCAGATATCTTAGAACAAGTATGTGTAGAAAAAAAGGCCAGGTGCAGTGGCTCACTCCTCTAATCCCAGCACTTTGGGAAGACAAGGCAGGTGGATCGCTTGAGGTCAGGAGTTTAAGACCAGTCTGGCCAACATGGTGAAACCCCGTCTCTACTAAAAATAACAACAACAACAAAAAATTAGCCAGGCATAGTGGCAGGCACCTATAATCCCAGTTATTCAGAGGCTGAGGCAGGAGAATTGCTTGAACCCCGTAGGCAAAGGTTGTAGTGAGCCGAGATTGTGCCACTGCACTCCAGACTGGGTGACACAGTAAGACTCCATCTCAGAAAAAAAAAAAGAACAAGTATAGAAGAGGCTGTGGATGCCAGTTGGTCAGCTAGGTTGCCTTGGAGAATGCCTGCTCCAAGAACTTCAACACCTAAAGGGTTCTAGGGTCCTGGGGAAGATAACTTTGTAAAGAATGCAACCAGGCAAAGGAAGCCCCCAAGGAATGGATGTTTTAGGGCTTTAGCCCCTGACCTCAGCGCAGAGCCTTATCCCTGGGGCACTGGGTTTAACTAAAGGAACCACTCTGGCCCATAATAGGCAGATCTGAGACAGATCCAGCAGACTGAGTGGCCACCTATTCCATGTCCTCATAGGCCCAGATGCAAATCTCAGCTCTGTTTTATCCCTTAAAGAGGCAAGGTGAGCTCTAGAAACTGCATGGCCCAAAAAAAGATAAGAATAAGGAAATAAATTGGGGTTTGTTCTGGTGACTGGAGCATTGCTGGTGGAAACTGCACCTTTAGGACAGGTGCTTTCCCAGTAGGGGCAGCCCCAGGATGATTCACTAGACCACTCACCTGGGGAGAGCTGAACCCCCAAAGTCAGGTTCAGGAGGAAGAAAGCACCAACTCCAAGTCCTTTGGCTCAAGAAACGCCCTTGACTGTGAACCGATTGTGTGCCAAGCAGCTTTCTCCTAAGAGCTGAAGAAACAGCAGTTCCCCTAGAGGCCAAGAGGAATCTGCAGTGTTTGAGAAGTGGATGGCAGAGGATCAATGAGACACAACAGTTGGAGAAGTGGGAGAAACAATAGGAGAGAAAGTTCCCATAGAAGCTGAGGAAGAGGTTTAGAAAACATTGATTAATAGAAGGATGAAAAAGTGCCCATTGGTTTTGGTGAGGGGTGCTCCCTGGTCGCTTTGACAAAACCAGTTCCAGTGCAGCGACGGATTCAGGAGCCAGACTGAAGTGAGCTCAAGTAGGAAGGGACTAAGCAACTGCAGGTAATGAGTACAGACCACCCTTCCAGAAGGCTGACTGTGAAGAGGAGATTGAAGGCAGGAAAGGAAGTTCCTATAGGGACATAGGGCCATGAAGGAGGAAGTTGCTCTTTTTTTAAGTTGGGAGATAGTAGAGCATGTTTGAATGATAATGAGGAAGAGGAAAGGGGAGACTGAGAATGTGAACAAATGAGGCATAACTGATGGAACAAGAACTGACAAAGTAGGAAGGGATGGTTCCAGAAGAGCACAGGTGTTGCACAGGTGGAAGAATTAGCCTGGGGTGAGGACAGGAGCAGGCTTTCACTAAGCTATGGAAAAAGCAAGGTGCTCAGGAGCTAAGTAAGGATATAGACAGGTGCTTAATGGAGGGCCAGAAAAGTTAAGGCTTGTTGGCTTCCTCGTGGGTGAGGAAAAATGGTGAGTGATGCATCAACAAAAAAGAATTTTGTGGCTTCAAATTATGTGTATAAAGATCTCATTTAATCCTCACAACAATCCAAATGGGTCTTCCGGTTCCAAATCTAGGTTATCCCCCAAGTTCTCCACTGTTCTCAGCTACGCTGACCTGGCACTTTTTCCTCCTGTAACTCTACAATACTGGAACTCCCTCAGACTAACCCTTCCCCAGATATTGGCCCAAGACAACTCATAAGTCTCTCTTACAGGATGCTATGCATTCAGTGTGTTTTTCTTCCCCTAAAATTCATGTTGAAGCTTAATCCCCAATGCAACAGTATTAAGAGGGGGACATTTAGGACATGATGAGCCATGAGGAGGGCTCTGCCTTCATAAATGAGACTAGCAATTATTCAAATGCTGGAGGGAACGAGCTAGGCCCTTTTCGCACTTCCATTTATTTGCCATGTGAGGACACAGCGTGAGTTTCTTTCAAAGGACGAAGCAACAAGTCAATGTCTTGGAAGCAGAGACTGGGCCTCACCAGACACTGAACCTGCTGGCATCTTAATCTTGAACATTCAACCTCCAAAACTGTGAAAAATAAATTTCTGTTCTTTATAAATTACCCAGTCTTGGGTATGTTGTTCTAGCAGCACAAACAGACTAAGACACAGCTGCTGCCCTTGAGGGAATTCAAGCAACAGTTGGTTCTTTCCCTTCTTATTTCTGTGCCTCAAATGTCCCTGCCATCCAGCAACAACCAGTTCCAGCATAGCCTGCCAGTTCTGGTTATCAGTTCTTCTCTGACCTGTTGCATGAAAGGATGTTAACCAAATGCAGACCTACATTAGGCACATGGTACCAACTCTTGGCTGTAGCCAAGAGCTATTCCTTGCCTTAATGGGGGTTCAACTGGTGGTGATTTGTATTGAGAACGCTTGATCAGTTATCCTCTGACATTTCTTTCTTTCTTTTATTTTATTTATTTATTTTTGAGACAGTCTCGCTCTGTCGCCCAGGCTGGAGCACGGTGGTGTGATCTTGGCTCACTGCAACCTCCGCCCCCCTGGGTTCAAGTGATTCTCCTGCCTCAGCCTCCCAACTAGCTGGGACTACAGGCACGTGCCACCACACCCAGGTAATTTTTCTGGTATTTTTGGTAGAGACAGGGTTTCACCATGTTGGCCAGGATGGTCTCTATCTCTTGACCTTGTGATCCACCCACCTCGGCCGCCCAAAGTGCTGGGGTTACAGGCGTGAGCCACTGTGCCCAGCCTTCTCTTATGTTTCTTATACACACTTAATACCCAAGGAATATTGGGTGTTATGCCCCATGCACCATGGGGCTCTCTGATTCCCAGCTGTCGTTGGCCCCATAGCCTTTCTCCTGGACTTTTCCATTCCCAGGTAGCATCATTACAATATATTTAAAGTGGGATGGGGGTCCCATAGTTATTAGTTCATGAGGTGAAAGAGGGGAGAAAGGCAAGGTTAAAGTTGCAAAAAGAGTGTGAAAGGCAGAAAACTGAATGAGTTCAAGGAAGCAAACTTGTGACTATCAAGTCAGGTAACATTTTTCTGCTTTTGTTCAAGTTGTCTTCAAGGCCACTCTGCAAGAGGAACTTTGAGAATACTTTGAGTGAGAATAGCATCATGTGAATAAAACTCACATTTACTTGGGTGATACACTCTAATGTGTTTGTTGAAAAAGGCTTGTTATTGTTGGTCCTAATGTATGCAGTCTTTCAAACAGTGCTCTGTTAGAATTAGGTTCTTCTAGCTGAACTAGAAAGGTCTTTTTTTTTTAAATGTGGACCCAGGATTCAACCTTGTGCTAAGTATGTTTAAACTTTCCAGTCCAGAAGAAGAGTGAAGCTTTTTGACATTGTGAATCAACAATGTGGTTAAAGGTCATAGGTTTTAAAAATCCGACACAGTTTAGGTTTGACTCATACATTCAAGAGGCAAATCTTTTTGACTCTAAGGTGAAGTTGAAACTGCCTTTGCTGCTAGGGCAGCTCCAGAAAGCAAAATCACTTTTGTTTCGAAGGCAGCTGTTTTTCTAGGTGCTATCCTTTCATTTAAACCAAATGGATTCATTATGCACTGAGCAACCAACAAAATAAAAGCACGGGTACTAATTCCCATCGGGGAAACTGTCCAGGACAATTGTCCTGGAGACTCCTGATAACCTGCTATCCCTTCTTTCACTTTCCATCTATCTCAGGGGCCAACCCAGGTTATTTCGCCTTATCCCAGGCTCCATGTGAAGCGTACTGAACACAGAATTGGACTTCTTCAGGTTTGACCCTTGGTGCTAGTTCACCTGGAGCATGATGGACACACACCCCCAGCCTTCTTGGTCTGGCTGTTTCAGAGAGCACCTCTCAGCATCTCCACAAGACTAGACTGAGCCTTTCTAGAGAACAACCAGTAACTCTCATCGTCTGTAACTCCCGGGCTGGCCACAAGGCCTCACACCAACAGGTGAGCTGTAGCAGGGAATCTTCTCCAAAAACGTCGAGGTTATAATTTGCTCTTTTCCTTTCTGAAGATGTCTCCCTAAAGAAGCCCTTCTGAATGCCATGGTGTGTTGGACATATGTCTTTGTATCATGACTTTCACAGCAAAATCTAGCACAGGCTTATTGTACATCTCCTAAGCCCCCAGTGGATAGGAGTCATCCCAAGTGTATCAGAGTCTCCTAATCCCACTCATACAGAGCCCTACCCAGCTTCAGGATGGAAACCAGCGCCTCCCAGTCCCCATCTGGATGGTGTCAACAACTCCTTCCTTTCATGAAAACCACATGTGAACATAGGTTTGTGGGTTTTTTCTATTGGTTTTGGAAGAAAAGAAACACATGCAGGGTAAGGGCACAGTCATGTCAGAGCGATGACTCGGCTTCTGGCAAACACTTGGTCTCATGGGAGGCAGAGAAGAGAAGCTTTGGTAAAAATGAGCTCAGAGATTTTCCTTGCTGTAAACACAACCTGGAGAGATGCAAACCAGCCAGTGGGCAGAGTCCTTGCCTGTCGCAAGTGCAGGCGTTTATGGTATCAAAGAAAGTTTACTTAGAGCCATTTCAACTTGGGTTTCCTGTGAATGAATGGGCAAGAACATGAGTAGAGAAGACTTGGATGGAACTGGGCTTTCTTCATGTATTCAGCCCAGTAGAAACCACTGCCCTTTACAGAAAACAGTGAGACACTGGAAGATAGGTCTGGGGGCTGGAAGAACTCTCTCACAGCAAAGCTCTGGGTGTACCTTGGATTGCAATACGACTTCAAAAGCAGTTCATTCCTGGGACAAGTGTTAAGACTTGCCTTACATTTCAGAGGTTCTTGGACAGCAAGATTTTCTTCTCCGAAATGATGATGCAAATAATTCAAAGTATACAGCATGGTGGCTCAGGCAGCCCTGCCTTGACAACATAGAGCTAGTAGATCACTGTTTTTATTTATAACTTTAATAAGCAAGGCTCTTCATTAGGTGTTATATTCTATGGCTGTTTTCTCTACAGAATATAGACTAAGGGATGCACATACGTCCCTACACATAATATATGGTCCACACTATGTTTAAAAGGGCAAAACTCGTTGTTTGGACTTGAAGATCTATTACATTTATATCTAACCCATGTAATATTCTTTTTCCACCTAAATCAATCGGCACATTCATTGAGCACCTTCAAGGTGGGCAGTGCCTTCAGGCTGGCATACATAGAGAAGCCTTAGCTGTGGTCCTTCACTGTGGGGAAACCTCATTAAGGAGACACCAAGGTGGTGAAATGTTAATTAACAATTCAAGGCAGGATGTGATACGTGCCAAATAAGAAAGGATGGAAAGACCTGGAGAAATTCAATTTACAGAAAATGGAAGGGCACATGAGAGAACAGGCTTCCTTTTTCCACATGAATATTGAACCTGTCTCCAGAAGGAAGAACTTCGGAGTTTCAGGAAGGATCTCAGCCCATCATTAGAAATAACTTCTAAACTGGGAAAGTCAACACAGTGAGGTTGCCCAAGGCAGGCAGACAGACTGAATCACCATCTGTTAGGGAAGCACAAACGGGACTTTCTACATTGAGAAAACTAAATAACCTTTAAAATTGGCTTGAACCTGTGAAATAGTGACAGGAGCATAACTCAATCTACACCTTCCTGGGGAGCTGGGAGCTCTGCTGGGCCTCAAAAAGTAAGCAGCCTCTAGAGGGGTGGACCCTCTCCTCCCACGTGCTCCCAGACCACTCACCACTATCACCCACCACCTGTTCCCTGGCAGAGCCCAACCCACAGCAAAGCCATCTCTACGGCAACAGAAGCCGGACACTTACTAAGAAGCCAAGATGGATGCATTCGTGGTGTACTTAAGGTCTGTACAGTTCACCGAATGTAATTTTTCTCTTTAAGAAATCTATAGAATATGCAGTCTAAAAAGTACTGATGTCTGCAGCTTACTTTAAATTGTAGCAAACAATAAGATGGAATATGGATAAGAGATAAGTAATCTAGGTGGTAGGTATATGGGTATTCACTGTACAATCTTTGGCTTTTTTGTATATTTGAAATTTTTAATAATATGTTGGGGAGAAAATCCATGTAGCTCCATCTGTTGAAGAGCACAAATGGCTTTTGGCTCCTGCATATTTGGAACACCACAGAACATAATAATGTAGGTTTCTTGAGTTCTCACTGTTCCCTAAGCACCTTATGTGACCTGTCTCATTTATCCTCACAACCACCTGTGAAGTAAATACCATCCTCTTCACTTCGTAGATGGAAAGCCAAGGCACAGAGAACACAAAACATTTGTCCAGAGTCATGCAGGTGGTAAATGTCAAGGTCAGGATTTGAACTCAGGTTCTAACTGACTCCAGAACCCAAAGCTGGGACTCCCGCACCACTCTTTGGACCCACATGTGGATGTCATGGCTTTGCCTTGGGGAGAAGGCACTTGTTGTTGGGGGAAGGTGGGAGGGGTGACTGCATGGTAGCGCTTACATCACTTCTAAAGGGTTTCAGATGGGTTTGGTTCTTCAATTGTTCTGTAATTGTTAATGGACACCTAGACGACCACCTGTGAGTTCTGTCCTGGTTTCATCTCCCCACCCCTTTTGTTTTCATTTTAAACAAGTGTATTTAAACAAGATGACTTGGAGGGACAGCTATCTAGGACTTATTTCTTTTAGAGTAATCTATCCCTACTTAGAGACAGACTGCCCTACATATAATGGCTGCATACAAAAATGTTGCAAGATCGTCCTTGCTTTTACAATGATAAATGAAAAACATAATTCTCCAATTGAACAAGGTATGCTAGAATTTTTTACATTGTTTTTGTTGTTGTTAAACAGTGAGAACGAAATAACTTCCTGGAATATAAAGAGCTGAATCGGCTGGGCGCGGTGGCTCAAGCCTGTAATCCCAGCACTTTGGGAGGCCGAGATGGGCGGATTACGAGGTCAGGAGATCGAGACCATCCTGGCTAACACAGTGAAACCCCGTCTCTACTAAAACAAAATGCAAAAAACTAGCCGGGCGAGGTGGCGGGCGCCTGTAGTCCCAGCTACTTCGGAGGCTGAGGCAGGAGAATGGCGTGAACCCGGGAGGCGGAGCTTGCAGTGAGCTGAGATCCGGCCACTGCACTCCAGCCTGGGCGACAGAGCAAGACTCCGTCTCAACAACAACAACAACAACAACAACAACAAAAAGAGCTGAATCAGCATGCCACAATGGAGAAAAGTGACATTTTCACAGAACCGCTAATTTTTCCCAGCCATCGCCATCTGATGTTGATCGAAGCATATCATTGGCCATTTAGCTTTTTAAAAATGTGATAGCTTGTGCACACATATCAGTTACTTTAGGTACAGTCATGCACCACTTAACAAAGATACATTTTGAGAAATGTTCGATGATTTTGTTGTTGTGTGAACGTCGTAGAGTGTACTTACATTAACCTAGATGGTACAGCCTACTACACACCTAGGCTGTATGGTATAGCCTATCATTCCTAGGCTACAAATCTGTATGGTACAGAATACTGTAGGCAACTGTAACACAATGGTAAATATTTATGTATCTAAGCATAGAAAATATGCAGTAAAAATATGTATAATAGATGGGACATGGTGGCTCATGCCTGTAATCCTAGCATTTTGGAAGGCCGAGGGGGAGGGGATCACCTGAGGTTGGGAGTTCAAGACCAGCCTGACCAACATAGCAAAACCCCATCTCTACTAAAAATACAAAAATTAGCTGGGTGTGGCGGCATGTGCCTGTAATCCCAGCTACTTGGGAGGCACAAGAATTGCTTGAACCTGGGAAACGGAGGTTGCAATGAACCAAGATTGTGCCACTGCACTCCAGCCTGGGCATCAGAGCCAGACTCTGTCTCAAAAAAGAAAAAAAAAAAATGTATAATATGTATTCTAGTTAGGGGACCACTGTTGTATATGCATACGTAGCCATTGTTGACTGAAACACGGCACACTCAACACAGGACTGTACAATAAAGCGATAGGGAAGGGGAAAATGGAAGACTGGAGAAACTGTTGTAGTCATCAGGATGTGGTGGAAGCAAGTCGTTTTCTCACTGAGAACGTATTCTTGGTCTCTAGGAACAGAAATCTGGAATAACGTAGCAGGCTCCCTTTTTAGTAGGTACTTTCTGTCTGATGCTGGACCCCATCAATTGTATCTTCATCCTCCATGTGCAACTGTGCAGGTGTGTCTGTTTGATTGATTGGCTGCCTGTCAAATCAGAATCTGCTCTGCTCACTGGCAAACCCTGTCATTCACAATAGGCTTTCATTAGCTTCCTAAGTGGTGTATGGCTCTTAACCGTAAACTGTACCACATAACCATCCTGCTTGCCACCTTCAAATTCATACGATTGTTGTTTTCAGTCTTGACTCCTGCCGTAGGCTTTTTGTTGGCCTTGATGAGTGCAGGAGTGTCCTTAGCTGCTGCAGCTTCTCAGAAGAGGTCCTGGGTCCCTGTTGAATGAGTTTGATCTCCTATTGCCCACTGGAGTTGCTTCCAGTCATTTGTTGAATGTCTGAAATATGAACAACACTCTGAATCAGGTCCCTGAGGTCGTTTGCATCTCCCCCATGCTTTGCAAAAAGAAAAAAAAAAAATCATGGATGATATAATACTCTAACCCCTCCTGTTAAATTTCAAAGTCCCTAAATACTTCTTGACTACGGTGTGGAGGCTTCCACAATGCCCTGGGGAGCTGGTCAGTGATCCCTGGGCGTTATTTCTCAGAAAGGCCTGGGAATTCCAGCTCAGATCCTGCCCTGCCCGGAGGCACCTACCCCTGCAGGATGTTGATCATCAGTCTCACAAGACTGAACAAATCCCTCCCTCTCCCCACAGGCTGCCTGGATTGCACAACACACCATTTTGGCCCTAGGAAGGCCATCTCTTTGGTCCTTAAATTCAGCTTTTTGGGGTTTCTATTGTTTATTTCCTCTTCCCTCCACCTTTTAAAAGCAGGTAGTGTCGACTGGATGCAGTGGTTCACATCTGTAATCCCAGCACTTTAGGAGGCCAAAGCAAGTGGATCACTTGAGGTCAGGAGTTCAAGACCAGCCTGGCCAACATGGCGAAACCCCGTCTCTACTAAAAATACAAAAATTAGCCGGGTGTGGTAGTGTATGTCTGTAGTCCCAGCTACTTGGGAGGCTGAGACACAAGAATCTCTGGAACCCGGGAGGCGGAGGTTGCAGTGAGCCGAGATTGCGCCACTGTACTCCAGTCTGGGTGACAGAGTGAGACTCCATCTCAAAAAAAAAAAAAGGAGGTAGTGTGGAGGGGAGGCTGCTTCCCAAAACTGGAGAAAAGGAACTATGGCCCTGGAGTCCACCACTTCCCTGGAATAGAGAGCAGGGAAAAAAAGAATTTAAAAATCCAGAGCCAGGGAGTAGGGAAGAAGACTGCACATCTGGGTCTGCCCCACAGATAACCTGGAGGTCAGGCTGTCTGAGGAAGCTCTTGCTTTTTTTAAGTGCCCTGCAGGGACTCTGATCCCAGGGGTCCAACCAGAACCATTGCTCTAATTTTGCTGTGGAAGTGTTTAGACCTTACTAGACCACATGATTCCAGGACAATGGGGTAGGGAGGCTGTGCCTCAGGGCTGAATGCACAGCCTCCCTCATGCTGGACTGGGAGTCCCGGACAGCATCTCCTGCTGAGCTGGGCCTGGCCTTTAGGGCCTTCAAAGCCAAAGTCATGTGGGATCAGAAGGTAACTGCTTTAGAAATATTGGAAGGAATCTTAGCATTGGAAAGATATGCAGCCCAACCCTCTTTCTCTTTTTAAAATTGTAATTATATATAAAATAAAATGGATCATTTTTACTATTTCTAACTGTAAAATTCAGTGGCATTAAGAACATTCACAACATCATGCAACCATCTCTACTACTCATTTCCAGAACTTTTTCATTATTCCACACTGAAATTATACCCATTTAACAGTACCCCCTCTCTTGTTAGCAATGAAGAAATCAAAAAGGAAAGGGACTAGCCCAATGCTATGCAGTTGGGACAGGGGTCTACAGTCTTAGAATCCAGTGCTCTGTTCCTTACACAATCTATCTGATTTCTTAAAATAAGTATTTTCAAATACATACACACGCACACACCCCAAGTATTCAATTTCCTGCCCTGGCAGCCACACTTTCAGAAGGACGTTGGTGAAGGAGGGTGTATCCAGAAGCAGCCGACAGGATGGTGAGGGACCTGGAAAACTGACCCTTTATAAATGGAAAGAACTGGTGATGGGGATTCAGGACAGTTATGGGAATCTTCAGGGGTTTTCAAGTACAGTGTGTAGTGTGGAAGAGAGATTCAACTCACCTAACTTCAAAGGGCAGGACCAGGATGGAGGGTGCAAGTGGCAGCAAGGTCATTTCTATTGGAAACTGGAAGGATGTTTTCATTACTGAGCTAGAGCAGCAGTGATGAGCTCCTGGCTGCTGGAGGTGTGAAGCAGAGCCTAGCTGACCACTTGTGCTGGTGTGATGTGGAAGGGATTGATGCAGCTGAGGAAATGCCCCTTCCCACTCTGAGGCTCCTCATGAAGGAGGGAGGAGATAATATCTGAGGCCATAGACTCGCCTACCCCACCTGCACAGTTTACACACTCCTGAGCTCAACGGCGTAGGCCAGAGTCCTGAGACAAAGAGCTTTGGAAGCATTTGATGGGAAGGTGCTCACAGTTTCAGCTGATAGCACAGCAGGGACACTGCATAGAATGGTTAGACTATGTGCGTTCCAAGCTGCAGGCCATGAAATTGATCACCCAGCAATTTTTAAAAAATAAAATTCAGGCTGTGCACAGTGGCTCACGCCTGTAATCCCACCACTTTGGGAGGCCGAGGCGGGTGGATCACCTGAGGTCAGGAGTTCGAGACCAACCTGACCAATATGGTGAACCCCTGTCTCTACTAAAATTAAAAAAAATATATATATATGTATATCTCCAGGCATGGTGGCACGTGCCTGTAGTCCCAGCTACTTGGGAGGCTGAAGCAGGGGAATCACTTGAACCTGGGAGGCGGAGCTTGCAGTGAGCCGAGATCACACCCCTGCACTCCAGCCTGGGCAACAGAGCGAGACTCCGTCTCAAAAAAATAAAAATAAATAAATATAAAATAAAATTCAACAAACTATATCAGAGTACAACAAATAGGGTAAGGGTAAATAGGAATGGGTATTTTTCAAGAAATGCTTTTGGTTATATTGTATATATGCGTGTGTACAAAGTCAATGTAAAATGTATGTTTTACTATAGGTTTCTTTTTTTTAATTTAAAGGTTTAAAAAGTTTCTGCTGTTTAATGTAAAGCATGGAACGGAAATGCCTGAAGCCTTAGAAATGGGTTACAAGTTGCTAGACAGCCCATATGCCAGAAGGTAGAGGTGACAGTTCCTGCCAGGCTGAACAACTCTGTCCACCTGCTTTCTTGGTCCAGTCGACTGTGAAGCTCGTGTCTGTGGCACAGCAGTTGGGCCCATGGGGTAACTAAGTGCATTGCCTTGGCTGGGAGCACTGCCCAAAACTCCTGCATGCCTGAGGGTCAGACAGAATGGTGCATCTGACATCTTATTAGTCTTCCTTTCTTGCTGAGAGATTGTTGTGAAAATGAATTTTGATCCTCAGAGGGTAACTGGAAAGAAAATCTGGAGACTAAAAACTAAGTATGAATATAAGCCTTACACACATACACACACACACACACACACACAGAGCACCCACATACCCACACATATGTGCAATTATTTTACTCCCTCAATACCTTAAATCAGGGACTTTGCTCTCCCTGGGACAGGAATGTGCACATGTACTGAACAGACTCCCCTGGCACTATAGTTAAAAAGCAGCTACTAACGAGTTCTAGAGAGGGTTTGGAATAAACAGGCAAGTCGTGGAATGCAACTTTTTGGACCACACTGCACAATAGGATGTCTATAGCAAGACTGAAAAATAATTTTACGTGTGTGTGTGCAGATGATAGATAGATAAGATAGATAGATAGATAGATAGATAGATAGATAGATAGATAGACAGATAGATAGAGTTTTCCAAACTAAGGGATGCTGCTGCCAGTTCTACAGTGAGTTCTTTCCAGAATGCAGGATATGGAGAGTGGGTCTGTTTTTGTGTGCCCAACATCCCTTCCTGATTCTGACATCAGCATCCTCCTCCTGCCATTTCTTACGGACAATTGTTCCTGTTGGGCTACTCATTCTAGTAGTGGTTCCAGTGGGACTGTTAATTACAATGTCTTGCTCCATCCCCCTGGCTTCAAAGAATAGTCCATGGGGAAGACAAGAGACCCAAACTGGTCCAGCAAAGGTCTATATATGTATAATATATATATATGAAATGCGCAAGAACTCAGTCTTTCCTAATGAATTGCTAAGCTTGGAAGCCAAAAGTTGGAGTTGTCTTTGGCCCATTTTCTTCTAGCCAGGTGGAGAAAGACTACTGGTGCAAAAAGAGAACAAGAAATCTGGTCCCCAGTGATGTGACCAAACATAGGAGGGTGTGTGTGTGTGCGTGTGTGTGTGTGTGTGTGTGTGTGGTTTTTGTTTGTCTTTTGTTTAAGCTAGAATAAGTTGGTTTTTGGAATTTACACCTGGGAGAGTTTCTTCAGCCCTTGTATAATAGAATGGGTAAAAAAATCCACGTTCAAATCCTAGAGCCACTTCTTATTAACCGTGTTAAAGATATCTCAGTTGTCCACACCTCAATCTCATCTGTACGAGGAGAATAATAATACCTATTTCTCAGAGCACTTGTGAGGCTTCAATGAGTTATTTGTATGCAAGTGCCTTGTTTAATGATAAAACCTTGTCTAAATGTTAAACATAATTACTCATTCAAGCACCTTGCTCTTAAAAAAAACAAAACAAGTTCCCTGGTGCACCCTGCCAGTCTATCCACTCTCCCCCAGAGAACAACCACTCTGCCCTCTATCATCATAGATTGTTTCAGAAACCTAGATTTGAACCCCAGTGCTGCTCATTGTAACTGATGAATTTAAACCAAGTACCTAATTTCTCTGAGTTGCAGTTTTGTAAATGAAGTAAAATGGGTTGTTTTTTGTTTGTTTGTTTGTTTGTTTTGTTTAAAGGCCAGGTTTAATGGCTCACGCTTGCAATCCCAGTACTTCAGGAGGCTGAGGCAGGAGGATGGCTTAAGCCCAGGAGTTTGAGGCTACAGTGAGCTATGATGGTGCAACTATACTTCAGCCTGGATGACAGAGCAAGACCCTGTCTCTAAAAAATACTAAAATAAATAAACTTACGTTGGAGAGTTGTTGCAAAGTATGCTAGAGTAGTAACAAGCTTTCTAATAAAGAGCCCTAACATGTAGCAAGCTAAGGAGCAAGCAGTTTACTTCTGTCACAAAACCACCCAGGATGGATGCTCTGGAATGTTGGGTGGCTTGGACACCAACTCTGATAACAACTTGTGTTGTTTCTTTGTTTGTTTGTTTTGAGACAGAGTCTAGCTCTGTTGCCCAGTCTGGAATACAGTGGCACAATCTCTGCTCGCTGCAACCTCCACCTCCCGGGTTCAAGCAATTCTTCTGCCTCAGCCTCCCAAGTAGCTGGGATTACAGGCACCTGCCACCACACCCAGCTAATTTTTGTATTTTTAATAGAGACAGGGTTTCAGTGTTGGCCAGACTGGTCTTGAACTCCTGACCTCATTTTCTGCCTGCCTTGACTTCCCAACATGTTGGGATTACAAGCATGAGCTTCCACGCCTGCCCAACTTGTGTTTTAAGACCACTCCGTGTTCCACCAGCTCAGCTAACAGGAAAGGAGGAAGGAACATCAAAGAGGCAGCCTGCTCCCTAAAAGCTCTGGCTGGAGATTGGCAGGCCCTTGCTCAGCTTCCATTGGTGAAAGTGTGGTCACATGACTTCACCTGGCTTCCAGGGTGACTGAGAAATGCAGTCCCAGGCTGGACAGCCATGTTCCAGCCACAACTCTTGGAAGAGGAGAGCAGATTGTGGTGTAGAGCTACTGCATAAGGAGTAAATGAGAGAATGCAGGTAAAGAGCTTAGAATAGTCCCCGAAATGAGGTAGTAATCAAGTATCAGCTGTGTTGATATTATGAATTCTCTCATGCAGTAGGAATTAGAAAAGAAAGCTTTTTCTCAAACTAGGCCACACAATGACTCTTTCGAGGAAAAATGTACTGATCTCATGATCATATTCTGCCAGCTTCCTTGGCAGCTCTGAGCACATTTCTTGACTCCTTTTATCTAAGGGCCTCCATTCCTCTGCCCCAAAGAGCTTCTAAAATAATCTCTAGAGTGACAATCTTGAAAGACAGGCCATGGAGCAAGTTCAGCCTCATCTGCTGAAATGCCCCTTATGAGATGAGCAAGAAGAGAAGACAAAAGATGGTAAATGGACATCGGATTTGCTCCATTTCCCAGCCTAGTTTTGGCCTCACTATGAATTCATGCAGACCAGTGTGGAGACCCTGGACCTTTTTTTCTTCTTAACTGTGGCACTGACTACCTCCCTTCCCGCTGGCAGACTTGTGGGGAGGGAGTGTGTGGTGGGCACCTGGCATAAGAGGAGATCTGAGATTGATTGATGGGAAGCCTTCCAATGCCGTAAATAATGCAACCCTGGGTCCCATTAGCCATGGAAATTCACAACAAGTAACTAATGAAGTCTTTAATTACGAAATCTAGCTATTTCGTCTTCCAAGAAGGCACGGTTCCTAATAAATACTCTGGCAGAGGCCATAAGCAGGGGGTGGGCTGTGTTGTGTGGCTGGTCGAGTGTGTGAGAGACCACCCACAAGGCTGAGATGGCAGAGCAGCTGGAGCGTGGCTTGTTTGTGACCTCAGCAGATGGGCTGCCAAGGAAGAAAAGTTCCCGACTGCCCTTTTCCCTGCCCCTTACCCCACCCTCTGGACCGCCCAGATGCGTGTGAGGAATTGGGCCATGGCTATGGCCAGCCCACCTGCAGGCAGCTCATCTGCAAACATTACCTGGCTCCTTAACGACTTGTTTTGAGCATTTCCACGAGTTAATTAATTTGCAGGTTCACCTGTTAACTGTGACAAGGACATGATTTCTTCCATCCTGCTTGTTATGGCTTCCAGCTGTGACCATGTGCAAACATTGCTTGGGGAAGAAAAAGTAGGAATGATTCTCTCCTCTCCATGGAGTATGGGGGAAAAAATGGGGAAACCAGGAAGCACTTCTTATAAAAGTGCATGCAAGGTAGAGATGTCTGGTTTCGGGGGGCTAAAGGGATTCCCTAAGACCTGTGTCCACACACACAACATAAAGTGGAGGCAATTCTCCAGATTATTTGGGCTGAAGTTATTTTACTGAAGGATCCAGAAAGTTGAAGCTGGGTTGCTTTCACATTTATTTTTTGTTTCTAGTCTGACTGGTCCAGAAAATTACCTCAATTTTCCAACTCACTTCACTTGTCCAGTCAACTTACAGGGAACTCAGTTAACTGCTTGGTTTCTGACAAGGTTCAAATCTCAAGTCCAAGAAATCTGGTTTCTAGAGGCAGCCCTGGGGCTTGGGCCATCACAGCATTGCCTTCCCAATGACTGGAGGGCATCAGCACTACATTGGGGTGGGTGATGGAGAGAATGCCATGTCATCTAAAAACTAAGAGCCAGATAGACCCCATCATAGACTTCCAAGGGACATATCAAAAGAGGGTAAGCCTATATTAGAAACTTTCAAAGTGCCTTCGGGTGGTATCCATGGGAACTAGAGGAAACAAAGGGAGCAGGCCAGCTTACTTCAGGCTGTGGAGGCCGCCCAGAGTGAGTCTGAGCTAATAAAGAATGCTCACTAAAGTTCCTGCACAATCTGTTGAGACACTTGCAAGTCTCGGAGCATTTTTTACTTTGGCCTGGAGCCTCTGAATCTATTTAACTGATGATTAATTGCAGGAAAGGTCCTGGGAAACAGATCAGGAATAGAAAGTGGTTTATATCAGTATGATCATTAAAATTTGATCAAAAGCTAGACTTGGCTAGTTACATTTTGAAGGCATTTTCTGAGCAAGTTCTAAAAAGCAGTTCCCAGCCTTCCCCACCATGAACTCTCATTGAATTTCCAAGCAACGTTTTCAGGCAGTGCTACAAAATGGGTCAGAAAGAAGTGGAGCAAAGCAGCTGAGTGGGTTGGGATCTTTTTAGGTGGTGATGTGGAGAGCAGAGCAATAGAAAGAGTTTCAGGGATAAGGCAACTGGTAAAAACCTTCAGAAGCCTTGGCAACGATGGGTATGACTGACTTCAATCTCTCTGTTTAGGAAAAAGTAGCATACAATCAATTTTGAATTTACATGTCACTTAGGTCTTATAAATTAGTAAGTCTGATGATTGGGATTAATAATATTTTCCCATAGCTGCAGTGCTACAAATCCTTAGTTTTGGGTGTCACCTTAGAGGACAGTTCTTCCAGAAACCTCCCATCCATCCATCCAGGCTGCACCAAAGGCTACCTCTCCTGGTGCCCCCTAGCACCACATCTACCCCGGGTAACCTTATTGTACAGTTGTGAGTGTCTTTTCATATCTGCATCCCCTACTAGACTGTAAGTTCATTGTGAGAGAATTTTTCAGCTTTAGCTCAGTGCTTAGTACTCATAAGTGTTTCATAAATATCTGTTGAATGAGTGGAAAAATGAATAGTTGCTAAGTTTCCAGTTCTTCCAAAGAAATCTGTTTCAACAGGAGAAAAATAAAACCCTAACTCTGATTTTTTATAGATGATATCTGTTGTTCTCTGCTACCATCCTGATACAAGAGTATACCCTACATGACAATTCCTAATAGTTACAGGGGTTCACACTGCTTCTGTCAGAAAAGGAATTTTGGCTTCCAATCAGGAACTCAGGACACCAAAACCATATTCATTCTGCTTCGGTGCCTTTAATAAAGACAGTTGCTTTCTGCCTCCCCACCTGCTGAGGCTGGGAAAGAGGGTTCTTTTCCTTTCTTTTCTGCATTTGCCCTTTCTACTTAGCATATAAAGAGGAGTATCTCCTAGGGGTTGCAGCAGAAAGGACTCCATTCTCAAATTCATAAACACAGTTCTTGTATCCCAGGGAACATTCGTTAAGCAATGGATCCTGGGAGCTGGCTGTCTGTTTCCCTCCCTCTCCCCCGCATATTAAAAAGGAGGAAAATAAATAGACCATTTTGAAGTTTTATATTTCTCTTGTAATAAAATCATTAAGAATGCTCATCTCAATCCGTTCTTGCTCTGCAGTCTCACATCCAAAAAGAAGCAGCTATCCCCAGCCACTTTGAAAGCATCTACTTCTTTTTATTATTTTAACACTGTTTCTTTGTGCATTCCTTAGCTTTGCTCTTGCCATCTTGCAATATATGAACATATCCCTTTCCATCTTGAGTTGCCATTTGATCAGGGAAGCTTTTACCCTTAACTGTCTGGATCGTGGAGATTTTTAGCTACTTTATTGTTAGCTGATGTCCTTGGCAGTTGCAGTGAGGAGGTTTGAGGATAGCAAAAGTATAACAAGAAAGTAAATTGGGTAGGTAAGAAGTAAAGACTGATCTGCCTTGAAGGCAACATCTATCCCATTCACATTTTGTGGAAAATATTTACATAGTCAAATAATACAGCTAGCAACTATTAATTTAACCAAAATGTGCTATAACTATCTGGGAGAATGAAGAGTGGAAAGGGACGTACTGGGAGAAGGGGAAACATGGGAAGGTTTTAAGGAGTTAAATTTAGCTCTTCCGTAGGATAAAGTCAATACATAATGGCCAATGCTTTCAGAGCAAGAGATTTTAATATATAGCATTTTCATTCACTTCATGATTTCATTCATTTCATTCCAAAATATTTTCTAATTTCCATTTTGATTTCTTCTTTGATCCAGGGGACATTTAAAAGCATATTCTTACTTTCCATAGATATGAAGGTTTTCTTTTTTTTTTTTTTCTTGAAGACTGAGTCTCGCTGTGTTGCCCAGCTGGAGTGCAGTGGTGCAATCATGGCTCACTGCAAGCTCCGTCTCCCAGGTTCACGCCATTCTCCTGCAGCAGCCTCCCGAGTAGCTGGGACTACAGGTGCCCACCACCACGCCCGGCTAACTTTTTGTATTTTTAGTAGAGACGAGGTTTCATCGTGTTAGCCAGGATGGTCTCGATCTCCTGACCTCGTGATCTGCCTGCCTCGGCCTCCCAAAGTGCTGGGATTACAGGCGTGAGCCACCGTGCCCGGCCGATATGAAGGTTTTCTAGGGTTTTTTGGTACTGATTCCTTTTCATCTGCAATGTGCAATTCTTTTCATATGCTGTATAACTTCAATCCTTGGAAATTTGTTGAAACTTGCTTGATGACACAGTATATGATCAATTTTTCTATATATATGCTTCACAAATATATGCACTGTAGCTGTTGAATGCTCCATCTTATCTCTCAAGTTATTTGGCACTCATGTTGCTAAAGTCTTCTGTGTTCTTACCAATTTTTATCTGCTTGTTCTCAGTTACAAAATGTGTTTTTAAAAAAACACATTTTTAATGGTGCTGTGTTAAAAACAATTTTTAATGGTGCTGTGTCACTTGAGCTTAGGAGTTCAAGACAAGCCTGGGCAACATGGAGAAACCCCATCTCTACAAAAAATACAAAAAATTAGCCAGGTATGGTGGCATGTGCCTTTCGTCCCAGCTACTTGGGAGGCTGAGGTGGGAGGATGGCTTGAGCCTGGGAAGCGGAGGTTGCAGTGAGCTGAGATGGCACCACTGTACTCCAGCCTGGGCAACAGAGTAAGACCCTGTCTCAAAGAAAAGAAAAGAAAAAACCTCCCACTAAATTACTATTTTTGTCTATTTTCCCATTTAGTGCTGTTAGTTTTTGCCTTGTATTATTTTGAAGATTAGATTTTCAGGTGGATACAAATTTAGAATTATGGTATCTTCCTAAAAAATGTGTATTTTATTATTAAGTGTACCTTTCTGAAGATATGGTTTACTAGTAACTGATAGAAATAAAGCTATACCCACTTTCTTTTCATTGATATTTAAAATGTATTTTTAGTCCATCTCTTTACTTAAAAAATTATTATTATTATTTTACAAATAATATCTTGCTGGTCTTGAACTGGTGGCCTCAAGCGATCCCTCTGCTTCAGCCTTCCAAAGTGCTGGGATTACATGACCCACCATGCCCAGCCCATCTTTTCACTTTTAACATGTCTATATTCACAGACAGAATTGTAATGAACATCAAATTGGTTTTCGGTATGAGTTTGAAGATCTTTGGCTTTTCATTGCCTTGTTGTATTACATTCAATCACTGCTATATTTGGGTTTGTAATCTTATTTTATAAAGTACCTTATCATTTCTCTGATTTGGTCTACATTCTTTTTTTCTCTCCTTTGTTTTTATTTTTTATTTAAAAATTATTATTATTATTTAGAGACAGGATCTTGATCTGTTGCCCAGGCTGAAGTGCAATGGCATGATCATAGCTCACTATAACCTCAAACTCCTGAGTTCAAGCAGTTCTCCCACCTCAGCCTCTCAAGTAGCTGGAACTAAAGGTATACACCATCATGCGTGATCATGCCTGGCTAATTTTTACTTTTTTTTTTTTTTTTTGTAGAGACAGGATCTTGCTATCTTGCCCATTCTTGTATCGAACTCCTGGGCTCAAGCAATCCTCCCACCTCACCTCCCAAAGTACTGAGATTACAAGTGTGAGCCACCATGCCCAGCCCTTTGTTGTCTTTTTAGCTCTCAGATGCCTTCAAGCAGTTATTTTCATATTTTATCCCATTATTTTAGCTGCCCTCAGTGAGTGGATTGGTTTAAATTGTCTACTCTATCATTATTAGAATCTCAATTTTTTTTTTTTTTTAAGAGTATGGAGTCTACTTAATTACAGGTCTTCATTACATCACTGTAGTTCAAATGTGTATCTCAGTTCCGGGAAAATTGTTCAGCTTTTATACCAATATTAGAGTATTAAAACTCATTTTCCTGGCAGCTGTGATGGCTCACGCCTGTAATTTCAGCACTTTGGGAAGCTGAGGCAGGATTGCCTGAGCCCAGGAGTTCGAGACCAGCCTAGGCAACATAGTGAGACCCTGTCTCTACTTTAAAAAATTTTTTAAATCAGCCAGGTGTGGTAGTGCACACCTGTAGTCCCAGCTACTTGGAACTAGGGGTGGCTGAGGTGGGAGGATTGCTTGAGCCCTGGAGGTTGACACCACAGAGATCCATGATCATGCCACTGCACTCCAGCCTGAGTGACAGAGAGTGACCCTGTCTCAAACAAACAAAAGAAAACTTGTTTTCCTATCTTAGAGTCTAGGAAGAAAACTGCCAAAATTATAGTCACACTTTGTAATTTTTTATTTAATTTGGATATAGTCTTATAGAGTAAAAATATAAATGTAGGCCGGGCACGGTGGCTCAAGCCTGTAATCCCAGCACTTTGGGAGGCCGAGACGGGCGGATCACAAGGTCAGGAGATCGAGACCATCCTGGCTAACACGGTGAAACCCCGTCTCTACTAAAAAATACAAAAAACTAGCCGGGCGAGGTGGCGGGCGCCTATAGTCCCAGCTACTCGGGAGGCTGAGGCAGGAGAATGGCGTAAACCCGGGAGGCGGAGCTTGCAGTGAGCTGAGATCCGGCCACTGCACTCCAGCCTGGGCCACAGAGCGAGACTCAGTCTCAAATAAATAAATAAATAAATAAATGTAGAACGACATACATTTAGGATTGGCCTTTATTGTTTTAGGGGAAGTCTGAAAATGACTTTGCCCTTCAAAACCTCTTCAAATTCTTTTCTTTTCTATGTTTCTAAGATTTTTTTCCTTTGCCTTCCCATAGACTTTTTTTTTTTTTTTTTTTTTTTTTTTTGAGACGGAGTCTCGCTCTGTCGCCCGGGCGGGCGTGCAGTGGCCGGATCTCAGCTCACTGCAAGCTCCGCCTCCTGGGTTTACGCCATTCTCCTGGCTCAGCCTCCCCAGTAGCTGGGACTACAGGCGCCTGCCACCTTGCCCGGCTAGTTTTTTGTATTTTTTAGTAGAGACGGGGTTTCACCGGGTTAGCCAGAATGGTCTTGATCTCCTGACCTCGTGATCGTGATCCGCCCATCTCGGCCTCCCAAAGTGCTGGGATTACAGGCTTGAGCCATCGCGCCCGGCCGTTCCTATAGAATTTTTAGCTCCCTTCCTTCTGATCACTAGCTTAGGCCAGACCCCCAGGGAATTTCCACTTAAAGAATCCAACATCCTGGTCCTAAGACAGCAATAAAAGTAGATTTTAAAATAAAAGTAAAACAGGCTATAGTATCTACAGTCTAAGATGAACAGAGTCCAGTAAAATTGTTCTTGGATTAACATATGCTGGAACCTCTGGAACCTCTTGGAGGTAATTGCTGAGTTCAGCATCTTGCCAAAGCAGATTCAAGAGTGTTTTGTGCTTGATATCTTTTCCAATTAAACAATTCTACATGCTATGTTTCCTCATAATAGTACCATTAAAATTTGATGAAAGTGTATGAGATTTGCCCTTTAAAAAATCAAGCACTTTATTTATATAGCTAGGAGGATTTGGACCTAATAAGTTGACTCAATATGATCTTGATACTCCCTTTCCTGGGACATGCTGATTCTTGCAAATAGATGATGGTTTCTTTCCATCACACTGGTACCTCTACTTAGGTAAGCAAATGATTGACTGACTGTAACTTCCAGAATAAACTCTGCTTGGAATTATAGCATAACTATCCTTGATAGAAATGCCAGCTGGCCACAGACACAGAGCAAATATTTCCAGTTGCAGTTGCTTATTCATTTTATTCATAAAACATATTTATTGAATTCTAGTCACTGGGAATAGAGCAAAGAAAAGTGAGACTTGGTCCTTGCCTCATGGAATTCATGTTCTAGTGAGAAGACATTATAAAAGTATATAATAAGTAAAGAAGACAATTACAAGTTGTGCTGTGTTTATCAGGGAAATAAGCAGGATGATGTAATAGACAGTAACCAGGGAGGTCACTTTATATAAGAGGGGGAAGGGAGGGTCTAAGGAATTTAATCTTATCCTGAGGGATGACAATAAGCCAGCCATATAAAGATCTAGGGGAAAGTAAGTCCAGGTAGAGAAAACGACCAGTGGAAAATGATTTGGCATAGGCCAGGACCACAAAAGAGGCCACACTAGAGGATACAGAGGACAGGAAAAAACAGAAGAGGCTGGAAAGGTGGGCAAATCATTCAGTTTTTAGGAACTTACAGACTTCAGTAAAGGTTATACATGAATCTAGTTGTAAATGAATATTTTTTCAACACGCGTGACTGGAGGGATCCAATAATCCTCTCTATAAGGCCAAGGGCAATTTGTCAGGATTGATCTCTCATAAACTGCATAGAAGTTTTGGCCTATAGAAAAAACACCAAGTCACCAAATCTGAAGTCAGAACACCTGGAGCACGGGCCTCAGCTGTGTTCATTGCAAAGCGGTCAGTGACACCTCCAGCCCATTTCATGGGGCTCTTACCACATCCAGATGAAAGAATGCGAGTGAAAGCTTTTGTTAACATGAAGAACTACATGAATACAAAAGGTTATTCTTCTTTATTTCTGGCACAATCTGTCTCCTGTAATGATCTTTTCAAAGACACTTGAAGAGGCAACGGGCCCCGGGCATTGCATGGTGGGTAAAGCAGGAAAGGCTGTGTTCACCCATGTGTTTATGGAAGGACTAAGTGGGTTGCATGTGTGAAGGTGCCCCTCCTCCCAATAAGCGTGGTCCAATACCTCCTGTTCAGAATCTTCTCCTATGTCATCTCTGGTTCCCACTCCAAAACTTACCTGTCCCTGTGACCCACATTTTCATGACACTTCTCTATAAAGTAAAGAAGGATGGATTTGTGACGTGCCCACCAAGTTATCTCACCCAGGTAAAATGCAGTAATTTCTAGGAGGCTTAAGCAATAACTTTAATTGAGGGACTCTATCAGATATTGCAGAAGTCACCAGAAATATAGATGTATAATTTCTGGATTTTTCTGTACTCCTCATATCACATCAAGTAGATTGCTGCTGATTTTGCCCATAGTGATACTGGCTCTCCCCAGTGTCAGACAAAAACAACACACCAGACATTGTCTATGCATCTCTCTCCTCAACTGAGTCTCATCGCTCATTTTCAGACAGATCTCACCGGTTTATCTGCTGCTCTGACATTCCCCACTCCTAATCCAACATTTTGAGCAGCTTTGCCCTTCCTTCCTCACTAAGCACCCTATAGCTAAGGTGACCCTACAGCCCAGGATGGTCCTGGATTCTACTTGTTTTTCTGGAATAATTATGAATAGCACAACACCCC
Source organism: Trachypithecus francoisi (assembly GCF_009764315.1). Lineage (NCBI taxonomy): Eukaryota > Metazoa > Chordata > Mammalia > Primates > Cercopithecidae > Trachypithecus > Trachypithecus francoisi. The sequence continues at coordinate 109,366,270 of NW_022681465.1, read as the reverse complement.
CTCTGTATCTTTCAAATGCGTGCTAATATAGAGGATACATTATTGGGTCACCCCACCTGCAGCTGTATGAGTTTGAGCAAAGCTGGAAAGCAGGTGTAGGTGTGAAAAAAGGAAAAGCTTAAAAGTGGAGCTGCCAAGACAAAGCTAAGGAGGTGCCAGGTGTCGACGTTTCTCCAGCCTCATTCTTCCGCCTGCTGGGCTCAGGCCAGCGATAAGACTGCTTCTTCAGAGAGGTGCCTGATGAGCACGTGAAGGCAGGAAAGTCAAGGAAATCAGAAGCGAAAAAGATGGGAAAGAAAATGAAGGGTGGTCTTAGGACGGCATCAAAAGGTTGTGCAACCCCACGAGGATGTGGGGAAGACAGCATTTTGTTGCTTGTGTTTTACCTCCATTCCTGAGGGGGCAGCAGAGTGCCAAACACTCCTATCTGGGCTCCTATTCCCTTTGCTCTTTGTCATTCACTTGTGTCTGCCAAGGACTATAGAGGACTTACCCTTACCAGGAAGATTGCCAGTGTTGGACCTGCCTGACTGGGCAGGAGGCAGGAGACTGTAGTCTGGTCCTTTTTGTTACTTGGTGACCTTAAGAAAGTGACTTACACAGGTTTTTCACTCACAAAGAGAGGTGAACCAGATGGTCTCTAAGGCAGTATTTCAAATTATTTGTGTATTGATTAAAAGAATTTGAAAAACTGCTTCTTCCCTTTGCAGTTTACATTATTTAAAATGTTTCTTCAGGCTGGGCGCAGTGGTTCACGCCTGTAATCCCAGCACTTTAGGAGGCCAAGGAGGGTGCATCACTTGAACCCCGGTGTTGGAGAACAGCCTGGCCAACATGGTGAAACCCCGTCTCTACTAAAAATACAAAAAATTAGCTGGGTGTGGTGGCATGGGCCTGTAGTCACAGCTACTAAGGAGGCTGAGACATGAGAAATGCTTGAAGGTTGCAGTGAGCCAGGATGGCGCCACTGCACTCCAGCCTGGGCAGTAGAGTGAGACTCTGCCATAAATAATGTTTCTTTAACAAAAGATACAAATTCCAATACATAATAAACATGAACATTTTAAAAACCTTCTTACATCATTCTTTAAAATGTATCCAAATACTATAGCCATTTTATAGCCACTATCATAATTTTAAAAATATATCAATAAATTATTCTTTAACACCTGGAAATTTTATATGGTTTCTTTGTCAGTTTTAACTCATTTTATTCTTTTTCACCAAAAGAATATTACCCTAATATAACATTCTGAATACTTGAAAGTCTTTTTGCCGGGCGCGGTGGCTCAAGCCTGTAATCCCAGCACTTTGGGAGGCCGAGACGGGCGGATCACGAGGTCAGGAGATCGAGACCATCCTGGCTAACATGGTGAAACCCCGTCTCTACTAAAAAATACAAAAAACTAGCCGGGCGACATGGCGGGCGCCTGTAGTCCCAGCTGCTTGGGAGGCTGAGGCAGGAGAATGGCGTAAACCCAGGAGGCGGAGCTTGCAGTGAGCTGAGACCCGGCCACTGCACTCCAGCCTGGGCGGCAGAGCGAGACTCCGTCTCAAAAAAAAAAAAAAAAAAAAAAAGAAAGTCTTTTTAAAAAGTCACTCTATACTTCTTTCATGCAGCAAAAGTATATAAACAAATTGAAATTTAAAATATTTCCTGTGACTGGAAAGTTCTAAGTAAGGGTAATAAAAAGTTTAGGTGGAGTATAATTGTTTTGATCAACTATAATCATTAGATATTAAAATTTTATTAGAAATGTATCTCAGTAAAATCAATAGGGCTGTTTGGGTCTTTAAACAAGTTCAGTTATGTATGAATGAGTATAATTTATTACATCAATTTTATTCCACTTTTCTGTCTTTAAAAAATGATGCTGTGGTGGGTTTTCTTCTTGTTTGTTTGTTTTTGAGACAGGGTTGCCTCTGGAGTGCAGTGGCATGATCTCAGCTCACTGCAACCTCTACTTCCCAGGCTCAAGTGATCCTTCCACCTAAGCCTCCCGAGTAGCTTTGACTACAGGCACACACAACCAGGCCCAGCTAATTGTTTTGTAGAGATGGTGTTTCACCATATTGCCCTGGCTGGTCTCGAACTCCTCGGCTTAGGCAATCTGCCTACCTTGGCCTCCCAAAGTGCTGGGATTACAGGCCTGAGCCACCGTGCCTGGCTGTTTTTAAAAATGTTAATGCAGAGGAACATTGTTCATATAAATAAGCAGAGGTCCGTGAAAGGAGTTTTCTCAGAGTAATATCACTCGTTTCTCTGAAGTCCTCAGTTATATGTAAAAAATGATCTGTGTGATCTATCATCAAAAATAATTTTTGTGCCAGCACCGTGGGTCACACCTGTAATCCCTGCACTTTGGGAGGCTGAGGTGGGGGGATCACCTGAGCTCAGGAGTTTAAGACCACCCTGGGCAACATGGTGAAATTCCATCTCTACTAAAATACAAAAAATTAGCTGGGCATAGTGGTGCGTACCTGTAGTCCCAGCTACTTGGGAGGCTGAGGCACAAGAATCACTTGAGCCCGGGAGGTGGAGGTTGCAGTGAGCCAAAATCTTGCCACTGCACTCCAGCTTGAGCTACAGAGTCAGACTCCATCTCAAAAAAACCCAACAAGAACAACAATAATAATAATTTATGGACAAGCACAGTGGCTCATGCTCGTAATCCCAGCACTTCGGGAGGCTGACGCAGGAGGATCACTCGATCTCAGGAGTTTGAGACCAGCCTGGGCAACATGGTCAAGCCCCATCTCTACTAAAAAATACAAAAATTAGCTGGGCATGGCGGCTGAGGTGGGAGAATCACTTGAGCCTGGGAGGTTGAGGCTGCAATGAGCCGATTGTGTCACTGTACTCCAGCCTGGGAGTCTCAAAATAATAATAATAATTTGTAGTGTTCTACCAGCTGAAAATTCAATAGGTCCTCTTTTAATTTCATTGAAAACAAAAGCTTACAAACTACTTTTGCAAGAATCTGATCTGCAAAAAGATGTATTTCTCAATCTTTAACGTTGTTCACTTTCTCAAGATCAATGCCAGCCTTCTGAAATGTGCCATCCAAAATAGAATGAGGCTATTGTTTGTATGATGAGATGAAAATAAATCTCCAAAATAATCTTAAAGCAAAATAACAAACAAATGTTGACTTGTTTGAATTGTTTCTTTCTTTGGCTTCCCAAAGGTCTTCCTGGCCTGTGGCAGTGCATCAGAATAAAATGCAGGACAGGTGAGAGGTACTCTTGTCTTCTGTCAAGTGAGAGAAGGAAAGCTGAGAGGGAAAACAAGAAAGAACCAGCAAGGTGCTTTCCCAGACAAATGAGTTTTATAGACATTCTGTATCTAGAAGCCAATTCCTTTAACCTCCTAGCCCATGTGTATACACCCGGGGGAAAAATCTCCCTGAATCGTCAGGACTGTATGTGAGACAGAGAGTTCCCCGGCCCTCCTTGCAGGATGTGTGACAGGGGTGTGGCTTTGTGTTTGGCCTCCATGAGCTCAAACCCCTTGCAGGAGAGGGAGCATGCAGACAGGCAGGTGCAGGAACCAGGGCGAGCACTTTTGGGCTCCGGCCCCACAGCAGCATCTAGGGTTGGGTGTCTGACTCCCGAAGCACAGGTGGGCGTGTGTTATAATGTGCTCGTTTAGCCTTGCTGTCCACAGATGGCTTTAGTGTTAGGCAGCTCAGTGGACCTTCTTGGCACCCAGGTTCTTGTCTGTCATCCAGGAAGAATCAGGTTGCACATGGACTTGAAGAGTGAATGCGGGGATTTTATTGAGTGGTAGAGGTAGCTCTCAGTGGGATGGATGGGGACCTAAAAGGGGGATGGAGTGCGAAGATGATCTTCCCCTGGAGTTTGGCTGTTCAGTGGCCGATCTGTTCTCTGATCATCCCTAGCCAAAATCCTCTCAGCATTCAGATGCTCCTTCTTTTCTCTCCTTCTCTGCCATGCATTCTGCTGTTAGTCTGCTCATCTCCCCCAGAGCCTGGGGTTCAGGGTTTATATGGGTACAAGATGGGGGCATGGCAGGCCAAAAGGCAACTTTCTGGGCTGAAAACAGGACTGTCTGTTCTCATTTAGGGCTAAGGATTTCCAGGCTTGAGGGTGGGGCCTTTGCCAGGGAACTGCCCTCTTCCTAGTATTTCCCTGTCTCCTGTCTGTATGACATGTACCTCAGATCAACAATCCAGCCCTAATTAATCTAAAAGTCCAGTGTTAAGTGAAAGCAGAAACAATTGATAGAAATTTATTTTTTAAGTAAATCTGATTTATTTATTTCTGATTAGGTAATATATTCACCTGGCGTAAAATTTTACTCTACTAAAAGCACACAGTGAAACTCTGCCCTACCACTTTGATCTCTTAGTCTTCTGTTCTCTTCCCCAGGCAATGGATGTAGAAAATTCATTGCTTTAGTGCTAAGATAATCTATGCATATTCATGCAATTATGGACAAATATTTTTTTCTTCCTTCTCTTTTGCAGTTGCGACTGTGCTGTTCACACTGCCTTGCACCTTACTTTTTTGTTGTTTTGCATTAAAATTGGAGATTTATTTTATATCAACATACAAAGAATAGCTTCATTCTCTTTTAGATGGCACAATAATCTGTTGAATGAATAATTTGCTGAAACAGGCCCATATTTAGGTTGTTTCCAACAATCTCTATTGAAATAGTGCCATGATAAATAATACTGTACATATGTCACTTTGCATTTGTGTGAGTATATTTGTTGAGAAAATTCTTTCTTTCTTTTTTTAAAAAAATTTTTATAGGCATGGGGTTTCCCCATGTTGACCAGGCGGGTCTCGAACTCCTGACCTCAAGTGATCCCCCCACCTTGGCCTCCCAAAGTGCTGGGATTACAGGCATGAATCACCATGCCCAGACCAAGAAAATTCTAAAAGTGGAATGTCTGGGGAAAGGGCTTATGTATGTGTTATTGTGATTAGATGTTAATAAATCACTAATCTTCAAGGAGGATGTAGCACTTTACTCTACCAGCAGCCAGTTACATGGGTATGTGCTTTAGTTACCTATTGCTGCCTAACAAATCACCCCAAAACTTAGTGACTTCAAACAACAATCATTATTTTTCATCTCACACAGTTTCCAGATGCAGGGGCAGCTTGGCTGGGCTGTTCTGGTTTGGGGTCTCACAGGAGATTGCTTTTGGAGATGGATAATTTTGAAGATTTCCTCACATGTCTTTTACAGGACTTACACATCTGGTGCACAAGCCAAAACCCTAGGTGATGGAATCACTGGGACCACTCAGGTATCTCTTTCTATTTCTATTTATTTGTGGTCTCTCCACATGGTTTCTTCAACTTGGTAACTTCAGGGTAGCCAAACATCTTACATGGGGACCCAGGGCTCCAAAGAGTACCTGGGAGACAGAAAGAGTGCCAGCTGGAAGCTAGATCCTTTCTATGGTCTAGACTTAGAAGCATGTCCAGGGCTAGGGGAAGGCAAGAAAGATGCCTGGGGCAAGCGATTGAAGGAGGCATCCTTATAAAAAGCCTGCTTAGATGTCACATAGTACCCTTCCATGCTCCATCCAGTGAGGAAGAGTTCACAAGCCCACCCAGGTGTAAGGAGAGGGGACACAAAGGGAGGGAACTCCATCTTGGTGGGAACAGTGTCAGTCACATCATTATAAAGAGCAAATTCGATATATGCTCAAGGTCTTTTCGCCTTTCCAATCTGATGAGTTAAACAAGGCATTTTGTTTGTTTTTAAAAATAAACTTCTTTTTGAAATATAATTGAATTGTACTTTCAAATCGTATTATATATATCAAAATCTATGAACAAGGTGAACATCTTTTCAGTGTTTAGCTAATTGTCTCCATAGCCATTGCCCATTTTTCTATTGGTTTTTAGATCTTTCTCTGTGAGAAGAATGTGGGGGTGTGCGTGTGTATGTGTGTGTAGAGAGAGAGGAAGAGAGAAAGGAAATTAGTCTTTTGCTTGTGATGTGAACTATAAACATTTTTTCCCATTTATTATCTACCTTTTGACTTTGCTTATGATGGTTTTTCCATGCCAAAAAAATTATTTTTGTATAGTTAAATATCTCTTTTATTTTAGTCTTCTGGATTTTTTGTCATACTTGAAAAGGCCTCTCTCACTCTGAAATTATAAAATTTTCCCCATGTTTTCTTCTACTCTGTATGTTTGTGCATGTGTGTACATATGAACACATGCATGTATATGTATGTGTTTGTTTTTTTACATCTCTACCTTTGCTGTATTCAGTATTAATTTTACTCTAAGGTATGAGGTTGGGGTGCAAATATCCTTTTTCTTGATGGCTATCTAGTTGATTTGAAATGTTGCCTTTATTATATAAATTACTGAAGTCAATGTTTATAATGCCATTTCATTCATGTATGTGGGTCTTTATGTGATAGTGCTACAATATTATAAGAATTGTAGCTGTGAGATGTATTGTCTGGTAGGGTGACTTCCCTTTATTCATTTTTATAATTTTGTTAACTATTCTTTCTATTTTTAAAAAATGAAAACCATTTATTAAGTGAATTGCATGGTGGTATTACTGGTCATGAAATGTGATTAGGATGAGTGAGCTTACCGGGGTGTTTCAGATTTTTCTGAACATAAAAAAGGGGAAATGAAACAGCCAGGCACTCACACCTGTAATCCCAGCACTTTGGGAGGCAGAGGCGGGTGGATCACTTGAGGTCGGGAGTTCGAGACCAGCCTGGCCAACATGATAAACCCTGTCTCTACTAAAGATACCAAAAAAAAAAAATTAGCTGGGCGTGGTGGTGCACCCCTGTAATCCCAGCTACTCAGGAGGCTGAGGCAGGAGAATCGCTTGATCCTGGGAGGTGGAGGTTGCAGTGAGCCGAGATCGCACCACTGCACTCCAGCCTGGGTGACAGGGCGAGACTCCATCTCAAAAAAAAAAAAAAAGGAAATGAAAAGTTCTCTGATATCCTAGATAGAAAGAAACCTGTCATTAGAAGGAAGAAGTTTCCATCTCAAATCTGCAGAATACTCTGGAACCTTGATCTGAGCCATGATGATACTTGAAGAGAAATAACTTAAATTGGTGGAGATTAACGAGGAAAAAAACCCTAACTTTTAATGTGGTTATTTTCCTATATTAATAATTTAGATTTAATGCCAAATCTCCCAAGATAACGGAACCTTTCCCTAATGATTAGGAATCACATATAACTTCCATTTGTTCGTCTGTAGTACTATTTCTATATAATTTGCCGTGCTTTCCTAAAAGCGTGGGAAAGGAGTATGAATGGGATTCACTCATTAGAAGTTTTATTCACCAATATTGTGTTAACTTTTCCCTATTTTTCAACAAACAAGTTATTTTGATGGGTATCTCTTAGAGCCACATTCTTGTTACTTTTCCACTGATGTCTCAAGACTGTAAACACTCACATTTCTATGTTCTGACTATTGTACAACAATATTAAAGCACAGGCCTTGGCTTCTGTTGAAACTTTCCTACTGAAGAGATCAAAGGCATGTTGCTATTGTTCGCTCCCATTCTCCTGGGATGCTAGGAGATCCTGCAGAGTCTCTCGAAGGACATGCTTTTAAACTGCCACGAATTTGCAGAGGTTTTGCTATTATTCTTTAATAATGGGTCTCAGGATTTCAGTATTTCTATCAAGAGGAAATCCAAAGCTCAGAAGTTCAAGTGAAGCTTGAATAAAAGGCAAATGGAAACTGAAAATCTAAAGACCCCGTAGTGGGTTGACTTAGGTTCTTAAGAAGATATGCCCAATGCCTGTGAATGGGACCTTATTTGGGAATAGGGTCTTTGCAGATATTACTAGGATAAGGTTCTCCAGATGAGATCATTCTGCATTTAGAGTGGGCTCTAAATCCAATGACTGGTGTCCTCGTAAAAGAAAGGAGTGAGAGATTTGACACTCAGAGACACACATGGAGGCAGAGATTGAGGGGGATTCTGCAAGCCGAGGAACAGTAAAGCTGGCCAGGCAGGCAGCCTCCGCAAGCCAGGGAAGAGGCTTGGAAGTTGCTATCCTTTGGAGCCTCCCGAAGAGACCCACCTTGCTGATACTGTGTGCACTTTAGACTTGTTGCTGTAGGAATACATTTCTATTGCTTTAAGTCACCCAGTTTGCAGTAATTTGTTATGGAAGCCCCAGGAAGCTAATACAGGCCCTTTTACCCATCAAGGTTTTTGTCTTCAGAGTCCAGCAAAATTGTTAAGTAGAAGAAACACTTCTCTAGCATCTCCCCCTGCAGTCCCCTCTATTCTCTCTCCCCTGTCTTACTGCCTCCTCTGTTGCCCCTCAGCCAGATTTCTCCTTCCTGAATTTCCTCTCCTCCAAGTGCCAAATATCCTTCTCCTTCCTTCAAATTTCCCACTCTACCAGGATCTCCGCTACCAATCAGCTTACAACAGTTTACGGATATGTTCACAGCAGGGTGGAGACCAATCCTGCGGCGGGGGCTGGACTTCTCAGGAATATTCTTATTTCAGAACAGTTGGAAAGGAATTCTCTCTACTGGGGGAATCGCTGGAATTAGCATGTGGTCCGATGGATAACTGCAGGGAGGCCTCTCTCAAGCCTCCCTGTCTCTTTCCCCTCACCTCCTCCTCAGGGACCCTGGTTTCTGTGGCTTTGTTAGAGAAAGAGCCCCCACCATCTGTACAGGCCCAGCACTCTATAGTGAGTGGGGCCCAGCTGGCCAAGGCAGATGGGCCTAGAGGTTAAGGCTGGTGGGGAGCTGTGGAGAAACTGCTTTGAAGGAAGAGAGATTTTCTAGGATAGCTATATGTAGACAGGACTGGCTACAGAATTGCAGGGCCAAGTGCACTGAAAATATAGGGCCAATTGTTCAAAATTCTTAAGAATTTCAAAATGGCAAGAGCAGCAGGTATATACCCCAAAGAAAGGAAATCAGTGTATCAAAGAGATATCTGCACTCCTATGTTTACTGTAGGACTGTTCACAATAGCCAAGGTTTGCAATCAACCTAAGTGTCCATCAACAGATGAATGGATAAAGAAAATGTGGCATATATACACAATAGAGTACTATTCAGCCATAAAAAAAGAATGAGATCCTTTCATTTGCAACAACATGGATGGAACTGGAAGTCATTATGTCAAGCGAAATAAGCCAGGCACACAGAGACAAACTTTGCATGCTCTCACTCACTTGTGGGAGCTAAAAACCAAAATAATTGAACTCATGGAGATAGAGAATAGAATGATGGTTACCAGAGGCTGGGGAGGGTAGTGGGTAGGGGAGGGAAGGGGGGAAGGTTAATGGTGCATAAATATAGTTAAATAGAATGAATAAGATCTAGTATTTCATAGCACAAGAGGGAGACTATAGTCAACAATAATTTATAGTACATTTAAAAATAACTGAAAGTATAATTGGAATGTTCATAACACAAAGAAATGATAAATGCTTGAGATGATGGATACCCCATTTACCCTGTTGTAATTATTATGCATTGTATGCCTGCATCGAAATATCTCATATATCCCATAAATATGTATAACTACTATGTACCCATAAAAATTGAAAATTAAAAAAAGATGGCAACAGCAGAGGATTAAACCATGGGCAGGACCACTCTAACCTTGGGGCCTGTGCTGCCACGAAGGCTGCATACCTAGAGGCCAGCCCTGAGTGGGGTCCCCAAAAGCTTTGAATCTGAACTGAGGGGCGTATTACCTGGGGGGTCAGTGGGGGTCCATTTGTGAACTCGAGCTCATTTCAGAAGTCAGTGTAGCAAGAAGCTGCCACCATTAAAATTGTGGGCTTAGCTTGGCAATGGGGACCTCCAGGGAGGCCATGTATGATTTGTCTGGATGAGTTTGTGTAGGTAACCAAAACAAAAAAAATTTAAAACCCAGGAAAATGATCAGGTATTTAAAATTTTTCCACCAGGGGTAGCTGGGAGAGCTCTTGTTTATGAACCATAAAGTCATCTTGTCTCTGCAGGCCCAGGAACTAACTTACTTTGCATGAGAGAAGGCGTGAGGTAGTCGGGATGGGGAGTTTGGGATGAAGGGAAAGGTTAGAATGTTGATGCAAAGGGAGCTTTCAGAAGACGGGGGCAGGGAGGGGAGATGGAGGGTGGGGGGGTGGGGAGAGATATGTCTAGGGGGCTTTTTTTTCTTTCTTTCTTTCTGTTTTTTGAGACGGAGTCTTGCTCTGTCGCCAGCCTGGAGCGCAGTGGCGCGATCTCTGCTCACTGCAACCTCCGCCTCCCATATTCAAGCGATACGCCTGCCTCAGCTTCCCAAGTAGCTGGGACTACAGGCACACGCCACCACGCCCAGCTAATTTTTGTATTTTTAATAGAGACGGGATTTTACCATGTTGGCCAGGATAGTCTTGATCTCTTGACCTTACCATCCACCTGCCTCAGCCTCCCAAAGTGCTGGGATTACAGGTGTGAGCCATTGCGCCTGGCCTCTAGAGGGATTTTCTAAGAGAGGTTCTGTATGATGTGAACAGGGAGGCCTGTGGACCTCCCTCCCCCACCCTCCCAGCCTGCCCTACCACCTCCTCCACCTCTGCCCTGGCACATTTTCCATTAAAAATTTTTTTTTCAGCAATATTTATGGAGTGAGCTTCCTTTGGGGGAACAAAGGGAAATATTTAGTCCATGATGAGAGAAGAGAATTGTGGGGTGATGGGGTGAAGGTTAGTATATCATAACCTTGTTAAAATGGTGGTTTAACCCCTGCAGAGCTCACTGGAATGAGGCAGGTAGTTTGCGTAGCCTCAGAAAAATCACAAGACTTGCTTTATATTTTCATTTATTCCCTTCACTTGGAAAAATCATGAAGGGAAAAAGGAAGGCTGGTAGGCACAGCCTGGTTGGAGGTGACTTCAGTCACTGGGGAGAGAGGAGGGTATGTGAGACTGATGGCAGTTTAGTTCTGGGGGTGAGGTGGGAAGTTGGGGAGGTGGAATTAAAGCCACGGGCTCCTACCTGGCTGACAACAGATAAGGCCCTGAGGGTACCCAGGCTAAAGCCATGCCACTTACGCTCCTCTTGCCTGTCTAGCTTTGGGCTTTTATCACAACCAGATTCAAAATTACTGCCCTGTTCCATTCCCTCTGGATCCTGGATACTTTGATGATAGGCATAACTTTATTGCTAGACAATAAACACTCATATTAATGACATTTTACATTTAGAAAGTGCTATCTCTATATCACTGTAGTTGGTTGTGAGGGTGTATGGTTGTGGTCAAATTCACCTGTGGCTGGGTGGGCTGAGGCCAAACTATGTGTCATGGCAGCTGCCAATATGGGGAAGGGAAACTGGGCATCTTTTGTTTACCTAGCACGCAGAAGTTTTTCTTTGTTCTAAGTACAGGTTCTACAGATGAAATGCCTCAAGATGCAATGTGTTCCCCCTAAAAGTCCACAGAAAGTGTCCATGGATACTGTCCAGTTTCTATAAACCACACTGGTACAAAAGAAAAGGGAGCACTGTGGCTGATGTTTGGCATTCTTGTGCAGGATGGGGAGAGGCATTTTCCATTACCTGGTTCACCAGTGAGACAGACATATCACCACCCCTTCACACTCTTTCAGAACGCAACCTTTGCTGGCCTCAGCTCTGGGGAGATTCCCAGGCAAAGTCCACAGGCACATGACAAAACATAAAGCACTCACTTCTAGCTGGTGGTTTCAACTTCAGTCCTCAGGTACACAATCAATTCCGGCATATCGTCTTCTAAAGCAATGGCTTCAAATCTACTCTATGTGAGACAGTCTCTGCTTATGGAACGGCTACTCATACTCATTAAAGCAGCCAAAACTATTAATATTATAAAGTCCTAAAATGCCATTTTGTAGAGGGTTTTATTTTTGTTTTTTTGAGATGAGTCTCACTGTCGCCCAGGCTGGAGTGCAGGGGCGCAATCTCGGCTCACTGCAACCTCCGCCTCCCAGGTTCAAGCAATTCTCCTGCCTCAGCGTCCCAAGTAGCTGGGATTACAGGAGCCCCCCACGATACTCGGCTAATTTTTTATATTTTTGGTAGAGACGGAGTTTCGCCATGTTGGCTAGGCGGCTCTAGAACTCCTGACCTCAAGTGATCCACCTGCCTCAGCCTCCCAAAGTGCTGGGATTGCACGCGTGAGCCACTGCACCTGGCCAAGTTTGTTTTTGTTTTTGTTTTGTTTTGTTTTTCTTTCTTTTCTTTTCTTTTCTTTTTTTTTGTTTTTTTTTGAGATGGAGTCTCCCTCTGTCACCAAGGCTAGAGTACAGTGGTGCGATCTCGGCTCACTGCAAACTCCACCTCCCGGGTTCGAATGATTCTCCTGCCTCAGCCTCCCAAATAGCTGGAACTACAGGTGTGCATCACTACACCCGGCTAATTTTTGTATTTTTAGTAGAGACGGGGTTTCACCATGTTAGCCAGGCTGGTCTTGAACTCTTGCCCTCAGGGGATCCATCCCCCTCAGCCTGTCAAAGTGCTGGGATTACAGGCGTGAGCCACTGCGCCCAAGTGAAGTCTTGTTTTGGTTTTTGTTTTTTTCTAAATCATCGTTTCCTTCTGCCACAAAAATATAGCAAGACTTGATTTTAGATGTCTATATTGTAAGTTAGGGTTATATGATCCCTGAAAAGGGTATTTTCCATTGTAAGTAATCCTGTGTCTTTTCTATCCTTTAACACTTATCTCCCCATTCCAGAACACCGCTCCTCCCTCACCCCCCACCAAGAGAAAGCCTGTAGGAGGCCAGTGGTCTCATTCCATTGTTTAAAGGGCTAAGTGAAATCATCCACTGGGGATTCCATCCATCAAATCAAATGTTATGAATTTGGTTTGTTTGGTAGATGAAAAAGCCTAAATTGGCTGTCTCCCAGTTCATTCTACATACCATTGTGTGAAAGCTAAGACCAAGGGCCCTCCCAAGAAACAACAGAAAATGCATCATTCTGTGAAATAAGAAGCCAGCAGTTCTCAGCACTTCCCACCAGGCCCTGGTCAAAGTCCAGCATGTCTGCTGGTCCATAGTCTCTAGAAGTGGAGAGCAAAGGAACAGCCACCGTAGCCAGGTTCGTTCATTCATTCATTGCAACATTTACTGAGCGCCTGCAATGTGCTAGTCCCCATTCTGGGCCCCATGGCTACAGGCATGATCAAGACTGTTGATGTGGAGGCAGAATGTTCAGGACACCATTGGCCAGGCGCAGTGGCTCACATCTGTAATCCCAGCACTTTGGGAGCCAAGGTGGGTGGATCACCTGAGGTCAGGAGTTTAAGACCAGCCTGGCCAACATGATGAAACCCCATCTCTACTAAAAATAGAAAAATTAGCTGAGCAAGGTGGCACACACCTGTAGTCCTAGCTACTTGGGAGGCTGAAGCAGGAGTATCACCTGAACCTGGGAGGCAGAGGTTGCAGTGAGCTGAAATTATACCATTGCACTGTAGCCTGGGTGACAGAGCAAGACTCCATCTCAAAAAAAAAAAAAGAAAAAGAAAATGTTCAGGACACCCATAAATCATGCCATGTAGATATAGAGTCAACCCTGGAAATACATATGGTCACAGAACCTTCTGACAAGGACACTGTCACTGGCTCTCCCTGCTTTCCACACTCCATCCCACAACCATCCCCACAAGTGAATATTGCCAAGGGCAGAGAACTCCCTGCTTCTGAAGTAAGCTATCCTACTTTCCACCGTTCCTAATGTTGTCCCCTAGAGCTACAGTGAACCTCTGTGCCCCTTCTGCTCCATGATCACCCTTCCAATATTAGAATGCAGCTGCCATGTTTCTGTTATCCTTCTTCACAAAAAATATTGGGGACCAGGGCATGGGAGGATGGTCCAGATTGAGTTCAAGCTAAAGTTCATAGCCAGGTGTGGTGACTCATGCCTGTAATCCCAGCACTTTGGGAGGCCGAGGCAGACAGATCAACTGAGGTCAGGAGTTTGAGACCAGCCTGGCCAACAGGGCCTGTCTCTACGAAAAATATAAAAAATTAGCCAGGTGGGCCGGGCGCGGTGGCTCAAGCCTGTAATCCAGCACTTTGGGAGGCCGAGACGGGCGGATCACGAGGTCAGGAGATCGAGACCATCCTGGCGACACTGTGAAACCCCGTCTCTACTAAAAATACAAAAAACTAGCGGGCGAGGTGGCGGGCGTCTGTAGTCCCAGCTACTCGGGAGGCTGAGGCAGGAGAATGGCGTGAACCCGGGAGGCGGAGCTTGCAGTGAGCTGAGATCCGGCCACTGCACTCCAGCCCCGGCGACAGAGCAAGACTCCGTCTCAAAAAAAAAAAAAAAAAAAAAAAAATTAGCAGGTGTGACGGCACATGCCTATAATCCCAGCTACTTGGGAGGCTGAGGCACGAGAATTGCTTGAACCTGGGAGGTGGAGGCTGCAGTGAACCAAGATCATGCCACTGCACTCCAGCCTGGGTGACAGAGCAAGACTCTGTCTTAAAATAAAAAAACAAATAAATACAAAGTAAAGTTTAGAAATGCCTGGACTTTTCTAGAAACTGCTGGGGCATGCCCACCAGAAGTTCGAATGAGAGCCTGATTATCCTGTAAAGAATGAACTTATCCAGGGAGAAGATGACAACTGGGGTGACCACCTTGACCCACGTACCAAGCCTTGATCATCAGAGAAAGGGACAAACCTGAGCAGAACTCAGGGGCACAAAACAGATTTTAAAAATGCATGTATATATAGGACAAAAGTGAAACAAAATGTTAATTCTTTTTCTGGGAGGTGAGGTTATGAGTGATTTTATTATTTTCTTGTATTTTTAACATTTTCTACAATGAATATATAAAACATAAATTGACTAAAACTTTATTTTTTGAGACAGTGTCTCAGTCTGTCACCCCAGGGTGGAGTGCTGTGGTGTGACCATAGCTCACTGCAGCCTCGAGTTCTTGGGCTCAAGATCATGGGCAATCCTCCCACCTCGACCTCCCAAAGTGTTGGAATTATAGGCATGAGCCACTACACCTGGCCTAAAACTATTTTTCTTCTTCTTATTATTTTTTTGAGATGGAATTTTGCTCTTTTTGCCCAGACTGGAGTGCAATGGCGCAATCTCAGCTCACTGCAACCTCTGCCTCCTGGGTTCAAGCGATCTTCCTGCCTCAGCCTCCTGAGTAGCTGGAATTACAAGCATGTGCCACCATACCCGGCTAATTTTGTATTTTTAGTAGAGATGGGGTTTCACCCTGTCGGCCCTGCTGGTCTCAAACTCGTGACCTCAGGTGATCCACTCATCTTGGCTTCCCAAAGTGCTGGGATTTACAGTTATGAGCCACTGTGCCTGGCCTAAAACTTTCTTTTTAAGAAACCATTTAGAAATTGATTTTCTACAGTGATTTACTTATCTGCTCTATTTTACTGAAGAACAAAGTTCCTTTAGTTTACATAATAAACAATATTCAGAAAAATGCTGTTTGCAAATATGTGTTATGACACTGCTCACCATGTTGTTTCCTTGGAATTAGCCATTCCTCCTCCTCTCAGTGTATGAAAAAAACAAATAAACAACAAAAAACACCTGGTGCCTGGCTTATAAAGATACTTTAAAATGGCTTAATCATGTTCTTTAAATAAGCAAGCAGCAAATCCTTATTAGCATGTGTATGGTTTGAAGAAAATGAAAGTAACCACCAATAGAAATTCATTTCCACTAAAGGATTACAAAGGGTCTTACAGAGAGGGCCTGAGACTAAGAGCATTAGGACACAATTTCTGGAGAAGTTAAACACTGCTTCTTAACACACAGTCACATTCCATTAAAACTGCTTTGCAGATGTTTGAGAGATTTGCAGAACTGATAAAGACATCCACACGTGTCAAAACTACCATCTAGAGAACTTAGGTTATAGTTACAGGACTTAGGGAAATAATAACTCTGAATTTTAATTTGTGACCAGTGATTATTTAATGCATAAAATAAGATTTATTATTCTTAAATATGTTTTTTTCTTCTTTCTTTTTTTGGGACAGAGTCTTGCTCTGTCACCAAGGCTGGAGTGCAGTGGTGCAATCTCAGCTTACTGCAACCTCTGCCTCCCGGGTTCAAGTGATTCTCCTGCCTCAGCCTCCTGAGTAGCTGGGATCACAGGCATCTGCCACCACATCTGGCTAATTTTTGTATTTTTAGTAGAGACGGGGTTTCAGCATGTTGGTCAGGCTGGTCTCGAACTCCTGACCTCAGGTGATCCAACTGCCTCGGCCTCCCAAAGTGCTGGGATTACAGGCGTAAGCCTCCGTGCCTGGCCTAGATTTCTGATTCTTAAAATAAGCATCTTAATGTTTTCAAAACTACAATTTCTGCTTTTCTTAATTCTGTTGGCTGGGTGCTCATCAAAGTTTGTTTCTAATGTGATGGAGAACTTAGAAACATACTGTTTTCTATCTCATTGCAAGGTTTAAAGTTATGGGGTGAAAATGTTCATACTAAACCAATTTTAAATTTGGCTCACTTGAGACGTGTTTCCAGATGGGCCCTGGGATGGGATGGGGTCTCCTTGGAGAGGGAAGGCACTGAGGAGTCCTGCAAAACAGGGTTAGGAATATACCTGACTCACTGGCAGTGACAGCCTTTGGTTTGGAGAGTGCTCTTTGATACAAATGAAAGAAATATTTCAAAACCAAAGTAAGAAGGGGAGGATTGGAAAGATTTAACTTATTGCCCAAGATTTGTGATTTTATAATTTAGGATTTTTTTTTCTTCCCCAAACTCGAATTTAGTCTTTTATTTATTTTTATTTTTATTTTTTGAGATGGAGTTTCACTCTTGTTGTCCAGGCTGGAGTGCAATGGTGTGATCTTGGCTCACGGCAACCTCCACCTCCCAAGTTCAAGTGGGTCTCCTGCCTCAGCCTCCAGAGTAGCTGGGATTACAAGCATGAGTCACCACGCCCGGCTAATTTTGTATTTTTAGTATAGACGGGGTTTCTCCACATTGGTAAGGCTGGTCTTGAACTCCTGACCTCAGGCGATCCACTGACCTCAGCCTCCCAAAGTGCTGGGATTACAGCCGTGAGCCCCGCGCCCGGCCAATTTAGTCTTTTATAATGACTCCTTTACAGTTCTTGCAGAAACAACTGATTTCAAAGTGACACATTAACTAGGTGTGGTGGCTCATGCCTGTAATCTCAGCACTTTGGGAAGTTGAGGTGGGAGGACTGTTTGAGCCTAGGACTTTGAGACAAGCCTGGCAATGTAGGGAGACCCTGTTTCTACAAAAAACAAAGCCAAAAACTAGACAGGCATGGAGGCACACGCCTGTGGTCCCAGTTATAAAGGAAGCTGGGGCAGGAGGATCCTTTGAGTCCAGTAGATCAAAGCTGCAGTGAGCTATGTTCACGCCACTGCACTCCAGCTAGGGTGACAGAGCAAGACCCTGTCTCCAAAAAAAAAAAAAAAAAAAAAAACTGACACATAGCAGTGACTCTCTTGTTCCTAGAAGGAAGAAGTATACACTGGGGATCCCTCTCACCTCTAGAAGGAAGATAACTTTAGGGAAACACAACTTGGAAAGATTGACTCTTTTGGCTTTATGATAAAATATTTGAAAGTTACTATGAAAGTAACTTAAAGTGGGGCCCCATGTTACAGCCTAGTTTGTGACCTAATACTTAACATAAATATTCATTTAAAGTCAACACTCTACTTTTAGACATAATTTCATCTGTGTGGTTTGGGGTGTCCTTACTAGCAGCATAGTTTACTGTTGAAAAGCTTGGACCGTGGCACCAGAATAGCTGGGTTCAAATCTGAGCCTTAGCACTTACTAGCTGTGTATCTTGAGCAAGTTGCTCAACCTCTCTGTGCTGTGTTTTTCCGCATCTGTAAAGAGGAAATGATAATCATAGCTACCTTATGCAATTAGTATTGGGATTAAAAGAGTTAATATACATAAACCATTGAGAACAGTCTTGAGTCAGGGTTGGGGGGGTGGGAAAGAAAAGAGAATATTGTTTATGGTAAATGCCTTATAAGAATTCTTCCCTGTGTTAGTTTTTTGGAATTGACTCTCTCTCCAAAGTGTATTCACAAATAAGAGTAACCACTGTTGTTATTATAGCTATTTTTATTGTGGCCTAAAAAAGTGAATATTCTTCCCAAGGTCTCTAATTTACTATCAGATAGAAAATCCAGCCTTAGAAAGAATGGAACTCCCTATTTCAAAATCAGAAAGGTATTTCTTCTATATGGGCATTATTTTTTCTTTTTTTGTGGTTGATTTTCAAATGTGACAGATAAGACATTTTAAAGGGGGCATTGTATGATTTCTTTCATGGGAAGAGGCTGAAAATTTGCCAGCTTTTTTCAAGAAAATAAGACAGTGAACCTAAATGAGATTTTAATGTAAATATGACATAGGAATAACAGCACTTCCTATGAAATTGTATCATCCTTCCCCCCATCATCCTGTTTACCTTTGCCCTGCAGCTGTTTGCTGGGTGCCGGCCCTGGGAAATCACCTACTAACAATAACCCAGTTGGCTTCTGATCTGCAGGAAGGTCATTCTTCCCTGTGACCGATGAACACATTTTTCTTTTGTTATTTGTTTTTCTTTTCTTTCACTCACTTTTTCTTTCAAAACTTCGTTTCTTTCAACTCCTTCTAGAGTTTTCCTGTGATTCTTTCTTTTCACTTTTGTTCCCTTCTTCACAACTACTTGGCACGTCCTGCTAGTGGGCTACACTTCCTGAATTTCCACACTCTGCAGCTCTTTGAAAGGCCTGCTTTTACTCTTCCCGTCCAGGTCATCTGTGCAAATCATTAAAGTCATGGGGTTGGCACTAATGACTGGTCGACTCCATTAACGCAGCCTCCCCTCTGTGGAAGTTTGCTTTTCTGGGTCAGTGTCTTTTACTGTGGAGCTTGTTAAGAGCCTTTATTGCTTAAAGAAGGTGCACATTGGAACTTGAAGATTTCCTGTTTATACACAGGGCAGGGCCTGGCTGAACGATGATAGTGTGGGCAAGCTCTCAAGCTTTGCCAAAGGGCTCTCAGTAGCACCCAAGAGGAGCTGCAATGAGGATTTTAAGACAAGTGTCTGCTTAGCTGCCACGGCTATGTTAGAAACTGCAAAAGAGCACCCTGCAGAGCTGAAGAAAGATCTGGTGCCGCCAGTGGAGAGGCCTGCACCCAGGTCAGGTCTCAGGGAGCTGCTGTGAGCCCGAAGACATCTTTGTGCTAGAGGGGGGAAGGGCACCCTCTTCTAGGTCCCCCATCTGAGTGGATAAAAACCCAGGACGGAGTCCCTGTAACTGTGATTGCCAGAGGACTGCTGTCCATACAAATGGTATTTACAGGAAATGTGGCCTCTTCCAAATCCTTTC
Source organism: Trachypithecus francoisi (assembly GCF_009764315.1). NCBI lineage: Eukaryota > Metazoa > Chordata > Mammalia > Primates > Cercopithecidae > Trachypithecus > Trachypithecus francoisi. The sequence goes on along the minus strand of NW_022681465.1, from coordinate 109,346,908 downwards.
AGGGTCCACCAGGGTCTGGGGAGGGGGTCTCGATCTGCTTCTGCTACAGTGTGACTCCAGTCACAGGTCTGAGCAGTTCTGCTGGCGCTCAGAGTTTTCTGCCCCAGCTGGGTTTCTAAGCCCCACCCCTTGTCAAATGCTGCCTCTCCAAACCCTTCATAGGAATAATTGCGTCACTTAGGGCGTCAGCAAACTGTGCCTCCAAGGAGGGGATCTCCTCTCCGGTTGGGGAGTGGGGCGCTGAGGCTGAATTAATTACTGGAGCTGTTTGATGAGTGTGGAACCTCAGCAGAGCGTCCTAGAGAGGGGCCAGGCACCCTGCCACAAGACACCCACAAGGTGTGGAATTTCTGGGTCAGGAAGAACCAGATGAAGCTGCTCATGTGGCCAAAAGTAGCAAATACAAGGGATGAGTGTGCATTTTCCAACATGGAAAGGGAAGGAAGCAAGGGGATTTCATCAACTAGGGCCAACCTGAGGGGTCTCATCCAGGCTTGGAGGAGACTGTGGCCCCCAGAATGCCCACCCTCAAATGAAGTTCTCCCTCCCTAGCATGGCCCTGGATAAAGCTGGCCTTGTCTTGCTTCCTGGTCCCTGTTATCCGGGTTCTACACCACCCATCCCCTTCCTATCAGTACAATCGTCCCTCAGGGCATAGATGAGACTACAGTTTTTTTCCAGCCTAGTCTCTCCAAGATTAGAGCCCTGGATACTGAATATGTTTGGTTTTTTGTTTGTCTCTTTCCTTTTCTTTCTTTCTTTTTTTTTTTAAGATAGGATCTTGCTCTGTTGCCCAGGCTAGAGGTCAGTGGCACAATCTCAGCTCACTGCAACCTCAACCTCCCAAGTAGCTAGGACTACAGGTATGCACCACTATGCCTGGCTAATTTTTTAATTTCTTGTAGAGACAGAGTCTCACGATGTTGCCCAGGCTGGTATTGAACTCCAGGCCTCAAGCAGTCCTCCCACCTCAGCCTCCCAAAATGCTGGAATTACAGGTATGAGCCACTACAGCTGGCCCAAATCTAGTTTCGAAGTGGATTGATGCTTTGGTTTTGAAGTAGACTGATGCTCTGATCACATGGGGATTTTGATCCATGGGTAACTGTTTTTGAGCTCTGAGAAGCAATCCAAATCCCAGGAAGCCTCAGGCTCCTGCAGTTACACCCCAGGTGGGAACAGCCTGAGGCAAAAGGCCATATTTGTGTCCCTCTGACGTTCTACATTGAGCTAAGTCTGTGGTTGGAGTTGGCAGGTGGCAGGGAATGGGCTGTGCTACTTGTGGAAGCTTCCAACAAGAGCTGCAAAGGAAACATCGCTCAGGCTGGGTCAGATACCAAGTCCGTGAAAGTCTAATTCCAGCAGTAGCAGCCAGGCCCCACCAGGCCTGTGGAGCAAGGCTTGCTTCCCTGTGGAGCAAGGCTTATTTTAGGCTCCCTCCAACTCTGTGGTTCCACATCCTGAGTGAGCATCCATACTCTCTCCCCCTTGAAGAGCCAGGAGTTAATGTCCTCTGGCCATCTTAGTGCCTGATCTTGGTGGCACCCACCCCTGTCCCTTGGGAGTCCTTTCCGACTCCTACGGTGTCTTTCTGTTCTCATGAATCTTCTCCTACATGTGTGAGCTTGGGATTATTATCTGTGTTTTAGAAAGGTGTGAGCAGGAGATAGAATTTCTCTGTGGGCCCAAGGCTTGTGAGTGGCTGAGCTGGGACATGAATCTGGATCACTAGACTCCAAGTTCAGTGCTCTCCCTATGCTTGTGTAAATGTCTCTTCAGCAAGAGCTGGTGCCAGGGGGCAGGAAGTGTACTAGGGCTCCTCTTGAAACAGGTTTCCTCCCCCCTCAGCAGGAGAGCAGGCAGCATGGGGCTTCAGTAAATATTTGTTGAATTGAGACTGCATAGGAAGGATGATGGGGAACAGGGAGCTGGTGAGGCCAGGAGGCCAGGAAGGCAGCTACACACAGCAGCAAACCCCTCCCTGCCCAGCCGGGGCACTTCATGCTCATGTGTTGGGAGCGGGATTTTGTTAGATGAGACCATTACCTTTACTGGTTATGAGGTGTTGTTGTTGTTCTTATTGTTAACTCCACCACTAGTATTCTTCCTTCTCTCCAGGTTCCAACTGTGCAACTGCAGAAAAGAGAAGGTCAACAGACTCCTGAAGGTAATCATGTCTTCTTCCTGTTCAAAGTAATTTTCATTCTTACATATCTGCCTCATGGTATCTATCAGATAGCTCTTTCCATAATAATCCTACATAATAAATAACCACAAAGCCTCAGTGACATGTAATGGTAAACATTTATTTTGCTCTTGTGTCTGGGGTGGTCAGCAGAGCAGCTTTGTGGGAGTGCCTCTCACTGCTAAGAGTCAGCTGGCTGTCAGCTGGGTGACTGGGATGACTCAGCTCCTTCAGCAGGCTGGCCCAGGCGTGTTCTCATGGCATGCTAGAGGAACATAAGAGGGAGTGGAGGGAGTGGGATCATGCAAGTACTTTGTGATCCTCTGTTTGGGAGCTGTTGTTAACATCCCATATACCAAAGCCCAGATTCGAAAGGTAAGGAAATTGGCCATCACTTTAGTGAGAGCATCTACAGAGTGACATGGCAAAGGATGTTGGATACAACGAATATTGCAAATAGCATGCTCATCCTGGTCCTGGCTGGCATTAGGCTCACTCCATAGAGAAGATAAACTCCTGGCAGGGCATGGTGGCTCACGCCTGTAATCCCAGCACTTTGGGAGGCCAAGGTGGGCGGATTGCAAGGTCAAGAGATGGAGATCATCATGGCCAACATGGTAAAACCCCATCTCTACTAAAAATACAAAAATTAGCTGGGCATAGTGGCATGTGCCTGTAGTCCCACCTACTCGGGAGGCTGAGGCAGGAGAATCGCTTGAATCTGGAAGGCGGAGGTTGCAGTGAGCAGAGATTGCACCACTGCACTCCAGCCTGGTGACAGAGTGAGACTCAGTCAAAAAAAAAAAAAGAAGATAAACTCCTGTGTTAGCAACCCCAACACAGTGATGATTTACAACCACCAAAGGCAAATCGTCATCCCCATAAAAGATTTACAGAAAGATCTCTGTTGAGTGTTTAAAACCAAAGTAGGTTTATCACAAAGGTGTTTTTTATTTGCTTTGTTTTGGTTTTTCATGCAAGTGTTCAAAGATAATTCTCTAGGAGTCTCTCCTTTTTCTTCATGTCTTGTGAGCAGGGGCTTAACTGTCACTTGTTCCTAGTTATTTTTTCAAGTATGTTTGTATGATTCCCATAGAGAGCCTATTTCCATGACAGCATCTCCTGCTATCAACCTGGTCCCTATCAAGGATGGCCATCATCAGACTTCTCAAAGATGTCAGTGCCTCGCTCACCTGTACCCTTGTTACCCTACCGACAGGAATACTCTCTCTGCCTTCCTGAGGAATACAGCACAGTGGTGGCTCCTATGGTTTTGCATCAGTCCACTCTAACATTCCCACATATCTGAACTTTCTGAACCCTTCACGAATACTATGCTGAGGCAATATCAGCATTTTCACCTTGTTTCTTTTAGGCCATTGTTAGCAGAAACTTTAAGGAGCTATTCTAGCCGTCTATTAGGACAGGTTCTAGGTGTCTTTTCCTTGATGTTAAACTTCAAGTCACAAGAGAGGGCTCCTATATCAATACATTGCCCTCCATCCCATCTTATTTATATTCTACTCTTACCAGAAATACACACTTGCCACCCCCCATCCACACACACTATCTTATTCCTTTAAGATCTACATCCCTATGTGATCCTTGGTTGCTACTGGGACACATTAACCAAGTCCGGCAATGTCTTTGGTATGTTAGATGTTTACTCTTGGAGCAGGGAGCTGTGTTTCTCTATTCAGACTGTGCTGAGACATAATCTTCGTAACTGGTCTGAAGACAATAAAAAGAGGCAGGGTCATCTTGAATAGTACAGATCAGGCGAAGCTTTATCAGGGTTCCCAGGCAAGGGGCATCTGCTCTGGTCTGCAAGGGGAGAGAATTCAGAGAAGCATGAGAGCTTGCATCTCAGATTCATGCATTCAAATATCCCTAAATCAAGTCTCAGAGTCTCTCTTTTTCTATCAGGGCCCTGACTTTTACCATAAAAGACTTATTGGCATTTCCACCCTTTGGGCTGTCTGAGCAGCACCATGGTGGTTGGCAAGAACAAGTGCCTTACAAAGGCAGCAAAAAGAGAGCCAAGAAGAAAGTGGTTCCATTTTCTAAGGAAGATTGGTATTATGTGAAAGCACCTGCTGTGTTCAATATAAGAAATATTGGAAAGACCCTAGTCACCAGGACCCAAGGAACCAACCTGCATCCGATGGCCTCAAGCGTCATGTGTTTGAAGTGAGTCTTGCTGATTTGCAGAATAATGAAGTTGCATTTAGAAAATGTAAGCTGATTACTGAAGATATTTGGGCAAAAACTGCCTAACTTCCATGCCATGGATCTTACCCATGACAAAATGTGCTCCATGGTCAAAAAATGGCAGACAATGATTGAAGCTCATGTCAATGTCAAGACTACCGCTGGGCAGTGGCTCACGCCTATAATCCCAGCACTTTGGGAGGCCAAGGTGGGTGGATCACCTGATGTCAGGAGTTTGAGACCAGCCTGGCCAACATGGTGAAACCCTATCTCTACTAAAAAGACAAACATTAGCCAGATGTGGTGGCGGACACCTGTCATCTCAGCTACTCAAGAGGCTGAGGCAGGAGAATCACTTGAACCTGTGAGGCAGAGGTTGCAGTGAGCCGAAATCACACCACTGTACTCCAGCCTGGTTGACAGAGTGAGACTCCATCTCAAAAAAAAAAAAAAGACTACCAATGGTTACTTGCTTTGTCTGTTCTGTGTTGATTTTACTTAAAAATAAAAAATACAACAATCAGATATGGAAGACCTGTTATGTTCAGCATCAACAGGTCTGCCAAATCCTGAAGAAGATGATGGGCCGGGCGCGGTGGCTCAAGCCTGTAATCCCAGCACTTTGGGAGGCCGAGACGGGTGGATCGCGAGGTCAGGAGATCGAGACCAACCTAGCTAACACGGCGAAACCCCGTCTCTACTAAAAAATACAAAAAACTAGCCGGGCGAGTTGGCGGGCGCCTGTAGTCCCAGCTACTTGGGAGGCTGAGGCAGGAGAATGGCGTAAACCCGGGAGGCGGAGCTTGCAGTGAGCTGAGATCCGGCCACTGCACTCCAGCCTGGGCGACAGAGCGAGACTCCGTCTCAAAAAAAAAAAAAAAAAAAGAAGATGATGGAAATCATGACCCGAGAGGTGCAGACAAATGACTTGAAAGCATTGGTCAATAAATTGATTCCAGACAGCGCTCAAAAGATGCAGACAAGGCTTGCCTATCTATTTATCCTCTCCACGATGTCTTTGTTAGAAGACCAAAAATGCTGAAGAAGCCCAAGTTTGAATCGGGAAAAGTCATGGAGCTTCATGGTGAAGGTAGTAGTTCTGGAAAAGCCACTGGGCATGAGACAGGTGTTCAAGTTGAATGAGCTGATGGATATGAACCACCAGTCCAAGAATCTATTTAAAGTTCAGACTTATAACAGTGGGACATAAAAAGTCCTATTTGTTAAAAAAAAAAAAAAAAAAAAAGACTTGTTGAAGCCATGAGTTAACTGTCCTTTGCAGTTCTGTCACCCTTATAATCAGCTCCTGGGACCGATTTTAACCACATTCTACCCTACAACGGCTAGAGGCCTCTGGCTTTCACATCATACCTCAGTTGATACTTAGCTAACCTGAATCATTTGTTTGTCAAGACTTCCGAAGAGTTAACAAAATCTGAACAGTTCCCAAGTCTTTGTAATTTTATTGCCCCAACTCCATTCAAGTGTCAAAGTTGTCACATAACCCAATGTGTCACCTTCTACCTGTACCTGTGCAGGTGACAGTCTTAGTGACTGTGATGTTACTGCCTGCCCAGGTTGTCACCACTGCACTCCAAAATCCCATCCTGAGAGGCTGATTTTTAAAACCACTGTTACCAACTCTCATAGCTTGGTTCTCTTACAGGCAGAATCTGAGACAAAGGTCATATTAAGTAGTTTACTTGGGAGTGATACACAGGAGCAGGAGCGAGGAACCAGGGGAATAAGACCAGGGAAGATGGAAACCAGTAGAAGGGAACAATACATAAGAATGCAGGCCTCGTCCCACTCCCAGTGAGACTGAGTATTATGTATGATCTGTTTTTGATGTTTTAATAAGTATATATTTCCTAGGTAATTTTGAATTTTAATTTTTAATGATTTATAATATTTTTCTCATGTTTTAAAATTTTTATTCCATTTGTGGGTTTTTTTTTCCTGTCCTTTGCTCATATGTTAAGATCCAGGGTTGGTTTTTCAAAAAATGTATATTGGGCCAGCATTGTAGCTCATGCCTGTAATCCCAGAACTCTGGGAGGACAAGGCAGGAGGATCACTTGAGCCCAGGAGTTCAAGACCAGCCTGGCCAACATGGCAAACCCTGTCTTTATGAAAAATTAAAAAAATTAGCTGGGCGTAGTGGCAGATGTCTGTGGTCCCACCTACTCAAGAGGCTAAAGTGAGAAGATTCCTTGAACCTGGGAAGTCAAGGCTGCAGTGAGCAGTGACCAGTGACCACATCACCTCACTCTGGCCTGGGTGACAGGATGAGATCCTGTCTCAAAAAAAAAAAAAAAGAAAAGAATTTACTTTAAAAAGCCATTTTCATAGTCACTCTCATATATTACTGGTAGGCCAAACACTGATAAAACATTTCTGGAAAGCCTTTTGCAATTTTTATCAATAACTTAATTTTTTCTCCTACTGTAATTTCTCAAAGACAAGCTAAAGTTGAGTCACAGGAACAGGGTAGGTTTCTGGGTGCCTGGCTTTGGAGTCTCAGTAATGCAGGGTTGATTTTTCATGGATGTTTCTCCCCAGTTTGTTGCTTATATTTGTTGTTGTCAGTGATGTTTTGGGGCATTAGAAATTTTAAAGTTTCTTCTGGTTGAACCTGTTAACTTTAGAAAGTCATTCCCCTGCCAGAAATCAGATAATTTTCACTCATGTTTTCTTCTAGTTTTCTTCTGGAGATTTGATATTTTTAAAACATTTAACTCCTAATGCAACTATAGAACCAGCTAACATAAAAAATGTAATAAAATAATACCAAGTGCTGGAGAGGATGTGGAGAAATGATCTCTCATACATAGTTGGGGAGAGTGTAAAATGATATAATCATTCTGGAAAATAGTCTGGTAGTTTCTTCCCAAAGTGAGCTTTACCATATTACCCAGCAATTGCATTCTTGTACTTTTTATCCTAGAGAAATAAAAACATTCACACAAAAGGCTGTGTGTAAATTTTCATAGTAGATTTATTCATAATAGCAAAATACTGGAAACAGCCCAGATGTCATTCAATTGGTGAATGACTGAACAAACTCAGGTATAAGCATAAAATAGAATATTCATCAGCAATAAAAAGGAATCACCTGTTGATGCGTATAACAATTTAGGTGGACTTCAAGGGTATTATTTTTAGTGAAAGAAGACAATCTCAAAAAGTTACATATTGTGTGATCCCAATTACGTGACATTTTTGAAATGACAAAGCTTTAATAAGGAGAATAGTTAGTGGCTGTCAGGGACAGGAATGTATGTGTGTTGGAGGTTGGGAATAGCAAGGAGTGGGAAAGAAGGGGTAGAAGTGAATGCAAATACAAAGAGGTAGCATGATGGAGATTTTTTGGGGTGATGAAACAGTTCTTAACCTTGTTTGTGGTAGTGGTTACACCAATCTGTTAATGGGATAAAATTACATGCAACAAAACTTATGTCCATACAAAAACCTGCATATAGATGTTTACAGCAGCTTTTTAAATAAAACTTGGGAGTGCCAAGACGTCCTCCAGCAAGTGAATGGATAAATAAACTGTGGTACAACCAGACAATGGACTATCATTCAGTACTAAAAATAAATGAGCTGTCAAGCTATGAAAAGACATGGAGGAAACAAACACCTATCACTAAGTGAAGGAAGCTAATTTGAAAAGGCTGCAAACTGTATGATTCCAACTATATGACATTCTATTGTAGAAAAGGCAAAACTAGGGAGACTGTAAAAAGATCAGTGGTTGCCAGGGATTGGGGATCAGGAGAGACAATGAATACGTAGAACACAGAAAATTTTTAGGACAGTGAAACTACTCTGCCCGAAGGCATAATGGTGAATCTGTATCACTATAAGTTTGTCCAGACCCACAGAAGGTACACCAAGAGTGTAAACTACAGATTCCAGGTGATAATGACGTGTCAAGATTGGTTAACCAGCTGTGACAGATGTACTACTCTAGTAAGGAACGTTGCCTGTGTCAGGGCGGGAGGTATATGGGAAATCTCTGTATCTTTCACTCAATTTTGCTCTGAACCTAAAACTGCTCTGCAAAAAAAACAAAGTTCCTTTAAACAAATGAACAGATAAATAAGTAACAAGTGAAGTTTACTTTTAAAATTGCATAGGATATACATATACACATACACAAATCATGATTTTTAAAGCAGTGAAAAAAAAGCAAATTGTGTTTTTTTGTTTGTTTTTGAGACGGAGTCTTGCTCTATTGCCCAGGCTGGAGTGCAATGGCACAACCTCGACTTGCTACAACCTCCACCTCCCGGGTTCAAGCGATTCTTGTGCCTCAGCCTCCTGAGTAACTGGGATTACAGGTGCCTGCCACCACGCCTAGCTAATTTTTGTATTTTTAGTAGAGACTGGGTTTCACCATGTTGCCCAGAGTGGTCTTGAACTCCTGACCTCAAGTGATCTGCCCACCTCGACCTCCCAAAGTGCTGAGATTACAGGCATAAGCCACCACATTGGCCACAGTGTGTACTCGAATTAATGATACTGATCCATTTCCTGGTTTTGATATTTGATATGGCAGCTACAGAAGATGTCATCTTTGGGGGAAGATGGGCAAAGAGTACACAGAACTCTGTCCTATCTTTTCAGCTTCCTTTGAGTTTATATTACTTAAAAATTAAAAAAAATTTAAACACTTAACTCTTAATCTGAAATTTATGTTGTATATGGTATAAGGTGAGAATACTAAAGTGATTTATAGTCACATGGTTAACTGAAGATCCCAGTGTTATATCTTAATTAATACATACCTGCCCCACTAATCTGTGGAACCTGCTATGAGATTCATTAAACACTTTAAAATTCTGGGATCTGTTTCTAATTCACCTAACTTTATTGTTCTGTGTTTTCTTGAATGTGTGCAAGGATTAAACTGATTTGATTATCTATAACATATATGTCACACATATATTATATATCATATATGTCACATAATATGTATATGTCACATATATAATATATATTATATATATTTATCACATATATAATATATATTATATATCTTTATTTGAGATAGAGTCTTGCTTTGTTGCCCAGACTGGAGTGCAGTGGTGCTCTCAGCTCACTGTAACCTCTGCCTCCTGGGTTCAAATGATTCTCTTGCCTCAGCCTCCCGAGTAGCTGGGACTACAGGCATGTAGCACCATGTTTTGGTAGAGACAGGTTTCACCATGTTGGCCAGGTTGGTCTAAAACTCCTGGCCTCGAATAATCTGCTTGCCTCAGCCTCCTAAAGTGCTGGTATTACAGGTGTGAGCCACCACACTTGGCCCTCAGCCAAGATTTGATTATATTTACTTTATGATTTAATTATATTTACTTTCAATAGCTAGCAACACTAGTGATTCCTTACTAGTGGAAGGTGGAAGAGAAAGAAAACCAATATTTTCTGAATAAGACTAAGATCTTCACATGGATTATATCACTTAATCCTCCCAATACTCATATGTAGTAGATTCTATTATTGTTCCCATTTTACAGATGAGCAATAAAGGCTCAGAGAAATTAAGTAATCATTCAGGATATCAAGTTAGTAAGTGGCAGAGCTGGAATCAAACCCAGGCCTAGGATTCTAAACATTCTTCACTCTGTTGCCCAGGCTGGCCTGAAGCCATCCTTCTGTCTCAGCCTCCCAAAGTGCTGGGCTTACAGGTGGGGGCCACTAAGCCTGTAATAACATTTATTTAACCACCCCTCCATTCACAGACAGTTAGGTGTTCAATCTTTCCTATTAATACATAGTGGGATAAAGAACACCCTTATACATAGTTTATTTCACATGTGTACAAGAATATCTGTACATTACATTCCCAACAGTGAAATTTCTGGACTTAAGTGATGGTACAATTATAATTTGGATAGGTGTTTTCCAAACTGCCTTCCAGAAAGTTGGATATATTCACACGTCTACCAACAATAACACAGCACCTGTCTCTGGAGCCCCTATCTGATTTTTCATCTGTGCCAGCAAGTGAAGATGGTATTTAATTATATTTTATTATATTATTATGATAGTTTTAATTTGTATTTCTTATATTTTGTATAAGGTTGATCAAGGGTTATTGGTCTTTTTCTTAATGTAGGAGCTCTTTATACATAAGGATTTGTAGGAGCTCTTTATACATAAGGATTTTCCCCTTTACTTCTAATTTGAAAGCACATTTTTTCCCAGTGTGTCACTTTTCTTCTGATTCTGCTTATGCAGAGGGGTTGCCATGCAGAAATTTTTTTCTTTTCATATAATCAAGTTTGTCAGTCTTGTCTTTTATAGTTTCTGAGCCTTACATCTGTATACTACTAGATTACAAAAAATAAAAGTGTCCTTTATTTCTTCTAGTAATTGTATGGTTCTTTTATATTTTCAACTATCTAGAATTTATTTTGTTTGGATGGTTACCCAGTTGTCTCAATATAATTTTTAAAATGAGAATTTTTCCCTACTGATTTGAAATGCCAGCTGACTCTATACTGAATTTTCTGTTTTGTATTTAGCACTTTGGGATACTGAGGCAGGCGGATCACATCAAGCCAGCCTGGGCAATACAGTAAAGAATGTTTAGGCTGTTTCATTGTACTCGATAACTGTTTGTATTAATATATCAATACTACACAGTTTTTCTTACTATATTTTGATAATATGTTTTGTTATCTGGTAAGGCTTATGCCCTGATCATGTTTCTTTTCCAAAATGGCAAGTTTGTTTATTTTTAATTTCACTGTGGTGCTGGGCCCATGCCTAAGGGGGAGACCTGGCTCTCCATTCACTGTGGTGCTGGGCCCATGCCTAAGGGGAGACCTGGCTCTCCAACCTTGCTTATATGTTCTTCCCCAGCCCCAGTCCTTAGGGTCAGGTTCTCTATGCCCTTGTTCTCTGCACATTCAGAAAATGGTTTAGTAGAAATGTGAGCCCCTGGACAGCACAGTGGCTTACTCCTGCAATCCCAGTACTTTGGAAGGCTGAGGCAGGAGGATCTCTTGAGTCCAGGAGTTGAAGACCAGCCTGGGCAACATAGTGAGACCTCTTCTCTACAAAAAATGAACACAATTAGCTATGCATGGTGGTGTGCACCTGTAGTCCCAACTACTTGGGAGGCTGAGGCAGGAGGATCGTTTGAACCCAGGCCATCAAGGCTGCAGTGAGCTGAGATCACACCACTGAACTCAGTGCAAGACCCTGTCTGAAAAAAAAAAGAAAAAAAAGAAAAGGAAAAAAAAGGAAATCTGAGCCCCCTTTATCCATTTCCCTTCATTGGAGGCTTCCTTAAAGGCCTTTACCAATAGTGTTTCTAAGTCCTAGGGGGATCTACCCTCCCCTGGACCAGGCACAGGGCTTCTTAAAGTACGTCTCTTGTTCAAGTTCTCAGAATAAGTTCTGAGGTTTGATGTTTTTCTCCAACTAATGTCAAATAGCAGGCCTGTAATTTTCCCAAATTCAAGAGTATTTTCCCCTGGCTTCCTGGCTGGCTCAGGCTTGTGAAAATATTCTCAATTTCAACTTCACTTCCTTTAACATCGTGCAAGACAGTATGTGGCAAAGCCTTAGAATATAAAACATTTTTGACATTTTCACTCTGCATCTTGCCAATTTCTCATTTGATTCTTTTTTCTTTTTATAAAGACAAATTAGAAAGCAATCACTCCATAACCTTTGGCTTTGTTATTTCTTTATTCTTTGTGCTACCCAGTCCTATTTCCCTATCTATCACTCTTCTCTATTGATTTTGGATGGTTTGGTGTTTGCCTTTGTGCTTTGCAAAGAGAGCCATTGATTTTGAATAGATCTAGAAATGGTGGGAGCTCTTGGTGACATACCCAATCTTAGTGTTGCTACTAAAGGCATTAGACATAGCCTTGCAAGTGAGTTTACTGTCTCAGTCTATGATTATCAAAATAAAGACTGCTAACAGCTGTTGGCAAAGACCTTCAGAGTTATCATCTGCCTATTCATGACAATAAGAACTAGGAGAGTGACCTGCTAAATGCCCTACTGAACCACTGATGACAAGTATGTCTTTAATTTCAACTCCAAAAAATAGGATATGGTGTAACAGAAAGAGAATACAATTTTTTTTGGATAAAAATTGAGGATACCTGGCCAGATATGGTGGCTTACGTCTGTTATCCCAATACTTTGGGAGGCCGAGGTGGGCAGATCACTTGAGGTCAGAAGTTTGAGACCAGCCTGGCCAATGTGGGGAAACCCCATCTCCACTAAAAACATGAAAATTAGCTGGGTGTGGTGGTGAGTGCCTGTAATCCCAGCTACTTGGGAGGCTGAGGCAGGAGAATTGCTTGAACCAGGGATGCAGAGGTTGCAGTGAGCCAAGATTGCACCACTGCACTCCAGCCTGGGTGACAGAGCAATACTCCATCTCAAAAAAATAGAAAAATTTTTAAAAAATAAAAAGAAAGTCAGGAGACCTTAATATAGTCTTGATGTGCTCCAGCTAGGTGGAATTCCTCACCAGCCTCTGGAGAGAAAAGCTGCTGAAGAACTCATGAATAGAAAGTTGTAGGATATAGACCATTCAAAATTGTCTCTAGGCTGGGCGCAGTGGCTCATGCCCGTAATCCCACCACTTTGGGAGGCTGAGGCAGGTGGATCAGCTAAGGTCAGGAGTTTGAGACCAGCCTGACCAACATGGTGAAACCCTCTCTCTATTAAAAATACAAAAATTAGCTGGTCGTGGTGGCGTGTGCCTGTAATCCCAGCTACTTGGGAGGCTGAAGCAGGAAAATCACTTGAACCCGGGAGGCAGAGGCTGCAGTGAGCCGAGATGGTGCCACTGCACTCCAGCCTGGGTGACAGAGCAAGACCATCTCAAAAAAATAAAGATTGTCTGTAAATGATAAGGACCAGAGATAATGTGGGTAGCTAGGGCTATCTTATCCTTTTATCTTTCTTGATCGCATATTATTCCTTGGATTTTCACCTGGTCTCTGGAGTCAATCATATGACAAATTAGGTGGCCAAAGGGCAAACAGTAGAAAAAAATGAAGGAAAAAAATGTAAGTCATCCCCGGGCTAGAGGACCATATGTTGAACAGTTGAGAGGTGCCTATAAATATGTGGGAAGGCTGATGGGGAGGGGTCAGGTCTGCCAGCTTCCCAGCCCCAAAGACGGTACCATGGGATGGGCATAAGGAAGCCTTTGCCCAGGACATGTCTAAGGTACCCGCTGTGGCCCACTTGAAGCCTGCTGGGCTTACCTGCCCGACTGTGTCTTCCCTTACTTAAGGCCACTCTTGTCGGTGGCCCGGCCTCTGGTGGAGTGAGGAGGTGCTCTGCCATATAAAGCACTTTTGATTTCATGGGCTGACTATGATGGTGTGCCAAGGGAGTATACCAAAATCAGAGATGTTCCTGCTCTTTGACTCAGCAATTCCCAGGTAAAACTTGAGAGAGTGTTAATTTGAAAAATTGGATTTTCATTTGCTTGGGCTATGGAGCAAAATGAGATATACCTTCCATGTCCCCCTAAAACCATCCATAAATTCTGCGATTCTCACGGGAAGGGATAATTTTAGTGAAACTGAGGAAGGAGCTCGCCTATGTGGAAAGGGGTAAATAAATAGGAGGCTGAATAGTGAGAGCTGTGATGACGCTCAGGTTCGTGAGTTGATTCACTTACCAGTCAAGCAAGATTGCCCCGGGCAAACTTTCCAAAACAGAAGGAGAAAAATGTGTCATGAACACTCACCCATGTGACCTGAGGCTGAGTCATCCATGGTTGATTCCAATTCATTATGCCTTTTATCTTTCTGGATATTCAGGGAAAGCAAGGGTCCTTTGTCCAGCTAGAAACTAGACATCTTTTTGAAACCATCTTACTCTTGAGTTGCATCTAATGGGCCATTCTCACATTGGTGAGTCACTGTGTCTCAGACCAGCCTTCCACCCTCATCCAGCTCTTCCTCAACCGGAATGGCCCCAACTCTTTCCTCACTGATTGCGTGCCTTCTGGGCGCTGTTTGTGTGGCCGGTGTGGGTGTGGCCAGAAGCAGGCAGTCTCTCTCCTGTGGTTGAGCACATTTCCAGGCTGATGAGGAGAGACCCTGCCCACATCACACCCTAACGTACCTTACCCCACTCTCCTTATCTGTGAGATGACTCACATGTACTCTTGGTGGAGTATTTGGGATCCTGGAATCTTATAACATTCAATGCAACTTGTTACCTTCCACAATTCTTACCTCACCCAATCTTTGACTGAAAGAATAAAGCAAATATAATATCCTGGGTATCATCTCAGTTCAGGGAAAAAAATCAGTCTTCTTTAATCTGATAAAGGAGACTACCTAAATCCTACTGAGAATGGATAATACATGATGAAATATATATATGTGTGTGTGTGTATATATGTGTGTATATATATATATATATTTCTTTTTTTTTTTTTTGAGACGGAGTCTCACTCTGTCACCCAGGCTGGAGTGCAGTGGCAAAATCTCAGCTCACTGCAAGCTCCACCCCCCAGGTTCAAGCCATTCTCCTGCCTCAGCCTCCTGAGTAGCTGGGACTACAGGCACCCACCACCACGCCTGGCTAATGTTTTCTATTTTTAGTAGAGATGGGGTTTCACTGTGTTAGCCAGGATGGTCTCGATCTCCTGACCTCATGATCTGCCCACCTCAGCCTCCCAAAGTGCTGGGATTACAGGCATGAGCCACTGCACCTGGCCATGATGGAATATATTAACCAATAGTGAAAATAAAGGAATTATAGCTACATGAAGTAAAATGGATAAATCTAAGAAACAATGCTGAGTGAAAAACACTCAAG
The DNA here is from genome assembly GCF_009764315.1 of Trachypithecus francoisi. Taxonomy (NCBI): domain Eukaryota; kingdom Metazoa; phylum Chordata; class Mammalia; order Primates; family Cercopithecidae; genus Trachypithecus; species Trachypithecus francoisi. The sequence goes on along the minus strand of NW_022681465.1, from coordinate 109,331,688 downwards.
TCCTGGAATCTCTCTGTATAAGAATACAGCAATTGTATAAAGATAAAATCTAGCTACGTGAATATCATAGATATTTTGGTAATTTGTAGAAAACACCGTGTATGTATGTATTAGTTTCCTGTCACTGCTGTAACAAATTACCACAAACTTGGTGGTTTAGAGCAACAGATTATTATATTATGCTCTCACAGTTCTGTAGGCCAGAAGTCTGAAATCCATTTCACTGGGCTAAAAATCAAGGCATTGGCAGCACTGTGCTTCCTCCAGAGGCCCTGGGGAAGAATGTGTTCCTTGCCTCTTCCAGTTTCTTGTGGCTGCCAGCGTTCCTTGGCCATATCCCTCTAGTGTCTGCTTTGTGGTCACATGGCCTTCTCTTCTATAGTCAATCCTCCCTCTGCCTCAATTCATTAAGACACCTGTGATTGTTTTTAGGGCCCAACTGGATAATCCAGGATCATCTCCTCAGTTCAAGAGCCTTAACCGAATCGTATCTGCCAAGTCTTTGCCATTCACTGTAACATTCCAAGGTTCCAGGGATTAGAATGTAGACATCTCAGGGGTTCATTGTTCAGCCTATCACTCTGTGTGTGTGTGTGTGTGTGTGTGTGTGTGTGTGTATGTGTGTGTGTGTATGCACATTTTTTTCTTGGAATGATAAATACCAAGTTTAGGAACAGTGATGCTGGAACAGATTTGTACAGGCTTGCCACGATCGACTCCACACATCTCTTCCAGCTCTGCACTCAGCTACTTTAGGTTGGTAACTTGACATCAGTCACGTGGGATTACTTACACCATGGAAATTGACAAGAACTGCAAATCAGTGTTTTTTCCCAGAGAACTGGTGTACACTGTCAGTAGCGTGGTTATCTTCTTAGTGGGAAAGGCAGAGCAGTGGAATTAGGTTTGGTAATGCTTTAGTTTTTAAATTGGATGGTGTGTTAACAGGTGTTTGCTTTACTATTTTGCTTTAAATGTACATAGGATTTGTGTGTGTGTGTGTTTTTTTTTTTTTTTTTTTTTGAGATGGAGTCCTGCTTTGTCACCCAGGTTAGAGTGCAGTGGCGCAATCTCTGCTCACTGCAACCTCTGCCTCCTGGGTTCAAGCAATTCTCCTGCCTCAGACTCCCGAGTAGCTGGGACTACAGGCCTGCACCACCATGCCTGGCTAATTTTTTTTTCTTTTTTAGTAGAGATGGGATTTCAGCACATTGACCAGGCTGGTCTTGAACTCCTGACCTCAAGTAATCCACCCACCTCAGCCTCCCAAAGAGCTGGGATTACAGGAGTGAGCCACCGTGCCCAACCTGTACATAGGTTTTATATACAGACATAATACTGATTTTTTTAAGAGAAAAAATGGAAAGCAGCAGGAAGTTTCTGATCTTTCAAAAAAGAAATAAAACAATACCAAAGGCTGGTGAGAATGTGGAGACAATTGACCCTTCTTATGTTGCTGGCGGGAATGTAAAATGACATAGATACTCTGAAAAATAGAAAGGCAGTTTTCTTTTCTTTTTTCTTTTTTTTTTTTTTTTGGAGATGGAGTCTTGCTCTGTCACCCAGGCTGGAGTGCAGTGACATAATCTTGGCTCACTGCAGCCTCTGCCTCCCGGGTTCAAGCCCTTCTCCTGCCTCAGCTCCCAGGTAGCTGGGATTACAGGTGCACGCCACCACACCTGGCTAATTTTTGTATTTTTAATAGAGCTAGGGTTTCCCCATGTTGGCCAGGCTGGTCTTGAACTCCTGACCTGAAGTGATCTGCCTGCCTCAGCCTCCCAAAGTGCTGTGCCCCAAAGCATGAGCCACCATGCCCAGCCAGTATGGCAGTTTTCTACATAGCTAAACATATTCTAACCATCCCAGCAATTGCATTCCTGGAAATTTATCCCAGATAAATTAAAACTTATATACATACAAAACCTTGACATAATGTTCATTGCAGGTTTACTTGTAGTAGCCCCAAACTGGAAACAACCAAAATGTCTTTTAATAGGAGAATGGTTAAACAAACTATTGTGCTTAATTATTGGTACATGCAAAAACTTGGATGGACCTCAAAGACATTATGCTGAGTGAAAAAAAAAGCCAATAATAAAGGTTACATATTATATGAATTTATTTATATTACATTCTCAAAATGACAAAATTATGGGTCACCATGCCTTACCTGAAGCAAGCTTCCCCATTATAATCTGATCATCAGCCTGGGGAGCAAATACAGTGTTTCTTCCTTACCCTGACCTGCTGGACTTTCCTCTTCTGTACCTGCTTTTAAATCTCTGTCCAAAGCTGCCCTGGTGCCCTTTATCATGGACACTGAGCACTGAGCAACAGTTTAATAAGATTTCCTGACAAAAGCAGCCCACTGAATTGGATGTTTTCTCTTTCTTTTATTATCATATTTGAATTTCCCCCAGCCAGATAACTGATAACAATTCTGTTTCTCTTCTTTTCCAATAAGTAAATTCCAGACTCAAGAATATCCCCTCAACAGGCCAGGAAATTCCATCTTTGATAAACGAGTGGGTAGAGTTAATGGAGGAAGAACTTGCTGATCAGGGATTCTCAGTGTGTTAGTCTGTTTTCATGCTGCTAATAAAGACATACCTGAGACTGGGTAATGTATATGGGAAAAAGGTTTAATGGACCCACAGTTCCACATGACTGGGGAGGCCTCACAACCGTGGCAGAAAGCAAGGAGGAGCAACTCATACCTTACATGGATGGCAGCCGGCAAAAAGAGAGCTTGTGCAGGGAAACTCCTGTTTTTAAAACCATCAGATCTCATCAGACTTATTCACTATCATGAGAACAGCATGGGAAAGACCTGCCCCCATGATTAAATTATCTCCCACTGGGTCCTTCCCACAACACGTGGGAATTATGGGAGCTACAAGATGAGATTTGGGTGGGGACACAGAGCCAAACCACATCACTCAGTTTATAACATACAGAATCACAGCCTCTTAGCAGAGGAGACCTTGCAGCCCCATGCACTGCACTGGGGCTGGTGCCCGGGACTAGGGCAATTTCAGGCTACGGCCCCTCCCCCCACCATTCTTCCCTCTGTATTTCTGCAGATTCCTGCTGGGAACCAATGCCTGTTAATGAGGTTTCTACTTCTAGCCTATGAGTTAACATTCTTTTTGTAAATTAATTTTTAAATATTTTATCTAAACAAAGATAAAGTCAAATTGTATTTAAAGGCTCATGAAGGAGGACTGTATTCCTCTGCTTTAGGATTTAGTCTTATGCCTCAGAGGCAAAACTTTGAACTTCAGCTGTTTCTTCTGATATTTGCCATATTTACACTGCCATTACAGACACCTCAATTTTAGATATTAGCTCTTGACTTTCTAACGAATGGCAGAATGGGGATTTAGCTCCCTTTCTCTATCATCCGCGCTTGCCGTGTCTCAATATAGTGTCACAACTTTTAATTCAATTGATATTTGGCTGGGTGCAGTGGTTCATGCCTGTAATCCCAGCACTTTGGAAGGCCAAGGCTTAGGGCCAGGAGTACGAGACTAGCCTGGCCAACATGGTGAAACCCTATCCCCACTAAACTTACAAAAATTAGCCGGGCATGGTGGCACAAACCTGTGGTCCCAGCTACTCAGGAGGCTGAGGCACAAGAATCACTTGTACCCAGGAGGTGGAGTGAGCCGAGATCATGCCACTGCACTGCAGCCTGGGTGACAGAGTGAGACTCTGTCTCAAAAATTTTTAAAATAAAAATAAATAAATTAATATTTAGTTTTTACATTTTATGTTCCCAGGCAAGTTAAGTGGTATAATTATATTTCCTCCATTTTACAATTTTTTGCTTATCTGCAGTTATTATTTGCATTTCTTTTTTTCTTACTTTTACTCTTGTACATATGTGTCCCTTAGTCTTTCTAGACCCTCTCACAAAATTATAAAATTCCTCTTAAAACAATTTTCTACATGGTAGAAATATCAGATTATCTAATCAGTTTTTTTAACCTAGAGGTTACCTTTTCAGAGCCCAGAGCTCTTCTAGCCTAAGCAGGTCGTTAAGACAGTTAAGAATGCAAAAGATTTATGAAGGAGCAATTGCTCTGGAAGGAAAAGGAAATTAAGAATTGGACAGGGAAGCTGCCGCCCTGAGTTGCAAACCTGACAAAGATTCCACCAGCCCAATGGGGAGCACCAGTGCAAACACTGTCCTTTGGAGACACTCACATTATTTCTTCAACATCTTGTTTAGTCATTGACTAAGGGCTACCCCAAGAAAAATGTGACCTTGGCTCAAAAGTTGAGGCAGATCCCAAAGGAACTACTAGCTACAGATTGTCAGCTAATCACACCGTTTTCAGTTGGGTAGCAAGAGCAACAAGTCATTTTCTGAAGGGGATCTGAGCAGTGCTTTTTTTTTTTTTTTTTTTTAATAGAGTTTTGCTCTTATCGCCAAGGCTGGAGTGCAATGGCGTGATCTTGGCTCACTGCAAACTCTGCCTCCTGGATTCAAGCTATTCTCCTGCCTTAGCCTCCCAAGTAGTTGGGATTACAGGCATGTTCCACCACACCCAGCTAATTTTCGTATTTTCAGTAGAGGTGGGGTTTCGCCATGTTGGTTAGGCTGGTCTCGAACTCCTGGCCTCGGGTGATCCACCCGCCTCAGTTTTCCAAAGTGCTGGGATTACAGGCATGAGCCACCATGCCCGGCCTTGAGCTGTGCCTTTCTAGGTCTGTACAGATCCCATTTTCTGAATCCCACGTTTTGCTCTTTCTTGTTTTACACCCTCATTTTGGTGGAGCACATTTTTAGTGGTTGCTGAAATGTAAAGTTTTTGAGACTTAGGATGTCTTAAAATGTCATTTTACCCTCATACTTGACAGTTTGGGTATAGAATTCTATATCTCTTTGACTTATAATTTTGATAGCTCTATTGTCTTTTAAGTTCTGATGCTGCTGTTGATAAATCTGACACTATTCTGTTTCCTACTCTTTAAATGTTCACTTTTTCCCCCCCACTATTTTTCTTTCTCTGGAAACTTTTAGGATCTACTCTTTATTCTCCGTGTAATTTCCATCGTAATTTAAAATAACATGACTTGGTGAACCTTGGTAATTCGTTAGGTTGGGCATAGAATTCTCATGTTCAATCTGGAGAATAATTTCATTAACTACTGAGAAATATCTTTTATTATATATTTAATAATTTTCTTTATTTTTTCTGATCTCCCTTTCTTGACTCCTATTAGTCAGATATAGAACTTTCTAGATTGACTCTAACTTTTTGATATTTTCTCTCCTATTGCCTATCTTTTGTCTTTTTCATCATCTCTCTGGGAGATATTTTATCTTCCAATCTTTCTGTTGAATTTTTATTTCAGCTATCAAGGGCACTTTTTCAATACTCAAATTGTTTTTTCATAACATCCTGTTCTTGTTTCATGTTTTCTCCCATTTCTTCGAGGATATTAGAATTCTTTTAATATTCTGCTCTCTGTAATATCTCTATTTCCTCTAGATCCTTTTTTTCTTTTCTTGTGTGTTTTGTTTTGTCTTTTATGTTGGAGGAATCTATTGACCTTAATTGTCTGATCAAATTTAATAGTGACATATTATGGAGCTCATTGATAGTTGTTTAATGGTAGTCCCTGCTCTAGAGAGATCAAGTGGCAAACTGTTCTTTAATTGCAAGTCCTAAAATGTCAAAGTTTGTAGACCTTTTCTTTGGAATCTTTACATTTCTTTCAAAGAAAAAGACTCCAGTCTTCCACCTGTGTGCCACTTTACTGGCTGCCATTGTTTTCCAGTGGAGAAAGAGACTGAGGGACTCTTAGTTTACTACTCAGACTTTTACTCAATCTTCCTATTTTCAATGGAACATCTCCCTTCCACCCTTCCCTAAGATCTAAGATGTGCTGATGTCCCAGAATGGGGAGCCTCTAATGTCCACTTTTTCCAGAGAATAAGTGTGTAATTTCCAGACTACGGGAGTGGGAGTGTTGGTGGGGGTGGAAGGAGTAGTTCCCTGCTGGGTGGGGGAGGGGAAAACATGGAATTATAAATTCTCTTTCCATGACTTTCAACCAGTCCTCTGTTTTTATTTCCATAATTAACCTACATTTTCCAAAATACCTAACACTCTTAATTTCTAAGACTTCCTAGGTTTCTGTAGTGTGAACTGGCTTGCTTCTCACTGATGCCTCCCTTTGAAAGTTCTTAGATTTCAACTTTTTCAGCTCTGTTCTACCAGTCACTACTCCTAGATCCACTTTTTTCACATATTTTATTTTACTTTATTTTTTGTAGAGACAGAGGTCTCACTATGTTGCCCAGACTGGTCTTGAATTCCTGGCTTCAAGTAATCTTCCCACTTTACCCTCCCAAAATGCTGAAATTACAGGCATGAGCCACTGTGCCAGCTTTAGAACTTTTATACTTCTAAGTGGCTGTTGCCTCCTTTTCTTTGGACTATAATAACATACATATATATATTTATTTTTTCATATGTCTTGACTGGTGGTCTTTTGGACGAAAGAGATATAAATGCATGTACTTAATGTATTATTTTTATTTTTTTGAGGCAAAATCTTGCTTTGTCACCCAGGCTGGAGTGCAGTGATGAGATCTTGGCTCACAGCAACCTCTGCCTCCCAGGTTCAAGCCATTCTCATGTCTCAGCCTCCTGAGTAGCAGGGATTACAGGTGTGTGCCACCATGCCCAGCTAATTTTTGTATTTTTAGTAGAGATGGGGTTTCACCATGTTCACCAGCCAGGCTGGTCTCAAACTCCTGACCTCAGGTGATCCACCTGCCTCAGCCTCCCAAAGTGCTGGGATTACAGGTATGAGCCACTACACCTGGCCTAATGTACTATTTTTAATTTAAAGTATCTGACACAAATTTTCAGTAGGCTTACAGGAAGTCCATACTGTTTTCCCTTTACCTTTATTTCAATTCTTGCAAACATTGGGTCATCTGTATGATGCATTTAGGAAAACTTACAGTTCCAGCATCCCATGACTCACAGATAATGCTGTTTCCTTAACTGTTCTAGAGGTAACAGCATTCTTTATGCAGTGGGCATGTCCATCAAAACTTCTGTGTGGTTATTTTCCTTGCTATTCTGGTATGTATTTTGCCATAACTTTGTTTTGGGACTCACATTTCAAGCTTTGTTATTAAAGATAGAATAGGAGTGAACATTGTGTAACGTCTTAACTTCCCAGTAGAAATCATAAGGCCTAAGATTTTTAAACTCAAAGGTTAAAGGCTGGCTGCATAGAGAGTGTTTTCAGTAAAAGGAAAAGAACAATTTTTTTATAAGCACAAAAATATGCTCCCTACCTTCTCTAAGAGTCATAAAATTGCTCAGGGTAAAAAGGACTTCAAATGTTTTCCTATCCAACCATGCAAGTGATGCTTAGACCCCTCCCCACTCCTCACTTATCGGTTCCTAAGGGTGAGTGGAGACTGTGCTTGCATACCTGTGGTGACAGGAAACTGATTTCCACTTTAGGCAACCCCTTCACCTTTCTCAGCCTTGACTGTTCTTATTTTTATAATCTACCCCATATTGAGCTCTGATTATGTGCCCAGCACTCTGTTAAGAGCTTTACAAATATCTTATTTAATCCTTGCCACAGCCCTGCAAATGTTATTTCCATGTTGCAACTGAGAAAATGCAGAGAGCTTAACTGCTTGCCCAAGTTCCCACAGTGAGTGAGTGAGGGCAGAGCCAGCAGGTAAGCAGCAATTGGTCTGGCTGTAACTCCTTGTTCTTTCTATTTGTTCTTCCTTTTGTCAAGCCCAAAATACCCCCTCTCCATAGCTTCTACCCACTTAGGAGCATGGGGCAAAAGCCAAACCTCTGTCCCTCAGGAGAGCGGGGGAAAGGCCAATTCTGTCTTCCACATGAGCACGCTTCAGCTATTTCAAGATATTTATCTGATGCTCATTCTACTCCAGGCTAAATTTTTCCTGAAAAAAGATCAATATCTGTTTTGAGAATATTAAGTGTACTTCTCCCTTCAGTTTCTCAGCTTTTTTCCTACTTGAGGCACTGGTTCAGCCTCATAAAGGGGCATAGGCTGGGTGGGTGTCTTCAGTGTGTGCTTGGAAGCCGCTGCTCAGAAAACAGCTGTGATTCTGCCTTACACTCACTTTGTGAAGGGCCACAATGGATCTGTACAAGCCAGGAGCTTATTTAGTCTTGTCCTGGCACACCCAGCACATCAGCCACTTTGAACGGAGTTCCTTCAGGAGGAGACTCAGCTGAGTCCCAGAGCAATAGTAATTGCTTCATAACAGGGATCTTAAAGAGACTTTGTTGTGTGTCATTAAAGCAGCTTCAAATTACAGATTCAGATTGGGCAAATACCCATATAAATGCCACCAGATAGCCTGGTTCCTTGGTTATAAGCAGGTTTGTTTTTCTGTACTGTTACCCAAATTCCCCTGATTATAATCCCTCATGAGCCTATTTAAACTGCAGAATCCTGGACCCCACAGAGGAGTCCTGGACCTCCTAAGTCTGAATCTTCAGGATAGGGACCTACAGTTTGAAGAAGACTCTCCCAAGGGTTCTCATCATCCCTTAGTGTATTAGTCTGGTTTCACACTGCTATAAAGATACTACCTGAGACTGGGTAATTTATAAACAAAGGAAGTTTAATTGACTCACAATTCCACGTGGCTGAGGAGGCCTCAGGAAACTTACAATCACAGCAGAAGGGGAAACAGACCCTTTTTTTACAAGACGGCAGGAGAGAGGGAGAGTGAATGTGCAGGGGAAACTGCCATTTATAAAATCGTCACATCTTGTGAAAACTCACTCAACTATCACAAGAACAGCATGGGGGAAACTGCCCCCATAATCCAATCACCTCCCACCAGGTTCCTCCCTCAACACCTGGGGATTACAATTAAGATGAGATTTGGGTGGGGACACAGAGCCAAACCATATCATCTAGGTTTGGAAAGCATTGTTTTGAGTTCTTTGCCTGAAATTCCATTCCTTGTCCTTTTTTATTTTTTGAGACAGAATCTCACTCTGTTGCCTAGGCTTGAGTGCAGTGGTGAGATTTTGGCTCACTGCAACCTCCACCTCCTGGGGTCAGATAAGTTTCCTGCCTCAGCCTCCTGAGTAGCTGGGATTACAGACATGCACCACCACACCCAGCTAATTTTTGTATTTTTATCCATTCATCAGTTAGTAGACATTTGGGTTGATCCAGTTTGGAGCTATCATGCATAAAGCTACTATGAATATTCCAACTCAAGTCTTGCTGCAGACATGTGTTTTCATTTCTCTTGAGTAAATACCGAGGAGTGGGATTGCTGTATCATATGCTGTATGTATGCTTACCTTTATCAAGGTGTATGCTTACTCTTTGTCAATCAAGAGATTGACGGGCTGTTTTTCAAAGTGGCAGTATCATTTTGCAATTGCACCAGCAATGTACTACTGATTTCTTTTTTTGAAAAAGACAATTATTTGTAGAGAGATCTACTGTCCCGACCCACAGGACAGTCGAACGGGCCCTGGAAGGGGGAGTGGGAATGGAGGAGACAAGAAAACATGAGAAATGGCGACAAGACAAATAGCCTGATCAAGTCTCGTTTATTGAATGTAGGGTCATGCCTTATATAGGCTGGCAGAGGAAGAGGTTGGGCCAGGGCGGTGACGGGCGGCCGGTCTTCTCAAATTACAATCGCGCATGCGCCGTAGGTTTGTACTTTTCCCGGGCGCGGGATCGCACCTGCGCCCTAGGCTGCATATCTTCCTGGGCGGGAAAATGTTTGCGCGCGCGCGGGCGCGCGGGAACAGTTTAGGCGCGTGGGAACAGTTTAGGCGCGTGCGGGAAAAACTTAGGCGCGCGCGGGGAAAAGCTTTGGGCGCGCGCGGGAAGGGTCCTCAATGAAGAACCCGGAAATGTGCCGTCTTGTCTCCGCTTTGCGGAGATCAAGCAACACAGGTCGGCTAACTCCGGGCCTCATGGCTCCGGACAATCTACAAATACCTTTATTTTGAATCATCAGCACAGATGTAGAATTAGTTTTGTTTAAAGCACTTCCTTTTTTTTTTTTTTTTTGTGAGACAGTGTTTTGCTCTTGTTGTCCAGGCTGGAGTGCAATGGCACAATCTCCACTCACCACAACCTCTGCCTCCTGGGTTCAAGAGATTCTCTTGCCTCAGTCTCCCGAGTAGCTGGGATTACAGGCATGCGCCATCATGCCCAGCTAATTTTGTAGTTTTAGTAGAGACAGGGTTTCTCCATGTTGGTCAGGCTGGTCTCAAACTCCTGACCTCAGGTGATCCACTCGTCTCGACCTCCCAAAGTGCTGGGATTACAGGCATGAGCCACCGCGCCTGGCCCTAAAGCACTTCTTAAGAGTTCCGGGCTTGGAGTCAGATTAAGCTGGGTCCATTACTAAATTGAACAATACTGTATCCATGATTTTGAACAAGTGGCTAGATCTCTCCAAATGTATTTCCCTTATTTGTAAGATAGAGATAACAATTCCTCTCTGCTTAGAGATGTCAAAAGGATTAAATGAGATGAACACACAATATGAAACACATAAACACATGAAACACTTAATACATTACCTGATATATAATAATCATGATTAAGATAAGTTACTCTTATTATTTTCATTACCTTCTTTAGAATAGTATTTGTTGGCCGGGCGCGGTGGCTCAGCCTGTAATCCCAGCACTTTGAGGCCGAGACGGCGGATCACGAGGTCAGGAGATCGAGACCATCCTGGCTAACACAGTGAAACCCCGTCTCTACTAAAAAATACAAAAACTAGCCGGGCGAGGTGACGGGCGCCTGTAGTCCCAGCTACTCGGGAGGCTGAGGCGAGAGAATGGCGTAAACCCGGGAGGCGGAGCTTGCAGTGACTGAGATCCGGCCACTGCACTCCAGCCTGGGCGACAGAGCGAGACTCCGTCTCAGAATAGTATTTGTTGCAGTAGGGTTCAACCATGTGAGAACATGTACCATGAACTTTACTTCTTTTTTTTTTTTTTTTGAGACAGAGTCTTGCTCTGCCGCCCAGGCTGGAGTGCAGTGGCCGGATCTCAGCTCACTGCAAGCTCCGCCTCCCGGGTTGACGCCATTCTCCTGTCTCAGCCTCCCGAGTAGCTGGGACTACAGGCGCCCGCCTCATCGCCCGGCTGGTTTTTTGTCTTTTTTAGTAGAGACGGGGTTTCACCGGGTTAGCCAGGATGGTCTCGATCTCCTGACCTCATGATCCGCCCGTCTCGGCCTCCCAAAGTGCTGGGATTACAGGCTTGAGCCACCGCGCCCGGCCTGAACTTTACTTCTTTAGGGTTTCTTTTGGGTAATGATTTAGAACTCAAGAAAACCACAGGAAGCTGAAAAAGCGTGTTTTGTCATTGAAAAGATATATTTATAGTTATTTAGAATGAACAACCAACAAGTCATTTCACATTCTTTCTGGAGTTGCTAACGTCAGTGTCCTAATTTGTAAAATTAGGAAATTTTACTAATTTACGGGAGTTAGGGGGTGGCGGTGGAGGTAGCCATTCTTGCTTTGCCTCTCTCACAGTGTTGATGTAAAGATCAAAGGAAAAACTGAACATTATAAATTGTCAAGTGTTATGTAAATATTTACCACCAGTGAAAGTTTTAGAGGATAATCTTTTTTTTTTTTTTGAGATGGAGTCTCACTGTGTTGCCCAAGCTGGAGTGTAGTGGCACGATCTCGGCTCACTGCAATCTCTGCCGCCCCCGTCCAAGCGATTCTCCTGCCTCAGCCTCCCAAGTAGCTGGGATTTACAGGGACCTGCCACCGCACCTGGCTAATTTTTGTAGTTTTACGGGGTTTCACCATCTTGGCCAGGCTGGTCTTGAACTCCTGACCTCGTGATCCACCCACCTTGGCCTCCCAAAGTGCTGGGATTACAGGCATGAGCCACTGCACCCGGCCGAGGATAATTTTGTAAGATATGATTTAATTAGAAAATAGAAATTATAAGAAAAAATGTCCCTTAATAATTTCCTTTTTCTAGTGTTACATAGGAAAAAATAAGCTGATAGATAGGAAAAATTGCAAAAAAAAAGAGATTAAAATAAAGGATGTAAGAAATATTTTTAAAATGTGATTAAAATAAAAGATGTAAGAAAATTGGTACCAAGAAGACCAAGCTACCATGTAGATCGCAAACTAGCACTAATCTACCTCCAGCATAAAAAAGAATACGCACGTATGGCACTTTTCACATACCACTGTAGGTCAGCAAGCCAAATTCACAGTAATTTAGTAGCCACAAGAAAATGGTTAGTCTGTGTTTGCATCCAAACATCTGCTTTCTGTTGATTACTTAGATGACACATGAGTTCACACATGCCTATTGAAATTCTTTTTGGGATTCTATCAGTTGCATTTAAAAAGCTGTTTACACAATGGAATTTTTGACAGCACCAGGAAAGTTGTAATAGAAATATAAATTATTTCATTCTCCACCAGAACCATGTGGGAGAACAGAATATAAAGTACAAAGTTGCATTTGAGAATAGAGAAGTTAAGTGTATTCAGAATGGAAAAGAATTAATTACACCTTCCATAATTTATGAGGAATGCCAGAGTCAGCCAAAGCTTCTGGGTCATGTTCTTTTTCTCAGAACCTGGAAATTCACATATTGGTCCTGCCTGTCTTGTGGAGGAAGTCTAATTCTTCCTCAACTGTTTCAACATCAGGAGGTGAGAGAAGGGGACCTCTGACACAGCTGCCCTTCAGACTTACCTAGGTAACATGGATTCTCACGTGTAGACACTTAGCGTTTTCTATTTAGTAAGTCACTTTTCTGCTAAACAAAGTCAGAGCATTTCTCATACCTTGTTTTTAAAACTCAGAAATAGATGAAGTTGTGTTTTTAATTTGCCAATTGATGAGTGTATTCATGTATAATTTTTTCCTATGTATTTTTAGTGTAGACGTTTTGCTGTAGGGTCTAAAATTATGATTTGTGACCAGATGTACAGAACATGTTTCACCTAGAACTCAGCCTAAAATGTCATGATTCAGAAGCGTTCACAGAGTACCCACCCACCTCATGACAGTCACTTTCACAAACATGATCATATATTTCATTCTCATGATTATTCTATAAAATAGTATTTTATACATATATAACACACACATATATAAATGTGTTTACAATAAAGATGTAAGAAATTGATGCCAAGAAGACCAAGATAGCACATTGATCCCACACCAGCACTGATCTACCTCCGATGTGAAACACAGTATGTTTCACGTCACAGCAGGTCAACAAGCTAAATTGACCACAGTAATTTAGTGGCTACAGGAGGATTTTGTCATTCTTCTTGTAATAGTATGTGTGTATATATGTACATACCATTTAATTAAATGGTATATATATGTACCACATAATTTAAAAAATATATAGTGTATATATACATACATTTAAATTATATATATGTATATATATAGAGAGAGAGACGGAGTCTTGCTCTGTCGCCCAGGCTGGAGTGCAGTGGCGCAATCTCAGCTCACTGAAACCTCCATCTCCTGGGCTCAAGTGATTCTCCTGCCTCATCCTCCCAAGTAGCTGGGATAACAGTGCCCACCACCATGCCTGGTTAATTTTTGTATTTTTTGTAGAGACGGGGTTTCACCATGTTGGCTAGGCTGGTGTTGAACTCCTGACATTAAGTGATGTGCCTGCTTCAGCCTCCTGAAGTGCTGAGGATTACAGGCTCAAGCCACTGCCCTCGCCTATATATTTATATTATATATAATATAAATTAATAAATCATATATAATTTAAATATGTATTTATACAAATACATATTTAATAAGTAAATAAATATATGAATAATATTTACATATTTACCATGTATATACACTTTATTTCAAATTATATATATTTAAATTATATACATAATATATAATTATATAATATATATAATGTATATAATATATAAATTATGTATATAATTTAAAATACATATATAGTGTGTATATATGGTGAATATATAATGGCAATACACACATATAGATATTTAATTTTACAAATGAGGAAACTGAGGCCCAAAAAGGTAAAGTAAATTACCCAACATTTCACAGCTAATAAGCAGGAGAAATAGAATTGAAATTCATATCCTGCTATACGGCTGCTGCAATGCAACAGATGTACACCCCAAACAACTAAGGACATGAAAACCCCAGAAATACCATATTTTGATGTGACCCCAAGAAAAATTGCTGGAATATATCGATTATTCTCCAAGGAAATCAGCCTTAAATTGAGGCATGCATCTCAAATATCACCAGTTACCTTAATAACCTGATATAGGTCTATAATCCCTAAATTTTAAAATATTTCTTGAATGTATTTGTAGTTCCAATCTGGAATATCTATTGAGATAATAATACCTTAAGTTTATGACCAGTTGTGTTATTCAGTCATTGCACTTCTTTTTTTTTTGAGGCGGAGTCTCGCTCTGTCGCCCGGACTGGAGTGCAGTGGCCGGATCTCAGCTCACTGCAAGCTCCGCCTCCCGGGTTTACGCCATTCTCCTGCCTCAGCCTCCCGAGTAGCTGGGACTACAGGCGCCCGCCACCTCGCCCGGCTAGTTTTTGTATTTTTAGTAGAGACGGGGTTTCACTGTGTTAGCCAGGATGGTCTCGATCTCTTGACCTCGTGATCCGCCCGTCTCGGCCTCCCAAAGTGCTGGGATTACAGGCTTGAGCCACCGCGCCCGGCCCAGTCATTGCATTTCTATACACCTAAAACATCTTGCAAATTTCAATGAGCATTACCCCATTTCTAGTATTCCGAATACGGGGGTGCGCATTCTTTATCCATCTTCTCAGGATATCATAAACTTTGCTCTTTCTTCTTTCTTGAGAATACTTGATTTCTGAGCCTGTCTGAGTCTGTCCTCATTTGCAAGCCTCTTGATTGCAGAAGATGACTCTAAACATTTTGCAGATGAAAGAAAAGATAAAACTTGCCCTACTTGGCCTCTTGCACAAGACTCTGAGGTGTCTCCTTTCCCCTCTGGCCTGCAAGTCTGCCTTAGGACACTTGCTGCTCTCTCTCTTCCACTCAAGAAAGTGATGATCAGTTAGACTTCAGCTTCTTTCTTGCCCTTCAGGGTTTTTTGTTTTGTTTTGTTTTGTTTTGTTTTGTTTTGTTTTGTTTTTTGAGATGGAGTCTTGCTCTGTTGCCCAGGCTGGAGTGCAGTGGCACAATCTCAGCTCACTGCAACCTCCGCTATCTGGGTTCAAGCGATTCTCCTGCCTCAGCCTCCCAAGTGGCTGGGGCTACAGGCACATGCCACTGCGCCTGGCTAAATGTTTTTGTATTTTTTTAGTAGAGACGGAGTTTTACCATATTGGCCAGGCTAATCTCGAACTCCTGAGTTTGGGTGATCTGCCCGCCTCAGCCTCCCAAAGTGCTGGGATTACAGGCATGAGGCACCGTGCCCAGCCACCCTTTAGTATTTCACACTGTTAATACGCCTGAATTTTCTGTACCTTTCTGTTGAGTGGTAATATTTTGGACTTAGTTGTTATATTAAGAAAAAATCCTGAGCAGAATCAAGCAAAAGATGTGGCAGAATGAGGAAATGACCACTTTCTTTGGTATTGGTAGGGCTATGGATTGCAAGTGTAGTGGGCATCAGAAACACCTGCAGATTCCTGGGCCCATGATCACTCCCTGAGGCTCTCTGGAGTGGAGTCCAGATATATGTGGTTTAACTGGTTTCCCTGGGGTGATTCTGATGTAAGTGGTCAGAAACACCACAAGGGTGTGATGTGTCAAACCAGTCTCTTCTGGAAAGAGGCACTACAACTTCTTTAAAGTGGGTATTATTCATGACCTCCCGCTTACAGTAGAAAGTCCTAGTTAAAACTGTGAGTAGGCCGGGCGCGGTGGCTCAAGCCTGTAATCCCAGCACTTTGGGAGGCCGAGACGGGCGGATCACGAGGTCAGGAGATCGAGACCATCCTGGCTAATACGGTGAAACCCTGTCTCTACTTAAAAATACAAAAACTAGCCGGGCGACGAGGCGGGCGCCTGTAGTCCCAGCTACTCGGGAGGCTGAGGCAGGAGAATGGCGTAAACCCGGGAGGCGGAGCTTGCCGTGAGCTGAGATCCGGCCACTGCACTCCAGCCTGGGTGGCAGAGCAAGACTCCGTCTCAAAAAAAAAAAAAAAAAAAAACTGTGAGTAATCTTAGAGGCTCTAATTCTTCCAAATTGTCTAAAACAAGAAACAAAACCAAACCAACCAACTATTCATCTAGTCAAATAAATGCTGCCTGAAAGAAGAGCAACAGCTGTTCTTTCTTCTTATCCAGTGATTTGGAGAAAACATTGTAAGTTCTTCTCCATAAAGCAGTAGAAAAAGATGACATGATAAGAGATCCGTGGGCTTTTCCTCCAGAGAGCAAATAGAAAATGCTTGGATTTTGTCCTGAGAAACGCTTAAATGTCTACATGTACAATCAGATAATCCCTAAAATGCCTTTCCCCTGGTCTAACTCAATTCAGATAACTGTGTTTGTCTGTGAGAAACCCTCAGAGAAAAATATTCAAGCCAAATGATCTCATGCCTGGATTTTGCAAAACAATATGTGCACAAGACCAGAATTTATATCATCATCGAATATGTGCCTTTCCCAAATCCAACCCTGGGATGTTCTTCAACAACATGGCTTCTTTGCCACATCTGAGTCACTTCCTGGGCCTGGATCCAGGACAGCCTGCAGACCCCTGGCCACCAACAAACCACATAAGGAAGCAGTTCTGTACTATTTCTAGGAAGGGCATCTTTTAAAATTATTTTACACTTATCTCACCCATTTTGGTATCCCAGATGGCTTTAAAGGGGAGTGAGCATGGCTGAAAGTCATATTTTTTTTCCCCAAAATAATTAAATTTTCTGTTGTGCCCAATTGAGAGAAAAATCAAAGGCATGCAGTGGTGAAAATGCCTGACAATCCCTGGAGACGCTGAACTAGTCTCTTGGGGGAAAATTCTGGAGATCTGTTTGCTGCTCTGGGGGATTAGCTGCCTTTGCACCTCTGCAGGGGAGATTCAGGTTCTATGTATTCTTTAGGGAGGTCGAAGAAACAGGAAAAGTTGTTCTGGATTGAACTCTCACCTCTGACCACAAACAATTGCTAGGTTGAATCTCCCCTATCCAAAAGGTTTGGAACCAGAGTGTTTTGGATTTTTGATTTTTTTTAGACTTTGGAATTTTTGCATATACATAATGAGATATCTTGGAAATGGGACCCAAGTCTAACCATGAAATTCACTTATGTTTCATATATGCCTTATACATACAACCTGAATGTAAGTTTATATAATATTTTGTGCATGAAACAAAGTTTTTGTACACCCTGAACCATCAGAAAGCAAAGCATCATGTCAGCACTTTAAAAAGTTTAGATTTTGGAGCTTTCCAGATTTCGGATTGCTGGATTAGGGATACTCAACCTATAACACTTCTTGGTACTTGTGTGTATTAGACTGCGCCTTTGCGGTTGCAGAGCTTTGACTCCATTTCCCTGGTTGTCACTTCCAGAAGGGCTGCCCTCTATGTGGTATAATGGGATCTCTCGTGGAGGGGAGGAATGAGGAGTTACTGTATGCTCTGCCTTGGAAGAGGAAGCCACAGTTGTCAGGCCTACTCAGCAAAGTGTCCCAGAGGCTGGTCTGCAGTCCCTGTAAGGAGGCACATCCAACCTGGCGACTGCAGGAGGACATGTCTGGGCCCACACTAGCCCATACACTGCCTGCTCCAAGGACCTCTTTTGCTTTGAAGATTCCAATGCCACCATTGGAAATCATTTGAACTGGTAGATCTCCTCTTTGAGAGGTCAAATAAGAATGAATGGGATGGCCTAGAATGCTTTTCCTGCAGCTCTTGTTATCTTACTAACCATGGTCCTATAAAAAATCAGGCAATGACTCCTACAGAAAGCTGTTCCATTCTGGGATCACTGGTCCTTCTACGAGGCCTCATAGCCTAGTGCTGTGCTGTCACTTCCTGTTTGAGGTTAGTATTCTCTGCTGGCCTCCCTGAAGGGAGGACCTGGGTATTGTTCATTCATCGTTGTGTTTCCACTGGGCCTGACACCTGGTTTACTCTGTAAATATTTGTTGGATGAGCCCCAGTATCTTTGATTATAAAATGATAAAGTAATTCAGCTATAAAATGACGATGGTAATGATACCTTCCTCAGGGTATTTGTGAGCAGGAGATGAGATAATCTACGTCAAGTTGTTGGCAAACTATAAAGCTCTGTGCAAATGGAAGTCTTCAGGATAACTTGCCAGGAAGCGTGAGGGGGGCTCCAGAAGAAGACACAGAAACCTCACCCACTTTCAGGATTTTCCTGGGGCCCATTCTAAGCAACTATACTTAGACCTGCACACAGAACCACACCCAAAAGGGCTTTGCTCTTTCTATCAAGATCCTTTGCCCCGAAAGAACCTAACCCCAAAGGTATTCCCAGAGCTTGTCATTTTATAGAATGAATAACCAGAGGTTAGAATATTAGACACTAATTCTCACAGAATCTGTTTAACAAGTAGTTTGGTGGATAATTGCATTAATTATTAAGATTAAAAGTCTAAGACAATAAGGAGCAGAAATTTGCTCATTACCCAGATAGACCAGAACAGAGGAGGAGATTGTAGGGAACTATAGCAGAGATACCAGTTACTCCCCACCCACATCCTCTCCTCAGAGAACCCACCTCTCCTCCCCGCCTTGGCCATCCACAGCTGTCTGGACTGGGATGGAAGGCTGTGGTTCAGGACTTCCCACCTCAAAGAAGAAAAGCCACGGCAGGGCCATGCTGTTTCGATTGTTAGAGTTTGGACAGAGACACTGAGAAAGTCTGCCTTGGAAACATGAACCAGGGGGAATACATTGAGCCAGGCCTGAAGAACCAGTGCACATCAAAGCAAAGAAAGCCAGGCCATCGAAAGACACGGTGGTGAGACCCCTTGGTCCCCACCCACCATTTCACCAGGCCCTGTCTGTGTGCCAAGCTCAATCCTCAGAAAGGATATTTCTTGTAGGCTGGGTACATGAAATGTAATCCTGTAATCCCAACACTTTGGGAGGCCAAGGCAGGTGGATCGCTTGAGATCAGGAATTTGAGACCAGCCTGGCCAACATGATGAAACCGCATCTATATTAAAAATACAAAAAATTAGCTGGGTGTGGTGGTGTGCGCCTGTAGTCCCAGCTACTCAGGAGGCTGAGGCAGGAGAATTGCTTGAACCTGGGAGGTGGAGGTTGCAATGAGCCGAGATCGTGCCACTGCACTCCAGCCTGGGGGAGAGAGAGACTTCATCTCAAAAAAATAAAAAATAAAATAAAATAAATGAGGCAGAAACAAACAGAAAAAGTAATGGTGTTGCTTATGGTGAATGCTGGGGTATACAGCAATGGACCAATAAAGGGCTTCCAAATCAGTAAAGAGGAAGTCAAACTGTCACTGTTAGCTGATGATATGATCATTTACTTTGAAAACCCTAAGGACTCCTCCAGAAAGCTCCTATAAAAGAATTCATCAGTTTCCAGATACAAGATTAATGTACACAAAACAGTAGCTCTTCTATACACCAACGACTAAGCAGAGAATCAAATCAAAAATTCAACCCCTTTTACAATAGCTGCAAAAAAAAAAAAAAAAAAAAACTTAGGAGTATACCTAACCAAGGAGTCAAAAACCTCTACAAGGAAAACTACAAAACACTGCTGAAAGAAATCATAGACGACATGAACAAATGGAAACACATCCCATGCTCTTATGGGTAGAATCAATATTGTGAAAATGACCATACTGCCAAAAGCAATCTACAAATTCAATGCAATCCCCACCAAAAGACCACTATCGTTCTTCACAGAATTAGAAAAAAAAATTCTAAAATTCACATGAAACCAAAAAAGAGCCCACATAGCCTAAGCAAGACTAAGCAAAAAGAACAAATCTGGAGGCATCACACTACCTGACTTCAAACTATACTATAAGGCCATAGTCACCAAAATAACATTGTAGTGGTACAAAAATAGGCACATAGACCAATGGAACAGAAGAGAGAACTCAGAAATGAACCCCAATACAGCCAACTAATCTTCAACAAAGCAAACAAAAACACAAAGTGGGGAAAGGACACCCTTTTCAGCAAATAGTGCTGGGACAATTGGCTAGCCACATGTAGGAGAATAAGAGAATCTCTCACCTTATATAAAAATCAACTCAAGATGGATGAAGGACTTAAACCTAAGACCTGAAAAAATAAAAATTCTAGATTATAACATTGGAAAACCCCTTCTAGACATTGGCTTTGGCAAGGATTTCATGACCAAGAACCCAAAAGCAAATGCAATAAAAACAAAGATAAATAGCTGGGACGTAATTAAACTAAAGAGCTTTTGCATAGCAAAAGGAACAGTCAGCAGAGTAAACAGACAACCCACACAGTGGGAGAAAAATCATCAAAATCTATACATCTGACAAAGGACTAATATCAAGAATCTACAGTGAACTCAACCAAATCAGTAACAAAAAACCAAACAATACCATCACAAAGTAGGTTAAGGACATGAATAGACAATTCTCAAAAGAAGATATACAAATGGCCAACAAACATGAAAAAATGCTCAATATCATTAATGATGAAGGAAATGCAAATCAAAATCACAATGCAATGCCACCTCAGTCCTGCCAGAATGGCCATAATCAAAAAAGAGTAGATGTCGGCATGGACGCGGTAAACAGGGAACACTTTTACACTGCTGGTGGGAATGTAAACTAGTACAGCTGCTATGGAAAACAGTGTGGCAATTCCTTAAATAACTAAAAGTAGAACTACCATTTGATCCAGCAGTCCCGCTTCCCAGAGAAAAAGAAGTCATTATTCAAAAAAGACACTTGCACACACATGTTTATAGCAGCACAATTCACAACTGCAAAAATCATGGAACCATGATTATATATTATATATACATACCATGATTATATATTATATATATATATATATATGATCAAGCTGCCCTGTCTATTTTTCTGTGAGCCCACTTATGTCTTGAAGGTCTCATTCTTCAGGAGATCTTGCAGAGCTAGTAGACATTGCTGAGCATCTAACTTGTCCCAAGGGGTTTTCTTGATTCTAGAGAGAATAGAACACTACGATACATTGAATAACAGTGGGAAGGACATGAAAAAGGGATTTTTAATTTTCACGGAGGAAAGATTATGTTGTATAAATATAATGTGTATTTTCTTTTGGATAATGCATTTGCGCATATATATATATACACACACATACACATACACACACACACACACACCAAGGAATACTATGCAGCCTTAAAAAGGAATGAATGAAACAGCATTTGCAGTGATCTGGATGAGATTAGAGACTAATATTCTAAGTAAAGTAGCTCAGAAACGGAAAACCAAACATCACATGTTCTCACTGATATGTGAGAGCTAAGCTATGAGGACACAAAGGCACAAGAATGATGCAGTGGACTTTGGGGATTTAGGGGGAAGGCTGAAAGGGGGGCGATGGATAAAAGACTACAAATATGGTATAGCGTATACTGCTCGGGTGATGGGTGCACCAAAATCTCACAAATCACCACTAAAGAACTTATGCATGTAACCAAATACGACCTGTACGCCAATAACTTATGGAAAATAAAAAATAAAAATAAATTTTTAAAAAACAAGGCAGAAACAAATAGAAAAACTAATGGCGTTACTTATGGTGAATGCTGGAGTATACAGCAATGGACCAATAGATTTTTGTGGTATTTCTGGAGGGACTTTCTAGGTTGGCTCGAGTTCTTTGGAGACTGATAATGCTTGTGTCTTATTATGTTTGGTAAGTTCATACAAAAAATAAATTGTCAGAGGTAAAATTCAGTGTCCTGTGAATGGTGGGAAATGGAGATTAAAAAGGATTCATGTGCAGATGAAAGCTGAGAAGGTGAGAGCCTGTTTGGCTGCCATCTGGAGTTGATGGAGAAAAGACTTTTGGTGAGGCAGGGGTAACCGAGTTGACTATGACCAACAGTTCACCAATGCGCAGCTTTCTGAGTGATAATCATAATTGGGTTGCGCCTGTTTGTAGATAATGTCTCTCCTCAAGACAGGGAAGAATTCCTGGGAAAGCTGTATCCCTGACAAAATGTAAACATAAAACACCATGCTGCCCTCATAAGACTTAGATATATCTTTATGTTTCAAGACTTCCCAAAGACCTCTGCTCTGTGGTTACATTTTTATTGTTCGTTTTTTTTTCCAAATAGGACTTCAAAGGCTCTCCTCTTTACTTAAGAAGCTCCTGGGACCCTTATTCTTACCTGTGCCATATTTTTCTTTGCTTTCCTTAATATCCATATTTTTCCAAATATCCTGTTTCTAATTTTTGCTTTACAAAATTTCCTTTTAGATTTTTTCCATTTTAAAAGATAGCCTATCCTCATAAACTTGCAACCAGGGAGAAAGAAGGTGAATCCCTCCGTCCTCATGCATCTGCCTCATTTGCTTTTTTGGCACAATCAGCTGGCCATTGTGGTATTTCAGGCCCACCACATCTTATAACAATAATGTGAAAAGTTTAAGAGAACTGTAACCCTGAGGCTATTTGCAAAGTGTTCATTCTGTAAGTACAAAGTTTAAGTGAGTTTGAATGTCAGCTTATCTCAGATTCCCATTTGTAGTTCATTTAAATGATGCATACACTCCATTTATTGCTCTAATTTTCTGCAGGCAGAACTCTGGATTTGCCCGGATATTTCTGGCCCATTTCCAAGCCTCCACATTCCCAGTGATCACCTCCTCATATCTCTTCACTAGGATCCAAGGTTCTTCTCTCTTTGCCAAACTGCATATTATGTGGGGAGATTGGCGGTGCTAGGGGTTTTCTTTTTGGTTACTTCCTTACTTTCATTAAAAAAAAAAAAAAAAAAGCTGCCCAGCATGGTGGCTCATGCCTGTAATCCTAGCACTTTGGGAGGCTGGGGAGGGAGAATTGCCAGAGCTCAGGAGTTCAAGACAAGCCTGGGCAACACAGTGAAACTCCATCTCTACTAAAATACAAAAAATTAGCTGGGCGTGGCAGTGTGTACCTGTAGTCCCAGCTACTCAGGAGGCTGAGGTAGGATAATTGCTTGAACCCGGGAGGCGGAGGTTGCAGTGAGCTGATATTGCGCCAGTGCACTCCAGCCTGGGCGAGAGAGTGAGACTCCAACTTAAAAAAATAAATAAATAAAAACTAAAGCTATGCAGTACTCTCAGGCAGTAGGTAATGAAATACATCCATTTTTTAAAAAATCAAATGCTCAGGGAGTGCCTTCTGTAAACCAGGCACTGTGCTTGATCCTGGGGATGCAGTGACAACATAGAAATGATGACAATAGCAGCTGCTCTAGAGGTGCTTACAGTCTAGCAAAGGTGTCATAAAAGAGTGAATTATAGAGCTAAGGTGTAGCCTTTGGAGGTTCAGTTTAACGCAGTCTCAAGGAAGAGGTTTACGTGATTCAGAGATTTACACAGACAAACATTTTATTACATCCTTCTGAGGGTCATTTTGACCTCACTGTTAAACTTAAGGCTATTTCCTGTTGTTCTTAGCAATAATGAAGGCCGTTTGCTCAGCATCCTCCTGATGAGAACTCTGCATATATTCCAGTAGACAGCCATCAGGTTGCCCTTTCTATTTTTCCTATGAGCCCACTTATGTCTTGAAGATTTCATTCTTCAGGAGATCTTGCAGAGCCAGTAGACATTGCTGAGCATCTAACTTGTTCCAAGGGACTTTCTTGATTCTAGAGAGAATAGAACACTATGATACATTCTGAATAACAGTGGGAAGGGCTTGAAAAAGGGATTTTTAATTTTCAGGGAGGAAAGATTATGTTGTGTAAATATAATATGTATTTTATTTTGGATAATGCATTTACTCATTTGGATTATTAGGTTGAAGGAGGAAAGAGGACCTAAGTAATACGTTTTTCACCAGTAACTTTTTTTTTTTCAACTGAGTCTGGGTTTTGCTCTGTTGCCCAGGGTGGAGTGCAGTGGTGTAATCATAGCTCACTATAACCTTGAACTCCAGGGCTCAAGCAATTCTCCTGCCTCAGCCTCCTAAGTACATAGGGCTACAGGTGGCATCACCATTCCTAGCTAATTTTTAAAATTTTGTCAAGACAGGGGTCTTGCTCCATTGCCCAGGCTTGTCTCAAACTCCCGGCCTCAAGCAATCCTGTAATCCTGCTTTGGCATTCCAAAGTGCTGGGACAGGTATGAGCCACCATTCCTGGTCCATCAGCAACCTCTAGAGCCCCGATTGTGCTGTTTTGTGCTGTGTCCAAAAAAGGTTAATATCTGACTTTATACAAATGAAAGGTGCTGTTGCTACTAATGGCTGTTGCTTAGAGCGATGACTGACTGCATGTTAAGCATCTATTAGGACCTGGAATCCTACAATGTCCTATCTTATCTCCCATGATCTAGTTGAATGGTCTCATACTGTTACTACTTCTTTTTCTTTTCTTTTCCTTTCCCTTCCCTTCCCTTTCCTTTCCTGTCCTTTTCTTTTCTTTCTTTTCTTTTCCCCTCCCTCCCTCCCTCCCTCCTTTCCTTCCTTCCTTCCTTCCTTCCTTCCTTCTTTGTTTCTCTCTCTCTTTTTTTTTTTTCAAGGTCTCATTCTGTTGCCCAGGCTGGGGTGTGGTGGCGCCATAGTGGCTCACTGCAGCCTTGACTTCCTGGGCTTGGGCAATCCTCCCACTTCAGCCTCCCAAGTAGCTGGGACTACAGGCACATGCTAATATGCCCAACTAATTTTTGTGTTTTTTGTAGAGAGGGGGTTTTACCATGTTGTCCAGGCTGGTCTTAAACTCCTAGGAGCTTAAGCAATCCACCCACCTTGGCTTCCCAAAATGCTGGGTTTACAGGCATGAGCCCCTGTGCCATTCCTTCTTGAAGAAGCTTACTGATACACACAATAAGCCTAGTTCTTCTACCTTTTGACAACTCTCAAATCTTTGAAGGCAGCTGCTTTGCCACTAAAAATTCCTTATTTCCTCAAGAGTTCCTTATATATGATCCTTGCTGCCTTCTTCCCAATCCAATGGGACAATAAGTCCTACATTTCTTTCTTTGCATATCTCATACATTGGTCCCTTCTTTCTTTCTCTTCCAACAATTTTACCTGTAATTCTATGAAAATGAACTACTTCACCACAGACATGATAAAATGGTTGAAACCTTGGGAAATGTAACAACATCAGATTGATGTTTGTGATTGTCTTTCGGAGGACATGGGAACAAAACAGTGAGTATAATCATTGCCACTCATTTTGGGGCAGGGTTCAATGGGGACATCTAGTTTTAATTTTAGCTACAATTTACAAAAGAGACTGGAGCTTTTGGACACAGGAAAACAGTGTACCTCCTCCAAGTGTAAGGAGAGAGCTAATTCTAGGTGGAGCAAGTGCCTGTTATAGAGACACTTTTGTATTCCTTAGATCTTCTCCCCTCTTCAAAAACCATCAATGAGGCCAGGCACAGTGGCAAACACACGTAATCCCAGCACTTTGGGAGGCCAAGGCAGGTGAATAGCTTGAGCTCAGGAGTTTGAGACCAGCCTGGGAAACATGATGAAACCCTGTCTCTATAAAAATACAAAAAAATTTAGCCAGTCATGGTGGTGCACATCTGTAGTCCCAGGTACTCTGGAGGCTGAGGTAGGAGAATCACCTGAGCATGGAGAAATTGAGGCTGCAGTAAGCTGAGATCACACCACTGCACTCCAGCCTGAGCGATGGAGTGAGACCCTGTCTCAAAAAGGAAAACAAAGGCCGGGCGCGGTGGCTCAAGCCTGTAATCCCAGCACTTTGGGAGGCCGAAACGGGCGGATCATGAGGTCAGGAGATCGAGACCATCCTGGCTAACACGGTGAAACCCCGTCTCTACCAAAAAATATAAAAATTTAGCCGGGCGAGTAGCGGGCGCCTGTAGTCCCAGCTACTCGGGAGGCTGAGGCAGGAGAATGGCGTGAACCCGGGAGGCGGAGCTTGCAGTGAGCCGAGATCCGGCCACAGCACTCCAGCCTGGGCGACAGAGCGAGACTCCGTCTCAAAAAAAAAAAAAAAAAAAAAAAGGAAAACAAAACAAAACAAAACCATTAATGGCTCAACTTTGCATAAAGTATAGAATCCAAACTTCTGAGCTGCCTTTCAAGCACTAATACACCAGCCAAGCTAGTTTTTTTCTTGCCCACCCTCCCTGAAATAAATAAGCTTTATACTTTCCTGCCTTTCTTCTTTGGGTAAACCTGTTTTCAACATCAAAACCATCTTCCTTCTCTCTGCCTGGCCAAAACCAATAGTTCTCAATATTGATTACCTAACTCAGTTATCTGTTAAACTTAAAAATGAAGAAGGAGAAGAATAAAGGGGAAGAAAAAGGAGGGGGAGAATAAGGAGGATACAGATGAGGAGGAGGGAGGGAGGGGGAGAGGGAGGAGCTGCTAGGTATCATATTTCTAGGGTTATGACCCCAGTACATATATTTCTTTAAAATGCGTTGAGAACCTAACATAGATTGAAATAAAATAAAATAGGTTGAGAACCACTGTCCTGCCTTTAATGCTCAATTCAAACCCCCACCTCGTCTGGGAAGTCTTCCCTGAGCATGCCAGTGAAGAATAGTCCTTCCTGGTTGCCATTATGAATGCACTCAGTGGCACCTAACTTACAGCCTAGATGGCCCTGAGTCAGCTCAGAAGCTGTTTGATGATAAACCCAAGTGATTTTTTTTTCCTTTTTTTGAGGCAGACTCTCACTCTGTCACCCAGGATGGAGTGCAGTGGTGCCATCTCGGCTCACTGTAGCCTCCGCCTCCCGGGTTCAAGCAATTCTCCTGCCTCAGGCTCCCAAGTAACTAGAACTACAGGTGTGTGCCACCACGCCTGGCTAAGTTTTCTTATTTTTAGTAGAGTTGGGGTTTCTCCATGTTGGCCAGGCTGGCCTCAAACTCCTGACCTCAGGTGATCCTCCCTTGTCAGCTTCCCAAAGTGCTGGAATTACAGGTGTGAGCCACCGTGCACGGCTGAAGCCAAGTCTTATAATCTGCCATTCTTGGGCCACTAGTACAGCATCTTGTCCATAGAAATCTTCACAGATATTGGCCAGATGCAGTGGCTCATGCCTGTAATCAAGCACTTTGGGAGCCTGAAGGAGGATTGCTTGAGTCCAGGAGTTTGAGACCAGCCTGGGCAACACAGCAAGACCCCATCTCTACAGAAAATTTTAAAATTATCCAGGCATGATTATTTGCGTCTGTAGTTCCAGCTCCTTGGGAGGCTGAGGCTAGAGAATTACTTGAGCCTGGGAGGTCAAGGCAGCAGTGAGCCGTAATTGTACCACTGCACTCTAGCCTGGGCAACAAAGCGAGACCTTGTCTCGAAAAGAAAAAGAAGCAGCAGCAGCAAAATGAAAAGAAATCTTCATAATGATTTACCAGTTATTGGCTCAAGGCGGCAGGGGCAGGTGTAACCAAAAATGGATGCAGAGCACATAATGGAGGAAAACCAATGCTGGGGTTTATTACAAGCCAGGATGTAAGGGCAGCAGCGAATTCTCTAACACCTTAGCATCCACAAGCAAAGGCAAGCTGCATGAGAGCGAGACAGAACTGCAGAGGAGCCCCCTGAGTCCAGGTAAGCTGAGAGCCGAGTCCTTAGAAGTGGGGAGAGGTGGATTCATAATCTGTGACAATGCAGAGGGGCCATGAGTTGCATTTTCAGGGAGTTGAGGACATAGCTTTTGTCTGAGGAGAGAGGCTGCCTTCTGGCCGAAGCAGATAACTTGGGTCCAAGAGTATTAAAGGAGAGCTCCCAGACTTGGACAGAGTGCCGGAAGTGAGGTGAAATACAGGAAGGGAGCTGCCCCAAGATGGAGGTGAGTGAGGCATGAAGAGATTGGAGGGGAAGCAGGCCGGCCTCCTCACAGAGACAGACGAGCTTTTTGAGTCATGTTTTAATGGTTCCTGAGTTATCTGAGTACCAGACTTACACATCAATTGACTTTCTTCATTCCATCTCCTAATTCCCAAGGCACTCAGGCACTTTACAACAGCTGAGCTTGCTGAGCGACTTACCGCGCTGCAGGGAAAGGGCTGGAGTGGGGCCGACTGCCAGGGACGCTGGGCCAGCCAGGCAGGAGTCTCCCAGGAAGACTCTGCAAAGGAGCCTTCTGTTGGGAACTGTCCGGGGTGCCTGTTTCATACAAACCCTTCCATTTCTGTGATTTCACAAGTGATAAATATTTTTTTAAACAGAGGAACCAGATTTCTGGTAAAACATTCATGGAAACATTCCTACCCTACCACAGCAGGAAAAGTCCTCCAGCCAGAACATGTGATTAGAAACAAATTAGGAAAACTCAGTCTGCTGGCTCAGGTGGTCCCTCTCGCCTTGATGGGCCTTGGGGTAGTGGGGAACCCTGGGGCTTCTCCACTCAGCAGACCCTGGACCCCAGCGGGGAAACATCCAAATGCCAGCACCTGTGCCTCCCTTCCTGCCCGGAAAATCCTCCATCCCCAAACCTCTCCCTTTAATTCCCCAAACACCTGCTCTGTGATGTTGAGTGTGGTGGGCTTGTAAAGAAGCCTAAGACGTGACTATTTCCTGTGTGCCCACTATGAGCAAGCTTTGTAGCTGCTTTGCACAGAGCTCATTCAAATGCCAATCCTTCTAGCAACCCTGTGAGATAGGTCTTACGATACCAATTTGGGGAGAAAATGGAAGTACTGAGCGTTGTTAAACAAGGTACCCAGTGACATTCAGGAGCAAGTGGAAAGAGGAGCTTCCAACCCAGGGCTGTCTGATTTTCATTAATAATAACAGCATTTGTTATATGCCAAGCACTGTTAACAAGCACTCTACGCGCATCCACTCAGCCCAACAAGGTAGGAACAATCATCACTTTCCTCCTTTCACTGATGAGGAAACTGAGGCACAAAGAGATCAGGTACCTTGTCTGCAGTCCAAGTAGTACACAGTATGGATGGATTTGAACCCATAGAAGTGGTCTAGATGTTTCTCCACAGTGAGTCCGGTTCGTCCCTACTGTACTTGGCTGGCCTGGCCTGCCTTCCCAGGCTGGCGGCAAAAGACACCATTAAATAGCAATGCAGGACACATGGTGTGATAGAAGATTGAGGTTTTAAAATTTTATTATTTTTATTTTTTTTTGAGACAGAGTCTCGCTCTGTCACCCAGGCTGGAGTGCAGTGGCACGATCTCAGCTCACTGCAACTTCTGCCTCCCAGAGTCAAGCGGTTCTCATGCCTCAGCCTCACAAGTAGCTGTGATTACAGGTGTGCACCACCACACCTGGCTAATTTTTGTATTTTTAGTAGAGACAGCATTTTACATGTTGGCCAGTCTGGTCTCAAACTCTTGACCTCAGGTGATCTACCCATCTCGGCCTCCCAAAGTGCTGGGATTACAGGCATGAGCCACCATGCCTGGCCCCACTGAGGTGTTTTTTAAATGATTTTTGAAATTTGGGGGTCCTAACAGACATGTATGAGAACCGTGAGGATTTTCTAGTGGAACCTGCACTCTGGGTTGTACTAGCGGGTACAGAAACAGGCCTTGATGGGGTGGGGGAGGGTTTTAAAATTTGAGCAGACAGAATTTTTATTAACATGAGGGAATTCTTAGATTATGGGATTACATGACAAAATAAAGCTACAAGGCTATAGTATAATCTCAATGATATAAAAAGACTAAAATGATGGAATAAGATAAATTACAGATTTTTAAAAGGATCTTTCAATGTTTTGAGTTAAGCAACAATAAAGAAAAATATTTCTACTGGTATATGCTTTTCCTAATTTAGTAAAGTTCAGATTTTTTTTGAGCACGTCTTGTGTTGGTAAGTCAGTGTGACACAGGCATCCCTGCATTACCCTGCAGAAGTCTGCATTCTGGTAGTGCAGGCCAGCTGGGCTATAAAGTCTCTATCACGAGTCCAGTCCTAGAAAAGCAGTCTTTACCCAGCCAGACTTGGCAAACTTTTGTAGCAGGCAAAGGTTTATGTCGTGCACTCTCCTACCATTTTCCTTTCACACCCTATCCTATCATCCAGCCAAATTCCTGTCATATAGAAGACAGCTTATTATAATTGTCCATCAGCATCCATGGGGGATTGGTTCTAGGATTCCCTGAGGATACTAAAATTTAAGGATGCTCAAGTCCTTTATATAAAATGGTGTGGTAGGCCAGGCACAGTGGCTCAAGCCTGTAATCCCAGCACTTTGGGAGGCCGAGACGGGCGGATCACAAGGTCAGGAGATCGAGACCATCCTGGCTAACCCGGTGAAACCCCGTCTCTACTAAAAAATACAAAAAACTAGCCGGGCGAGGTGGCGGGCACCTATAGTCCCAGCTACTCGGGAGGCTGAGGCAGGAGAATGGCGTGGACCCGGGAGGCGGAGCTTGCAGTGAGCTGAGATCCAGCCACTGCACTCCAGTTTGGGTGACAGAGGCGAGACTTCGTCTCAAAAAAAAAAAAAAAAAAATGGTGTGGTATTTTCATATAACCTACACACATCCTCCTATAGACTTTATTTATTGATAAATAAATAATCTCACTCTGCTGCCCAGGCTGGGGTGTAGTCACATGATCATGGTTCACTGCAGCCTTGACCTCCTGGGCTCAAGTGATGCTATTGCCCCAGCCTTCTGGCTAGCTAGGACTACAGGTGCATGCCACTACACCTGGCTAATTTTTCAATTTTTTTGTAGAGACAGGGTCTTACACTGTTAATCACGCTGGTCTTGAACTCCTGGCCTCAAGTGATCCTCCTGCCTCAGCCTCCCAAGGGACTAAGATTACAGGTATGAACCACTGCACCCAGCATCCTCCTGTATACTTTACATCGTCTCTAGATTACTCATATACCTAATACAATGTAACTGCTATATAAATAGTTATTATATTGAATTGTGTAGGGAATAATGATAAGGAAAAAAGTCTGTACATGTTCAGTACAGATGCAACCATCCATTTTGCAGGGTTGGGGGGAATATTTTGATCCACAGTTGATTGGATACATGAATGCAAAACCCATGGATATATAAAGTGTCAACTGTATTTATGGCACTCAACCTAAGTGATTCCTCAAAGCTGAATAACCCTGTTGCTAATCATTAAGTAATACCTTAGACATAATATTTGTCCTTTTCCATTTTTTTCTTTAGAGTAATTCAGTGTTTTATATCTCCAAAGAAAAAAGTTTCACCACCTTTCAGTCACACCCTTCCACTTTTGTAGTTTTGCAAGATAAACCAATTGATTTTAATATCATAGAACATGAAAAGTTAATTGATTTGGTTTCAGACTCCACGTTGTAACTAACCTCTAAAAAACTATCACTTGTTGAATTTTGGTGTATCAAAGGTGAACATCCACAATGATCTGGAAAGTCTATTAAAATATCCTTTTTTTTCCAACTACATATCTGTGGGAAGCTGGATTTTCTTCATATACTTCAACCAAAATACATTGCCACAGCTTCAGTGCAGAAGCAAATATGAACATCCAACTTTTTCCCACTAAGTGATATGTAAAAGAGAGTTTCAAAAATATAAAACCATGCCACTTCTCTCACTAATTATTTTTGGTTTTGGAAAATATGGCTTTTAAATTGAGAGAAAAAAATCACATATGAAACTCACAATTTAATGATAATTTATTATTATTATTATTTTTTTTTTTTTTTGAGACGGAGTCTCGCTCTGCCGCCCAGGCTGGAGTGCAATGGCCGGATCTCAGCTCACTGCAAGCCCCGCCTCCTGGGTTTACGCCATTCTCCTGCCTCAGCCTCCCAAGTAGCTGGGACTACAGGCGCCCGCCACGTCGCCTGGCTAGTTTTTTGTATTTTTTAGTAGAGACGGGGTTTCACCGTGTTAGCCAGGATGGTCTCGATCTCCTGACCTTGTGATCCGCCCGTCTCGGCCTCCCAAAGTGCTGGGATTACAGGCTTGAGCCACCGCGCCCGGCCAATTTATTATTATTAAAAAATGTTTCCAACTTTAATTTTTGATTCAAGGGGCACATTCAAGGTTTGTTACCTGAGTACATTGTGCAATGCTGACGTTTGGAGTATGTAGGATCCCATCACCCAGGTGCTGAGCATAGTACTCAACAGTTTTTCAACCCTTGCCCTCTGCCTTCCTCCCCATCTAGTAGTCCCCAGTGTCTATCGTTGCCAACTTTATGACCGTAAGTACTTGATGTTTAGCTCCCACTTATAAATGAGAATTAACCATATTTTAAAGTTTACAATCCATGGCTTCCAGTACAGTCACAAGGTTATACAACTATCACCGTTACCTAATTTCAGAATGTTTTCATCACCCCAAAAAGAAAACCTGTAGTCATTAAACAGTTATTCCTCATTTCCCCATCCCCCCAATCCCTAGTAACCACTAATCTGCTTTCTGTCTCTACAAATTTGCCTTTTCTGCACAACTCATATAAATGGACTTGTGACCTTTTTGTCTCTGGCTTCTTTTCACCTAACATGATACTTTCAATGTCCATTTGTATCTATGCACGTATCTGCACTTCATTCCCCCACCCCACCCCCGTTTTTTTTTGTTTTTGAGATGGAGTCTCACTCTGTCACCCAGACTGGAGTGCAGTGGCGCCATCTCGGCTCACTGCAACCTCTGCCTCCTGGGTTCAAGTGATTTTCCTGCCTCAGCCTCCCAAGTAGCTGGGATTACAGGCATTCAGGCATTCACCACCACACCCAGCTAATTTTTTTTTTTTTTTTCCAGTAAAGATGGGGTTTCACCATGTTGGTCAGGCTGGTCTTGAACTCCTGACCACTCACTTCAGTGATCTGCCCGCCTCAGCCTCCCAAAGTGCTGGGATTACAGGTATGAGCCACTGTACCCGCCTTTATCCCTTTTTATGGCTTAATAATACTCCATTGTAAGCTTAGACTTGGTTTGTTTCCACTTTTTGACCACTGAATAAAGCTGCCATGAACATTTTTGTTAAAGTTTTCATTTGAACACCTGCTTTCAGTTCTCTTGGATATATGCCTATAAGTAGAATTGTTGGGTCATGTTTTAACTCTGTGTTTCACTTTTGATAAACTGCCAAACTGTTTCCCCAGCAACTGCATCATTTTACAACCCCACCAGCCAAGTATGAGGGTTCCAATTCCTCATATCCTCATCAAAACTTGTTATTTTCAACTTACTTATTTTTTATTATAGCCATTCTAGTGGTATGAAGTAGTATCTCATTGTGGTTTTGATTTGCATTTTCCTAATGACCACTGATGGTGAGCATCTTTTCATGTGCTTATTTTCATTTGCATATCTTCTTTAAAGAAATGTCTACTCAGGTTCTTTGCCTGTTTTTAAAAATTGACTTTTTTAAGTATAAAAACTATTTTTATATTCTAGATACCACACTCTTATCAGATAGGTGATTTGCAATTATTCTCTCCCCTTCAGTGTCTCCCTCCTTCCCTCCCTCCCTTCCTTTTCTTTCTCTCTTTCTTAAGACAGGGTCTCACTCTGTCACCCAGGCTGGAGTGTGGTGGTGTGATCACTGCTCACTGTAGCCTCAAATTCTTGGGCTCTAGCCATCCTCCCTCCTCAGGGCGCTGGGACTACAGGTGAGCACCACTGCATCTGGCTAATTAAAAAAAAATTTTTTTTTTTTTTTTTTTTTGGTAAAGATGGGGGTCTCACTACATTGCCCAGGCTGATCTCCAACTCCTGACCTCAAGCAATCCTCCCACCTTGGCCTCCTAAAGTGCTGCAATTAGAGGTGTAAGACACTGTGCCTGACTTCTTTTTTACTTTCTTTTCTATTTTAAACATTTTATTTTATTTTAAGTTCTGGGGTACATGTGCAGGATGCACAGATTTGTCACATAGGTAAACGTGTGCCATGGTGGTTTGCTGCACCTATTAATCCATCACCTAAGTATTAAGCCCAGCATGCATTAGCTATTTATTCTGATGCTTTTCCCCTGCACCCCCTCTTTTTACTTTCTTAATAATGTTGCTGATGCACAAAAATTTTTAATTTTGATGAAGTCTAATTTATCTATCTGTATTACTTCTTGTGGTTTTGATGTCATCTCTAAGATTCCATGGCCAAATCCAAGGTAAAGAAGATTTACTCTCATGTTTTATTCTAAGAGTGCTGTAGCTTCTACCTTGAGGTCTTTGTTCCATTGTGAGTTCCTTGTTTTATTTGGTAAAGGTCCAACTTACCCTTCCACTTGAGAGTTTCAATGAGTTGATTATGAGATGTTGGCTGAAGAGCAACACTTGGGTAAGTAGACATTTGGTCTCTCCTGAAACTTCCCACTCAGCAAATGTATTTCACCATGAAGTTATCTCAAGATATAAATACAATTAAACTTGGAAATGAGGCTTTTAAAAGCATTTTCTTGCCATGCAATTGCCATAACAAATGTTTGGTTAGGTTTCATTATTTAAAACATGGTCTGTAATGAAAACATGGTCTTCCTAGCGCTTGGACAACAAACTGTGAGAAAAGAAACTGCTTGGTCTTCCCATTCCATCACTACCTGAGACGGCCCGAGATAATAATTAAACCATCATGGTTGCAAGCCTGTACTTTGCTAAATGCTGTAAACTATTGCCATTAATTTCCATGAAGATGTGAAGATGTGAGATTTGAATTTTAAACAATATAATAAAACTGAATTTATTAAAGTTCTACTTAGGCGTATAAACAAACATTATTAAATGGCAGTATTTTACACTATTGAAGATGAGGGAAATGCATACATTTTCTCAAAGTCATTTTATGAGCTTGTTTTTTGAGGAATACAGTAAACGCACAGCCTCTCACATTGAAGTGTTAGCAGGTTGCACTGGCATTGCTGTCTTTAGGTGCTGACACATTTCCTGTATTTACAATATCATTATGAACTTGGAAGCTTTGGGGAAGGGTTCTGGTCTAAGAGAAAGAGAAGCTGGGCTTCTGGGCCACAGCCAGTTTTAGACAAAGATAAGAATGACTTAGCAATTTGTTTTCTACGTTTGCAATGTTTCTCCTAAATTCCTTTTGTGTTATCAGTAGACATGGTAGTTGCTTTTTCTTTTGAGGTCTCTGAGGTTAAAATGCACTTAACAACAATTGTTTATTTTTGGACATGCATATCATACTGTCTTTCATCCGATGCTGAAGTGGCTACTTTCTATCAGGTCAAAGAAAGTTCAGGTTTCTAAGGGAATTTTGCACTGATAGAATCCCACATTAGGAAACAGAGATGGTTTCAGATGTAACTTTATTTTTAGGATGTGTTTATCAATTATTTTTTCATGTTAATTTGATCCCATTAGCAATCAATAAATGCATTAAGAGTTGCCCCGAAACTCTATTTGACTTGAGAATCAATAATTCCATTAGGATTGGAGGGCCTGTTCTGGTTTACAAACCTATGATGGTTTCTAAAGTAGTAGTCTGTATAATTGCAAAAGATTAACTCAAAAGAAGTGAATTTCTTTTTCTGTTGTTATTTTAGTTATTGAACTAACCAATGTAGTGGTGTCCATCAGGAATGCTGATTTAGACCACTGGTGCACTTCACGTGCCTTTGAGATAAACAACGATATCTCACTCACTCCAACCTGGAGAAACTTATAAAGAGCTAGTGTCCCGGGCTCCACCAGAACCTGGATCATGAAGTCCCGTGGGAAAGTGTTTCCACTAGTCTGTTAGCTGATATTTTTCATTAAGCTAAGCTGAAAAGCATTCAGTAAGATTTATCAGCACAATTTAATGTTGTTGTAGTCTGAGTTATTGAGATAAAAGTTGACCAAGGAAAGTATAGCTGAACCCAATTACACAATCTGGTGGCAAAGGAAAGGATTTGACATTGTCTTTAGAGTTCTGGGAGGGAAGCTCCAATTTTGCCTATCCCATTGCCTGCGGTCTTTTCCACTCATATGAAGAATATGTCCCATTCACCATGGCCCCCACCAGAATCCAGCCCCTTATCCATGTTTGCTGCTTCCGTGGCCTGGACAACTTGCCATGCATCACACAACCTCAAAACCTGGACATCATCCTTGACGTCTTTTCCCCTCAATGACTGCCAATGAGTGCTGCGAGCTCACTGCCACCACTGATCCTGATCCTATCCCCACTCTCCTGGAAGACCAGTCTTTCCATTCTTGGTCTTGCTCCCATTTAATGCATCTCTTCACAGAGCAGACAGAGAGATCTTTCTAAAACAAGATCAGATCATTCCTGGGATTTAAAACCCTCCATGGCTCCCCAGGGCCCTCAGTTCAAACTTTGTAATGTGACTCCTAGGATCCTTGGTGGCCCCACTAACATCAACCTTACCCCTGAGTTAATATCTTCTCATTTTCCCTCTCTCTGTGTCTTCTGCCATTCTCTCTGATGCTTCAGGGGTTTTGTGCACTACCTTCTACCTCTCACCTTGTTAACTCTTACTCCCTAGAGAACCTTCTCTAATTCCATTCCCCACCCAGCATCTGTTTCCAGTGTGGATGCCCCCTGCCTCACCCCGGCACCTACTCTTTAGCGTAGAGCTTTTGCCTAGTTCCTTCTCTCTCACCTCTCATCTTGGTCTCTAGTGGACCAGGATATACAAACTCTACCCCTCGACGTAGCACAGTCCTTAAAGGCATTGAGTGTTAAGTGAATACTATGTATTACTTTATTTAATTCTGGTCACACTGGCAATTAAAATATACATTGACCTTCACTGAACCACACAAATTCACTGGATTTTAAACTCCTTGAGGATGGAGGCCTTGCTTACTTGCCTTTGTATCCTTCTCACACACACATTAAGTGTTCAGCAAATGTTCACTGAAGTTGATCCTAATTGTTGAGAACACAACTGTTTCTATCATTTTTACCTTTATTTCATTTTTTAAAAATTGAGATATATTTTACATACCACAAAATTCACCCACTTAAAGTCTACAGTTCAGTGGATTTTAGTATACTCACAGAGTTGTGCAACCATTACTACAATTTCAGAACATTTTTATCACCCTGGAAAGAACTCGGTACCCATTAGCAATCACTCCACACTGCCCTCCACCTCCCACCCCCACCCTAGCCCTGGGCAATCACTAATCTGTTTTCTGTCTCTTTAGATTTGCTTTTTCGGGACATTTCATATAAACAAAATTGTACAATATGTGGTCTTTTGTGACTGGCTTCTTTCACTTGGCATAATGTTTTCAAAGTCCATCCGTGTAGTAACATGTTTCAATACTTCGTTTCTTTTTATGGCTGAATAATATTCCATTGTATGTATTTACCATGTTTTGTTTGTTCACTCATCAGTTGATGAACATTTGGGTTGTTTCTACTTTTTGGCTATCATGAATAATGCTGCTGTGAATATCTGTGTATAAGTTTTTGTATGGACATGTTTTTCTTTCTCTTGGATATTTACCTAAGAGAGGAATTTCTGAGTCATGTAGTATAATAATCCTAAGTTTCATCTTTTGAGGCATTATCAAAATGTTTCTCAAACTGATTACACCATTCACAGTCCCACTAGCAAACAAAGTATGACAATTTCAATTTCTCTACATCCTCACCAACACTTGTTATCTGTCTTTTCTGTTTTAGCCATCCTAGTGTGTGTCGCATGGTACCTCATTGTGGTTTTGGTTTGCATTGCCCTGATGATTAATTATGCTGAGTATCTTTTCATGTGCATATTGGCCATTTGAATAGCTTGTTGGAGAAATATTTATTTATGTGCTTTGCCGTTTTAAAAATTGGTTTGTCTTTTTATTGTTGCTTTGTAAGAGTTCTTTATATACTGTGGAAACAAGTCCCTTGTCAGATACATATTTTGCAAATATTTTCACCCATTTTGTGGTTTGCCTTTTCACTTTCTTGATGATGTCCCCTTGTCACACACAAGATTTTAGTTTTAATGAAGCCCAATATATATAATATATATATATATATATATATATATATATATGTATATATATATTGGCATTTATTCTTCTGGTGTCATAGCCAAGAAATTATAGACTAACCCAACATCATGAAGATTTACTCCTATGTGTTCTCTATATTTTTATAGTTTTAGCTTTTCTGTTTAGGTCTATGATAATTTTGAGCTAATTTTTTAAATTGTACAAAGTAGGAGTTTATATTCTTTTGCATATGTTATCCTATTGTGTCAGCACCACTTATTGAAAAGACTCTTCTTTTCCCATAGACATGTGTTGGCATCCTTGTTGAAAATCATTGACCATAAATGTAAGGGTTTATTTTTGGGCTCTCTATTCCATTGATCTGTATATCTATCCTTATGCCAGTACTGCATTGTTTAGACTCTTGTATCATTTTTAAAAAGCAGTATAAGAAACCTATGTAACTGGCAAGTTGGGAAGGATAGTCTCCTTGACTAGAAGAAAATTCTTTTTGCAAGAGTATGGGTGTCAGTGGGAGGTAACAAACATCTATTGAGCACCTACTTTTATGTTAGGCATTGTAGTAGATACTTTTACATACATTGTAATAATAATAATAATAATAGTCAGAACAACCCCATATAGTAGGTAATATCCCAATTTAAAGGTGAAGAAACTAAGATTTGTAGAGGTTAAGTAACTTGCCTAAAATCACGTAGTAACTGGTGGAGAAAACGTAATTTGTACACACTTCTGGATTTCCTATCAAGAAGATTTTGTCGCTACACATCTAGAAAACATAAACATCTATGAAGCATATCTGAATGTAGTGTAGATAACTGAATTAATATCAAATATTTTTCTCATGACACTGGAAAAAACAGGCATTTATAACTATTTTGAGACAGTTGTCTTAGAGCAAAATTTCATGGGATATTTAAAGAAATCACTTCTGAACTATAAAACTAGTTTTATGGTTCATTTTAATTTCACAGCTTATGTTATTCTCATTTATATGACCTCAAAAGTTATTCAACGTTATTTTGTATAATTAGCATAGCACATGCTATTCTGTTGGAAGAGAACTAGAACTAATCTCAGCTGTGTGGATTGGCCTTGTCCCTAATTCTTGTTTTCATTGAAAACCCTCCCAAGGTTGTTCTGAAATGAACACAGGTCATAGTTGTCAAATGGGTTCTATGTGAAATAGTAGAAGATTTAAAATTGAGAAAGATGTATGAAGTTAATGAAGAAGTGGAATTATCTTTGCATAATTCTCTTAACACGAGGCATGTTTATTTTTCTTATTTATTTATTTTTTGAGACAGAGTCTCACTCTGTCACCAAGGCTGGAGTGCAGTGGCATGATCTCAGCTTACTGCAACCTCCACCTCCCGGGTTCAAGTGATTCTCGTGCCTCAGCCTCCAAGTAGCTGGGATTATAAGCATGCATCACCACACTTGGCTAATTTTTGTATTTTTAGTAGAGACAGGGTTTCACCATGTTGGCCAGCCTCGTCTCAAACTCCTGCCCTCAGGTGATCTGCCCACCTTGGCCTCCCAAAGTGTTGGGATTACAGGCGTGAGCCATGGTTCCCAGCTCCGTGTTTTTTTTTTTTTTGAGACGGAGTTTCGCTCTGTCGCCCAGGCTGGAGTGCAGTGGCCGGATCTCAGCTTACTGCAACTCCGCCTCCCGGGTTTACACCATTCTCCTGCCTCAGCCTCCCGAGTAGCTGGGACTACAGGCGCCCGCCACCTCGCCTGGCTAGTTCTTTGTATTTTTTAGTAGAGACGGGGTTTCACCGTGTTAGCCAGGATGGTCTCGATCTCCTGACCTCGTGATCTGCCCGTCTCGGCCTCCCAAAGTGCTGGGATTACAGGCTTGAGCCACCGCGCCCGGCCCTGTGTTTCTTTTTTAAATTGAGGGCACAGAGGGTACACTCTGCATCCTAGAGTTTGGGTAGAAGTTAAGTTTAGATAATGCAATTTCAGCCATGGCAGAAGCATAGTCTAGAGAACTCTCTCTTCTCTTGTTAATTTCCGCATTCACTGTTTCTCTGAGGCAAAGTCTATTGCTTCCTCTGAGTGAAGTTTCTGCACCTACATGTTTAGATTGTCCAGTGTCTCTTATGTGAGGCCCATGATTCAATTCCTTTTAGAAGTTTGTGCCAGGAAAATGTTTGCCTGACTTGAAGAACAACTATGATTTCTTTACCAGACCATGAGAACTATATCATTAATTGTATGTCATTCTTGCCTTGGCTCTGGGAAGCCCAGAGCTAAATTTAATGCTTGACTGTGGTAAACCAGGACCCTGGCAGGAGAGTCTCTTACCACCTTCTGTTATTTCTAATAAGAAGTTCCTCAGATCCATTTGGAAGTATGCAGAATACATACTATAATCAATGATACCCAATATTTTTATTATCAATAGAAAATAATATATCTTCTAACTCTAGCATTAAGTGAAAATAGAATGCCCAAACCAGCAATTGCTAGTATTACAGATATACATTTTTGTGCTTCTTGTTTCCAGGAAAGGGACTGGAAGAATTTTAAAAAAAGAAAAAGAGAAAAAATTCCTTGCAGGCAGGTTTTCAGATTGGAAATTAGTTTTTCAGTCTGGGCCAGATTAAGGACAAGCCTCCTCTTCATGATGCCAAAAAATAGCAATGGTTTCTTCAAGTTCTCATTTTAAGCATTGCTACTGAATCATGCTGGGTGAGCATTTTCCAAATTTCATTGTAGGTACTAGTGGGGAAGGTAACGGTAAAACATTGCCTCTTAGAGGTTTTGAGAGCTGCACATAATTCATAACAGAAAAGATAAAGCTCTTGAAAGCCCAAGTCACAGACCAGATGCACAGCATTATTGTTAAAAAGGGCCAAAGCATGCTTTCCCTGAGTGGTTTTATGCCTGTCATGAACACTGTAAGACAGCTAATCCCCCTAGATTCTTTGTACTTTATACCTCTTCTGAGAAAAGTTTGTAATCCAGGAAAATGCCTGCAGGTGAAGATTCTGAATGAATAAGATTCATTTAATTGAATTTGTCAGTTACATGTTATTGAGCATTTAAGAATGTTGCAAAATTTGCATGCAACTTATAAAGTAATATTGCAGTAAAAAATTCTTACCATATGGAAATTTCCACCTCACTTCAAGGATAAGCTCAAATGGACTAGGGCCAAATGGATTTGTTTATGGTAGTGGTGACATAATAGGAGGAAATGAACAGAGTACCTTCTTAGGTTGAAATTTGCCAAAGTCACATGGAGTCTAGTTTTGGAGCTAGAGGCAGGAAAACAGGCTATTTTTTAAGGAAAAGTCAGTGGGCAAGTTAAAGCTACTGCTTCACGTATAGAAGAAAGGAAGGCCAGGAGGTAGAGACTGTAAGTGGAAGATAAAAGTTGCCAAGAGTCTTCAGTTTTTCCAGGAAGAGCACAAGTGCCCAAAGTTCTGTGTGTTTATTTCTTTTATGACTTAGCCACAGTGAGTATTTTGAGGTTCATGTTTTTCCTTGGCCAGACTGGAACGTGGATCGTTGAGATCCTTTAACAGATCTGTGAGGGAAAAAGGTGTCTTTTCTACAGATCACGGAGATTTTCCTTATTGGGATCCTATGTCCCTTGTGTCTGATTTAGTGCTATTGCTCTCTCTGTTATGTGGTACTAGAATATCCTACATCCCTATTTGCACCTGTAATCCTTGTTCTTAGTTGGGAGATATTTTGTTACCTTTATTCAAGAGACAGTCGAGCATCTTGATACAATGAGATTTCAATAAAAATAGAGAAATTTCGTTCATATTTACAGGCTTTTTTTTTTTTTTTTTTTTTGAGATGGAGTCTCGCTCTGTCGCCCAGGCTGGAGTGCAGTGGCCGGATCTCAGCTCACTGCAAGCTCCACCTCCCGGGTTCACGCCATTCTCCTGTCTCAGCCTCCCAAGTAGGTGGGACTACAGGCACCCGCCACCTCGCCTGGCTAGTTTTTCATATTTTTTAGTAGAGACAGGGTTTCACCGTGTTAGCCAGGATGGTTTTGATCTCCTGACCTTGTGATCCGCCCGTCTTGGCCTCCCAAAGTGCTGGGATTATAGGCTTGAGCCACCGCGCCCGGCCTACAGCCTTCATCTTTGTTACCAACTTAAAAACTGCCAGCTGGAAGCAGAAATAAATATATGACATTTCTAAGTCCATTGGAGACTTTGGCCAGGCCATTTCTGTGGCCAAAAAGGTGGCTTCTGTCTCATGCAGGTCAGACTACTGCTTTTAATCAGTAAAGCCTTGCAAGGGTTTTTGCTCAAAATTACCTTTTCTCAACCCTTATTTGTAGGGAAAAATGGATTCTTACAATTTCAGATGGTTTCTTTGTATAATTATATCCATGGAACAAAAAAAACCTGAATAATCATGTTCAAGTTAGTGACTTTTCACAAGACCCTGTGGGTGGGAACTATAATCTGCTAGTTTCCTTGAAGAGATTCTCGGCTTAAATTGTCTAGTATTTTATGTGATCTTCAAAAGGCACTGAATTCTAAGTTTGCACCTAGCACTGAAATTCTATGATCATTTGCAGTTTTAGGAAATACAGGGCTGGGCGTTGTGGCTCATGCCTGTAATCTCAGCACTTTGGGAGGCTGAGATGAATGGATTACTTGAGGTCAGGAGTTTGAGACCAGCCTGGCCAATGTGCTGAAACCTCATCTCTACTAAAAATGCAAACATTAGCAGGGCATGATGGCATGTGCCTATAATCCCAGCTACTAGGGAGGCTGAGGCAGGAGAATCACTTGAACCTGGGAGGCGGAGATTGAGCCACTGTACTCTAGCCTGGGCAACAGAGCAAGACTCTGTCTCAAAAAAAAAAAAAAAAAAAAAAGAAAAAGAAAAAGAAAAAGAAAAGAAAGGAAATATCAATCAATCTCTTAAAGTGGGTGCTGGTGGATTTGGGAAGTAGGACTTAATGAAGATGAATAGGCAAACTTAAAGTTAATCAACAGTCAGTATGCTGACAATCATGAAAATATATCAGTGCTTTCCTGTCTGTTATAAATGCATATTTTATTTAACTCCAAGCAGATTCTTACTGAGAAAAAAATAGGATGCAAAGTGTTCACACAAGAAAAATTGCTATCCGTGTTGAAACAAGGTACTCTAGGTGGAGTACAACGTTCAGACATTCAAAGAATAGATTTGCACAGGCAAGTAAGTTCAATACCATACATTTTAGCCGGGCATCACTGTAATTTCACTGTATGACCTATCCAACTGGCTCAATAATCTTCTTCCAAGGCCTCCTTGTCATTTGACCAAAATGTGCAGACACCCTTTAATTTCTCCTAATTTCCTCCTCACTTATGCCTCGTAGTGAGTGCTTCTTGAAAATTTGGCTGAAGCACACGATAAAAGCAGGATTCACGATATCCCAAAGTTCCTGCTGTTCTCTTTCTTTCCACAGAACTTAGAAGGTACTTTCTTCATGAACTATACTTTTTAGCATTTATCTTCTTCTCTATTCTTCCCCACTTTGCCACTCCTAACTTCCTGCTTTATATTAAGTGTAATTTATCTGCTCTTTAGACCCAAGTTATCCCATCTGGGGATA
Organism: Trachypithecus francoisi; assembly: GCF_009764315.1. Taxonomy (NCBI): domain Eukaryota; kingdom Metazoa; phylum Chordata; class Mammalia; order Primates; family Cercopithecidae; genus Trachypithecus; species Trachypithecus francoisi. The sequence continues at coordinate 109,288,057 of NW_022681465.1, read as the reverse complement.
CATGTTTTGATTTTTGCCCAAAAAGCTGCAAACACAGTTCTGAGAAAAAATTAGTTTTATATTTTACAGGTAGTTCTCCTGTGAATTCAATAACACAAGAGTATTCAATGGCTATAATTGCCTTAATTTATATGTCCCAATAGTAATTTACCGTGTCAGACACTGGGGAAGATACAAAGACATAAGTAAGGCTCAACTCTAGTCTTCAAAGAGATTAAAATACCCCATGCTCAATTCAAGCTACACACATATGAAACATATATCCTGAATAATACAAACCATCTGGTGATGTGTGTTCAAGTCTCCACAACGCATGAGGGCAGATATTTCTGCATTTCTTTTTATTCACTGATGTATCCCCAGTACCTGGAACAGCCAGTCCCTGGCATATAGTAAGTGCTCAGTAAATGTGTAAAATGAAGTATAGTCTACTTTTTTTTTTTTTTTAAAGCTGGATTCTCTCTTTGTTGCCCAAGCTGGAATGCAGTGGTATGATCTCAGCTCACTGTACCCTCCACCTCCCAGGTTCAAGCAATTCTCCTGCCTTAGTCTCCCTAGTAGCTGAGATTACAGGTGCCCACCACCATGCCCAACTAATTTTTGTATTATCATATATTTTTTTGAGATGGTGTCTTGCTCTGTCACCAGGCTGGAGTACAGTGGTACAATCTCAGTTCACTGCAACCTTTGCCTCCTGAGTTCAAGTGATTCTCCTGCCTCAGCCTCCCAAATAGCTGGAACTACAGGCGTGTGCCACTACGCCCAGCTAATTTTTCTATTTTTGGTAGAGATGGGATTTCACCATGTTAGCCAGGATGGTCTTGATCTCTTAACCTCATGACCTGCCTGTCTGGTCTTGATCTCTTAACCTCATGACCCGCCTGTCTCGGCCACCTGAAGTGCTGGGATTACAGGCGTGAGCCACTGCGCCTGGCCTAGTTTTTGTATTTTTAGTAGAGACACGGATTTACCATGTTGGCCAGGTTGGTCTCGAACTCCTGACCTCAGGTGATCTGCCTGCCTCGGCCTCCCGAAGTGTTGGGATTACAGGCGTGAGCCACCACGTCTGGCCTATAGTCTACTTTTTAAACACAGAATTAAGTACAGTGTACTCTGTTACCAAGGGTGTTTCTGTAATGAGATCATGGATAACACAAACTAACTCATTAGTTATTAGATATTAATAAAATGGGTAGAGTTGTGTTGGTTCATATTCAAGGGTTCCCAGCACTTTAATATTTCTGCACCACCAAGTAACTGCAGCTGCAAAACACAGCAGGGTGCATCTAGTTACAGAGAACACAGGGTGCTATAGGCCCATTCACCCTACATTCTTTCTCTTGGATTCATTTGGCCTTGACCTCTCTACCTTGGAAGGGTTTGTGGGATGTGGGTTGGGAGACAGGACAGAGAGTTCTCCTTTTGTTTGTATATTTTGTGTTTATCTCAAAATATCTCAAGTCAGCAGCCTCAAACAACTCCCCTTCAACAGTTATCTTCATCTTTTTATAAAAGTAAAGTCCTACATGTATATGTACTGTAGTATTTATTAGGAATTTAGCACATTTCATTGGCTCTGCTGGTATGTTTTTTGGAATGGTTAGTTTTTGTTAGTGCTCTGGTTACAATGTTACATAGATTCGGAGTCATTTTCTAACCCTACTTTCCCCACAAGCCCTGTTATTTCTAGTGTGTGATTTCACAAAATGGAAAGAGCACATATATCCTTTTAGAGCAAAAATGTGGTACTGCAAACTTCATTTTCAATGAAGATAAGTGGAATTTGGCTGCAGGAGATGATGAAAGAGAGCATTCCAGCTCTGGGAAGAGCATCAGCAACTCCCCTGTGGATACAGGCATGGATCTTTCTCAGGGGGAGGGGAGGATCCCCATCTGAAGAAGAGTGCCAGGCTCTGAGGAGTGCGTATGGAGGTGCAGTTGTTGTATGGTTTTGAACTGATGAGTTTTTAAGGAATTCAGAATGTTCTCTGGCAAAGTGTCTCAGAAAGCTTCTAGAACCGGAAGTGGCATGCCTGAGGGGTGTTCTAGAGCCATTCACCTGTAGGCCTGCACATGTGGATGCAAATGCAGAGAAGACCCCAGCAGAGAACCGGTAGGAGGCCGCTGACGCCATCCAGTCCCAGACAGCGAGAACCAGAAAGGTGGCAGTGGGCTTGAAAGGGCATGGCAACTGCAAAGACAGTAGAAATGAACTAATGGGAGTGGCTACCGGGAGTGGAGAAGCGAGGCCCAAAACTGCTAATCTGAATCTGGGCGACTGGTGGACAGAGATGTCCCAGACAAGGGGCTGAGAAACTGGGAACGGGAACATTTGACTGGGCTGGGGTTGGGCGGGGGCGGGTGGAATACAAGATGGGTTTGCCTAGCGTGGTGCCACGTCCTAACGCTTCGATCACAAACCATACTGACACCTGAATTCATGGTCATTTAACTCTGTTCTTTGCTCCCAGCCTTGGGGGTGGAGGTGGGGAGTTAGAGCATCCCCTCTCTGGACAAGAATGCCTTTTCAGGCTGTTCCTAAAGCGCCTCCGAAACTGATCCGGAAACCGTAATTTTGAGGGCAGGGAAGCTGAGGACACCAAGCATTCTATTAGGAATAATCTTTGTGACTGTTGGAATTGGGTTTCCACACCTACACATTCAGAGGGCACGGAAACTTATGTCTAGAGCCTCCTCTGCGGGAAAGGGCGGCGAGGATGGGGGTCCAGGCGCCCCTTGACCCCTTTCCCGTTTCGGACTCTCCGGGGCCACCAGACGGCCGTTCTTTCCGCTCGGGCCCGGGTCTGGGGGACTGCTCCCAGTGCCCCGGGGCCGGCTCTCCGCCGGAGCAGCCCGGCCTCTCTTCCTCGGCTCCGTCAGCGCCGCTCCCCGCCTCCGGCGCCCCGGGCAGGGCTACTTGAAGCTGCTCCGAGAGCTTCCCCGGTGCGGCCCGGAGAAACCTCTGAGGACCCCGGAAGACGCCGCCGCCGCCCGGCGGGAGCAGGGACCGGCTCCCAGGTCCCCGCGCCCCCTCTCGGGGATCCCCTGTCGCCAACTCCCTCCCGGACCCGCAGGACACTCCCCTCCGGAGGCCGGGCCTGGTCCGCCCGCCCGCCGCCCCCGTCCCGCCCCGCGCGCCGCGCCGGGAGCCCCGAGCCCGACCCCTCCCCCCGGACGCCCGGCCAGCTCGCGGGACGGAGGCGGCGATGGTGACTGGGCAGCGGCGCGGGGCCGGGGCCTGGGCAGGGCGGCTCTGCAGCCTTTTTCTCTCGCTGCCCCCGCCCCTCCTCCTCCTCCTCCCTCTCCGCGAGTACTAGTCCGGGCGGCCGCCGAGCTTGGCGCTCTCTCGCCTCGCCGCCTCCTCCCCCGCGCCGCGGACCCTCTCTCCTCCCCTGCGTCGGCTCCCCCTCCCGCCGCTCCCTCCCCCTCTCCTACCGCCTCCTCCTTCCAGGCACGGCCAGCGGGGGCAAGAGCGAGGTGGCTGCGAGGAGGCGTCACTGAAAGCCCTGGCTTGGGGAAGGCTGCGGGCTCGGAGCCGGAGACGCCGAGCTGGGGCAGGGTGAGTGGCAGGCGTCGGGCCCGCGCGCGCTGCGGGAGGGAAGAGCCGGTGGGCCTGGCCAGGTGGGCGCCCAGCCCGGGTGCATGGAGAGCCGTTGCGGCCGGCCGAGCCCAGGTTGTTTGAGCCGCGGCTGGCGCGGGAACTTCGCTTCGGCGCCCTGGGAGACCGCGCGGAGCGGTCGGAGGTGTTGCGGGATGGGCGTTGGGTGCTGGGAATGGGAAGGGAACAGCTGCTTCCCAGCGCCGCCGGCGGCCGCAGAAATGGAAAAAGTTGTGCCGGGAACAACGTCTCCTCTGGAAGGCGGCGCGAGCCCTGCTCTCCGGCCGTCGCTGGCGGGCTTAGGACGGCGGCGCGTGGGTCCCGGGCGCTGCTCGGCGCCGGGCTCCAGCGCGCCTGGCACCGCGCCCTGGGGGGCCGCCCCGTGGTCGCCCCTGCTGTCCCTGGTCCGTGGCGTGTGGGTCACTCTGGCCACAGACGTCAGCTGCTTCTCAAACCTGGACTGCATTTTTGTGGGCAGCTCAGTGATTTGGGGTGCGGGCTGGAGGAGGTGGGCGTGGAGTGGGGAAGACCGCATCTGGGATGGGCGGCTTGAGCCCACGGGATGAGCGAAGGACTGGGGAGACTCTGCATGTGTTTCTGGATGTTTTTAGGCACACAGTTTTTTTTCCCCGCTTCCATTCAGCGGCCCAGTGTTCTTCGAACGTAGAAAAGCAAAGGGTTTTCTTCAATCCCGTTCAACTTTTTTCTTATTTCAGGATGGTCATGAGTTCCATGAAAGTCCATGTGCTGTTTCAATGGGAGTAAGACCAGAGTACAGACAAAGTCCTATCTCCACCCTCTGTCCTCGCCTCCACCCGAGCCATTTCCTGTATGTCCCATTTTCTCTGCTGTGAGTGTGTTTGTGCATGTAGGTTATCATCGGTGGGTGACCTACGGGGAAAAGAACTTTTTGAAATCGCAACGCGGCCGCTTATGGAAAGTGTGTGCTGGAGCCCAGGGAGTCAAGATTTGGGCGAGCCAGAGCTGTTAGAGGCTCACCCCAGAGAGGTAAACCTGAGTAACTGAGCTTGAAGGAACATTTATAACCTGCATATTGCTTTTGCCACTGGCCAGAGAGCTCCACTCCTGCCAGGTTTAAGAGAGGATCAGATACTGACTTCTTTGGTGTTGACTTTTGCTGGTGTTCCTGTTTCTTTCGTACTGGTTCTCTTTTAGAAACTACTCCTTTTTAAATTTAAGAGATAGAGAACACATGTTCGCGGGAAGAGGAAATGTTTTTAAAATAGGAAAGCGAAAATCCAAGATTCTCATTTCTTTTTGCTGTCATACTATGATAAGCTTTTTGATCCATTAGAAATCTGATTCTGATTTTGAAGTAATATCAGATGAAACACTATCTTATAATAGTATTTTTCTCTAAGTGGTCACATGGAGAGCAGACTGTGGCTTCTTGTGGTTTTTTCTAAGGGTGCAGCAAACATTTTATATCAGGAAAAAGACACTGTGTGTTATAGGAGAGGGGGATGGGGTGGGGCAGTCATTTGTCTTCAGAGCAGCCTAATTAGGAAGAATAATTACACTGCAAATGAACATTGTTGAATATAAATTGAGTCATGATCTGTGAACCAGTCATTTGTCTATAGGAAGGAAGAAGGATCTTTGTAGATGAGAACAAAGCCGTGCCTTCTGGAAGAAGTAATGTATGCTGTTCACCATGTGCATGGGCTCGGTGTTGATGGCACCACCCAGTGTTTGGGCAGGGAGGAAAAGTCCATAGTAGGAGATGATAGAAAAACAATATAAAAAAACTACATACTTCTTTTTAATGAACACTGTATACAGCTTCTCAACTTCTTTACTGCAAAGAATTGATGAAATGGTAAACTCAAATATAGGAGACCCAAACTTGGGCTGTTGGGCTCCAGATGTACCTAAACCTTGGGCATGTTATTTGATTTCTCTGTTTTTGTGTCTATAAAATGGTGATGATAAGAATTCAGCTCAGATAATCACCTTGAAGATTAACTGATTTATAGGACTTAGGATGGTTCCTCACGCTAAGTGCTCAGAAAATGTTACTGATGATGATCAGGTTTTCCAAATCCCTAGGAAAACGTGGTGCCTGTTAAACAGCTAATGCAGAGATACCTGATTTTAGAATGAGTTGAAGCTGGACTCGTGTCTTGCCAGCCTACACTCAAAAACACTGATCTTTCTGGAACCTGCAAGCCGCATCCTTTTGGCTCATTCTGGTTAGCCTTTTCTGGGCTTCCATTTCCAGGGAGTTTGTAATGCAGGCACTATTTGAGTCTAGAGGTGGAACCCAGATGTGGCTTGCAGTTCCAGGCTACATGTCCCGTTGCAATGGCAGCTTGAAGTATTAGGTCCCACCAAAGTGAATATCCAAATTTTATTTGAGGTAGAAAGAAAACTGTAGTAATGAACATGATAAGTGCCTCTTTTGGAACGCTTAAAAGCAATATTTTACCCAATGCTTACTGTTCTTAGATACAAAGAAGAAGCAAATAGCTAATCTCTAGAATTGACTCCAAAAAGCTTTAATGTATGTCTTGGGTGCCGGGCCCACGGTAGCTCACACCTGTAATCCCAGCACTTTGGGAGGCTGAGGTGGGTGGATCACGAGGTCAGGAGTTCGAGACCAGCCTGGCCAACAGAGTGAAATCCTGTCTCTACTAAAAATACAAAAATTAGCCGGGCATGGTGGCACGCATCTGTAGTTCCAGCTACTCAGGAGGCTGAGGCAGGAGAATCACTTGAACCCGGGAGGTGGAGGTTGCAGTGAGCTGAGATGGCACCATTGCACTCCAGCCCGGGTGACAGAGCAAGACTCAAAAAAAAAAAAAAAAAAAAAAAAAATATATATATATATATATATATATGTGTGAGTGTGTGTCTGTCTGTCTTGGGGTTGATGATGCACTTCCCAGTTTTTGCTAAGATTGTGCCCCAAAGTGAACCAAAGGCATTGTTAGCACAATAGTGCTTACTGAGAAGAGGAACTCTGCTATACATTACTCCTTTTTTTTTTTTTTTGAGACGGAGTCTCGCTCTGTCACCCAAGCTGGAGTGCTATGGCCAGATCTCAGCTCACTGCAAGCTCCGCCTCTCGGGTTCACGCCATTCTCCTGCCTCAGCCTCCCGAGTAGCTGGGACTACAGGCGTCGCCACCTCGCCCAGCTAGTTTTTTGTAGTTTTTAGTAGAGACGGGTTTCACCGTGTTAGCCAGGATGGTCTCGATCTCCTGACCTCGTGATCCGCCCGTCTCGGCCTCCCAAAGTGCTGGGATTACAGGCTTGAGCCACCGCGCCCGGCCTACATTACTCCTTCTAATTTAGGGAGAGTGCCTGTTTGTTCCTTCATTCATCCAGTCATTCATCCTGTCATTCAGCAAATACCTAGGGAGCTGCTCCCTTGGGCCAGGCTCTGTTCTGGACTCTGGTAACACAGCAAGAACCAAGAGCAGTCCTCTCCTCTTACAGAGTACACAGAAGAAGAAGAAGAAGAAAAAAAAACAACCATACACCTCTGTTTTCAAAGGACTTCCATAGACCCTGGAAGCTCCCTTTTTGACTCAGAAGAGCTGTATGGAACGTGGCGTGTTGGGTGTCCTTGCCTTCAACTCTCCAGCCTGGTCAGAGGGAAGTGATCTGGCTGGGGCTGGGGGTGGTGGCAGGGTACAGCTAGTCCTGTGGGTCTTCCAAAGGGAGAAGGGGAGGCCTATTTCTTTCTGTTCTTTATGATAAAGTATTCAGTTTTGGTGGCTGAGCACAACTACTGGCCAGTGAAACAAATTGTTTCGCATGCGATGAAAACAAACAGTTCGCAGTGTACTGAGCACCATAGAGACAGTGCTGGGGCAAGTGAGAGCCAAACAGGCACTGGGTGACTCTGGCTCACTGAGGAAAAAAAAAGACTAAACGTGGGCAAAGGAGATCCAAGGAAGCTGAGAGGTAAAATATGATATGCGTTCTTTGTGCACACTTGTTGGGAGGAGCACAAGAAGAAGCACCCAGATTCTCAGTCAACTCCTCAGAGTTTTCTTTTTTTTTGTTTTGAGACGGAGTCTCGCTCTGTCGCCCAGGCTGGAGTGCAGTGGCGTGATCTCGGCTCACTGCAAGCTCCGCCTCCCGGGTTCACACCATTCTCCTGCCTCAGCCTCCCAAGTAGCTGGGACTAAAAGGGAGTTGTCAAGGCTGAAAAAAAGCAAGAAAAAGAGGGAATAGGAAGATGAAGATGATGATGATGAATAAGTTGGTTCTAGCACAGTTTTTTTTCTTATCTATAAAGCGTTTAAACTACCTATATACAATTTACTTCTTTTAAAGAAAGAAATTGAAATGGAAGACTGTAACATTTGTTTTTAAACTGTACATTGTCTTTTTTTGTATAGTTAACACACTACCAAATGTTCTCTTTAGATAGTCCTGTCCTGGTGGTGTTTTCTTTTCTTTTTGAGACGAAGTCTCCCTCTGTCACCCAGGCTGGAGTGCAATGGCATGATCTCAGCTCACTGCAGCTTCCTCCTCCCTGGTTCAAGTGATTCTCCCATCACAGCCTCCTGAGTAGCTGGGACTACAGGTGCACGCCACCACGCCTGGTTAATTTTTTGTATTTTTTAGTAGAGATGGGGTTTCACCATGTTAGCCAGGCTGGTCTCGAACTCCTGACCTCAAGGGATCCGTCTGCCTTGGCCTCCCAAAGTGCTGAGATTACAGGCGTGAGCCACCATGCCTGACCCTGGTAATATTTTCAGTAGCCACTAACCTTTCCTAATACAGTGTAGGGCTTGAAACTGGCATGTAAATTTAAAGCAGGCTCTCGTTGGTGCATAGCACAAATTAGTTAATATATGGGGTTGGTAGTGTTTTCATCTTCAGTTGTCTCTGATGCAGCTTTTATGAATGTTCTGCGAACTGAATACCATTCTGTAATTGCAGAAAAAAAAAAGTTGTGGCTGTTTTGTTGACATAATGCTTCTAAGTAAATACAATCTTTTTTATTAAAAAACTGGCAATTTTTCCTGCACGTGAGACATGTCAGCCTTAGAAAGGCAAAGAAGGAGTCAAAGGTAGGATCTGATCATCGACTTATAAAAGCCAGATTGTGTCCAGAGAAGAGTCTCAGCTGACATTCGAAATACTTGATTCTCTCTTGGTGTAGAAGATGTGGCTGAAAGAGGACAGAAAAGAGTGAATACTTGTTTCATCATGCACCTTCAAGGTTTTGTTTTTTCTTTTTTTTCATTACTTTAAAAATTGCAGTAATACATGATAAGATAATACGTTAAGTCTGGAGTCTAGAAGGCTTGGAAAGGTATAGTGCAGCCAGGGCACTGACAGTAGTTGTTGGACTAGAGTCAAGGTTGTGCTGGGAAGTACCTGAGGGTTTGGGGTCTTGGGCACTAAGCTAAGGGAGTCTGTATTTCATCTTGAAAGCTGTGCGAAGGCTGGAGCATTTGTAGCAGGTGAATGCTGTGATCATATCTCACTTTAGAAAGAGCTCCATGGCCATAAGGTGGGCTAGGTAACAAAGAGGGCAGGGAACAAGGTGAGCTGGGAGGCTAGGACTAGAGTGCAGAAATCCTGGCCGGACTGGGTGGCGGAGAGGAGAGGCCTGCAGATATTGACCCCACTTCCTGTTCATCTCCTAGGGTGGTCCCCTAGGACAGGGAGTGTGCACTTTGACTGTTACGGGTCATGGCACCTTTCACTGAGGTAAGCAGTTGTGGGAACCTCAGTTTGGAGAGAGACGGCAAGGAGTAATGAATTCAGTTGGATCCAAAACTGAACTACAAGCCTTCCAAGGAGAGATGTCCACCAACAAGTTGGATTTAGAGGCAGGAGGCGAGGTCTGGAGCTAGAGATGATAGAGGGAGTTCTTTTTATGGTAGTGGCAAGTGTTTGTAGGGAGGCCTCCCTCTCTTGCTTGGCATGTTGAGTTTTACTAACTGATGCTAGGTGCAAGAGTAACTTGTGTCCTTGTAAGTGAAATTTTCTCTTTGATCCCTTTACCAGGCCTGACTGGCTTGATTGTCCATCAAGCCCTTGACTTTGGCCTCAAATGACCAGTCTCGTACTGATGTGATTTTGCAGACTTGGTGAGTTCTGCTTGTTGTTATTTTAAACTGAGATAGTTAAGAGGAATGTACATGGAGTGGTTGTGAATGTGTTTGATAGCTAGGATGTATAACTAATAAAATTGATTCCACACACATGTGTGTTAAGGACTGCATATTTGTGCCCCCCCCCAGATTCATGTGTATGTTGAAGCCGTAACCCCCTATGTGATAGTATGTGGAGGTAGGACCTTTGGGAGGTAATTACGCTTAGATGAGATAATGAGGGTGGGACCTCCATAATAAGACCAGTGTCATTATGAGAAAAGGAAGAGAGACCAGAGCTCACTCTCCAGTGTGTGAGGTTGCAACAAAAGGGCGGCTGTCTGTCTGCAAGCCAGGAAGACGGCCCTCATCAGGAACCAAATCTCCTAGCACCTTGATATTGGACTTCCCAGCCTTCAGAACTGTGAGAAGTAAACATTTGTCGTTTAAGCTGCCCCATCTATGGTATTTTATTATAGCAGCTTGAACATCTATGTGTGTGTGTGTGTGTATACTGTACATTTTCTTAAAATACAATAAATATATTTACCGTATTTTCTTAAATACGGTAAATATATTTACCGTATTTTCTTAAATACGGTAAATATATTTAAGAAAATGTAAGATGAACTTCACTTGCTGAGAATGTAAACTAGTTTTGTGTATATCTACAAGATATTGAATACGGTTAAAGAGGTGTGTTATCTGCACGTTTTCCTAAACTTTAATCAGCTAGGTCAAGAGAAACACCCAACTTTGATTTTGAGACTTGGCAGGACCAGAAAGGAGAACCTCAGTGTATTTGGATTTTTCTTCTGGGTTTGTTCTGACTTTGATTTAATAACACATTACAATGATTAAGTGGTTTTATGGAGACTATTTTACAAATATTTTTGTCAAACTTAAATAAGACTTCCAAGGTATTTAGTTGGGGGTGAACTTTTGAAGTTCAGTGAAACTAACTTTTACAACTCTTCACATTAAAAAAAATAAGTGAGGAAACCAGTTATAGTATTTGAAAGAAGAATATTTGAGCTGGTTAATAATGAACAATGTTTAACACTGAAGTGACATCAGCAGTAGAAACAATTCTTTCCTTGTGCCTTAAGCACAAAGCATGGTTCAACTAGAGGTAACCAGGTTGTCTGGCCTTTGACTGCACAAGGGTAATAGGTGGACGATTAGTAGCCCAGGTTGATATACGGAAACTAGGGTGTTCTGACAGTTTTAAAGCTCTCCCTATTTGTGAGACTAAGAACATTTCCCTTGTGAGTTGAATCTCTCTGGTCCTAGAAGCACACAGATTCCCAGGAACCCATGCATTGCTAATGGGCAGCTGCACATGTGTGCGGTTCCCAGGTCTTCATCTCCAACTGCTCTGCACACCCTTCCTCTGAAACATTTCCTTCCCTTGCCTTAGAGTGGGTGGCCAGGCTCTCCTACTCTCCGTACTAGGAGAACTAACTCTTGTTTTCATGTCCACCAGGGATGAGGTTTATCTACCTTCTTTTTTGAGGTTACCAAATGCCCCTCAAGGGCCACTGGTGTTAGTTTGCATTTCATTCATTTGTGGCATAATGAGAGTGTGCCAAGCAGGCCCCAGTGAATGCTTGTTGAATTGCAGGCACAACCGTTACTCCTCTTACTGCTGTGGATTTAGGGTAAGTCCGGTGGGGATGATTAATTATTGTTAGTCTGTGCAACCAACAATAACACCTCACCTCATCCTTGCCTGCTTAACAGGGTTGGAAGGACAGAGACTAAAATTTTACTTAGTTATCTTAATGGGGTTATGAGTGACTATTTTTTTTCTTTATTTTTCTGTTTCTCAGATTTTCTATAAGTAGCATGTTGCTTTTTGAAATCAGAACTAAAGAGCTGGGGAAATATTCTGGTTTCTGTACAAAACTGTAGCAGTGGTTTTGGTCACAACATCATACATCACTTTACATCCACAGTGCATCTTTTGTAAGGCAGTTTCTGTCTTCAAACAACTGACATTCCTCCTCATTGTTGATAGAGTTATAAATACTGGAAGGCTGCAGGAATGTACCTAGGACTGGGGGCTGTGACCCCGATCCAGAATGGGGCAGCTTCCTCTGAATGATAGGGAAGACCCCACCCCTTATAGTGGGTATGTTTGGTATGTTTTCATAAACATTTTAAGTGTGATTTGTGAGGTGTTTCTGTTGTATTGATAAGAAGTACTGAAATAAACCTGGTTGATAAGAAATACTGAATTAAATGCTGTACTGGCATGTTAGATTTTTTTTTTTTTTTTTAAATTTCACCTTTCAGTGGAACCTTAACCAGCAGTGAGATCTGAAATACTTCTTTAGCAACAAGCTCCCCACATGCCCGGAAAATTAAGAGGGACTCTTTTTCCTCTCCTGATTCTATTGTTCAGCATTTTCTTGCTTTCCACACTGTGCTGTGTTCTCGGGGCACCTGGAGTTCAAGCTTCCTTTCTCCTGGGGCAGGCTGCAATTGGGCTGAATTTCACATGTTTTCTAGTTTTAAGGCATTTAGCCAGTTGTTTAAGGAAGGCTGTAATTGCATTCACAGGAGCCTCATTCAATCTTCAGGTAAGTGGTGCATGGCACACACTTATTAAGGGCAAAATAACTTCTTAAAAAAATTAACTTTCTCTTGTTCATAGAGAACACATTTTCTGAATTAAAGATAACAGACTGGATAGTCTGGGAATTGCAGACTTAATCAGTAAGCAGTGTTTCTGTATTTGTAAATGACTAACACTTATATATTAAATAGACACATAAGAAAAACATGGCTCACAACTTTAAAAACAATGTAAAATCACATTTGTTTTCTTTTTTAAAATGGCCCACTGTCCGTTCTTAGAAGATGATTCTACATTCTAGAGAGGTATGTCTAAACAGATATTCTTTCATTTGCTCATGCTTATAGTGGGCCTTTCAGGGTTCTTCTGCAGTGGAAACTCATAATTACCGACTTAATTACTGACTCTGCGTGGATCCATGCTGTAATTCGTAGCATAGTGTGCCGGCTTAAACTGGTGACTCTAAGTCATTTTTGATCTGAATCCTTTTGGTAAGTGGGTGTGCTTAGGTTGTCTTGACTATTTGTGTGGGTTTTTTTTTTTTTTTTCTCCAGCTTGTACTTAAGTGTATTGTAAAGAAAGGGCAGCATGAGAAGGAACTAAGCTGATGTGTGAAATGTTTACACTATGTTACAAAGCCAAAAAGAGCTGTAGCCAGTATGGGGTGAAGAGGCCACACTGAATAATAAGAACCCAAACGGTGGTGGTGGTGGTGGGAAGGTGTGAGAGTTTGTGTATACACCTGTGTGGACAGGTGGCCGGGAGGCCTTTAAGGATAGTCTGACCAGCCATGTTAGGGAAGAACCACTGCTCCTTTTGGTCTGGAAACTAGACTTCTGGTCCTTAAGAGGCTTCTAGCTTTCTTAATATCCATATTGGTCAATAAAACTTGAATGTTTTAAAAAATTTTAAAAACTTAAGAATCGCCATCCAATTAGATTTCCTCTAGTTTGGGATGTATATATTTGATTTTTGAAACCTTGATCATGAGACTTTCATTTCTTCTTGTGAAATTTCAGCTTTCTCAGCTCTGGCATGTTTGGCCTGTCCAGATAGTTTTGAATTCTGACCCGGTCATCTGTCTTGTCAGCCTTCCCTCTGGGCCACAAGTCATTCTTTGATACATGCAGCCTGTCAGTCACTCAGGTTCTTTGAGTCATTAACTGGTGCTGCTCTGTTAGCCTCCCCTTGTAATTCTCCTCCAGTTCTCTTAGTAACCAAGGGTGCGTCAGCCTTTGCAGGCGGCCGGAGGGCAGAGGGTTGGAGTCTGTGCCAAGATACAGAGGAAGCTAATCATACCCGTGACCTCGACCTCATTAACATTGTGCTGGAACCAAAGAGCCAGCATTCCATGGTATTGTTTGACTTTGGATTGTCTCTGCTGATTTATGATCAGGAGGTCTGTAGTCCTGCCCTCGAAGGGAGGCAGATGTTACAGCCAGATGAGAATGTGAGACACAATCAGAACTTACTGCCTCCTTTTAACTTCTAAAAACTGGGCTTTGGGTTGTCAGCTATTCATTGCGTCCTGCTGATGGTGATCTGGCTCCAAGCAAACCTGAGTAAAGAGTGTGAGGGAGGAAGGAAGGCTTCTGAGAGGCTGGAGCCCAAGTGGGGAGGCTGGTGTTCCCAGTTGTGGGTAGAAGTCCATACCCCTTCAGCAGGGCTTCTCAAGCTTGACTGTGCCCAAGAATTGGCAGGAATCCTGTTAAAATACAGACTCTGATACAGCAGGGCTGGGTGGGGCCTAGGATTCTGCATCTCTAACAAGCTCTCCCCGTGATGCTGCCCCTGCTACTCCTGTGGAACTCACTTTGAATAGCAAGTCCTCACGTTCAACTGGACCATGAAAGAGACTATGGAACAGGCAGCTGGCAGCTGAGACCCGTCAGGGCTGAACTGTGCGTGCCAGGAGGGCCCATGAGGTCTGACTTGAAGTTGGTTGCCTGCGACTTAGGGCTGGCCTCTACTGGGATGAGACTGCGAGCCCTCAGCCCTGGCACTTCCATGTGGGCCTTTAATAGCTGTTGGGAGCCACTGTGCGGGGATGCTCTCAATCCTTTAGGGCAGGGAAGTTATGAGCTCTTCCAGTTGAGATATGGTAAAGCTACAGGGGAAGGCTTCCCCCAGCCTCCAAGTTAGTTAAAATGATTTCCTCATTTCATGTTGGTTATATTCCATAAGTTTAACTAGGTTAAGAAGGCTCTAACTTCCTTCCATTAAACTGCATTTTCCCACATACCCTGTAACTTCAAGGTTATGTGATTACAAAGCTTTTAAAAAGTTGCCTATTGTTTCATTTGGAGCATTATTTCTGAAACTTGCCTGACACTCCGCTAAGGTACTGGCTAGACGTATGTGTTACCAGACCCTACCAGGGGTTTTGACTTCATAGGTCTGGAGTGGGTCTTGGGAATCTGTATCTTTTAAACAAAGCTTCTAGGTGGTTCTTATGATCAGGCAGGCTCTAGAAAAACCAATTTAGAGAAGCATCAGTTTAGAAACCTGTCTGTCTGAGCCTGTGATATTGGCCATGTCTGAGGGACACCCTTGCCTTTTTACTTCTTGGCCTCTTAGATATTTGCTTGTGAAGGGCTGTCTTCTGTCCCATTGGATCCACTTCACTTTTTATCTTAACACATGCTTTTGCTCTTACAGAGAGACTCTTATCTTGGATGGAGCCAAATCAGAGAGGCCTTTGTTAACAGTGTAAGAAGTCAGTTCTGTGAAGCCTTTATTTTTAGGAAGGTTTTACAGATACTGACTATTAAGTGCTCAAAGATACTGGACTATACAAGCTTTGGGCCTCTGTAGAGAAGTCTTTAAGAATGTCTTGATAGTGATTTTTCCCACTGTTTCCTACTTTGGTTCAGACACTGGAGATAATGAGCATTGTTAAGTAATGGATGACCAGAAATGGATGAACAAGGGGCCCTATCCTCCACAGACCAGCTTGGTTCTGATCCAGGTGACTTGTGGGGTTAAGGAGTTCGCCCTTCCACAATTGTATGGAAATTAACCTCTATTCCTAAAGATGCAGGATCCGTCTCAGCCTTACCTTAGGGGCAAAGTCAGCTTGTGAGACCAAGGAAGTAGGAAATGGTCAGTGTGGAGGGATCAGCTGGACATAGTTCCTTACCCAAAAGGTGGAATTCACTTAGTGTTGTGCTTACAATTCTACCATTAGAGAAATTGGGTGAAGTGTTTCCCTTTAAGCCTCTTATTAGACATGTAAGCATCCATAGGACAGGCGATGCATTTGTGATTCATACGTTAACAGGAATAACTTAATAGAATGCTTCTTAGGATCAGAGTATACAGGGAGTGGACTTTGATAGGGTGGAGTATGGGCCACTTTTCAAGGAGGGCAGAGCAGGATGCAGGGCCACAGATGGCAGCCTCAGGCACCACATGTCCAGGCAGCTCAAGAAAAGCACAGCGTGCCTGGGAGGGCACTAGGCAGAACTTGTTCTCATTCATTTAATTGGTGTGTGTGTGTGATGGGAACTTTAATATCATTTAAGATGCATTTGGCACATTTCTAATGTGGCCATTTCACGTACGAGTTGTAATGAAAAGCCAAGTGATCTATATATGAAAACTAAGACTAAACACCATAATTGTGCATAGGATTGTTTTGGATGGTTGGTTTTTATTTTTTTTTCTATTTATTTATCTATCTATTTGGGACAGAGTCTCACTCTGTTGGCCAGGCTGGAGTCCTGTGGTGCGATCTTGGCTCACTGCAAGCTCTGCCTCCTGGGTTCATACCATTCTCCTGCCTCAGCCTCCCAAGTAGCTGGGACTACAGGTGCCCGCCACCACGCCTGGCTAATTTTTTGTATTTTTTAGTAGAGATGGGGTTTCACCGTGTTAGCCAGAATGGTCTCGATCGCTTGACCTCGTGATCCACCCGCCTCAGCCTCCCAAGGTGCTGGGATTAGAGGTGTGAGCCACTGCACCCGTCTGGTTTTGTTTTTTTTTGTTTTTTTTTTGAGACGGAGTCTTGCTCTGTCGCCCAGGCTGGAGTGCAGTGGCCGGATCTCAGCTCACTGCAAGCTCCGCCTCCTGGGTTCACGCTATTCTCCTGCTTCAGCCTCCCGAGTAGCTGGGACTACAGGCGCCTGCCACCTCGCCCGGCTAGTTTTTTTGTATTTTTTTTTTAGTAGAGACGGGGTTTCACCGTGTTAGCCAGGATGGTCTCGATCTCCTGACCTCGTGATCCGCCCGTCTCGGCCTCCCAAAGTGCTGGGATTACAGGCTTGAGCCACCGCGCCCGGCCCGGTTTTGTTTTTTAGAGTCAGTTTAGTTTTGAGAGATAAGCTAAATCCGAGACTTGGAAAATGATCCATTTTCTGTACCTGCTTAGCAGGTGAGCTTCGCCAGCAGCAGAAACCTTACCTTCTCTCAGGGGAAGCGGGGACAGTGGGAGTGTTGGGGACATCTTGAAAAGAAGGGCTTGACTCTCCTGAGATTGCATGCCACCTAGATAATGTGCATTAGCTCATGCTTTCTCTTTTGTATCTGTAAAGAATCATTACATTTGCAGAGTTCTCAGCCTCTGGCTGGTAAAAAGAAACTGAACTTGGGCATTCTGCTGCCAAAGCCAAAGCTTGTGTAAGTGGTGGAATATGTTTTCAGAACAGAGTGGGGATGGGTTGGGAGATTCTCTTGTCTCTGCTGCCGGCGTAAACCAGAACCGACAGAGGACTTACACAGAAGCACTCCCCAGGGACCAGAACTCTGGGAACATCTATGAAGAACTGACCTACTCCACGGCTCAGAGCCATTTCCCGACTCTTCCTCCCCTGGCCTCCCTGCTCTGTCCCTAGATTGGGCTTAGTGCCCCACATTCTAAGATTCATAAGATGTTCCTCCATGTTCTTGAAATGAAACACACAAAAAATGAATCCATTCTTATCACACATAAAATATCTTTGTCCTCAAGGGGGCATGGTACTCAGGAAAGATGGGAGCACAGCCTGTGAAAGGCAGAAATTGGTAAGAACTGTCTGTTCTGCCTCCCTGACCTTCCTGTGCCGTCAGCTTGCTCTGCAGCCTTGGGCAAATCGTTTTGCCTCTTTGAACTGGAAAGAGTGAGGGGATGGAATCCAGGCCTGAAACTCTTATTCCAGGTGAATCCATATGGCTGTGTATTCAGTCATTTATTCAACAGATGCTTATTACACCCCTCAGAAAGCTCGCAGTCTAGGGGGGAGAGACGGATGGAAGAGCCATGATCGTTGAGGGCTAGCAGGTGTGGCAGTGTGTTTGGCCATGGAAAGCCTTTGGAGGTGTGGGACCACAGGCCCAGGGGCAGGTGGGGAGGCCAGAGGGCTGCAGCATGCAAACACAGGGTGCTGCCTGAACATGGGGAGGCAGCTGGGGTTTCTGTAGCACTACTTGAGGTGCGCTGAGAATAGTGTCCTCACTGCCCCCATACCACGCATGACTTCCTGTGAGTTCCTGCAGCACAGCCACCCTCACAGTGGCATTGGTGTTGGGGGTAGGCCCTGGGAGCTGAGTGGAGCATCATCTCCCTTCATGACCTGAGTGCTATTTTGGTGCTTTGGCCTCCACCCCCGCCCCCCATCCCCTTTTGTAAAGAAAGTAAGAGCTATGAAAACATAAACAAGAATGGGAGAACTTGCCTGCTGTTTACAGAAATATGCTTTTTTGTGGGGGAGGGGTATCTTTTTTTTTTTTTTGTAAGGAGAAGATAGATATTCAAAGAAAGAGGAAGATAAACTGGGCTCTTCTGAATCCTGAATTACTTTATGGCTCCTGGGCCTTGGTGTCTTTGTAACCACAGAGTTTGGTTCACTCTCCAGGAAGAAACTTGACCCTCTGATAAAACCACATGGAGCCTTCCAGGGCGACCTCAGTGTTTCATTTATGGAGCGGTCAGATTCTGTATCTAGGTGGGAGGAGAAATGTCTAAAAGGAGAAGCATGCGTTCTCTTTCCTTAAAGCTCGAGTTCTCTTTGCCTGTCCTAAAACAGATGAGGGCCCAGGAGAAGAGGAAGGGCCTTGCCTGCACTACCACCTCCACCTCCCCACCCTAAAGGTCCCCTATCCCATTGGTCCCCAGGACTGGGAATGGTGCCATGCATAAAAACCAGCTTTGTGTATTTTTTACAACAGAAATGGGCTTCAAAGCACTGTGGAGTGTGAGGCCTTGAGCACAGAGTCACTGTTGGGTTAGCAGGCTGGGCCAGCTCTGTACTCTGTCCCCCAGGACTTGCCCTTAGCAAGCATCACTGTCACCCAGAGGACTTGTGAAAACACTGAATGTGGGCCCCACCCCAGAGATTCTGAGTCACTAGTACTGGGATGGTGGAGAATTTGTGTTTCTGACACATTCCCAGGTGATGCTGCTGCACCACACGGTGCCACTCAGGCACTTGGTAGGGGTGTGTTGAGGCAGGCAGACTCTGCCCCTGAGGCAGTGGTGCTGAGCTATTGTCTGCCTGGCAGGAGCCACCTCATGCTGGAGGAACCTGGGCTTCACGACCAGTGGTTCGCTGGAGATGCTTGGGGGAGCTCAGCTTCACTTCTGACCATGAGGATTGTCTTTCTGTCCTCTCATGACACAGCAGGATGTGGCATTTGGGGCAGCTAAGATGGGGTGTTGTTGCCTCCTTCCAGTTTGTTCTCCTCTCTGGTATTGCTGAAAGCCATCTGAACCATCCCAGTGTCCTCTTCTATGTCAGAGCTTGCATTAGCCTTAAGGTAAAGTCCAAACTCTCCTAAAGCAGCTGCAAGAAGGCTTCTTGTGATCTGAAATGCTTCAGTGGGCACCAACTTCTTTCTTTTATGAACTGTGTTGTTGCTTCCAGGACCCCCCATTTTACTGTTCCTTTTGCCTGCCTTGCTCTTTAGTTTGGCCACCTCCTCATTTCAGCCCTCCCTTGCTCTAGGGAGCTTCCTTTGATGCCTTGGAAATCAGCTGGTGCCTCTGCAAAGGCTCCCATGTCCCCTTGTATTTTCCTCCCTTCAGCTCCTATCAGCTGCATCAAAGTCGTGAATACGACCTATTTATTTCTCTTTGTGGACTGTAGCTCCCTGAGGGTAGGGAACCCACTTATGCAGGCATTTCCAGGCATATAGAAGGTGCCTGGCATATAGAAGACCTTCCTAATCATTCTGAGATAGGTACTGCAGGGGAGGAAACTGAAGCACAGGGAGGTTAACTACCTGGCTGCAGTTACCCTGCCACTGAGTTGTGAAACGAGCATTGTCACCTAGGTCTGTTTGATCCAGCCCCTTGGCCAGGTAACACTAGCCTTGTTTTCTGCTCTGAGACCAAAGAGCTTAGCCATAGGCTGCAGATTTCTGCTGGAACCATCAAAAGACTGGCTACTCCCGTTAATAATAAAAATGACTCTTTCCAATTGTTTTTCAGGTGAGTTGGGAAGCAGACTCTTGAGTTGATAGCTGGCCTATGGTTTCTGCATTTTGTTAGGAAGCACCTCATGCCAGTGAGGGACCTGGGTCTGCTCACAGCCAGGTGGGTGTCCCTATACTGTAGATATGACAATGCACTCTGATAACCACCCAATGTTCTCATTCAATAGAAAGAAAATCCTAAAATGTGGGGCAGCGGCTTCTCTAAGAAAGGTGTAAATTGGTCCCTGTGGGTGTTGTGAGTGGCCTGGTAAAGATGTTTACCTGGCTGGCTTTCTCGTGGGCATGGCTGGCTTTCTCATTACTCAGGCTTCTTTCCTTTGTTTCAATACCCTTTTCTCTTCCGTTTAGGTCTGTGCTTTAGAATTCCTTTTCTTCTTTTAAGATTCAGCCCAAATTTCTTTTTTTCTTTTTCTTTTCTGTTTCTCTTTCTTTTTTTTTTATTTGAGATGGAGTCTTGTTCTGTAGGCCAGGCTGGAGTGCAGTGGCGTGATCTTGGCTCACTGTAAACTCCCCCTCCTGGAATCAAGCCATTCTCCTGCCTCAGCCTCCCAAGTAGCTGCGACTACAGGCACATGCCACCACACATGGCTAATTTTTGTATTTTTAGTGGAGACAAGGTTTCGCCATATTGGCCAAGCTGGTCTTGAACTCCTGACCTCAAGTGATCTGCCTGCCTTGGCCTCCCAAAGTGCTGGGATTACAGGCATAACCCACCACACCTGGCCCCAAATTTCACCTGTTTATCAGCTATCTGAATGAGAGGTTTTCAGAGTGTAACCTTTTTCCGCTTCCCAGCAAAATGAATGGCCACTTCTCTGTGCTCACACAACACGTTGAACTTGTCATGGCGAGCTTTACTTACTTGTTTGTGCTCATCTTTTTCCTCTTGTCTGTGAGTTCCTTTTGGTACCATCTCCCACCTAGCATGGTTTCTGGCATGGAACATATTTTCAATAAATGAAAGAATGTTCGTCCTAAGTAGCGTAGGTTATGCTAGGTCATGGAGCCATAATGTTCTAAATGGCAACCTGTGGCCATGAGCAGCCAGACTCCTTGGCTGCCCTTGGAGAGACATAGAGTTGTCAACTAGACCCTGGAAGCCCCCAGGCAGCCCTACCATTGGCATGCAGACCACCATAGGATTGAACATTATCTAAATGTAAATGCAGTAGGAAACAGACAGTAGACTTTCCCAATGGGCAGCCTGAAGAAGATACAAGTATGTCTCAGTGGCTTGAGTATTTGTTTTAAAGCACAGTTTAGGTTTAAATAATTTTGATATGACACTTTTAAATCAGTGCACTTGAGTCTTCCCTACTCTTCTTAGAAAGTTGGGTGCTTTGGCCGGGCGTGGTGGCTCAAGCCTGTAATCCCAGCACTTTGGGAGGCCGAGACGGGCGGATCACGAGGTCAGGAGATCGAGACCATCCTGGCTAACACGGTGAAACCCCGTCTCTACTAAAAAATACAAAAAACTAGCCGGGCGAGGTGGCGGGTGCCTGTAGTCCCAGCTACTCGGGAGGCTGAGGCAGGAGAATGGCGTAAACCCAGGAGGCGGAGCTTGCAGTGAGCCGAGATCCGGCCACTGCACTCCAGCCCAGGTGACAGAGCGAGACTCCGTCTCAAAAAAAAAAAGAAAGAAAGTTGGGTGCTTTAAGAGGTACACAGATTGGCTTGAGTTGATCTTGCATTATCCTGTGGGTTGGGAGTAGAAACTCTCAGGGCAGTGGATCACCTGATTGTTGGAGCCAGAATGAGAGTTGAGTCCTTTCAGGAGCCGCTGGGTGGCTGAATTCTCTGATGCCTGGGGTGGCACTTAAATCTAGCCAAAGACTACTGTCACTAGGAGAATGTGGTCTTGAGGTTTTGCCCCAACCTTATTCTGCTTCTGTGTTAACACTACACATTGTTCAGCCTTCCAGTTGCCATCCTGGGTGTTTGCAGCACTAAAGCAAAAGAAATTTTCTTCTGCTTTCTGCATGTGCTTTCCACAACCTAGTAGAGGTTCCCGGACAGTAAGTGCCACATAAAAATAGTCACTTCCCCATGGTTTCTTCTATGTGGTGCTGAGGCCCAGCTGTACAGCTTCCTGAAGGAGAATTGAATGAAAGACAAGGCAGTAAAGGAACCTTGACTCCCAGCTGACCCTCTTCATGGTCTTCAGTTTCCCAGGGCTTGGATAGAAGGAGGATTTCAGCTTTGCCCGAGAATGTCTAGTCTCTATGGAATCAGTTTGTCTATCATACTTGAAAAATAAGCTAAGAAAATACATGAAATGAAAAAGCCCAGATGTTAACATATGCGTGGGTTTTAGCAGTCTTTGGAACTTGAGATGTTACTGAATGTTTGTGTCACACCATCCCTGAAGAGGCTGCTGCAGGGCATTTGCTAGGAGTCTGGTCTCCACACTGCCCCATGCAGGGAGAGTGCCCCTGCTGGCTACTTCATAATGAGCTGCAGTTTACCAAGCTTCTAGGAGATATCTGATCCTCAGAGCCCCTCTTGTTTTACAATGCAGTTCTAATCATGTTAGGAAAAGCAGCAACCATGATGGAGTAGGTCAAACCCTCAAGTTATTGAGCTGCCCGGCTCCACGTAGGGGCTCACCAGTTGTGTGTTCAGGCTCACTTCACAGAGGTCGTTAGTTGAATCTTGACTACCCCAAGTAGTCCAAGAAGTAGTTTAGTTCCTGAGTCTCCTAAAGCTTCTGAACTTGTCGTGTGTGTTTTGGACTTGTTAATAAGGTCCTGTGTTTTCATTCGGTGAAATGTTTACTATTTCTGAAGGTGGGACTGCTAGTGCCTTATCAGTTGAATTTGTATGTCAGGGTGTGTGTATATTTTTAATACAGCTGCTTTTGTAGATTGGACTTGATCCAAAGACACTGTCCAACATGGGCCCCTTGTCTCCAGGGTTGACATTTGGGAGAAATCAGAGCAAAGGCAACTAGCAGACACAGCAGCTTGTCTCCTGATCTGGGACTCCAGTGCCATTAGCATACTCGGCTCTGCCTCACAATTTCCTTTATTGCTGAAATGCCTGGGAATCAGGTATTAGTACAAAGATTAATACATGGCACATCCTCCCTCAGCCTTTGTTAATTTTTTTTTTTTTCAGGCAAAAACTTTATCTTTAGCTGTAGTTCCTTAAAGAGGAAGCAAAGTCTCCAAAACAGCCTTTCAAGTTTCATTGCAAAGCTACACGCATATATTGACACCTCTGGGAAGAGTTTGCTCCATTCCATTTCCAGAGCACAATCAATGCATAATTTAGGAACCACCTTTTACTTGAACCAGGTAGCTTGTCAGCTGTGATTGATTGACTAGTTTGTCTTATCTACTGTAGGGGTTTTGTTGTTGATTTCAAGAAAACGTACAGGTACTTGTTTCCAGGAAAAGTTGATTTTAAATGGAATATCTTAGCCTTTTTCCCTCACAGAAAGATTGGAGGTATTGTTTTATCACTATCATGTCCGCTTTCAGTTAAGAAATGACTGTTTCCTGTTCCTTAGTGTCTTTTTGAGACTATGGACCTTTTTTAGAAGGAAATCCTTTGGATGAGTAGTTAATAGGAGTAACATTTCCAAATAGGCAAAAGACTGAAAAAAAGTCTTCTTCCATCTTTTTTAATGTTAAAGAGTAAACATCCTGCATTCTATATGATTCCTTTTCCCTGTGGATCATTCTTACATTGAGCAATGTCTAAGGCTTCTAAAATCCTGTTTTCTCAGGTTTCTTCTTCAAATCTGGGGAAGACTTGGTTGGCTCCCTTCAGACCTCTTCCATTGATGCTTATCTTTCCTGACTTTATTTCCTAATGGCCAAGCTTCAGGGCTCACCTTGCCTGCATTTCATCTGCTTGCTTGACATGACTGCAGAGAAGTCCTTCTTCCCTTTATGGCCACAATCTGAAAAAGAAAACAAACAGCTGAAGCTCTCCTTGCAGCCCAGCAGGCTGGGGAAAATAGTTCTCATTCTCCTTGTTCCTGGGTTCAAAGTGCACTTAACATTTTACGGGGGTGACCAGCCCTCCCAAGGTGCTGGTTTGAGTGGGCCTGTGTTTTAGCCGGGTGGACAATTAACCATGCTGACCTCCTCCTTTTTGCCATTGCCTTTCTGGCTGAGTTGATGCCAATACTCTGAGTGAGAAGGGGCTGCTGCTCCTTTGAGCGGAGCACCAGGGAGGGGTGGGGAAACATCTGATCTTGTTCAAAGGGGATGTCTCTGAAGCATGAAGATTGAACTGATTGTGACCCCACCCTGGGGGAAGGAGACATTCTCTGGAGAACAGGCCAGGAGGAAGAAGCCGGCAATTACTAATCCCATTGGCCTGTGGGCCTTCAGGGTCTCATATCCGTTTAAAAGAGAGAGAATTGGGGTTGAAGGTAATAAAGTAGGCCTTAAATTAGAGGAGCAGGGGGTCATTTTATCTAATTTTGTGGTTGTTACTGAGGAATAAAAGGCAGAGGAGATAATTTCATTAGCCCTTTTGAGATCTTTATCACAGCAAGATGGCATTTTGGGATCAGCAGAGCCACACAGGGTCTGTCCATGTCCTCCTGGTAAAAGGAGAGCTTGATTTCCAGTGTGCCAAGGGAGGGGCCGGGAGGCACAGTAACCCTTCAGGGCACTGTGGTCAGGAACAGATGGTATCTCCTGCCACAGTGAGAGGTTAGTGGCTACAAGTTCTGATGTAGGACTCAGCCAGCTACTCAGGAACATGGCATTCCATGTGAAAATGAAGAAATCCACCAGAGAAATGGGCTCCTGCAGAGTTGGGACTTTGTCTTTTACTTCTGAGGAAGGCTTGTGGGTCCTCTGCTGTTAACTTGATTTATTTGGAGCATAGTGGTCATCAGACAAATTCTTTTGAGCTGAGCATTATTCGAGTGTCAAACCACGTGGTAGAGAGTTAGCAGAGAGTCACAGCTGTGCCTTCTGTCGGATGAATGCGGTTCTGTTCAGAGTGGAGGTACCTATTTGGGGCTTCATAAATGCCCTGCTGAGTAGGCAGGTATTTCTGTTCATGTTTGCAGAGAGGGAGTAGGGCAAAGAGAGGTCCTGTGACTTGCCCGAGGTCTCCTTGTAGGGAAGTGGGGAATGTGGATTCTATCCCTGGACTTCTAACTTTGAAATTAAGCTTTCTGTGATCAAAATTAGTAGAAACAGAGGGAAAAGGATGAGGAGGAGAGCAATAAAGATTTCTTCAAGAGAAAGGAGAGAGAAGTAGTGGTGAGAAACAGTTCTTTGTACTAGCCCACCAGCTGGCACCATTCCCCAAAAGCAGCTTGGTTTTTTTCTGTGGGGGAAGTAAAGTGACCAGGGGAGACAGGGAAAGTGAGGGAGGCTGGAGACGGGAGGGTGGGAAGGGCTTTTGGAGTGTCGGACACAGCCTTAGGCAGATGCTGGTTAACTTCGAGGGCCTGTGCATATCATCCGAAAGGACAAGGCATCCACTGCCTCCTCAGGAGTCTTGCTGGCTTATTTCTGGAGTCCAGCCTTTCCCACGTCCGTCTTCATTCACACCCTTACTGTCTCATGTCTGATGGCTTTCTTGTCCTCAGCTTCTTCCTCTCCACTCCATACATTTCTGCTTACTATATTTGTTTTTTGTTGTTGTTTGGTTTTTTTGAGACAGAGTTTTGCCCTTGTTGCCCAGGCTGGAGTGCAGTGGTGTGGTCTCGGCTCACTGCAACCTCCGCCTCCCGGGTTCAAGCAGTTCTCCTGCCTTGGCCACCTGAGTCGCTGGGATTGCAGGCGTGCACCACCATACCTGGCCAATTTTTGTGTTTTTAGTAGAGATGGGGTTTCACCATGTTGGCCAGGCTGGTCTCGAACTCCTGACCTCGGGTGATCTTTCTGCCTTGGCCTCCCAAAGTGCTGGGATTACAGGTGTGAACCACCGCGCCAGGCCTACTTACTATATTTCAACTTATCTCTGAAGAAAAAAGAAAACTTCTCTTGAGATGTGCTCATGAAGACTCTATCCACTGTTAAGTACATTTAATCATAGCTTAGGTTCGTATCGTCCTTATACAAATCTGTTCCCCCCATTGATTCAGGAGCTGGTATTTTCCCCTGCCAGTTGATGATGGAGACTGCCGACACCTCCCTTTCTGGTGGATGTGGGGCCCTCAGGAACTCCCAGAAGGCAAGACTCCAGCCAGGGGTTCTCCTGAAATGTCTGACGGGAATTGCTGGGGGTGGGGTGTGGAGAGGGAAGAATGCGCCCTCGATCCCTTAAGGCTTCTCTGTATCCTGTGCGCGAATCTTCGCTGTTCTCTAGGCGGATGCAAGAGTCCTCTTGCTTTGGCCACGTGCTGCTCCTTTCCTTCAGGACTGTGGCTAATCAGAAGTTGGCTGCACTTCAGTGCCTCTTAAAAGCTTTTTTCCCTGGCTGTGTTCAGGATGTTGAAGTGCAGTGTCAGAAATGATGTGAGTTGATGAAGAAGAAATAAACAAACCCAGGCAGTATGTGAGGAAGGCTTGGCAGCCCTGCTCCTGTTTTTCTTTAGTTTGGATCTGAGGGAACCAGATTTCCTCGTTGGAAGGAATGGGGCTATGAGGGTCCCTGTGCCATGGAGCCTGAGATATGCATGCCAGTGGGCCTTCTGGACTAGGGCACCGGTTAGTTTAATAACTCTGGGATGAAAATGTATAGTTTACGGTTGGCAGAATGGAGAGAAGTCACATGGCCGCAACCTGAGCTATATGTATGTGGAGTTAAAATAGCATCTGTTCAGGGAGGCAGAACATTCCAGAATGCTTCAGTGCCCTCTTGGAGCCAATGCAGAGAGTGGAGAATAGGAAAGCTGGGAGGTACTTCACAGATCTTCTTGTCTAAGCCCCTTAATTTCAGTTTAGGACACTGAATAACTTGGCTAAAGCCCTGTGAGGCCAGGGGCCCTTGTCTGTCTGGTTTGTTCACCTTCATACCTTTGGTGCCTGCGTTGTATTAGGTGCTTAACATGCATTTGTTTGGTGAATGAATGACATAAATGAAGATATGACTTCCGACTTCTAATCCAGTGCTCTCTCTGAGATATTTGTAGGCAGAAAAGTCTGTGCAGACATGGTGCTAGATAACTTGTATGTAATTGAGGCTATCTTTAGATTATATATAGGTTAGAAAATGGAGATGTAGCAAAATCAAACCGGCTCCTTAAAGCTGGTGGTGAAGACAGGCTTGCTCAGGTTTGGGGGTGGGTAGGAGGCAGGACTGCCACTTTGCTCAGCAGATGGGGCTCCTTTCACATTGGATTCTGTGTGAGTGGTACCCTCTGAAGTTGCACAATGGCCCCAGTAGCTCAGCTTCCCCAGAAGAATCAAGATGACTGTGGAAAAAATAGGCTTGAAGTTGCTCCTTTCCTTACCGGCAGCTAGGAGCCTACCCACCTTTTGCAGCCCAGTCCCCTCCTTTTCAGAGGGATGTGTGACTTGGAGCTCATCAGACTTACCCTCTGTTTGTAGAGGGGTGTATATGTGTAGAATGCTGCAGGTGTGACTGGAAGGTCATGTTTGATCACTGTAGCAACAGGAGGAGTAGGATGAAGTCCTGCACACGGGGTCTCTGCCACTGTCCAACTCCATTTGGAGAATTGCAGCTCTGTTGCCATGGGCCCCAACCAAGGAAACCAGGTCTAACAGTGGGCTGCACTTAGAAAACCAGGGTGGTCCTGGCCAGCACGGTGAAACCCTGTCTCTACTAAAAATACAAGAATTAGCTGGGCGTGGTGGTGGGCACCTGTAGTCCCAGCTACCTGGGAGGCTGAGGCAGGAGAATTGCTTGAACCTGGGAGACAGAGGTTGCAGTAAGGCGAGATCGCGCCACTGTACTCCAGCCTGGGTGACAAGAGTGAGACTCCATCTCAAAAATAAAAAAAAAAAAGGAAAACCAGGGTGGTAAGCCACACAGCCACTTCTAGGCTGTTAACTCAAAGCATTGCTGTTTGTTTCTCTCTCTCTTTTAACTTCTTGGTTAATTCACAAACGAGAGGTTTACAATTACAAGGAAGTTTTAAAATTTAGAATAGTTATAGGAGATTAATTCAAGATTAAAAGTTGTCAAAGGGAATTTGTAAAATCAAGAAATGTTATTTAAATTCACAAACTCTGATCTGCTGAGACTTTATTGGCTTGCTGCTTGGTAGGTTTCATCTGCCCACTCTGGGCCCTCCTCCCAGCCTGGCTGGGGATGTGTCTCTTGAAATTGACCTTCAGGCTTTACCACTTGGCCTGATATCTAGGGGAGAGTGCTTCCTCTGGAATCCTTGACAGCTGACCATTTTTGGGTGGCATTCGTGTGCCTCCTCTGCAACAGAGAACACAGTTCCTCCTGGAAAATCCCTTTCACTGGTTCCCTTGACTTCTTCTGGTGCCTGCCTTATACAACCCGTCTCACTTCTCTCCAGGGGATGTGTAGCAGACAGCCCATCTCCCGGTGGGTCAGAAGACAAGCTGGAGTCAAACCCTGATTGATGACTACAGAATCACTTGGGTTGTGGCTTCTGTTCTGTATTAAAGATCACAGGACGTATTGATCTAAAGCTGGCAGGCTCTCTGCAGGCCAGAGGTGGGTTGAGCCAGTCGCCAAAGCAGCAAGAAGAATGACTGTTGTCTAGGCTATTAGAGCTTGAATGAAAAGAGTGTATTTCATGTTGCACAGTGGCATTAATCGTTACTTTGTTAATCTGGGGAAAACCAAGCATTTAGGAAGTGATTTTGTGGTAGTGTCCTTATAGTCTGGTGTTTGAACTTCTCATGGGGGCTGTTCTTTGGCACTGATGTCGTTATCTATGAGCTTGTCCAGTTGTGTGGTGCTAGTGTAGTGCTACTTGAACTCAAAATATACTGTGTGCAAAGTCATGCAAATTAGAAACAAACTAAGAATACATATGTGTTATAAAAAATGGCTTACTTGGAAAATCTAGTTTCATTCATTCATTTACATGTGTGGAAAACTTGATTATTCTCTTCAGGATTCTTGAAAGTATAAACAAAAGTGAGGTGGGAGTGCCCACCTTCCCCAGCTATGAGCCTTA
Source organism: Trachypithecus francoisi (assembly GCF_009764315.1). NCBI lineage: Eukaryota > Metazoa > Chordata > Mammalia > Primates > Cercopithecidae > Trachypithecus > Trachypithecus francoisi. The sequence goes on along the minus strand of NW_022681465.1, from coordinate 109,259,346 downwards.
AGCTTTTATGGAGGGTATTTTAGTGCACACTCTTTGGTGCAAAAGAGTTTCAGCATTGCCTGTGGATGAAGGCACACTTTTTGCTTACTTATATGCTTACTGCATGTGACATAGTTTCAATGCAATAGTTCTCTCTCTCTTTCTTTCTCTTTTTAAAGCAATCTGTGGGGGTCCATAACCACAGTGGCAGAAATAAAGTTAATGGAGATTTATACAATAGTGTTCATGTTTACAGAATTAAATGCTGAAACATGATGGAATTCTATATTCATGGGGTTTCAACTTGCTCTAAAAATGAATGTTAACGTGATGGGAGTTCTGTGTTCGTAAGATTCCAGTCCGCTGTAAAAATTAATGTTAATAAGCAAGAAGATTGGTTCGTATTCGTGGTTTTCTCCCTGCAAAGTCAAATAGTATACATGCATTTATTAATGACTCCCTGAATAAGATCTAAATCACTTAAGTACAGTTTTATGTGGAGTGGAAGTTTGAGAATCAAAGTTTGTGGTTATTTTGTAAGAATTTGCTTCCATTTTTACAATGCAAGTCAGAGAAGTCTTGATGTGTCCCATCTTTTCTTCCATTTGTATCTTCTCTATTTTCCTCTAGATGATTTCCTCCCCTATTTTACATGCTCTTTTCTCACAGCCTGGATATGATCCCTGATCGTCACCCAAGTTTCATCCCCTTCTTTACAAGGCCTGACCCCCACCGTAAGGGTCTCCAATTTCTTCCTCCAGCTAGGCAGGCCTCAATGGTGTCTTAGTCCATGTCTTCTGGTCGTTTCTGGATCCCAGTTGTACCTCACAAGCAGCCCAGCTCACCCTGAATCTAAAGAGCATGCATTTTCTATAGCCTAAAAATGTTTTTTTTTTAATTTAAAAATGTTAATGATTAAATACACAGGGTTAGATTTTGTTTGGTGATAATGCAGTCCCTTTAAATATTTTACCAGTTTAGAAACATTAGAGAGACTTGTCAGGTTCCTTGGAGGAAGAGAATGCTTGGGAGATAGCCCCTCCCAGCCACATTTTGCCACAGTAAGGAAGGACTGAACTCTGGGCAGAATGTGTGGTGTGTGGTGGGAAGACCCAGCCTTAAGAGTCAGGCAGGCTCAGGGTCCAGGCCCTGCTCCCCATTCCCAAGCTCTATGACCTCAGGCAAATTACTCTTCTCTCCAGGGCTTAGTCTTCTCATCTGTAAGATAGGGATAATCATGCCTACTTCATAAAATTGTTAGGAGGATTAAATGAGGGAACCTATGTAAGGCATACCTGGAATTTAGTAAGTACTCATTGCCGCTGCTATTGTAATAGGAGGAAGTCTGCTTTGAGTAATCCAGTGCCTTCTGAAAGTTTCTCCCTAATTGTTGCCCCGAGGTACTCAGAGCATTTAGGTAGCTGATGTTGTTTTAGGCATGTAGTGCATGTAAGTGCTGATGCCACCCAGTCGCTTTCGAAGCCTGCTCCTGAGTGTCTGAGCTCCTGTGTCATGTTTACTCTTCTCCATAGCAGACAGGTGCTGAAAACTGGCATTTACCAGGGCTTCCTATGCTTTCAGAATCAAGGAATTTCTAGAGTGTGTATTTTGAGATGAGTTAAAATTAATAGTTATTTAAAAAATTAAATGAGCCCTGTGGTCAGATTTCTTAGAGAGTATGTGTTTCTTGGGGGACACACTAACCAGTGAGGGCCATTCTTGGTGGCCAGCTGTTTTGTGGGGCAGTTAGATTCTACTTCCTGGACCAGCATCTTAGTGGAAAAGGGGAAGGCAAAGCCAAAAAATTGTGTAAAACGTATTTATGTTTGTCCTGAGAGAAGAGCAACGTATCACACACCATTAACAGGCCTGGCCTGCTAATAGTTCTGCACTGCAGTTTGCACCAATCCAGCAATGTAGTAATTTATTTCACTGAGGGAATTGTGGTTTTATGTGCCATGTATTGGTGTCATTGAAACCACGTTTTAAGAGGAAAATAGCAATTAATGTTTAGAAATGGGAAATAGCTTTACAAATTTGTGGTGGAAGAGACCCAATAAAAATGACTATCAGGAGTTTTCCAAAGGTGAACCTAACAGTTTCTAAATGGTGTTTTCTGTCTGGTAGCTTGACAGCTTTTGATTTGTAAGTGTTAACCAAAGTATGACTGCCACAAACAGAGCAGGGTGTGTGTGAGAGAGTATTACTGCAAGGAAGAAAGCAACTTTACTGAGATGCAGGCAGGCATCTGTGCTGACTTAGGAATGGGTAGAGAGGTCTAGGGTGTGTTTTGTCAGATTACACCCTGTCTGTGTCATTGCTGCTCGTGTTCTTCCGCTGCCAGACGACAGCACTGAAAGAGCGGCTGTTAATCTCTAACTTGGGGTTTGCCTGCATCCATGCATAAACATTTCAGCTCATTATCTTAAGAAACAGAGGACCGCCTGGCGTGGTGGCTCACGCCTGTAATCCCAGCACTTTGGGAGGCCGAGACGGGTGGATCCCGAGATCAGGAGATCAAGACCATCCTGGCTAACACAGTGAAACCCCGTCTCTACTAAAAATACAAAAAATTGGCGGGGCGTGGTGGCGGGCGCCTGTAGTCCCAGCAACTCGGGAGGCTGAGGCAGGAGAATGGCGTGAACCCGGGAGGCGGAGCTTGCAGTGAGCCGAGATTGCCCCGCTGCACTCCATTCTGGGCGACAGAGTGAGACTCAAAAAAAAAAAAAAAGAAACAGAAGACCAGAACATATGGGAGCCACTGAATACTGAATCCTTTAAGGTTTGTTTTCTGTTTGTTTTTAGTATGATTGATGAGCTTGGGGCATCTAAATTAAAAGTGATTCCTAAGGATTCAGTTAAAGGACAGTGTCATGATGAGAATGATGGTTTTACCTGGGAGGCGGAGGTTGCAGTGAGCCGAGATTGAGCCACTGCGCTCCAGCCTGGGTGACAGAGTGAGACTCCATCTCTTTAGAAAAAAGGAGTTCGAGAATGATGGTTTTCTGATTTTTAGTAGGAGAACTCTTTTAAAAAATGAGATATTTCAGTGGAGCCATGGCATATGTGCATTTAACTCATAAAAATTAAACTGTACACATATGGTCCAAAAATAGAAATCACGTTGAGAATAATGTGGAGCTGCTTGGCAGTCGGCTCCGTTAGAGCGAGTGCCTCAGCGCAGGGTTTCTCAGCCTGGGAGCTCGTAGCGTTCTGCGCTGGTCATGTGGCATTGTGGGTGCTCTGCTGTCCTGTGCATCCTGCAGTGGATGCTTAGCGGCGTCCCTGCCCTCTGCTGACTAGATGCCAGTAGAACCTTGCTTCCCCATTCATGGCCATGAAAAGTGTCTCTAGACCTTACCAAATAAATGTGCTCTGGAGGCGTGGAAGAGGGCAGAATTGACTGGGTTGAGAACCACTGCCTTGGCGTGAGACTGATGGGAGGTGCTTTTCAATAGGTTGCTCCCTTAGATGACCTCTGTTTGAGGTCCTCGTTGATTATTGTTTTAGATCATCATTCGTAGATCATCGTTGCCTTTCTATGATTGAATACATTTACAAAAATAAAAACTCTGAGGCATAGCGAGTGTCAACTGTAAACTCTAAAGGGTGAGTTGGAGACGATGAAAGCATTAGATTTGCTCCTGAAGGGAGAGCAGCCTCATTGAAATATCTTCTAGAAATTTCTAAAGGCCAAAGCCCTATAAAGAAAAGTGATTGGGGCCAGCACTGTGGCTCACTCCTGTAATCCCAGCACTTTGGGAGGCCAAGGTGAGTGAATTCCTTGAGGCCTGGAGTTTTAGACCAGCCTGGGCAACATGGAGAAACCCCATTAATACCAAAAAAATACAAAAACTAGCCGGGTGTGGTGGCACACAGTTCTAGTCCCAGCTACTTGGGAGACTGAGGTGGGAGGGTCGTTTGAGCCCAGGAGGCAGAGGTTGCGGTAAGCTGAGATTGCGCCACTGCACTCCAGTCTGGGTGACAGAGCCAGACAGAGCCTCATAAAAAAAAGAAAGGAAGAAAGGAAAGTGATTGGTCTATTGACAAATCTTGGCCTTGTCAGTTCAGATTTTTTTTGGTGATAGTGGGGCTCATGGCCAATTTCTAAACTCTAAGTCTGTGTAATACCATTGTGCTGTGTCCCATCCAGTTTTGAGCAATTTTCTGAAAGGCAGGCATTCTAGTTCGTTTTTCTCAGGCTCTGAGTCCCGAAGCGGGCCTTTTTCAACGTGTGTGTTCAAGTCTAAGTGCATGTTACCTTTAGAGTGTTTGAATTACTTTATATACAGTATGGCTGGAAAAGTTTTGGATTTTAGAACAGGGTCCCTCTCCTTGAATCTGGGTGGACTTACCAATGCCCTGACCAATAGAGGTGACAAAAGTATGTACTACTGGACTGACTTCTAGGGCTAGTCACAGAAAGCAATGCAATGCCTGTCTTGTTGGAAGGAACACTGCTCTTTAAGCCCTGAGCTCTGCTGCCTAAGTCCAATTCCCCTAAGGCCATCATGGCAGGAGAGGCCATATCGGGGCGCTCTAGTGGATGGTCTCATCTGGACCCAGCCTTCCAGCTATCCCCACTGACATGCAAACCAAGCCTCTAGACCAGCCCGTCCACAGGCTGAATACTGCCTGTGACTGACCTCTGCTACTGCCACATGGAACAGCAGCACCACCCAGCTGCTTCTTGTCCAAATCCTTGACCCACAAAATGTGAGACACCATTAAAAGTTGTTTCAGATGGCCCCTAAAAAATAAAATCAACGTCTTCATCTGGTGCTCTTCTAAAAACTTACTACAGAAGCTTCTTTTTGTTTTTTTTGTTGAGACAGAATCTTGCTCTGTCACCCAGGCTGGAGTGCAGTGGCGCAATCTTGGCTCACTGCAAGCTCTGCCTCCCATGTTTACACCATTCTCCTGCCTCAGCCTCCCGAGTAGCTTGGACCACAGGCACTCGCCACCGCGCCTGGCTAATATTTTGTATTTTTTAGTAGAGATGGGGTTTCACCATGTTAGCCAGGATGATCTCGATCTCCTGACCTTGTGATCCGCCCGCCTCAGCCTCCCAAAGTGCTGGGATTACAGGCGTGAGCCACCGCACCTGGCCTACAGAAGCTTCTCGAGAGATAGTTTGTTGGTCTTCCTGAAGAGTTTTTTTTTTCTTTTCAGACAGTGTCTTACTCTGTCAACCAGCCTGGAGTGCAGTGATGTGATCTTGGCTCACTGCAACCTCCACCTCTCAGGTTCAAGTGATTCTTCTTCAGCCTCCCAAGTAGCTGGAATTACAGGCGTCTGCCACCACACCTGGCTAATTTTTGTATTTTTTAGTGGAGATGGGGTCTCACCATGTTGGCAGGCTGGTCTTGAACTTCTGACCTCAAATGATCCACCCATCTTGGCCTCCCAAAGTGCTGGGCTTACAGGCGTGAGCCACTGCACCCGGCCTCTGAATTTTTAAGGGTCATGATGCCTGGGAATAAGTTTTGCCCCACTCTGCAAACTTGAATGCCTCTTTGGCATAGTCTATCAAACTATTAACAAATATTTTAATTTTAATAAATATTGCTTGTGACAACTATTTTTTAAAAAGTGAAGTTGCTCTGTTTAATCTGGACAGTAGGGTCAGAGCCCTGTTTTTGTCTGGTGCCCTCTTCTGAATTATTGCTCTCATACTCTGAGGCAACTCTGTGGATCCTCCCTGAGGTTCATAGCTTGAAAGCTTTGCAGTTATTCTTCCAAGATGAGATTGGCTTGTCCTAAATCCAGCCCTGGGGTTGGAAGCGCCCTAAAAGGTGTGTCTCCTGGAGGTGAACAGTGTTAAAGTGTAGGTTGCAAAAATTGCACCCATGGGTGCACAGATGGATGTCCATGTGCCTACAAGCAGGTAGAACAGACTATCCATTAGGCTGAGCTGGTGAGAGTGGAAAAATAAATAATTATTCCAATTTACCTCTTTCTTAGAGAAAACGAATAGCTTTCACATAAGTGTGGAGTTCCTGTTCCTTTTAAGGAACTCTAGGCTGGGCCTAGTGGCTCACACCTATAATCCCTGCACTTTGGGAGGCCGAGGCGGGTGGATCACCTAAGGTCAGGAGTTTGAGACCAGCCTGGCCAACATGATGAAATCCCATCTCTACTAAAAATACAAAAAATTAGCTGGACGTGGTGACATGCGCCTGTAATCCCAGCCACTCAGGAGGCTGAGGCAGGAGAATCGCCTGAACCAGGGAGGCAGAGGTTGCAGTGAGCCGAGATCGACCCACTGCACTCCTGCCTGGGCAACAAGAGCAAAACTCCATCTCAAAAAAAAAAAAGAAAAAAGAAACTCTAGAAGTGGCATAATTACTGTCATTAAAAGGGACTTGTGACACTTCCGATTTTGAGGCCTACCTAATGAGTTCTCCCAGAAGCTAGGGTTTGCTTCAAGAAAGTCAGAATTAACAATCGATGTGCAGGGATCTTTCTCCTTAATTAGGACAGGTGGATTGGGTAAGCTGCCTTTTTGCAGATCTCTGCCGAAATGCAAACCAGTCCAGGTTGTCAGGACTGTGGACATCAGGCATGTCACTGTTAATGCTGGGGTCAGTGAGAAGAGTCAGACTCGTATCAGGAACTGTTGACTGAGGTGTTGCAAGGAGAGCAATTGTTCTCTCCTAGCAAAGGCTCTGAAGGACTGCCAGTGACAATCACATGTCCTTAGACTTCCTAAATCCCTTCTAGCATCCTTTTCCTTCTCCTCTGGGACACATCAGCACACACAGCAAGGATTAGGGGAGATGAGCGTTTATTGGCATAGTGTTCTGAAATCTGGATATGACGGCCTTGGAATTCTTACTGTGACCCCTTTCTGTGATTTTTATGTAAAATGACTTCAGAAGCAATCCATAGTCAGGGTTGTCAAAAAGAAAACCTGGGAAGAGGCCGGAAGCGGTGGCTCACGCCTGTAATCCCAGCACTTTGGGAGACCGAGGCAGGTGGATCATGAGGTCAGGAGATTGAGACCATCCTGGCTAACATGGTGAAACCCCGACTCTACTAAAAATACAAAAAAATTGGTGGAGCGAGGTGACGGGCGCCTGTAGTCCCAGCTACTTGGGAGGCTGAGGCAGGAGAATGACATGAATCCAGGAGGCGGAGCTTGCAGTGAGCCGAGATCACTCGGCTCCAGCCTGGGGGACACTGCATTCCAGCCTGGGGGACAGAGCAAGACTTCACTGCACTCCAGCCTGGGGGACAGAGCAAGACCGCGTCTCAAAAAAAAAAAAAAAAACCCAAAACAACAACAAAAACCTGGGAAAAGAGGTTAGATTGCCAAGGGAATGGGAGGATGGGGAGGAGAGGAACAGAAGGCAGAAGGAAGGAGGACAAGAGGGAAGAGTGTGGGTGAGCAAGTTGCAGAAGATAGTGCAACTGTTAGGTAAGCATTCCTGGTCTTAAGAACCTACCTAGCACCAGTTTGCAAAGGTAACCTCTCTACTGTGGAGTCATCTGGGTGAGTCACCTGTGACTGCTTTCCAGAACATCGCCCTGTCAGATGGTTGGGAAGAGAGGACAGGCTGAGGAAGGAGTGTGGGTGTTGTATTTTTTGTGTGTCCATCAGCTTGACCTTCTTAGTCATTTATACTTATGGAGCCAAATGAGTGGCTCCCTTATGATAGCATAGATTCTTATTAGTCCTGGCATGAGGTTTTGAATCAAATTTTGTCTTTTATTTTGGGACAATCTGAGTGCTTTTAGATTAGACTGAATAAGGGGAAGGGCCTCTCATGATGCTTGTATCAAGAGGCTAGGTTTGTAGATGTCTGGCAGGTCATAAGTTAATTTGAAATCTTGTGCTTAGAGTTTATGAAAGAGCAGATAAAGAATGTCTACCATATATGGATTTGTTTTTAGGAAACGGTTTTCTGTTAGCTGTTGAGCCCTGATGATTTTTTAAAAATTTGGATTGTTTTTAGTCTAATTACCAGTTTAAGATTATGTGGTTTGATGTAGGAAGAGGGAAGAAATCTGTTACGCTGTTATGTATCTTCCCTTTGTCTCTCCTTCCTTTTTATCATCTTCCTTTGCTTGCTAACAGGTATTTCTTGCTTAAATTTCCTTGCTGCCTTTTGATTTCATCTTCTGTTTACCATGATGGTTCTCAACTGGGACAGGGCTCTCCCCATCTCCTCTCTCGATTCCCCCTACTCCACATACCAGATGCTTTTGGCTGTGGGAGAGGGATTGGTCTGCCCAAAGGCTGTCAGGGAATAGAGACCAGGGATCCTAAATGCGACTAGGTAAGATAAAACAAGCTAGTTTTAAAAAGCTCAGGCTTTGGAGCCAGGCTGCCTGGGTTTGGAATCAGCCCTAACTGTTACCAGCTAGGTGATCTTTGGGAAGTTATTTGAAGTTTCTTTGCTTCAGTTCCTCATCTGTAAATTGGAGCCAGTAAATACCTCATAGGTTTTTGTGAAGATCAAATGGATTATTTTTTTTTTTTTTTTTTTTTTTTTTTTTTTTTTTTTTTTGAGACGGAGTCTCGCGCTGTCACCCAGGCTGGAGTGCTGTGGCCGGATCTCAGCTCACTGCAAGCTCCGCCTCCCGGGTTCACGCCATTCTCCTGCCTCAGCCTCCCGAGTAGCTGGGACTACAGGCGCCGCCACCTCGCCCGGCTAGTTTTTTGTAGTTTTTTTTAGTAGAGACGGGGTTTCACCGTGTTAGTCAGGATGGTCTCGATCTCCTGACCTCGTGATCCGCCCGTCTCGGCCTCCCAAAGTGCTAGGATTACAGGCTTGAGCCACCGCGCCCGGCCTAGATCAAATGGATTATAACAGAACCTGCCATGTTTGAAATGTTCAGTAGTTACTTCTTTTTGATAAAATATAATTTGAAAGGGTCCAAAGTCACTTCCTATTTCTAAATTTTTTAGTCCTTTTTTCTTTTTCTAAACATGAGCTGTATTGATGCTCATATTTTTATATTGCAGAGTCAATATGGGTTCCACCATAAGTTTCAGTTCAAATGTAACAAAATGATTTTAGAATGTTTCCTAAAGACTTACAATAAAATGGGTAGAGTCTGGCATGTGGTGATAGAAACAGTAGGTTTATGTGCCAGATAACCAGAGAGAAGCACTTGTATCAGTTTAATTTAACACTGCTTTTCTAATTCCATAGGTGGAGCTTAGAAGTAGATTATTTTTTCTTAAAATGAGTGAGCTTTACCCAGAGGCTTATTGTATGGGTAAAGAACAAGCTTTCTTGCCATCTCCCACCTTCTGGGGACCTAGTAGAGATAAGAGGAGACTCCCAAGCCAGAGAAGGTAGATAGAGTTGTTCTAGTAGCATTTGTCTGTTGGACCTTGCTTGCTAAAGGGCCAGCTATAAATGCCCAGGCAAACCAGGCCAGGCTGCTCCTGGATACTGAGGGTGACCAGATCAGATTCAGGGCCAGGACTGTCTGGACATATTTCACCCATGAAGCTTTTAAAAACTTGGAGCTAAACCCTTTCATTAACTCATGTTTCTCATAGCATTGGTGCCAAATTTAACATCAATGAGCAGGCCTTATTTCTAGGGGCCTGTTCATCAGCTGCTGTAGAGTACTCTGGTGATCAAGACAAGACAGTATTGTGATGAAGTGGCATTTGCTTAGGGTGTCCTAAGCCCCAGGGAGAATGTTGGCCAGGGCTCTCTTACAGAGACAGCTATTTATTCCTCCCCGTTATCCTTCATATAATCAGTCCTTTGTTGGAGATATGAACCCCCTTCCCCCTTTTTATACCTGATGAATCTGCGTCAGAAGTCCAACAACTTTACTAAGATCATACAACCAAATAACTGGTAGAGTTGGATTTTGGACTGTAGCTCTGCTTGATTTTGAAAGCCTGTTTTAAATCATCCTGGCTGGCTTTTCTTTTAGTATGAAATAGACATGGATAGTTCATTTTGAATGGATTTAAAAATTTGAACCTGAGAGTAATAAACAGTGAAAGTCACAGGTAATAGGAGGAGGTCGACCTCTGCAAACAGGAGTGATAATTAGCATCTCTTTTATTCCAGACACTGCCCATTCATTAATACATTTAATCTTCACAACCACCTTATGGGGTATTAGACCTGTTTTACAGATGAGGCAATAGAAGCTTGGTATAAGTGACTTGTGTAAATAATGCAAAGTGACTTGTGTTAATAATGCACTCTACTAGTTGGTGACTAAGCAGGGATGTGAATCCTTTTCTCACCATACGATGCTATGAAAAGGCTGGGATGGTCTCCTTGCCTGGTCACTTCCAGTTGCCTCTGAGGTACATGGGATAAGTCTAGATTTATGAACCAAGAAAAATGAGTGCATGTTCCAGGTTTGCTGTGGTCTTATAGAACCAGCTGCATTTGTTTCTCATCCGAGAAACTTACCTATGTCTTAAGAGAGAAGCGAGCCCACAACAGAGGCAGAAAGCTGATAAGGAAAGCTGACTTCCAAGCAGTATATTCTGTGGCCTTGGCCTCATTCCTTGGCCTTGCCCCTGCTCCTCAGAAGGCACCTGGAAAAGGGCTCATTGGCATTCTTTGCGCTAGCTTCTGTGTACAGCTGCCTGCTCCATGGAACCACCCATCTTCTTGGTGCTTTGTCTACCAGGAGAACTTCAGGGTCACCGGCTGTGCAAGTGGAAGAGCTGGGTGGGGAGGTGAGACTGGATGAATCTCTGCCTTCAGACTATTAGGGGACCATCATTAATGCATTATGAAGCTTGGCTCAGCCTTAATTCATTAGGAAATCACTGTCTCCCAACTCATTTGGTGCCTGCCTTAAGGGCACTTTAAATGCAGGATTAAGTGCTGCTGTAAAAGGGAGTCCAGCTCTTTGAAGACTGCCCCTGGCACCAGGCCTCTGGGTGGTCGCTGTTTACGGGAGCCAGTTTCATAGAAGTGATTCTGGGGACTGGGGCAAGGAAAGGCAGCCTTTATGTAGAGGAAGTGTGCCATGGTTAGGTAGTTGACTGCTTATTAGTTTACTCTTTCGGCCAAATTATTTTTGCTGCTGTTAAAAATTAGTTTTAATAATTGCTTTTGGATCAAGCTGTTGAATAACTGAGCCAAGTTTTCATGCCCAATGAACTTTTATAGCAAACTCTCCTCTCTTTATGGGGTTATTATGAGGATGATATTTGTAAAGCACTTTAAGTGCCTAGGGAAGGCTGTGGATAAATAGTAGTCATATTTTCAGAGTTCTGGAGGAATGACTATACAATGGCATTCCAGTTCTGAAACATGCAAATCCTACTCTGATACTACTGATTTGTTTTAATGGCTATTTTCCTGTTTTTAATTTTTAAAGGAAAATTTATGAAAAGATCAGGATGATTTTTATATTTTCATTAAAATTTTCAACTAGATTAAAAAACCTCTTTAATCGGATGGGAGAAGTGTTTTCACAAAGTCAGAGTTTGAATAGTAAGTAGGAGATAGTAGGAAAAATGCTCCATTGTCAGCCAACAGCTAACCAAATTAATTTGTAATGGAATGTCATAGTCCTTTTCTACAAAGTAATATTTTGTTTCTGTCTTCCTGTTCTCTTTTGTCTTTTGGGAGAAGAAACACAAATAAATAAAAATAGTTGTTTTGTTGTTTCGGAGAGAAATACACTCTCTAGAAAGGACTGCCTTTAATGCACTGTGGGTTTTTAACTGATGAAGCTCCTACCATGTGTGCATGCATTCTAAGAACGTGTCTGTATCACATGTGGGAAAATGGAGTTAGAAAGGCTTCTCCCTTTGTGGCCTCAGTATATTCTGAGTTTCAACGATAGATTTTCGGTAAAAAAGTTTGTGCTTCTACGTGATCTGGGATACACACAGCAGCTTTCAGAATTGTTAAAAATGTAAATTAGGTGGCAATTTAGACCACTTTCACCCCCTTGCTTAAAATCTTCAGTCTTCTCCTGTCACAGGTAGGATAAAATCCACATTCCTCCCAGACTCCCTAGGCTGGTGTCATCTAGGCCTTCCCTTTTTCACCATCCCCCTTAGTAATTGTCCCTGGGCTCCTTCTGCCCCAGCCCTGAAGCCTGATCCTCAGCCCTCAGGCTTCTCCAGGGCGGGACTTCCCAGTCTTTTTCCCCAGGATTCTGGTGGTACTTCCTGGGGCCAGGGTCTGAGCTCAGCATCCTCTCCTTAAGCTCTGGAATGTCAATTACTGAGCAGGGAGCCCAGAAACCTCATAGGCCAGGGTCAGAAGGTGACACTGAGCCCTGCTGGAGTATAGAAGCTGACAATGGACAGAGTTCAAAGCCTAGGCGGAGTTCTTCTTTGAGAGCATTTCTACTGCCCCTCAGCCCACACTGGTCTCACCCTGCCCTGGACTGGCCCTGCAGTTGGGCCACAGTTCACAGCGGCCTGTGCTCTGCCTGGAGATGTGTGCTGCACTGAGCTCAGCCTGCTGTCAGCTCTCCTACAGCAGGGCAAGGACTCAGCCGTTGCTTAGTGGACACTGGTATCATGTTTTCTTTGATTTTAAAGATTATTGTCTTAGAAGAAGAATTTATACCTCCTTCATCTGTCTGCTTATAGCAATTCATGAACTTTTTTTTCCCTTCTCAGTAACAAAGCAGTGAAAGCCTAACTGAATCAGAGCTGCACAACTCTGTGCCTGTGGCTCCTTGAGGAGGGCACTTAAGTATTCTGTTAACGCCCGTGCAGTGCTCCTTTCTTTTTGCTTGTGGTCTAATGACATCTCCTCTTTGCCACGTGTTGTGTGTCAGAATGTTGGTTCAGTCCATGCATGTGGCCATTTTTCAATGGATTAACAATGATTCAGTAATGCACAGGAGTGGAAGGTGGAGCGTGTGGGAGGGAGGGAGCAAGTGCCAGAGGGAGAGGGGACAGCAGCAGCGAGTGCAACTCTTCTTAGCTGCTTTCATTGTTAGAGCCTGGATTTTGAGGAGAGTCTGTACCAGCGGAACTACTGATGGCACACTTTTCCCTGGAGTTTGCTTGGATTCATAGGCTTTTTGCTTGGATTCATAGGCTTTTTGCTTCATGTCGTATGTGCTGGTGTCCTGGGTTTCTGAAGCCTGTGAAGAGGGCCTTCTGACCTCTCCTGCTCGCCATGCCATCCTCCAATGCACACCACCGTTCTGGGTCCCCAGCAGGCCCTTGGCTTCTGAGTGGAATCTTGCCAGTATTTGGCTTACTCATCTCCATGGACTGAGTCTCTCGGGGCCCAGTGGCTCCATCTATGGAAAAATGGAACAAGCCCAAGGCATCTGAATCTTTTCTGTTCTGCCAGACCCTTTTCTTGAAGAAGTTTCCATTTAGTAGCCATTTCCTTCTCAGACAGGAACATGTGCTGGATGCGGAAGGTTCAGCTGGCAGCTCCTGAACGAGGACCCTGCATTCCTGCCTGCCCTTGGTGGGGCTCAGAGTCCACCCAAGGGCTCTTTTCCTACAGTGTGGCATGGGTGCCAGCATTGCTGACTGGGAGGCTAGGCTGGTGGTCTGCCTGGGGTGGGGTGACTTGAGTGGAGTCTGACTGGAGCTAGCTATGCCCAGCTCATCTCCTGGCAGGTTAGGTAAGTGACTCTGGTCCCCTGGCAGGCTAGGTAGTGACTCTGATCCCCTGGCAGGTTTAGGTAGGTGATTCCCATTAATGCTGGGAGCTGCTGCCCAGGACAGGAGTTTCAGCAGCCCGAAGGTCTGGCTGTTTCCATTCGGAGCTTCTGATGTATGACAGAGAATTTTCATCCTATAAATAAAGGATGGCTATTATTCTCTTCACAAAAAGATTTTTTTTTTTTTTAAGGTACACCAATGACTTTTTTCCTTCAAAATAAAAGGAGCTTAATTTTCTGGTTTCTTTTCTGTCCAAAAGAGAAAGTGCTTATTGTAGAAAATTCAAATAATAGGTAAAAGTACAAGTAAATTGCAAACCATGTCAAATACCCATTTTCTAGAAATTGTTGTTGCCCATATTTTGATGATCATCATGCACATATACACCCTCAGAACCTCAGATATGAGATATCAGAAAACACTGATTCTTTTTTTCTTCCCAATGGACTGTGATAATCTTTATGTGTCATGAATTTAGAGACACCTGATTTTTAATATCTGAAGAATGTTCCATTGTATAGATGTGCTGTAATTTATTTAAGCAAGCTCTCTCTCTCTCTCTCTCTTTTTTTCTTGAGACTGAGTCTCGCTTTGTTTCCCAGGCGAAAGTGTGGTGACTCGATCTCGGCTTACCGCAACCTCCACCTCCCGGGTTCCAGTGATTCTCCTGTCTCAGCCTCCCGAATAGCTGGGATTACAGGCCTGTGCCACCACACCCAGCTAATTTTTGTATTTTTAGCAGAGACAGGGTTTCACTATGTTGGGCAGGCTGGTCTAGAACTCCTGACCTCAGGTGATCCACCCACCTTGGCCTCCCAAAGTGTTGAGATTATAGGCATGACCCACTGTACCTGGCCACAATCTCTTATAGATGGATTTTTTTCCAGTTGCGAATAATGCTCCATTAAACGTCTTTGTACTACACTTGTCTAATTATATGATAGTAAGTGGATTAAAACTCCTGAGTCAGAGTATAACCATTTTGGATATTCATACAGGTTGACAAACTGCTTGCAGAAAGGTCATGCCTTTTTTTATTATCCCATAAAGAAGGAAAACCTCTTGCTGACTTTAACGTTATTCTCTAATGTATTTTAAGTCACTAAATATCTGAGAGTTTTTAGGCACTTCTTTTTTTTTTGGCAAATAGAATTTAGATCACTAATTAGGGAGAAGTTTAATGATGAATTTTGTAGCTTCAGTAGTTAAAAACCAAAACTGTATAGCCCAATTGTATTTTCCCATATATTGTGCTAGAATGCAGTTATGTCTTTGCTTGACTTGTATTTTAAATAATTGTCACATGGAAGTTGTGTAATTAAAACAGTGCCCTTTATTAGTCTCCATTTTGGGCAATCTGTTATGTTCCATATTTTCATATTTCTCCTAAAACTTTGCTAAAGAGAGCTTTTGTCAGTAAAAGTAGCAAATACTGTTTTGTAATTTGATAAGCATTAAAAAATAATTCTTATTTGAAGGTATAATCTTCAGGTGAGTATTCTGGCATTCCTGCTAAGGAAGCACTGCTTTCAGGAGCATCTCTGGTTCCTTTTAGAATGTTTTCTCTGCTCCTTTCAGTCTGTGAGAGTTTTCCCAGATCCATGTGATTAATGCCTGTTGTTCCACCTCTTTGAACTTTATCTCCTTGATCTCATTTGTCCATCCCCTGGTGTCACCTGAAACTTTTTACCAGTTCGTTGTTTAATTGCTTATCTTTCTTTTACACTTTGAGTTCATCTAATGATAAGGATATCACATATCTTCTTAAAAAGCTTTTTAGTGTGTGTTCTTTTACTGCCTAGAGTCATTTCATATTTAACATTCACTGTGTGCTCCCTTTGGGCATTACTTAGATCTACCAAAGATAGTATTTGCCTGTTCAGACTATTCAACAACAAGCAAGATGCATAGGTACCTTTGGCTTAGGAAAAAAAAAAAAAAAACCTACCACTTTTCTTTGTAAACTTATTGGGAAATTGAAGGCATATTTGGAAGATTTTTCAGTGTCTTGTCTTATTAGGTAAAGCCTTCTAGAGGAGATGAATTTTTCATGTTCAATTTTGATTGGAAAGACTGGGATCAGTAACTACAGGGAAGAACCAGCTAGTGAAGAGGCTAGTCTAGGATAAAACAGGAATGAGAGGTGGGAACCAACTGGATGGAGGTAACTAAGATGCACAAAAAAGACATTTAGGAGGAGGTTCTCAGAGGAAATATGGCAAATTTTATTTGTGATTAGATAATAACTTATTTTTAAATGTCTTTTATTCATGTCAGAATGGCGAAATACAAACCTGTGGTAGAAGCCACACTACATCGGCTGTGGGCAGTGGCTCATGCCTGTAATCCCAGCACTTTGGGAGGCTGAGGCGGGCAGATCACCTGAGGTCAGGAGTTCAAGACCAGCCTGGCCAATGTGGCGAAACCCCGTCTCTACTAAAAATACAAAAATTAGCCTTACGTAGTGGCGGGTACTTGTAATCCCAGCTACTTGGGAGGCTGAGGCAGGAGAATTGCTTGAACCTGGGAGGCAGAGAGGTTGCAGTGAGCCGAGATCGCACCATTGCACTCCAGCCTGGGCAACAGGAGGGAAACTCCATCTGAAAAAAAATAAAATAAAGAGGAAGATACACTACATCTTGGGGTGTGATTAGTAAAAGAGACAGACTGCGATGGACCATGTTGGGGGTGTTGTCTTGTTACACCCAGCACTTAGGTTCCTAGGCAAGTCAGAATGCCAGGGACTTGCAAGGGGGTATGGTGAATAAAATGCTTGCTCAGGCTGAGCGCGTGGCTCGTGCCTGTAATCCTACCACTTTGTGAGGCCAAGACGGGTGGATGACCTGAGGTCAGGAGTTCAAGACCAGCCTGGCCAACATGGTGAAACCCCATCTCTACTAAAAATACAAAAAAGTAACTGAGCATGGTGGTTGGCACATGTAATCCCAGCTACGTGGGAGGCTGAGGCAGGAGCATTGCTTGAACCCAGGAGGCGGAGGTTGCAGTGAACCAGGATCTCGCCATTGCACTCCAGCCTGGGTAACAGAGCAAGACTCTGTCAAAAAAATAAAAATAAATAAAAAATTCTTGGTCAGCTGTCCAGCCAAATGCCAGGGTTTCTGGCTGGAGTTGGCTACTATGTGATAATTCACATTTTCCCCCCCAGCAAACAGCTGTATTTCCCCAGAGACTGTTTGATCATGGAGAGTTGTATGGAAATGACCCTTTGAGGACACTAAGGTACTGTTTAATGAACTGTTCCGTTAGTGCCTTTTAATAACTCTCAGTCTTAAGTGGTATTTAATTACTGACTTTTTGAGCCACTAGGGAACTGTTTAGTAATTACTGCTTCATTGCCATTTAATAAATTTCTGTCTTGTACATTAAATAGCACTGAGCACAGTAACTCACTGCCTAGTCCCTGGTGGCATAGAAAAGTTAAGGCTGCTTCTAGAGATGCTCATCTGAAACCAGATGGTCGCTTAGGTATTGGGAAAGTAACGGTGCAATAAAAATTGTCAAGTAAGGAGGCCGTAGACTTTTTGGATTTCATAGACCAGTTTTTAAAAAAGAAATGTTTAGGGACTAGCATAAGGTTATTTTGTTAAGTTTTGTTTCCTTCAAGAAACCTGACGCAGGAGCACTTTGCCTGAGGCAGAGCGGGCACTTGGTGAGTATCAGCTGAATCAAATTGAGCTCTGCATAGGAGGACAGAATTTTTGCAGGTGACACCTGTTTAATTTTGTTATTGTTTCATCAGTCCTCATATTAGAGAAGTTAATTTTGTAAAATGTGATATTGAGTGTAGCTGACTAAAGCAATTTCACTTTATATGGGGATTGTGAGGGTTAAATAGCATGTGTGTGAAAGCTTTGGAAGAACCTCCCAACAGATGGTGTATGTAAGGTGATTAATATTGTCTGCTGACAGTACTAGGAAGAGACAATTCGTCTTTGGCTTATATTAAATTCTGGGGAATTTTAAGATGGAGAGATGATTAATCCAAAAATGATCGATCTGCAGGTTGTTGTGTCTTCATGTTTAAGTGAAATTTTGTGATAGACCAAAGGAGAAAGTGGCTCAGTAAGAATTATTTAATTAAAATTGACCCTTTAAGGTAAAAGCATAAAGGTACTGCCTTTTCTTTGATTTCACTTATCTTAGAAGCCTGTGTTGTTAGGTGACCTGTGTACATTCTATCCAGTTCAAGGTGGTAACATGGTCATGGGGGCGGTAATAATGACATAAAAGACCCTAAAAATCCTGATGTGTATTTTGAAAGAGGCTGGAAGGGCACAGAGACTCGCCAATGAAACAGATCCCCTGATGCCCCTGTCAGGGCCGTGTATTTCCCAGACACAAGTCACCCTGCTCAAAGTACAGGCAGTGCATCAGTGCTGGTCTCGATCCTGATGCCCACCAGCTTTTGAAGTTGCTTTGATTGCCTGGGTGTCCTATAGAATGTCTGATTTTAGCCACTCAAAGGGGGTAACAATTAATTGTAACACTTTTCATTAAAATGGCCTCCTTAATAATGTTTGAAATATAATGAAAATCCAAGGCAAGCCATGGCTTCTGCACTTGGCTTTCAAAGCCCAGTAACACACACTCAGTCTGTAGTGGGGCTGGACAGCCTTTTCTTATGGGAAGCAATGGAAATCTGTCATATTTTCTGATAAAACACATTTTCAAAGATGAGTTTTTCAGGCACATTATGTCGTACAGGTTCATTCAGCAAATCACTAAAGCGCGGAACTGTGCAAACACATCGCCCAGACATAAAGTTAAGTACATTCTGTTAGAAAATTCACCACGTCTTTAATCCTAGTCCTTTAGTGCTGTGGTTTAAGTAGAAGGGATTTAGAGAGTTCATAAATGCAGGGAATAGAATAAACAAAAGGATTAAAGCAATGTTTTCTGAGCAGCACTGATGTAGATAGAACTTTGTACCTTGTTACTTTCCCCAGAGATACTGTCAACTTTATTTTAAAGGCAACCTTCAAGAAGCTACAGTGCAGACAGGTACAGTAATAACAAAAATTAAGAAATTAACTTCAGTTATCAGGGTGTGCACGTAGTGTTGTCATGAATACAAGTTTCTTGGATCACATAGCAATCTATTCTCTGTTTGAAGTTTTAATACAGTTTTTGCTTCTTTATTAGTTTTACAACCAGAAAAAAGAGAGTATACAGATTGAGTTCTCATTTACATTTCATTTCTCTCTGATTTTGGTTCTTCTTTCTTTTTTTTTTTTTTGAGACGGAGTCTGCTCTGTCGCCCTGGCTGGAGTGCAGGAGTGCAGTGGCATGATCTCAGCTCGCTGCAACCTCTATCTCCCGGGTTCAAGCCACCTCTCCTGCCTCAGCCTCCCGAGTAGCTGGGACTACAGGTGCCCGTCACCACACCTGTCCAATTTTTGTATTTTTGGTAGAGACGAAGTTTCACCATGTTGGCCAGGCTGGTGTTGAACTCCTGACCTCAGGTGATCCGCCTGCCTCGGCCTCCGAGAGTGCTGGGATTACAGGTATGAGCCACTGTGTCTGGCCTGACTTTGATTCTGATATTGTACCTATGTGGGACCATTTTATAATTTTAAGTGGTAAGTAAATACTATTGCTTTAAAATATTTAGTATTATTATAATTTTACATTCCATGTATCTGCACTAACTGCATTCTACTCATTTTAAATTAATTAATTTTTTAGAGATAGGGTCTTGCTATGTTGCCCAGGCAGGTAGGATCTTGCCATGTTGCCCAGGCTGGTCTCAAACTCCTGGCTTCAAGCAGTCCTCCTGCCTCAGTCTGCCAAAGTGTTGGGATTACAGATGTGAGCCACTGTACCTGGCCCACATTCTGCTTCATTTTGAATAGCTCATTTAGTATTTCATCATTTTTTATGTCATAGTGTACTTAGCTAACCCCAAATCAGGGTATTCGAGGTCTTTCCAGTTTGAAGCAGGCATAAATAATGCTACAAACATCTGTGGTGTTTTTAAAAAAAATTTTTTTTTAACTGAAAAAAATTTTTTAGTAGAATATGGTCTTGCTTTGTTTCCCAAGCTGGTCTTGAACTCTTGGGGTCAAGCCATCCTCTCATCTCAGCCTCCCAAATGCTGGGAATATAGGCATGAGCCACCACGCCCAGCCAGCAAACATCTTTAAGCAGATTGCTTTTCCCCCTCTCTTGGGGTCCATTCCTGCAGATATATTTCTCCAAAGAAAATTTTCTGGTAAAGGGTATGGACTCATTTGTAGCTCTTATTCCATATTGCTATTTCCTATTTGTTTTAAGAGCCCTCTGAGGGCATATTATGAGAAAGAAGAAAACAACTGGAAGGAAAAAAGAATTGACTTGGAGGTTTAAATCCTTTTTACTGATACAGGGATAATAGTTTTCAGATATCTGAATTGAGACTTTGCTTGCTGTAGGCTAATCAATAAATGAGAAAATTCAGTAGAGTGGTTAAGAGCACAGGTTGTAACATCCAAATCGGTTACTTAACCCCGCCGAGTCTCAGTTTCCATCTTGCTAAAATGTGTATAATACCTACCTTGGCTGGGTATGGTGGCTCACACCTGTAATCCCAGCACTTTGGGAGGCCGAGGCGGGCAGATCACGAGGTCAACAGATCGAGACCATCCTGGCCAACATGGTGAAACCCCGTCTCAGCTAAAAATACAAAAATTAGTTGGGCGTGGTGGTGTGTGGCTGTAGTCCCAGCTACTTGGGAGGTTGAAGCAGGAGAATGGCTTGAACCCAGGAGGCGGAGATTGCAGTGAGCTGAGATCGCACCACTGCACTCCAGCTTGGTGACAGAGCAAGACTCCGTCTCAAACAAAACAAAACAAAACAAAAAAACCCTACCTCATTGTGGGTGGTAGTAAGGTTTAAATGAGATAATTACCATGAAGGGATTAATTGCATGGGCCTGGCTCATAAGGCTCAGTAAATGAGAGCTGCCATGATTGGTTCTGACCAGGGCAAGTGGTGTAGACCTCTGGGTTGGGTTGCATGCAGCATTAGCAGGTTGTTCCCCCAAGGCCTTGGGCGCTGGGTGTCCTGTTGGGTGTGTTCACTGAATTCCAGATCAGAGTTCCTCTGCCCAGGAGAAGTTCTCAGGCTTGTATATGAATTGGTGTTGATAGTGAAGGGTCCTTGTGAGTCAGACTCACTCCCCTACAGGGAGGCGTTCTTAAATAACAAAAAATGAGGACTAAATCTAAATCAATCACGTCTATGTGACAAACTTATACCATTCTTTTCTGGTGCCATACTTTTTTGTTAAGGTGAAAGAATGGAGAATTTGAGAAGGATATGTTCTTTCAATCCTATATTTCTTAGCTTAATAAAATGCCTTTAGTGAAGCTGGTGGATAAGAATATTAAGTTGTTTGGGTTTTGCAAATATTGCATCTTTCACGTTTCTGTGACATTAACAGAAATCTTTCTACTTTACAACCAGTTAATTTCAGAAAGTCAAAGAAGTTGTCAGTATCATTGGGCCTTATTATTTTTTTCTTTTTTCCCTTCTCCATTGCCATCATCATCTCCTTTAACCCTGTGTACACTTTCAGATCAATGATTTGTCATTCTTTCTCCAGAGTATACATCAGATAAGTATACTCTGCCTTTTATGGAAATTTCAGTGGAACTTCTTTTCAAAGTAATACCGTATTTCATGAGTTTTTTTGAAGGGGGTAGTGGGGAGTCTCAAGTTGTATCTGTGTATTTTTTCCACATAGATACAGTTTATAAGAAGTCTTTTTTAAATTGTTTTTAAGGGAAACTTCCCCATACCCATTGACTCCTTCGTACTGACAGCAGCAATATTTGTGATTGTGGAGCAGTGTTTAACTAGGGATGTGGTGACCACAGCTGTGTTTCCAGTGCAGGATGAACACAGGCTCTGAGGAAAATGACTTTCCTGTGAAGAGACTGAAAGTTGGAGCAGGAGCATTCCCCCAGCCTCTCCACCCTCCAAGTCCTCTGGCTTCTCTTCTTTCTCCAGCATGTTTGCAGATGGCCTAATGAGAATGCAGCCAACGTAGAGGATTTCATCCTGTGTTCAGCCCACCCGAGAGACTGTGCGTGAGGAGCTGGAATGATTTCATTCCCTTCTAGTGCTGTGGAATTCACTGGTGGTGTAAATTTGCTACACAGACATGGTTTAGAGTCTTTTTTTTTTTTTGAGACTGAGTCTCACTCTGTCGCCCAGGCTGGAGTGCAGTGGTGGGATCTTGGCTCACTGCAAGCTCTGCCTCCCAGGTTCACACCATTCTCCTGCCTCAGCCTCGCCAGTAGCTGGGACTACAGACGCCCGCCACCACGCCTGGCTAATTGCTTTGTATTTTTTGTAGAGACGGGGTTTCACCCTGTTAACCAGGATGGTCTCAATCTCCTGACTTTGTGATCTGCCCACCTTGGCCTCCCAAAGTGCTGGGATTACAGGCGTGAGCCACTGTGCCTGGTCGGTTTATAGTCTTATTAGATTTACTCGTTATTGGTTTTTTCTTAAAGAATAAGCAGCTCCTTTTCGGGGAGGCTGCCTAACTTACAGGGGCCCTTCACCATCAATATTAATTATGTACAAACCTGAGAATAATTCACATTGCTAGTGAGAACTTCCCCTGGACAGAGGAATTCACTGAGTGGGCCGTGTCTGTACATTCTTGGTACTGTCTGCTCTGGGACCTGCCTTCTCAACTGTGAACATGGCTGAATCATCTCAGCTTAGTAAATCTCAAGGCAAACCAAATCATCCCTTCAAGAAAAGGCGTTTGTTCTGTTGCTTTATCTTCACAGAGAAGTCAAGGGTCCAAATATTTATCATCCTCAATGACACCTCATTTCTCCTTTCATCACTAGGCCAAATGGTAGGAATTGTTCTACTCGATTGTGTTTTCACAGTTTTTCCTCTGAGCCTTCCCTGCCTGTTGTTACTTGATCTTTTGGACTTGAGTACCCCCAGGGCCTGCAGGGTCACTCTGATGTGGGGTTGGAGCAAATGGCACACATGCGGGTCAAATGTTGGGCAGATTTAAATCTGATTTTCTTTTACTTTCTAGTGTTTTTGGAGTTTCAGTTAACTTTTTTTTTAAACAGCTAATTTGAGTTCAGACACAGGCCAAAATAAAACATTGTCCTGCTCATCTGCTATTTATGTTCTATTGTGGAAAGTAAGGTTTTCTCAGCCAGAACCTTTGACTTTAGTTACCAACGTCCTTCATACTATTTTGTTAGTAATATGTCTCTGAGGACATAAGTATATTGTCTGCTTGTCATTTATTTCTCTGAAAGCTTTATGTATTTATTTTGAGACGGAATTTCGCTCTTGTTGCCCAGGCTGGAGTGCAATGGCATGATCTCGGCTCACCGCAGCCTCTGCCTCCTGGGTTCAAGCAATTCTCCTGTCTCAACCTCCTGAGTAGCTGGGATTATAGGGATGTGCCACCATGCCTGCCTAATTTTGTATTTTTAGTAGAGATGGGGTTTCTCCATGTTGATCAGGCTGGTCTCGAACTCCTGACCTCAGGTGATCCACCTGCCTCAGCCTCCTAAAGTGCTGGGATTACAGGCGTGAGCCACTGCACCTGGCCTCTCGCTGAGAGTTTTATAATTTGATATTTGAAACTCAGAAAGTGGAGGAATTGTCTGTTGACCCAGGCTGTAATTTTAATTTTTTTCTTTTTTTTATCACCTGCAACCCCAAACTGAAGAGCTTACTGATAAATTCTTACTTTGAAACTTTGGTGTGGCCATGTGTGGGGAGAATAACATGAAATAACAGAGCTTTTGTTAGAATTGGTATCTATTTCGCTCACTTGACAAGAATATATTTGTAAATTTTTACGTGGAAGGCTCATCTTAAAGAACCTCGTGCTGAAATTTTTAGAACTATTAAGGAACTTAGTAGGTGGAATGCTCTCAACTTTAGTCTTTCAAAATAATTTTCACCATGAATAAGCTGTTGTTTGATCTCCCCAGCTTTCCTGGGAAGTAGCTCGTGTTCATTATTCATCTGAGTGAGAGGTTAGTTGCCATAAAGTTACAAGATTTTCTTGATCACTTAACATTTTCTTGTAGTCAGAGATTTGACTCTGAACAGTCATTTCAAAAATGTGTCTTTTCAGGCACTATGTAAAGAGAATTTCAGAAACTACCAATAATTTGGGGGATAGTTTGAAAAATCTCAGATTTTAAGGGATGGGAAGCATTCAGAATTGTTGAAGCAGTTGTACATGCTGAAGGCTGTCTCTCATTGTCTGCCATTATCTGTACTACGTCGCAACTAGACAAGATCTCATGGGCTAGGCAGCAAGACTTTACATTTGTTATTCACTTAATTGTTGAACTGGCAAGCAGGATCTGTGTGTAGGCATGATGGTCTGTCCATTAATAAAGCTCTACCTGGTAGAAATAGGGGCTGGGAGTGATGGCTCATGCCTGTAATCCCAGCACTTTGGGAGGCCAAGGTGGGTGGATCACCTGAGGTCAGGAGTTCGAGGCCAGCCTGGTCAACATGGTGAAACCACGTCTCTACTGAAAAAAAAAAACAAAAAAAAAACAAAAAATTAGCTCAGCATGATGGCAGACACCTGTAATCCCAGCTACTCAAGAGGCTGAGGCAGGAGGATTGCTTGAACCCAGGAGGCAGAGGTTGCAGTGAGCCGAGATGAAGCTACTGCACTCCAGCCTGGGCAACAAGAGCAAAACTCTGTCTGCCAATGCCCCCCCCCACAAAAAAAAGAAGTAAGGTTTGCCCTTTGCTTTCAATCTTGGGAAGTTTTTATCTCTAATAATCGTGGTCGTCTCTAACAAAGTACAATTTACATTAATTGAGAAAATAAAACTTTATCCATAACACTTGGAAGGATAGGGGAATGACGCTGTGTGATAAAACAGTATGGCTGAGCCAAGCAAGGGCTGGAGGATGAGTAGGACTGGCTGGGGACTTAGGCAGACCAACAGGTGCAGTGAGCGCAGCACTTCTTTGACTGGTGCTTGAAAGCTAGGGATAACCGGACTTGGATTGTCTAAGAAGGCTGTTACTGAAATTACCGTATGTTCAAACTTTGTAAAATAAATTTGAAGGCGTTGTACAAGTGTAATAATACTATGAAAGCAAGATAATACATCTATACATTTTTACTTTGGAATGCTGTTTGAAATATAACATGGAAGAAAATGATTCATGCAGTTATTGACCAATCAGTGGACAGACATATTCGTGATTATCATTGTTCACATTTGAGACTACTTTGAAAAGCAGTGTTCTGGAGTGCCTCTAGAACACTTTATCAGAAGGAAACATGAGATCTGTTTTGTTGGAGTGAATTACGTTTTTATGCTATAAAATCCCATTGTAAAGTTGTCTTGACCCAGAAGTTCCCAAACTTTCTCTGTTCTTGGTCCTCTAAGTGTCTAGTTAATTTTTCCAAAGTAGGTACTTAACAGTTTTGTTTAAGAGTTACATACAAACAACCTAATAGGTACTTCTGTTCTAACAACTTAAGGGCCATTTGAAAAAGTAGTATGTATAAATTGAAAGAAAATATGCTTTTCTTTTTATAAAATTTTAGAACTTACTTTGTTCTTGAATAACCACCTTCATTTACTAGTGAGCTGTGTTTCTTGAATACCCCCTGGCTTTGCAAGCCTCAGAGTCAGATTTGACATTCCCACCTTGGTTTCCTGTTCCACATTGATGTTCAAATGTGCTTGGCTTATTATCATAGTAATTGCAAAAACCAGTGTCACAAAGAGATGATGTCATCAAAAGGAATGTAATGCATTTTGTGAATTAACTTGAACTAGTAGTTTGTATAATTCCCACACTTCACCATGCTTTCCTTAAAAAATTGTAATATCCCTTCATGCTCCTGTGAGTTTGTCGTGGCTCTCCAGATCATCTTGACACGTGGAGTGGGAACCCGGGCTTTAACCTATATTTGCGATCTATAACTAAGTCAGGGTTGCCTTAAGGGGTCTTTGTATTAACTGCGTTATTAAAGAGTTGGATTCCATTGTTATTTAGTTTGTGGTTGTCAAGTTTTGGTGAACAACGAAAACATTTCTGGCTCTGCATCCTGGAAATGGATTTATAATGTTTGGGAAGAGGGGTGTGGAACCCAGGTGTCTGTATTTTCTAGCAAGCTTGCCCACTGATACCAATGCATATGAAAATGCTAATTCAGTGTATATGATGCACTGAATTCCATCACAGATAGCTTGAGTTCAGGGACCATGTTGCTGTTCACTTAAATTCTTTCTCATTCCTATAACATACCATCGTGCACATTTGATAAGTGTTCATTGAATACTACTGACTTATTTGTTACTTCTTTTCTCTTTCCTCCCAACTTTTCTTCTGTTCTATACCTTAAAAAGAAAAACAAAGAAGGAAGAATTGAAGAATTGGGACTTAGAGTTTCCTGACTTTCCAGGCTTCTTGTTCGCAGTCTTCCATAATCTGCCATGTCAGTTCACCACTCTGCCACACAAACTCTTACGTCATGTTGAATCATTCTGCTCTGAGACACACTTTGGTATATTTATCTTTATTTTTTCTTCTGTCCCACACAAAGAGACCTTTAAGTTTCCTAAGTGGAAAAAACACCGGGTTTGGGAAAAAAATTAGAAAAACTTGTATTAGTTTCCTAAGTGGAAAAAACTCTGGGGTTGGGAGAAAATTGAAAAAAAAACTGGAAGAGATTTAGATTATCTTTTCACACAATGCCCCCATTTTAGAGCTCTCTGTGAGGAAACACAGGGAAGAGATGTGATGTCCCAGAGGCCACCCAGGAAGTGCAAAGTCTAGCTGGGATTAGACTGCTGCTCTCCTGGCGCTTCGCTCCTGGGCTGTTTCCACTGCACCCCAGCCCCACCAGACCTTCCTCTCCGAGGGTGGTGCTTGCTGATCATCAGTGACTTTTCCGAGTCCCACAGGTGACTGTGATATGGAAACAATGGCTGAGAACCAGGTTTGGCAGTTTGCTCTGCTTACAAAATTACTGTTTGCTGTGTTAAATATTACTTTGCAGTTTAGTCAATAGTAATTGTAATTTCTTTTTATGAGTTTAAATTTTAGTTTCATATGACTGTATAGACTGTGCAGTGTGAGCAACCTAGAGTCATTTAATTTTTGTGGTTTAATGGGAAGAAGGCAAAAATTTGGAAGCAGAAGAAACTGTCAATATTATTATCAAAGGAAGAATTTGTGTTTTCTGGATTTTTGCTTATAATTGACAACCTACCAGCATCAGAATGTGGCTCCCTGGGCTTTGGGCAGCATTTCCTTGGTAGATGCCTTTCCTGGGTTCCTAGCTGGGTTCTGGGACCGTGGTGGGGAGGTGTCCTGACTTTTGGATAATTCAGACATGGCTGTAGGAGACAATTTCAGACAGGCACATGACACTTTTATCCCTAAGCAGAGTTGGAATGAATAGGTAAGAGTCACAAAGATTGCCAAGGAAGGTCAATCATTTTTACTAGGTTTCTCTTTATCACATCAGGTATGTCTTAGAAAAGGTAAGATAGACTTATGTTAAAGGAAAACTGGACACTGTGAGACTCGTGAAAAATATTCTTGGAACTTTGTGATCCCAGGGCTGTTTCATTCAAATGTTCATTGATTCGTTCATGCCTGCATGCTTTACTCTTTTATCAGAGAGGTCATCCTCTAGGCAGCTGCTTACCTTCTGTAGGATGATGTGAGCTTGTGTTTCCTGCAAGTCCAGTCTTTTTGGATGAGGACCCTTTCTCCTTGCATCTTTCTTGAGAAGTAATCTTGTAACTATATATCTTTTCAATTCAGTTTCCAATATTTGTCTGGCTTTAATTGTAGACATTATAATGATATTGTGAAGGAGGAAAATCAATGTATAATTTAGATGTCATGAGGGTTGCTTATAATTTATTATAAGCTTTGTCATCTTCAGTCTAGAACAGCTGCAGAGAGGGCTGCTTTTTTTTTTTTAACTGATGAAAGAATGTTTTGACTTTCATATTTTGTAGAATCAAGAACAAACTTAAATCCACAAGTAATATTTGTCATGTTACTTAATACCATTATTGTTCATTTAAACCTCCTTTCTCTTGGACTCCCCTTTACCAGAATGCTTATGGGAAAAAATGCTGTAAGTTTTTGAGTTTCTTTTTTGTTTTTTCCTCATCAGGAATCTCCTCCAAAGAGAGGCAATTTAAGGAAGAAGGAACAGCTGGGTGCTGCAGTGGCTCACTCCTGTAATATCAGCACTTTGGGAGGCGAAGGCAGGAGGATTGCTTGAGGCCAGGAGTTCAAGACCAGCTGGGTCAACATAGTGAGACCTTGTCTTTACAAAAAAGTTAAAAAAAAATTAACCAGGTGTGATGGCTTAAGCCTGTAGTCCCAGCTGTTCGGGAGGCTGAGGCAGGAGAATTGCTTGACCCCAGGAGTTCAAGGCTGCAGTAAGCAGTGGTTACGCTGCTGCACTTACCTTAGGTGACAGAGTGAGACCCTGTGTAAATAAAAAGGAAGAAAGAAGATTCCCCTAGTATGGTCCTCAACGCTAGAAACACTTGTCTTGCCTTCCACACTGAGACATTGTTCAGCTAGGTGGAAAGGGCTTGTAGATTTCTGGTGGCAGAAATCTGTCCACTCACCACATGAGGGTTGCCTTTAAGCACTGACGTGGCTTAAACTGCATTTGACCTGGTGCTTCGGATTCAAGCCAGTAGGTGACTCATTATTTCAGATGTTTGGTTTGTGCTGTTATAGTTGAAGCAATCTGTAAGGAAAATAGAAAAGCCTGTTGTAAAAATATAGTCTGTCTCCAGGAAGGAGAATCCCCGCGTCCTGACTGGAGGCGGGATGTCTGCATATGGCTTGTCTAACTTGTTATTTTACCTTAGTTCCTGGTTTGAAGCAGTCCTGAAAACTGTTCCTCAGTGCATGTTTAGATGGCATTGCTGATTATTTTTACATTCTTGAGTGTGAGTTTGAAACACGCTGGGTACAAAGTTTGCTATCTGGTCCCTGAGAGATAGCTAGATAGCTAGGCCAGCCAGGCTGGTCCCCAGACTCTCCTCTAAGGGCAAGGAAAGAACACAGTGCTAGCACCCACTCAGAAGGCTAGCCACATCAGATGGTTTCTCTCTGAAGTTGAGATGTGACATGCAATTTATATTCTTTCTTTGGTCGTTGGCGGCTATGTCCGTTCTATATGTGATTTAGTAATTAGGGACTGTTTGGCTTCCTACAATCAAACAAAGACTATTATAAAATGTCAAGTTTTTTTGTCTTCAACTTTTGCACTGTGTTTTTAAGTAAAACATTCTGCTAACTTGTAAGTTTGTCCCTTCTCTCTTTCTTGTGTCTTGGTTCTTATCCCAGGGGAACACTTAGGAAAAATTATAGAATCCCTACCCAAACAGTGTGGTGAAGGAACTGTTCATGATTTGTAGGGCTCTGGCTATGAACTGACTGCTGCGTGCCAGTTTAAGCTTATAGCCACTATTACTTTATTACAGGATTTTGATTAATTTGTTAGATGGTGGCTGTGTGTCAGCTGCTTGTTTTTAGTGCTTTCACCTGGGTGAATAATAGCTTCTGTCTATTATGTGTGTGCTAGGAACTTGATTTAACCCTTACAGATACATTAGACAGCATATATTACAGATGCAGTGAATAGCTCATAGTTAATTAATGTGTCCAAGGCCACACAGTTAGCTGACATCCTGCCCAAGTTGAGTCGGAGGATGTCTATACAAAGCCTTGCTGCCTCTCCCGCTAAAAATAGGGGAGCAGAGTTAACATGCTACATAAGGCCGAATATCTTTAAGGCTCTCTTCTTGTCTAGTGTTACAAAAATAGCCATTGTTTCAGAGAAGCAGGATTGCATAAAGTCTAAGAGCCAGGATAACTGTCTGGCCCCCATACTTAACTAGCTCTGAAACCTTGGGCAAGCCCTTAACCTTTTTCTATCTTACTTTCTCTGTCAGTGGATAAAACAGTACCTGGACTTGTGAGGTTTAAGTGAGTTCCTATCTACGAGTTACTGGAAGAGGGGTTCATAATAAGTACTACACAAGAGTTTGCTATTTTTGTGTGTGTTACCTTGACGACCAATAGGAATGAGATATCCTCTCCATCCCCCCTCCTCCTTGCCTCATCAAGCAGGGTGCCCAGGGTCAGCTTGTGGATAGGTTTCAGAGTAGGGAAGGACTGGGGACAGTCATGCCCTCTGGTTTGTGAGTGAGGCCTTCATAGACAATTGGTCCCGCCTTGCTCCTCTAGGCTGTGTATGGAGCTCTTGGGTTCTTCCACACACACTTGGTCCTTCCAGTCTCTGGTCCGGTTACTTCTCAGGTTGCCTCTTCTCCCAAAGAGTGTGTGTCCTTGACCACTACCAGATGTATTATAAGTAAGTCATTGCTTATTCAAATATTGATTTAGTACGCTCACCTGTTACCCATATGTTTCAACTAGTGTGGTCACAATGGTATATCATAAACCGTGACCTTCTGGAGACAGGGACCAGGTCTGTGAGGATCTTATGGAGCATTTTTAAAAAGAGCTTTCTGTCATGAAAATGATATTGTTTTTGGAGTGTGAAGGGAGAGGTGCCCGGGAGACACAGCTGGGGACTTTAAGGCCCCAGGCTGTCTTCCTCAGTCGTAAAACAAGAGGCGGAAGGATGTTACCAGGGATCTCAGGACCTTACATTCTTGACATTAGCTCTTCTTTTCCTGAACTCCAGGAACCTAGATGTCGTACTTCAGGGCTGTGAAATCTTTCTCCTGATTCCCACGAGGATGAGAAGTGAATCAGGCGTCCCTGATGCAGATACTGTGCCTACTCCCGAGGAAAAGCACTCACTGTGGGCAGCAGCTGGCATGTCCTTCCGTGCCCTGTGAACGAACGTCAGCACCCGGTAGTGTCCCAGCACTGCCGTGTGGTGACTGCTTCCAAGCAGACACTAGGGACGGAGATTCTGCGAGAGTTGCCACAACCAGGCATGGGAACACCTGTTGGCTTTTGTTTTTAATTGTGATAAAATACGCTTAACATAAAATGTACATTTTAAACATACAATTCAGTAGTATTGAATGTTTTCACACTGTTGTGCAACCATCACCACCATCTCCAGAACTCTTCTATCTTGCAAAGCTGAAACTCTGTACCCAAGAAACAATAACTCCCCATTCTGAATCATTTTTAAAATTCAGAAAGACCAACCTGGATGGCCAGGAGTAATTCAGTTGACTGTGTGTGTGTGTGTGTGTGTGTGTGTGTGTGTGTGTATCTGATTTTTTTCACTAAGTTGAAGAGTAATCAGGCAGAATGAAAGTGGAAGTGAAGAAAGCAAAAGATGCTCAAGAAGGGCCAGTCTCGTACATAATCGTGAAACTTTGGTGGAAAGAAAAGGAAAAAGCACCCTGCTCCCCACACTGGGTAGAGAATTTATGCAGTTTACACTGAGAACTAGAAACTACACAGGAGACAAACCCAAGTTAGCTCTGACTTTTTGTTACTCTTAGAGAGTCTTCTTGAGGAAAACATTCCCTCAGTAGAATTCGCTGTGGATCTGCAGAGGCTTCCTCTGAAATCTGAGGCATCCATCCCGCACTCCTTCGAGGGAGGTGCTCTCTGCCCTCCCTGAGTGTTTGGGAGAGAATGCCTTGCCATGTCTGAGTACTTCTGGAGTCTTCCAGAATTTCCTGGCTGGAATTCTGTTGCCACGCATTTGACTTCTCTTTGACCCCTCACTGTAGGTCCGTGTTGCTTGTTAAAAGACTATTGTACTGCCTGTTAATGGAAGACTGTGTGCTCTTGAGCACTGTGAAAAGACCATCAAATGAAAATGAGTTGAAGGGAACCATGGCGTTCAGACACTCTCCAGATGGAGCAGATATAGTGCCCCCTTCCCAGCCCTTCTGCGCCAGCTCTCAGTCTCTAGGACTCAGTTCTCAGACCTGCCAACCACATGCTCATGCCAGTTGTGTGTGCCCAGAAAGAACTATAAGAAAACCTGGTGATTATAGGTGTTGCCCTTTTTTTCCTATCCATGTTCTAAATGTGCCTTGTGTTGGCACTTGCTGCCTCAACTAGTAAGCTTCCTTTCTGTTTCTGCGTCCCCCACGGCACAAGGTCTCCTGGCTTCTCCTCTCCTTTTTTCCCTTGTGCAAGAGTTGGTTTGAACAAAGCTAAGTATTCCACAAGAATGTCTTATTTAATAGCTGTCAGAAAGAAAGTGTTCCATAAAGGCAGGAGGGTAGAGGTGACAATGTCAAGGATTACGGGACACAAAGGATCGCAAACATTTTCTTGGAGTTAGTCTCGGGATTTGCTTTGAATTTTATGTTGTCATCCTCTCTTCCTACCCCTACTTTCTGCCTTGCTTTTCCCAGATGATTTCATTGAAAAGTAATGGCAAATTATGACTTGTCTTTTCTCCTAGAGTCTTACCAGATAGTTTATTCTCAGAGGTAAACATTTTAGTAAGCCTTTTGTTTAGTGACTCATTAATTTGATGAGGAAAATGTCCTAATAAAGATAAAGAAACTAAACGGTTTCAAAAGCTGCAAAGGGAAAAATGTTGCAGGGCACTTGAGGTCAACTTCTTCCCCCGTTCTTTGAATTTCATTTGTTCCTTGGTCATGGGAACAAACATTGGTCATTAGGGGGTTAGGCCCTTGTCTTCATTTTTTTTCTGTAAACTTGACATGTACACACCAAGTCATGAGCATTTTACTTCCTGGGAGTTTCTTTCTGTATAGATAGGGACTAAGCCTGAGGAGATTTTACAAAAATAGGAAGTCAGATTTCCCTTTTCCACCACACATTAGTGCATTCAGTGTGTCACTAGGTTAAATATTTGGCGAATTTTTTTGTGGCCAAAAAAAAAGAAATATTTGGCTGAGAAATATTTGGCTAATTTTTAGTGGGAAACAGTCTGATTTTCTCAGAAATGTCACAAACCCCCAGGTATAAAGGGTCAAAGATCCCTAAGTAGAATCGGAGGCCTTTGAGAGACTAGAAAACATTCTTAGCTATAAACCAGTGGTAACAAAAGGCATGATCTGCATTATCCATTTAGAGAACATCTTCTAGAGAGGTATTATGACTTTACACTGTTCTACATTATTTTGGTAAGATTAAATGTTCCAGCATGGGTGACATAACTATTTCTAGGTTTTGTGTGACTATTTAGTGAAATATAAATGTATTCTGGGTAAAAGGCCCTTTGTAACAAGAGTACATTGACTTGTATTAAATCCAAGAGTAAGCATCATAGATGTTTCAAAAAATAAATTGTCCAACAATTTTACACTTAAATTTTAAGAGAGAATTGTATGCCTCTGTGATTCTTCTCAGGAGGAAGACCCAGTTCTAAACTGGAAAAAAAAAAAAAAATTGAATAACATCCCACCACACTATCTTTGATAGAAACTTCATAATATTTATTAGTTGTTAAAAAAAGATGTGAAAGCAGAAGGAAAAATGACTTCAGTATAGTTAGAAAAAATCAAGAGGTAAGATAAAGTGACTTTAAAGTTCTAGGTACAGTCTAAAGACCTTGATTTCATTTTGCTTATGTTTGTATCTGCTCTCTTGCCAGATACTTGTCAAGGCGGAAAGATAATGACCTAAAGGTAGCTTTTCATCACAACATACCTCGAACACTGTTGCCCATTTTTGTTGTTGTTGTTGTTGTTCCTGGCTAGGTCTTCCTGGACCAAAAGGGATAGAAAAGAGCTGTCATAACGAACTAGCTCTAGTAGAGCCCTGTGTGTGAAAGTGCGGGTGTTTGTATAATGGTGCAAGAGCATTTCGTAGCAGGCAAGTTTCATAATGATATAAATATATTTTAGTTATATGTATGTCTAATTACATAGACTAATGAAATGCCATTTATAAGAGGTGGTCTTACATGTGACACAGGTCATATTCTGAGGTGACAACCTGCAGGGGCTAGGTTTAATTTTGGGCCCCTTTTAACTTACAATAATTGTCAAATGAACCAGTCCTTGGCACATCAGGGAGTATCTGGATAGCCACCATCCATGCATTTATTCAGTTAACTGTGTTGTGTCCTGTTCTGGGCTGGGCATTAGGGGAGGCCTTGGGCATGTGAGGTGAACCAGACATAGTGACCATCCTCAAGGAACCAACCCATGGTCTGCTGGAGGAGGCAGACATGAACCAGCACGCATGCTGCTGAGTGGCGCGTGCTGTAGAGAAGTGCACAAGGCTGGCCCTGCAGCAGAAGTCTCTGCTCACCTATTCATGAGGGTGCAGGTTGAGGAGAGACAGGGAAAGGAGGGCAAGAGTAGGCACTATTTGAACTGTCTTCACAGCTTAAGTCCAAATCTAATGCTGTTTTTTGCACTTCCCATATAAATTAGATAATTTCTAATTTTTATTTTTATTTTTTATTTATTTATCTTTTTTTTTTTTTTTTTTGGGATGGAGTTAGTTCTGTCGCTGGGCTGGAGTGCAGTGGTGCGATCTCGGCCATTGCAACCTCCACCTCCTGGTTTCAAACGATTCTCCTGCCTCAGCCTCCTGAGTAGCTGGGATTACAGGCGCGTGCCACCATGTCCAACTGATTTGTTTTTGAGTAGAGATGGGGTTTCACCGTGTTAGCCAGGATGGTCTTGATCTCCTGACCTTATGATCCACCCGCTCGGCCTCCCAAAGCGTTGGGATTACAGGCGTGAGCCACCGTGCCTGGCTGACTTCTATTTGTTTTAAGAAATGCCTTTGTTATTCTCCCACTTTGTATCTAAATGGCAACTGGATGCAATAGAAAGCACAGTCTGGGTCATCCAGGCCTGTCTTTGAATCCTGGCTGCCACCTGACAGCCACTTGACCTTTCTGAACTTCATGTAAAAAGGGGATAATAAAATCTGCCACACATGGTTGGCAGGATTAAATGAGATATGTAACAATATGTATTAGTAGCCCCCCTTTTCTTAGCACACTAAAACAGAGTGGCTTGTAAACGGTAAGTTATTCTGAAAGGCGGCTGATGAAACAAGAACACAAGATTCACTATGAATAAGGAGAGTAACTAACATTAGGTACCATTTGTTGAGTCAGGCACCATTTTAAGTGCTCTCTCTGCAGTTACTTATTTATTCCTCACACTGACAGTGTCAGGGACCATTATTTTATCTCCACTTTACAGATGAGAAAATTGAGGCTAGAGAGGTTAAGTAACTTTTATCAACCCTGCCTGGCTGGCCCCAGAGCTCTTAAACATCAACATGGAGCTTTTGAAGAGGATAACAGCAGTAACGATATCTTAGATTTTTACAGAGCTTCATCCTTTGAAGAACACTTCTGTGTACATTGTTACCTTTGTTTCTCATTAAAAAAAACAGGAGATGGCTAGACATTAGAAAACTAAGGTACCCAGATGGGACTGTTATTTGCCCAAGGTTACTAAATCAGTATGTGGCCTTGTTAGTACAAGAACTTTTTCCACTTGACTCTTGCGAGTGTTTATAGAATGAAAGAATAGTTCAGGAATTTTTTTAAAGAAATGGTTGCTGTTAAAATTTTTTTGTTTTTGTTTTGAGACGGAGTCTTGCTCTGTCGCCCAGGCTGGAGTGCAATGGCCGGATCTCAGCTCACTGCAAGCTCCGCCTTCCGGGTTCACGCCATTCTCCTGCCTCAGCCTCCGGAGCAGCTG
This sequence comes from Trachypithecus francoisi, assembly GCF_009764315.1. Classification (NCBI taxonomy): domain Eukaryota; kingdom Metazoa; phylum Chordata; class Mammalia; order Primates; family Cercopithecidae; genus Trachypithecus; species Trachypithecus francoisi. Next base: position 109,224,093 of record NW_022681465.1, on the reverse strand, counting down.
GGACTACAGGCGCCCGCCACCTCGCCCGGCTAGTTTTTTGTATTTTTTAGTGGAGACGGAGTTTCACCGTGTTGGCCAGGATGGTCTCGATCTCCTGACCTCGTGATCCGCCTGTCTCGGCCTCCCAAAGTGCTGGGATTACAGGCTTGAGCCACCGCGCCCGGCCTAAATTTTTAAAAATACAAGCTGGGTGCTGTGGCGGGCACCTGTATTCCTGACCACTCGGGAGGCTGAGGCAGGAAGATCACTTGAGCCCAGGAGTTCCAGGCAGCAGTGAGCTATGATTGCACCATTGCACTCCAGCCTAGGCCACAGAGCAAGATGCTATCTCTTAAATTAAAAAACAATATGGAACAGACACAGGAAGTTAGTTTTGTTGCTTAAGGTCTCATGTCAGGCTATTGGTCAGCTAGAATTAGAAAAGATAGATCCAGCTTCTGAGTGACCCAAGTGAAAGAATTTGAAAAGTACCAGTGCATCTATTTTCTTGGACACTTGGAACGAGGGTACATCCTCATGTCTCCTGCGATTCTGGAACCACCGGAGGGAGGGCCAGAGAACATGAACTGGCCGTGGGACCTCACTTGTCCTTAGTTCAGATTGCGTCCTCCGGAGCCATAAGGCTTCTTTCCGAAGGTGGGCCAGGGAGGCCACAGCCAGAAGGGAGATGATAAGGATTTGTGCTGGCTGTGTGGTGGGGACGATACAGGGGGTTGGGCCATCTTCAGACCAATGCTAATCGGTGCTCTCTCTAAATTGAAGGCTTAGTGCAATTTTAAAGACAGCAAAAGACACAAGAAACCAAGTAAGCTTTGACTGAAAGCCTCTTAGGATTATGTGGTGTTTTGTCCTGTAGCTGGGGATCCAGTTACAGATGCCTGTGATTATGGCCTTTGCAAACAATTGTCAGAGAAATTCATAAGATTTCCAAAGGCTGCAGAAGAGCAGATGTGGAATTAAATTTCAAGCACAGTTACCCATAATGGCTTACATGTGGGCATAGAGTATTTAGGATTCAAGCCTAAGTCTCCCACTTTGTCCAGGAGGTGTGGGATGCAGAGTCAAAAGCAGGGATTAGAAATGTCAGCATTTTCTGGTGGTCTTTTTCTGCTGCATCTTTTCTTCTTGGCTTGCAGACCCTTTAAAGTGGTGAAATTCTTCCATAATGGTTAGCTTGCAGTGTCTACCATTGTCATCATTCGACCTATTTAGTAAGAAGACTCTATTCGGCGTCTTGCCAACAAGCATCAGCCATGCCAGCAGACTGTGGAAAATGTGAGTCTTTGGGACCAACTTTAATTGGTTTTGCAGCAGACATTTTAACTTAATTTAATATTGCTAGCAAAGTTCAAGGTATTTAGACTTGCCTTGTTTGGTATCTGTTTTTTTACAATTCATATGGCAAGGACTTTAGATGACTGACTGTGAGAAATACCTTCATTTTATTACTAATAATGAAGGGGAAAAGTGGAAGGGATAGAAGTAGTCGTAATAATTTAACAGTTGTATGTTGCAGCAGCTACTGAGTTTCTCCACGCCTCAAATGAAGAAGTACCTTACTGAGTTAAAAATCCAGTAAGTATTCATTAGGCAGCAAAAAGAATTACAAAGACTATTCCAAGTGTTGGTATATATAAAAAGAATATTCTAGTTTCTGTTGTGTGGAAATACTCCTTTCTAGAACTTTTGAAATAATTGCTAGAAAATATAACTTATGCTATATTAATAAACAAGGGAGCCAAGGTTGAATAGTGGGGCAGAATTTAGGGATTGACTTTATTTTTCCCCCTTTAAAAACCTGGAAGTTTTTGCTGTTGTTTTATTTGAATGTGGAAGCTCCTACCTGAGTGGGTGGAGCAGGAGTGTGTGCCAGCCTTGCGTAGAATCACTGTCAGGACGGTGAAACCATGCCAAGTGGTGGTCTTCATTACAGACTCTGTTGCCTGAGAGTGTTGAGGTTTTGTGTGCCTGAGACAAAGGGCAGAGGAAGCCGAGGATAGGGAGCCTGTGGTATACCAGCTGTGTGATGACTCAGTGCGCCTGGGCTTCACTTACTGCGGTTATGAAATGAGGACATGACTGTTCCTATCTTCTATCCAGTCTTCTGGAAAGCCAGATGCGATAGCATTCCTCCGCAAATGAGACAACATGAAAATCAAATGGGATAGCGTGAAAGAATGGCAACAGTCAGTACATGTGTCCCGTTTGATCACTGTGAAATCATCTCACGTAATCCTCACGGCTGCTTGGTGAGGTGCATGTTGTTGACTCCCGTGTTTGAGATGAGGAAAAAAGTTCTTTGAGGTTTGAGTAACTTGCCCAAGGAAAGAGAGGAAAGTGGACAGTTACCACCCATGGGAACTGGGCTCTGCTAATCAGTGTCTCATGATTAGTTTGTTACATTTCCAAAAGGCGCATGATGAAGCTGCTACTTAAACCCAAGAATTTGAACTCCAGGGTTGGGCTGTTCCTCATCCTCAAGCCCTTTAGAGAGGTGAACCTTGTGTTTAAAAAATGACCGTATTACTTCTTCCACATTACGCTCTGATGTTCCATGACCTTTTAGGCCACTGAGAGGTAATACAAGAAAGGCTTGTGTTGCTTGTTATGGCAGGACCTTGGGCAGGCTCCTTTATGCATCCCATCCCCAACCCCAACCCCAACCCAATCTCCCCATCTGTAAAATGGGGTTAATAGCCTATCTCATAAAATTGTTGTGAGTTTTCCATGAAGACAAATGCTATTAAGTGCCTAGCACAGTGCCTGGCATATAGCCAGGGCTCAGTTAATACATGTTGATGATGATGATGAGGAGGAGGTTGTTTTAGTACTCTCAACTAAAACCTTGAGAGCACTGAGAATCTTCGCAGTAACAGAAAATCTTCTTCCTCCTCCTCCCTCTCCTGCTCCCCCTCCCTCTCCACTCCCAGTATAGAGAAATGGCCAGACTTTAACAATAGCAAAATCTCTAAACTTGGGTCACCTTATTATAGGTCATGTGAGGGTTTTTTGCTTTAAGGACAATTTTTATCCATTTCTTTTGCAGAGTCAGATTCTAAAAGGTGGGGGAAATAAACTACCCCTTCGTACTGGGTTCAAGTTAATAATCCCTGTTAGACTGAATGTACCTCCCCAGAAGGGCCTGCCTCAACCACAGCTCTTGGTGAATAGATGCTCTCTCTGCCACTGGATTGTAACTTCTAGGAGCAGGGAGCAAGACTTGACTGGCGTCTCTTGAGCCCTCACATTGCTCTCCTATGTTGTTGATAGATCGTGCAGCTATTGTACTTTGTTACAGGACAGGTAGCTGGGAACAAGCATTCTACTGAGAACCTAGAGTTAGAGATGGAGTAGAGTGTAGTGGTGTCAAAATCCTTGTACATAGATGATTCCTGGAAGACATTTCCCAGAGAAAACTGACAGCGAAGTAAAGTCATTCATTTCACCCATTGATTTCTTGGTAAAGTACATGTTTCTAGGCAGAGGCTATCTTGAGATAAGAAGCCCTTGAAATGCATATGACCCGGCTCTGTGTGTGTGTGCGCGTGTGTGTGTGCGTGTGTGTGTACGCATGCGTGCCCGCGCATGCGTGCCCATATGCAAGAAAGAAACAGCCTAAGCCCTTCCTAAACAGGGGTAAATGTGGCTATTTGAAATGGAATTGCCAAAACCTCTGTACCAGAACCTTCCCTCTTGCAAGAGAAGGAAATTATCAACTAAACCCTGATTGTAGTTTCCCAATTCCAAAACTCCCTAAAACCCCCCTGCGAGAGAGAGCCTGGACCCAGCCTCATTTAGATCCTTTAATTGGCAAAAAATGGTTCTTACTCCTCCTTTTCCCTGCCCCTGAGGTTATAGTTCTTTCAGCTCCCTCATGGCTTTTGAAAATCCTGTAATACTCCTTTTATTCTTCCTGTGATGAGCATCTTGTTTTTGTCAAAAAGATAATGTGCTGGCATTTCCTATCTTTACATTGATCCTCTAAGCAAGTGAAGTACAGAGCACCATGCCAGAAGAGGGAGCATAATTAATACCTTTGTGATTCTGTCCAACTTCCTAAGAAATGATTAAAACTCAGTCATCCTGGTGTTTGCCAGTTGAGGTCAAGCCAACATCTGTACTTGTCTCTCTTTCCCAGAGGGCATGACAAGGAAAGAGAAAGAGAAGAGTTCAAAGAATTAAAAACATAGTTTTCATTAGGATAACATTTGGGGTCAGGTAAACATCTCTTTGGAGTTTCATTGAAAAATTCCAGGAGGCCAAGGGCAGAAATCTCTGGAAGACTTGTTTCAAGGAGTGTAGCTCAGTGGAAAGTTCACTTTTAAAAAAATTTAAGAAAACTGAATATGATATTGCTTAGGAGAGTCTAAAAAAAAAAAAAAGGACATCAGAAAAACAAAATTGTCTTGTTCTCATTTAGAAAGTGTGGAAGGCCTGGGAAAGATTTTCCCCAATGACTAAGAAGTATTTCTTCATTGTCTGTAAGCTACTCTCCTTTTAGGAGCTGTGGAGTCATTTCTTAAGGCTGTAAGCTTGAGTCTTGGTTGGACTCAGCCTGGGGAGAGTACAGTATGACTGTCCGTAGTGAGCCACGCAAATGGACCGGTGTACGGCAGATAGCCTAGTTCTTGGTTGTTCATTTTTGTGTTGTTCCAGTTGCCAGCTTCAGCGTTTAAATGACACCTTTTATATGAGTTGAGCTCTTATTTAACTTAAAAAAAAAAGTTGAGAGAAACAGCCCCCTTTGACTCTGAAGGAAATTAAACCACAAGTCAAGATACCAATAGGAGGTTGTGGAATTTCTGTCCTGGAGATCCTCAGAAGTAGAACATAAAAATTAGGTCACTTAAGTAAGTCTGCTTGGAGGCTGATCAGGATGGCCTCTTGCAGTGTTCCAAGTTTATGAAACAACTCATGTTAATATTCATATACTGTTAGAGCATCAAGACAATCAGTCCTTTGTTACCTTATCCTGTGACTTCTTAAAATGTTTGACTTCCCTATGCCTGGAAGGCCTGCATCTCTCATTTGCATTGTATGATACTGTTGCTTGTGGAAATTTAGGAATGAGTGGGAGAGAGGAAGTAAGAGGGGTTGTCCTTTTAGAAAACATTTGGGCTCTCTGCTCCTCCTGTTCGAGAGTCAGCCGCATCTTCTTTTGCATCGCCAGCGCATCCCTGAGACACCATGGGGAAGGTGAAGGTCGGAGTCAACGGATTTGGTCGTATTGGGCGCCTGGTCACCAGGGCTGCTTTTAACTCTGGTAAAGTGGATATTGTTGCCATCAATGACCCCTTCATTGATCTCAACTACATGGTTTACATGTTCCAGTATGATTCCACCCATGGCAAGTTCCATGGCACCGTGAAGGCTGAGAACGGGAAGCTTGTCATCAATGGAAGCCCCATCACCATCTTCCAGGAGCGAGATCCCTCCAAAATCAAGTGGGGCGATGCTGGCACCGAGTACGTCGTGGAGTCCACTGGCGTCTTCACCACCACGGAGAAGGCTGGGGCTCATTTGCAGGGGGGAGCCAAAAGAGTCATCATCTCTGCCCCCTCTGCTGACGCCCCCATGTTCGTCATGGGTGTGAACCATGAGAAGTACGACAACAGCCTCAAGATCGTCAGCAACGCCTCCTGCACCACCAACTGCTTAGCACCCCTGGCCAAGGTCATCCATGACAACTTTGGTATCGTGGAAGGACTCATGACTACAGTCCATGCCATCACTGCCACCCAGAAGACTGTGGATGGCCCCTCCGGGAAACTGTGGCGTGATGGCCGCAGTGCTCTCCAGAACATCATCCCTGCCTCTACTGGCGCTGCCAAGGCTGTGGGCAAGGTCATCCCTGAGCTGAACGGGAAGCTCACTGGCATGGCCTTCCGTGTCCCCACTGCCAACGTGTCAGTGGTGGACCTGACCTGCCGTCTGGAAAAACCTGCCAAATATGATGACATCAAAAAGGTGGTGAAGCAGGCGTCGGAGGGCCCCCTCAAGGGCATCCTGGGCTACACTGAGCACCAGGTGGTCTCCTCCGACTTTAACAGCGACACCCACTCTTCCACCTTCAACGCTGGGGCTGGCATTGCCCTCAACGACCACTTTGCAGCTCATTTCCTGTTATGACAACGAATTTGGCTACAGCAACAGGGTGGTGGACCTCATGGCCTACATGGCCTCCAAGGAGTAAGACCCCTGGACCACCAGCCCCAGCGAGAGCACAAGAGAAAGAGAGAGGCCCTCACTGCTGGGGAGTCCCTGCCACACTCAGTCCCCCGCCACACTGAATCTCCCCTCACAGTTTCCATGTAGACCCCTTGAAGAGGGGAGGGGCCTAGGGAGCCCCACCTTGTCGTGTACCATCAATAAAATCCCTTGTGCTCAGCCAAAAAAAAAAAAAGAAAACATTTGATCTTTTCAGAGGATGGCGCTGAGAGGACACTTGGCATAGACAGAACTGACTTGACTGAACATATTAACAAAAGCTCTAAAGAACTACACTTAGCTTGTGGGTACTTCCTGTAAAGGACTATTGCATTGCCAGTGATCAAGTTTGCTGGCTTTAAATGATCTATAAAATGCTAAAAGGTTGCTTGGTTCAATGTCACTGGAAGCTATTTCACTTTAAAAAGTTAAGAAGACTGTTGGTATCCATATAACAAATCTGCCTATGTACCCCTGAACCTAAAATAAAAGTTAAGAAACAAACAAACAAAAAAAGATTGTCGGAAGTAAGATTTTAAACTCATCTGGCTCATGACAAAGAATTGAAAAGTCAAAGAAAAGGTTATTTGTGGAATGTCAAACCACAGTGAACATAGTTCTTGGTGACTTGTTGAATTTCCAGTATCCCCGGGGCCCTCTCTTCTCCTGCAAATTGCATCCAGTTCAGATGCCTACCACAGAGTGGCAAACCAGTTTCCTTCCCTCCACTGCCCTTAAAGAGACACAGCTCATGGCTTGTCAGCACCTGTGCGGAGGACTTGTGTTTTTAGGAACGGGAGGAATTGAAGGCTATTAAAGGTGCTCGGCAGACAGGAGAGCAAAAGGTAAAATTGGGAGACTTACCTTTACGTATTTATTTACTTTTTCGTGGGTAATTTATGAGGACTGTAAATTCTTTCATTCTTTTTCGAGTAAAGATTTATCTTACATATTTTGGCTGGGCACAGTGGCTCACGCCTGTAAGATTGCACCAGGCCACTGCGCTCCAGTGTGGGCGACAGAGCAAGACTCTGTCTCCAAAGAGAAAGTTTTACAAATTTAAATTAGAAGATTAAATGTCGTCTGCGACTCTCCTTCTTGAAATTGTCCAGTCTGTGCAGTTTGAAGACTTTTCCAGAGACCCAGAAACTAAATTACACTATCTTCCCTTTGTTTTTCTTCTCTTTGTCTTTTGTAGTGCATGTGTTATTTTCCTGGTCAGGGGAAAATGAAGGAGAGAACTCTAAGCTATAACATTTTGTTTTAGTGCTGTTTTCTTTGCTTATTCCGTTTTAAAAAGACACACTCATTAAAATAAAACCTACATTTTTAGTTATTTCTCTCCTTTAACATTTTGTGGAGTTAGTTTTGCCATGTGGTGGTTTTCTTTTTTTGAGATGGAGTCTTGCTCTGTCACCCAGGCTGTAGTGCAGTGGTGCAGTCTTGGCTCACTGCAACCTCTGCCTCCCAGGTTCAAGGATTCTCCTGCCTCAGCCTCCAGCGATTCTCCTGCCTCAGCCTCCCGAGTAGCTGGGACTACAGGCGTGTACCACCACGCCGGCTAATTTTTTTGTATTCTTAGTAGAGATGAGGTTTCACCATGTTAGCCAGGATGGTCTCGATCTCCTGACCTCATGATCCGCCCACCTCGGCCTCCCAAAGTGCTGGGATTACAGGCGTGAGCCACCATGCCTGGCCCTCCATGTGTTGGTTTTCAAGATGTTTATTTACAGCAGAGCCCTTTCTTTCAAATGAAATCTTGTGTTTAACCCTAATATAGGAAACAGGTTAAGAGCTGCTGCCCTGGGATGGGGATTGCCCGCAGCCTTCTTCTTGCCATGTGGTCCCTGAGGCACAGCTGAGCAGTCTGTTCTATAATCCACTGGCAAGAACACAGGATTAGGAGGCAGTGTCTGTTTTGCAGTCCCTAGCTCTGCCACCAAGACCTTTTGTCACTTTATGTCTCTGGATTCCTTTAGGAAATGATGACTTTGGGCCAGAGTCTCTCTGAGGTCCTTCCTGCCCTGACAGCCAGCAGTTCTGAGTCACACAGAGAGACTGAGGTGGTGAGGTGTTTGGTGACGCACAGCAAGAACAGGTCTGGAGAGAGGACGCATCACCCTGCGTTAGCATGAGTAGCCTTCACTTCATGCAAACAAAAGCTCAGGAATGAAAACATGCATGGGCAGAATTGCCCCTGAGGACAGCGTTTTCTGAAGTTTTCAGCAAGGCATCTGCAACCCTTTAGCACAGAAGAATCTTGTGGCGAAAAGGACTTCAATCAATTGTAGGTGGTTGTTTACCACTGATTGTTGTTGAATTTGCTGGTCAGCAGTGGTCTAGTTAAAACCATTTTCCCTTACTAGACAAAATTATGTCCCATCACTTTTTTGTTGTTGTTAGTTGGGAAATGCATCTGAGACATAGTTCAAGAATCTGCAGCCAATTAACACATTTGGTTCGAGAATGGAGATGGTGAGGCCAGGGTCAGGGTTCAGTTGCTATGTGGGCCAGTTAGCTGGGCTGGGCCCTCTGGCCAGACTGTACTTTTAACCCCAACCAACTGGCTCTCACATGTGTGCCATGGGTCACAGGGAAGGGTTAGAGGGCATGGAAGGATATCCCAACTCAGCCTTTCCTCCTGGGGCCAAGCCGAGCCTTTACCCTGCTGCCGGAGGGCTGGGCCTGGTGTACAGAGGGCACCCTCCCCATGTCTTTAACAGCGAAAGGGAAATGTGAAATACTCCCCACGGACCACTGTCTTCACGCCCACTGTTAGTGGACCTCTTCAGTCTGAAGACAAAACTTCCTCCTCTAAGTTAGAACAGGCATTATGGAAATAATGCTTCATAGTTCTCGTTGTGAGCATACTCTCCTCCTCTTTGGGAATTGGGTGAAGAGTTGGCATTAAAAGAGAAATTTGCTTCTCTTTTGGATATTTACTTCTATTGGATTTAGTTATAATTTGTTTCCTATAAAATATAGGAAAGACAAGTAGTTTGAAGTAAACGATCTTAGGCACTTTTGATGAGTAAAGTGTTCGTTTCTATTACACAAAATTCAAGCGTTACAGAATTCTAAAACTTACTTCTTTGTTTTTTTTTTTTTTTTTTTTTTGAGGCAGAGTCTCGCTCTGTCGCCAGGACTGGAGTGCAGTGGCCGGATCTCAGCTCACTGCAAGCTCCGCCTCCCGGGTTTACACCATTCTCCTGCCTCAGCCTCCCGAGTAGCTGGGACTACAGGCGCCCGCCACCTCGCCCGGCTAGTTTTTGTATTTTTAGTAGAGACGGGGTTTCACTGTATTAGCCAGGATGGTCTCGATCTCCTGACCTCGTGATCCGCCCGTCTCGGCCTCCCAAAGTGCTGGGATTACAGGCTTGAGCCACCGCGCCCGGCCAAAACTTACTTCTTAATCTCTGCACAAACCTACTCCCATGGTAGCCATCATCAAGATAATCTTGAATCAATTTTTAAATGGACATAAAAGTTAGAATTTTAAAACTTGTGATTTATTTTTCCCCCAGAATTAGTTGGGTATAGGGCAGTAGCTTCCAAAGTGTTTGTTTCAACAGTGAGTGCTTTCTTCAAAATGTTAAGTCAAATTCTAACATAGGGGGAGAAAAGATAAAAGCAGCAATGGCTGGTTGTAGCTGTGGAGGAGCTCTGCTCACTCCCCCTCTGCCCTAACCAGTGAAACTTACAGGTCCCTCTGCTGAGAGACCCCCTCTGCAGAGATACCTCCAACATGCCCTTCCCTGCTGTTTCAGTGGTTGAGTGTGTTGCCCTCAACTTCCCTGACCAACTCTTCTAAGCGGGGCAGCCGTAGTGATGCTTGTTTCTCTGCCATTCACTTGGGGTGGTTATTTTTAGTTAAGCTATAGTTAGTTGCAAACTTAAAAGCTAACCACCTAAGCCAACCAGTATTTTTTTATATCTTAAAATTGGACCTTTACATGTAAGTCATCCTTTCAGTTTAGCTGAAATGCCACATTCGTCACTACTCTTTAGTCTGTGCCAAGAAGTTTTTCTCCTTGTGGATTGGGCTTAAGGCTGTTGTTACTATAGTGCTTGCACCCACCATGGTAGACAATTCTGTTCATGGATCCTGTAGAATGAGTTTTTTCCTTGTATGTCCCGTTCCAGGAAGTTGAGTTCCTGCCTGTTTTCTCTTCCCCACTAGATAAGAAGCAATGCAGTGTTATTTCACACGGTCGGTCTTGGGTCCCCAGGCCTTTTTGGGACCCAAGCTGCGCAGCAGGACCGGGTGAGCGAGGATTATGGCCTGAGCCCCGCCTCCTGTCAGCTCAGCAGCAGCATTAGATTCTCATAGGAGCACACACCCTATTGTGAACTGTGCGTGTGAGGAACCTAACTTGCATGCTCCTTATGAGAATCTAATGCCTGATGATCTAAGGTGGAACAGTTTCATCCTGAAACCATCTTTCCCCACCCACTGCCCATAGAAAAATTGTCTTCCAGGAAACAGGTCCCTGGTGGCAAAAAGGTTGGGGACTGCTGCTGTAGATGATGCAAGAGTATCTATTAAACTCCGCATCTGTTAAATAGAGTATCTGTTAAACTCTGAACAAATCTTGAGTAACTCCTAGCCCTACAAAAGAAAAACACAGCCTCGTGTAAATGTTCAATTTTTAGGTCCATGCTGTGCCCACATGCTTGTCATTCGGCACTGAAAGTGGTCTTTTGCAGTCTTACAATGTCCTCATATATTTAGTTAGTGTGTGTGTATATATATGTATATACATATATACACACACGTATATACATATGAATATACGCACATATGTATATACATATATACACACACATATATATGTATATGCATATATACACACGTATATGTATATACATATGTGTATATACCTATATATATAGCATACTTTGTAGAATTATTTGGTGGAGCCTTGAAGAGCCTTGAAGAGATAGCTCAGGTATTTCATATGCACTAACTCCTCTAATACATACATCCCTCTGAGGTAGATGCTATTTTTTCTTTTTACTATATAGCCAGCTCTTACTTCACATGCTTTTCTGGGGGTAATCTCACTCTTACCTATGACTTCAGTCATCTCCTATATGTTGGCAGTTTTCCAAACTATATTGCCTGCGCTACTGGAATCCCCCCGACCAGGTTGCCCAGCTAGGTACTTCAAACCTTAAAAGCTTCAGCAGAGCAAAATGTCCTCCCTATCTCGTCTGATCTCCTTTTCCCCCAGTGTTTGGTCAAGACATTATCATCTGCCCACACGTGTATTCATCAACTGATATTTACTGAGAGAATGCATTCTTTCTCAGGCACTATTACTGATGTTAGGGATCTATATTCACAGACCCAAATTGATTAAAAGCCTTGTCTTCTGGGAGCTTACATCCTGTTGGATAGACAACTAACTTAAAAATTCAGATCTATTTCTGTACTTAACCTAGCTAGACATTTCTGTCTCTGTGTATCCGCTTTATCCATCCATATGGATGGACGTCAGGCAGTGGTGAGAGCTGTGGACAGGCAGTGCTGGAGGCACAGAGGAGTGTGTTGCACTTTTAGCAAGGGTGGTCAGGGAAGGAGATAATGTTTGAATGGAGATTTGAATGAACCAAAGGACAAGTATGAATATCTGTGATTTTGGGGGGTCTGCCTCACCCTCTGTTAGTCCTTCCCACTCAAGGACAAACAGGTTATTTTTGGATGTCACCCCAAGCCACAGTTTGTAAATGTGAGCCGTGAGATAAGTGGATGGACTTGAAACAGGGAGATAGACAAGCGAATAATTAGTGTGGTGGATGTGACTCCTACCACTCTCTGAGCCGCGTGAGCTCAGAGAAGGCATGGAGAGGGCAGAGGTGAGGGTGGGTTCAGAGAAGGCTGCACGGAAGACAACACTGAAGTTGGGTCTTGAGCAGAGTTTCACGCATAGAGCTGGGAAGGATATAGAGGCAAAATAGTTACAGAGGCAGATGCCCTGGGCCTCAAATCTGAGGTTTTCAGAATGCAGCATCGAATTCAGGGTCCACACAGGCCAAAAAAGGAGACGAGCACAACACCATGACCTGTGATGGGGAGTGTGCAGCAAACTCCAGGACAGATGAGCTGGGGATGGGTGTGTTTTAAGAGGACAATTTCCACGTATCTGATTTTGAGTGCTGCCTTTGGAAAAGGAAAGATGCGAGAAAGAACCAGAGGCTTTTCCACCTTCTTCTCTTTCCAGATGCCTCCAAAAGAGTGTTCCTTCCCTACGTCTCCCTTACTCTGTGTCTTGTCTTCTAGTTTTAATCTTGGCATCTGCTTTTCAGAAACATCGGTCTGTTATTACTTAAAGCTTATGCTTATATTTGGAATGCAGACCACGAAGAACTGTCAGGCACAGAAAGCGCTTGTCAGCACCTACAGCCTGAGTTATTGACTGCGGCCACCTGTTTGTCTGGCCTATTCCCCAAGAGTGTTGCACTCACCTGTCTGCCTGTAATGCCCTGTGTCTGTGGATCTTAAATAACCTATTCTGGAACAAGTAGGATATTTGATGAGGTTTGCACATTGCTCATGCTCAACACTATTCACGGTAGTTTCTGTCTTGCAAAATGATGATGTGTATATTCAAGGTTAAAAAAAAAAAGCAAGACGATTGAGTAATTGTCCTCTGGAGGAGGGTTCTCAGAATTGCCTATACACACTTGCTCCCCTGTCACTCTCCTTCATCACTCATAGTCTAGGGCTACTCTATAATAGAAGGAGTTCACAGAGATGGGTCCAGACACTGGTGTTTTGGAAACATACCCACTGGAGGATCCCCCCTGCCTTGGACAGCGTCACTGCTACCCAGTGCTTCGTTGCTGCCCTGCGATTCCTCCTTGCCTCCTGCGCTTTCTTCTCATGCTGGAATTCCTGCTGTCATGTTTGCCTGATGATTTTCTCCACTCTCATTAACCCAGTATTTCTTTCTTCTACATAGCCTGACTTTTCTAACTACTCTCTGTAGGGAATGTTCATGGTGCAATGATCCTTTTGTTTATTCAGTAAACATTTATGAATTGTCTACTCTATGTCATGCCCTGTGTTGAGTGCAAGAGATTTTGAGAGGAGTAAGCTAGAATTAGTTTTGTTCTCAAGGACCTTGTTGTCCCATAGATTTATAACTAAATATTGGGAAAGAGGTAAGAATTATGTGAATGAACATGGGCCCAGCTGTGTGGGACTAACAATAGCAGTGTTTTGATGTGCAAACCTGGCATGTTAAAAAGCAGTATAATTGAATGTGACTCGTGGCTGGCACATTATAGGCTATTCTGTTGTACCTAGATATTTAAAAACATACTCTGTAACAGCTTCACGTTGATGGGATAATGTTTGAATCAAGGAGTTTCTCCTTCCTTAAGAGAAGAAGGACTTTTTCCTGATTAGCAACGTTTGGCTTAGAGTCCGTGAGGTCTTTGGAAACTTGAACCTCAGTCTTTCACCACCGTGGTTGAGTGGCAGGGCTGGCATTGTTGGGGTTCAGGTTCCCAGCGTCTCACATGCATTTAACACAGTTCAGCCTTTGGCAAGCTGCCACTCTCTGTGCTTGGTAGATGGTTCATGAAACTTGACACTCTCATGCCTTTCCTTGAAAATCTTGCAAGGTTCAGCAATCCTTCGGTGGCTGACCCAGTTCTGTTAAACTCCTGTTGTCAGACACAATTGTGAGGTTGTCCTGGACCTGTTGTCAGAGAACACATTTCAGACTTTAAAAAAAAGTTACCACCAGCCTAGTTCTGGAGCAACGATTAATGCTTTGGCTGCAGAAACGAGGAGTGCTCTTTGTGCTTAGTATGCTGTCACAGACTCCCCTTAACATGTGGACAGACTTCCCCGAGCACTTGTTGTATCAGTAGAGCACAGTAAAGTAGAATTTGGACAATTACTCCTTTAGTTGACTCATGTAAATAGAGCCTTAGAGAGTGCGTCTACAGAAAATACAATGAGCTCTTCCTAGTCAGGTAGAAGGGATGGTTTTATGAGAGTAGCAGAGCTCTTACTGTATTTTTCTTTTAGCTAATTTTGCTTTGGTATTTGCCTCGGTGCTTCAAGTCTTTGGGGCCCATCCTTGCCCCTGATCTTAATATGGGGAGATGATACTTAATAAGAATAATGGTTGCAGGCATCTTATGTTGGTTGTTGCAGTATTGCCTAGCTGGAAATACACTGGCCTGCCTGGGGGGTCAGAAGTCCTAGATTGGAGCCCATATTCTAGCATTTACTAAGGGTGTGATTTAGCTTAAGTGGTTCAGATTCCTGGTTTATAAAATGGGGATAATAAAGATGTCTCTCCCCACCCACACTCCGGCCCCCTTTTAGTAATAGTGCCTATAAAATGAGAAAATGAATTGCAGAGTGTCCTGTGACACACAGTGCTCTGCTGTGAAGCTCCCATTCTTGCCGTGGATGGGCATAGACCTCAGGTCTCAGGGAAGGATTGTGAGAGGACAGTTGCTGAGACTTTCCCCCTCTGTAGCCTCTGTGATTATGACCTGCTGTTTCTTAACACACCCTAGAGGCAACGTGGACCACCTTGGGGCAACTCTGTTTATTACAAAGTTCTTTCTTCATTCAGCCGAAATTTACCCCTGTCATTTCCAAGGTAATTTTTTTTTTTTTTTGAGACAGAGTCTCACTCTGTCGCCCAGGCTGGAGTGCAGTGGCGGGATCTCAGCTCATTGCAAGCTCCGCCTCCCGGGTTCACGCCATTCTCCTGCCTCAGCCTCCCGAGTAGCTGGGACTACAGGCGCCCGCCACCTCACCTGGCTAGTTTTTTGTATTTTTTTAGTAGAGACGGGGTTTCACCATGTTAGCCAGGATAGTCTCGATCTCCTGACCTCGTGATCCGCCCGTCTCGGCCTCCCAAAGTGCTGGGATTACAGGCTTGAGCCACCGCGCCCGGCCTCCAAGGTAATTTTTACTCCTTGGTTCTAGTTTTACAGAGTAACATGAAACAGTTCAAATTAGTGCACTGCAAGTCTTAGCAATCTGTAACTGAGAAAGGAGACTTACTACTCTGCTTCCTGTTTTTGGCAATTCAATTCAATAAGTAAGTGCTGGTGCCCGTCACGTGGGGGCCGTGTTCGCTGTGCGGCACTAAAGGCAGCTATTGTTTCTCCTGACATCCGGAAGTGTAACAGAAGGGCATGCAGCCCAAATGGAGATGAATGGGAAGTGAAGACTTTTTAACTCCTTAATGTGCAAAAACACAGTAGTTTTAATTTTATTTAGGATGTTTGTTGGAATAAACAGTGCCTACTTTGATTGGACTATAAGTGGCCACGCAGACTAATAATATACGTATATACAGATAAAGACCAATATTTACATGAACCCATGTGTTTACCAGTAAGTGAAAAAAAAAAACCCATATTTGCATTTAGGAAAATGGAGAAAACGTGACCTGGCAGCGTGAGAATACTTTTGTATGTGCTCTAATTGATGTTCTTGTGGTCAGCACATCCAATGAGAGGATCCTGAAGTGTCTTCTCAGTGATTAGAGGGACCACACTCTTTACACTGAGTTTTGCACGCTGATTTATAGAATCCAAGACAAAAATGAACAAATGAAAAAGCAGTACAGCCTTAGCAGTAGGTGCCCCTAGCAGTTCTTGACCCCTGTTACTGACTAGCTGCATGCCTTTGAGGAAGCCAGGAATTCGTTTCCCTCATAGTTAAAATGAGGCCAACATTTTCTCTCCTGCTTGCATTATATAGTTGTTAGAATAAAATGTGATCATGTATGCGGATTTGAATATTAATACCACTTCTTGCAAGCCATGTAACTTTTGGTAAGATTAAGTTTATTTTTGCCTGCCTCCTCATCTTTAAAATGGGATAATACTGGTAGCTACTTCGGGGGTTTTGTGAAAGCAAATGAGTTAATTCACAA
Organism: Trachypithecus francoisi; assembly: GCF_009764315.1. Taxonomy (NCBI): domain Eukaryota; kingdom Metazoa; phylum Chordata; class Mammalia; order Primates; family Cercopithecidae; genus Trachypithecus; species Trachypithecus francoisi. Next base: position 109,207,966 of record NW_022681465.1, on the reverse strand, counting down.
AAATTGTTTTTCAGAAACATTGGTCTCTTATTACTTCATAAACTTCAAGTAATAACAGACCAATGTTTCTAAAAAACAGATGCCAAGATTAAAACTAGAAATAAAGACACTATTCTAATACATAGAACAGTGCCCGACAGTCCTAATATATTAACTTTTTGGGTGAACGTTGGAAGTGTCTGTGACTTAGTATATTTTTAGTATACTGTATTTTTGAAATAGTGTATTTAAAAAAAAATGAAAATCACACCCTGTAAACGAACCAAACCCAGAACAGAATTGGCATGTTTTTATCTTCCTGATTACTTTGGTGGTTTCACAAGATATTACTTCTTTGTCAAAAAAGCTTAATCATGATACTAAGAACCTATTCCTAAATGCCTTTTATCTTCAAAGCTTTGGGTCAAATTAATTTATTCCAGAAAATGCTTTTTACTGCCAGTGTGAATTTGGAAAACTTTAGGTGGGAACTGGGATACAATTCTGCCTTCTCTGTTACTGTTAGGTTCTTGACTGTCTTAACTGTCCAGAGCTTTGCTTGCTTTATGTGTAAAAAAAGGAGATTTTAAAAAATGTTATCTTTGAATTTTGAACAGTACCAAGGTTGAAGTGACTCATTTTGTTGTGACTCATTTAGCTTTTAGAAATAAGGAAATGTTGATCAAGAACTCCATTTATAACAGACCCATTCATAATAATCCTAGTGGCATATTTCACAGAAGCCATTTCCAGATAAAAATACTGATCATTACTTCCCCTAAAGGGTAAAATAAAATTGTGGGAAATGCTTAGAATTTAGCAAGTAATTAAGTTAACAAAGAACCATTTGTAAAAAGTCATAGTTTTGCCAGGCACAGTGGCTCACGCCTGTAATCCCAGCACTTTGGGAGGCCGAGGCGGGCGGATCACTTGAGGTCAGGAGTTCAAGACCAGCCTGGCTAACATGGTGAAACCTCGTCTCTACTAAAAACACAAAAATTAGCTGGGGGTGGTGGCACATGCCTGTAATCCCAGCTACTCGGGAAGCTGAGGCAGGAGAATCGCTTGAACTCAGGAGGCGAAGGTTCCAGTGAGCCAAGATCGCGCCATTGTACTCCAGCCTGGGTGACAGGGAGACTCTGTCTCCAAAAAAAAAAAAAGTCATAGTTTCCTTAACTATTATAACAAAGGACTTTATGAATTCAGAATTCTTTTGTGTATTTTTATTAAAGTGAAACCCAATGACTGTTGTCCGGTATCTTCAAGTTTATTACTGAGCTAAAATGATGTGATAGAGGAGGCTTTGTGCCACCACTGGCTTTTCAACCTCAGGTACACTTTTGATTAACACTGATGCTGCTGATATGAAGCTGCTCACATGCATATTAGTGTGGACAGTCATAGCTTGATATTACAGATTTTGATTATTATCTCATGGCTGTATTTGAAAATTTGATTATAGAAAATAAGCATGGGGACTTCTTGTTTTCCTGCTTATCAGTAGAATTGAGGCTGTTGAACATTTTCTGTTTAATTTACCTTATGTGGAATTATACATATTTATACTCCCCAGTTGCATTTTTAATATCTCATGAACTCAAAATGCTTTTTTTCTAAATATTTACTCATATACAGTGTTACCTTGTAGTCCTAAATAACATAAGCCTAATCATTTTTAAATGAAGAAATTACTTTTAAATGTGCAAAAAGAAAAAGCTAATTGACTGGCCATCTGCTAGCCAATTTCTGTTAGAGTTTGCATTAAGGAATATGTGGTTTCTATCTGAAGAGGTGACGAATAGGCTTTGTAGAATGGAAGAGATTCTTTTAAGAGCAAGATTATCTGATAGGAGGAAAAAGGTGTGTTTGGAAACCCTGGATCCTGTGGTATTGAGGAAGGTTCTCTACTTTTAACATCAGTTTCCCCATCTGTTAATGGGTATCTTTGACTAGAAAGGTTGTAATATGTTCCTATAACAGTCCCAGGTGCATGATAGATTTTCAACAAATGGTAATTGTGACATTTTATGTTAGAAATTTGTTCCATTTATGTTTAATATTTCAAAGCAAAGCTGAAGAGATATTTGAGGATTCTCTGTTTTGTGAATGTATTAGTAGGCTTATAATTTTCTAAAGGTTCCCTAAAGACTTTGAGACCACCAGAAGGAATCCTTGATTTCTAAATAAACTAATCATTAAATAAGTTCTTACTTTTCAATACTTTTCAACTTTTATTTTTACTATGTTAGGGTTTTTCTAAGAATGGCCCTTTTCCCACTTTCCCAGTCTTGACATCTTTGTGAATTTAACTTTAGGACTTAACCAGCATAACTGAAAAGGATATAAAGTGCTGCTAGGATAGTTTCTTCAGTCACAATTTCATATTTTATTTCTTAATTTGTTTCTGGATTTTTGAGCCTTTTTATGGTCATTCATTAAAGTATCCTCCAGGACACAAATTATGTTTTTAAGTTGGTCCCCTTGTGAGGGGAAAGGAAAGGATATAATTAGGTACATGTTCACAGGCTGGACATTCCCCTCTGGCCTTTTACTTTTTCTGATTCATCAGTGGTTTGGACCCTGTGTTTGTGTGTTGGTGTTCCTGGGCGGGAGCGGCCGTGTTCTAATGCAAGTTGAGCTGTGTGCTGCCTAGGGACCAATATTTGAAACGTCACATATTTTAATGAGATATAAAATTGTATGCTAAGTCTTTGTGTGTGTATGTGTGTTTAAAATCTAACTCTTTGTTCAATTTGTTTTTCCAGGTGGCATTTTCCTGAAGTTGTTCATTAAGACTTCCCAGCATTCCTACAGATATAAATAGGTAAGTAAATGAAATCAGATGACCTTATTGTTGGTGATTGTTTGGAAACAATTTTCCAGTGAATGGCAACTTCTTGAAAAAGATGCAGTGTTTTAAACTTTTGAACCCTGTGTGGTAAGCACTAATTTTTTTAAGGCTAGAAACATCACTTAGATGAGCATACATAAATGTTATAAACAACCCTGTGAAGTTTCATAAATGGTATTAAATTCAATGCTATAATTGCCACACTTCAATTCTAATATGCTTTGTTTGTCACCATTCATACCCAAGTTTCAGAGCTCTTTATAGTAGGCATAGCTGAATTTAAGTTGTCTTTCCTTTTGAGCTTCTCTGTGTACCATTTCATCATTTTTATCATTTCTTTCAGACAGAGAAAGTAGAGATAGCTGATTAAAATTACCCAATTTTATTACTCAGTGATAGCTCACATCTTCGGAAGGATTGTGGGAATAAAAGTTGAAAACAGTTGACTAATAGGTGATTTATGATTAATTCTACAGGTTCTGATTTATAAAGGTCACTTTTTGAAAATATTAGTGAAGATAATAGAGGTTGAGTAATCTTGTACAATACACATTTAAGAAAATCAAGGGAGTACTTAGTCAAATAATTATCCCAAAAGACTTTGATCCAGCTCTGTTTCTCCCAAGGGAGAGGCCTATTCAGCCAGGTCCTCCTGGGTCTTGTTACAAACTGGAGGTTCGGCTCAGCCCAAAGAAACCAGCTCAAGGTATGGATTTGGGACTTACTGACACCCTTTTCAGGAGGGTCTGCCATGTGGAGGGGATTTGCACACAGCATTTTCACAGACACCATCTCATTTGTAGGAAACTCTTTTAGCTTGCAGATGCTAGGGAAGGAAAAATTGCTCTTATGTTATGAAATGAACTAGTGACTCCTCAAATGTTAAGTTGTTCTAACAACTTCTATTGCTTAGGTTAGGAAGCTTGAGGGTTTTTTGTTGTTGTTGTTAAATGGGAATTGTAAATACTTGTGTGTTACGAAATTATTTGAGCAGAATTCCTTCTCATTGGAATGCCAGGGCTGACCTGAGACAGGTGGTGTCCTGAGCAGGCTAATCATTGGCACCTTATCAAACTGATAATCTTTTTTTTTTTTTTTGAGGTGGAGTCTGGCTCTGTCACCCAGGCTGGAGTGCAGTGGTGTGATCTCAGCTCACTGCAACCTCCACCTCCTGGGTTCACGTGATTCTCCTGCCTCAGCCTCCTGAGTAGAGTAGCTGGGACTACAGGCGTGCACCACTATACCTGGCTAATTTTGGTATTTTTAGTAGAGATGGGGTTTCACCATGTTGGCCAGGCTGGTCTTGAACTCCTGACCTCAAGTGATCTACCCACCTCAGCTTCCCAAAGTGCTGGGATTACAGGTGTGAGCCACCATGGTGAGCCCAAACTGATTATCTACTCCATCTTTATTTAGTGGAGGTGGGAGAAATTGATTTTCTATTAATAAAAATGTGTACCTTTGCCTGTATGGTGAAATTAAGGAACTTATTACATGTGATTTTCTGAACCAGTTGCTCATAAACCTATTTAAAGTTTGGCTAATAATACTGCCATGTGCTGCTCAGATGCAAACTTTCAGATGCTTGTCAGCTAGGTGACATTGGGGTTGGTAGTGAAGTCTGGTTTTTGCTCATGTAGTTCTACAATGGCAGATACTCTCATCGGAGGCAGGTCTGTGCTGGGGAGGGACATTTATTTCTACTCCCGGGCACTGTCTCCCTGAGTGGTAACAGGAGCAATTTTCATTTTACCTGTTATTTAAGGAGTTGCATGTGAAAACCCAAGTGAAGAGGCTCTACACTTCTCATGTGTTTCCCAGTAATGGCTTAGTCCCCGCTTTGTGAGTGGTCACCCTGGTCACTGCCAGACTGGCCTATTTAATCCTGCTCTGGGGAAAAGCCAGTTTCATTCTGCTGTGTTCCCTTAATGTGGTTAAATTAAATGTGGTAAATTAAAAGTGGTGTGTTCCCTTAAAATGCCACCTCTCTGAATACTTAATCTAATAGAACCAGCCTTCTGTGTCTTTTTTTTTTTTAGGTTGTGATTTCATCCCATAGAAATACAATAACACTTTATCAAGTCAGACAAACACAAGAACAGACATTCTGAATTAATACTGTCTGAATTGGAGAGCAATCTGATCCTGCCTTTTTTTTTTTTTTTTTTTGAGGTGGAATCTCACTCTGTCGCTCAGGCTGGAGTGCAGTGACGTGATCTTGGCTCACTGCAGCCTCTGCCTTCCCAGTTCGAGCAATTCTTCTGCCCCAGCCTCCCAAGTAGCTGGGATTACAGGCATCTGCCACCACGCCTGGCTAATTTCTGTATTTTTAGCAGAGACTGGGTTTCGCCATGTTGGTGATCCTGCTTTCTGTTATGTAGTCAGTCACGTTATATGACTTAGTGGAAGGTTTCTTTTGAGCGAAGAGCACATTTGCAGTCTGGGGCGAGCCCGATGTTAGGCGATCCTTGGCAGAGGTTCCGTCTCTGTGGACACAGACCTGGATTGGGACCTCAGCTGTGGCACGAGCAGGCTCTGTGACCTAGGGCACTTTTCATTGCCATGTGGAATTCTTATCTCTACTCATGGATAATCCCTTCTTCCCAAAGTGGTGGGAAGATTGACCAACATAGAGACGGGAATGCGTGTGGTGCGTAGTAAATTGCAGGTTTTCCTCTGCCTGTTCCCTGGCACTGGGTATCGTGGAAGGAGCACAGGATGTGGAATCTGAGGGGTTGCTCTGCCAGGCTCTTGCTGTGCCTCTTTGGACGAATCTCTTACCACCTGTGCCTCACTGACAAAGTGGCAAGCGTAATACCTGCTCAGTTTGCCTGCCTATTCCCTGAGAATTGTGAGAGGGCTTTGAAAAGTGTGAATTTAGGGTGGGTGATTAGTATAAGTGACCCCTACTAGGCATGCTTTTTAATAATCCAGACTCTCTGGGCTTAAATCCCTGCTCTAACCACTTATAATTAGGTGAATGTCCTTGAGCACGTGACTGTCACCCTGTCTAGTTCTCACCTATCTCACCTGATTGCTCTGAGAGTAAATGATGTACTGTTTGAAGACTGGGGCATACAGAACTAGCACCTAATGAATCTCAGTATACATGCTCGTAAATTCACTAGGACATAAGAAGGGAGGCAGAGAATCAGACATGAAAAAATATCCACAGTTTTAAAACCCCTCGTGTTTGAACTGTGTCTTGTTGAGCTGCCTTTTATCATGTTATGCAAGTTTGGACCAGGGAAGATGATCTGAATAAACTGAGAATGACCCCCACAAGGTGGGACACCCTCGTGGGCGAACGCAGCGCTGAGAGTTGGTCTTCCTGGGTTCTCTTCACAAGTGAACTGGGGACAGGTCTCTTCCCATCTAGGGGAATTCTAGTGAAGGGGCAAAGTGAAAGCGCTATACCTGCACCATCCGATTCGGTTGTGTCTGCCCATTAGTGTCTTCCCGTGTGGCTGCTGAGCACTTGACATATGGCTAGTGCGACTGAGGCACCAAAGTTTTCATTCTACTGAGAGTCGATTCGGTTTTTGGCAAAAGTTTAAGTATGTTTGGAATAACTTTCATATGTGATTCTACTTTTTCAACTGCAAATTTTATAAATTTTAAACCAGATCAATTTTTCCTGATGGAAATTTTGTGCCTTAATTGAAATGTGCAATAAGTACAAAATGCACAAGATTTTGAAGTGTTAAGTATTAGAAGAAAGAATGTAAAAATTCCATTAATAATTTTTATGCTGATCACATGTCAAAATCATAATGTTCTAGATATTTTGAGTTATATGAAATTTATTAAAATTGGTTTCTTTATGCTTTTTAATGTTGCTACTAAAAATTTTAATACATATGGCTTACAGTAATATTTTTATTACACAGTGCTGTTCTAGAGCATCATAGAATTGGATAGCTTCTAATTTATCAAGTAAAATACTATTTTCCCTATTAGTTTTTGAAGATTATGAAAGTGGGTTTTTTCTTTTTTTAAGGTTTTATTCATAGTCTGCCATTTAACAAGTTTGAGAAATGTTTTAAATATTCAAAATTGGGGGGAAAAAAAGAAAAAATGCATAGCAAACAAGTTACCTAAGCCTTGTATAATATCGCTCAAGGTCAATGTTTGCTTTCCTTGCAGTCCTTTGGCCTCCACTGCTTTGTGAAGCTGTCGAGGGAAGCCCTCAGAGCCTGCCCCTCACAACCACTCCTTAGGATATGAAACCAGTATTTTCAGCTAAATGATCCCCCTTCTTGATGATTGTTGACTTGGACGTTTGTTGCAGGCACCATGTTCCTGGCATCACATACTGCTGTGCCCCAGGAGATCAGTTGAGGAACAGTCATCTAGGACAAAATGACTTTTAATTTACCCATAGTGATTCCACACTCTTTTACCATGTACCAGAAATATGGGGATATATTGCCAAGGGCATGATTGCTGGCTAGATGCTTAGTTTTCAGCAGCAGGTGTAGGAAACATGAGAAGATAATACAACGTAAGATTATCAGTATGTCTGTCACATTGATGCCCTAGTGGCACTTATGTGCATTCTGAGAGGCAGTGGGTCGAGTGTTTGATTCAGAATCATACTGGTCTGGGTTTGAGGATAGGCCACATCCCTTATGAGGCAATGGTGGTGAGGATAGCTATCCTCTGTCATTCTGTTCCTCTGTAGTTGGTGCCAGTAGACACTGGCTGCTTTCCTTGTTAAAATTCTTTGATTGTGTGTACTGAATCTGTGATGCCTGTATTTTTTCGTGTAATAACCATAGCAAATACATTGCCATTGTTGTATTTTTCCAGACTGAGCAGATGTGTGGTACAGTTAAAAGCTCCATCTAGGAATTAAGCAGGATTGATATTTCTGTATTAAATAGAAACCATTATCAATTTTTTTGAAGAATCTTTAGCTGAAGGAAGGTGTCTTTTCCTTGCATAGCTTGTTATGATAATTGATCTTCTTAAATTCCAATATTAGAATATAGGATACATTTATACCATCAATTTGGAAGCAGTCAATAGGAATAGGAAGCATTTATTAAGAGAAAGTGTAACAACCTTCTCCCTTTACTTGATGGTAAATTGGACCAAATTTAGGGTCCCTGGAGGGGAAAAATGATAAAGTAGAAATGACAGTGATATTCAAGATTTAACAAAACAAATCAGAGTAATTAAATGCATTGAAGACAAAATGGATGTAGTTCTTTTTGTCATTTTCTAATTTTGTTACTTGCATGTTGACAATGTATCTTTTTTCTGATGAGACTTCTAGCTAGGCCTATCCCACAGGAGACTTCTGGGGCTTCTCTCCAGAGGGGTATTCTCTTTCTATGAAAAGTTGCTTCCCTTGATGGACTGTAAACTTCCCAAGGGCAGGTGTGAGTTTTGTAGTATATCCTCGATGCCCAGTGCAATGTCTGACATTATAGGCTATCTAGCACAGTGCCTGATACTTATATTTGCTCAGTAAATGTTGGTCAAATTGAAGAGTGAGTGGGGGCTTAACTATAACATCCGCTTTGTAAGTATTTGGGAGTATGGCCCACTTATAATTTGGGAAGCCACAAAATTTTTTTTAAGCCAAAAAGTAAAGTTGAACATTAAGAAGGCACCACTGGAGCAGCTGACCAGAGGCCAGGAAAGCAGATAAGAAGGCATCACTGGCAAGAAATGATGAGGACTAAAAGGGAGGTTTGGGAGAGTAGGGTGGGCAGGGCTGCAGCCAACTGACGAAACATAGCCTCATGGAGGCAGGTGCCCATGGAGTTAGCTTTGGACAGGAACAGGGCAGCTCTCCGTGGCACAGCAGGTGCGCTGCCATAGGTAAGCTGAAAGTACAGGGAATAGGCCTTAAGAGAATTCTTATGTTGTGGCTCAGTTCTTTTGAGCAGTGGGAAAAAAAGTCATCTGCTTTGAGGAGAGGAGGTGAAGCCTGGAGGCTTAAGAAGAATGCATGTTTTCCCTAGGTGGAAAAGAACTCTTCTCAGTGCTCATGTGACCGGAGTGCCCATCTTCCGGTGGATTCTGGCCTTCTGTCTGATGGATTATTGCACAAAGAATTCTGGTCCTCCATCCAATTGGATTAGTCCACAGGGATGTTTTGGATCTCACGTTAATAAATGTATAAGCCTGGCGTAGACATGCGCCTGTAATCCCAGCGTTCAGGAGACTGAGGTGGGAGTGAGCCCAGGAGTTTGAGACCAGCCTGGGCCACATAGGAAGACCCTGTCTGTGAAAAGAAAAATGTATAGTTTTGTTGTGATCAGTGAAAGTCCATGAAAAAGGCTATATGCAAATCTCCCAGCAGGTAGATTTGGTTCCAGTTGGTACTCCTGTTGTCATTCCATCTGCATGAAGAATCCTCCTAATCCTTCCTGAGAAAGTTTTTTTATTTTAACAATCTACTTTAAAAAATTGCTTCTAGAAAGGAACTTGGTCTAATTGAACTCAGATGAATGAGTGTACACTGGGATAGTGTAGGGGTGTTCCCTTATCATCCCTGTATAACGAATGTATGCTTTTATGTGAAGCTTGTTAATATAGGTAAGTAATAGGTGTACACATTTTTATTTAGTATTCTTATTTAAAATAATTTCCCATGCCAAACCACAGCAAACCCTGCTTTCCACTAAAGAAAGCAATAGCATATCCCTGAAGTTCTGAGATGCTGCCCCTGTAAATACCGTATCTGCTCTTTGAAACGTCATAATGACTCCCTAACTAAAACTGACCTCTACTGAATTAAATATTGATTTAATCTATATTCTCTTGGATTCATTCAGTTCAGCTTGCAATAAAGTTTTTGTAGTCTTTGCTTTCTTTCATGCTCTGACGCTCGTTGGAACCGTTAGTCATACAACCGTCCTGTCCTTCCAGACACTGCTCGCACCAGCAACCCCAGAGCCACAGGCCAGCCACTTGGCACATGTTACAGAGCCAAGGTAGCAGGCAGCCTCTAAAAATGGGGTTGGCCCCATCTCTGCACCTTATGTTACCATCCCAGAACAATCTGTGAAAAACTCTTAAGGCTACTTGGCAAGTCCAGATGAACTTGAAAACATACCTGATTTTGATCCAAATTGTTCTATAACTGTGGCCAAGTGGTGTTAGGAGGTGGGCACTTCCTGTCGTTAATTTACATCTCTTTCACGTAATGAAGGCAACTATGACTGAGGGTCATGTTAGGAATCTAATGTGACTGGTCTGAAAGAGCTGGTCCCCTCTGTCTGCCTCGCCACCACATTCTCCCTCCTTGCTTCATTCTCAGACTATATCTGTGATTCAGTTGAAGTCCAATCCATTTTTCTCCTAACACTCATGGAGTGACTGTGGATTGGAAAGGCACAGTGTAGGGTGGTGGTCAAGTGCTTTCATGGACTTCTCCTCATTCAAGGTCAGGGTCATCAGTTTTGGACCATTATGTCCCACATCAGGTATATTTAAGTTTATTCATCTGGAAACTGGCAGGCATTTTGGTAAAAGGATGATTACAGAGAAAGTCATTGGGGCAAACCCCTAGAAGCTATGCCTTTCTTTCAGTGCTTTGGTATTCTGTGTTGTATGCTTGCATATTTACATCATCTGCACATCTTAAATCTAAGATGGTTTTTCACCTGCCCAGAGGTCACATTCAGTCTTCTCTGGTGGCCTTGAACACTGGTATACTCTCCTTTTTTTTTTTTTTTTTTTTTTTTTTTTTGAGACGGAGTCTCACTCTGTCACCCAGGCTGGAGTGCAGTGGCGCGATCTCTGCTCACTGCAGGCTCCACCTCCTGGGTTCACGCCATTCTCCCGCCTCAGCCTCCTGAGCAGCTGGGTTTACAGGCGCCCACCACACGCCCGGCTAATTTTTTGTATTTTTAGTAGAGACGGAGTTTCACTGTGTTAGCCAGGATGGTCTTGATCTCCTGACCTCGTGGTCCGCCCGCCTCGGCCTCCCAAAGTGCTGGGATTACAGGCATGAGCCACTGCACCCGGCCGAACACTGGTATACTCTTGAAGCCAAGCAACAGCCCTTATATATATACTATTATGGCTGGATTAGAATTGCCAGAAGCTGTTTATGTGTGACCTGACCCCCCAGTTATCAAAATCACCCAAGTTCATACAGAAATGTATAAGCATGCAGGGAAAAAAATCAGTTCCCTTAGGGGTCACTACTGTTAATCTGTTCAAGTTCCTAAGAGTATCCCTTTTTGTACATTCTTTTCTTTACATAACTGAGTTCTTACTCTGTATATAACTTTATGTTGCTACTTTTTGGTTAATATTATAAGTATTTCCTCATGTCATTATAAGTTCCTTTTCTACAGAAATCTTCAGTATTCTGTCTTATGATGTATATCTTAAATCATTTTAACCTGCTTTCTGATTTTGACATTTGAGTTGTTTTCTGATTTTTTTAAACCATTAAATATCAACCTTGAATATCCTTTTACAGATATTATTGTTTAGTTACAAAAAATGTTTGCAGGAAAGTTGGGCCCTCGTTGACAGTATAAGAGGGCACCCATTGTATATCCCCATCATGAAGAATGAGTTATCAGTTCTTAAGTCTTTGCTAGTTTGTGAGGTGAGAATGGCATCTCATTTTGTTACTGTTTTTATTATTGACCACATCTAATGTTTTCCTAAATAGAATAGCTGTTGAAGTTTGTCTTTTCTGAATTGCTTGTTCATGTTTTTCCTTTAGGTGAAACTCTCATTTATGATAATAGTGACATTTATGACCTTGGCCCATTTTCCTAGAAAAGTTTATTGGAATGCATAATTTTACATGTATTGTATGCTCTGTAATTGTTAACTCACATAAAAGTGTCCTACGTTTGAGGGGAAGTCAGATGTGGAAGTATCAAAGAGAACACAACTCAAAGTTCTCGTGCGGCTTCTTGGCTGTGACTGCCCGCATCTGGAAAGTTAGCTCCGCCCAGTGGGTGCCCCCCTCCCACCTCACCCACACCTCGTGAGTCCCTCATTGTCACTCTCATCCTGCCCTAGTACTTCTGATTCCACTCTGCCTGTTCAGGGCAGACGAGGTATAACTTCTACTGTCGGAAGAAGAAGAAAGAGAACGTGTTGGCTCATGGACCCCATGAAGTGCTTCTCACCTGCTTCTCCTCTCCTGATGTTTCTTCTCAGTCTACCTGGCTGACTTCTTTTGCCTGCCCCTTCATCAAGGTCTCTGGGTCATCTTTGGCCCCCTTTTCTCCCTTATCTTTTTGCATCCTCTGGCTTTTCCAGCCCACTCTGTGGCTTCAGCTGCCACTCACAGGCCAGACCCTCTCCTCCAGGTGGAGAACCATCCAGCCAGCTGCCTGTTGGGGTCTTCCCCTGGTGTCCCACTGACATTTTTAATTTAGCATGCCCCCAAATGAAACTCTCCCTCTCTCTTGACTGGCCCTGTGGCCTGGGTCTCCACTCCCAGTAGAAAGACTTTTTACCCCATCTACCAGAAATCCCTCTTTCCCCCTCTGCCCACATCCCATTGGTTTTATGAATTCCTGTCTGTTCTCCTTCCGTGTTCCTCCTTTTTTAGTCCAGGCTTCACTTTCAGAATGAGTGAATGTCTGTTTTCCCAATTAAATATAGTCTTACACAATGGATAAACTAGATTTCTCTAAAACAAATGAAAATTGATATTTTGCAGAGTATGCTACTTTAATGGAATCTATTTTAAATTCTCTGTATGGAGTGAATTCTCACCTATTAGTTTACCATTTATAGAAATTAAGTTTTTGCCTCCTTGCTTGGTTTAAAGCAAAACACACCTTGAATACTGTCTAATGTATATTAGTCATGTGAGTTCCTGGACAATACTTTCTAGTTAAAGGGCTTTTGATTTGAAGACTTGATGTTTTCTTGGGACCTTAATTATTTCCATATTTCAATATGTATTTTTTTTTTGTTGCATTGGCTTTATCTTTTATTAGCTAGTTTTTCAGCTTACCTCCTAGGGAACTCAGGCAAGAAATATAAATATTTTCATAAGCTTCTTTAAGGGAGTAAAATTAATATTTTTGAGATGAAAATATGATGATTTGTCTCCTAAGGATTGGAAGACTTTATTAAGATAGCAAAATATCCTTCCCCAGGGGTAAGTTTTTTTAGGGCTTATTGGAAATATGGTGCTGGGAAGAATAAAAGGAAATTTAATACCATGGAAATTGGAAATGGCCCCTGAAATCCAATCCGTTTTTAGAACACATATAACACACAATTCCCCAAGATCTGAGACAGCTCAGTTCACTTCCTGAGGCGTCAGGCTCCTTATGACTGTGACACGGAAAGTTTCCTCAGCACGAATAAGCCACAGCAGTGTTTTATTTGCTGAAAATCTCTCCTATACCTGATGATGGGGCTGCCATTGAGTCTGCCTTCCCTTATCTGTATCGAGTGGCTTTAGTCTGGTACTTTTCTTAGGTTGGGTTCCCCAAAAGCAGATTCTGCAGCAGGGATTCAAGTGCAAGTAGGTGACTTGGGAGGTAAACCTGGAAAACGTTGTTAAGGGAATAGGGGTGTGAAATAGGAGAAGAGAGCCAATAAAGAGATGGCATTGCTGCTGTGGGCACCTGAGGCTCCATCTCTCGTGAATTCTATGAGACATACGTCAGAATTATCCCAGCTGGGCCAGCAAGTTCTGGGATATGTCCTCTCCAACTTGTCTCTGTCATTAACCACTTCTTCTGAGACCAGCACTTAAGGGCCAACTCCTGTTGGGGCCAAAAGAGAGCCCTCAAGCAGAAGTCCTGGGTGCCTGCTGTAAGCATGTGCGGAAACAGGGGCTTGAGGTGCAGCAGTCATGCACAGTGTCTGCCCCTTGCACTGTTGTAAGTTTTCAACACTGATAGACAAGTCTGTCTACGGGGGACACTTCAGTGGTCAGGAAGGAAGCACATGCAGCGATTTCCAATGGAATGTATTTAAAATAGATCAGTGCTTGATCAATACTGGAGTAGATGTAAAAGAGGTAAGAATTTGATACCACTGATCCTGAAATGGGGAATGCAGGGAGATGGAGAGGTGTCTAAATGTTGCTCCCAAAATGACATATTGTGCCTCAACAGCAAACACTGACAAGCCATTATAATCACAATGGGACAACTGAATTGTCAGGGCTCCTTGTAGGGTTGAAATTTCCTCAGAGCTAATCAGCCTACAGAATTATAACTAGGCCCACAAGGAAATTACGGTATTTTTTCCATGCAGTCAGATCTGGAAGAAAACAAAAATCTGACGGAAGTCTATGGCCAGCCAAGTCTGAACAGAGCTACCTTCATTACTTGGGGAAATTCCTGGGGAAGGAAAGAAGGTGGAATCAGTGCTGTCAGTGGACTTTAAGAATCTTTCTGTGCTGTGTGTTTTCTATTCCTATTTTATTAATGCAGAATCCTTGCTGATACAACATGGGAAATATATCCTAATACTCTATCAGCTCTTCCATTCTTGTCATGTAGGGGGTAAGGGGATATGATCTGGACAGTACAGCTATCAAATCACTTAGAGCTATTGTGTGATGCTAGACCAACAGTACCAAAGGGTCCTCGTTCTTAAAGGCTCCCAACCCAGCCATGAGAGGACAAGCAGAGAAGTCACTGCTGCTGTGGTCAACTCATTATATTGGGGACAGAGGAGGGAACAATTTTGCCAGTTGGAGAAGGCATGCTGGAGCCATGACTTCTCAACTGGGCCTTGAAAATGACTAGCTTTTGCCAAGGGATGAAAGAGGGGAATGGCAGTCCTGGCAGAGACAAGTGTGGGCAAAGGCAAAGAGATGCAAAGTGCAGAATGTGGTTAGGAAGTAGTGAGTGGTGTGGGGTGACAGACACATGAGATGGCGAAGTTGTGAAGGTAGGCAGGAGAGATCACCTTGTGAAAGTCCTGAAAGCTTTGTCCCTGCTTTTACCATTTCTCCCACGTGAGTGTCCAAAGGCGTGTACCATTTGTGGCCAGCCCATTTCTGTTGACTCATGTCCAGATTCCCACCAAACATCCAGGGCCAGGGCCCTTGGCCTCCAAAGGTTAGCTAAAAAAATCACTGACATGAGGCAGATTGATTAATAGGAGGAAAGGTGTACAAATTTATTAAACATGTATACACGAGTGCCTTCAGAATGAAGACCCAGAGATACAGGGGAAATTGTCCATTTTTGTGCATAGGTTCAACAGAGTATGAAGAGGCATGTAGATATATGACTGGACAGGAGGGTATGATCTAATGCTAACACCTTGAGTGGGGAAACCTAGCCTGTCTAGATTCCTCTTGGCCTCTCTGGGCATGCATTCCTTTCTTCTGGGTGTGGGGCAGGACCCTCTCTCTGATGAGGGTCTTAGGACCTACAGTCAAAAAAGGTAGGTCAGATAATTTCTTTAAGGCCGGTTTTTACATAGAATATTTTTAGGTTTCATGGCTGGCTTTTGGGAAAGAAGGTTCTGGCTTCTATAACCCGCCTTGGGGAAATGGGATTCTAGTTTCTGTGGCCTGACTTGGGAGAATGGGACTGAGACATAGGAGGACAGGAGAAAGAGAATAACTTCATGTTTCTAAGGCTGCTGCTAGGCCTTCGTTTTGGGGTGTAGTTGTCTGAGCCCCAACAGTCTTTTATTTTTGATTGAATAGCTACCTTGTTAGAGGGAAAGAGAGCTCAAGGTGGTGTCCAGGGCCTGGAGCCATTTCTCAGGGTGAATTAGGAGCAGGAGCTGAAGTGACCTCCAGATGCAAACCTAGGAACCCCCAGAACAGTAGGTCCAATTACCATCTTACCAAGTCTTGGACTGACTGATCTCTTGGCTCCTTAAATTCAAAATTGCCCTTAAGATTTGATGTTCAGCCATTCTCAAAAAGGTTCCCCAAATGACTTTGCTATGGAATTCTTCCAAGAAGTTACCTTATTTCTTAGACCAGTGTACTCACAATTCCTTAGAAATTTCTACTTCGTCTTTTATCATTTATGAGGTGTTTTTTCCCATGGAATTCCCCGTTCCTCTAGATTCACTTTTATTCCATCCTTTGAAATTGCAGTTAGGCTTCCAGGAGATGTTTCCCTGATGATTTTACAATGTAAGATAAAGGTTTAAAAATATTTGACACCCTAGATGGAATGGTAGGATGTTTTGAGTCCAAGTTAGTAAATTGGCCACTGACTGCTGTGTGTCTTTTGGTGAATCACCATTGTTTAGTGAATGAGGTAAGAATCACTAATTCTAAGAAACTGTTTCAGCAGCAAGATAAAAATAAAGTCTCTCTATTCCCTTTGTCAGTCAGTCTTTCCTGTATGAGAATAAATACAGAAGTATGGCCGGGCATGGTGGCTGATGCCTGTAATCCCAGCACTTTGGGTGGCCGAGATGGGCAGATCACTTGAGATCAGGAGTTCTAGACCAGCCTGGCCAACATGGCAAAACCTCGTGTCTACCAAAAATACAAAAATTAGCTGAGCCTGGTGGCAGGCACCTGTAATCCCAGCCATTCAGGGGGCTAAGGCAAGAGAATTTCTTGAACCCGGGAGGCGGAGAGTGCAGTGAGCCGAGATCACACCACTGCACTCCAGCTTGGGCAACAGAGTGAGAATCCATCTCAAAAATAAATAAAAATAAAAATAAATAAAACAGAATTAAAGAGGATCCTTTTTCAGTCTCATGTTCAGCATCCAGTATCTCCCTGTGCCTTCACTGCATTCCGGCACTCTCTCTCTCTCCACACATAGGGACTATTGTGGAGTTTGGAGCCTGAATTGAGACTGCTCTTGACTGTCCTTGGTCTTGTGAGAGCTCTCTTCATAACGGCCTGAATCCTTGGTTTGAGTTTGCCCTCGTCTCATGAATCTTCACCCACTATTGGGATCATCATGTTCTCATGACCAGAGTGTTAGTTCAATGTGTTCCATGCCATGGCTTTTGAAAAGTGGAGAACCTGGTTGTGAAGATGGATGAGCCTTTTCTTTTCAAAGGAGCAAAAAATTGTATGGCAGGCCCCAGATTGGTGGCCAACAGGCAGGTAAGAAGTAGCGTGGTTTGCTAGTGGTCCAGTAGCCTGTGTGCAAGCTTGGCCTCCTGATCCACTATGGGTTATGTTATTGTTATTGAATTTCAAATGTGGAATTTATTCATAGTGAATTGTAACATTTATTCTGTAGGAATCAAGACTTCTGTCAATGCTCAGAAATACTGTACCTGAAGAAAACGACCCCCAGGTTTTTGCATATAACTTCTAGGAAAGTTTTTCAAGGTTCAAGATGATTTTGAGTGGAAGTTGCTTAATGTCTAGTTACTGGAGCAATATCACTGTGGTGACCTTTAGAGTCATAACCCCAACTCAGGAATTGCCATATTGTGTGCTACTTCCACATATTGGAAGGTATTTTAGACATGGATGCAATGTTTATGGGACATGTATTAAGGCAGCAAGACAAAATATGCTCAACTGGAAGTGTTCTAAAAATCCAGAGCTCATGACCAGACTTTCCAAAATGGTGTTACAGGAAAGTGGTCTTCCTCTGCTTCTATAAACTTACTCATGATGAAAGAAAATTGAGCAGAATTTATTGTTATTGGAGGACTACTCAGAGTCTTCAGCACGCCAACGTGTGTTGTGGCTCTTCAAGGGGATACAGGATTCAGTGTCTCTCCTGGGATTGCTTTGATCTCAGAGCACCTGTGGCCCTGCCCCAGAACTCCTATAACTCTGACCCAGTTGGGGAGATGCTGACATGTGTTAGATTAAAAATGTTGCACATTCTTTTTCACTCCTCCCATTAATAACTGGAGTCTTATTTCCCTACCCCTTGGGTCTAGACTGGCCTTTTGACTTGCCTTCACGGCTCAAATGTGGCAGAAGTGTTGTGTAAGTTCTAGAGTCTCGGCCTCAGAGGGTCTGACTACTTCCACTTTCACCTTCTTGGAACTCTGCTCTGAGACCTCTGTGTAAGGATGCCAGTCTTGCCCCAGAAGCATGAGGGGCCTGCAGAGGAGAGCCAAGGTTCCCCTGTTGGCAGGCAGCATTCATGGCCAGACATGTGAAGGAAGCCTTTGTGGGCCTTCCTGCACAGCTGACCTAGCTGAAAGCCATCGTGAGCCAGCCCAGGAGAAACCAGCAGAGGAATAGCCAGGCATTTTAAGCTATGAAATGTTAAGGCACTTTGTTACTCAACAGTAGTTAATAGATACAACCAACATAAACAGTATCACCCAATAAAAATGCTGACACAAGACAGAAAAATACAATTTTTTAATCTAATCTGATACTTTCTAGGAGGCTTTTCTGATTTAAAACTAACTTTCTGGATAGGACTTTTCCAGAAACCTGAATCAGGTGAATAGTTAACAAGCACATAATATGTTTGGCATATGAGGAACTGCACAGAAAATGGCATTTAATCCCAGGGTGCGTGATCCAGCATAGGTCTGCCAGTGCTGCCTAGGAAAGGTGAGGGGAGCTGAGGGAGAAGTTCTGGCCTTCACAGCTGCCCCACAGCAACAGCTTCCGAAGGGCCGACAGCTACCTGTGAGGGTGACCGGTGTCACTTAGGGCTCATTCTGACAGCTGAATAATTAGATTGACACAGACATGGCTGTGGATACGGCCCATCTGCTCTGTTTGCTGACCAGCTGTGGGATGGGAGACCTTTCCAGTGTTCCTTTCATAGACCAAGTTTAATTATTACTGGCTCCAGGGGCAAATCTCATTAGCAGATGTCAGGGGGTCTGTTTTCAGCAGGCCCTTGGTGAGATGCGGAAATGTGAGAGGGCCTCTGGTGAGCACTCCCCACTGAGGCTGGACAGGCGAGTGCCTGGGCCTGGGCCAGCACCAGCTCCTTGGATACATCATCCACTCTCTTCTCTGAGTGGAGCTCTTTACGTGGAAGTGTGGACTGTAGCTTATGTACTGTAGCTGCGAGGCCTGTGCCAGAGTCACTGCATTGCCACATCCAGGCTTTAAAACACTCAGAGCCAAGGATCGTGCCAGTCATACTACAGCCATGCTGGCCACAGTGAGTTGGGAAGAACCAGAAGGACCTTGCAGTCATGGGAGTTGGAGCTGGAAAAGACCCACTTGGTCATGATGGCTCTTCCTCCGACGCGGCCTGATCATTCCCTCGGGATCCTCTGGAGTGCTTTGTAAAATCTGTTTCCGAATGACTCAGGCTGGGAGTCTTCCAGCCATTCCCTGGGAAGATGTAGCGGCCTTTCCTGAGGAGGAAATATTTTCTTCACGATGGGTTGGGATATTTTGTTGGTTGGCTCCAGCCCCAACCCTCCTGGCCAGTCTCCCTCAGACCACCCTGAACAGGCCCCCTGTACCTCTTGGGTTCCCGCAGTGAGACCTACGTCATGCTTCCGCGGAGTGGCAGTTAAACTGAGGAGGCGGGGTCATGCTTCCGCGGCGTGGCAGTTAAACTGAGGAGGCGGGGCCTGCTTCCTAGCCCTGGTGCTTTCTGAAGGGATGACTTTCTCCAGCTGCTTTGTTATTCTTATCCCCTCCTCTGAATTTCTCAATTTTTTTTGTCTCTGTTAATATTTTGTATGTGTGGAAACTGTACTGGTACTTCACAGACATTGTAAGGACTGTGTATTCCACCATGAGAAAGGCATTTTCATTGGAAATTATTTTAAAATTTTGGTGGGGTTTTGATAGATTGGATTGACCTTGGTTTCCATGCCACTGCTCGGTGAGAATAAAGAACTGTAAATGCACTATGGCTCCTCCAGAAACCCAGAGTAATGATATCAGACGTCATGTGTGCTGGCTGGCACAGCCACGTAAACATTGTGGTCCTAGGGCATTGCTTTTGGGGAGTTGATGTAACTCAACGTGTAGTCAGTAAAACAAAGAAAGGAAGGGTTTGTGTGTCTGCCCAGCCCACAGCCACATTGGGAACATTTAGGAAGCACGAGATTGTGGTTTGTGGGCTTTGCCTCTGTTGTTACTGATGCAGCCGTGAGATGAAAAGCAGGAGTGCCCCGGTGAGCCTCTTAGGGTTCAGGCTGAGTGGCATTTGTAGGCCATAAGATGGAAACTGGAAGAGTGAGTGGTTTAGATCAGTGCCCTTCTGAGCATGCTCCACAGAGTGTTCCACTTTCTAGGGACATTTTAGGAGCTACCGGGAGGTGATGGGGGGGCCAAGGGGACCCTCCTCAGCCCCCTACTTTGTGTGTGTGTTTTTTTTTTTTTAACCAGTACAGCTCTGCTTTCATCTGTTTCATATGCAGAACTGGGGTAGTTAGTCAGATTCTGTTTTATAAACAGTATTTCATGCTCAAAAAGAAAGTTTGCAAACCACAGGTTCAGAGGACTGACTTCTAATAAAAACAAACAGAGAGAAACCTCTTTAGCCAGACAACTAATGATTACATTTCTGGGATCTGCATCGATCAATCCACAGACATTTGGAAGCAGCCAAAAGCAAAGCACTAAACAAATAGATGTTTCTGTGTGACTAGTATGTCATCAAGAAACCCATAGTCAATATAAACAGAACATGCAGACTGTGACCTCTAAGTAGCAAGGAGGCAGGAGGCCAGTTCTCGTCATATGTGCAGGTGATTCTGCCAGATTGTGGTGTTCTAAGTAAGCACCAGCAAGTCCTGGAGTCGAGGTTACTGAGAATCATGTGATAAAAACTCGTTTATGGAGAGCTTTCCATTTGTTGATCACTGTCCCTTGGATGCACTGCTCATCCTACAAAATGTAGGTTCTATTATTATTCCTATTTCACACATGGGGAAGCTGAGGCTTGAGGTTGAGTGGTTTGCCCAAGGATAAAGTAATGGAGGTGGGGATAGGTCCTCTTGGCTAGAGCCGATGCCCTCGCATACAGTGCTGCTGTGTCCCCGTCATGGTTTTGGTGAGCGGAGTGCCTAAGCATGGCTACTTTGAAAAGTGTCTTTCTTGCCAGAGATACAGCTTTATGATCAATCCACTCAAAAATTGTCCCGTATAAGTTAAAATTTAATGTTGCATGTAAATGATCCTTATTGTAGAAAAGAGAATATAGAGAAAATAAGCCAGCAGTATAATCTTAACAATGTGTGCAAAAAGTATTCAGACACATACAGCTCTGAAAGTGTGCATTTGTGCTTGGGTTTAATGGCTCACAGACAGTCACTCCAGAGTTTTTAGTGGTAGCATAGAAATTAGAACTCTTGAGGGCACAGCAGCAAGTAACATGACCAAGGTATAGGAGAGTAACCTTTTCACAGGTTTTAAGTTTTAAAATTTGGGGTATTTTTCTCAGATTGCATCTTAGTTTCTCCATTTCAGCCTCTGTATCATGGCCTTAGCTAAAGGCTGAGAAGTAAGGATGAGTCTCTTTTTGAGGGTCTGCCCTTGACTGACTTCATGTCCTTCCAAATGTATATGAACCAGTGTCTTATTCTTTATTCTGGCCAGTAAGATTGTTCAGGCGAGTGTCTTAGATTCTGCAGAAAGTTCTCTGCGGTCAGTTGACTCTGTTGGAACAAAGTAGGTCTCCTAAAGAGTGAATTTAACAGGCATTTAGGTTTGTTTTGATAGGTGCATTTGGAAAAGCTGGGACTGCTTGAGAAACTATTTCACCGCACATCCAGGTGGCTTGAATGATCTGCTTCCATGCATCACACCAAGTCTTTTTAAACAAGATGAAAGCTGTAGTGAGTTTGTCTCATGGAGCAAGTGAGGCCCTCAGGGAGAAACATGAACTTATGTGGGTGCTTGGGAAGTATTGGATAATAACTCTTCCAAGCCATGAGGTCCCCATTTGCCAAGCAGAAATTTATAACAGTGCCCTCGTGGCTTAAAAGTGTTCATTTTCTTTCCCAAGTGTCTAACTCTCTTCCTGAAAATAGTGTTTTCATTGAAGGCTTGGACCATACTAGATCTTCACAGAAAAATCCTACCCTTGATTCTATAGCAGACAATAGCGACTTTGCTGAGATAGAACCTTCGGTGTTGCCTCCTGATGGAGAACAGTGTTGGGTAAGGGGGACATGAAGAAGTGGAGAAGTGGCTAAGTAACAGCCATCTGATATCCTGCAGATCTTATTGGAGATGGATGTGAAGAAGTGCTGTCTGCATGGTTTTGGACCAAATGGCTGTGAGAGTGTGTGATCTGCCTCACAGTGACAAGCAGCTTGTCGGTGGTTTCCAAAACATCTGTCTTAAAGAGGCGTTTGCAATTCCTACAAGGGAGTGTTTCCATTCATTGTCCATGAGAAATGAGAGAGAGTGGGAGCGAGTAATGCACGATCCAGAGGAAATGCGTGCACTCTCCACTTGGGATTACAATGCAGATGAATTCCATGTTTTGGTTAGGGAATGTTTTCTTTTAAAAAAAGACAAGAAAGAAAAGCTTATTTAGTCGCTGTCCCGGTTACTGAAAAGCAGACTAAAACGCAGTTAAATGCAGGCTGGAACGTTCACTTCAGCTGGGTTTTTTTTTTTTTTTTTCTGTTTTGGGGTGTCTGTGTGTGTGTGAGAAGATGGCCTGGGACTTCCTGGCACACTTTTCTGCCTTTGGCCCCACTTTCCCACCAAGGTGGCCTGACCTTGCTGATGAGTCACTTTAAAACTGCTGTGCTCAGCAAGCTGTGGCTCGTTCACTGCATCTGCACAGATAGGCTACTTGAAGATTCAAACAACTACTACGTATACATCCTATTAACAAAAGTCGCAACAGAGGTTTTCCCAGCTAAAGTTTTACTGTAAAAATGATAGCCCTATAAGAAAGCCACTACTAGTTTTCATTTAGAGATTTTTTTTTTTTTTATGTCTACTCCTGTCCACTACTATGTCAGTCCAGGAGTGCTGAAGACGATTTGCTTTTGTATATTGTGTTCAAAACGTGCTACCTGTAATGATGCAAAACCAAAGACCTGAGCTGTGTTTTACCCTCTGAGGTGTCATGCAACAGATATTTATTGCAAACCTGCTCTGTGTGCCAGATGCCTGTGCAAGGATGCGGTGTTGCCTGTGGGGGAGACACATGATCCCCTCTTGGAGTTTACTGTCTGCAGCAGCCAGGGTGTTGAAGTTCTCACAGGTTGGGGGCTTGAAGTAAGAGGACAAACTATCTGGAGGAGAGCCACGTGGGAAGCTGCCATAACAAGGGACTCTGCATGGGCAGGTCAAGCCATTGCTGCCCTGGCACTTGATGGGTGGTCAGTGATTGTCCTCAGCACCCTCTCAGCGCCCTTCACTAGAGCCAGGGAAGAGTGCTTGCCAGCCTGCCCCTCCCACCTGGGCATATCTGCCCACTGGAGGTAGATTGACCTCCACCATTCCGAATCTCTCCTGTCTCTACCTGGAATTGCAAGAGACAAAGGCAAAATCAGACTCTCCCTTCCACCTCCCATCCCAAGTCACCTTCTCTGCCTTCAGTTCATGTGTAGCAATGGCATGATGTGTCTTGTTCTAATCCGTCCTTGTCGCTATACACACATCTCACCTGTCTCCCTCAGTCCTCCAGCTGTGTGTTCCTGAAGGTGACTTGACTTGCTGAGCAAAGGGTCATTCTTCAGCCTCACCTTGGCCCCCTGTGCCCTGGGATTTCTGGGACCAGCAGCCCTGGTACTGCAGCCAGGAGGCCAGGCCTGGGGTCTGAGGATTCTGTCAGGAACAAGGCTGAGGGCATGGCTCTCCTACTGTGCCGCACTCTCTCAGAGGGGCAGTGAGGGAGAATGGCCAGGTGAAGGCCCACCTGGAGCCCAGGGAGCTCTGTGGATACATGCTGTGCCCCTGCTTGCAGGGACAGATCCCCAGGGAGATTCCCACTGAAACGGCCTTGTTGTCTAGGGGTGATACCTGAAGTTCGTTGTCTCACTGAGGAAATCCGGGTCGTGGACACACAAGGAGTGAGGTTAAGAGCAAAAATTTAAAAGGCAAAAAGAAAGAGAATGACTCTCTCTGCTGCAGAGAGGGGGTCCCAAACAGGTTGCCCATCTGTGTTGAAATGCAGAGAGTTTCATAGATGCCTGGTGAGGAGGTGGTGTCTGGTTTACATAGGGCACAAAAGATTGATTGGACCAGGCGTGCCATTTGCATATGGGGCAAACTTCTGGTAGCCCCCACCCTGATCTTTTATTATGCAGGTAGGTTCTCTGCCTGGCCTGCACCATGCTGCCTATTCCTTTACTGTACACATTGTAAGAAAAAAAGGGAAGATGGGGCCTCCATGTTGCTTATGTCTGGCCTTCAGGTAGCCCTTTTCCATTAGCACAGCTGCTGGCATTCCCCCATGCAAGCTTCCAGCTTGCCTATCTTTGTTTGCAGCTCGATTTTTCAGGCTGCTCTTTGTTAGGAAAAAATAATTTCTTAGGCTGCGTTTTGTTAAAAGAGGACTCTTTTACCCTCACTATCTGCCTAAATAATTTCTTTCTACTTTCTACCTTCTGTATCACCATTGGCACTTAAGGAGCATTTACTGAGTGTGAGGCCCCGTAGGGGATGTGAAGGTGAGTCGTGAGGATTTGGACCTCAGGGTGCGTGTGCACTGTCCAGTAAGGGAGTAAAGGCGTCCTCTCAAGTCCATCATGCGGTAGAGAGTACCTTTACCATCAAAGTGGCCCAGATAGAGACCAGACCCCTTTCAGTGGGAGAAGCAGTCTGAAAGGCAAGGCTGCCCTGGAAGAGGTGGCCTTGAGCTGTATCTTAAAGGGCAGGCAGGAGGTGTGCATGTGGAGATGAGGATGGAAGAGACAACGGCATGAACACGGCGCGGAGGTGGGCTCCAGTAGGAAATCCATTTGGCTGGAGCTGCCCAGATCAGGGGGAAGGCTCAGCTCTGTCAGAGCCCCCCAGCCCCCAGGGTGCACGCAGAGCAGCAGTGCTGGAAAAGCCCACCAGGGTGATTCCTGGAAGCCCCAGGAAGCCACTCACAAGCAGCCTTTGCTTGTGGATTAGACAAAGGAAACAAAGGGACAAGGGCGCTTGGATGTGGCAGCTCTGTAAGAGGGGGCTTCTTTGATTGGCCTACGAATGTGGCCACAGCAGCATTTCCCATTCAGAAACTGGAGCCTCTCAAGGGACCCTACTGGGGAAAGCCAGCCCTGGGGTGATGTGAGGCCTGCTGGAGATCAGAGCCAGCACATAGTGCTGGAGAATTTATTGCTGAAGGATGTGGAAGGAATTGGACAAAAGCTTAATGATAATGGTCTTTTAAAACAAATCCAAAGGGTCATAGAGCTATTAAATTTCTGTGATTTAAAGATTCTACAATTGCAAATGGCTTCCCTTTTGAAATGGACCCTTGTCATAATTCAAACTCTAGGTATTCTAATGTTATTTCCACCATAGAAAGATATTTTTTAAAGTGAGATGCTTTTTATAAAAAAATGTAACTTAACCACTGTGGTTCTGGCTTCTACCATCTTCAGGCTAGGTAAGCACCAGCTAGCGGCTGCCCTCCTCCTAAGCAGGTCGCAGGCACTCCAAGGCTGCTTTAATTATGACCATTTTCCTGCCATGCAAGTCTGAACTGAAAGTTCTCTTTTGTGTGGCTTTTGCAGCACAGTATTTTATGGATTTATGTTTTATGTTCTTCCTCCTCTTGAGTGTTATTGGATCCCCAGTCACCGGAAGGCTGAGATCTGTTTTAGTAACTGATTTATCAGGTGCCAGGCTGGTCCCACACCTCACTGCAAGAGTTTATGAAAGGGACCCCCACCTTCTTTCCAAAAAACTTTGTGATCAGCTCAGTCACGAGCTCCTGACAGAGTGAACTGGGCCAGGGACTTACTTTGCGTTTTCCACACCACAGTAAATGTGAAACGGCTTTAGCAAGTGGGCTGTGCCATTTGAAATATGAACTGGGTAACCTCCTCAGTGGCTCCCACATCCCAGGGCTGCAATTTGGGTAATTCAGGAGTGGGCAGGAAACTTCAGAGGAAACACTCCTAAGACCACGGGGCATTGGTCAGTGGGTTCCTATTTTGCTATCAGTGAGTACTGAGAAGACGCTCTCCCCACCTTCGCCCCCTCCCTCTAGTTGCCCAAATGTCTCACCTCCCCCAGCTTCACTCGGGCTAGTGGAGGTCTTCTTAGATTTCTTTCAAGGCGGAGGATTTAGAGTCTGGGGTGAAGTGGCGGTGATGGATGGCTGGGGACATGGGGCTGCTGACTTAATGGTGATACATCAACCAGTTAATTAAGGGACAAGCTTCTTCTAAGCGGGAGGTAAAGGATTTTTTGTTCCTTTGTTCTTAATGCTCATGTTAATGCCATTTTCCCGCATGGAGACCTCAGGCTGTGCTTAAAATGCTTCCATAATTCCCTTTGGCACTGCTAGAGGTCAGCATTGTCCCTCACGAAGGACACAGGTAAGTCACAGACACTGGGGCTTCCTGGTTGTTAAAGGCCAAGAATGTGGGATGAAAACCCCATGTCCCCGTAGCAAGTTAGGGGTTGCTCAGCAGGGCTGTGTTCATTCACACAAGCAGCTCATTCCAAACCAGCCCCAGAGGGCCACTTCAATAAGCCATTGTCTGCGCCATGGAGGAGGAGATGTTGTCCAGGGCTGTGGTTAATGCGGTGACATTGGTAGTTGTTCCAACAAGTCAAAGCTTGTTACAGAGAGGCAGCAGTGACAAGATGCTTGAATAAATGCCTTGGACCACAGGTGCCAGGAATTCTCCCCCGCACCTCTGGCCTCCCATCTCAGAGACCTACCATCACCAGTGTGGGGCCCCTCTCTGCCAGTTCCTGCTGGTGGCCCTGTGTGTTCTGAAGGCCGTGAATGGGAGGCTATGGTGGTTCCTAAAAAGGATGGCTGAGGCCAGGATCTGAGAACTGTTGCAATCAGTGACTGATATTTTGGAACTGAAAGGAGGAACTTGCATGAAACCGTTGTTTTTTGGAAAGACACATGGTGTTTTTTCTGTCAGTTTTGCAGCATTGGCAGATAAAATGCTGCAGCCCAGGCAGACATCATCACCAGTCCCTTTTTAAGGAAACAAACAAACAAGACAGTGACCCAATTCAGTCCTTTTTCATTTATTATACCGTGCATGGTTCAAGCATTACCAAAGAAAACTGGAAGAGTTCCATTTCTTAGTTCAGTTAACATAAAACATGTCTCTTAGCGTACAGGCAGTGGGTATGGATAGGCATAGTATGTATTTTGTTGATTACATTGCTTAGCACTTTGCTGGTGCAAAAAAGGCTGTTTTGCCTGAAAGAAAAATTGTGTATGTGTGTGCACTTCTAAAAACTTCCATTGGTAACACACTCTGCCAGTCATCTCTGGAGGCCATTTAGAGTTGTTCTAGAGACTCATACAGCCTATATGAAATACTGAGAGAACATTAAATGCTCGACTGTGTGGTCCTACCCAAGCACAGTGGGAGATCAGAGAAGGGAGAGATTTGTGTGGCCAGAATGGAATTTAAAAATGTATCTTAATAACTTTGAAGGGAAGCAATGAAAATGCTAACTTAAAAAAAGAAAAAGCAAAAGACTTGCCTGGTTCCTGTAGAAGTTGTTAGTGGGGCAAGAAAAATGCCCAGTGTGGCTTAGCAGGCTTTGTAGTTTTAGGACTCCATCCCACCAACTCAGATGCTGATGTGGGCAGCCTGTCCGGAGACCCCACAGACTGCAGAGTCTCATTCCCGTCCCTAGGTGATGGTGTGGGGGGTTTGGAAGTCCTCAGTTTCAGCGCAAGATGGGGTAGTCAAAGATGAGAGAAAATCTGTTAACGAACACCTGTTGAGCAGCATGTGTAATAATAGCAGTGATCACCTTAACTGAGTGCATATGATATACTATACAGTAAGCACTTGACCATCTTTTATTTCTCAGAGTAACTCAGTGAAATAGTAAGCTAAGTGCCACCTCCGACTTCACAGATAAGGAAACAGGCTTGAGGGTTTGTCTTAGTTCACTTGTCCTGCTATAACAAAATATCTCAGTCTGGGTAATTTTAAAGAACAGACATTCATTTCTCACAGTTCTGGAGTCTGGGAGGTCCAAGACCAAGGTGCCAGCAGTGGTGTCGGGTGAGGGCTGCTCTCCACTTCCGAGACGATGCCTTGCTGTTGTGTCTTCACATGGCCGAGGGCAGAAGTGTACGCAGGCACTCACTCCCTTCAACCCCGAGCCCTTTTGGAAGGATGCTTATCCCATGCGTAACGGTGGGACTCTCATGACTTAATTACCTCCCAAAGGCCACACCTCTGAATACCACTTCATGGGGGATTTCAGCATGAATTTTGGTGGGAATTACTCAAACCATAGCAGGGGTCAAGTGCCTTGCCTAGGGTCACTACGTCGCCATTGGGTAGCAGAGCTAGGAATTTGAAGTAGGTTGCAGACTACGGCTCATGCTCTTAAGGATTATGCTTTCTGGCGTGTGGTTGGTGCTAGGTCACTGGACAATACAAAGGATATGTGGTGTGTGGCTGCAGACCTGAGGCAACCTGTGCTTCTCAAAGACAACGGGACTTATATGAAGGGGCAGCTTATACTGTGGGTGCCGCCTGTCCCCACACAGGGATCATATGGAGAAAGTAAAACTGTGCCCGTGTAGGTGGGCTGCTCACCCTCAGAGTCAGTGGAAAGAATAAGCAGATGCAGGTGATGGTGTCACGGGCAGGTGTTCTTCTTGTTGATTTTGGATGCAACTATAGTCTCTCCTATGGTAGAGTCACACATTCAGGTAGATAGCAGGAATGAGTAAGACAGGATGGTGTGAGGCAATATGAAGTATTACAGACTGGGACAAACTAGACATACTATGTCGTGTCTAACAGAGCAGCCACTTCCTACCTCTAATCACCTGTTGTCATGTTGACATGTGGGCCCAGTATTGATAGGTGCACTGAGATTTTTCCCCCAAGAAAAGCAAAGAACCTGGCAATTTTACATTTATTCTCCAATCTTTGAATGTTTGCTATTAATTTTAAAAATGTTTAATGAGCCCCTTGTTGTATATAAGGCCTCAGTTTGAAATCTTTGGAGCAGTAGGAGTAGAAATTGAGACACGAACATCGGAACCCCCAGAATAACAGACCAGGAGCAGCAAGTCTGTCTCACTTGGTCAGTCTACATAAGGTGACTGCAGCCCACACCAGCCTTTCGTAAACTTCAGCGTGCCTGTGAGTCACCTGGGGATCTTGTTAACATGTAGATCCTGATTGAGGAGTTGCAGGTGGCTCTGAGATGCCACAGGACCAGGGGCTCTATTGAGAAGATTCTAAGGCAGCCTCTAGGCTTAGCGGGGGAAGTGCCGTGATGAAGTAGTGCCATCTACTGTGAGCAAAGAAGAGGGGAATGGCCTCACGTATTCCCCATCCCTGTAGTGCCCCACGACAGGTAAATCGTGCGTTTATGGCCATGTCCAGGTTTCCCCTAAAAGTCAGAATTTGAGTAGATGAGAAGCTGTTGCATTTTATATCCTTTTAATGCACACTCCTCCACTTAAGTAAACTTGGATGTATCCCTCTGTCATCTGGGAAGTTGGGATTAGAATATCAAGCTTTCAACTTGGGTGGGATAAAGGGAGAGTTAACTGATTGGCTCTCCCTTCTTTCTGCTAAATTTTGAGGGTGAAAAATATGTCTTGCATATGTTGGTGTTCTGTTACTTCCACATGGCCTTGGCGCCTCTTCAACATGGGGTCCGTGTGGGAGGAAAGGGTGGGTGCTGAGGAAATTGCTTTGAGCAGAAATCATCTTGTTTCCATTCACTAAGAGCTGTTCTTGGATCTCTTCTCTGGGTCCCCTGCCTGTGTCCAATGCCCTTGGAATTGTGTACCAGAAAACAATATAATCTTTCTAACTGGGCAAGTGGGAGGAGAGGAACTGGGTGAGCCAGGATGGGCTGGCAATTGACACCTAAAAATAGGTCTTTTTTTTTTTTTCCATGAATAACCTTTTTGGGGGGCAAGAAGCCTTGCACATTTCTAACCATCTGGGACAAACATTGCCTTGGCAGGTCAAGGGAGGCAGCTGATGGGGCCAGGGTACAGCCAGGTGGGTGGAATGCCAGCCAGAGTGATGTTGCCATGACAGCTGGGCCCCTCAGAGAAAGCTTCAGTGGCCTCCAGGGAGCAGAGGCGGATCTCAGATCTGGAGCCAGAGCATATGTGTAGGGAATGAGTGGGAAGAGGACAGTCGTAGAGCAGCGCTTCTTAAACTTTAACGTGCCTATGAATGCGAAGTGCAGATTCCGATTCAATGGGTCCAGGGAGCACACACTTAGAGGAGCAGGGGACTGGAGTGCTTCTGCGATCTTCAGGGCTTTGAGGAAGAATGAAGGCGAACACACAAGGGAGTTACCCTGCTCAATTTTTATTGAATTTGACTGAAGCTGGAGAAAAGCCAGTGTCTGACAGCTGTTTCTTGTCATATTGTCATACTATGACGTTTTTGCTGCATGGTGATGGTGGCACTTATATAAGGACAAGCTTACAAGTGTTGTATTTTATGATTTTACTGGTAAAAATGCATATGGCTGGGTAGAATCTGAACGTTGTATAATAGATACAATGACTTAATTCAGAAAAACACAGCCCTGAGCTAGTTGGTGAATAACTGAGACTCTCCTAAAATAATGGAACAGACTTTACTAGAATTTTAAGGGCAGAAGAATGGCCCAGATATGGAAGCTGTGAGGTGAAAATCATTTTAGTCATTTAAAATTTTCATGAGGATGTAGGTAGGTTTTCCCTTTGGGGAAGAATAAAACTATTCTCTGAGAGGCCAAAGTTCTTACTGGGCTCTGTGGTCTCTTGGAGAACAAATTAGACAAGGTCACGTTTGGGAGAGAAAAAGGTCAGAACTTGTGTTAGTTCTATGAGCTGTTGAGATTTATTTTAAACCCCGAGGCAAAGAATAAGTGACACTCGCCTCTTTTCTTGGAGGGCTTTCCTCTGGATGGGTGTTTTTGCTGGGCGCCCAGCCGACTGCTTGCATCTGGACAGTAGAGGCAACAGCCATTTACAGTGCCGCGGCCAAGCCCCACTTGGATATGGCATCCTCCCCTCCCCAGCCCAGAAATGAGTTCTGCATCCCGTGAGCTATTTCTGATCCCCCCACTCTCCATGGGATCACGTTTGCCCGCTGGGGCCTTTTTCAGACTTTATTACATTGGTCTGTTCTTGGTGTGGGCTCCTGGTAAGCATTAGTTAGGTTTGGTGTGGAAGCTGTGACTGGCGGTCTTCATAGAAGGAAGGCCAGGAATACCTCTGCATGGGTGTCCCACATGCCGTGTGACTCCCATGTCCCTGTGGAGAATGCCTAGGTCCCTGTGAACTGTGAACAGTTATTCTGATGTTCAGAACTGTGAGACTGGGGGGTTCCTACTTGTGATTTTGATTCTAATCTATAGATTGTCATGAGTTCGTGTCAGAGTCCGGCACCTGTTGTCGTATGAAAATGTTGAAGTCAGGTCTGGGGGGAGCCACAACCTGCCTGCCCCCAAGGTGTTCCCCCTGCCGTAAGGGAGCTGCGGCCATGTGACAGTGTCGGGGCTAGATAGGAGCTCCAGAGGCGCCCCCAGCCACAGGCTTGGTGGGGAGCGGGACTCAGCCTCAGCCACCTACTGAAGCATCTGCAGCGGGGTGGGAGCTGAGCTAGCAGGTAGAGCAGGCCTGGGAGGAGACAGCGCTGGGGGCTGATGGTGAGGGAGGGGTCTTCTCTCTCCTGGCCCCTTTACTGTCCCCTGGCTACTCTGGCTTTGTGTGGCTCTGGTGGGAGAGGGGGTCCTAGGTCGTCTTTGCCCTCTTTTATTCCTCCCCTCACACTGGCCACCGTGGACAGTCCCCTCTTCCCTTTGGGAAGCACTGAGAGATGAGGCAGGCAGCAGAGGGTGAGCTGGGAAGGGAGGCAGCTCCAGATCTGGGGAATGAGAGGGGGGTCTGTCTGTGTCTGTGTCTGCCCTCCCTGATTTGCTCAGGGAGGAGGTGGGTGGAAGGCCAGGCCCCCACATGCTTGGGTGCCCGGTGTAGTGCCAGTTCAGGACTGTCCGTGCAGACCTTCAGCAAATGGCCTGCTCTGGCAACACCACTCCTTCATGTCTGACCCTGTGGTGTGGCTTGGGGTTCAGATGAAGCCTCATTTCCTCTTGTGGGATTCAGAGAACGAAAATGTAGTGGGAGCAGTTCTGGGACACTAGAAAATGGGCTTTCTCTTTCCTCCTAAGAAGTCATTGGGTTTTTTCCCTACATTCCAACAAACTTGTTCAGCTTATGACAAAATGCCATTAAAGCTTTTAAGTTTTTGCCGTGGACTTACAGTAGAGGGCAAAGAATAATATTCTAAGATCTGCAAAGCTGAAGTTGAGGCGGCCGTGTGACTGTGGCAGTATTTCTCCCCAGGCCTTGCCCCTGCCTCTACCCACTCCCACACAGGACCAGGGAGTTTTGCCAGGACAGCAGTGGTGGCTGGGAGTGGAGGCACTTGCTGTGATTTCACAGTACCGTTTGCTGTTGGTGGGGCCTCCTGACAAAACACCGCCTGTTTGAGCTGAGGAAGCCCTGGACCTTCGGTGACGGCCTGGAAGCCAAAGCTGAGGCCATTGCTTCCCTCGAGGACCTGGAGCCACTTCAGTGTCATGGAAAGGAGGGAAGATGGGCCCCACGTCTAGAGTTCCACCTTTCTGTTCCTATTTTGCATTGAGTCAGGAAAAGACAACCCAGCAGTCATCAGGCACCAGAGTGAGTCAGCGCCGGGGAGGGCGGTGGAGGCCGTGGAACTGGGAAGTCACAGACACTGGAGCTGTGAGGGTCCTGCAGCCGCTCGCTTGCTCACAGCCCTGTCCTTTGTGGGGAGCCCACTGAGGCCCTGGAAGAGCAGTGCAGCCTGCCCAAGGACACGCGGCTGGAGACGAAGCAGCTCCCTGAATTCCCAGGCCATTCCTCCCTCTCGGCGTCATGGTGATTCCCAAGAGGCCTGTGCTTCTTGTCCTCTCTGTGGAGCACACTGCAGGGCCCAGGCCCGGGGACCGCCTATCCTGTTCTCTTGACCTATGGCACCTGAGAACCCCCTCTGCTGTCCCTCCAGGAGGGACTCCAGGGGACTGTACAGCCAGGTCTCTGGACCCCTGAGAGTCCCCGACGTGTACCCTCCCGTCATTGTCCTCACATCCCTTCTCTCCCTGCCCGAGCATCGGTGATTGGATGTGTCTCCTTGCTGGGCCTTCCTGTGGAGCCCTGCTCTCCTGAGTGGTCCGGGAAGGTCACACAAAGCTCCTTGCTGGAGCATTTGGCATCTCTGTTGGGCTGCGGGAGGGCTGAGGCCTCCACCCCTCTGTTGTACTAATAGCCTCACTGGCATCTTTTTTCTTTCTTAGGGCAATGGTTTAAAACCCGAGGCAGGGCCTGTAGATTTGGAGGGGAGTGGTGGACCTCAGGTTTAAAAAATTCAGTAAAACAGCTTCAGTTCTGGGAATGAAAAGCAACAATTTTAGGTGATGATAAATGCTTGGCAGAGTTCTTTTTCTCTTTTCAGAACTGATCCTACAGATGAGGGTTTTGGCACATGGCTTATGACTTTAGCCCATATAAGCAGGGAGAAATGTAAATGATGCTTGCTTTTCTTCTGCTGAAAAGGGGGCTCTGACCTTCGATTATAAACCTTTAGTTCAAGCACTGACATCGTTCTAGCCATAGGGGGCGTTTTTCCCTCTGTCTTTTGTTCCAGGAGATAGAAGAGCTGTGCTTGTGCTTACCTTTTCCATAGCGTCCTACACCGCCCATCCCCTACTCTCACAGCATGAACAGGACGTTTTACAAACTAATACTTGTTCATTACCATTTCTTCTCATATGCATTTGTCATAAATCTAAGGAATTGCACTAGGCAGCACTTTGTTCATATGGTTGGCATTACTCTCATACCTAATAGATAGAACAAAGCTTCATTTGTTTAAAAACATCGTACAGTGAAGGCTTAATGTTCAGTGCTCCTCAGCCTCTGTCTTCATATAGCAGTGTTCCTCTTTTGTTGGGAGCAGTATCAAGAATGGGGGAGACATCTTCTGGAATCTTGGCTTGTGAAAAGCTGACGGCACTGACCTGGACCTAAGGAGTTAGTTTTCACCCCAGTAGAGCAGTAAATCCCTAGTGTCCTGAGGAGGCGGAGGGTTTGGTCTACTCGACCACACCAGAGAGGGAGAGGAGAGAGGACAAGAGATGGTCCCTGAAGTCAGTGGCCACCGCCCAGTCTGCAGCAGGACAGGGTGGTTGACACCACGGGCCTCACTCGGTGCGTCCTCATGCAGCAGGCCCGTGTGCTGTCAGCCTGGCTCACCATCGGGGGAAACGTTTCTAATCCCCGCCCCTCCCTGATTTTTGCCTCTGACATTACTTGAAAGGCCAGTGAAACGAACATCGTAATAGTGAACTGACCCTAGAATTGTCAGGGTGAAAAGGTTGATGTTTTGGTTAATAAGATGGAAGAGTGGCCTCTTGGTGGCATTTCTCTAGAACAGCCCCATTTAAATGACGGCCATGGTTTTATTATTCAGTTTTTTAAAAAAGGATTCATAGTATCTCAGTGAAGAACTGCATGTATCAGTTATTAACATAAACTTAATGATGGTACTTTAAACAAAAGTTTTACTGTTTCCAGGTAACAAGAGATCCCGAAGTAGGTGGACCACAGTGTTAGCTTCATGATGTCATCAGGGCCCCAGGCTCCTTCTGTCTTTCTGCTCCATCATCAAAGCACAGGACTTTCATTCCCTAAGTCCCCCATGGCTGTAAGATGGCTGCTGGAGCCTTTATGGTCACATCTCTTAGCAGGAGAAAAGCCAAGGTCAAAGCTGAGTCAGGGCTGGGTGCAATGGCTCACGTCTGTAGTCCCAGGACTTTAGGAGGCCCAAGGCAGGTGCATTGCTTGAGCCCAGGAGTTCGAGACGAGCTTGGGCAACCTGACAAAACCCCATCTCTACTAAAAATACAAAAATTAGGCTGGGCACAGTGGCTCACACCTGTAATCCCAGCACTTTGGGAGGCCGAGGCAGGTGGATCATTTGAGGTCAGGAGTTCGAGACCAGCCTGGCCAACATGGTGAAACCACGTTTCTACTAAAAATACAAAATTAGCCGGGCATGGTGGCACGCGCCTGTAATCCCAGTTACTTGGGAGGCTGAGGCAGGAGAATCACTTGAATCTGGGAGGTGGAGGTTGCAGTGAGCCAAGATTGTGCCACTGTACTCTAGCCTGGGCGACAGAGTGAGACTCTGTCAAAAAAAAAAAAAAAAAAGAAAAATAGCTGGGCATGGTGGTGCTGCTTGTACTCCCAGCTACACAGGAGGCTGAGGTGGGAGGATCGCTTGAGCCCAGGAGGCAGAGGTTGCAATGAGCCGAGATCATACCACTGCACTCCAGCCTGAGTGACAGATCCAGGCCCTGTCTCAGGAAAGAAGCTGAGTCAGATCCCTTTTAAGAGCTTTCACAGAAGCCTGTCCCCATCTCCTTCACTTGAATCTCATTGACCACTGTGTCTGCAGAGGAGGTTGAGAAATGTAGGCTTTTGAGCCGGGCCCACTACTACCCTATCAAGTAGGGTTTTATTCAGGGCCAGGACTGAGGTGGAGTGAGTAAGACATTCACCTTTGGTGCATAATTTAAGAGGGCACCAGGAAACTCAATCATCAAGGTAAAGAATGTTTTACTTCAGTATAGCAGTGTCATTCTGGAACCTGAGGCAAAAAGAAAAATTAGGAATGCTGATGCTATCTTTATTTTTAAAATTGATATTTTGTTCATTGTGAATTTTTTTTTTTTTTTTTTTTTTGAGGTGGAGTTTTGCTCGTTGCCCAGCCTGGAGTGAGCGCAGTGGCACGATCTCAGCTCACCGCAACCTCTGCCTCCCAGGTTCAAGCAATTCTCCTGCCTCTGCCTTCCCAGTCGCTGGGATTACAGGCATGTGCCACCATGCCTGGCTGATTTTGTATTTTAAGTAGAGATGGGATTTCTCCATGTTGGTCAGGCTGGTCTTGAACTCCCAACCTCAGGTGATCTGCCTGCTTCGGCCTCCCAAAGTGCTGGGATTACAGGCGTGAGCCACCATGCCTGGCCCATTGTGAATTTTTAAATTTTTGATTTTAAGAATATTGTATAATGAAGTATTATTTATCATGATTAAACCATTTTTGCACCCCCTTAAATTTTGTGCCTCTGCTGAGTCCTACTATATGCCAGGCCCAGCCATAGGTTCTGTTAAGGAAGAAGGGGAGAATGGGGATTGGGCAGGAACCTAGCAGTCTCTGCCAAGGAAATGTTACCCTCTGCTTACCCAAATCTTTGCATTGCTGGTGATGAAATGAGCAAACTTGTAGTTGAAGGGAGACCGTTGTCAAGGAAGGGGCTGTGGGGCATTCTTTCTGCCACCCAAGAACTGGTGAGAAACAATCCTAATCCTTCCAGAATAAACGTGCAGTCGTATCTTCATATTTGCATATGGAATTCTCTGGCAGGTACAGGTGCTGTTGGTGACCAAGGATGAGTTTGTGTGGTCAGAGTCTTATGGTCAGTTTGGGTCCATGTTGTAAAAGTGATTAATAAGGCCTGACCCAATAGGTACAGAGTCAGCAGCCATGGAGCGTGGAACTTCTGGGAAGAGCCACTGACTCACAAGGTCTTATCAGTTGCTATAGAACTCAGGGCAAATGACCTCACTACATGATGGGCCCTTTGGGGAAGGGAATAAATGAATAAATACATCATATCTAGGGAGAACTCACTCCCCAGCACCCTGTTCCATGTGTAGACAAATCTCTTGGGATGGCTGTTTATGGTTCAACCTGATTTCATGTGAACCTTCTTAGTGGTTATGCTTCTACAAGAAGTATTAGAGAAACAGTAGACTAAAGCCACATGTATATGTCAAACCAAAAATGGTTAATTTGCTGTTTTTAAATCCTAATGGTATAATTTGATTATTGGAGACATAAGTTAGAATTTTTTCATAACTTTTAACAGTCACTTTGTATTTCAGAGAAACTCATTTTTTAAATTTAAAAATTTTTAAAAAAGTTTTACTGATGATGTTTAGCTATGAATTGGAGTGTCCTTGAGTAATTTACTAAAAATAATGTGCCTAATGGATCTTATGGCTTAACTTGGCATGGACAAAATGGCATTTGCCCAATCTTCTGTTCTGGGAACTAGTTTATTTTCTCCCCCTTCTTCTCGTTTCCACAAATTTGGTCTTGCAGGTAAATTATATTGTAATTTTTTATAAGTTGTAAATCAGTTAATACTTGAAATAAAAAGACAAATGCTGTTGGAAGAGTTGGTACATTCATGAGCCTGATCTTTGCAAAGATATTAAAAAACATTTTGTGGGGATGATTCACAACCTAATGCTTTTATAAATTCTTGCATTGCACAAATTCATGATTCAGTCTGTCAGATGATTTCCTTCCTTGAGACTCTCTAATATTGCAAGAATTCAGTGATTTGTTTCACAAATTCTTTCATCTGTCTTGTCATGTAATGCTTTCTGTTTTAAAAAGTGTGAGCATTTTCTTATGCAGTTACATGCCAACCTCGCTGCATGGCCTGGCTCCATCCTGCACCAACCCGCTGTTACTGCTAGACTGCAAAATGCTTTCCAGAGGCCATCTGTGGCTTCATGCTTCAGGGAAATGTGTTATACTTTATCTCTGCTTTTCAACCTTTCACAGGAATACTGTGACAGTAAAGCGAGGTCACCAGTAAGAGTCCTTTTCAGTTCTTATGAAGACATTTGCTACAGGATTCCAGGTGTTGGTCTGGGCAAACTTTTAATTCTTACGATGTATTTAGAAATAGGTTCTCACTCTGTTGCTCAGGCTGGAGTGTAGTGGCACAATCATTGCTCACTGCAGCCTTGAACCCCTGGCTCAAGCCATCCTCCCACCTCAGCTTCCTGTGTAGCTGGGACCACAGGTGCATGCCACCATGTCTGGCTAATTAATTTTTTGTTTTGTTTTTTGTTTTTTTTGCAGAGACGTGGTCTTGTTATGTTTCCCAGGCTGTTGAACGCCTGGCCTCAAGCAATCCTTGTTTCAGCCTCTCAAAGTGCTGGGATTACAGGCATAAACTACCATACCTGGCAAAACTTGTAAAGTGTGAAAATACTTGCGTTTGACAGGGCTCTGCCAATTAACATTTGGCTTTCAAAAAACAAGCTGTTTTTATCTGTTAGCATTAGGCTGGTTAAAATAGACGTATCTTGGTTGTCGGTATTTATTAACATCTTTTGAATGGGGATGCTTGTGACTGTGTCGGGTGTTGAAGGGAATGCTCTGTATTTACAGATACACTTAAATGGCCAGTGCCTCAGTTTCCTATTTGTGAAACATAATAGCACCTACCTGCCAGCTGTGAGGGAGTTAAGGGCAGTGCATTTAGCGGGTACACATATTTCACTGGGCCTGCTGCTCTGGCAGGGCCTCTAAATGGCATCATCATTGTTAGTTATTGCTGCAGAAACACATTCTATAATCAGTGTACAAACACGGCAATGAGTTAATATGAATACAGTAAAGCAGCGGTCCCCAACCTTTTTGGCACCAGGGACCTGTTTCGTGGAAGACAATTTTTCTATGTATGGTGGGGTGGGATGGTTTCAGGATGAAACTGTCTCAGATCATCAGGCATTAGATTCTCATAAGCAGCCTGCAACCTAGATCCCTTGCACACACAGTTCACAACAGGGTTTGTGCTCCTATGAGAATCTCATACCACTGCTGATCTGACAGGAGGCGGAGCCCAGGTGGTCATTCTGGCTCGCCATCACTCACCTCCTGCTGTGCGGCCCACATCCTAACAGGTCACAGACCAGTGCTGGTTCGTGGCCTGGGGGTTGGGGACCCTCCCCGCGATAAAGGACAGTCTTAGAGCGTAAAATGGAGAGTGTGCCAGCAGAGTTGAGTTAGAACAATAGAACTTGGAAGCCCATAGCAGGTACAGTTCTGTGACTAAATGCCCACATGAAATGTGTTGGTTTCAGCATTTCAGTATTGTTTTATGTTGCTGGGAGCACAGTTAAGCCAAAGAGAGATCCAATGTTAGACAGAGAGTGGTGGTTCAGAAATGGAAAATAGCTGGCAGCTCCAGGTTCAGAAAATCGAGGAAGGTTATCAGAACTGAGAAACGAGAAATAGACAGTAGAGATAGATGGCTATTGGATGTTACTCTTAATCGTTTACACTCCTCAGGATTCAGAAGGAGTTGTGTTGCTGACTTCATGTTCTTATCCAGGCAGTTCAGTAAATGTCATGTATCTGAATAAATAAAGCTTGGGGTAGGGTGGGGACCAAGATGGGTAGCTAATTTTCCCAGCTGAATGATGATGTTTAGTCTGTCTTTTGCTGGAACTAGAAACTGTTGTAATATTAAAAGTTGAAAATTTCACAATATTTCTTTTTCTTTGTGAAGTAAAATCTGAAATCCTTCATCCCTTGACTTCATTATAAGTGCAGTGAAACTGGCCTTCTAGATCTGTTTCCAGTCAGAGGACTTTATATACAAAGTTTGTGAACACGAAAGGGTCTGGTGAAATAACGAGATGGGAGGCTGGTCCAAATTTCTCATCCTTCTGAGTTAAAAGTTGTTCTGAGCAGCAGCTGTCGACTTTACCACCCAGGGGGCAATCTGCAAGTCAGGTTGCCATTTATTAGCCTTCTTTACTTCTAGGCTCTCAGTGACTTCTCATTTGAACTTCTGGAAAAAAAAAAAAAAACTCATCAGCATTAAGAGCTTTCCCGAAGCTTGGTCTTCAGAGTCTTGCTTCCTGATTTCCAGACAGAACTGAGTTAAAAACATAGTAACTGGGTTCGTTTGTTTTCCTGTCTCCAAGGCGTTTGGCCCCATGTTAATCCTCCCCGCCGAGGCGGGAGAGGAACACTTAGTCACTCACACTGCTCACTGACATGAGCCAGCGATGGAAACGGTGACTTGACAAAGTGCTGGCCGGGGAAATGGAGTTCTCCCTCAAGCAGGACCAAATATTTCCCAAATTAATTCTGACAAAGCGAATTTAACATTCAACCTTCTGGAGTTTCTCAGAATAGTTTAGGGTATTTTAAGTCAACTCTGTATTTGTTGCCTGTTATTCAAATTTCTAACCTCAACTACCTGTTGGGTCCTGCTACCTTGACATCAAATAGTTTTCTTTTCCAAGTTGGGCTATGGATGTTTTTATCTTGTGAAAATTCCCTGGGAAAGTGAGGCCACAGTGATGTCTGTGATTGGATGTTGGGGTCACATGGAGGGTGCTGTGTCACCTTCAGGAAAGAGTGGAGGGCTGTCTTGTCTTCCTCATTTGGTTTTTGAAGTGCATTCAATTGACAGTAACATAATAATAGCATATCATGGTAAAAAATCGCTCACCTCCACTGGGTTTTTGTGTGGACCCAACTTAGGCTCAGAAGATTACAGATGGTTGGGGTGCATTGTGGAATGTTAAAGTGTGCAGCCTTAAGCGCTAGGCACAAGCCCACTACTATTCTGGGTGATTTAATTTACTTTGATGAGGAAGGAACGATTTGGTGCATTTGAATGACAGAATAGATAACTGCATATCGCTGGGATGTAAGTATAACATGGGTCCAGAAGAAGACCGCAAAGACAGTATTTCAGTAAATGCTGCCAGGCTTTGTCTCACAAAGACTGGGTTGTATTTTTGAATGGCTAACTAGGAGGTATTTTCTTTTATTTATTTATTTATTATTATTATACTTTAAGTTCTAGGGTACATGTGCATAATGTGCAGGTTTGTTACATATGTATACTTGTGCCATGTTGGTGTGCTGCACCCATCAACTCGTCAGCACCCATCAACTCGTCCTTTACATCAGGTATAACTCAGAATGCAATCCCTCCCAGTATTTTCAATTTAATGTTGCATTCGCTGTGACTCAGAAAGTCAAGATGATTGTTTTTAACAGCTTATTTCAGACCTTAGCTACCAGAAAAAGTGATTGACTATTTCTAAACCCAAGGAGGTTTGAGTGCTGATTGACTCACAGTATTTGTGTTCCGATGAGTCTGTCCGCACCCAGCCTGTATGTGACACACAAACTCGGAGTGTGGGGTGGAGTGGCGAGGCAAGAAAACGGAGTGCTCTGGAGAGTGGTGGGGTGGGCCAGGGCTGCAGAGACCAGCAGAAGAGGCAGAGAGGGGGGCTTTGTTCGTTTCCCACTGAGGGGCCGAGGAACAGCTAGTGGGAGAGACCTAGGTTTGAAGCCGCTGGCACGGGACTTGGGGAGGCTGGGGTGGCTCTGCTCCCTTCTTCAGCAGGCTCAGGTTTTGACAGGAAGAAGGTGGAAGGCAGTGCTTGGCCAGAGAGGAGGCTCTACCA
Organism: Trachypithecus francoisi; assembly: GCF_009764315.1. NCBI lineage: Eukaryota > Metazoa > Chordata > Mammalia > Primates > Cercopithecidae > Trachypithecus > Trachypithecus francoisi. The sequence continues at coordinate 109,166,869 of NW_022681465.1, read as the reverse complement.
TGCTCACACTTTCCTGCTTCTTTGGTGTTGAGCCATATTCTTCTTAGCTCCTTCACAACTGCCCTCGGCACCTTGCAGTGGCTGTTTTCAGCTGTTTAGATACTCCCCAGCTCTCACTGTGGTATCCTATTCCCAAATGCAGCGTGTTTATTTTAACTTGTGTCTTCAAGCAGCTTTTAGAAGGTGCACACTTTTTGCCTTTTCCTCTTTGTGTCGGGATAGTTCTCCTTAGTCTGTAGCCATTTTCCCACTTCATCTCTTTTCTCTTTATTCCTACTCCCCCCTTTATCCTCCAAGGGATGAAAACAACTTGATTTTTTATCAAGGTGAGTGTTAATAAGTGGCCGTGTGTTTCTAACACACTAGCCATGTGTGCCCCGTACAGACTGCTTAGATGTGAGCTGTGTGGGCGTTCGTTCTTATTAATGACCCCATGAATGACCTGCTCAATTCATTTTTCCAAGGTTATGGATCTGCGACTCTCTTCTTTAACCATTACCGTTGCTACCATTTACTGAATGCGTACTCTGTGCATTACAATGCTTGGTGCAAAGCACTTTACATGTATTCTCGCATTTAGTCTTCATCTCTACCCTGTAAGATATCCTCCTTTTATAGCTGGGGAAATGGAGGTCTAGGGAGGTTAGTGATTGTCCTGCTTTATTCTGCCAGTGTGTCCTGTAGTCAGCACTTGACCTCCATCTCAGGTCCTGGGTCTCAACCCCAAGCGAGTACCTTCTGGAGCAGAATTGTCCCCTGGGGATATTCAGCAATGTCTAAAGACATTGTTTTTGGCCTCCACTGAGAGAGCACTCCTGGCATACAGTGGGGAGAAGCTAGGAATGCTGCTAACCATCCTTCAGTTTATAGGACCAGCCCCTACAGCAAAGAATTATCCAGCTCCAAGTGTTAGAAGTACTGAAGCTCAGAAATGCTGTTATATCTAGAAACCTTTACCTTTAATAACCAAGGGCTACCAAGTATTAAATAGCCACACAATGTTCTGAAGTTTTAATTATTTCAAGAAGTATTTATTGTTTGCGTAGTTTCAGACATTTAAAAAACACTCAATAGGGAAAGAAATATGTAACTGTTTCCAAAGAGAAAACATTTAATGAGATTCCCAACTTTTGAGATTCTGAGAATTTCTAACTTTTTTTTTTTTTTTTTTTGAGACAGGGTCACATTCTGTGCCCCAGGCTGGAGTGCAGTGGTGCAATCTTGGCTCACTGCAAACTCCACCTTCCGAGTTCAAGCGATTCTCGTGCCTCAGCCTCCTGAGCAGCTGGGGCTACAGGTGCCCACCACTATGCCCAGCTAATTTTTGTATTTTTAGTAGAGATGGGGTTTCACCATGTTGTGCAGGCAGATCTTGAACTCCTGGGCTCAAGTGATCCGCCTGCCCTAGCCTCCCAAAGTGCTGGGGTTACAGGCGTGAGCCACTGCGCCTGGCCGGATTTCTAACAATTCTTATACCTCCGTTGTGATATTATTGGAACAGAGCATGACATTTGAATAATTACGCCAGACATTTTTTGATTCCCATTTAGAAGCTATATACACATAAATTCTCGCTAGATGTCAGTAGGAAATTTTAAAATTGTGAAACTTGGTGTCTTGGGCTTATTTGGGTCCCATGAGTGAGTGTGCCCCAGAACCTCACTGAGCAGCTCAAGGGAAAAGGCCGTGAGGCTGAGGAGCATAACCTGGGCGCAAGGTGAGAAAGGCTTGGGTTTTCCTGAGAACGAGGCTGGGTGTGGGTTCTGTGTGGAGCAAGCCTTATCGCCTTAATGACAACCTTCTGTTTCTGTTTCTGTTTCTAGTCATGTGCTCAGCCCCTCTGCTCATCAGGTAAAACCGAGTGTTCCCAGTTGGAGAAGTTTAAGGTCTTCCTGTTTGTCTGAACTCCTGGCAGTGAAAACAGACATCTGTGCATTGTCCGGCTCGTTTCCTTCCCCCCAGCCCCCTGCCCGGCCCCTCCACAGCATCTACACCATTGTATTGTTCACATTCTTCCTTATCTTGACCTTGTGCTAACTGCCTGTTTATTGTAATGACTCCTCAGATAAAGTACTGCTTGGGACTTTTTAAATTAAATGTTCGGGGTTGAGAAATTGAGAATCCAGCTAAAAAGCAGCACACAACATTTTGAAGTGTATCTCGGGCCACGGCAAGACTGACTTCAGTTCCTCCTGGACTCGTTACTTCTTTTTAGGGGGAAATGCTTGTTTTTCAGGGTGTGACTGTCAGTGACAGCCACTGGCCCCTGTGGGCCATTGCCACCCTCATTCTGTCCTTGCCCTTGCCTTCTAGGACCATCCCCCTTCATTCTTCATCCTTGGTAGGTTGTCTGTCTGGCAGGTTGTCTCTTGTCCTCTGTCTCTTTGGCAGATGAACCCCCTTTTGCCTGTCTCGGGCAGATCGCATCCCCAGGGTACATCCTGGTCCTCTGGCCTTCTTCTACACCCTCACCGTGGGGGAGCTCCATCCCATCCCGGGCTTTCTGTAGTCTGAGAGCTCCCAAGTCTCCTGAGTGCCTAACATACTTAAAGTAGTTCAGGGTCATTCTCGTTCCTCGTAAACCATTATAAAAAGTTCACAAATAATCCTGTGAGTTAAAAAGTGAATTTGAATGGGTATGAGGGACTGTGAGAACACAAGGTGAGTTTTCATTTTTCTGTTTGAAATTTGTCATAGTATATAGCTCGCAGATATGCCTGGGTTAAAAAATCACTCGGCCCTTCATTTTCCATTTTTACTTGCAGAAATACACACAAACACCACAGACACACACGTGCACACACCAGAAACGGGTTATCAGCCACTTCTGTCTTGCTGAGAACATAAGCCATGTCAGCATGGTCCAACCCTTTTGATTTCTATTAAGAAGTGTTTTTGTGTAACCATCTGGGGTTATACAACAGACGCAGAAAAACTTCAACCCTTTTTTCCCCCCAACTACAACTCTCCCATTTGAATTAACCATCTGTTTACTTCCCAGATATTATATCCCTGATGAGACCTTATCTTGGTTTTCTCAAGATTCTCACCCCTTGGTCCTGCCCTACCCACCTCAGGGCACTGCGTTCTTAGTGACCTAGTTATGGTCTTCAGTGGCTCAGGTGTTTATTATATCTGTGTATTTCCTGATTCCAGTGTTAATAACAGTTTCTGGAGGGCAGTAAGAGTATCGTCAGGTTTCCTTGCCTGCCTTCCCTCTCCGCCCCCATTGTCCAGTACTTCAACCTTGGACAATCAGTTGTGAACAAGGTATTGGTTCTAGAGGTGTCTGGATTGCCTTACCACTTTAGAACTTCAGTGCTTGGTTTGATGAAAGTTGGCTGCAGTAATCACAGTGATAAACAGGTGTCAGCAAATGTATATTAATGTGAATTCTCTGGTTTGGGAGGTCAGCAATATGAGAGACTCCTTTTTAATTTTTTTTTTTTTTTTTTTGAGACAGAGTCTCACTCTTGTCACCCAGGCTGAAGTGCAATGCGCAATCTCGGCTCACTGCAACCTCAGCCTCCTGGATTCAAGCGATTCTCATGCCTCAGCCTCCTGAGTAGCTGAGACTACAGGTGTCTGCCACCATGCCCAGCTAAATTTTTGTTTTTTCAGTAGAGACAGGGTTTTGCCATGTTGGTCAGGCTGGTCTTGAACTCCTGAGCTCAGGTGATCCACCTGCTTCAGCCTCCCTAAGTGCTAGGATTACAGCTGTGAGCCAACATGCCTGGCCAATGTGACTCCTTTTTAAGTGCTTTAGTTTTAGCTGATGTTTAATGAGTATTATTTTAAAGTAGCATGAGGTTTAGTGAGAAGAGAAGAAAAAGCAAATATTCTGGGTTCTGGGAAAAATTATTTTTGCAGAATTGACACAGCTTCACCTGTTACCTCAGAAATCCATCAGGCCTGTTAAGAGCCTGGGCCCTTGGTTTCCTGGGGTGGGAGGAGGGGTCACATCTGCACACAGCATAGAGTTATTGCTCTCCTCCGCATGGCCAGCCTTAGAAGGTCCGCTTTTTCATTCCCGCCCATATCACAAAGGCCTGAGATGGTTCAGCACTTCTTTTTATGAATGGCCATCTCTGCTAAAGGGCAGATTGGAGCAAAAGTCAGGAAATTAGGAGGAGTGAAAGTGGACGTGTTTGGGTCATTCTTGTTGTTGACATAGCTTTATTCTCACAACCCAAGCTTTCAGCTGACCTGTCAATTTAAGATGTGCGTGGCTGACTGCCAAGTAATTTAGCTTATCAGAACCTCTCACCCCTGACCTTTGCTATTGGTGATTATCATCATAATCAGATCAGTTTTACTGAACCTTATAAAATACTGCCTTTGACAGCATGGGAGCCAAAATTTTCTTAAAATTTAAATCTATCCATGGTGTTATTGATAATGCCAAATAAAATTACAAATCACTTTAAATTAATGTCAGCTCAGTAGCTTCATCACCAGAATATTGGGTTGGAGTATTAGATTTTAAAACATCATTTGAATCATTTAGTTGATAACAAAACAAGACATTTTGTTAGATCATTAATAAATATACTCATCAGAAATTGCCCCTGGATAGATGTAAATTGGCCTTCTGGGGCCATTTATAACTGATGAGAGAATTGTACTGCTTGATTTTAATAATTCACTGAGGAATGGAGATAAATAGCAAATGTTAATTTTGTAGGACAGTTTCATACAGTTTATGTTTTGAGATGAAAGGGATATGACTTCTGACTCTTGCCTGAAACTAAGTCACTTAAAAAGGAGTCTCCCATAGTGCTGGCTGTTTTCAGCTTTAGAATTCCAATTGATATGTACGTGTTAATCAGTTGGCACATTTCTTGACATATGTAAGAAAGCAAAATAGAAATCCTTTTAAAAATGGTTAAAACTTTGTATTCTGCCATGTTCTTTGGCGTACAGCTATCAAATTGTTAATGATTCCAAGCATTTTACTTGTCTGAAACAGGAAGCAAAAGTATATCAGAAAGGAACAGTTGGTAATTTTTCAAAACTGAGTAAGGGTCCTTTAAAGGCAGGGTCCATCTCTGCGGCCCAGGGCAGGGGTGGCCTCATTTTTAAGTTAGCCCAAAGACCGGAGTGGGGAATGCTCTACCATATTCTCAAGAATAGAAGTCAGAGTTAGGTTCTCCCACCCCAGGAAAACAAACAAACATATGAGCAGAAGAGGGAGCCAGGCCACCCACACCCTTGGCCAGGGCCCTGGGCCAGCCCCTTGTGTAGTGCCCACAGGTGTGCCACGGCCATGCTCAGCTCTCCATCAGCCACAGCTGTCCCTTGCCATGCCTGGTAACCTGTGGGGTCTCCCCCTCTTCCTTCCACCCAGAGACCTCCCTCTCCAGAGGAGCAGGTCTTATGGAGCCATCTGCTCTGGGAGGAGCCTCTAGTCTGGGAGAAGGTAGAAGAGGTGGTCATATGCTTGAAATGACTTGACTTTTGGAGCTGAAAGTGACAGTGGTGATCTGCAAGTCCAGCGCCTTCACTTTGGGCCTGAGACATTGAAGCCAGAGTAGGCAGTGGAGCCTTGTGAGGTCACACACCTATTAGCCGAGAGCCGAGCCTGGGTCGGACCCATGTTTGCCTGCCTGCCTGCCTGGTGGTCTTTTTCCCTTGCCTATTACTTTGCCATTAGACAAATTTCCTTCTACAGAGAGTTAGAATGATAATAGAAGGTGTTTTTGTGGCCTTGGGGAGATAAACAGCAGAAAAATAAATGTTGACCAATATGATGGTAATAGTAATGATTCCTGCTATGTCTTGGTACCTGCAATTATGCCTGACCCTCCGTGCACAGTTTTTGTGTTCCACCCAAAAAGTGTGGCAGCGACTTTCCTTACCCCTACTTTAGAGATGAGGAAACCATCCTTAGAGAGGTGACGTTTATTGCCCAAAGACACAGAGCTAGTTAATGCTAGAGCGTGATTTATAGCACTGAAGCAGGTCCAGCCCTGTGTCACATCCTTTCTGCCACACAACTCCTTTTCCAGGGGGAAATTAGTATTTGAAGGAAAGGCTAATTGCCTACCTGCCAGACGGGCTCCAGAACCTGAAGATCTAAAGTGGCAAAAGGAGTGCCTGAGACACGGCCCCAGAAGTGGTCGTGTTTATGCCGGGTCAAGGGACAGGGAGGCTGGATCCTGTTGCAGGGGGATAGTCCACATGGATGGAGTGCTTGCCATGTGCTAAGTGCTGTTCTAAGCTTAATGTTTATTTTAACTTAGTTGATGCTCACAACATCCCTATGTGGTAGGCTATTACTCCATTTTACAGACACAGGAACTGAGGAACATGGGCCCAATTTCACCTAAGGTTACTACTGAGGACCTGGTAGAACCAGAGTTCAGATGAAGAGTCTGCCTCCAGACTGAGTCATTCTTACATGCTGCCTTTCTGGATGAGCCCCTTGCCCTGGAGGGGTGGAGGCAAGGGGTTTTGTCCTGTGTACCCTTCGTGAAGCCTGACAGATCCTCCCCAGAGGCAGATTCTGGCTGTTGCCATGTTGTACTGGAACCCAGAATTATCAGCCACCCACTTGTGGGGCACAGAGAAAAGGAACTTCTTGCGAGGCCTGAGGTGATCAGGGCTGTGAGAAATGGTTTGCTGTGATGAGGTCTGTCCTAACCACCTCAAAGAAGTATCTGTCAGCACCCCAGGGACAGGCTCCTTTTTATCACCTAACCAAAATCCAGTCTATTTCCTCTTCTGTGGATTCCCCCAGGCTCTCTTGTCTCGCGTCTCTCTCTTACGGAGGGCTGTGTGGGTTCTCAGTGGTCATCTTCTCCAGCCTGGCTCACGCTGGGGAGCAAGGTAGCTGAAGCCCCTGGGAGTCCATAGCACTGGGCATGGAATGGGACAGGCTTCCTTTGCCCACCTTGTTTAGCAGCCCATTCAGGTGAGCACCTGGGGAACAGGGAGTTGGGAAGCATCTCTTATAGAAATGACCTAAAGCCATTTCTGCCCCAGCCTTTTGCTTTGTGTTTAAGAGGCCTGGTTTCCTGACACATACTGCTTCTGGGACATCCAGCTGAACTTTATCTCTGTTTACTATGCCTCACTATTGTTAGAAGCTACAATCGTAAGTCCCTCTTCCCAGAAAGAGGACACTGGGATCATATGAACAAGTGCAAGAGTTCAGACTTTTAAAAAGGAGTTTTTCTGTGACCATCTTGAACTTTGAGCGTGCAGTGACTTCATCTGGGCTGCAGTGAGGAACACTCACTGGGCCACCTCCTCCCAGCTGGCACATTCCTGAGTCATGACACCGGCTCAGTCCTGCAGGCCGGGCTGCTGCCCAGAGTGGAAGGATCATTCTGTATTGGAAAGTACCTAGGGCTGCTGGCAGCCGCGCATCACGCTCACATTCCCCTGAGGAGTGTGCATCCCTCTGGAAGCTGCACTGAAGCCCATCTGTTTTCAAAGCGTAGTATGAATCCTAAATCTTTGGGGAATTCCTATAGTTAATGAATGGAGAAAGTATAAACCTTTCTACAGTTTCAAATGTGGCATTCTCATTAGGGAAAGTTGGAAAACCCTGGGTACCTTGATCCCTGGCCACAGGTGATCCGCCTGCCTTGGCCTCCCAAGGTGTTGGGATTATAGGTGTGAGCCACTGTACCCAGCCTGTTACTTTTCTTTTTTCTTTTTTTTTTTGGCTGTTGTCCCAGATTTATTGAAAATAATATAGCACTGCAGAAAAAATTCAAACAGGTCCCCGAGGTGTTTTGAAATTCATCCCAACTGTAGGCTGAGTGACCTGCAGGTTGGACAGACTGCCGAAGTCCAAAAGCTTCAGCATTTCCTTAGTGTCAGGATCTACTTCAATGATCTCCTGATCCAGGCTGAGACCTCAGGAACGTAATTGTCTCTCCTTCTCTCTCTCCTCCTGCAGCTTGATGGAGATACCTCTTACAGGGCCTCTCTGAATCCGCTTCATCAGATGGGTGACATAGCCTGCTATCTTGTTGCGGAGCTTCTTGCTGGGGATAATGGCGATCTCCTCGCACACGCGCTTGTTCATGTGGAAGTTGTTACACAGGCGCATGTAGTACTTCTCTATGATGACCCAGGCCGCCTTCTTCACGGTTTTGGTGCGAACGCGGCCCATGTTGGCGGGTCCTTGGTAAAAGAGGAAACCTACTTTTCTTAATTAAAACTCTCTTATCCTGAGAAGACGCAAGAGGTTCACTTTAAGATGTATATTTTGCCTAATATCACAGAATTCATTATAAGCTTGAAAAACATCTTTCATTTAAAATTCCTATAAAGCAGTGGCATTAAAAGGCAGCTCCTGAAATTCAAGTTTTAATTTCATGTAAACAAATTGAAAATGCTTTCAACCCCATGGTCTGTACAGGCATAGGCATATGACCCCGGCTTAAGGGATCTGGACTACATCAGATTTTAGTGTCTCCCTTAGAGGTTGTTTTGTTCAGCTCCTCCTGCCTGTTGGACAGACACATAAAGAAAGACTTGCCTAAAGAGCTTTTAGATGAGGACATTTGTAGAAATAGAGGGAAAACAAACATAAAATATGCAAGTGGGCTTTAGAAGAGAAGGAATCATTCAGAAAATAGGACCAGACAAGTGGACCTTCCATCTCTGGCTCTAGACGCTGATATGGTTGGGCTGTGTCCCCACCCAAATCTCATTTGAAATGTAGCTGCCATACTCCCCACGTGTCATGGGAGGGACCCAGTGGGAGATAATTGAATCATAGGGGCGGGTTTTTCCCATGCTGTTCTCATGATAGTCAGTAGTCTCACGAGATCTGCTGGTTTTATAAAGGGCAGTTCCTCTGCACATGCTTTCCTGCCTGCTGCCATGTAAGATGTACCTTTGCTCCTCATTTGCCTTCTGCCATGATTGTGAGGTCTCCCCAGCCATGTGGAACTGTGAGTCCATTAAACCTCTTTCCTTTATAGATTACCCAGTTTCGGGTATGTCTTTATTAGCAGCATGAGAACAGACTAATACAGATACCTCAGGATGGGATGGGGAAAATGGCCTCTCTAGAAATGGGTGCCCAAAGGTAGGTTAATTGGATACATGAGGAGTTGGAGTTGGCATCAAGAAAGAAACCTATGACTGGCCAGGGTGGGTGCATTAAACAACACACTTGACAGTGAGCATGGGGTCAGAGAGCTCACTGGAGTTCCCATGCCCAGAAGAAAAGAGACTTGTTCGGGTGTGTTTGGAGGGAGGGGCTGCCAGGCAGCTGAGAATGTCAGTAGTTTCAAGGGGAAGAGAAGCATCTTTTAAGAGGGGTCAGGTAAGAATCAGCAAGCCTGAAAATCTTATAGGTCTGCCTTGTAGGGTCCTTGAGATTCCCTGAGATGTGGGGAGGCCAAGGCCACCTGAGTACCTCCGGAGTGACCAGCCCAACTCTGGAGGAGCGGAGTTTGAAAGAAGCAGAAGCCATGTGGCCAACCGTTTAGTTTTCTGAACCTGCGTCTGGGCCCCTCAGGTGTAGGTGAAGAAAGGTAACAGTAATGAGCGGGGAGCCCCATTTTGCCATTCGCAGAATAGAGATTTCTGAAAACAGAAGTTAACTTTAGCATGTGATGCAGAGACCACCTGGGACCCCAGAAAAGACAGGCTCAAGGGCACGAGGTTCTGAGTCAGTCTGCCCTGGCTTCCGGGGCCCCAGGCTCTGTCATCCTATCATCTTGGACATCCAAACTAGCACGGCCTTTTTTAAAATGGAGAAAAACAACTAAAAATATATTTAATTTAGTAAATATTGTGAATGTCCAGATTATAGACATACTCATCAGAATAGACCTTTTAAAAATAGATCTTAAAAATCATCTTAAGTTGCTCCTATACATTCAAAATTGCCCTCTATGAGAAGCCCCCAGAGCAGGGTTTCTCGACATTGATGATACTGACGTTTGGGGCCAAGTAATTTTTATTTAGCAGCACCCTTGTCTACCAGATACCAGTAGCACACACCCCTACCCCTATAGCTGTGACAGCTCCAAATGCCTTTGGACATTGCCAAATGTCCCCTGCGGAGTTGGGATGGGGACAGAATTGCCCCTAATTGGGAACCATAGATGCAGAGTTTTCCCAGAAGTCAGAGATGGGATGGAGAAGAGGAGTCGATCGGAAGTTGAGCCAAGGAAATTGGCAAAAGCAGGAGGTGTTGAGCATATTTAGACTGTACCCTAAAGAATAATAGAATTGTTAGTGCATTTGGGTCCTCTTAAGTATAATCAAGATGTCTGGATTTCTGTAGTTAGTGTGTTTTACGGGGTGGCCAGAGAGTTTCAAAACCTCCTTTGGTACATTTTTTTTTTTTAAAGTCATGCAAGGTCCTGTGCTTTTTGTGCCAGCACTATCCTTCCAGTTCTGAAAGCTGCCTTTGTCCTCTGAGGAAAAGGACCTGAATGTTTGGGCAGATCGTTTCATGCTGTACAAGGATTATCAGACAACAGATGAGCTGGGAGAACAGCTGGTTTCCCTACAGTCACTGGGTCCTGTGACCTGGGAGGCATCATGAGCTGTGCAGGGGACAAGTGATCTGGCCCCTGGGTCTGTCCTGACTGAGCCAGGCCACACTCCTCCTGCCTCTGCTCTTTACCTCTCTTCCCCAATACCACGGAACTGACCTTTTCCACGCTGCCTCACAGTGGACTTTCTGTGAAAGGCTCTCCTGGGAGCTTGTAAGAAATGCAGATTCTGGCACCACCCAAAAAGTTTGAATCAATGGTTGGTTGGGGACCAGGAATGTACTTTTTGAAACAGGTAGCTGTCATTCTTCTCTGGGAGATGGTTCAGGAACCCACACTTTAAGAAGCAGCACTCTGGAGGGTCTTTCCAAGTCTTGGAAGGCAAAAGCACATACATTCTACTTCTCTTAATCCTCTCATCCTTGCAGAAGAAATGGGGATGGAGGCCATATTGCTGACCCTTGTGGGATTCATGTGTCTGAGGGAGACTGCAAGAATGAAAATAGAGATCAGCCAAGAATCTACCAGTCTAGCCTTTAGATGTCACTTCCAGTTTCTCTGAAATAGAGGATGGAGAACAAGTTGAAATGAAATCATGAGGAAATCGACAAATCCAGGTTGTTGAGTATTTTATAGGACAACTAGCCCAGTGTCTTCAAATAGTCAATGTCAGGGGGAAAATAATGGGGATGGGGTGGAATAGGTTGGGGTAGGAAGACTATCCTTGACTAAAAGAACCTAATCAAATGTATGAACCGTGATTGAGTCATGGTTTTAAGAAAATAGCTATTAAAAACAGGGCAGGGTAGGGAAATTTGAGTAGGAACTAGACTTTGGGTATAAGGGGATTATTGTCCATTCTCTTGAGTGTGCTAATCTTGTTGTGGTTATATAGGAAAATGTTCTTATTTTTAGGAGGTGTATGCTAAAGTATTTAGGGGTGAAGTGTCAAAACATCTGCAACTCATTTTCAGATATTTGAGAAAATGTGTGAGTGTGTATGCTATAGATTGATGGAACAGATATGGGAAAATGTTAACAAATGTTGAATCTGGGTGTTGGGTATGTGGGTGTTCGTTGTCTGTTCTTGCCAACTCATATCTATGTTTGAAAACGTTCATAATAAAGTTGAAAAACAGAACCAGGGTGAGTAAGCAAGGTAGTGTTCTTCAAAACATTGTTTGTCCTGGCCTCATTCTTTGGGTGTGCTATTCCCATCAGGATGGGGACTGAGGGCTTTTTGATGCCGCCTTGATTGACGTCCTTCCGGTGTCCCTCACTCTTTCCAGGTAGATGTGAGCTTTACTCCTGAGTTTCTGTCCAGGTGATCCAGCCGATGGGCACTGGGTGGTTCTGGCTTCACATGTACTTTCTTCCCTGCTGACAGCAGGAAGCTGCCAAAGACAGACCTGGGATTTAAGGGACAAACCCCGGCTCAGCTCTGCTGAGGACCTTCACTCTACCTTTTCAAATTAGGGCTCTGGGAAGAATCCGTACACAGGACTGACTCCCACGGACCAGCCATTTAGAAACTCCTCTTTGCTCCCTATTCTATGGTATTAATGTAGGTTTCTGCAGGATTCTCATTTGTCTTTTTTTTTTTTTTTAAGTGAAGAGGCTTTACTTTGCACACCTTTGTGCCAGTCATCATTTTCTGAACATCAAGAGGGCTGTCTAGATTATCCACAATCACCAGGGATGCAGTAGTAAGGTCAGGTGTTCTCGAAGGGAAGCGTATTTAGTGGCCCATGGAGAGAAGTCGTTTACGTAGAATGGCAGTGAGGGCCTGGTTTATGAAGTGGACTTTGTGGAAGCAGGCGTTATGGTTAATAGCAACGGATGCCAGGCCGAGGAGGGCTGTGCGTCATATCCCTGTGGTTAACAGAGTTCTGTCATGAGGATCTCTTTCCGCTTTGATACAGATGTCTCAGTAGGTACCTGCCTTTCAGTGCACTTAGCCAAACTGGTACACTTCACAGAGCACAGACCATTGCAGAAGCCCCCTGCTGCACTTCGAGATGGTCCCTTGTCCTGCCACCCTAAGAACTTTGCTTGCAGCCTCTATTAGTCCGTTTTTACACTGCTGATAAAGACACACCCGAGACTGGGTAATTGATAAAGAAACAGAGGTTTAATGGACTCCTCACAGTTCTGCGTGACTGGGAATGCCTCACAAACATGGTGGAAGGCAAAAGGCATGTCTTACATGGTGGCAGACAAGAGAGAATGAGAACCAAGCGAAAGAGGTTCCCCTTATAAAACCATCAGATCTCGTGAGACACATTCACTACCATGAGAACAGTAAGGGGGATCCACCCCCATGATTCCATTATCTTCCACCAGACCCCTCCCACAACACATGGGAATTATGGGAGTACAATTCAAATGAGATTTGGGTGGGGACACAGCCAAACCATATCACAGCCCCCAGGAAGCCTCAGTTTTAGTCAGCCTTGCATATCACAACTGTTCCTCTGATAGTAGCAGTTAGCAAACTTACTAGGGAGAACAGAGCATCTTTTCCCCCGTTGAAAAACAGAATAATGAAGCCCTCATCCCAGCCAATCTTGTGTGGGTGTGAGAATTTGGTGCAGTGAATGAGGAAATGTTTTAGCACAAAGGAGAGGGAACTATATTATTTTAACTTAAGCATGTGGATCCTTAAGCAATCCTGCCTTCAAATAGTTCTCAGGCATTTTGCTAAGCCCAGACGTCCCATCTTCTCCTCTGCTGAACTTTTACAGCCTTTTTCTTCAGATGCTGCAAACTAATTGCATTCCTCACTCTGAGCAGACCTTGCTGGCCAGGGCAGTGGACACTGGAGTAGTCATTAAGATACAAGTCACCTGAGAGGTTGTAGGAGCCCTGCAGTTCTGCCGGAGGACAAATATGAATGTTCTCATTGAAAAATTACATTCAGGCCGGGGCAATGGCACATGCCTGTAATCCCAGCACTTTGGGAGGCCAAGGTGGGTGGATCACCGGAGGTCACGAGTTTGAGACCAGCCTGACTAACATGGCGAAACCCCATCTCTACTAAAAAAAATTTAGCCAGGCATGGTCATGTGTGCTTGTAATCCCAGCTGCTCTGGATGCTGAGGCAGGAGAATTGCTTGAACCGGGGAGGCAGAGAGGTTGCAGTGAGCCAAGATCATGCCACTGCACTCCAGCCTGGGTGACTGAGTGAGACCCCATCTCAAAAAAAAAAAAAAGAAAGAAAGAAGAATTACATTTAACAGAAAAGGGATGGGACAGAGATTGGCTGGGCATAACTAAAATGGTTTTCTAATCAAATGGGAAGGCTTTATAGCTCTCAACAGGCTGCGATTGCCACCTGTGGACTCAAAGTATTTGTGAGCCTGGTGGGCACGTGCAGCCTCTCAGGGCCTCCTGGGAGTCTTTATGGCTCATTTTCTTGTTCTCTTTTAGAATGATCATTTTCATTATAAACAATCTCCTCTAAAGCCCTCAGTAACTTTTTTCTCAAAAGGCTTTCTATTTGGTAGTATCTGGAGGAGGAGCTGAGAATGAGTGAGTTGGAGTAGGATATACCTTATGGCTAAATGCTAATTTATCTCCACCAGGTGGACTGGCAGCTGAGTTAGGTAGTGGGGAAACAGGAAGACCAGGACTCTGCCCTTGAAGGCAGCCAGGAAAGTTTAGACATGAGTGACCTCGTCCATCTCTAAGTAGCCTGTGCTTAATGTTTTCTGTGTGCAGTGGCCAGGTTTCTGTAATCTACTGGCACCTCCACTGGATCAATAGTTGTCTGAACAGGGTCATCTATGTTACAGGAAAAGCTTCTGAGGGCAGGGAGTTGGTATTTGTTGAGCACTTACTCTGCCAGGCACTGTGTGGGTGCTTCAGTAGGTTCTTGTTCATTCCTTGCAACAATCTGGTGAGGTAGGCTACCCTTACCAGCTCAGACGAGGAAGCTCTGAGAAGTTAGACATGCACATGGTCAGTACTGGAGCTGGCTTTGGAACGCATACCTGATGGACTCCCTTCCCTTACCCAGCGCTCGGCACAGCACGGTGACACACGCACACACACCCTGACAATTGAGTGCATATGTTCCTAGTAGTGCACTAGCTGTGTCCCCAAAATAGCATCTTGTATAGCAACCACCATGATATGAGGATTTTAAAATACATCATGTTTCAAGGGATGGGTAGATCACATGCTAACTAGGAAGCCAGCCAGCAGGCAGACAGCTGGTGCAGGGTGTAGAAACGGGCATTTTAAGCTTTGACACTGGGCTTCCTTATTTCCCCGCTTCTCTTCCTCTTCGATAACTCCCTGCCTCACCCCACTCCCAACATGCCGGGGGCTCTTTGCAGTTCTCATGGAGTTGACTTGACCTCGGTTAATGAGATCTAATCATTCAGAGCAGGGCCATGTGCCCAGATGTAAGCTGAGGGATTGTTCTTGGCCTTGGAATGGGGCAGAAAACGGGGCTGCAGACCAGCCCTGCTGGGCCCCGTTTCAGGGTCTAGACTCCTCTGAAGAAGGCTTGAGCCATTGGAGCAATGTCTTCTGGTAATGAAGTCATTCCTCCTTGGGGACAGAATGAGGCCTCTGTGAAATGAGAAACAATGGGCACGTTGAGTTCCAGACCTGGGGTGAATCGAAGCTTAGGCAGAGGCACATGGGATGAATTGGGACAATTCAAGGGATGCATTCTTCATAGACAAGGTTCTGTTGTCAACAAGTCCACTCAGTTGTAATGATGCTTAGTTAACGGTCATTAATGTCTTTAAAAAATAATTTCCCCAAGTAAGTCATGAACTCTTAAGGTTTTTTTTTTCCCTCTGAGTTTTAATTAGTGTAAATTATTTTGTCTAAAAATCACCCCGTGAAAAATGGATGAAATACAGGTGTGGGAGCAATGTTTTGTTTATTCTTTTTCATGGGATTGTTTCTTATTTACCTATGAAGCAAACACACTTATGTCTCTGCTAGTAATTTAATTTCCAGGAAATAAAAGTGGGGTGTTGCTACTCTCTACTGTTAAAGCAAAAGCGCTTGGTGCAAGTTTCGCAAAACTTAACTCACCTAGTACCAAAACAGCAGCCAAAAAGTATAGCAAACTTAAAAAAAAAAAAAATCCACTAATAGAGTTGATTGCCATTCTTGCCTCCTCCTCTCTGGATCCCTGTGCTGTTTGACTTTTTCCAGTAAAAGATGAGGGAGCGGGAGCCCTGTCCTAAGAGTGCGGCAGCAGCAACCGGGACAGTGCTCCCTGGGTTGGGAGCAGGACCTGGCACTAGCCGCCTCCTTCCATAGCGCTCCCGAGAGAGAAGGTTAACTGCCACATAGAGTTCTGAGTGCAGTGAGGTCAGGCAGAACTTGAAACAACAACCGCCTGGCATGCTGGCCGGGCCCGGGGCTTGCTGGCAGGGTTCTGCGGGCGCGGGCCGGGCTTGGACTGTGTCGCTGCGCGGCGGGAAGGCGGGGCGGGGCCTGGCGGCGCTGCTAACCGCCCTCCCTCTCCCCTAGGTGAGGCCGCAGGCGGTGCTCTGGGTCCGGCAGCGCTGTCCTCAGCATGAACGCGGCCGGCGGCGGGAGTGAATGACTGCAGCTGCGACTTCCTTCCCAGGCCGCCCGAGCCTCCTTCCCCACCGACTTTCTTTTTTTGATTAACTCCGTGGACTCCTGACTCTTTCTTCGCCTGGAACATCAATATGTGTCATGTCATTGTCACCTGTCGCTCGATGCTCTGGACCTTGCTGAGTATTGTGGTGGCTTTTGCCGAGCTCATTGCCTTCATGAGCGCAGACTGGCTGGTCGGGAAAGCGAGGAGCCGCGGCGGCGCGGAGCCGGCGGGCCCAGGCGGGGGCTCCCCTGAGCCCTACCACCCCACCCTGGGCATCTACGCCCGCTGCATCCGGAACCCAGGGATGCAGCACTTCCAGCGGGACACGCTGTGCGGGCCCTACGCCGAGAGCTTCGGCGAGATCGCCAGCGGCTTCTGGCAGGCCACAGCTATTTTCCTGGCTGTGGGAATCTTTATTCTCTGCATGGTGGCCTTGGTGTCCGTCTTCACCATGTGTGTACAGAGCATCATGAAGAAAAGCATCTTCAACGTCTGTGGGCTGTTGCAAGGAATTGCAGGTAAGAAGGCAGGACTCCGGGCACGGTGGGATGCAGGGATGGAGAGCTGCCGGTGCAGTGCACTCTGGCACCGGGCATTTGCTTCCTGCCAGTTTTGGAGAAGACCATTTTCTCTCTAATCAGGTTTCCTTTGCCCCTTCCGTTCTAGGTGACGTTTGTGTGCTGCTCACATGGGCCTCTTTCTATTACATGCAGTTTATAATTTACTATTTACATGCAGTTTATAATAAGGTGTTAGTTGAGGTGTTTTCTTGTCTTACCCCACAAGAAAACAGGCTTGTTCTTCTCTGGTGTTACATGGTCCTCCTCATTGCTTATTTCCTCGGGGTCTAAGTTGTTGGTTTTAGTTTGAGTAACTACTCCTACTTTTTGTGTTTCCCATTAAATTAAAAGCACGCTCTCCACTTCAGTGCAACTCCCTGAGGAATTATGGAAAGCGTGAGTCCCACCTTCAGGAAGCACTCTATGCTAAGAGGAATGTAAGTGGGGTCACTCATTAAGAAGCAGCAAGCCTGCTTCCCCCATCCACTCTCAGCTCCAGCCCCCAGATGATTTCAGCTTGGGTGGGGAAGACACGGGCTGGGAAGGAATTCGTATCAGCTGCTCTGTGTTTAGTGAGGTTCTGGTTTAAATTGTCTGTCGCCTAGAGCCTGACAGAATGTTCTGTGCACTCAGATCAGAAAATGCAAGCTAACTCTTCCATTTTCTGGGAATTTCTCACTCACGAGCTTATCAGAAATGGGTGGAAAGAAAAGGATGAGCTCTTTACAGTGGTCCCAGGGAGAAGGTTGTGAGCTGCAGGAAAGCATCCACTGCTACCAGCACTTTTGTAGGCTTCCCTGCGTGGGTTTGAAAGGTGGGTCCTGAACCAGTGGGGTAACAGTCTGTCTAGGTTTGATTCAAGGTTCTTGTTCTGGGTGACAGAAATTCACACACAAACACACAGCTGAGTTTGAAGACATCCCCAAAGAAGTAGAGGAGTAGACTCTTGCTTTGATATTCAGAAAACAGGTGCTTACTTTTTAACCAAGACATTAATCTAGACTCTAACAGGACAAAGTTACCCACCTACAACCCTAAATGAAGGGCACAGGTGATTCATCCCTCAGCAAATTCTAGAGCTGTGTGCACAGGATTCTTCAAAATAAAGTTAGACACTGAGCCATGTGTCCAGGGCTGTAAAGCAGCAGCCCCCAAACAAATTCACTCTAGCCGGCCTCATAGCGAACTCTTGAGCTCAGCAGGGCTGGCTTCCAAATAAACAGATCAAATGACAGTTTTTTTCCCAAACAGCCGATAAGATAAAGTTTACTGTTCCTCAAATCCTAGGAGGCCCTGTGGAGGGTGGAGGTGGGGGACGGGGAGTAATGGGCCAAGAGAAATGACAGAGGGGCCGGGCGCGGTGGCTCAAGCCTGTAATCCCAGCACTTTGGGAGGCCGAGACGGGCGGATCACGAGGTCAGGAGATCGAGACCATCCTGGCTAACATGGTGAAACCCCGTCTCTACTAAAAATACAAAAAACTAGCCGGGCGAGGTGGCGGGCGCCTGTAGTCCCAGCTACTAGGGAGGCTGAGGCAAGAGAATGGCGTAAACCCAGGAGGCGGAGCTTGCAGTGAGCTGAGATCCGGCCACTGCACTCCAGTCCGGGCGACAGAGTGAGACTCTGTCTGAAAAAAAAAAAAAAAAAAGAAATGACAGAGGGCCTGCTCCTTAGTTCTGATTTGCTTTCATGGGGAAATACACCATCCAGACACCAGGCCCCTTAAACTTTCTGGCCCAAAGGGACAAGTCTCAGGTCCCTCATCTCTCCATCTGCCAGGATCAGCCATACCACAAGTGACCCAGGCACTCATGGAGTTTGGGAGACCAGGATTCTGTATTTCAGCATTGCTCCTCATTAGCAGTTTCACGTTGAGATAAATGTCCCACCCCGTGTCTCAGCATTCTCCTTCTGCAAAATAGGGAGATTGGAAAATATGGCCTTCTTTTAGAATTTGTAGGCTTAGAGTTTGATTCTGTGAAGCTCCTTGTCTCCTTTTGACTCACTTCTGAAGACGTCTCTCCCCTTCAGCGTGGCATCTCACTACCCAGAAATGTTAAAGGTGGGTTTCAAGACTGAGTCGTCATTTTCTTGTCAGAGAAATGTCCCTGCTTTATTCTCCTTGGACACAAGGTGCCTCAGGGGTGTGTGTGTGTGTGTGTGTGTGTGTGTATGCATGCATGTGTATATCTTAAAACTTTTGCAGAGAAATGTTACTGAAGGCTTTTGAAGAGTCAAACATGTAGCTCAAGGGAAGCCAGCACACACAATTTATTAATCCTGTTGAAGAGCCCTGGTTGACCAGAGAGAAGGATTTCTGTTTACTATTCCCTCGCTCTGTTGTATTTGTACATCCTTGATGATTTCATGCCTTTATTATGGGCTTTATTGATTTGCTAGTATGTAGATGAGACTCCTGGTTTGTCATGTAGGGGTGCTTCTTATCCTGAGAAACTTGATGATCCCACTATCTTCCAGTAAACCAGTGGCCATTTACTGGAAGGGGTGGGACAT
The DNA here is from genome assembly GCF_009764315.1 of Trachypithecus francoisi. NCBI lineage: Eukaryota > Metazoa > Chordata > Mammalia > Primates > Cercopithecidae > Trachypithecus > Trachypithecus francoisi. The sequence continues at coordinate 109,147,727 of NW_022681465.1, read as the reverse complement.
CTTGGGCCGTAACACTAAACCTATCTTTGGCAGTCATTCAGAAGCAAAGCATAGTATCCTTCAAGACTATTTACATGCAGTTTATAATAAGGTGTTAGTTGAGTGAATTCCATCTCTGAATGTGGATTAATCCAACACATTTTGGTACTCTCTTGTGCATCACATTAATGGCAAGGTGTTCATTATTGCACAAAGATTAGTATGGCTCTCCGGTATTCCAACACTCCAGTGAGTTTTTCTTTTTTCTTTTCTTTCTTTTTTTTTTTGAGACGGAGTCTTGCTCTGTTGCCCAGGCTGGAGTGCAGTGGCCAGATTTCAGCTCACTGCAAGCTCCGCCTCCCGGGTTCACGCCATTCTCCTGCCTCAGCCTCCCAAGTAGCTGGGAGTACAGGAGCCCACCACCTCGCCTGGCTAGTTTTTTGTATTTTTTAGTAGAGACGGGGTTTCACCGTGTTAGCCAGGATGGTCTCGATCTCCTGACCTCATGATCCGCCCATCTTGGCCTCCCAAAGTGCTGGGATTACAGGCTTGAGCCACTGCACCCGGCCTCTTCTTTTTTTTTTTTTTAAGACGGAGTCTCACTCTGTTGCCCAGGTGGGAATGCGATGGCATGATTTGGCTCACTGAAACCTCCCCCTCCCAGTTTCAAGCGATTCTCCTGCCTCAGCCTCCCAAGTTCCTGGGATGACAGGCGCCCGCCACAATGCCCAGCTAATTTTTGTATTTTTAGTATTGACAGGGTTTCATCATGTTGGCCAGTCTGGTCTCAAACTCCTGACCTCAAGTGATCCACCCGCCTCCGCCCCCAAAGTGCTGGGATTACAGGTGTGAGCCACTGTGCCTGGCCTCCAATGAGAGTTTTTTCTTACTTTTCTCTCTGCACAAGGCCTCTGGGAGGAGGGTTGAGGAGAAAGACGTGGGAGCACTCCTGAGGGCTGGTGCTGATCTTCTGCCTCTTTCCAGTCTAGAAGCTTTAACTTCCTCCTTACTCCTGTTACTTATGCAGCATCTCAAAAATTCTGAAATTACTCACAATTTTAAATTGGCAGGAGGCAGAGACTCCTGCATAGTTTGACTGCTGTCTAGGAGCCACTGATCTAAGTGCTGAAATACAGGAAATAACTGGTTTCTTTTCACTGTCCAGCCTAGCATCACCCTTCAGAGAAGAAATCATGAAAAAGAGGGACTGAGCTATACTTCTCATTTTTGGGGGGGTCACACCTGCAAGGGATACTCAGTGGGCGTTTTCTCCCCTATTGGAGGTCTCATCATGCACTTCAAGCCAGTGTAAGGGGCGCTGTGGTTCTTGAATCCGTGGCTGAGGACGTTGCCACACTGGCATCAGAAAGGGCTGGCTTGCTTTCTCCCGTTGGCCAATCTGTGATAGCCTCTGGTCAGCCCCGGCCTCAGCAAGGACTTGCTGCAGCTGTGAGCATCGGCCTCTTCTCTCCCTATGCCCCGTCTCCCTCAGCCCTGGATCTCTTCAACACCAAAACAAATGATGAGAAAGGAGCCTGTTGCCAGAGCAACAAAAAGATTCTTTAGAAATACACTCAGGCTGTGTTTGTTCTTACACCTTACATTTTGGCAAAAATGTGACTGGATGAAAAATGATTGTAAGCATATTCTTTTGCTATACCTAATTTTAAGATATAAATAGGCCACAGGCTTGTGTAGCCTTCACTGTCTATAAAAAACACAGCACAATTAATCAAAATCTTGATATTCCGAGTTTAGAAATTGGGTGTGAAAGAATCTGCTACTTCAGTGGAAATCCCAAACTCTGGGCTAACTTAAACAGTAATGAAATATAACTATTGCCTGTTACGTGAATCCAGATAGCAGGATCTGCCTTCAGGGCCTGGCCTGATGGTGGACATCCGGCTGATACTTTCTAAATACTGTGCACGTGTCCTTGATGTTCAGCACTCACGCAGTAATGAGGGGTCAAGCCTCACCTGAATGTGCCTTTGAAACAGGGACCAATTTGCCTCACTTTTCTGAGCCATAGTTTTCTCACTTGTAAAATGGATATAACAATAGTTTATACCTCAGGACTGTTTTGAGGATTAAGTTAGATACTATATGAGAAAGGCTTAAGCATAGTGCTTAACACACAGTAAATAATAAATGGTAGCTGTAGAATCATTATCAAAGTATTTCTGCTTTCTTGGCAAGTTTTAGTATATTATTTGTTTCCCGATTTGTTGCATTCTAAGGAACAGGGATATCTTGTAGCTTTTAGAATTGACCTTATTCTGTTCAAATCAAACACAAATACAGTGTGTAGGGTCCTTCCCTGTCCTTAAGAGCCTGCCTGTGTTGGAGCTCAGGGCACACAGCAGTCCTGTGGCTTTGGTGTAACCAGGGGTGTCCTCAGATCATTTTTTTAAAAAGCAGGAGAGAGCAGTCAAATTGACAGGAAAACAAAGAGCTCCTTCCTCCCACTCCCCTTCCCCTGACATGCACATTTTCCATTCCTTTGCCTTCTGGAGGCAGCTTCTAGCCATGAATGTTGATTGCAGGTGGCTTCCCAGAGCCTCCTGGCGGAGTAAACCACAGGCTGATTGGTCTTCAGAGGTGAGAACTTGTCCAAGGACTTGGCAGAGCCAGCAACACACATCGGTTCGCATCCCTTTGGGATTCATTACAAAAGCCGGGTGATCAGCCAGCAGGGTTGGCTTTTTGCCGGCTGTCTTCCTTAGGTCGTGACCTGGATATAATCCATCGTGAAACCGTAGAATGCAAAGATCCAGGTTTTCCATGACAACATCAAGCAGTTTGTTTTTGGAAATGCGTGTAGGGTTCTCTTAGAAGTCCATGGAATCCCCAGTGACTCAGATTTGGGACTGAAGCCATTAAACTGAGCTCAGGATTTGGCTCACTTGTGCTGGCTGGGCCTATTCCACAGGGACCGCCATGAGCATGAGCCACCGGCCAGCTGCCTGCTATCTTCCAGTCTTCCCTTTATGCTGGGCTGGCTCTCACACTCTCTACCCCCTCCAGCCCTCTGTCTGCATGGGTCTCAGTCCAGCAGGACAGCCTTAGCAAGCTGCCCCACCAGTCTGACCAGATAGATTGCCCTGGGGCTGAACCCTGCCTCTGCAGGGCTGGGGTGAAGGGTGTGGTCGTGGGAATGGCGCTGGCAGTGGCGGTGAAGGGCCTGGTGTGTGCAGGCTCAGCCTTCTTGGAAGTGAGCGATGATTGAGAGTGAAAGAGGACAACATGAAAAAAAGCAGTAAAAGGAAAAGCTGGGACAGACAAGTGGAGATTTTGCCTTTGCCGCTTATAGAATTGCTTTTGTCATAAATCTGATGGGTGGAAGTATGGGCGAGCATATGAAATGCAGCTGATCACTCTCCAGGACTTGGTATTCTTACTGCTTTTTACACAGGGTAAAAAATTACCTTAAGCAGCAAGGTTATGACCATAGCCCAACCCCATGACTGTTCTCATGCCCTGCTTATTCACTCCCAGGCCCAAAAGACAAGGTCAGCCACTGAGAGGAGAGAAATCAGAACAAGGGATTGCGAAGCATAGGGAGAGGGACGGAGATGCTTGGCGCACATGGAGCCCTGCCTCAGAATTTTACTCCTGAAAAAGTCACTGGGCTTTCTCTGGGGTGGTGTGACCTTGGTTGCCCACCTTCAGAACACCCTCAAAGAGGCATGGGGAGAGTAGAAGGAACAGCCCTTCCTTTTCTTCCTGGTGAGCATAAAAGGCCCTGAAGACCTCTGGCTGCCAAAGGGAGGCTCTTGGTTTCTGGCTCTCCAGACAGACGATGCTCCACCAGAAGTCAGGTCTAACAGTTCCATGTCTGAATCAGTTTAACCATACCACTGATAGGACACATTTCCTAATTCATCAGCCTTTAGTAGTCCCTTGGTAAAAAGGTAAAACAAATGCAGACATGCTGTGAGAAGGTAGGTCAGAATTCAGTTTCAGTCCTAGGCACTTTTATTGGGTGCCTGCTATGTGCAGAGACCTGTAGATGCAGGTCTACAACTTCCTGAGTTCTGCTCCCAGGCTGTATTAGAGAGTCATCAGTTCATAAACTGTACCATAGAGAAGCAAAAGAAATATAAAATAAATAATATATAAAGGGAATGAAGAATTCAGCCATATCATTAAATTAAAAAATGACTGCTGAAAAGCAAGTGGCCAAGCAGGTATTAATTTAGTAAATCTAGAGACGGGAACCTGTTTTTGTTGTTGTTGTTGTTTTGGTTTTTTTTGAGACGGAGTTTCACTCTTATTGCCCAGGCTGGAGTGCAATGGCTTGATTTTGGCTCACTGCAATCTCTGCCTCCCGGGTTCAAGCAATTCTCCTGTCTCAGCCTCTGAGTAGCTGGGATTACAGGCACCTGCCACAATACCTGGCTAATTTTTGGTATTTTTAGTAGAGATGGGATTTCACCGTGTTGGCCAGGCTGGTCTCGAACTCCTGACCTCAGGTGATCCACCTGCCTCGGCCTCCCAAAGTGCTGGGATTACAGACATGAGCCACCGCACCTGGCCAAGACGGGGACTTGTTTTTAAAGAATGAGTTGGAAAGTCTGGAAGTAAATTGCAAACTCTCTTAAAATTCTGATACAGCAGTTGATATGCAAATAAAATGTGAAAGTGGTTTGCCATGGCAACTACTTAATTGTAGACATAAATTATCACAGAGCCATGGATGATCTATGTTCAAATGACATTAACAAATAATCATTTAAGCATGGCTCTGAATATTTACATGAGCAGTTCCGGCACTCTGTTTTAGGGGCTTAATGCAAAGGTGGTATTCTTTTAAGCTATAAAGCCACTTCAAAAATAATTTGCATCTGCTATGAAGAACTGTCCTACAGCACAGTCAGCCACATTTATGAGCTCATTTATTGTAGATGGTCTTCCCAGTAGCTTTATTAAATGGCCAGCAACTTTTTTCTTTTAAAGACAGCCAGCAGTACAGATTAAAACTACACATACGGAGAAAGTGAAGCCAATATTAAAATGCTTTAAGAATCAGTACAAATACGTGTCCACAACTCTTAAGTAATTTCAACTCAAAATGTAGAGTGGCTGTGTGTTCAGAGTAACAGAGGCCAAGTTCAGGGATCTGGTGTTGAAAAGACAGCGCCTGGTTTGTTGTAGTAGGAATTATTTAACATTATCTGCACCCAAAGACCTCAACAGGCAAGAAATTTACTTGTCCTAGAAATTCCATACCTTAGTAACTATGTTTTTTCAAAGTGCGTTTTACTCTGTTACACACTACATTTTGCAGCTTATTTATTTTAGTAACTTGTTTTGAATTATCAGTGTATTTTGGTTATAGTCAAGCAGAAGCTCTGTCTTTTGTAATCCTGCCTGTCTGATGAATAACTTACGGAGAATGTATTTCATAAAGTTCTTCCAGTTGCATATAAGCCAGTTAACAAACAGCTTCTCACCCAGAATGTGAAGTAAGGCTTCATCACTAACTGATGGGAAGGAATCATCTGGCTAGATGAGTTTGTTGAGATGTATTTCAACAGTTCTAGAGTTAAGGCTTTAAAAACTGCTAGCGGAAGTAATTTGCTTTTAAACAGGAATTATTGCTGAGAAAGAGGGAGGCTTCAACAATGGAGAAACTGCATCTTCTAGATTGTTTCTCCACATATCCTAAGGACATCAGACAATTTTTAATTGATGGCCATTAATTTCAAGTAATTATAACAGAAACTTCCTTTGGGGACCTTGGTTGTCAGATCTTTTTATGACAACTGTGCTCTGATTGTCTTCTAAAGAATTCTATTTATGTTCATCTGTCATCTTCTCTCCACCCTGGAGAGTGTTTTTCTTGCCAACTACAATATCATGGGAGTATTTTTAGTAGAAAATGGATATCCTACTAGGTTTCTCTGGGGAAACAGCAAAAGCATCAATGCAAGCTTCTTTGTTTTTAATTGACAACTTGAAAATAACCAGTTCCTTCCCTTTTTCTCTTGCTTGTCTCTGAAAATCTTACTGGTTAAACCTTCTAATATTATTGATCATGTACTAAAATAACATGTAGATATCTGCTCTCAAAGATGCTGTAGTCATTCACAAAAACCCTTTTATTGCCAGGAAACCCTTTGACTTCCTGTTCCTGATCTGGCCCCTGGAACTAAATGAGTTACTAAATGTCGACATTAAGCCGGTTTAGCTTGTCCACAAACTCTTGAAACTTTGAAATGAGATGGAGTAAGCCACATAGGCTCATGCCTGTGGTCCTAGCTACTCGGGCAGGAGGATCACTTGAGTTTGGGACTGTAGTGCAATATGATCACGCCTGTGAATAGCCACTGCATACTAGCCTGGACAACATAGTGAGCCCTCGTCTCTTAAAACTTAAAACACAAAATGAGATGCAACAAAAACAAGTTTGGACCTAGACTCCAAAGAGACTCAGAGCCTCCTTACCCTGTATCTTGATACTTGCACAGTAAATAAGTAGGCTTCTTAGAAAGGTGTCCACATCTTAACACAGGTACCCTCTGCACACCCCCATCTCTTACCTGGCAGAAGGGCCCTCAGCCAGAAGTTGCTTCCTTTGAACGAGTGCTGGTCCACTCTGTGCTAAGGCTTCTCCCATTTCACAGCAAAATCAAGGAAGTTTGGTAAGTGTAGTAACATTTCATCAAGCCGAATGTATTCGCTTCAAAGAACTGCCCTTTATTTTCCGATTACATCCTTCACCCTTCTTACATTAAGATATTCTTTTTATGAAATGATGAGAGGAGACAATAAAGGCTATCTTCAATGTCCTTATTGGCAAAATAAAAAATGTTGACCTCCCAACAGTTTTTCTGGACTGTCAAGTCCAGGAAGTGTAAGAACCACTGTTTCAGAATATAAGGAAGCCCCACAAGGGTGCGACGTGTCTTTTCAGTTCTACCTCTGGTGTTCAGAGTGGAACCCACTTCATGCATAGTAGATGCTCAGTAAATTCATGTTCGCTGACAGAGGCACATATCTGTGGAACCGCTCATTAGTCTCTTCTAGCCCCAGCTGTAAATTTACAGGCATTTGGATTTAACGATTGTCATTAAGTCTCAATTTTGACATAGACCCACAGCCCTCCTAGACAGTTATGGCATAAATAACTGATGAGCCATCATTTGAAGAATCACCAGAACTGGTCATCACTGAAATCAAATTCTACTTGGGCTTTGAACAAGTTTTCATTGAAAAACCTGAATGGGCAAAGGTATAGATTAACCAAAAGTGGTCACGATTGGGCAGAAGTTCGTGATTCATGTTATAACTCCTACTTTGTTATATTACTTTTATTTAGAAATACTGTTTAAGTGCCCCAGACTCTGAGTGGCTAATTGAAGTTTAGGTACTGAAGATAGCAGCCCATCTGGCATCTGAGGAAGACAAGCAGGCTTGAATACCTTTGCTAATTTCCTTTGGGCTTGTAGGGTACAGAACCAGAACTCTTCCTGGGTGGAAGGAAGAGATCTTTGCCTCCCCCCAACCCTCTGGTGTTTACAGTTGTTCTAAGCAAGCTTTCACGAGAGCCAGATGCCTGAGATGACGAGCAGCTTCCCCTGCACGCAGACATAGGAATAAGCAGATCCCTCAATGCCATGGGTGTAACTAACACCCCCTGGATCACAGATAGTGGTGCAAGGATTCAGGGGTGAGGAGGCAGTCAGGCAAGACAAAGATCATCAGCTCTGTGAACTGAGAAAGGCTGCTTGGAGGAGGCGAGATGGCTGAACAGTGGCCTGACCTACTGGAGGAGGGATGTGGGACTGAGATGCTCATTGCCTGATTTTGTCTAATTGGCTACATATGGCTTTCTTGGATGTGTTTTTTTATGGATCATTTTGTGGATGGCATTATTTTTCTGAGTGGATCTGTAATTTCAGATGGTTCCCAAGCATACAAGATCTGAGCAAAAACTAAGTTGTCAGTTGATTATACTGCTTAGATCTTTTTTTTTTCCCCTTCTGGTCCAGTGGGTTTGGTGCTGTTTGCAGTTTTCTGCTCACACAGGTGTTCCACATTCTGTACAAGGTTCACATCATAGTGAACCTTAAATTGTTCTGACCTGTTCACTAGGCTTCTTTCTAGAAGTTGGTTGGACCAAGGGCAGCCATTCCAAAGTGGCATCTAATGCTTCCGTAAGGTTGGTGACACTCAGATCAAATGGAAGAGATAGTGGAGATGGAATGTCTTTATCTTGCTGTTGTTTTGCAATAGGATTAGCAAGTCAACCTGCTTGACATTAGGCAACCTTTGTTTTGGTGCAGTCTTCCCCCCTCCATAACCCCTCACGGCACTCCTGTGGTTTCTCACATGATAATGGTTCCTTATCACCTGCTCTCTAATCCTCGTAGATATGACTAAGTCAGCTTTTGAGTGCATATCAGTCTCCCCCCTTCAGCTGGACAAATGTTTTTGTCTTGGAAGTTAGTCTCTGGTCTGCAGTAAAACAGCAGTCTAGGATAAAGCTCAGGAAGTGGACTCTGGAGCCACATTCTCTAATTTTGAGCTCCCTGTCCTGCCGTTAACTGTGTAATCCTACTTAGCCCTTCTGTGCCTCAGTTTCCTCATCTGTCAAATGATACTAATATCAACCTCATAGGATTGCTATCAGGACTGCATGAGTTATAGTTAAAGTGCTTAACCAATGTCTAGCACAGAGTGCTCGACAAGGATGAAATGCTGCCATTGTTAGTGTAAATTATCTTCATGATTATTAAAGGATTCTAATCACCTTTACAAACTTCCAACAAGAGTTAAAGTATCCATTGTGAATGTATATTATAAATTTGGGGGAAGGTGTTTATATTTCACCTCCATTTCATCTTTACTTGGAATCTATCATTTTTACTATAGAAGACCTTTCCAGAAGGTTCTTCCAAAGAAATGATGCTTAGAAAGGAAATGGGCATCAGAAATGGCATGTGAAGCCGGTCAACACTGCCATATGTGTAGAGGACTGCGTAAGAGGCACTGAGTGTAGCTGGGGATAGGGCTGGAGTCGTAGAAACTGAGGAATAGGAACACTCCTTACCACTGTCAGCGCGTTTCCAGTGGAATTGCAGTTCAGGCCTCCAGCCTGTCTTGGAACCAGTGCTTTTTATAATGGGACAAGTGCATCTGTGTCACAGTAAGACTTCTGTTTTTTTTTTTTACTGGATAGTTTTCCAGATAGTTATCCACTTTTTATTATTTTTACCCATGAAATTCATTCTAAATTGTGTCATGTATGTCTCTTTCTTCTGAAGTAGGGTGTCTCTTGTCTTGGTGAGTGAGGATCAGTACTGCAGAGTGTCTCCAGAGTCCCTGCACATGGGAAGTCTGCAGGCTCACACTGTGGTCTTTGGAAGAGTGTATCTTAATGGCAAATTCAGTGGCGAGGGAACTGGATGTGGTCTGATACATGAGCCCTCCTCAAAGCACAGCCTTCAGACTGACAGTTTGCCTTGGGATATTGTAAAAGAGAAAATGTCTCCACTTAACAACAGTTGGTGGCCTACAAATAGCTGTTAGGGGCTGCCAGAATGACTGCCGACTATCAGCATGGAAGATGACTCGGGGAAAGATTAAAAACGTTGACAGAAAAGAGAGGGAAGCACACAGATGAGCGTTAACCACACACAGCGATGTTGCTTATCACTCAGTCCCAGTTGTTGTACACTTGATCGAGACAGAGGGCCTGACTTCTAAACATCTACTGGGAACAGGAAAACTCATCCCCTACCCTCAGAGGTTGATCTGCGATGCAGCCAAGAGGAGTGGGCGTTTTCCTGGGCTGCAGAACAGTTCTGCATCCTCTGCCCACAGTGCTGGTACCTTCACAGTGGTGTTTTCCGTTCTCCAGGCTCACACTGCTTCTAAGTACCACCCTGCCTCTTTCCCAAGTGGCCGTGGATCACCTCATTCCCCCGCATATCTTTTGTCTTCTCTCACCTGTCCTTTCCCGTCCTTCTCCCGTGTGCTGCTCCTCTCCCGGCCAGTGCCTGGCTGGCTCTCACAGGTCAGCCACGGCCTGTCTTGGCAGCTGTCCATGCTGCAGCCAGGCCAGGCTGGAAGCAATTTCAGAGATCTGAGCCTAGACTCAGGCTGCTCTCTAGATACCTGAAAGTGGATTACATTTAATCAACTGACTATTTTTTTCTACGTGATTTCCTAACAACCAGCTATTTTCTGTAGCCAGGAAGGTTTTCAGTGCAGGCAGTTATGCAAAAGAGCAGTCCTGTGGTTTGGTCTGCACATGTGTTTCAGTAGTAACTGTGTGGCTGGCGTTCTGTTGGCCAGAAGTGCAAAATGAAGCTTTTCCTTCAGCCATTTCAAAAACTTGTCAAGAACTTTCTACAATGGCTTTGTTTAAAAATGTAATATAATCACATCACCTTATCTTTTCATTCATCCATTCAATCAGTGAATATTTACTAAGCACCTATTACATGTCAGACCTTGTTCTAGGCAGTTGGGACACAAAGAACAAACTGCACAAAGTTCCCTGTCCTCATGCAGTTTACATTCAAGCTAGCGGGGGCAGACAATAAACAAAATAAGTAAACTATATAGTATGTTAAAAGGTGGTGTGCAGTAGGGTAGAGGAGCCGGGAGAAGGTGTAGCCTGGGTAAGAGAGGCCGGGGTATGCTGGAATAGTGAGAGGGAATGTTGAAATAGGGTAGGATTTATTGAGAAGAGGAGATTTAACCACGGCCTTGAAGGAGATAGAGGAGTTAGCCATATGGGTATAGGAGAAACCATTCCAGGCAAAGGGAACAGCTAGAATGAAGGCCCACAGGCTTTGTCGATAGAGTAACGTGGGATTTCTGAGAAAGGAGTCAAAGATGATACCAAGGTTTCCGACCTGCACATGTCTAAGAATTGGCCTCTCATTTGCTGAGATGAGGTGGACGAAGTGAAGAATTGGTTTTGAGTGCGGAACGAAAATCAAGAGTCCTGGTTTGCACATAATTTTCAAGTGCCTTGCTAGACATCCCAGTGGAGGCCAAGCAGGCAGCTGGATATATATGCACATCTGGAGTTCAAAACTGGAAATGAAAACTCAGCTTGGGGTAGTACTTAAAGCCATGGGGCCAACTGCGATCAGGAGGGGAATGCAGATAGGGAGGAGGATGAAGGAGTGAACACTGGGCACCCCCGTGTTTAGACTGGAAAGGTAAAGAGGGAACAGGAAAGAACACCAAGAAGGAAAAGCCAGTGAGGCTTCCCATCTGGAGGCAGAGCACTGGCTGATTATCTTAAATTCCTATGAGAATAACTTTCCTGTCAGAGTTTGCCTTTATTCTAGTACCATCAGTACTTTATGAAGCTGTGCCCCTGAAGAGCCTGGAATGCTGTCTAAGCTGGGTCAGATGGAATACAGGAGGCAACTTAGTGGCTGGCCAGCCCTTGGGCATCATGCTGTAGTGAGCTGTGCTGGGTCAGCGAAGGCTGCGGCTCAGACTTAGCTAGATTTCCTAGCCCTCTGAGTCACAGGGCACACCACCACTAAACACTAGAGGGATTTTTTATTTTTTCAGAAAAATGTTATAAGATAAATTGATGTTTAATAGTTAGATGGTCTTCTGCTATGTTCCTAAATGGGCCAGTGGCTGGCTATTTGAAAGACAGAATATGAACTCTTGACTTAGTTGTGTGATACACCTAGCACAGGTTTATCATTGAATGCTAAGGCAAAGTTGTGATGTCTCATTAGAATTAGTGTCAATTCTAATTAACCTCTAACCTATAACCAAGTTCCTAAAAAGTGTCACAAAGTGCGCTGGGTATGGAAGATACCAAAGCTTTTCTGCTTCAAGAGTCTGAGTCCCACTACAATACTGTTGTATCATCAGGGTTGAGAGTAATGCCCTCAGTAAACAGCTATTGAATAAATTTTTAAAAGTGAGAAAGAGCTCAAGAGGGACATCCGTAGGAGGTGGGAACACAACGAGAACAACCCTGTGGCAGGAAGTGGTGACAAACATTTCCCATGGAGGCAACATTTGCATTGGAATGAGGGAGAGTATGCCCAGCTGCATGAGCATCCAAGGGGTCACTGTGAATAACAGGCCCCTGTCGGAGGAATGGTGATGTGTGTAGTGTGACCAGATTATTGACTATCACCAGCCTCTGAAACCCTACAGCATTCCACTCCTATAACTCAGCCGTGGCCACCCATAAATGGTCTGTGAAGGCAAGCACATGGCATGCACTCCGTGGACATGCTCGGGAACTTCCTAAGTGGGGCCCACGTTGATCAGAGGTTCTTTACATCTGCTGTCAATTGTCTGCAGTGAACTGTCTCCGGAGATGTTCAGGTATTTCATAGCTATGGAATATCTGTTTGATTTCGACTTAGTAAAGGTGCTGAGTGTTAGCTCTCTCGGTGGTGGCTTCTCCACAAATGGCTGGTAGTGGTGTAACAGGTGACCTTCTTTTGTTTCTGTTTTTAGAATTTCCTTTACAAGCTGAAGTCTAGTCTTTAATATTTAGTCTGCAAGCCTGTGTGACGGGGAAGTGCGAGTGTGGTGTCTAAAGACTCGCTTCTTCAGACAGTTACTCTGTGGAACAAGAGCCAGCCTGTAGTGCTCACTTTTCAGGCAGGAAAAATGGCCTTTTTCTGTACAGACGGTTGGTGACCCAAAAAGACAAGAAACCTTGAGTCCCATCCATTGGCCAGCAGGTAGTGAAGGAGGGTAGCAGTCATGACTGATGCGGAGGGTAGCCGGGGAAGGCTGTGAAACAGCCATGGAGCCTTGTCCCATTTCTTCACCAGCTGAAAAGCTGTGGTTCAGACTGGGCTCCTCTGTTCCTAGCATCCCTCACTGTGAAAGACTGATGTGGTCGCCTTCAGACCCAGTGAAATACTGTGTTCAGCAATATCTAGCCTTCCCCAGACTGGGGGACTGGCAGGACTATGGAAATGCTTTTCTTCCCACCTATGGGATTTCATTAAAAGTATTTGATATCCCATTATTTGATTCCAGGGCAGTATTTTAAAAATATACCTAAGACATAAATTTGTGACTGGTCTGATCACAGTCAGTGCAAAATGTTGCTAGGAAATCAGGACTGTGACTTGGCTTTTTCTGATATGTCTCCTGCGTTTGCATTGGCAACACAGTGATAAAACGTAGCCTCTGCCCTCACAGAGCCCCAGTCCGATTATTTGTGTTAAATGCAAACCACATGTTTAGATTCCCCAAAGAAACTCTGAAGATTCCTGCACAGGTAGATAAAACTTCTATGAGGAAAATATGAAAATGGCAGAGGGGTGTGGCAGGTGCTGCGTTGGGATGGCTGGTGCCCAGCGGATTGGGAGGGTCAGCACCAGCTATCCCAGTGCAATACTATGACCATTGGTGAGGTTGTCAAGGCTCTGTCTCCAGCTGGAGGTGGCACCTGTTGGGCAGTCCAAGTGACCGACCATCAGCTTTTCATTTGTTTCCTTTACAGATAAGGCTGAATCATGTGACCCGCCCATTGCCCGCAGATGCTAATGTCTTCTAACCCCCTTGGTACAATGAGGCTGTTAGAACACGGGGCTGAGGATGTCTTTTAAGGTTATGAAAATTGTTACCTTCTAGGACACCATTCTGTCAAGTTGAGCCATGGCAGAGGTGACCAGCCCTCCCGGTGACTTACGGCTTCTTTCCATGGTGGCTGTGTTGTCTTTGGTGGCTGGCCAGTGTCATTCTCCCCACATTTCTTCTTCCTCCTAGCTGTGCTTGCTGCGACCCAGTCTTGAATCAGGTAGAGATGCCAGGCAGAAGAAAACAAATGCCCACAGCCCTAGTCCCTTCGTTTTTCCATTGCCCTTCACAACACACAAACACACCCCCAAAACAACAGTGCAGTGGGGCAAGGTGATGGCAGGGCCCCAGAGAGTACCAGAGAGGGTGGCCTCACTTCAGGAACTGCTTTTTTAATAGCTGCAAAGGGAGAGCAGACGGACCATTTTCTGGCTCAGCTGTCTTGTGAAACCCAGTCCAAATCATCCTTTACCTTCCATTTGGCCTCTGAACGTAACCTATGACCAAGCTGATAGTCCCTGAGTGTACTCCAAATTGAATACCAGAAAAACCATCCCAAGTCTCCAGCAAACTTGATATCTGTTACTGTGTTCTCTTGCCTTAGTCTGATATGCCCACTGAAGAAGTTATTGATTTTAATTGTTTTATTAGTACCATCAAGCCCATTTGGAATTCAGGGCACAAGACTGCTTTTAAACCCCAGGGCTCACAGGCCTAGAACAGGATACATCAACCACCCAAGGGTCTCCATTTTCTTTCTTGCTGACACATTTCATTCTTATTGACTGGTATCTTAGTTATTTTACTGATTTCCTCCATGGGCACTGTGGTTTAGAAATATTTTATTACAAAGCAAATTACACTGTCAATTTTTATTAAGGGCTTACCGTGTGCCCAGCATTATTCTAAACACGGACATTAGAGCAGTAAACTAAATACACAAAAATCCCTGCCCTCATGGAGCATAAAGTCTAGGATGGAGATGGATAATCATCAAATAATAAGTTGAGTTGTATGAAATGACAATTCTTGTAGGTAAACATTATCAACTACTGACAGTTTCTTGTGACTGCTAGGATGAAGTCTGCCTGAGGGATGCTTGTCAGGGCCCAGGAACTCCTGCTGAGGCTCAGCTCAGAAGCTGCTTTCGGCCTGAGAGCAGTGGAGAACCAGCCCCAGGCTGGTTTGCTTCCCACTGTGGACCTCGTTTGGGAAGGACTACATGTGACATTCACCACAGAGGGACACCTGAGTCACTGATCTTGCTGGGATTCCTTTGGTAGAAGAGGCTTTATATACATACCCAAAGAAATGATGTGATTAAAAATATATATATATTTTTGCTTACCTGAAGGTCCAGTTTTCTCTTAGACACTAGTCCATTTTACAGGTGAGGAATCACAGAGGGCAGAGCCTGGATTCAAACTCTATTCCATGGTCTTAGTTATGTCAATAACAACTGTGATGGGCGCTGGGAGCAGAGGCCCGCCAGTCAGGGCAGAGTGGATACTGGCAATTTCCTCCACTGCTCCATGGAGCCCTGGGCTAAGGTGCTCTTGCACCTGTCAGGGCTGGCTGCCCAGGTTGCAGTGTGTGGTTGGCACACTTCACACCCACGGGGCAGATATACCTCACCCACTTTGTATTACTCTCTCACATGGACTTTCCTGTGGGCTTATAAATATTCAAGCTGAGGCTTTCCACAGGCTCACAAGCATGGCACCCTTATGTGATTTTAAACAATAGCAATAGTCTCCCTGCTGTCTTTATTCACAAACTGAGCCAGGAGCAGCCACAAGATTTGAAGATGGCCTGAAGCCCCTCAGCAGCCACACCTGAGGAATTAGAAAAGGGAGCACCTCAAGCCAATGAATGCTCCTGGCTGGGCTCAGCACGCCATGAAAAGGAGCCTGATGCTATCAAAAATAAGGATTGTATTAAGTGATGTAAAACTTGCCTGCCTCCCCAAAGAACCCAAGACAGCCAAATTAAGGTATTTCTTACACCCTACAATTAGCCAGAGCCTGGCACAAGGTGAGCCGGTATGTGACAGCAAACTCCATGCTTTGTCTTCTGTCCCTAATATATTAAAATGCGGGGGCACGCCCAAGATGGCCAAATAGAAACAGCTCCAGCCTCCCGCTCCCAGCGTGAGCGACACAGAAGATGGGTGATTTGTGCATTTTCAACTGAGGTACCGGGTTCATCTCACTGGGGCGTGTCGGACAGTTGGCGCTGGTCTGTGGGTACAGCCCGACCAGCGAGACCTGAAGCAGGGCGAGGCATCACCTCACCTGGGAAGCGCAAGGGGGAAGGGAATTCCTTCTCCTAGCCAAAGGAAATTGAGACACACAACGCCTGGAAAATCGGGTAACTCCCACCCTAATACTGCACTTTACCAAGGGTCTTAGCAAATGGTACACCAGGAGATTATATCCCACATCTGGCCCAGAGGGATGCACGCCCACAGAGCCTCCCTCATTGCTAGCACAGCAGTCTGAGATCTAACTGCAAGGTGGCAGCGAGGCTGGGGGAGGGGCATCCACCATTGCTGAGGCTTAAGTAGGTAAACCAAGCCGCCAGGAAGCTTGAATTGGGTGGAGCCCACCACAGCTCAAGGAGGCCGGCCTGCCTCTGTAGACTCCTCCTCTGGGGACAGGGCATAGCTAAACAAAAAGCAGCAGAAACCTCGGCAGAGGTAAATGCCCCTGTCGGACAGCTTTGAAGAGAGCAGTGGATCTCCCAGCACAGAGGTTGAGATCTGAGAACGGACAGACTGCCTGCTCAAGTGGGTCCCTGACCCCTGAGTAGCCTAACTGTGAGACATCCCCTATTAGGTGCAGACCCACACCTCACACAGCGGGGTACACCCCCGAGACGAAGTTTCCAGAGCAAGAATCAGACAGCAACACTAGCTGTTCAGCAATATTCTATCTTCTGCAGCCTCCACTGCTGATACCCAGGCAAACAGGGTCTGGAGTGGACCTCAAGCAAACTCCAGCAGACCTACAGCTGAGTCCTGACTGTTAGAAGGAAAACTAACAAACAGAAAGGACACACACACCAAAACCCCATCAGTACGTCACCATCATCAAAGACCAAAGGCAGATAAAACCACAAAGATGGGAAGAAGCAGTGCAGAAAAGCTGGAAATTCAAAAAATCAGAGCACATCTCCCCCTCCAAAGGAATGCAGCTCATCACAAGCAACCGAACAAAGCTGGACGGAGAGTGACTTTGGCGAGTTGAGAGAAGAAGGCTTCAGTCAATCAAACTTCTCAGAGCTAAAGGAGGAACTACGTAACCAGTGCAAAGAAACAAAAAACCTTGGAAAAAAGAATGGATGAATGGATAACCAGAATAATCAGTGCAGAGAAGATCTTAAAAGAACTGATAGAGATGAAAACCATGACATGAGCACTACGTGACAAATGCACAAGCTTCAGTAACCAACGCGATCAACTGGAAGAAAGAGTATCAGCGATTGAAGATCAAATGAATAAAATGAAGTGAGAAGAGAAGTGTAGAGAAAAAAGAGTAAAAAGAAATGAACAAAGCCTCCAAAAAATATGGGACTATGTGAAAAGACCAAATCTACGTCTGATTGGTGTGCCTGAAAGTGACGGGGAAAACGGAACCAAGCTGGAAAACACTCTGCAGGATATCATCCAGGAGAACTTCCCCAACCTAGTAAGGCAGGCCAACAATCAAATAAATTCAGGAAATACAGAGAAAGCCACAAAGATACTCCTCGAGAAGAGCAACTCCAAGACACATAATTGTCAGATTCACCAAAGTTGAAATGAAGGAAAAAATGTTAAGGGCAGCCAGAGATTAAGGTCAGGTTACACACAAAGGGAAGCCCATCAGACTAACAGCAGATCTCTTGGCAGAAACTCTACAAGCCAGAAGAGAGTGGGGGCCAATATTCAACATTCTTTTTTTTTTTTTTTTTTGAGATGGAGTCTCGCTCTGTCACCCAGGCTGGAGTGCAGTGGCCGGATCTCAGCTCACAGCAAGCTCCGCCTCCCGGGTTTACGCCATTCTCCTGCCTCAGCCTCCCGAGTAGCCGGGACTGCAGGTGCCTGCCACCTCGCCCGGCTAGTTTTTTTTTTTTTTGTATTTTTAGTAGAGATGGGGTTTCACCGTGTTAGCCAGGATGGTCTCGATCTCCTGACCTCGTGATCCACCTGTCTCGGCCTCCCAAAGTGCTGGGATTACAGGCTTCAGCCGCTGTGCCCGGCCAACATTCTTAAAGAAAATAATTTTCAGTAGTGGGATGGCTGGGAATTATTTTCTTTAAGAATGTTGAATATTGGCCCCCACTCTCTTCTGGCTTGCAGAGTTTCTGCCGAGAGATCTGCTGTTAGTCTGATGGGCTTCCCTTTGTGTGTAACCTGACCTTTCTGGGTATATGCCCAAAGGATTATAAATCATGCTGCTATAAAGACACATGCACACGTATGTTTATTGCGGCACTATTCACAATAGCAAAGACTTGGAATCAACCCAAATGTCCATCTGTGACAGACTGGATTAAGAAAATGTGGCACATATACACCATGGAATACTATGCAGCAATAAAAAAGGATGAGTTTGCGTCCTTTGTAGGGACATGGATGCAGCTGGAAACCATCATTCTTAGCAAACTATCACAAGAACAGAAAAGCAAACACCGCATGTTCTCACTCATAGGTGGGAACTGAACAGTGAGATCACTTGGACTCGGGAAGGGGAACATCACACACCGGGGCCTATCATGGGGGGGAGGGGGGAGGGATTGCATTGGGAGTTATACCTGATATAAATGATGAATTGATGGGTGCTGACGAGTTGATGGGTGCAGCACACCAACATGGCACAAGTATACATATGTAACAAACCTGCACGTTATGCACATGTACCCTAGAACTTAAAGTATAATAAAAAATAAAAAAGAGAGTGTTGAAATTAAAATGCATCTGTTGAGAATGGTAAAAAAAAAAAAAATATTTTTCAACCTAGAATTTCATACCCAGCCAAACTAAGTTTCATAAGTGAAGGAGAAATAAAATCCTTTACAGACAAGCAAATGCTTAGAGATTTTGTCACCACCAGGCCTGCCTACAGGAGATCCTGAAGGAAGCACTAAACATGGAAAGGAACAACAGGTACCAGCCATTGCAAAAACATGTCAAAATGTAAAGTCCATTGATGCTAGGAAGAAACTGCATCAACTAGCGAGCAAAACAACCAGCTAATATCATAATGACAGGATCAAGTTCACACATAACAATATTAACCTTAAATGTCAATGGACTAAATGCTCTCCCAAGTGAGAGTGTAAACCAGGAAGAAGTTGAATCCCTGAATAGACCAATAGCAGGCTCTGAAATTGAGGCAATAGCTAATAGCCTACCAACCAAAAAAAAGTCCAGGACCAGACGGATTCACAGCCGAATTCTACCAGAGGTACAAGGAGGAGCTGGAACCATTCCTTCTGAAACTATTCCAATTAATAGAAAAAGAGGGAATCCTCCCTAACTCATTTTACGAGGCCAACATCATCCTGATACCAAAGCCTGGCAGAGACACAACAAAAAAAGAGAATTTTAGACCAATATCCCTGATGAACATCGATGCAAAAATCCTCAATAAAATACTGGCAAACCGAATCCAGCAGCACATCAAAAAGCTTATCCACCATGATCAAGTGGGCTTCATCCCTGGGATGCAAGGCTGGTTCAACATTCGCAGATCAATAAACGTAATCCAGCATATAAACAGAACCAAAGACAAAAACCACATGATTATCTCAGTAGATGCAGAAAAGGCCTTTGACAAAATTCAACAGCCCTTCATGCTAAAAACTCAATAAATTCGGTATTGATGGAACATATCTCAAAATAATAAGAGCTATTTATGACAAACCCACAGCCAGTATCACACTGAATGGGCAAAAACTGGAAGCATTCCCTTTGAAAACTGGCACAAGACAGGGATGCCCTCTCTCACCACTCCTGTTCAACGTAGTGTTGGAAGTTCTGGCCAGGACAATCAGGCAAGAGAAAGAAATAAAGGGTATTCAGGAAAAGAGGAAGTTAAATTGTCCCTGTTTGTAGATGACATGATTATATATTTAGAAAACCCCATTGTCTCAGACCAAAATCTCCTTAAGCTGTAAGCAACTTCAGCAAAGTCTCAGGATACAAAATCAGTGTGCAAACATCACAAGCATTCTTATACACCAGTAACAGACAAGCAGAGAGCCAAATCAGGAATGAACTTCCATTCACAATTGCTTCAAAGAGAATAAAACACCTAGGAATCCAACTTACAAGGGATGTAAAGGACCTCTTCAAGGAGAACTACAAACCACTGCTCAGTGAAATCAAAGAGGACACAAACAAATGGAAGAACATACCATGCTCATGGATAGGAAGAATCAGTATCATGAAAATGGCCATACTGCCCAAGGTAATTTATAGATTCAATGCCATCCCCATTAAGCTACCAATGACTTTCTTCACAGAATTGGAAAAAACGGCTTTAAAGTTCATATGGAACCAAAAAAGACCCTGCGTTGCCAAGACAATCCTAAGCCAAAAGAACAAAGCTGGAGGCATCACTCCACCTGACTTCAAACTATACTACAAGGCGACAGTAACCAAAACAGCATGGTACTGGTACCAAAACAGAGATATAGACCAATGGAACAGAACAGAGTCCTCAGAAATAATACCACACATCTACAGCCATCTGATCTTTGACAAACCTGACAAAAACAAGAAATGGGGAAAGGATTCCCTATTTAATAAATGGTACTGGGAAAATTGACTAGCCATAAGTAGAAAGCTGAAACTGGATCCTTTCCTTACCCCTTATACGAAGATTAATTCAAGATGGATTAGAGACTTAAATGTTAGACCTAAAACCATAACAACCCTAGAAGAAAACCTAGGTAATACCATTCAGGACATAGGCATGGGCAAGGACTTCATGTCTAAAACATCAAAAGCAACGGCAACAAAAGCCAAAATTGACAAATGGGATCTAATTAAACTAAAGAGCTTCCGCACAGCAAAAGAAACTACCATCAGAGTGAACAGGCAACCTACAGAATGGGAGAAAAGTTTTGCAATCTACTCATCTGACAAAGGGCTAATATCGAGAACCTATAAAGAACTCAAACAAATTTACAAGAAAAAAACAACCTCGGCCGGGCGCGGTGGCTCAAGCCTGTAATCCCAGCACCTTGGGAGGCCGAGACGGGCGGATCACGAGGTCAGAAGATCGAGACCATCCTGGCTAACACGGTGAAACCCCGTCTCTACTAAAATATACAAAAAAAATTAGCCGGGCGAGATGGCGGGCGCCTGTAGTCCCAGCTACTCGGGAGGCTGAGGCGAGAGAATGGCGTAAACCCGGGAGGCGGAGCTTGCAGTGAGCTGAGATCCGGCCACTGCACTCCAGCCTGGGCGACAGAGCGAGACTCCGTCTCAAAAAAAAAAAAAAAAAAAGAAAAAAACAACCTCATCAAAAAGTGGGCAAAGGATATGAACAGACACTTCTCAAAAGAAGAGGACAGATGAAAAAATGCTTATCATCACTCGCCAGCAGAGAAATGCAAATCAAAACCACAATGAGATACCATCTGACACCAGTTATAATGGCAATCGTTAAAAAATCAGGAAACAACAGGTGCTGGAGAGGATGTGGAGAAATAGGAAGACTTTTACAATGTTGGTGGGACTGTAAACTAGTTCAACCATTGTGGAAAAAAGTGTGGCGATTCCTCAAGGATCTAGAACTAGAAGTACCATATGACCCAGCCATCCTACTACTGGGGATATACCCAAAGGATTATAAGTCATGCTGCTGTAAAGACACATGCACACGTATGTTTATTGCGGCACTATTCACAATAGCAAAGACTTGGAATCAACCCAGATGTCCATCAGTGACAGACTGGATTAAGAAAATGTGGCACATATACACCATGGAATACTATGCAGCCATAAAAAAGGATGAGTTCGTGTCTTTTGCAGGGACATGGATGCAGCTGGAAACCATCATTCTCAGCAAACTATCGCAAGAACAGAAAACCAAACACCGCATGTTCTCACTCATAGGTGGGAACTGAACAGGGAGATCACCTGGACACAGGAAGGGAATCATCACACACCGGGTCCTATGGGCGGGAGAGAGGGATAGCATTAGGATGTATACCTAATGTAAATGATGAGTTAATGGGCGCAGCACACCAACATGGCACATGTATACATATGTAACACACCTGCACATTGTACACATGTACCCTAGAACTTAAAGTATAATAAAAAAATAAAATGTGTTCATTTTACATTTAAGCCACATATAATACAAATGAAACATGCAGTTAATGTTGAATTGGAACAAAACATATGAACACTTTGATCTTTTAAAGGGAAGAGCAGCTAATGCTGCTCCACCTCAGCCTACACTCCGAGCTTTAGGGCAGAGGCTGCAGCACACCCAAAAATGCCTTTGCATGCTGGGCTGGGGGACATTGTACAGAAGGCCCAGGGAGGGTACACCAGAGTGGCACCTTAGGACCTGGAGGAAGAAAACTATTAACGTCCCCATCATACCTAGTGGGGTGCTTCACAGGGAACAAAGTGGGATGTAGACAAGAGTAATTGGGGTTTACCATAGGCCTTAGAAATATTTAAGAATTGGTTAAATCATTTTAGATCTCAGCTGAATAAACTTCTGTTCAGATGGAGAATATTTTTTCAAGAGCACTGAAGTGTAGCCTAGGGGTCTCTTCTCTCCCCAAATTGTTATACTTCTCAAAATTTGCCCTTAACAAAAGCTGGTCTGCTTCTGTGTGGGAGGGGCCTGCCAAGGGCTTGACCTGTGTTCAGGCTGCTCGTCTGTTTCCGGTGTTGTTACAATGGTAGAACAGACTTCACGATTCACAGCCACCTATAAGTGATGGATTAGTCCATTCTATAGGTGAAGAATCATCCATCAGTCGCTCAACCCACAGAGGGCACAGCCTGGATTCAAACTAAAGTCAGAGCTCATAACTATTAACGGAATCACCTCTTAATTTGGTGAGTCTCTGCTGTGGTCCACCATATTTCTGGTTTGTGTTCTAGCCTCCTGCCCTTGCACTAGACTGTGGGGTCTTTTCTGCTGCTTGATTTCTACCCTTTCATTGCTGGTTCAGGACCTTCCATATTCTGGAGGACCAGGAGTCTGCACTGGCTGCTGGTCATTTCTTACAGCTTCTCTCCAGCTTCACTTGATCTTCCCAGCACCAATCACATTTTCTTGCTACAACTCATTGCTTCCCAGGTTCCCACCACTCAGATCTGTAGAGGGCCATGGGGTTAGAAAGACTTCCTTGTGAATCACCCCCCTTCAGACAGCATCTGAATGGATTCCCTCTACTCCACCCCTGCTACAAAGTCCCTTGAGGCCATCTGAGAAGAACAATGTGATGGGGTGGGGACACTGAGATCCCAAATGCCCTGGTAGTGACATGCCAAGCTGGACACCATCACAGGATGAAGACCACTATCAAAGTTGTGATGTGTGGGTTGACACACTGTCCCCAGTCTTCCTTCAAGCCTCATACTGCCATAAAGTCAGTCACGTTTTCTTTGTGGGGAAGTTGCTGTAAATGACTTAGAAGCTTTGGTGGGATAAACCCAGAGAATTTCAGTCAAGGTAGGTAAAGAAACAGAACTCAGAGCCAAGATTAATAAGTGCAGAATTGATATTCCCAGGTATCTAAAAAGTGGGAACTTTGTAATCGAGCATTCTTGATTACATAGGTTGAATTTTTCAGAGAAAACGTTTTTCCCCTCCACATAGGATAAAGCCCTCTTCCTCCTCTTGCAGTATCTTGCAGGTGAAATAAAGGCCTTTAAAATATATCTATATATAAATATAAATACATATATATTTTTTTTCCTTTTTTTTTTTTTTTTTTTTTTTTTTTTTTTTTTTTTTTTTGAGACGGAGTCTCTTTCGCCAGGCTGGACGATATCAGCTCACTGCAACCTCCACCTCCCGGGTTCAAGCGCTTCTCTTGCCTCAGCCTTCCGAGTAGCTGGGACTACAGGCGTGCCACCACACCCAGCTAATTTTTGTATTTTTAGTGGAGACGGGGTTTCACCATGTTGACCAGGATGGTCTCACTCTGTTGACCTCGTGATACACCTGCTTCAGCCTCCCATAGTGCTGGGATTACAGCCGTGAGCCACTGCACCTGGCCTAAAGATTTGTTACCAAGAAAGGTTTAAGGTTTTGCTGAGTAAAATCTGGGGGGCCTAGGCTGCTTTTGTCATTTCAGGCCTCTGGCTTTTTTGGGAGGAGCTGTTGTCTTGTGACTGGCAGCCAGGGTGAGGCACCCACTGCAGGCAACAGGGCTGATACCTGAGGGTCAGCAAGCGACTCCTTTTGTGCCTCACCCTAGTCCTAGCTTTGGTGGGACTAGGCATGAAAAATAACTCGAATGATGCATTCTGGTTATATAGTGAGCAGTAATGCTGTGAAGAACAGGAAAATAGGTGTTTAAAATTACAAGGTAGTAGGGTCAGCAGAATGGAAGTAAAGCTTATTAGTGTCTACTCTCTTAAAAGTACACAGACAGAAAGTCCTTACAAAGTTTGCAATTTGTTTGTAACAAATCAGGTAAAGACCTGGTCTCCCTCTTGGCCCTTGCTCTTGCATTTAATCAGGCTGACATCAGATGGTTCTGTGTGAATTTTGCTTATACCAGGAGTTGGCAAACCCTTTCTGCAGAAAGACAGTAAATATTTTAGGTTTTGCAGACCATAGCAAAGCAGTCATAGGCATCCAAAAATGAATGGCTGCAGCTGTGTTCCAATAAAACTTTACTTGTAAACCTACATTTGGCTTGAGGGCCTTAGTTTGCCAACATCTGCCTTAGACCAAAAGAGAAATGCTCAGTGCACCAAAAGCCCTGTGGGAATACATAGTAACAAGTTGGCCACGAATGGTGGAGGCTCAGGTGGGAGGATCACTTGAGCTTAGGAGTTTGAGACCAGCCTAGGCAACATAGCAAGACTCATCTCTACTTAAACGAAAACTTAGCCAGGTGTGGTGGTGTGTGCCTGTAATCCCAGCTACTTGGGAGGCTGAGGCAGGAGGATAGCTTGAACCCAGGAGTTCAAGTGCAGTGAGCTACAGATGCACCACTGCACTCCTGCCTGGGCAACAGATTGAGACTCTGTCTTAAGAAGAAGAAAAGTAACAATTTGCTTTTCTAGAAGAGAAATTTTTAGTGGATTCACATTCCAACATGTAAAAAAGTGGCTGAAAATATTTCTAATAATGTGTTATTTCTTGATCAGGTCACATTAGTTGCATGAAAACAGTCCCAACACTTTCTGTTGCAGAATAGATGCTCTTGCCCAAAGCAAGCAAATCGAGTAACAATTACATCAGATCTGGACAGTTGTAGCCCCATGGGGATTTTCTAACCTGTTTTCTCTTTTGTTCTGCAGGTCTATTCCTTATCCTTGGTTTGATACTCTACCCTGCTGGCTGGGGTTGCCAGAAGGCCATAGACTACTGTGGACATTATGCATCTGCCTACAAACCTGGAGACTGCTCCTTGGGCTGGGCCTTTTATACCGCCATCGGGGGCACAGTCCTCACTTTCATCTGTGCTGTCTTCTCCGCACAAGCAGAAATTGCAACCTCCAGTGACAAAGTACAGGAAGAAATTGAAGAGGGGAAAAACCTGATCTGCCTCCTTTAGTTTGGAGAAGACATTAATGCCATTTTCTCCCTTGAGTAATCTTGTGAAACAGTTCACAGTTTCATCATTTGAGTCAAGTGGAGAACCAACCTTTACCTACCAAAGCCACGTTCCACGGCCCGAGGCTTAAACAGGACCAGTGAGAGGCCACATCCAGCTACGCAAAGTTACTGGACATGCGGTCTTCAGTGGACATTATAAGGAATGGAACATGAAAATAGTATATAATCCCTGACCTGGAGTTACCAAGTTCTGTCAGACTCCATCTCCCCCAGGTTCTATGAAGGATAATAATCTAAATCATTAGGGCAGCAGTTTCTCTGGTAACAGAAGAGACCATCCGCCAGATTTGCAGGCTGCTTCTGCTCCAACGCTGCCTGTCTGTGAGCATCTCTGCCTCAGAATGGGGTTTTGGGTTGGAGTTTTTGTTTTCCTCTGTTCTTTCAAGGCATCTCAGTTGGAGACGAACAGAAAACTATAAATTTTACTGGGGACAGGATGTGTTTGCTAAAGGGCACAGCAAGATACTGTCTTTTGCTTAGCTGACCAAAGGGGTCAGCAGGGGTGGTGTGGAGTCATGCTGTGGAACTTATTCTAGGCTGAATCCTAGGGTAAGGTGGATCAACTGAACTGTCACTCCAGAGATTTTAGAAATTTGAGTAAAGAAACAATAAGGACCTATACAATCATATGAGAACAAAAATAAATATGAAATCTTGCTAGTGAAGACATATTTTTTCCTCTTCCCAGCAGCCAGGCTAGCACCAGTTCTGGCCCAGTGTCCTCTTCTGGAGATCACATGTTTTTCTCCTAAGGTTAGGATTGTGCTTTGACTGCCAAAGGAAACCTCACTCTGTTTCCTCCTTCCAGGGACTGAGGTCTCCAAGCCAGCTGCGGCTCATTCAGATGTTCACTGGGAGGACTTGCCAGAATCTCGGCACTTGCGGGGAGACCTTTCCTCCCTATTTGGTGACCGTGCTGTAGTCAGCTCTATTTCCAATCCCGACAGTAGCAGAATGGCATTCTACAACAAAAAGAAGCTAGTTATGGGAGTTAAGTTTTTGTAGTTACTGGTGTTGATCCTGAAAGCAGACTGAGATAAAATTAAATTGCTGCAACTGAAGAACTGCAGCCAAGACTTTAATTAATTCCAGGAAAGTACAGAGGACAAAGTTAATTCAAAAAGAGGAGCTAGATCAAGGTCACAGCACTGCCTACACCTGTTTACAAAAAGAATCAAATACCACTATGAATAAGGATTCAGGGGCTTTTAAACTACTTTCCTAATTAACCAATATCACTGATTCAGGAAGATAGTATCTCAGAATGACCACAGCATCACAGAAACAAACTACTCTGACATTATGGGAGCTTCAAAATTGTATCATGATACAGAAACACTCCTTAGCACTTTAAGAGATTTCTGGAAGGGGAAAAAGTGTAGGTCTTTGGGTTCATTAATCTGCTCGCTTGAGGACTTTGTTTTGAAAAAGTACCTTCTGTGGACAAGGTATTGTGTGTTAAGTGCTACCAGCTATACAACCCTGGTTCAGATTTTGCAACCTTGCCCCAAGTGAATCATGTTAAAGCTGTCTGAGTCTAAAGCACCATATCGTGGTGCAGAACAGATAATTACACAGAGATGGAATGGGACAACTAAAGTTTTACTGCATTCTGGTTTGGGGCCTATATGAGAAACCATCTTATCTCACAGATAAGGGCTAAGGGCAAAAGGGGTGGGAGGTGTTAGGCCTTAATGAGTTTCCCATTCCTGAACCAAAATTCAAAGTGAGCGAGATATAAATCCTGTGATTTTGGTGAAGAAAAAAAACGGGTATCTTCATAGCAGCCTAGGAGAAACATTAACCATATCTCTAACACCACCCAGAAAGAGGCTGGAGGAGCCACTGGACAAAGCTCCTGTCTCTGTGTGTACATTTATAATGTTCTAACCAAGTCTCAAACCTTGGCAATAATTTTCATTAAAAGCAATCCCATTCATCAGACAAATCTTGATGGAAAACACAAAATTTTTCCATAAACTTATCAGAAGACTCACTTTTTTTTTTTTCTTTCTGGGATAGAGAAACCATTTTCTGACAGTAGGTTTACAATCTCGGTGTCCTTACAAGTTAAGTCCTAAGCTCAGAGGATCCTCCAAGCATGTCCATCACCCGATCTTTGGCTAAGGCAGCAGTGTACCTCTAGATCAACCTGGAAACAGTCACAAGGGAGTGTGACTTCTTGGCCATAATAAAGTCACTTGACAGTGTTTATGTTATTCATTTGAACACACAGAAGACAAAAGCACAGGTATGCACACACACAAAACCCCAAACCACTAAAAACTACCTAAACACTGAGTAAATAGTAAAAAGGTAATGTTGGGATTTTTAAACCTTGAATTCATTAGCCAGGCTTGGTGTGAAAGGACCATCTAATATCATGCTAGTCTAAACCATACTCTTCCACACAGCTGTTTAAAAACCACTGGGTATGAGGAATATGCTAGAAAGAAATGTTAAAAATAGATTGTTGGCTCACACTTATTTTTCTAATAAATAGGACCATTATTACTACCAGGATAGTCTTATTTATTTTGCCTGAATTTGTGCTTAAAGAAAGTCTCATGACAGGATGGGATGGGCTGCGCTTCTCAGTGAACTCTGAGGCAGAAATATTTGCCTTGGATTCTGTGGATTTTTTAAACCTGTGTGCTGATAATTCAAACAATGTTGCATTAATTGTGTAAGGGTTTTTTATAGTTTTCAAACATCTGTGGTGTAATGATCTTTGTTAAACATATATTCTGTAAAGTGCCATAGTCTTTTTTTATGTGTAGCATATTTAAAAATATATGTGTATATTATACATACACAAGTTCGTGTGAAAGATGTGCAATAACAAAGGTGTATGTATGTTTTGTTGTTCTGGAAACTGGACAGGAGTCAAAACAGGAATGTTTCTGTTTTGGCAAAGGAGAGTTCCACATTTTTGCCTTCATGGCTTATTCAGTAACCTATAATTTTAATGCTACACAAATCTTATGTGAAGAAAAGACTGGTATGAAATCATTTTCTCCTGGGTCTAAAATAATCACTAGCATATGTCAAGGTTAAGCCAGCAAGCCAGGCCCAGTTAATGCTAGTCTTTCATGTGAAATGTGAAGCTGCCATGTTGCCTTTTCTCTTAGTAAGATAACTAGTAGCTGGTACATAATCACTGAGGAGCTATTTCTTAACATGCTTTTATAGACCATGCTAACGCTAGACCACTATTTAAGGGCTAATCTCACACCTCCTTAGCTGTAAGAGTCTGGCTTAGAACAGACCTCTCTGTGCAATAACTTGTGGCCACTGGAAATCCCTGGCCGGCATTTGTATTGGGGTTGCAATGACTCCCAAGGGCCAAAAGAGTTAAAGGCACGACTGGGATTTCTTCCGAGACTGTGGTGAAACTCCTTCCAAGGCTGAGGGGGGTCATTAGGTGCTTTGGAGGAACTCAGCACCATTTGATATTCAACAGCCACTTGAGCCAAATATAAAATTGTATTTACAGCTGATGGACTCAATTTGAGCCTTCAAACTTGTAGTTACCCTATTATATTGTAAACTAATACATTGTTTGTCTAGCATTGATTCGGTTCCTGTGCATATGTATTTTCACAATGTGCTCCCCTCCCCAGATCTTAATTAAACCAGATTTTGCAAATTCATTCTTAGTCTTTCAAGTCTGAGTATACTGGCTTCAATATGATGTGTATAATCTGATCAAGAAAATACCTATCAATCAGTCAACATTTATTTTAAACACTAGCTTACATGTAATGTTGATGAATGGAAAAAGATATTGAGGTATTTTAAACTATCCCATTCACTAGTAACATATATGTCACTATCTGTGTTATCTTTAATGTCAAGTACGTATTTCTTCCTTGAAGAAGCATCAACACAATTATAAATAGGAAAAAACATCTCAAGTATTATAAACATCTTAATTTTAAAGTAAAGCTATGAAATATGAAAATGCTCCATTAAAAAGGGATTTTCAAACATAAATATGTAACAATGACAAGGGGGGAAAGTTAACTGAAAGACACATTCTCCTCTTCCAACAACAACCCTAAACATAAAAGCCAATGATATGGTGCCGTTCCACATCCGTATTTCCTGAAGGTAATCCTGGCCATAAAAAGCCTCATCCAGAATAGGTGGAATTCTAATTTATAAACTCAAGAATGACACTAAATCCCCTTCTCAACTCTTTCAACTCCCTGTATCCCATGAAGCATTTATTATTTCATACACACAAAAAAAAGGCAATTTCTTTCCCTGATCTAGGACCTATGACAGTTGAAACTACATTTATGTTCTGGTTTCTAATAAAAATAAAAGCTGACAAAGTTACCCACATCAGTTTAAAAAAACCACACACGGTTTTCCAAATAATCATGATTTGAATAACCCAAGAAAAATTAGAAAATTTCCATTGCTTTTTCAGCTGTTATACTCTCCAAAATTTAATCCACAGAGAATGGCAGAAGCTGGGGAATCCTCCTATGTGCTTCCCCCACTTCCCATCCTTAGTTGTTATCTAGCAATTCTGCTACTAGGTCCACTTTCCACACTGATCTTCCTGGAACATGCTGCATTCAAATTACACCTACACCCCCTTAAAGCTTTTGCTTAACCAAACAACCACTTAGAACGGTCCTTACTAACATGGACGTTTTATGTGGATATTATTTCAGTAGTTTCCAACAATCTTTTTCAACCCTCAAACAATGAAGGGTAAGGCATCAAAGCAAACTTTACTCTTCAAAGCAGTAAGAACCAACAACTTTATTTCAGAGGCCCTCACTAGCAGCTGAGTCATTTGGCAGAGCCATCCCCCTGCTGCTCCTACTACTATCTTCTTCCTTGCTCAACTTCCTCTCCTTACCCTGAACAGCTGTGTAAGATAAGTCTTGCAGACATGAACTGCCAATTTTACTAAGGTACACAGGACACAGATAAAAGCATACAAAAAGAGGAAGCAGTGAAACCAAAACCACATGGGAAAGAAAAGTCAATCAAGTAACACATTGCTATTAGCAGCTTTTTAGCTTTTTATAGCCAAACATCCTGAAAAATTAAACACCTACAGGTAGACAGTCCAGGAAGTGCCTATGTTTAAGAGAAACCACTATGATTTTATTCACAAGAGACAAAAGCCTGAATTAAGGCAGTGATGGTAAAAGACAGTCAATGGGATGAATTCTATGTTAGGGGAAAAGAATGGACAGGTGGACTGATCAGAAGTGAAGGGGAAGGAGAGGAAAGAGTCTAGGATGACAGCCAGGTATTTAGTGTAGACACTGGGTGGAAGGTGATGTGATCACCAAGATGAAGACTCCAGAAAAAGCAGGGACAGTGAAGGTGAGGAGGTTCAGCTTAGGCTGCCAATGTAGAAGTCCTGTGTGCAGCTAGGACTATACTAGGGAGAGAGATTGATTTGGGAGTCATCAATACACCTGAGAGATGGTAAGTGTCCTTAGTTATTGTGCAATTTCTAAGGGCAGATACTACACTAAGCACTTCACAAAATTCATTTATTCATCAAAACCGTATGAGACAGAAACTACTACTATCATTTTACAGGTAACTGTCACTTAAATAACTGAGGTTAAATAATGTGTCCCAGGTTAGAAAGCTAATAAGTGGCAAAGTCAAAGCTCAGATATATGTTTGACAACAAAGGTAACCCCCTCTCCCCCTCAAACTGTTTTGTTTCCTTCTACCTGGAATGCACAGGGTGGGAAGGCAGCCAATGCAAACTCCTGGGCAACACCAATATCTCTGCATTGCAGACACTTAGAATAACTTCCAAATAAAACTCCAAAAGGGCCTCACCATCACAACTGATGAAAACACTGCTTCTTCCTCCGTTTCAGAGAAAACACCTAGTGATTTTTCGTAATTTTGAAGATGACATCATATATCTCAATTTATCAATCAGGATTTAGCTCAATCCTGAAAACAGACACAAGAAATTCAGTATATGACAGTGGGAAAGTAAATGATAGGCTGTGACAGTTCTCACTGTTTTCTTAGTATCAATAATCTCTCATTCAGGGTAAGCAACTATTATAATCACACAAGAAGCATATTTAACCTAATAATAAGGATTTGTCCTTAACTGAAGTTTCTCCAAACTCGCAAACGCCAAAGACCCTTTAGTAAATTTACACTGCTGAAGGATGGGCAGCAGGACTCACCTTTAGGTGGCAGGTGTTAGCATTTGGTCTGGAGAATCCAAAAATCATGTAAAAAAATTTTTTTGTTGATTTTTTTTCCAGTATCCATTGTCCCTAAAGGATGGACATGAATGACTGGAAATATGGAAGGATGAAAAGGAAGACAACTGGAACGAGGCGGCATGGTGGGGCAGCCACGCTTGGCAGGAGTCAGGGGACCTGCCTGTTCTCATCATCCCTCTCCAGCCCCTCACCACCACTGCTCACTGAGTACTTTGGGGTATTTTCCTAGAACTCTACAAAAACAAGGCCAACAACAGAAATTATATCACAAATTTGGTATGAAGATTAAGTGATGTATATAAAGCATTTAGTACAGAACACTGGTATACAGTTAAGCCCACAATAAGTTACTATTAGAAAAAAACTAAGAAAATACTGTCCACCCAGACTATTATCATTTTAAAATTACAATCTATGAAAGGTAACATAACTTGTTGTCAAAACCCATGTAATTTTACCTAGAGAGACTTGGTGGATTGGCTACCTGAGGCCACCATTTCTTTTTCCATCTTGTTATAACAGAGCATTCAGCTAATTATCTTTACACCTTAGAGCTTTCAGGAAGTGGAATATTTCTTGGTGGGTGCAGGATACTCAGTTACTCCTATTTAGCAAAACCAAAAACAAACAAACAAACCCGTAGCATTGGGTGAGCTCATAAGCCATGTGAAACCAGAATGCTCAGAAAAGGAACCTCCTGATTTGTCAAAATCTATTGGGATAAAAGACTTTTTAGAAAAGGAACATCCAATGCTGGCCAAGGGTGTGAAGAAAGAGGCCTTTCTGTACATTGCTGATGGAGTTACATATGGATAAAACTTGTCTGGAGAGCAACTTGGCAATGCACATGAAAGGCGCTTTAAAAACTATACATGCCCTTTAACTCAGCAATCTGTACTAAAGAGAAAACAAAAGCTCGAGTCCCTACATTTAGCAACAATATATTCCTTGATAAATTATTTATAACTTTAAAACCCTGAAAATCAAAACCTAAAGGAATAAGACTTTATGATACATACATAGGATGGTAGCCATATAGCTATACTAAATGTTACAGAAATATATTCAGATATTAAAATCGTCAATATATATTTATATCATAACTGAAATAAGATAAACTGTTGTGTTAGTTAAGATCCTCCAGTTAAAAGTAATAAGAAACCAATTCAAGACAGCTGAGGGAGAAAAAGCGATAAGATTATGAGGATAATGGGATAAGGGTGAGCAGTAGGGCTCTGTAAAGGAAAAGGAAAGCCACTAGATCTTTTCTATGTCATTCATTTTACATCTCCTGTTATGTCTATTTCATTCTTCATTTTCATTGCAGACCAGCTTTCTTGGTGATTCCTTCCTCATGGCAGAAAATGGCTACCTCTTATGTTCCAATTCTGGAACAGTAGAGTTCCAGACATATCTATATTCAGAATAAAAAACTGATGAACCAGGAATGAGTCCACTATGGCCAGATGACATCCAGTACCAGTGTGGACTTTAAGGACCCAAAGAAATGGGGCTTTTGGGAACTAGGTAAGTATCCCTAAAGGATGTACAAGGATGTACGGGGTCATCTCATTTTTAATATTAGGAAGTTTTTTTCCTAGAAAAATTAATAGAAAGATATAAACCAGATTTTAATAGAAGTTATTCATGGATGTAAAATTATGAGAATTTTAGTTATTTCTTTTGCTTATATTTTCTATAATTTATACTGAAATGTACATTGATTTTATAAATTAAGTTAATTTAAAAAAGTAAACTATCAGGCCATTATGACATAAAGCTGAGTGAGGGGAAAATACGGTTTTTAAAAATCCATATTGCTTATATATCTTAACTCTACAAAATATATATGCATAGAAAAAGATTGGAAGACAATAAAATATTAGCAGAGGTACCCCAAGATGGCAGAATTAAAGATTTATTTTTATTTTCTCATTTATCACTTTCTGAATTTTTAATTGTTCTACAACACATATGTATTGCTTTTATACTAGAAAAAAAATGTGAGGGATGCATAGGCCCAGTGGGTTCAGTTTTTGTGCAGGAGACTAGAATACTGTAGACACCAAAGTGATCACCAGATAAAAGACACTGATTTTTGGTGTTTTCCCCCATCCCCAAAATACCTGAATATTACGACAAACTGCCAACAGTAACAACTACTACAACCATGATTTATCTTGAGAATCACTGGCATACAAAATATTAAAAGTTGTGGAGGAATTCTAGAATTACATTTAAGTAAGCACTGAAAATAACTAGAAATTAAAAATAAAACTTGTATGGTATTATTCTACAAACTGGAACTGCTTTAATGTATAGAAGATAATATTCAGAGTAATCTTATATTACTAGGTGGGTGATTGATTAACTATTTTCTGCTCCTTAATATTAGAAAAAAGATTAAGGCCGGGTGCGGTGGCTCAAGCCTGTAATCCCAGCACTTTGGGAGGCCGAGACGGGCGGATCACGAGGTCAGGAGATCGAGACCATCCTGGCTAATATGGTGAAACCCCGTCTCTACTAAAAATACAAAAACTAGCCGGGCGAGGTGGCGGGCGCCTGTAGTCCCAGCTACTTGGGAGGCTGAGGCAGGAGAATGGCGGAAACCCAGGAGGCGGAGCTTGCAGTGAGCTGAGATCTGGCCACTGCACTCCAGTCCGGGCGACAGAGCGAGACTCCGCCTCAAAAAAAAAAAAAAAAATACAAAAAATCAGCCGGGCGAGCTGGCGGGCGCCTGTAGTCCCAGCTACTCGGGAGGCTGAGGCAGGAGAATGGCGTGAAGCCGGGGGGCGGAGCTTGCAGTGAGCTGTGATCCGGCCACTGCACTCCAGCCTGGGAGACAGCGCGAGACTCTGCCTCAAAAAAAAAAAAAGAAAAAAGATTAAATGGCTTTTAGTGTTAGGACGGTTTCAGCTACACCATCAGCCATGTCAAGCCCAGAAAGATATGAACTGAAAAATAAATCAGGATTTGGACAAACACAAAGTTTAACACTCACTACATTGCCACATGACAGTTCCCATGTTCCCTTGCCATTTGAAACATGGCCAGTACTAATCAAAATTATATACATTAAATGTTTGTCTTACCCAAACCCCAAAGTTAAATTGTAAATATAAAACCCACGGGGGGGTGGGGGTGAGAAAACTGGAGAGCAGTCTTTTCCCTATTTTCCTACAACTTTCAAATAAGGGATATCTGCTTATATAAGATACATTAGTGGCAATACCTGGCTTAGAAAGTTTCTAGATTTATTTCTAGCTCTCTACATACTGTGATAAAGTCCTAAAGTTGAAAAATACCCACCAATATTACAGGCATGCTGCTTTATAAAATTTGCCCTAAAATTCTAGCCAAAATACTTCACTTTCTGTAATACTTAATATGTGAGATAAAACTTTTTAGCTCAATAAAAAAGTATTTAAAACAACTCATGTTTTAAACACATTATTGTACTCTAAATAAATGTATGCTATTGTACTTTAAAATGTATCAAAGTAAGGTGTTTTCTATTTTTTAACCATCCTCAATTTTTTAAAATTAACCAATCTTATTTCACCTCTAAAGGGCTTAATCACATGAAATGGACAAATTCCTCTGGACATTTTCCTTAAGGAAAAACTGAAAGGAGATATAGTGAAATGGTGTATGACAGCCATGGTAATTCTAAGGTATACATAAGCAGGAGGGAAAAATGCTCAAAAAATAACAAAATTCTGTATATAAACAGTCATGCTAAACACAGATTTGTACCAATAAGGGTACCGAATCAGATGTTAACAACAGTGTTTTCAGAAAAAGATACAGCAATGAGTAAAAAGCACTATTACAAATGATTTACAGAAACGACTAATTAACCTAACATAAATCCCCTTAAAATGCAAACCATACATTATCTTAACATGAATTACAGAATATTTTCCTAGTAAATTAGGTGTAAAAATCCAAACTCGCTTTTTAAAATACAACAACCAGAAAATAAAGAATACTGTTCCTTTTTTAACATGTATTTCTCAAAATAAGATTCACCATGAACATTATTTTAGATATTTTTACATCTTCTTTAGCTAACCAAATGAAAAATCCAATATACACAAATAGGTACTTTCATCAGTACATAAACAGCAATAGGTAGCGAAGTTAGAAATGAGAATACAATTGAATAAATACAATACTAGTACAGAGACACCCATTTTTAATCCACAATGAAATATCTGAGCCACGAATAGGTTTTCCATTTTGAATCTAACTTCTAGATGATCTGTATTTTGACCTTAAAGGGGCCAAACTATTTAATATGGATGAAACCCCACGTTCCACTACCTGTAAAGGTCTAATGCAACAGAAAAATGGTCATTTTTTGTTGCTCAGAGTTAAGTAGGTCTTTCATATTATTTTGTTTAGCACATGACAGACTTATACACATATTTTTTAAAAAATCAAACATGGAATTTCTATATACATCAAACCTTTAACAATGTCTGTCTCTGAATTGCTAGTGTTCAAAATTATACAAACAAACATCCAGTAAACAGCATTTTATTTTATGACACTGTGTTAATACAATAAATATACAAAACTTCTAACCCACTGAAACATGCAACGTTAGAGGGACACATGGAGGGCATTTCTGTAGAACCATGACAGTCACCATGATGGCAGCGCAATATTAGTTACTGACAAAATATACAAACATCTCTAGATAAATAATCCAAGTCCCAAATTACAAATCACTGAGTAATGATTTTCCAGTGTTCAAACTTTAGTTTGAAATAAAATCGCCATAATTTAATATTACAAACAAATATAACATGGATGACTACTACGTGAAGACCATTTATGACTATGATTTCATGACTGTGATTTTAGTATTAAATATAAAACACTAACAAATGCCAATCTTTTGCTGAGTGAAAATTTAACAATTTACTGATAGAGAAAAGTAAATATAAGAATTTAAAGCTCCTTTCATACGATCATACTATAAGCATTGCCATCATTTCAATGCACATGTATATTTTTAAAAAACAATTTTCTCTTTCAAACTTGTATTAAATAACTGGATTTTAAAACATTTTCCCCATCCACACCAAAAAAAGATGTGGGTTCTAATTATTCTTTGCTATTTAATAATGCTACCTTTGAGGATTTCTATGTAATATAAACATTCCAATTCTGAAGCAAAGTATTTCAGCATTTTTCAAAAGTTTCTAATATATCTTTTGTTTGTAGTGTGTAGAAAAAAATGGACTTGGGATATAAGTTAATGGTGAATATAGGTGCTCCTGCTGTATTTTGTGGTTAATGTTTTGAATGTATGCAAAATCTACACTCAATAAAGCACACTGATAAAAAAGATTTCCAATAACACTACAGGCTCTGAAAAACAAACTGGCTAAGTTGGTTGAGAATGTAGGTAGAAATTATCGCTGATTCGAAATATTTACAAAAACAGCTTTAAATTCATATGCTGAAGAGTAAAAGAAATGTCTTCCAAGTATACCTGATGTCAATAAGATCCCAAATAAATCAAATGTAAACACCATCTGGATGGATCTGTGTTACCTAGTAACACGCAGCACTGCTTCATGGATAGTGAGAACTTGGCATCCCACCTCTAGCATGAAACTTTTTCTGTAACTCCAGGTTTGGGGAGAATGAAAGCGATTTAACTATTTATGCCTATCTGATTTTTTAAAAAATAAGGATTTCCAGCCTCTAATATCACAATCCTTACTTAAAATCTAATTGAAAAATCACCATCTATCATTCTGCAATCTTAAATTAGCTAGACTTTCAAAACACAGTAGCATGACTTACAAATGTCTTTGAGTCACTTAATCAGTGTTAAAATTGATTCAAAGTTTGAACCCAAGAATACTATAAGAACGAAGTTCTGTGCTGCATAGTAACAATTTTAATGTGATTATCTTAATGCATTTAACTGTATTTATATTTTCTTGCTTGGTGCAAGTTAAATGCTTTTTTTCTATTGCTGGAAATTTTAGGTATATTCAGTCTGTCTCAAAAAGTGAAAGACAGGTGCATTTAGGGATTCAAGTACATGAAAAAATGCCAGGGTCTTTTTATGTTTAATGCCACTGGAGATTAAAAGCTAAAAGGAAAATCCCTTAAATACTGTACATTCTTTTTAGACAACAGTTAGGCTAGCCTTTAATACCTCTGTTAAAAATCACACACACACATCCCCCAAAAAGAGCTGCCAGACACAATCTTAGTTGTAACCACAGAATATACCAAAGTTTTCATATAGCAAAATGTTACTATATGACTACCGAAATTTTTTTTTAAAAGGAATTATTACCACTACTTTCTACTGCATTAACTACCTTCTCTTTTGGATAATGTACTGCGTATTATATTAAATCCTTATATTGCACCCCCAAACTTTTTATTTAAAAGAAACTCTTGCAGAAAACCATTTCTGTGATTCCATTAACCCCTGAATCCTACAACCATAAGCAGTACAGAAGCCAAAATACTAATTCTCTTAATATAAGAAATGTGGTGCCCATGCAAATCAGAGATTGTTATCAAAATATCAGCTACTCTAAAAAAAAAAAAGAAAAGAAAAAGATGACAAATACTACATTATCTACTACAAAATGCAAATAGGCTCTTCACTGGTAACTGAAACAGCTAAAAAGCAAGCCAAAATTTAAAATCCCTAAGTCTCTGCTGGCCTATTTCTTTCAATATAAATAGGGAAAAAGGAATGAAACATAGTTTACTTTTCCAATGCACAATCCTTATCTCTAAAGATTCTTGAAAGAACTACTGCAGTTAGTATTAAATGTGTTTTTAATCATAAGTACCATTATTAATTTTCAGTGGGTCACCACTGAAATAATTCACTGAACGTCATCCCCCAAAAAATATGGAGAATATTTATTTAGCATGTAATATTTTTTCTGCAAGGGACACTGAAATATTAAGAAACTATTAGGTAAAGTAATAAGACAAGGAAGTTTTCCTGGTTTTAGCCCATGCACAAGTGAACAGGAAATATCCATGCTGTCTGTACTCTGTGTTTTGAACATAAAAATATTTGTAGAATACCGTAACTGGAGAAAAAAGTACAGTCAAAAGGTAACAGTGTATTGTTTGAAGATTCTTAAATTTGGTTACCCTTGAAAGCATTCTGAGCTGCACTAGATGCTGCAGTTGAAGCTGCATTTGCAGCTGCGGTCTGGACAGTTTTGTTGGACATCACACCTGTTGCAAACTCTTGTTGGGCCTTCTCAAAACTCGCACCTGTTGTGCGATATAGTCCATGTACCTACAGAGGCACAAAAAAGTGGGAGAAGGTAAGTAGCAACCTACACATTCATTTCCAGCAGCTCTTAATCTCAACATTAATCAAACAAAAAAGACTAGATTGTAGTCATGCTTCCTAAGATCAAGAATATTAGCCACCAAACTGACACACAATAATTGTATTTAAACATTTTTCTTAAAACAGGTTTTCCTGGCCGGGCGCGGTGGCTCAAGCCTGTAATCCCAGCACTTTGGGAGGCCGAGACGGGCGGATCACGAGGTCAGGAGATCGACACCATCCTGGCTAACACGGTGAAACCCCGTCTCTATTAAAAAAAAAAACTAGCCGGGCGAGGTGGAGGGCGCCTGTAGTCCCAGCTACTCGGGAGGCTGAGGCAGGAGAATGGCGTAAACCCGGGAGGCGGAGCTTGCAGTGAGCTGAGATCTGGCCACTGCACTCCAGCCTGGGCGACAGAGCGAGACTCCGTCTCAACAAAAAAAAAAAAAAAAAAAAAAACAGGTTTTCCTTTTCTTTTCCAAGCTGAAGAGATAATTATGCTAATTCAAACCAAAAATAAAGAACTTCTTAGCTAACTGCAAAAAGTTGTATTTTCCTCTGCACCCAATTAGTCAAGTGAAATTATTACAGCATTACAATGAAATGGTATAAACATAGTAACAAGAAACAATACATTAATTTATGACCCCAAACTATTCAGAGAGAACATTACCTTATCTATATCCATTTTAGCTATATATACACCACAGGCCCTGTTATAATCAAATGAGATCATTTTCTCATTTAATGTACCAAGCACTACTTACGTCCTTCAACATATTGCTGCTATGCACTCTGTATATAATTTAACATTTTGTGTATGGTCAAGTAAGTACTAAAGAATGCACAAAGAAACACTTCTGGGAATTGTTTCTCCATACTGATTCATCGCTCAAATCTTGGGATTTATTTTCAGGAGTAGGGTTCAAAAATTTTCTATCAATATATGCTTTAAAAGCTGCATAATTAAACTATGAGTCCATCAATACGTAACAGCCACTTATTTTAACACAAATTTGAAGAAGGAAATAACAAACCAACATTTATTAATTATATGCCCACAAACTTCATACAGTGGGGAGAGAAAGATACTGGTAATTACACTGCACTGTGACTGGATCTAAATTAGAAGCCTGACTGAAATGCAATCAAAGCAGGCTTAGGGAAGGAGCCAATGCATCCAAGTCAGTCTTTTTTCCACACCTGGATAGGAATTGGTAACTGTGGAGTAAGAAAAAGGATAATGAGTCAAAGACTTTCAAAGCAAGCTTGTATTTGGGGAAGTAGTTTAAAGAAGAGAGAGAAAAGAGAGGATAGGCTGGTTTGGGGAGAAGGGCGAATGGAGAAGATAAGTTCCAAACATTTGTTCATTCGTTCCAGATGATAAGTTCTAAACATTTGTTCATTCATTCCAAGGCTATTGACAACCTACTCTAGGCCTGCCACAGCAGGCAGGCAAAGGTTTGATTTAAAACTTGGGAGAGGAATGGACTAAAGACATGGACTTGGAAACCAATGGCATATGTTATGGACTGAATGTTTGTGTCCCCCCCGCCCCAAATTCTTATGTTAAAATCCCAACCATCAATATGATGGTATTAGCAGGTGGGCCTTTTGGGGGGTGATTTTGCCATGAAGGTAAAGTTTTCATTAATGGAATAAATGCCCTTATAAACGAGATCCCAAGGCCCAGTGTGGTGGCACACACCTATGGTCCCAGACTTCCACTTTAATCTGGGCAATATACGTCTCTTAAAAAAAACTTTTTTTTTTTTTTTTTTTAAAAGAGATGCCAGAGAGCTCTCTAACAACCTTCCATCACATAAGGGCACAGAAACTGTCTATGAACCAGGAAGTTGGCCCCTGCCTCCGAGACACTGAATTTATCAGTGTCTTATCTTGGACTTTCCAGCCTCGAGAACTGTGAGAAATCATTATCTGTTGTTTAAGCTACCTAATCTATGGTATTTTTGTTATAGCAGCCCAAAGGGACTAAAACAACATATAAATGATAGCTGAAACCTTGGCACTTATGAAACTGTCTATGGAGAACCCAGAGTAGAAAGAGAATAAAATCAAGAACACAACCTAATTAATGCAGAAACAGAAAACCAAATATCACATGTTCTCACTTATAAGTGGGAGCTAAACACTGGGTACACATGGCCATAAAGATGGCAACGACAGACACTGGGGATATAAACACAGGAGAGGGTGGGAGGGTGAGAAGAGCTGAAAAACTACCAATTGGGTACTATGCTCACTACCTGGATGACAGGCTCAACTGTCCCCCAAACCTCAGCATCATATAATATACCCTTATAACAAACCTGCACATGTATCCCCTGAATCTGAAATAAAAATTGAAATTGTTTTAAAAAGACACTATTTAAGAGGCATCCACAAGAAGGAATGACTGGGAGAGGAATGGGAAGAACCAGATACAGATACTTCTTACTGATGCCAAGAGAAGAGAGCATGTTAACACATGAAAAGCTATCAAGAAAGCATGTTAATGCATGAAAATCTATCAGGGTACAAGATAAAAATAACCCAGACAGCCCTGAGTGCTTCTGCTATAGTGGTAAAAGCAAACGCCACATTACTACTGATCAAAGTGTCAAATGGTCAAGAATAAAAAGAGAGCACTGACAAATACATATACTGGTAAATCCGAAGATTCCTTTTTCCTAGTACCTTAGCACTATCATAAGTATAAAAGTAATTCTTTTTATTCCCTTTTAAAACCAAGTTTTCTATGGAAAATTAAAGATACAGATAAATCACTACTCCTATGTTCTAGACACTTACCTCACAGTGAGTACAAATGATTGGATCCTAGAAAACGAAGTGTATTATAGAAATCTTATCAACCTTCTTTACTTATTAGGCCCAATCAGAGCAATGCAATTACAGATTCACTTGTCTGTCTCTTCCCCTCTTCCCCCAACTTTGTGAGCATGTAATAAATAAATGTTAATTCTTATTTGCTTTATTATTTCCTTTTTCAAACTTGCACTAAACTGAGTGGCTGATACTATGTGTTCACGGCCTTCACAGTTTACTAAAATGTAATTCACAGTCCCACAGAACACAGAAGCAAAATAAAGGTAGGAATAGCCACATTTCTCAATAGTTTGTATCTATACAGACCCAGAGAGCCACCTAGAGGGAAAAGACCACATATATATATACAGTGCACAATGCTCAAATACTGGATCAAATCCATTATATCCATGTGAAAAGGGTGGATTCTTGATTTCAGGGCCCTGTGAAAGATAGGCTCATCATCAGGATCTTTAAAAGCTTATTACTTCCCTCCAGGGTTTCAGATGGTATCTACTGATAATTCACACTGCTGATATCAGGGAGAAGATTTTGACACCAAGTACTATAATTTTTTAAAAAATTACACAGCTTGGGAGTGGGAGGCAAGGGGAGGGATAGCATTAGGAGAAATACCTAATGCAGATGATGGGTTGATGGGTGCAGCAAACCACCATGGCACATGTATACCCACGTAACAAACCTGCATGTTCTGCACATGTATCCCAGAACTTAAAGTATCAAAAAAAAACAAAAAGATTTCAATTTTGATAAAATCCAATTTATCTTAAAAAAAAAAAAAAGTACCAGTTGATGGTTTGCTTAAATGGAGCACAATTATCACCAAGTTGCACAGCCTTTTTATCTGTACTGTCACTTTAGGAAATCTCACTCTGTATGTGACCTGAATGCATATTACCTAGTGGAAAATTCCATAAATGCAGAATAGTCTAGAGAATTAAAAAAAAAATTAAGCAACTTAAATACTATCTTTTCTACTTATGGGAACTGCATTACTCCTAAAATAATATTTAGTTCTAGGAAAATCACAGAAAAGGCACTAAATTTGGTTTCTACTAATTCCAGCTGGCTGGCCACCACTCAAAACTTCAAGTCTACTTCCCATAAAACAAGAATATCTGTTACCCTATGTGCTCCTCAGTTTTCCCAAAGATCAAATCGGAATGTATATAAATGAGTTACACTAACATAAATTAATTTTTAAGTATCTGCAGAAGTGTCACAGCCAAAATGTAGATGTGATTTCATCAAGGAGTCCTGCCTCCTTAATGCGGCTTCAGAGACAGTACACGCTGTGGTGGTGTATGACACAGAAAAACTATATCATATGGGAAGTAAAGAATAATGGCACTTTATTTAAATAATCCAAACATATGTCTTCATTAAAACATACAGAATACCATTTCAAGAAACTGTGCTTTTATTAAGATCCCTGTCAGGCCAAAATTATTTCAACTTTTATAAAAGCTGGGAAAATAAAAACAAATGAATTTTTTAAATATATATTTTTCAAATTCTTGTTTTGAGTTTTTAAAAAAGTATGGACCTCTAAGCCTAACAATTTCAGTTTGAAATTTCTGGAAACCCTCTACTAACCCTCCTGCCCACAGATGGGGCAGATATCCCTTCTGTAAGCCCTTGAATTGCCGCTCTAGTTTCACCATGTTGAAATCACGCACCCTTTAAGCACTCTCTCAAATAATGCTCTGTCCGCTCTTTTGTGCCTGAACTAGCCATGGCTTTCCCTATTGAGAGTACCTCCAATCCTTTGTACATCTGGGGAGGCATGTATGTACTTCTTCTTTTATAGGGTTTATGTCTATGTCATATTATATCCCACCTGCTTTTCCTTGCCTAAGGGCAACAACTAATTCTACTCATTGTTACACCCCCTAAAAGACATAGCTTAGTAATCTGCAGTAGAAGCCACTGAGTAATTATTTGTCTACCTGCTGGGGATTAAGTGTTCCAAAATTGTCCTCATTAATAATAATTTTTACCAAATAAGTGCAATATGGCTTAAGGAGACTATACCTGTGTTACAAAGTAAAATGCTTAGTTTGCAGTCACCTCAGAGGTTAAATGTTTTAAAAGTAGACATACTACTTCACACCTGCTAGGATGGCTGGAATGAGAAAAATGGAAAATCACAAGTGTTGGCAAGGATGTAGAAAAAGTGCTGGTGGGAATGTAAAATGATACAGTCCTTGCAGAAAAGAGTTTGGAGGTGCCTCAAAAAGCTAAACATAGAATTACTATAAGACTACATAGGAATTCCACACCTGGGTATATATGTACACAAGAGAGGTGAAAACAAAGACTCAAACAGACACCTGTACGTATACCAATGTTCACGGCAGCACTATTCACAATAGCCCAAAGGTGGGAAAATCTCAAGTGCCCATCAACAGATAAACACAATGTGGTATAAAGATACAATGGAGTATTATTCAGTCTTAAAAAAGAATGCACTTCTGATACATGCTGCAACATGGATGAACCTTGAAAACATTATGGTAATGAAATAAGCCAGGTACAGAAGGAAAATATTGTGTAACTCCATTTATATGAAATATCTAAAACAGGCAATTCATAGCAAATCAGAGGCTGCCAGAGGCTGAGAATAGGGAGGAATAAAATTATTGCTTAATGACTAGCGTTTCTGTTTGGGGTGATACAAAGTTCTGGAAATAGACGTTAGTGATGGTTGTGCAACACTGTGACTGTAATTGATGCCACTGAATTGTACACCTAAATATAATTAAAATGACAAAGTTTATGTTATACATATTTTGCCACAATTAAAACAAACACAATACACCAAAAGCCATTAAATTGTATACTTTAGGTTTTTTTTTTTCCAATTATTTTGTATTTTTTAGAGACAAGGTTTCACTCGGTTGCCCAGGCTGGAGTGTAGTGGTATGCAATCACAGCTCACTGCAGCCCCAAACTCCTGGGTTCAAGTGATCCTCCCACCTCAGTCTCTCCAACAGCTAGGACAACAAACTCACACCACTATGTCTGGATATGTTTTTTTTTTTTAATGTCTTGTAAGGGGTTGGAGGGTGGTCTCATTATGTTGCCCAGGCTGATCTCAAACTCCTCGGCCTCCTAAAGCTTCCCAAAGTGCTAGAATTACAGGTGTGAACCACCATGCATGGTCTAAACTGTATATTTTAAATGGGTGAATTGTATGCTAATTATATTTCAATAAAGCTGATAAAA
This sequence comes from Trachypithecus francoisi, assembly GCF_009764315.1. Taxonomy (NCBI): domain Eukaryota; kingdom Metazoa; phylum Chordata; class Mammalia; order Primates; family Cercopithecidae; genus Trachypithecus; species Trachypithecus francoisi. Next base: position 109,102,737 of record NW_022681465.1, on the reverse strand, counting down.
AAATGCATATAAAGATGACTTAGATGAAAGTGCCGTGTTTACAGCATTATAAATACTCACCAATCTACCAAATCTACCAAATTTGAAGATGCCTAAGATAATAATAATTTAGTTACAGTAACCTAGATTTGGGATCTACTAAGTAGCTAGCTTAGTACTTATTGAAAAAGGTAACAAAATAAAAATTGGGGGTAAAGTTTTTTTTTAGGTGAATAAACTAAGAGTATCAACCGAGGACAGGATATAAACAATCTGCTCAAGAGTGCCATTTTTTTCTAGGAATTCAAAAGTACTACTCTATCTGTGTCCCTTAGAAGAAGGTGACAAGTAAATGGATGAGCATTTTAACAGACGATGTGAACCATCCAGAATTGATTCCTAATCAGCAAAGACGACAGTGCTGAATGGTTCTAACAGAGAAGTATTGCCTATATGAGACTACAGAAAAACAGCACAGTGGAATTACCAGCTTTCTATCCTAGGTCATAAATAAAGTTACAAAGTGGGAGAGACAAGGGGGAGAGGTGAACGATAGCAATGCTTTCAAAGAAAGTACAGATGATGATCCTTGAACGGGGCAGGTCCACTTATAATATGTGATTTTTTTCCCAAACAAACTCAGATAGAAAATACAGTATTCACGGGAGGTAAAACCCGAGTACACAGAAGCCTTTTTATATACATGGGTTCTGCAGGGTTGACTCTAAGACTTGAGTATGCATAGATTTGGTATATGGATGGGTGGGTTCTGAAACCAATCCCTGCATGCAGAGGGATAACTCTAAGAGTCACTTTTCACCTAAGAAAACTATCACTTTATATATAATAGGATATCTTCACAAAGCATTTACCATAAAACACCAACTAGTGAGACTTAATCACAGCGTTCTGTATCATAGACCCAATTCAACGCTCCCACAAAAACGAGTATCTGCAGAATAGATATTGTAGTAAATAAACAAAATTTGAAACACTTCAGAAAACTTGTCTTTTAAAGAGGTAAAATAACTTTTTTCTAAAATTCTTTCAAAATCCAAAAAATTCACTATTAAAAACTATTTAATGTGAACATGACAGTCTATGAACAAATTTCATGGAAGTGATAATCATGCAAAAAAACCAGGTCCCAAAAGGAATACAAATAATATATTATCTATTAATTACTTCCATATTAACTTATTCTAGCTCTTATACCAATTAACAAAAGGAAAAAATTTTGGATTTCCCTGATCCATAGTCTTCTGTGATGCATTCATTTACTGTTATTTGACACATTTATAACATCTCCCCGCTTAGCCCAAAACCATTACTCAATTCTTTCTAATAGTTCTAACAGAAAGAGGACCTTTTGAAAAAACACCATTTGGAAATAATCTGAGAGAAAACAAGAAATCCATTTGTGAAACGTCAGGACTAAACTAGACTCTTCTCCATGTAGATGTACAGGAGACATATATTCTTTCAATATTTGAAATGTGGAGTATAAAACGACACTGTGGGGGAAACCAACAGCACAATCTCATACTGGGCACTGCGGCACCAATGATGATCTACTTCAGTTATGCGAGACAACAGAAAGCCAACGAAATTACCAAAATCCTATTCACTTCAATTAGGATAAATATATAGGGCAGAGCACATTTACCTTAAGAGAAGAACAGCTTAATAAAACCCAACAATTCTATAGTCAAAACTGTGCATAGAGTACAGTTACAGGGCATTAACTGTTCTTGAAAAGCCTGACCCCTAGTGGTTATAAATACTGCTACATACCTGCAAAGGATTTTTTGTCATTAAACTGCCAGTTTTGATCAAGTGTGAAAGAGAAAATTAAAAAAGAAAAATTAGGTTTTTAAAATTGGATCTTAATTTCTATTACAGCAAGAGAAATGCCTATTAAAATATGAAAGCTGGTGCAAATTATATTTTAGCTTACATTATCCCTATTGTACTTCATAAAATCATACAGAAAATCAAATCATCTAAACTCCTTATTTCACAGATAAAGAACCTGAGACTCAGAGAAGTTTAGGAACTTGTGAACACATAGAAAGAGAAGTTCTGGTAACTTTTTTATGAGGTAAAAAACAACAACAACAACAAAATATCAGAGTATGCTGCATGATATCCATATCAATGCTTTTATTTTATTTGAGAAAGTCATGTTTCTTTTCAATGCCTGGCATATGAGCACTGTTCTATAACTTTTCCTTTGTGTGGTGGATCCTGAAAAACTGTATACCTGGAAAATGGAAAGGAAAAAAACTGCTGGTCAAAGAATTCAGAGCGTGCACAGGGTAGTCCATTATGGAACAGCTACAGAATAAACACTTCCTCCACACCCTGGCTCTAGTGATCATCTGTGCCACACATTCCCTAACCACGGCCAGTGCTGGTTTAAGTTCCCTTCATACTCCACCCACAGCAGAGTCTTAATTGTTGTGAGTATTCTCCTCAAGGCCCTCTTCTGACTCCACACACTTTCTAGGCTTCACTCACTTCAATAAGTCAACACTTTCCAGTCTAGAAATCCAGCCTAAAGCTCTTCCCTTGCTCCTGACTTGTATATACAAAAGCCTACTCAATATTTATATTTTAATGCACCACCAGTTAATTTAAACTCCCCAAATTCAACATCGATGTGGAAAACATCTTGATCCCCAAACCATTTTTCTTGTACTCTCTTCCTGAATGGTCCATCATCTAAAAACCTGGGTGTCATCCTTGGGTCTCACCTTGTCCCCTACTTCCAGGCCCAAGTTGGATTAATCGTTACCTGCTCATTTTCTCTTTACTACATTTTCTTCACATTTCCTTAGTTCAGGCCACCATCATTACTAATCAGCTTCCTAGCCTGTCTCCTAAGTGTTTCCAAGTACCACTGCTCGGCCCTACAAATCCCAAATGTATTTCGGAATAACGCTTCTAAAATTCAAATCTAATCAATTCAATTACTCTTCTTAAAACTCTTCTATGGCTCACTACCACTTTTTGGAGAAGATTTAAACTTCTTAACAAGACACTGTAGGATATAAGTATGCTTATGTGTTCAATTTCATCTTCCAATACCAACATCGTACAATTCTCCTAGCCCCAGCTCACACACCATGTTTTATCTCCCATCCATTCTGAGCTACATTTAATTCCCTGAATTTGCCATGTTATTTCCTACAACTAGATGTGAACGTGGTATCCCCACTCTCTGGTACCTCCTTATCCCTCTTATCCTCTTCCCTGTCCCTTATTCTTTTGCTTAGATAACTATAATGATGAGCAGCCATCATTATATCTCAGCTGAAGCAATACTTTAAAAGACCTCCAAAACTTGATTAGGTGTCCCTCTGCTCCCTATACTTACCTCTATCATGGCCATTAAATCACTGAATTGGGAGGCCTACCAATTTATTTCTCTTCCTCACCAACAGGTGATCTCTCTGAGCTCATGCACAGGTCAGTGCCTGGCACATAATATATGCTCAATAACAGCTGTTTAACAAATGAGTGAAAACTGCCACACACCACAAAACCCTCTACTATACTCTAAATGTATTACATTTCTAGTTCTATAAAACACCCTCAACGATACATGTGAAATAATAAAGGAATTCTCCAACACTGACTGTAATGGTCAGTGTTATGTGTTAATTTGGCTAGGCCATAGTCTCCACTTATTCAATCAAACACTAACCTAGGTGTTGTTGTGAAGGTATTTTGTAGATGTAATAGGCGTCTACCATCAGTTGACTTTAAGAAGTGTTCTAAATTATCTGGGTATGCCCCATCCAATCTGTTGAAAGGCCTTAAGAACAGAACTGGAGTTCCTCTGAGGAAAAAGAAATCCCACTTGTGGACTACAGTTTCAGCTTCTGCCTGAGAGTTCCGGCCTGCCCTCTTGATATCAGACTGACCTCACCAGCCAATTCCCTGCAATTAACCTCTTCATTCTTTCTGTTTCTGATAGCATGCTGACTTGATAAACGCATTTACTAAACAAAAGTAGACACTAAACCAGACCCCGAATATAAAATAATAAAGAGGTCAAGATTAGAAAGGAAAACTATTAACTGAGAAGGTCCTGTTCTATGTAGTTTACATTCACTGTTTCATTTAACCTTCACACCAACCCTATAAAAGTAGTTACTCTTTCCATTCCTTCTTTTATTCAACAAATATCTGAGTGCATATCACATGCTAATCACTGCATGTCACTGTCCCAGATGTGAGGAATACAACCTGAAAGCATAAAGAACAGGTCTCCACTCTCACGCAGCTTGGAGTACAGTTCAGGACACTAAACCTGAGTGGTTACAGAAGCCTGTCTCAGGTCACACAGCTGTAAGTGAAGTTGCCAAAATTTCAACCTGAGTTGTATGGTTCCAAAGCAAAACTCTTGCTCTTCTCATCTAATTCCAATGCTAAAGACTTGTTCACGCTGGGGGTGCTTAACAGGTAGGTACCCAGAATACATGCACCATAAGGCATATAAACTGGCTTCTGCCTAGGTCCCACAGTGAGCAATATAGACAGTTAAATTTCCCCAAGAAAACAGAGAATGACATGGTCCCTAAGATACAAGGCAACAAAAAACATTCTGGGAGACACAGCAAGATCAGAGCTGGGTCTTGAAAGAACACTAATAGGTCTTCAACTAGCCGAGAAGACGAATTAATGCATGGATTTAAAAACATCATATAAACAAAATCTGGAACAAAGGAATGTACATGATGTATCTGAAGAAACTGAGCAGTACAGTTTGACTAGGAAAAAAAGTGTTAATCACGGAGCTGTGAGATGTCACCACTAGCCCTTCTTCCCACCACCACTATAATGCCAACCTGGGATTCCTTGAGAGGACAAAATGGCATAATACTGGTAAAGTGTTCTGCGTAGGGCCCAGAGTATTGCTGAGCACAATAAAAGTGATGTCATCATTAGGTTATTAAGGCCCATTTGCTGGCTAAATTTATGGCATGTAGTGTGTTTTTACAACCTTAGCGATGCTGGTGTTTCTGAATGTAGCCCTTCTTCGCACTGCCACCAAAATCCCATTCCCAATCCCAGATCCACGTCAAAAACCTGCAGAGTGCCGATTTTTTGGGGTTTTTTTTAAGGTGAATATGGTAATTATATATTAAATGGACTGCGAGAAGGATGAGGGAATGTAAGTAACCTGTAAAAACAAATTTCTGGATTAGCTGAGGATGGAAATGGAAAAGAAGAGAAAGATGGAAAAGATACTAAAAAGGGATCTAAGAAAGTGAATTAAAAAGTAATGGAAGCAGCTGGGCATGGCGGCTCATGCCTATAATCCCAGTAGGTGGATCACGAGGTCAGCAGATCAAGACCATCCTGGCCAACATGGTGAAACCCTGTCTCAACTAAAAATACAAAAATTAGCTGGGCGTGGTGGCGCATGCCTGTAATTCCAGCTACTCAGGAGGCTGAGGCAGGAGAATTGCTTGAACCAGGGAGTTGGAGGTTGCAGTGAGCAGAGATCATGCCACTGCACTTCAGCCTGGTGACAGAGAAGACTCCATCTCAAAAAAAAAAAAATAGCTGAGTGTGGTGGTGCATGCCTGTAATCCCAGCTACTTGGGAGGCTGAGTCAGGAGAATCACTTGAACCTGGGAGGCAGAGGCTGCAGTGAGCCGAGATCACGCCATTGCACTCCAGCCTGGCGACACAGCAAGATTCTGTCTCAAAAAAAAAAAAAAAAAAAAAAGGTAATGAAAGCACTGACAGAAGCAATCACAGCACTGACAGAAATGTTCAATGGAATTACATAAAGTGCTTATTGCCATCTCATTCATAATAGGTATTCAATAAGTGTTTCTTCAAAAAAAAAGCTTAAGATAAAATCTGTATACTATGCAATTTACCCTTTAAAGTATACAATTCAATGATTTTTAGTATAGTCATAGAGTTGTGACTATAACATCTACACAACCTAATTTTAGAATACTTTCATTACCCCCACTACCCACCCCACCCATAAGCCACAGTCAAGCTGTAATATATTTTCTGTCTCTATATATTTGCCCGTTTTAGACATTTCATAATAACTGAATCTATACAATATATGGTATTAATAAACACTTCTTGAATATTAATCAGAACATTCAAAAGGAACATCTAGCACTAAGAAACTGAAGAGTTTATGATGCATTATTGTGAAAAGATGACATCAATCAACAACTGGAGATGAAAATGACAAACTGAAGATGCAACTAAAGGTTTATGCAAAGCATTATCTTTTCCAATTCCAAGATTCTAGGTCACCTAGGTAGAGAAGAAACCAAAAAAAATAAGGGAAGATGAAATTCCCAGAGAAAATTAAGACCTTATTATGAACTGGATAAAGACATGGATGAGAAAGAAGAGCCAGAGAGGCAGAATTAGAACATCATTGCAAAGTCTTAGCAGAGGAGCCACCTGTGGTATAGAAAGCTACAGAGGTTAAGGAGGAAGAAAACTGGAAAAGAGATTTAGTAACATTAGAAAGCTGAGTGTCAATGGTATGTGTGTTTGGTGCAGAAGAGAAGTTAAAAATTTCAAATAGAGAAAATATGGAAGAACAGACACAGTTTAACCTTCATAGGGTTTTGAGAAGGATAAAAGGCAAATATCTGAGTAAAGTACTGAAAGAGTACAAAGTGGTTTTAAATATAAGGTAAAATTATTTCTATGCATTTCTCATACATATCCTCAAGAAATAAAATAGTAAAAAAATTATAAGTATTTATTTTCTTTAAAGTGAGAACTATCAAAAAGTCTTTTATCATTTAAAACATAGGTGTTATTTCCAAGGTCTCAATATCATGTTTGAATACGTATAAAATATATCAAAATTATATATATGCAAGACAAAACAAAACTTTAAATAAACAAATAAACACACTAATTTACCTTCCTCCATGTAATGATTTTTTTTTTTAAGGATGTGAAAATAGACTTGGGAATTCTCCAGGAAGAAGTGTAGCTAAAACAACTGGGCAGTTAACAAATCCTAACGATTCCTCCAAATGACTCCTAAACCTGATAAATAACTTGAGTAAAGTTTCAAGATATAGGCCGGGTGCGGTGGCTCACGCCTGTACTCCCAAACTTTGAGAAGCCAAGACAAGTGGATCACTTCAGGTCAGGAGTTGGAGACCAGACTGGCCAACATGGCAAAATCATCTCTACAACAAATACCAAAAAATTAGCCAGGTGCCACACCTGTAATTCCAGCTACTCAGGAGGCTAAAACGTGAGAATTGCTTGAACCCAGGAGGCAGAGGCTGCAGTGAGCCAACATCACACCACTACACTCCAGCCTGGGCAACAGAGTGAGATTCTGTCTCAAAAAACCAACAAAAAGTTTCAAGATACAAAATCAGTAGCATCACAAAAGTACATACAAAAATCAGTAGCATTTCTAAACACCAACAACATTCAAGCTGGGAACCAAATCAAGAACTCAATCCCATTTACAATAGACAAACACACACACCCCTACATACATCTAGAATACATTTAACTAAGGAAGTGAAAGAACTCCCTAAGAAGAACTGCAAAGCACTGATGAAAGAAATCATACATGACACAAAGAAATGTAAAAACATCCACATTCATGGATTAGAAGAATCAATATTGTTACAATGACCATACTGCCCAAAGCAATATATAGATCCAATACAATTCCTATCAAATTACCAACATCATTTTTCAAAGAAGTAGAAAATACAATTCTAAAATTCACATGGAACCAAAAAGAGCCTGAATAGCTAAAGCAATCCTAAGCAAAAAGAACAAAGCCAGAGGCATCATATTGCCTGACTTCAAACTATAGTGCACAGTGGCTCACACCTGTAATCCTAGCACTTTGGGAGGCCAAGGCGGGCGAATCACTTCAGGCCAGGAGTTAGAGACCAACCTGGCCAACATGGTGAAATCCCATCTCTACTAAAAATACAAACTTAGCCAGGCGTGGTGGCTCACGCTTGTAGTCCCAACTACCTGGCTGCCTGAGGCATGAGAATCGCTTGAACTTGGGGAGGTGGAGGGTGCAGTGAGCCCAGATTGTGCCACTGCACTCCAGCCTGGGCATCAGAGCAAGATTCTGTCTCAAAAAAGGAAAAAGACTATGATAACCAAACAGCATGGTAACCAGTACAAAAACAGACAAGACCAATGGAACAGAGAACCCAGAATAATGCCACACACCTACAACTAACTGATCTTTAACAAAGCTAACAATAATGAACAATGGGGAAAGGACACCCTATTCAATAAACAGTGCTGGATAAATTGGCTAGCCACATGCAGAAGAATAAAATTGACCCCTACTTCTCACCGTATACAAAAATTAACTCAAGATGGATTGAAGACTTAAATGTAAAACCTCAAACTACAAAAATCCTAGAAAATCTAGGAAATACTCTTCTAGACTTTGGCTTAGACAAAGAATTTACTACTAAGACCTCAATAGCAAATGGAACACAAACAAAAATTGGCAAATGGGACTTAAAGAGCTTCTGCACAGCAAAAGAAACATTAAACAGGCTGGGCACGGTGGCTCACGCCTGTAATCCCAGTACTTTGTGAGGGCTGATCATGTGAGGTCTGGAGTTTGAGGCCAGGGTGGCCAACATGGTCAAACTCCATTTCTACTAAAAATACAAAAATCAGCTGAGCATGCTAGTTCATGCCTGTAATCCCAGCTACTCAAGAGGCTGAGACAGGAAAACTGTGTGAACCCAGGAGGTGGAGATTGCAATGAGCTGAGATTATGCCACTGCACTCTAGCCTGGGCGATAGAGTGAGACTCTCTTTCACGAAAGAAAGACAGGAAGACAGAGAGACAGAGGAAAGACAGAAAGAAAGACAGAAAGGAAGAGCGAGAATAAACAGAGTAAACAGACAATCTAAAGAATGGGAGAAAATATGTGCAAACTATGCATCTGACAAAGGACTAACAACCAGAATTTATAAAGGACTTAAATCAACAAGAAAAAAACAACCCCATTAAAAAGTAGGCAAAGGACATCAACAGACACTTCTTGAATGAAGACATACAAACAGCCAACAAACATAAGAAAACTCAACATCAACAATCAGAGAAATGCAAATCAAAACCACAATAATTACCATTTCACACCAGTCAAAATGGCTATTATTAAAAAGTCAAAAAATAGGCCGGGCGCGGTGGCTCAAGCCTGTAATCCCAGCACTTTGGGAGGCCGAGACGGGCGGATCACGAGGTCAGGAGATCGAGACCATCCTGGCTAACATGGTGAACCCCGTCTCTACTAAAAATACAAAAAACTAGCCGGGCGAGGTGGCGGGCGCCTGTAGTCCCAGCTACTCGGGAGGCTGAGGCAGGAGAATGGCGTAAACCCGGGAGGCGGAGCTTGCAGTGAGCTGAGATCCGGCCACTGCACTCCAGCCTGGGCGGCAGAGCGAGACTCCGTCTCAAAAAAAAAAAAAAAAAAAAAAAAAAAAAAAGTCAAAAAATAGCAGATGTTGGCAAGGATGTAGAGAAAATGGAATGCTTATATACCATTGATGGGAATGTACATTTCTTCAACTTCTATGGAAAACAGTACGGAGATTTCTCAAAGAAGTAAAAATAGAACTTCCATTCAACCCAGCAATCCCCCTACTGGGTATCTAACCAAAGGAAAAGAAATCCTTTTATCAAAAAGACACCTGCACTCATATGCTTATTGCAGCACTATTCACAATAGCAAAGTCATAGAATCAACCTAAGTGTCCATCAATAGTAGACTGAATAAAGAAAATGTGATACATATACACCATGAAAAGCTATACCACATAAAAAAATGAAATTACGTCCTTCATAGCAACATAGATGCAGCTGGAGGCCATTATCCTAAGTGAATTAACACACAAACAGAAAATCAAATACTGCATGTTCTCACTCAGAAGCGGGAGCTAAACAAAGGGTTCACACAGACATAAAGATGGATACAACAGACACTGGGGACTCCAAAAGGGAGGGAGGGAGAAGAGCAAAGCTTGAAAAACTATCAGGTACTATGTTCACTATTTGGGTGATGGGTTCAATAGAAGCCCAAACGCCAGCATTATGCAACATAACCATGTAACAAACTTGCACGTTTCCTCTGAATTTATAAAAAAAAATTTTTAAAAACCAAAAAAACAAAACCTAAGAGGTATATATGAATAAAAAGTACATACCACGTAACAGTTTTGCTTCTATTCATTAATCAGGCAAATATGCTTCATATTAAAAAAAGAAATTTAGCATATATTAAAAAATCCAAATTTTAAAAATGAGGCTGACTCTTTAACTCATGAAAGCTTTCAGTTAAAATGATTTTAAAATATTCCCTTTTTACTGAAGTCTAAAATGTGATGCAATTTTCTAAAATGTACCTATGCATAACTTTTAATTGTAAAAAGTAATCCTCAGAAAGCAAGCTTGTACAATAACGATAAAATGGCTTCAGGTTACACCAAATTACAGCAAAATGGGAAAATGAAAACTTTACATCAGGTTCACTATAAAAATTTAGACATAAAATTTCACTTACTTTTTTGAACATAACTAGTGAGATGACTGCTGACGCTGTGAAAAGTGCTGCTATGATTATCATCATGATTCCAACAGGAATATTTTGGTTGAGACCAGTAAGGGATGAAATCCAACCACTACAAAGGAATAAAAAGTGTAATTAGGCAAAAGTTAATGTAAACTTTTTAAAAATAGCATAATATCTAACACATATTCAACACTTACCAGTCAAGCAATGTTCAGGTTCTTCACGTGTATTAGCGCATTTAATTCTCACAACCCACCCAATAGGATAGATGCTGTTTTAAATCCCAAATTTTACAAATGAGGAACTGAGATATTCAGTAACTTGCCCGAGGTCACACAGCTTATAAATGGCATAGTCTGAATTCGAAAGCAAACCAAACTCCAGAGGCTCAAGTGTTTAATTCCAGACTGTACATTTTTTAAGCTTATGAGTTTTGAGTTTATCACTTTTTTTTTTTGAGACAAAGTCTCACTCTGTCGCCTAAGCTAGAGTGTAGTGGCATGATCTCGGCTCACTGTAACCTCCGCCTCCTGGGTTCAAGCGATTCTCCTGCCTCAGCCTCCTGAATTGCTGGGATTACAGGTGTGCGCCACCACGTCTGGCTACTTTTTGTATTTTTAGTAGAGATGGAGTTTCACCATGTTGGTCAGACTGGTCTTGAACTCCTGACCTCATGATCCACCTGACTTGGCCTCCCAAAGCACTGGGATTACAGGCGTGAGCCACCGCGCCTGGCCTACTACTACATTTTTTAAAATGTTTAATTTCAATTCTGCTGAATTATGGAAGAAGATATTTATAAACCATATATCCAACAACGGATTCACATCTAGAATATACACAACTTTCAAAGCTCAACAGAACAAAAAAATTATTAAGGAAATGGATAAAAGACATGAAGAGACATTTTACCAAGAGGACATAAAGATAACAAATAAGCACATGAAAAGATGTTCAAAACCACAATGAGGTATCACTACACACCTATTAGGATGGCTAAAAGAAAAAGTTATAACCACCAAATGCTGGTGAGGAAGTGTAGACTAAATTGCTCATACTTGTTGGTGGGAGTGTAAAATAGTACAGCCATTCTAGAAAACAGTTTGTTTGTTTAAAAAACTAAACATGCAACGTCCATATAACCCAATAATTACACTCTTGGCCTTTATCCCAGAGAAATGAAAATTATGTTCACACAAAAATCTATTCACAAATTTCATGGCAGCTTTATTTGTAATAGTCCAAAACTGGACACAATACTGATGTCCTTCAACTGGTGAACCGTTAAATAACCTGTGATACATCTGTATCATAGAACACTACTCAAAAATAAAAAGGAGGCCAGACATGGTAGCTCATGCTTGTAATCCCAGCATTTTGGATGGCTGAGGCGGGCAGATTACATGAGGCCAGGAGTTCAAGACCTAACTGGCAACATGGTGAAACCCTGTCTCTACTAAAAATAGAAAAATTAGCTGGGCTGGGTGGGAGGTGCCTGTAATCCCAGCTAGTAACTGGGAGGCTGAGGCATGAGAATCACTTGAACCGAGGAGGTGGAGGCAGTGAGCTGAGATCACCCCACTGCACTACAGCCTGGGCGATAGGGTGAGACTCTGTCTCAATCAACCAACCAACCGGAATAAACTACAGATACACATAACAACCTGGATAAATCTCCAGAAAATAACACTGAGTGAAAAAAGCCAAAGGCTATAGACTATGATACCACATCTATAACCTTCTTGAAATGACAAAACAACAGAAATGAAGAACACATTAGGGATTGCCAGGGGTTAAGGAGTGAGGGGGAAAAGGGAGGTTTTTAGTGTGGCTATGAAAAAGCAACATGAGGAATCCTCTGGTGATGAAAATGTGCTGTATCTTTACTATCAACGTCAAGATCTTGGTTTTTATATTTTACTATAGTTCTGCAAGATGAGTACCATTGGGAGAAACTAGATAAAGGGTACCTGAGATCTCTGCATTATTTCTTAGGATTGTACGTGAATCTACAATTACCTAAAAGTAAAAAGTTTAACCTAAAAAATCTGAATTACATGTGGGTCTATCTTAAAACAGGTCAATTCTATATGCACCCTCATTAGCAGACTCTTTTTACGCTATTTAGTCACATACATGCTGTTATGCTCAATTTTAGCATTTTCCCATATCTGTGCTAAAAACCAAAAGAAATTACCTCAATTTTGCGAGAATAAAAAAAACCTTGTGCTGTTAAAGTAAGCAGCATATTTTCTTTTTTTTTTTTTTTTTTTTTTTTTTTTTGAGACGGAGTCTCACTCTGTCGCCCAGGCTGGAGTGCAGTGGCCGGATCTCAGCTCACTGCAAGCTCCACCTCCCGGGTTCACGCCATTCTCCTGTCTCAGCCTCCCGAGTAGCTGGGACTACAGGCGCCCGCCTCGTCGCCCGGCTAGTTTTTTGTATTTTTTTTTTAGTAGAGACGGGGTTTCACCGTATTAGCCAGGATGGTCTCGATCTCCTGACCTCGTGATCCGCCCGTCTCGGCCTCCCAAAGTGCTGGGATTACAGGCTTGAGCCACCGCGCCCGGCCAGCAGCATATTTTCAATTAAACATTTAAAACATTTCCTTTCCCTAAAATACCAAAAACTAGACACTATTTAAAATAATAATAAAAACTACTCTTTCTGAGAACTGATTTAAAATATCTATATAAATTCTCTGCATATATTTATGACCATTAGGAGCTCTGCAGAACTGCCAAGAATTGTCTGACTGCCAATCACTACTCCACTTCGGTAGCAGCATACTAAATTTAAGTCCTCAACACACTCTAATTAAACGCTAATTTCAATTTTGGTTTATGTACACAATGGAACAAAGTTGCAACACATATGCTTCTGGCATGTAAGAATACAGCTGAATGCAAGTCAGTATAAAAGAAAGAAGAGCGGAACAGATACTTTTAGAGATGTGTACTCTTCCACCCACCATTTCACTCAAGGAATGTTTGCATCAGAGTGTAAAGAGAGACCTAAATCTGCTATTACCTCCTAGCGTGGGTCCAGATAGTCTCCGTTTCTGAGGGTCCCCCACTGAATGAGCCATGAGAATGATTCGATTGTTTAAAGATGTATGTATGTGCAGTGATTCTACCTTTCAAAGACAAGTGTCCATGTATACTCATATATAAAAATATATGTTTGTACACCTAAAATAGGGCTTTACATATAATAGGTATCCTTTTCCTTAAAATCCCTGAAATTCTTTCCTGTCCCTTCCACATTCCTTGGTCCCTCTATCTCTCTGACCACCTCAGTCTCTTCTGCGGTCTTCCTCTTAGCGCCCCTTACATACATATATTTATTTAAACTAGATAAAATGTCCTGTTTTTGAACATAATCTTCAAAGAGACAGGTTTGTCCAAAGTTTATGCCTTATGAGATTTTTAAATTGCATTTTTAAAACAATTTTTGCTTTTATTTTTTCTAATCTGGTTTTTCTGTGTTAACTAGGTTAGGAAGCCAAAAATTATAATACAATATTAAAGCTGAAAACTAGTAAAAAAAACACAAAAACACAAAAAAACAACTTACCAATTGCCCCAATTATGAAATCCTGCAGCTTGGAGTACATGTACAGCAAACTGACAAATATAGACGAAGAAGAATACAAAGAATCTAAATGAACTGTCACTCCTTTAAAAAAAAAAAAAAGAAAGAAAGAAAAAAGGGGGTTAGAAAGAAAAAAGGGGGAAAACGTCATTTTTCTCATTATCTTTACACTCACCTGCAGAATGACATTCAAACCTTAAAAGCACAAACAAAAAAAAAAGTGGCAACCACCTGAGGCCTCAAGTTAACAATATGGTAATAACTTGTGTGAATTCGTCATACTAACACTAGATATCGTTATTCCAACCTCACTTTGTCCTTTCAATTTCCAACTGCACCACAATCCCTCTTGACAAAAAAACTTATTCATTTTCTTTTATTAAATAGCATTTAGAATTATAATCAACATACAATGAATTGTAAATGTTTAAAATATCACTTTAATAAGTTTTGACACATTTATATACCTGATTCCCTAATCACTACGGTGAGCATATCCCCCAAGTTCCTTGAAACCCTTGGTAGCCCTACCCTACCCACTGCTTTTCTGTTACCATAGTTTGACTATTTTAGAGTTTTATATAAATGGGATCATATATTATATAGTCTTTTTTTCTTGTCTGGCTCATTTTACTCAGTACCACTATTCTGAGATTCACCCAGTTTTGTGGCATGTATCAAAAGTTCATTCCTTTTCGTTGTTGAGTAGTATTCCATTGTGTAAATATACCACAGTTTATTCATTCACTGTTGGACATTTAGGTTGTTTCTAGTTTTTTATTATTACAAATAAAGTTATTATTATTATTGATAATAAAGCTATTATTAATAGTCATGTACAAGTCTTCCCATGAACATATATTTCCTTCTTCTCTTAGGTAAATACCTACAAGTGGAAAGGCTGGAACATATCATAGGTATAGGTATAACTTTTTAAGAAACTGCCAAACTGCTTTACAAATTGTTCTATTTTTCTTCTTTTCTTTTTTTTGAGATGGAGTTTCACTCTTGTTGCCCAGGCTGGAGTGCAATGGCATGATCTCGGCTCACCGCAACCACCTCCAAGGTTCAAGCGATTCTCCTGTCTCAGCCTCCCGAGTAGCTGGGATTACAGGCATGGGCCACCATGCCCAGCTAATTTTATATTTTTAGTACAGACAGGGTTTCTCCATGTTGGTCAGGCTGGTCTCGAACTCCCAACCTCAAGTGATCTGCCCACTTCAGCCTCCCAAAGTGCTGGGATTACAGGTGTGAGCCACCACGCCCGGCCTGGTTGTTCTATTTTTCATCCCCACTGGCAGTATATGAGTATTCCAGCTTCTCCACATCTCACTAACACTTGTTATGGTCTTCTTAATTCTAGCTATTCTAATAGCTGTATAGTGGTATCTTACGTGGTTTTAATTTGCATCTTCCTAATAAGTAATATTGTTGAGTATCTTTTTATGTGCTTTTTGTCATATACAGATCTTCTTTCATGAACTAATTAAAATCTTTTTCTGATGTTGTAATTAGATTGCTTTTTCCCTTATCATTGAGTTGTGACAGTTTTTAAAACTATATTCTAGAAGTACAAGTCCTCTTTCAGATATACGCTTGACAAAGGAGTTTTTCTCTTGGTCTGTTGCTTGTCTTTTCATTCTCTTAAGAGTGTCTTTTGGGAGCTGGCATAATGGCTCACACCTGTAATCTCAGCTATTCAGGCCCTGAGGTAAGAGGATTGCTTGAGGCCAGGAGTTTGACACCAGCCTGGGCAACATAGCAGACACCCATCTTCATTAAAAAAAGGAGGGGGGGGTGGGGAGAGGAAGAGGAGGAAGAGGAGGAAGAGGATAAAGAGGAGAAAGAGGAGGAAGAGGAAGAAGAAGAAGTAGTAGTAGTAGTATTGGAGGAGGAGGGGGAGGAGGGAGGAGGGGAGGAGGGAGGGGGAGAGGGGAGGAGGGGGAGGAGGGAGGGGGAGAGGGAAGGAGGGGGCAGGGAGAGAGGGCGGAGGGGAAGAGAGGGAGAGGGGAGGAGGAGAGGAGGGAGGAAGAGGAGGAGGACAAAGGGGGAAAGAGGGAGGAATGGGAAGAGGGGAAGGAGGGTGGAAGAGGGAGGAATGGGAGGAGGGGAAGAGGGAGGAATGGGAGGAGGGGAAGAGGGAGGAATGGGAGGAGGGGAAGAGGGAGGAATGAGAGGAGGGGGGAAGTGGAGGAATGGGGGGAGGGGGAAGCGGGAGGAACGGGAGGAGGGGAAGGAAGGGGGAGGAGGAAGAAGAAAGCTGCTTTGAAGAGGAGTTTTGCCTTTTTATGAACTCCAGTGTATTCACACTTGTTCTTTTATATATCTTGATTTTATTGTTATTTCTGAGAAAGCTGCCAAGCCAAGGACGTAAAGATTTTTTTTTCTGTTTTTTTCTAGTTTTCTATTTTCAGTTTTACATTCAAGTCTATGTTATTTTTTGAGCTAATTTTTTAAAATATATCAAGTATGAAGTTCTTTTTTGGTTATCCAATTGTTCTAACATCATTTCTTAAAAAGACTGTCCTTTCTGCATTGCATTCCCTTTGTACCTTTCTCAAAATTACTAGTTTGTCTATGAGTGGGTTTATTTCTGGGCTCGCCATTCTCTCCCACTCTTCTATTTGTCTACCTTTTCGTCAATACTATACTATTTTGATTTTGAAGTTTTCTAGTAAGACTTCTAATTAGTAGTGTTAGTCCATCAACTTTATTGTTCTTTTTCAAAGTTGTCTTGACTATTTTAAGGTTTTTACATTTCTATAATCAGTGTACAAACACGGCAATGAGTTAATATGAATACAGTAAAGCAGCGGTCCCCAACCTTTTTGGCACCAGGGACCTGTTTCGTGGAAAACAATTTTTCTATGTATGGTGGGGTGGGATGGTTTCAGGATGAAACTGTCTCAGATCATCCGCATTAGATTCTCATAAGGAGCCTGCAACCTAGATCCCTTGTACATGCAGTTCACAATAGGGTTTGTGCTCCTATGAGAATCTAATGCCACTGCTGATCTGACAGGAGGCGGAGACCAAGTGGTAATGCTAGCTAGCTGCTGCTCACTTCCTGCTACGTGGCCTTGTTCCTAACAGGCCACGGACCAGTACAAGCCTGCAGCCCAGGGGTTGGAGACCCCTGCTCTAGAATCAGCCATTTCCCCCAAGGTACAAAAGAGCAAATTTTAATGGTTCATTAATAATGTTTTCTATGTCAGTCAGATTTAAATTAAATGGTTCCACATCTTATAGTAATTGTATCAGTACTATATTACACCAAAGTTGGTATTAATGACCATACAGCTGAGAAAAATTATTAATGAAAAATAACCAACATCAAAATCTACAATTTAATATTTTGTATAATATCGAATAGAAATCCTATGTATGACTCATCTCTCCAGGGTCACTACACAAAACATCACTTCTAATAATCATTTTTTTTTTTTTTTACTATTTTGAAACAGACACTTCTAAAGTATATTTCTATTTCCCTGTCCCTCTGGCAAAGAATGAAGAATATAACTTAATATTCTGTTTGTTTCACTTAGAGTTTTTACTTCTATTCTGTGTGCCAAGAAACCAGACTATTAAAATGTTTTACATTATAAATACATAAAATATGTGCTCTAAAAAGGGGTTGAAATAATGTCTTCATATAACAGGCTTCACAACAGCTATGTCCACTACCTTGGTTCCAAATTCACAGACACATTTTAGAAGCTAAAACTGCCTAATTGTAATTTCTAGTTAAGAAATCTATAAGATACTGAATACGTTTTAAAAATTAAGACGTCCTACTCAAAACTATTTCTAAAACATTGCTTTCAAATACAAATGGAGCTATGTTAAAACTAGTCCACCTTCCTCTATCTGTATGTATAGTTAGTACAAACAAATGCACAGTTAGTGTACAAAACTGATCAAATGAAAACCTCAAAGTCTACTTTTGTCTAGTTTTACTTTAAATGAAGCTAAATAAAAGATATTAAGCAGGTTAAATATCATTCTCAACAGATTTTATTTACTTCATTTTACCAACTTTTCTATTTCTGAATAAGGAGACAATAAAACTCATTTTATTGCACACTGACCATGAATATGAATGATTATTTTAAAACACTTCAAAGCTCTCTAAGACATAAACTCTATATCCCAGCACTTACTTAACTACCTAGATTCTCATCTCCAAGAGAGCACAAATCTTCCCTTACCTAAGCTGTCCAAACTACTGCAAATGCAAAATCAGTCAAATTCAAAACAATCTGAAGCAATACAATCATCATGTGAATATCAAGTTCCTTTCAGATGCCTGAGGGAAGGGCAAGGAAAAGCTGAGGAGCTCTGGAAGAGACAGAAGACCCCCAGGAGGGCTGTACCTTAGCCAGAATCAGAAAAGGTCCAGGAAAAAAAAAAAATCATCAGGGGAAGAAGAACTTCTATCGGCATTCAGAACAGATCAGAAAGCAGACTGTTTAAATCAGCTTGAACATAGCTATTTTAAACCAAGCAAAGAACAGAAATATAGATTTTTTTAAAAAACACTATATACTGATTTAAGCTATGTGGCTTAAATTGTAATCGGCCTCAGTTTACAATAAAGTATTTATGGTATCATAGATATTT
Source organism: Trachypithecus francoisi (assembly GCF_009764315.1). Classification (NCBI taxonomy): domain Eukaryota; kingdom Metazoa; phylum Chordata; class Mammalia; order Primates; family Cercopithecidae; genus Trachypithecus; species Trachypithecus francoisi. The sequence goes on along the minus strand of NW_022681465.1, from coordinate 109,083,955 downwards.
ATTCATAATAAATCCACCTAAGTAATGTATTTCCTCATCAGAATACACAAATAAAAGTTCTCTACTACTTGTCATCCTGGCTCTTTCAGATCAAAGCCTACTGGAAAACTGAACTTCAAATAAGCAAGTAGTTTTTGGTTTAATGACTTCTACAGCCAAGTTGCAGCACAATTTTAATAGAAAAGTTCTTCCCTAAAGTATGATAATAAATTTCAGAAAACAAGCTTATTTGATCTTATAAAGTTTATTTCACATGCCAAATCAATACCAGAGACATTAATTACAACTACCATTTGGCGTGAGAAGAAAAGACAAAGTATTTCATTATTTCAAAGGGCTAAGATGTGGAGACACAAGTTAACTAAAGCACAGCACTAAATGTCTTTAACTCTGGCAACTCCACATAGCAGATATGAGAACACAAATTTACACACTTGGGTTTGAATCCAGACTCTCCCACTTAAAGTTGTGTGACTTTGGGCAAAGTATTAAGCCTGAGATTTTCCATTTGCCAAATGGGGTAATAGTGGAACTTGCTTTTATACAAATAAAATAATGCAGGTAAAGTGCTTAGCTGGGAATGCATAGGCACATAGAAAGCAACTGATAAACATTACTTGTTGATACCTCTATTACACTCTAGTAGTACTGTATCAAAATAAACTGTTTTGCTCACAGAAGCAACATCCTACTCTCAGAAGTGGCATTAGGCTGTGATAAGACATCGAAAACCTCTGGAACATGGTTGCTAACAATCACGACTACTAGAATCAAGTAATATAAGAAATTATTGATGGTATACAGGCATCAGAATAAAAAGAAACTGATATGGTTTGGCTGTGTCCCCACTCAAATCTCATCTTGAATTGTAGCTCCCATAATCCTCATATGTCATGGGAGGGACCTAGTGGCAGGTAAAAGAATCAAGGGGGCAGGTTTTCCTGCACTATTCTTATGAAAGTGAGTAAGTGTCACAAGATCGGATGGTTTTATAAAGGGCAGCTCCCCTGCACACACTCTTTGCTCCTCCTTCACCTTCTGCCATGATTGTGAGGCCTCCCCAGCCACGTGGAACTGTGAGTCCATTAAACATCTTTTTCTTTAAAAGTTACCCAGTCTTGAGCATTTCTTCATAACGGTATGAAAATCGACTAATACAGAAACCTAACAAGTACAGGTGCTTTTCTTATTTGGGGGATCCAAGACTGTCTAAACCAGCCCCATATTCCCTCTTTAGTAACTTTATGCTGAAATGAATTCTTTCTCCAGAACAGGGAGTCTATAAGTAGGCTTGAAAGGCAGCACCATGAACTGTCCCTCACCACAATAGTGCAAAAAAATTTGCATATGTGTTTCTATGGGAGAAGATTCAAAGATTTTAAACTTATAACAGAGTCTGTCTCTTAAAATCTATTAAGAGCTGGGCACAGTGGTTGATGCTTCTAATCCTAGAACTTTGGGAGTCAAGGTGGGAAGATCGCTTGAGCTCAGGAGTTCAAGAACAGCCTGGGCAATACAGTAAGATCTCATCTCTATTAAAAATAAAAAATATCAGGTGCAGTGGCACATGCCTGTAGTCCTGCCTATCTGGGAGGCTGAGGCAGGAGGATCATTTGAGCCCAGAAAATAAAGCAGCAATGAACAATGGTCATGCTACTGCATTCCAGCCTGGGTGACAGAGTGAGATCCCATCTCTGGGGAAAAAAAAAAAAAAAAAAAAAAAAAAAACCACTCACTAGTCTGGCTAAAAAAGCACAAGACTGGAATGAAAGAGACTCTGAACTCTGTTCTTCCCACCTATGTTCTGTCAAAAGCAGAGGGGACAATGAAAAAGCTCATATTAAATGAAGTTTTAAACCTGAATAATATCAAACCTAGACCACAACCTTAGTGCAAACTCTGAATCCTCTATACTTAACTGACTTAATAATAGCTAACGTTTGTTGAACATTATGTGCCAAGGACTATGTCAAACACATGTATTGCCCATTCAATCCTTACAACACCCCCATGAGGCACAATAATATTGACTCTCTTTTACTGATGTGCAAACAGATTTAAAGAGGTCAAATAATCCAAATACATAGCTGGTAACACAAAAGATGCAACCTATCTGTGCATCTATTAAGCTAAAATTCTTTTTTTATTTTTTATTTTTTGAGACGGAGTCTAGATCTGTCGCCCAGGCTGGAGTGCAGTGGTGTGATCTCGGCTCACTGCAAGCTCTGCCTCCGGGGTTCGTGCCATTCTCCTGCCTCAGCCTCCCGAGTAGCTGGGACCACAGGCACCCACCACCACACCCGGCTAATTGTTTTGTTTTTGTATTTTTAGTAGAGATTGGGTTTCACCGTGTTAGCCAGGATGGTCTCGAACTCTTGACCTCACGATCCGCCCACCTCAGCCTCCCAAAGTGCTGGGATTACAGGCGTGAGCCACAGCGCCTGGCCTTAAGCTAAAATTCTTAACCAAGTGATAAAACTACCTCTAAGATATTATTTCAATTCCATGATCTCCAAGAAATTTAATTATCAAGGAATAGAACACCACTAGCTAAAGTAAATTAACCCCAAATGCTGAATGCAGTGTTTCTTATATACAGAAGAATATAAAGACTAAAATCTCACATATGAATTGATACTCAATGTAGAAAGCTTTAACAGCTTAAAAGCTTTAAAGCTTAAAAAGACAAAATCAACCAGTAGCTAACCATTTTCAAATTACCTCTGAACAATAAAACTAATTTAAAGGAAAACAGAAGTCAATATTGATTAGATCCTAGATCACAAATGGACTATTTTCAAGCTATTACACAGGCTACGCTCTTATAAAACAGAAAACTCGGCCAGGCGCGTGGCTCACACCTGTAATCCCAGCCCTTTGGGAGGCAAAGCCGGGCAGATCACCTGAGGTCAGGAGTTCGAGGCCAGCCTGACCAACATGGTGAAACTCTGCCTCTACTAAAAATATAAAAATTAATCAGGCATGGTGGTGGGCACCCGTAATCTCAGCTACTCGGGAGGTTGAGACAGGAGAATAGCTTGAACCTGGGAGGCGGAGGTTGCAGTGAGCAGAGATCCTAGCTTGGGCAACAAAGTGAAAAAAACACACAAAAACTCAAACATTTTTCTGCAAATAAGCTCCATGACACCTATATGAACAGAGAATACTAAAGAATAAAAGTTTGAGTTTTGAAATATCTAGAATACCACATCATGAAACTATTTCTCACACCTTTTTTTTCCCTTTTTGCTTTTGCCGAGACAGGGTCTTACTGTGTCACCCAGTCTAGAGTACAGCAGTATGATCACAGCTCACTGCAGCCTCAACCTCTTGGGCTCAATCAGTCCTTCCACCTCAGCCTCCCAAGTAGCTGGGACTAAAGGCACATGCCATGACAACTGACTAATTTTTGTATTTTTTGTAGAGATGAGGTTTCACCATGTTGCCCACACTGGTCTTGAGCCCCGAGCTCAAGCAATCCTCTCCTCTCAGCCTCCCAAGATGCTGGGATTATACACATGAGCCACCACACCCAGTCACCGTTTTTCTTTGAGACGGAGCCTCACTCTGTCACCCAGGCTACAGCGCAGTGGCTCAACCTTGGCTCACCGATCTCGGCTCACTCCACCTCCCAGGTTCAGGCAATTCTCTTGCCTCAGTCTCTCAAGTTGCTGGGATTACAGGCACATGCCACCATGCCTGGCTAATTTTTGGGTTTTTTTTTGTTTTTTTGTACTTTTAGTAGAGACGGGGTTTTGCCATGCTGGTGAGACTGGTCTCAAACTCCTGACATCAGGTAATCTGCCTGCCTTGGCCTCCCAAAGTGCTGGGATTATGGGCATGAGCCACCATGCCCCGCCTCAGCCACCTTTTTACTTATGCCACTTGAAAAGTTTAATATTAATTCTCTTGATGGTCCTATCACTCTTACACTTGAAATTTCCTAACTATTTTAATCATATACTTTGAAACATCATTTTCCCCACTAAACTCTTCACTGAAGTATTAACAAACTTCAAACCCTAAATCAACTATCAAAACTTTATATTGATCCATTCCAAGATGGCCAAATAGGAACGGCTCCGGTCTGCAACTCCCAATGTGATTGACACAGAAGATGGGTGATTTCTGCATTTCCAACTGAGGTACCTGGTTCTTCTCACTGGGACTGGTTGGACAGTGGGTGCAGCCCATGGAGGGTAAGCTGAAGCAGGGTGGGGTGTCGCCTCACCTGGGAAGTGCAAGGGGTCGGGGGATTTCCTTTTTCTAGCCAAGGGAAGCCAGGACAGACTTTACCTGGAAAAACAGGACACTCCTGCCCAAATACTGTGCTTTTCCCAAGGTCTTAGCAACAGCAGACAAGGAGATTCTCTCCTGTGCCTGGCTCCAGGGGGTCCCATGCCCACAGAGCCTTGCTAGCTCAGCAGTCTGAGATCAAACTGCAAGGTGGCAACCTGGTTCGGGGAGCAGTGTCCACCATTGCTTAGGCTTGAGGAGGTAAACAAAGTGGCCTGGAAGCTCGAACTGGGTGGAGCCCACCACAGCTCAGCACAGTCTACTGCTTCTATAGACTCTACCTCTGTGGGCAGGGCATAGCTGAACAAAAGAGAGCAACTGCTGCAAACTTAAACATCCCTGTCTGATGGCTTTGAAGAGAGCAGTGGTTACCCCAGTATGGCGGCTGAGCTCTGAAAATGGACAGACTGCCTCCCCAAGTGGGTACCTGAGCCCCGTGTGGCCTACCGGGAAAAACCTCCTAGTAGGGGCCCACAGACACCTCATATAGGCAGGCAGCTGCCCGTCTGGGATGAAGCTTCCAGAGGAAGGATCAGGCAGCAATATTTGCTCTTCTGCAATATTTGCTGTTCTACAGCCTCCGCTGGTGATACCCAGGCCAACAGGGTCTAGAGTGGAACTCCAGCAAACTCCAACAGACTTGCAGTTGAGGGACTAACAAACAGGAAGGAATAGCACCCACATCAACAACAAAAAAAAAACATTTACACCAAAACCCCATCTATAGGTCACCAACATCAAAGACCAAAGGTAGATAAAACCACAAAGATGGGGAGAAACCAGAGCAGAAAAGCTGAAAATTCCAAAAACCACAGCGCCTCTTCTCCTCCGAAGGATTGCAGCTCCTCACCAGCAATGGAACAAAGTTGGATGGAGAATGACTTCCCTGAGTTGACAGAGTAGGCTTCAGAAGCTCAGTAATAACAAACTTCTCCGAGCTAAAGGACTATGTTTGAACCCATTGCAAGGAAGCTAAAAACCTTGAAAAAAGGTTAGACGAATGGCTAACTAGAATAAACAATGCAGAGAAGACCTTAAATGACCTGATGGAGCTGAAAAACACAGCATGAGGGGAGGTTCCAAGATGGCCCAATAAGAACAGCTCCAGTCTACAGCTCGCCGTGCGAGCGACGAAGAAGACAAGTGATTTCTGCATTTCCAACTGAGGTACCAAGTTACCCTCATTGGGGCTTGTTGGACAGTGCGTGCAGTCCGTGGAGCATGAGCCAAAGCAGGGCGGGGCATCGCCTCACCCAGGAAGCGCAAGGGGTAGGGGAATTCCCTTTCCTAGCCAAGGGAAGTCGTGACAGAAGGTACGTGGACAATCAGGACACTCCCACCCTAATACTGAGCTTTTCCCAACAGTCTTACCAAATGGCACACCAGGAGATTACATCCCACGTCTGGCTCAGAGGGTACCATGCCCACGGAGCCTTGCTTACCACTAGCACAGCAGTCTGAGATTGAACTGCAAGGCCGCAGCAAGGCTGGGAGAGGTGCGTCAGCCATTGCTGAGGCTTGAGTAGGTAAACAAAGCGGTCAGGAAGGTCGAACAGGGTGGAGCCCACCACAGCTCAAGGACGCCTGCCTGCCTCAGTAGACTCCACCTCTGGGGGCAGGACATAGCTGAACAAAGGGCAGCAGAAACTTCTGCAGACTTAAACATCCCTCTCTGACAGCTTTGAAGAGAGTAGTGGCTCTCCCAGCATGGAGTTTGAGATCTGAGAACAGACACACTGCCTCCTCAAGTGGGTCCCTGACCACTGAGTAGCCTAACTGGGAGGCACCTCCCAGTAGGAGCTGACTGACACCTCATATGGTCGGGTGCCCCTCTGAGACGAAGCTTCCAGAGGAAGGATCAGGCAGCAACATTAGCCATTCTGCAATATTTGCTGTTCTGCAGCCTCCGCTGGTGATATCCAGGCAAACAGGGTCTGGAGTGGACCTCCAGCAAACTCCAACAGACCTGCAACTGTGGGTCCTGACTGTTAGAAGAAAAACTAATAAACAGAAAGGACACCCACACCACAATACCATCTGTATGTCACCATCACCAAAGACTAAAGGTAGATAAAACCACAAAGATGGGGAGAAACCAGAGCAGAAAAGCTGAAAATTCTAAAAATCAGAGCGCTTCTTCTCCGCCAAAGGAATGCAGCTCCTTGACAGCAACAGAACAAAGCTGCATGGAGAATGACTTTGACGAATTGAGAGAAGAAGACGTCAGACAATAGGTAATAACAAACTTCTCTGAGCTAAAGGAGGATGTTGAAACCCATCGCAAAGAAGCTAAAAACCTTGAAAAATGATTAGACAAATGGCTCACCAGAATAAACAGCATAGAGAAGACCTTCAATGACCTGGTGGAACTGAACCATCAACTGACCATGGCACAAGAACTATGTGATGCATGCACAAGTTTCAGTAGCTGATTCAATCAGGTGGAAGAAAGGGTATCAGTGATTGAAGATTAAATTAATGAAATGAAGTGAGAAGTTTAGAGAAGAAAAGAGTAAAAATAAATGAACAAAGCCTCCAAGAAATATGGGACTACGTGAAGAGACCAAATCTACATCTGACTGGTGTACCCGAAAGTGACGGGGAGAATGGAACTGAATTGGAAAACACTATGCAGGATATTATCTAGGAGAACTTCCCCAACCTAGAAAGGCAGGCCAACATTCAAATTCAGGAAATACAGAGAACACCACAAAGATACTCCTTGACAAGAGCAACCCCAAGACACATAATTGTCAGATTGACCAAGGTTGACATGAAGAAAAAAAATGTTAAGGGCAGCCAGAGAGAAAGGTCGGTTTATGCACAAAGGGAAGCCCATCAAATTAACAGCGGATGTCTCGGCAGAAACTCTACAAGCCAGAAGAGAGTGGGGGGCCAATACTCAACATTCTTAAAGGAAACAATTTTCAATCCAGAATTTCATATCCAGCCAAACTAAGCTTCATAAGTGAAAGAGAAATAAAATCCCTTACAGACAAGCAAATGCTGAGAGATTTTGTCACCACTAGGCCTGTCTTAGAAGAGTTCCTGAAAGAAGCACTAAACATGGAAAGAAACAACCAGTACCAGCCACTACAAAAACAGACCAAATTGTAAAGACCATCAAAGCTATGAAGAAACTGCATCAATTAATTGGCAAAATAACCAGCTAACATCATAATGACAGGATCAAATTCACACATAACAATATTAATATTAAATGTAAATGGACTAAATGTCCCAATTAAAAGACACAGACTGGCAAATTGGATAAAGAGTCAAGACCCATCAGTGTGCTGTATTCAGGAGATCCATCTCACCTGCAGAGACACACACAGGCTCAAAATAAAGGGATGGAGGAAGATCTACCAAATAAATTGAAAGTAAAAAAAAAGAAAAAAGCAGGGGTTGCAATCCCAGTTTCTGATAAAATAGACTTCAAATCAACAAAGATCAAGAGAGAAAGAAGGCCATTACCTAATGGTAAAGGGATCAATTCAACAAGAAGAGCTAACTATCCTAAATATATATGTACCTAATCTAGGAGTACCCAGATTCATAAAGCAAGTCCTTAGAGACCTACAAAGAGACTCAGACTCCTACACAATAGTAATGGGAGACTTTAACACCCCACTGTCAATATTAGACAGATCAACGAGACAGAAGGTTAACAAGGATATCCAGGACTTGAACTCAGCTCTGCACCAAGCAGACCAGATAGACATCTACAGAACTCTCCACCCCAAATCAACAGAATATACATTCTTCTCAGGACCACATCACACTTATTCTAAAATTGACCACATAATTAGAAGTAAAGCACTCCTCAGCAAATGTAAAAGAACAGATATCACAACAAACGGTCTCTCAGACCACTATACAATCAAATTAGCACTCAGGATTAAGAAACTCATTCAAAACCGCACAACTACATGGAAACGGAACAACCTGCTCCTGAATGACTACTGGGTACACATAATGAAGTGAAGGCTGAAATAAAGATGTTCTTTGAAACCAATGACAACAAAGACACAACATACCAGAATCTCTGGAACACATTGTTTAAAGCAGAGTGTAGAGGGAAATTTACAGCACTAAATGCCTACAAGAGAAAGCAGGAGAGATCTAAAATTGACACCCTAACATCACAATTAAAAGAACCAGAGAAGCAAGAGCAAACAAATTCAAAAGCTAGCAGAAGGTAAGAAATAACTAAGATCAGAGCAGAACTGAAGGAGACAGAGACACAAAAAACCCTTCAAAAAAAATCAATGAATCCAGGAGCTGATATTTTGAAAAGATCAACAAAATTGAAAGACCGCTAGCAAGACTGATAAAGAAAAGAGAGAAGAATCAAATAGACACAATAAGAAAATGATAAAAGGGATATCACCACCAATCCCATAGAAATACAAACTACCATCAGAGAATACTATAAATACCTCTAGGCAAATAAACTATAAAATCTAGAAGAAGTGGATAAATTACTAGACACATACACACTCCCAAGACTAAACCAGGAAGAAGCTGAATGTCTGAATAGACCAATGACAGGCTATGAAAGTGAGGCAATAATTAACAGCCTACCAATCAAATAAAGTCCAGGACCTGACGAATTCACAGCAGAATTCTACCAGAGGTACAAAGAGGAGCTAGTACCATTCCCCCTGAAACTATTCCTATTAGTAGAAAAAGAGGGAATCACCCCTAACTCATTTTATGAGGCCAGAATCATCCTGATACCAAAGCCTGGCAGAGACACACACACAAAAAAAGAGAATTTTAGACCAATATCCCTGATGAACATCAATGCAAAAATCCTCAATAAAATACTGGCAAACCAAAGCCAGAAGAACATCAAAAAAAGCTTATCCACCACGATCAAGATGGCTTCTTCCCTGGAATGCAACACTGGTTCAACATGTGCAAATCAATAAATGTAATCCATCAAATAAACAGAGTCAAAGACAAAAACCACATGATTATCTCAATAGATGCAGAAAAGACCTCTGACAAAATTCAACAGCCTTCATGGTAAAAACTCAATAAACTAGGTATTCATGGAACATATCTCAAAATAATAAGAGCTACTTATCACAAACCCACAGCCAATATCATAATGAATGGACAAAAACTAGAAGCATTTCCTCAAATAATAAAAGCTATTTATGACAAACCCACAGCCAATATCATAATGAATGGACAAAAACTAGAAGCATTTCCTCTGAAAACTGGCACAAGACAAGGATGCCCTCTCTCACCCCTCCTATTCAACGTAGTGTTGGAAGTTCTGGCCAGGCCAATCAGGCAAGAGAAAGAAATAAAGGGTATTCAATTAGGAAAAGAGGAAGTCAAATTGTCCCTGTTGGCAGATGACATGATTGTATATTTAGAAAACCCCACGGTCTCAGCCCAAAATCTCCTGAAGCTGATAAGCAACTTCAGCAAAGTCTCAGGATACAAAATCCATGTGCAAAAATCATAAGTATTCCTCTACACCAATAACAGACAGAGAGCCAAATCATGAGTGAACTCCCATTCACAACTGCTACAAAGAGAATAAAATACCTAGGAATCCAACTTATAAGGGATGTGAAGGACCTCTTCAAGGAGAACTACAAACCACTGTTCAACGAAATAAAAGAGGGCACAAACAAATGGAAGAACATTCCATGCTCATGGATAGGAAGAAAGGGTAATTTATAGATTCAATGCCATCCCCATCAAGCTACCAACGACTCTTCACAGAATTGGAAAAAGCTACTGTAAAGTTCATATGCAACGAAAAAAGAGCCCGCGTTGCCAAGACAATCCTAAGCAAAAAGAACAAAGTTGGAGGCATCATGCTACCTGACTTCAAACTACAAGGCTACAGTAACAAAAACAGCATGGTACTGATACCAAAACAGATATACAGACCAATGGAACAGAACAGAGGCCTCAGAAATAACACCACACATCTACAACCACCTGATCTTTGACAAACCTGACAAAAACAAGAAATGGGGAAAGGATTCCCTATTTAAAAAATGGTGCTGGGAAAACTGGCTAGCCATATGTAGAAAGTTGAAACTGGATCCCTTCCTTACAACTTCTACAAAAATTAATTCGAGATGGATTAAAGACTTAAATGTTAGACCTAAAATTATAAAAATCCTAGAAGAAAACCTAGGTAATTCAGGACATAGGCATGGGCAAGGACTTCATGACTAAAACACCAACAGCAGTAGCAACAAAAGCCAAAATAGACAAATGGGATATAATTAAACTAAAGAGGCCGGGCGCGGTGGCTCAAGCCTGTAATCCCAGCACTTTGGGAGGCCGAGGTGGGCGGATCACGAGGTCAGGAGATCGAGACCCTCCTGGCTAACACGGTGAAACCCCGTCTCTACTAAAAATACAAAAAACTAGCCGGGCGCGGTGGCGGGCGCCTGTAGTCCCAGCTACTCGGAGGCTGAGGCGGGAGAATGGCTGGAACCCGGGAGGCGGAGCTTGCAGTGAGCCGAGATCACGCCACTGCACTCCAGCCTGGGCGACACAGTGACACTCCGTCTCACAAAAAAAAAAAAAATTAAACTAAAGAGCTTCTGCACAGCAAAAGAAACTACCATCAGAGTGAACAGGCAACCTACAGAATGGGAGAAAAGTTTTGCAATTTACCAATCTAACAAAGGGCTAATATCCAGAATCTACAAAAATCTCAAATTCACAAGGAAAAAACAACTCCATCAAAAAGTGGGCAAAGGATATGAACAGACACTTCTCAAAAGAAGACATTTATGCAGCCAACAGACACATGAAAAAAATGTTCATCAATGGTCATTAAAGAAATGCAAATCAAAACCATAATGAGATACCATCTGACACCAGTTAGAATGGCAATCATTCAAAAGTCAGGAAAAAACAGATGCTAGAGAGGATGTGTAGAAATAGGAACATTTTTACACTGTTGATGGGAGTGTAAATTAGTTCAACCATTGTGGAAGACAGTGTGGTAATTCCTCAAGGATCTAGATCCAGAAATACCATTTGACCCAGTGATCCCTTACTGGGTGTATACCCAGAGGATTATAAATATATATTATATTTTACTAGATATAGAAAATATACTTTACTACTATATTTACTTTACTACTATAAAGACACATGCACACATATGTTTATTGTGGCACTATTCACAATAGTAAAGATTGGAACACACCCAAATGTCCATCAATGATAGACTGGATTAAGAAAATGTGGCACATTCAGCAAACTATCGCAGGAACAGAAAACCAAACACCGCATGTTCTCACTCATAGGTGGGAACTGAACAATGAGATCACTTGGACTCGGGAAGGGGAACATCACACACCGGGGCCTATTATGGGGAAGGGGAAGGGGGGAGGGATTGCATTCTGAGTTTTACCTGATGTAAATGACGAGTTGATGGGTGCAGCACACCAACATGGCACAAGTATACATATGTAACAAACCTGCACGTTATGCACATGTACCCTAGAACTTAAAGTATAATAATAAAAAATAAATAAATAAATAGAAAATGTGGTACATATACATCACGGAATACTATGCAGCCATAAAAAAAGAATGAGTTCATGTCCTTTACAGGGACATGGATGCATCTGGAAACCATTATTCTCAGCAAACTATCACAAAGACAGAAAACCAAACACCATATGTTCTCTCTCATAGGTGGGAACTGAATAATGAGAACCCTTAGACACAGGGCAGGGAACATCACACACCAGTGCCTGTCAGGGGGTGGGGAGCTGGAGGAGGGATAGCATTAGGAGAAATACCTAATGTAAATGATGAGTTGATGGGTGCAGCAAACCAACAGGGCACATGTATACCTATGTATCAAACCTGCATATTGTGCACACGTACCCTAGAACTTAAAGTATAATAAAAAATAAAAAACGACTTTATATCGTAGGTCATGTTAATAAGCCTGCAGGCTGTAGTCCTTTGTAAGAAATAAAGCTCTCCTTTTCTATATTTATACGTCTCAGGATTTAAGTCAACACTATATATATTACTTATATTTACATACGTATAAAATAAGTAAACATGTTTCATTCTGCTCTGTTCTACCTGTAAACTACTCTTAGATACACCATACATAAATGTTTCTTACATACCTACTTTCGCTGTTCTAGAATAACGCTACTGTTTATCCGTATTTCCTTTTAAAATCAGATGTGTACAAAATAGCCAGCTAACAGAATACACACAGAATCCAGACTGATTCATCAAAAGGTATTTTTAAAAAGGTAATCTTATTACTCTTATGTTATTTTTATATTTATTACAAACCTCAAATATTTTAACAGTAACAGGGATTTTCAAACTGGAAGCTAACACCTCCTTCCGCATCTCAGTTTTTAAGGAGATATTTGACAGTAGTGATTTACTCTGAAGTACAAATGATGCCATATAGCACAAGAGGATTATCTTTACAAACAGGTTTACTTTTAAAAAGAAAAGCTCATAGATGTAAAAACAAAATGTTAAAAAAAATTCTTAAAACTTTGTAGATTGTAAAGACAAAAACTAAAGTGCTTTTCAAACTTCTGAAGGAGGAAGAGAAGGAAGGAAGAAAGAAGAAGGAAGGAAGGGAGGAGGAGGAGGAGGAGGAGGAAGAGGAGGAGGACCAAGTAAATGTATCTGTGTCTAAGAACCAACTTTCCTATATCTCTCAGATGTAGTAGGGGAAGGCTTCAGCTTAGGATGTAGAAAAGTGGAAAAGACCACTGTTCCTCTCACAACAACAAACATTCATCTGCAAAATCACAGCTGTACTTAACACCCATCAAAGGGCAAACAACCCCCAAAAATAACTCAAAGAGAGAGAAAAGACTAGCACTTGTTTACCTGGAACAGACAAGCAAGAAAGAATTCAGCTGAAGCTTGTGATGAATTGCTGTAAGACTAAAGGTTTTTAGAAAGAGAATACAGAACCCCCAGAAGCCAAAGCTACATGGGTATCAGCACCCACTCACGGGCTCTTCTCCACAGATCTCACCAGGCGCTCAGAAAAAAAGACAGGAGGCCAGCCTCATTCAGGGTACAGGTCTAGGGGCAGCAAACAGCAGCCACCAAAACTCACCTTTATCTCTTCCAAACAAAAGCCTTAAGTAGGAGGTAAAATGGGATAGCAAAGCCCATCTTCCTCAGGACACAGATAAAGACCCACTGCAGCTGAGGAAAGGGCACAGGAAAAAAAATCCTCTAACCCTGAAGGTGGGACAGGAATATATCTATTAGAGAGACCTTAGGCAGTGGTGGGACAGGATCACTGAGAAGGGCAAATCTCTCCACTCCATAGACACAGCCTGCCTCAGGCTGAAGCTGAACTAGAACACGAATATCTCCCTGATATGCCCACCACGCTCCAAGTATAAAGTAACAAGTAACAGCACTCTACTCCTAGCGGAAGAGTGTGTGAAGAGAAGCCCTCTCTGAGGGGCAGGCCCAAAGGAGAAACCTGAAGCTAATGGAACAAATACCAAGAAAAAGCTTCTGGAAAAGCAGGCCTCACCCTAAACATAAGATAACAACAAATGAATTTGAAGTCTCTGAGGTACTGAGGGCAGTCATGGCGAGCAAAAATCCAAACCCAGATCAATTTGTGACTGAATTACCTGACATCTGCCCCCCAACACCAGCACACCACCCATACACTAAAAGCCTAGTGCAACAGAAAAGCCATGTCCAGTGAGTCTTCAGCTGTGCTCTGAGGAAGATGGGCTTTGCTATCCTATCTTACCTCCCACTTAAGGCACAACACCTATTTATCTCAGTCCCTACTGTCTTCAAAAGATGTCTAGTTTTTAACAAAAAATTATGAGGCATAAATAGAAACAAGAAAAAAAAAGACACACTGTCAAGTATGTTAACACAAAGCAATAAAGAAAACCATATTCACATATAACTCAGGTGTTGGCATTATCAGACAAAAAATTTAAAATAACTGTTCTTAGACTCTAGCCAAAAAGGTGGCCAACATGCATGAAGAGATGGGGCATCTTAGCATATACATGTATATATGATATAGGAAATTACCAAATGGATATGCTAGAAATGAAAAATATCATAACAGAGATGATGAATACCTTTGAGAAACGCACCAATATACTCAGCAAAACTGAGGGTGGGAAAGAATCAGTGAAACTGAAAATAGAAATTATATATACTGAAATGTAAAAGTAAAAAATAATGGAAATAAACAAAGAACAGAACATTTAAGAGACGTGGGGCAGTATCAAAAAGTCTGACACATATGTAATAAAAATTACAGAAAGAGATGATAAAGAAGTTACAAAAGAAATATGTAAAGAGACAATGAATAAGAATTTTCCAAAATTAATGAAGACTCTAAACCACAGATCCAAGAACATTAGACAACACTAAGGATAAACAGAAACACACACAATATACATAACACACATCACACACATGTACTTAACACATCATATTCAAACAGCCCAAAACAAGAAATACAGAAAAAATATTGAAGACAGCCAGAGAAAACAAGTCACACTAAATACAGAAGAAGGGTAAGAATTATAGCAGACTTCTAGCCAGAAACTTTGCTAGCCAGAAACTTTGCAAGCCAGAACAGATGAAAATGATGTGTTTAAAGTACGAAAGAAAGTAAAAACAAGAAAAACACCTGTGAACCCACATTATACTTATTGATAATATCTCTCAAAGATGAATGAAAAATAAAGTCTTTTTCAGACAAAAATCAGAGAATTGATTATTAGCAGACCTGCCCTACCAAAAATATTAAAGAAAAATTTTCTGGCAAAAAGATTATATGATACAAAAACATGGATTTCCACATACATACCCACACACACAAATGAAAAGCGCTGAAATGGTATTAATAAAGGCCAATGTAAAATTCATTTTTCCTTATTTTTAATTCTTTTAAAATTAAAAGCAAATTAAAATTAAAATCTAAAGCAAAAGTAGTGACACATGGAGACAGAAGGATGGTGACCAGAGGCCAGGAAGGGTAGTGGGCAGAAGCCAGGGCACCACAGAGGTAGAGATGGTTAATGAATACAAAAATTATTAGAAAGAATGAACTTTGTATTTGATAGTACAACAGGGTGACTATAGTCAAAATAATTGTAGATTTTAAAATAACTAAAAGAGTATAACTAAACTGTAACACAAAGGATAAATGCCTGAGGGGATGACTACCCCATTTTCCATAGTGTAATTATTACACAATGCATGCCTATATCAAATATCTCATATATCCTATAAATATACACACCTACTATGTACCCATTAAAATTTAAAAAAAATTTTAAAGGTAATGTTCTGTGTGTTTCTAGCATATATAAAAATAAAATACATTTAAAAATTGTATAAAGGTCGGGAGGGGGGAACTGAGAGTACTCTGCTGGGAGGTCTTTACAGAACACATGAAGCAGAGTAATATTATTTGAATATAATTAGAGACATATATTGTAAAAACTAGGGCATCACTAAAAAACATTTTTAAGAGACATAAATAATGATGAAATAGGGGAGAAGACAGAGTCATTAACAGATACTCAACTGATCCCAAAAAAAGGTGAAAAGAAAGGAAAAGAAACAAAGAATAGTTGGAATAAACAGAAAATAGATGGTAAAATGACAGATTTTAATCCAAGGAGATCAGTAATTATATTAAATATAAATGGCATAAGTACATTAATTAAAAGAGACTGTCAACTTAATATATAGACGTCAACTTCATATATAAAGTAGATTTTTTGGTTGGCAACCTATAGTTGGGTCTGCAAAAGCATTTTGAACATTTTACAAAATGTTAAAAAAAAAAAAAAAAGTACAAAAGCATTTTGAAGCATTTGAGAACATTTTACCCAATAATGGCAGGTTATATATTCTTTCAAGTGCATGCAGGAGTGCTAATTTCAGAGTTTTAAAATTCTTAGCAACGTTATATCTACATGGTTTCTTAAATTTGTATCTGCACTCAATCTGTTATACAATACGTTGTTTTGGTTGAAAATGAAGAAATCTGCTTCACACAGGTATACTGTTAGAAAAGGGAGGAACTTAAGCTTTCTGAAAGGAAGGTTCCAAGAGTCCTTAGATCATACTTAGAAAAACTATTAGGAAATAAGCTGCATACAAAGTTAACAAGCTATTTCTCTTCTCCACATTCTCAACACTCAGTGGGCAGAGAACTTTATAACAAATACTAACTACATTGGTTAAAGAGCTAGTCAAGAAATAAACATTGTTAGTAAATATTCCAGAGTAAGTTAACTTATTGTGTGGAAATCACTGATGTACCTGGATTCACTGCAAACTAAATGATAATGTAAATATAATAAAGTAGAAAAGAACATAACATCCTAAGCTTCTAGTCTAATAATTTGCCCAAAAGACCGTAAAGATTAAATAATACAAAGTACTGAACATGATTTGTAGACTCTAAAGCAGTATATATATATATGTACATGTAAGATAATCTGATAAGCACTAGCTTCTTCTGATAGTTATAGAAAGAATATTACCTTTCCTCATGAAGAGTTTGAGATTTCGCTTTGGGGGAAAAAATCTCTTTTTCTGGTTATATAAACAGAAAGGATGAACCAAATTTTTCAATTTTGCCAGAAAAAATGGAAAGAATCAAAAGGGAAGGAAGGAGTGTGTATGTGTGTAAAATGAAGCAACAGAGTAAATAAGGCAATTATTTACTGTAGCAATACAACTGTACAAAAAAAAAACAAAATATAATCACAATATAGTAGAAAGTGCAGGTGTAAATAATATTTACATAGTAATAAATAAAGAACTCCAAATACTAGTCTAACCTAAAATCATTGTTACATGTAACAGAAGGACTGTGGGGAGAAAGGAAGTATGTGCGTTGGGGAAAAGGTACAACACAAGCTTTAGAAAAGCGGAAGCTTTACTCTCCATAGCAGCAAATGAGTAGAAGACAACTAAAACTTAAAAATCAAGAAATGGAAATTCACTTCCAGCATGACAGAATGAGGAAGTCAACAAATTCGCTTCTCAAAATACCATAAATATGGATCAAACTCTAAAACAACTGTTTCAGTATTCTGACCAAAGGCACACAACATAACAAACTGAGAAACATCTATTCATGGAAACTACTGAACTCTGGTAAGAACAGCATGAGTCTGTGGCATTCTTCATTAGGACTGCTCTCATTCCCCACAACTCTCTCGGCAACGTATTTCAACCAAGGTAGGGCAAATCATAAAAATTGGCACCCTCACTGCAACTCCCAGAAGGAACCCAAAACGACCAAGTAGAAAGTATGCCAGAAATGCAGGGTTGGTTTACAAAAGTCAATCAATGTAACTCACCATATTAACAGAGTAAGAGGACAAAGATCACATGATTATCTCCACAGATCATGGCAACAGAAAAGCACCTGGAAAAATCCAACACCATTCATGATTTAAAAAAAAAAAAACCTCTCAACAAACTGGAAACAGAAGAGAGGTTCCTGAGATCAACAAAGGGCATCTACCAAAAAAAACCTACAGTCAATATCATCCTTAATGGTGAATGCTTTCTCTTAAAATTGGGAATAAGGCATGGATGTTACTCTTTGTACTTCTATTCTCACTATCCTAGAAGCTGTAGCCAGTTTAATAAAGCAAAAGGAGGAAAGAAGGTGGATTGTTTAAAGATAACCACTTTGGAAGGAACAAGCAAACATTTTTAATTGCAAAAGACATTGTCATAATGTATATGGAATCCCAAGGAATCTGAGCATGCATGTGCACCAGCACACACACAAACTACTAGAATTAGTGAAGGAGGTTAGCAAGGTAGAATGATACAAGATCAATAGATGAAAGACAACTTTATTTCTAACTACGAGCAACAAACAATCCAAAGAGGAAATTAAAATAATTCCACCTAAAATAACATAAAAAGGATAAAATACTGAGTAACAAATTTAGTAACAGAAGTGTAAGATTTGTGCAATTAAAACTAAAGAACATGACTGAGAGAAATTACAAAAATCTAAATAAATGGAGAAAAATCCATATTCACAAAATCAATGCTGTTAGGGTATCAATTCTCCCCAAACTGGCTTACAATGTTAACGCAATCCTTATCAAAATCACAGCAGGGTTTTATTTTTATTTTTATTTTTATTTTTTATTTTTTGTAGAAACAGTCTGAGTCCAAAATCTAAATGAAATGCAAAGGACTCTGAATAGCCAAAACAATTCTGAAAAAGAAGACAGTCAAAAGACTGACTCACTATAAAGCAACATTAGTCAAGAAAGGCATATTGGCATAAAGACAGGCATATAGTTCAACAGATCAGAATTGAGTCCAAAAATAAATCCTACATCACTGGTCAATAGCTTTGCAAGAAAAGTGTCCAAACAATTCAAAGGGAAAAGTACAAAAATAGACCTATCCATATATGGCCAAATGATTTTTCAACAGAAGTACAAAAAGATAACTTACAAAATATAGTCTTTTTAACAAACAGTGGAAGAATATTTGGATACCCATAGCAAAAAGATGCATTTAGACCCTCACACAAAATAAAGACCAATAATCATATACAATAAACAAAAATTAATTCAAAATGTATTACACACCTAAACACAAGAGATAAACCACAAACATCTAGAAGAAAATATAAGAGAAAATCTTTATGGCCAGGGGTTATGCAAAAGGATCTTAGACATGATAGTAACAGGACAAGACCAAAAAAATTGATAAATCAGACCCTTAAAATTGAATGTTTTTGTGCTTAAGGCACCACTAAGAAGCCACACACTGGGATAAAATATCTGCAAATTGTTAAGCAACAAAACAAAACAACTTCTATCTCCAATACAGAACGCTTACAACAAAATATATTTTAAAAATAAGCTTAATAGTAAGAAGTCACCACATTGTCTTCCACAATGGTTGAACCAGTTTACAGTCCCACCAACAGTGTAAAAGTGTTCCTATTTCTCCACATCTCTCAACCATTGTGGAAGACAGTGTGGTGATTCCTGAAGGATCTAGAACGAGAAATACCATTTGACCAGCAATTCTATTACTGGGTATATAACCAAAGGAATATAAATCATTCTGCCATAAAGACACATACAAACATATGTTTACTGCAGCGCTATTCACAACAGCAAAGACTTGGAACCAATCCAAATGCCCATCAATGATAGACTGAATAAAGAAAACGGAGCACATATACACCATGGAATACTATGCAGCCATAAAAAAGAAATGCGATCATGTCCTTAGCAGGGACATGGATGAAGCTGGAAGTCATCGTTCTCAGCAGACTAACAAAGGAACAGAAAACTAAACACCTCATGTTTTCACTCGTAAGTGGGAGGTGAACAATGAGAAGACACGGACACAGGGAAGGAAACATCACAAACCAGGGCCTGTCAGGGGTGGGGTGCAAGGGGAGGGAGAGCATTAGGACAAATACCTAGTGCACACGGGGCTTAAAACCTAGATGATGGGTTGATAGGTGCAGCAAACCACCATGGCACATGTACACCTACGTAACAGACCTGCACATTCTGCACATGTACTCCAGAACTTAAAGTAAAAAAAAAAAAAAAGAAATCATTTAATTTTTCCATAAGAGTGGGTGAATTTTATAGTATGTACAATATATCCTAATAAGGCTACTTAAACAAAACCAAGGAATGGCAGTATATGATCATTATTTACAATATAAAGGTAAATGCCCACATAAGTCAGGGGCAAGAACTGTTGGTAGAAAATGATTAAAATGGGGTCATTATTTTACCAAAAAAATCTTTGTACAGTTACTTAAAACTGTATATAAAATAACCTGTATACAAAGATGTATCACTTTTATAAATTAAAATACTTTTACAAATATTCTCTACAAGCTAAAAAAAGGTTTGGGGGTCCAAACACATATGATAAAACTAAAATTATAGCTAGAGAATGACAAAGATTATCAAAATTCAACCTAATGATTACCTATGGAGCAGGGAAATGGAAACATACCAGTGCTTCAGCAGTATTGATAATGTTTCATTTCTTTAAATTGACCGGTGGGCTTACAGTTCACAGATGACTCATTATTATGCCTTTTAACTTATGTTTCAAGTATTCTTTGGTATGCATTAAATATATCATAATTAAAAACTGGGAGAAAGTACTATTTTGAAAATTGTCTTCAAAGCTACAAATAATGGCTCTATAAAATGTAATCTATAACAAATCACAGTTCACTTATAGATCATAAAATGTAAATGATAAAATCTAAGAGGGTCCAAAAAAGTTAAAATTTAATTAAACTACTATTTATTCACCATCTATAATGCAAAACTTGTATACATTATTTCTAATCCTCCTTTCAACTCTACAAATATCCCTCATTTAAACCTAACAAACTGAAGCTCTGAGTTTTACTGCATGTGCTCAGAACCACACAGCTTTTTAAGTGGCGAAGCCAGGATCACCAAGCACTATGCATATATTCTTTCTCAGTCAGTTTCTAATAGTTACTCAACAACATTCAACAATAATCCTGCCTTGTTAATAATTACCTAGTATTTTGATGTATTTGCACAAAGACTAGTGATTTGTGGAAGTACAAGATTAAGGACCAAGTTGGGGTTTCTTTTGTTTTTTTTTTTTTTTGAGATAGGATCTCACTCTGTCGTCCAGGCTGGAGTGCAATGGTACGATCTTGGCTCACTGCAACCTCTGCCTCCAGGTTCAGGCGATTCTCCTGCCTCAAGCTGGGATTACAGGCACATGCCATCACACTCAGCTAATTTTTTGTATTTTTAGTAGAGATGGGGTTTTGCCATATTGGCCAGGCTGGTCTCGAATGCCTGCCTCCCAAAGTGCTGGGATTACAGACATGAGCCACCACACCCAGCCCCAAGTTACAATTTTGTAAACTACATAAATAACAAAATGACAACTTCATGTTTAATCCTGATGCTTAATAAACTTAACTTTAAAAAAACACATACAGGGCGGGGCGTGGTGGCTCACGTCTGTTATCCCAGCACTTTGGGAGGCCGAGACGGGCGGATCACGAGGTCAGGAGATCAAGACCCTCCTGGCCAACACGGTGAAACCCCGTCTCTACTAAAAATACAAAAAACTAGCCGGGCGAGGTGGCGGACGCCTGTAGTCCCAGCTACTCGGGAGGCTGAGGCAGGAGAATGGCATGAACCCGGGAGGCGGAGCTTGCAGTGAGCTGAGATCCGGCCACTGCACTCCAGCCTGGGCGACAGAGCCAGACTCCATCTCAAGAAAAAACATACATTTGAAACTTCGCTATATAATTTTCCTTCAGATTTTTACAATGAGATTACCATATGGAGAACAAAGTTCTGTAAATATATCAATATAAGGAAATGCCAGAGATACATAACAGGAAGGTATATTAATGATTATAAATACTTTAATTCATCTTTCCCCACAAAAAGTATTCCTCTCGGGGTTGGGCGCAGTGGCTCACGTCGGTAATCCCAGCACTTTGCGGGGGCTGATGTGGGTGGAGGCCGAGGTGGGCGGATCAGCTGAGGTCAGGAGTTCAAGACCAACCTGACCAAAAAGGTTAAACCCTGTCGCTACTAAAACTACAAAATTAGCCAGGCATGGTGGTGCACACCTGTAATCCCAGCTACCTGGGAGGCTGAGGCAGGAGAATTGCTTGAACCCAGGAGGCAAAGGTTGCAGTGAACCGAGATCAGGCCACTGCACTCCAGCCTGGGCAATAAGAGTGTAACTCCGTCTCAAAAAAAAAAAAAAAAAGTATTCCTCTCAGTTCTACTCTGCACAGTGAAAACCAGATTATTAATATATTGTATATACTCTAAAAGACTGAGATGCAACAAGAACTCAGCCTAGGGATCAATAATGCCAGAAGTAAAAATGTCAATCGAATATTTTTATTTCAACTGCCAAAATGGGGGAAAACAAAAAATACCAAGTGACTTCAGGAAATAAAAGGCAGAAAGTTGGCTTTTAGTCATTTATTTTGGCTACATAAGTCACAGAAGGTTTAAAATCCAAATTCCCTAGTCTCAGGTCACTTTTTTAAAAAAGTTTCATAAAGATATCCTCACTCCTACCAGCCAGCATCATCACAGATTGGTAACATATTGGTAATGTGATGGAGGTCATTAGGCAGAGGTTAGACGTCAAAAATAAATAGAAAAAGCCTTATGAGCCACGCTTAGATAACGAAGAAAATAACAGCAATAACTCAGATCATGCAAGGAGTAAATACGTCCCTTTCATTCCTCTGCAACCCATGTCTACAGGAGAAGCTCTCTCCGTTCCTTGGCAACCAATCTCCCATATGTTAATGTATCCAAAGGTTCTTTTCTCCTTTCCCTTCTCCCATCATTTCTTCCCTTCACTCCTCCTCTCATCATTTCTTCTCTTTATGCCATTTCTAAGTAATAATTTACTTCTTCATTGTCTGACACCTTTTCTCTACAAATTCCCTAATGTTCTCCCATCTCCTGTTCTCTTCTGTTTTTCCCCCATCTGTTTACAGATCTGGGTTTCTAACTCTGTGTGTGTGTGTGTGGTGTGTGTGTGTGTTACACATTCTGGTTAACTAAAGAGATTTTAGGTTGCAATGGAAAAATATATTGAACACTTAAATGTGGCCCTCTAATTTCCCTAACATATCTTTAAACAACACATGCATATATCCTAGTAACGTTACCCCTTATTCATGAGAGTTGAAATAGTTTGTTATTCACAAATGAGTTTACTCAAATAAAAATGAGTTAAAAAACTATTAAATATATGAACCCATATAGGACTATCATTTCCATCAGTATTTCCCAATACTTCTTAAAGCAATAGTTCTACAAATAATGGTTGCATGGTCAAGTCATAAAGCACAAATCATACTAGGTACTTAAAGAGTGTACGAAATCCTGAAATGAAGAAACTTGCTTAACCATATTATCCAGCTGTTTCCAAATTTACTAAGCTTATGAGCTCTTTTTTTTCCCAGCACCTATTAATATCCCATAGAACATGCACTTAGGAAATGTTAACCCTAACCACTGATTAAAATATACTATGTAAAGCATCATACTTAACCTAGTAGCATAAATGGTCTTTAAAATGTTGCTGCCTTTGAAAAAACCTAAAATGAATTTATAAAGAAAATAATCCAAGTTGCTAGGTGCAAATGGCTCATTTTAAATATTGCATGTATATTTACCTTTCCTAGGTTAATTTAAAAATTAAAACCGTAAGCACCAATTGGGATTATGAAGGTAGGGGTGGGGTGGGCAAAGAGCAAAATTTTTCTTAAAGTATAACATATGGAAGAGAATATTTTACAAATACTGACTTCTAAGACCATTCTTATTTTTCCATCAATTTTCATGTTTGGTCTTTTTGTCAAATGGGAGAAAAAAATGGAATTTTATAACTTACAAAATCCAATAAATACACAGGGATGCTATATTGAACTTTCCTGAATGTATGTTATACAACAATACAAGAATTTTTTAATGAAAATGTGTCAATTGTCCCTTTAACGTGTACTACCAATTCTTTACTTCACAGGTTTTAAAGAGTGTATTTTAAAGTATACACATTTTACCTGAAAGCTCCATAAAGTGGTCTGTACCAACAGACGAATGAACAAGGAGTAAAAAGCAAGAACCACAGGATACTCAATCCAAAATCAACCGCTCTTGCAGAATCAACACAAAACCAAGCCAAGCATCCGAAGATATTTAGAAACAGTGTTACTGCATGGACTGTGGAATCAGAAAACAAAATAGAAAAAGAAATGTTTACATTCAATTTATGAATTCATCCAACAAAAAACTGTAAATAAAAAAATACTTCCTAAGAGCAAATGTATTCTACCCCATGTTTCCATTTATATTTTTCAAAACACTGCTGTATCTTAACGTATTTGATTTGAAAACAGAGTATACACAGGAAAGCGAGTCTTTTTTTTTTTTTTTTTTTTTTTTAGTAGAGACGGGGTTTCACCGTGTTACCCAGGATAGTCTCGATCTCCTGACCTCGTGATCCGCCCGTCTCGGCCTCCCAAAGTGCTGGGATTATAGGCTTGAGCCATCAAGTCTTAATACATGTACTGTTTGGCAAAAATTCTGTTGGCCCTCGCCTCCTCACAATGACGTAGCTAAACCAGAGGCACACTACCTTAAGGGCTTCTTCCCGAAAAGGAAACATATGATAATATCTCTTGATCTGAAGCCCAAGAAGAAAAGCAGTGCCTGCCAGGAAAAGATGCAGGACTTAGGAGGAAAAACTGTATCTTTACAGAATGGGGCTGCAGACTAAAAACTGGACTAAAAATACTAATACAGTAGCAATTTCTAGTGACGATATACTCAATGCATAATGATTATTCATTCATCTTCATAGAGCTGTCCATTTGTAAAATCCTGAAAAGAAACTTGCATTTTGGTAGAGGATTAAATTTATTAAGTCCCCTCTTCACTCCCCCACACTACATGATGCATTTTAGTTACTGTGGCAGGCTTTTCTTTTGGTTAACACAAATAGATGTCGACAAATTCATCATATGCTGTTAATAATTAGTTTCCCTGACAGACCAAAAACAAAAAATCTGAGTAACATCTAACTATACCATGATCCTAAAGAACTACTTTGACCCACTGTAATTAATAACTGTTTCAAAGGATTTTTAAAAAATTTATTCACAGGCTGAATTTATTATAGTAAGTACATTCTTACATAAGTTAAAAGAATGTTAAATGTTAATTATCAAATCAACAAAAATACGCCAACTCTTGAATTAAAATTAACAATTGGGAAAACGTATCTAGTTTTTTTAAATCTCAAACTTTAAGATTTCTTTACAAATCAAATAAATTAATAATTAATAAAACAGGATATACACACACATTCTGGGATGCCTAAATTTGCTTTTACCTAACCCACCAGATAAGTAAACAAGCTCTAGAGCTTTTTTAAAAAAAAAAAAGCTCTTAGATTAAGACAGTCATTTAACCTCTGTAAGCTTCAATTTTTCAGCTTTTCCAACTTTAAAATTCCATTCAATTCTATCACAAAAGAGACACTCTCACTCATTACTCTAGTCCCATTAGAATTTTTAACTCTCAGGAATGCTTGCTCATAATAAATTTACTCAAAACCCTTGGCATCAAAATAAGGGTGGTTGTGTTAAGATCTTAAAAACAGAATTGAAAAGATTGTAAAATAGAAAATTATTACTAGGCAGCATTAAATAGCATCCAGCTGCCTTAAAAAGTTTTAGACCTTAAGAACATTCTAACTAAATGTTAATTTTCAAATTAGGTTATTTCCTAATCCACTGAAAGAAAGATAAAATATATGTATAATTATGCTTTAAAGTTCATGAAAATTCTTCCAAGTATAGATGAAAATATCAATCTAATTTTGTGTAATAAAAATGTTTTTCTAAATGTTTTCTATGAAATATGATCAATAAATCATTTACTTATATCCCAATGAAGACTAAAATGTCCAAGGCTAATTACTGAACAATCTGTCCACTTATGCAGAGTTCAAAAAACATACAGAAAGGTAAGTAAATGTAAAATATATGTTTCCATACCGCTAATTTCAGCCCAATTTGAGTGAGTGATGAATCAATGCTGGTAGACTCCAAGAGTAGGCAGAACACTAAAGAAATCTTTGGGCCATTTTGTTTATGTGATTTACAAGTTGAACAACTCTCCTTCACATAAAATTTCAGTTTGCTTCATTAAGCACTCAAATCTGGTATTAGTTGATCTAAATTTGCAACATTATAATATTCTTCTTGGTAAGTTCTGAATTACAATATAGATGCCTAACATAAATAGCTTTATAACAGTATATTATCTTCACCAAATAGTCTTTAATGTAGACGGCTTGTTTTTATTTTTTCCTTTTTAATTCAAGAGTACACTCAAAGAGGTTGAAATTCATTTCACAATATTTCTATTTGCTTCAGTTCATTTATAGTTTAAATTATTTGCTTCAAATAAAGTAGCTTTGAAAGCATATCTTCTTCACATTCGGCTTAAAATGTAAATTACCTCTTCATTTTGGTTCTTTGTTCTTTGTAGGTGGCAGAAGCTGGAAATCTAGACTCTGAGCCCTACAGTCAAGCTATACACCTCCTTCCTTACTTATGTAATACTGAACAAGTTTCTCAAATTTGCTAACCTTTAGTTTTCCTATCTATAAAACCAAATAATGTAGTACTTCCTTCGAGGTGTGGTTAGGATTTAATATAGTAAGATAATATATATAAAGTGATTAGCACTGTGACTGACACAAAGTAAATCCTCAATAAATATGAGCTCTCATTGTAATTATTATTACAGTGTGAAAACATTAGTCAACCCCCAAATCAAGAGGTTAATATATCTAAAAATAATTTATTACAACAGGCAATATTCTACAAAATGTAGGCACATTACTAAGCTGGTAATAGATCTTACTTTGTTCCAGGGAATCTGCTTCTTCAAAACAGAACCCTAACTGGAATCGTAAGCCCTTTGAATACAGTTGACAGACATGCCAACTGAACAGGGCTGGAGAAAAATACAGTCAACTACATTATTTCTGTGACACTCAGAAGGT
Source organism: Trachypithecus francoisi (assembly GCF_009764315.1). Taxonomy (NCBI): domain Eukaryota; kingdom Metazoa; phylum Chordata; class Mammalia; order Primates; family Cercopithecidae; genus Trachypithecus; species Trachypithecus francoisi. The sequence continues at coordinate 109,057,015 of NW_022681465.1, read as the reverse complement.
GATATATTTCTAAGACAAAACAGATCTATTCTGAAACAATCGGCATTGATAATTAATCATTTAGTTAAAATTAACCATCTCTCCCATTTAATCTCTGTTTACTAAATTCCTTCTATAATTTTCTTCCAACACCCATTTCCTCCACCAAAAAATATTTTCCTAGTTCTAGCTACTCAGGAGACTGGAGTAGGAGTATCCCTTGAGCCAGGAGTTCAAGTCCGGCCTGGGCAACATAGCAAGACCCCATCTCAAAAAATATATATTTATATTTTTTTCACTAGGTCAAAGAACATACATGTAAAATACTAGGCTGGCTGGATATGGTAGCTCATGCCTGTAATCCCAGCATTTTGGGAGGCCAAGGTGGGTGCATTGCTTGAGGCCAGGAGTCCGAGACCAGCCTGGGCAACATGGTGACACCCCATCTCTACTAAAAACACAAAAATTGGCCAGGCATGGTGGTATGTGCCTGTAGTCCCAGCTACTCAGGAGGCTGAGGCACGAGAATCATCTGAACCCAGGAGGCGGAGGTTGCAGTGAGCCAAGATGGCGCCATTGCACTCCAGCCTAGGCGCCAGAGCAAGACTGTCTCAAAATAAATAAATAAATAAAATAAAATGCTAGGACAATTTCTGCCCATTTAAAAAAATAAACATATATAAAATATAAATGCATATATTATACTGACTAAATAAAAATTGGTTAGCATGTACATATACATGGAATCATTTAATATTAAAAATATATACTACTGACACTCAGGATTCAGCAAAAGATATTAGATCAAGAATATCTCAAAAAATACTAAAAACGAAGAGTTAAAAATAGACTATCCATTAGGAATCACTTCTCATATTCCAAAACAACTTGACATACATGAAGAATGCTCCTAAAAGATTTGGAGGAAAATTATGTCATCCATTAAGGGAGGGGCGGTAGTCTCATTAATCATAAAGTAAAAACAAGTAAATTTCCTCCATCAAGAATGTACCCTACAAATTATCCATTAACCCAGATGTTGTGCATGTGAGAACCCTCAATAGCTACCTTCCCTTCTGACATGATATCAAAATGAGGCTGAGACTACTGTTTGGAATAAAAATGAAACTGAGAGTAAGTGGGAGGTCTGTGCACACACAGTAAAACTGTTAACTGCTTGACATTTTGTTTCAGTATTCCATGAGTTATTATACTCAAAGTGATGTGAGCATCAAAGCCCCAAATGTATATTCTAATGTTCTGTTCAACAAAATGTCCTGTATTAATTAAGCACTTTCAATAATAAAAGTATCGCAAATGAAAACAAAAAGTAAACTGTACCCAAAGCTATAAAAAGAACAATTCATTTATGTAATAATTTATGCCTTTTTAAAAACAGCTATAACACCTATATTTAACATAACTCTTTTAAATGACCTTCCTCTGCATAAAATTAGTATGCATTATTTTTTCCAAGCAAATCATGACTAGATAACATCTTTCAAGGAAAAAGAATCTTACAAAATTTTACCCACATGACAGAGAAGTTGTCTTTTCCTCAAAAGAATGCCAGTTCTCAATATACAGATTTTTATCAGCCAAGGACTTACATTGTCACATACAGTACAATTCTGAAGTACCTGAATATGATATGTTTCACTCTGAAATCGTGATTATTAAGCTTTTTGTATAGAAAAAGAAGACTGGTTTGCTATATTATCCTTGAAATAAAAAGTGGATTTTGACAACAAAAATATAAATTCTAAACAAAGATATAAATTGTTATATACTCACACATCCACAAGTAGTACATAAGCTTTACTGTCTTTTGGAATTCTACAGGAATGTCTACAGAAAAATCCTGATAGAAACAAGGTCCAACAGGAAAATTGCTAGGAAGAGGTGGCCAATTATTTTTTCTACCTGTAAATTTTTTTAAAAAAAGAAAAGGTTATTTATATTATAACAAATGTGATATTCTTATTTTTTGTTTCACAAAAAGAAAAACTCCATTATTTTAATAAAAGTTTAGAAAAACTGTAGTACTATATCTCTGTATTCCTAGAACTTTGAAAGATAAGCTTTAGATTTTTAAAAAATTTTCTCAGAATACCATCACCTTAGAGCACATTAGATGGTAAAATAATTTTCCAGTGTCATATCATATCACATTTAGCAGGAACCATTTATGTATAGAAAAAACAAAAAACAAAAAGAAAGCACATATCCAGTACTTCTGCCCTAAAACAGATTTATTTCACAGTCCCGAGTCTGGCTGGCATGTAAAGGCCATCCAGTTTTTAAACTTCAATTTTCTCCTCAGCATCTTAAATCTTCAAATATAATTCTGTTATAATTCCTATCCCATGTGGAGAGAGACCAGCTTCTAATTTTTTCAAGTTTTCTGTTAAGTCCAAGATTAAACCAATACCAAAGAAACAAATTAAGAATACTCAAAATCTGGGAAATAATAATATCCAAAAGATATATGTACGAAAACCCTACAACAAAGAAAACATGAAACAGTCATGATAAGGAAGCTAAGGAATTAGAGAACCTTTAAAAACGCAGAGAAAAACAAATTCAAACTGTAAAGGGGAAAAAAATGTCTCTATATAAAGAAACCAGATTAAAAATAAGACTTGAGAAATGGTGGGGGAAATAAAAAATTAAAGAAGTCAAAACATGAAAACAGAGGGTAAAAACAGCACCTAAGGCCATTTCCCAATTTTAGATGTTATATCCCACAATTTTTAAAAACTCAATTTTACATACTTTTTCCAGCCCAGGGTAATTTTTATAGTACGAAGAACAATAACCTATTTCTGATTCTCCCCAATGAGTCTCCTGTGTTCCATTTATCATACTATTCAAATTTCATATAGTTCATTTATCATACCAATCTCATACTATTTGAGAAGCGGCAGTGAATACTTGTAAAGAAGAGAAGTTCTGGAACCATAAGTGGCTAGCCACTTACTGGGCAAGGTCACCTTGGGCAACTTACTCTCCCCTCCAAGCCTTAGTTTCCATATCTGTAAAATGAGAATAAAAACTGTACCACCCCTCACAGGATTGTACTGATGATTTAAGTGTGAGTTAAGAGGGGAAAAGTACTAAAATGTGCTAACATACTGCGGTCTAATTGTTAATTTCCTACTCTTTGTTACTGTCTTTACTAACATATCTCTCATAGAAATAGTTTGTCTTTGCCAGTACTGAAAAAATAGGATGGATTTTAGTTACAGGTACTTCAGAAACATTGGTCTCAGTTCAACTTTTAGTTTCTCCTTCTATAGATGCTACCTCTGATGCTGCAAGCAAGAAAATGACTCAGGATAAATGTGCTCTCACAAAGCCCTAGACTTACACATCCTAAGATAAAAAGAAATAGTTCTGTATTATTGTTATTGTTCTAGCTTTGCATTACATCAAAGCTAGACATCCTAACAATGACTTATCTAGCTCATCCCAGACACCCTAACAGTGACTTACCTAGCTCTTTTATCTCTTCTTACTCAGAGACTGCTAGCTTTCCCTAAGAGACTCCTTTGAGGTACTTTGGCAGGCACAAACTGAATAGAATTCACTGCAAACAATTCACCACTTATTTCTTTGGCATCATATGAATACCTCAGGCTTCCAATTTTTCTAACATGATTTGACAAAATACTTGTGAGGACTGGGGCAGATAATCTGAAATTGACCTGAATAAATCAGGTAGGAGTCAAATGTAGGGTACATGCAAATGTACTCACAAAGATTCAATAGAATCAAGGAGGACCTAACTGCAGAATCAAAGGCTCCTGGCCTCAGAGTAAGCAAATAGTATCATATTCACATTCATTTTGTGTGTGATGAGGCTAACACTGTTCTAATCTATCAACAAAAGACTATGCAAATCAGCCAAGATTAGAAGGCTACAGAGTATCAAGGAGGCAATCTGCTGTGTCTGATCTCCTTGTTAGAACAGGAAAACAGGGTAAGGTTTTATCCACAGGCCAAATAACCTAGGAGTTAGTATAGACATAATGTAAAGTGTTTAAAAGTTATTTTTATTTCAAACTTCTTTGGATACTACCATGTTGACTGAGGTTTTGCATTTCTCGTTCCCGACGATCTAATTCTGCGGCTTTTCTTTCTAGTTCTTCCTGGCGCTTAAGAAGCTCAGCTTGGGCCAATGCATGTTCCTAAATACAAAATATCAATATGTGAACAGACTGTCAGAAGTATAAAATACTTTAACATTTATATGCTAACTCCTACTTCTCTACTATGAGAGAAACCTAATTCAAATGCACTTCCAAAGTACAGGAATTTTACTGAAGATCATAGTTAAAGAAAATATTACAGGGATATTTGGTCCATTTGGTCTTTGGGTTCTGAAAACCCTCAGTGGGAATGTTGGGTCCATTAGGACAGGAAAACTTCTCTTAGTAAAAGTAGCCAGAATCCTTAGGTAATCTGGAAAATGAAATTCAGATGACCTCTATGCCTAAATGAATGAAGAACAGAGGCAATGGGAACAGTTGTGGAAAATGAACAATAGAAAAAAGGGCAACTGAATTGGCTCCTATAAATCAGATGAAATGACATATAAGGCCACCAATGCAAGAATATTTTCTAATATCTTAAATGTTATAGGAGAATGAGGTCAAAGGATGTGATTAAGAAATTCTTTATAACTCAATTTGCCCTTACATGTTATCAGGCATCTTATTAATCTTTCTTCTCAGATTTTTGCAATCTTCTACCTCCTAACACTATTACTTTAGCATTATAACACTCTCCCAATAATATCTATTATTCCATCATTTTTACCTTAATGGTAGTATGCATTAAAAAGTGAGACCAAAGGCAATAAAAATTTATACACCAAGATGATACACAAATTCACTAATTCCTAACAATAGAATAAAACAAATGGTATAAGCTGACAAAGAGGAATGAATATTTGAAGGGTGACAAGACAGCAAATCCAGACTTGTAAGTGAGTTAAAAATTAAGCAACAGAAATGTAACCATATAAAGAATTATTTTGCTCTGAAAGTAAATGTTATTGATATTATAATTGTCAATATGAATTTATACAACTAACATGAACTAACCTTTGCAATCTGTGTATAAGCTGGATGTTCCTCTGTTGGTTTCATTATTGCTGGTTGTGTATTGGGTACATTAGGCATCTTCACACTACCTGGTGGAGGCTAGGAGGATTAAGAGATGGACAAATTATGTAACACAGATATCCAACTTTAACATCTTTCAAAAAGTGTAACACCAATAAAATGAAAAATCTCAAGATCTGCATCTCTTCATTCCTTGCCCTCTCATAGTCAAGTGTGTGGCAAAGAGCTGCTTAAATACACCATGTCCATTTTCTCCAACTCATTCATTTTTCAACTCTACAATCAGGCTGCTACTTTTAACACTACATAACAAACACTCCTCCAGGATACCATACGGTAATAGAGGCTGGGCATGGCAGCTCACGTCTGTAATCCCAGCACTTCGGGAGGCCAAGGTGGGTGGACCACCTCAAGTCAGGAGTTCAAGACCAGCCTGGCCAATATGGTGAAACCCCGTCTCTACTAAAAATACAAAAATTAGCCGGGCAGGGTGGCAGGCACCTGTAATCCCAGCTACTCAGAAGGCTGAGACAGGAGAATGGCTTGAACCCAGGAGGCGGAGGTTCCAGTGAGCCAAGACTGCACCACTGCACTCCAGCCTGGGCAACAGAGCAAGACTCCATCTCAAAAAAAAAAAAAAATACTTTGAGTTTTTGGGGGTTTTTTAACAGTAAAATACAGATAGAACCAGACAAAAGAACTACACTAAGGTTTACTGCCAACTCTTTCCTCTTGAGAAAGCTACATGCCAGTGCTCTGAAGAGCATATAAGAAAGTTCTTGGTAGAACCCCACTAAATTGAAAAGAGTGAAAGGGAAGTCCTAAGGAGAGAGAAAATAAATTACCCAACTTCCACTATGCCAGTGAGGATCAGCAGTGTCTGAAAGCTGCAAGATCAGGAAGTAGACATCTACAAGTCCATCAATGGGGAACTGGTTAAATCACTATATATACATACAACGCAGCCATGAGAAGAAATTAGCTATAGAAGAATGTCTTTTAAAATACTAAATAAAATAAAGCAAGCTGGCCAGGCACAGTGATCCCAGTACTTTGGGAGGCAGAGGCTGGTGGATCTCATGGTCAGGAGTTTGAGACCAGCCTGGCCAATATGGTGAAATCCCCTCTCTACTAAAAAAACAAAAATTAGCCGGGCTTGGTGGCAGCAGGTGCCTGTAGTCCCAGCTACTTTCAGGAGGCTGAGGCAGGAGAATCACTTGAACCTGGGAGGTGGAGGTTGCAGTGAGCCAAGATCGCACCACTGCACTCCAGCCTGAGTGACAGGGCAAGACTCCATCTCAAAAAATAATAACAAAATTAAAATTAAATTAAAAAAATAAAGCAAGCTACAGAACAGTCTGCATATGACCTTTTCTTCAATAGACACAGATTTATACATGCCCCCATAAAATATCTGGGAAGTCTCAGCCAACTGATATCAGAGGGACTTGCACCTGTTGTTTTATATGCTTCTTTATTATTTGCTTCCCTCGACGCATGCACAATATACTACTTCAATAAAAATATATTTTTAAAGTACTCTTTAGAATGACCGTAAGAAAAAAGAAGAAACAAGGATGGGAACATGAAAAGAACAATAGAAACAAAAACACTAACAGAAAAGAAAAGAAGAAAGGAAAGAAAGAAAGAGAAGAGGGAGGGAAGGGGGAGGTCATGAATAAGAAAAATGTAAGAAAGAAAGAAACTGCACTAGGAGGTTCAAGCATCCTAAGAACTGTTAAAACCAGAAGACACAACCAATATACAGCAGGATTTCACTCTGACACAGCTAACAGCAGCCCTGAAAAGGAAGCCATGCATAACCAAAGATGTAACTGTAGTTCAGCTGATTCTAAAATGCATATACAACAGGCAAGAACTGACAGGGCGCAAAGGCTCACATCTGTAATCCCAGCCCTTTGGGAGGCCGGGGTGGGCAGATCACCTGAGCTCAGGAGTTCGAGACCACCCTGGGCAACATGGTGAAACCTTGTCTCTACTAAAATACAAGAAATTAGACAGGCATGGTGGTGTACGCCTGTAGTCCCAGCTACTGTGGAGGCTGAGGCAAGAGAATCGCTTGAGCCTGGGAGGCACAGGTTGCAGTGAGCCCAGATTACGCCACTGCACCCCAGTTTGGGCTACAAGAGTGAGATCCATCTCAAAAAAACAAACAAAAAAAAACCGCCAAGAACTAAAAACAGGTCAAACAATTTTAAAGAAAAATAAAGTATGAAGACCTATGATATCAAGGCTTATTATAGAACCATAGTAATTAAGAGTGTAATACAGATGCAAGGACAGAGAAATATACCAATAAACAAAATAGACACAGAAACAAACCCACACTAATGCAGAAACTTGATACCTAACAGAGGTGTCACTACAAAACAGTGAAGAAACAATATGTTAATCGATCAACGGTACTTGGATAAATGGTTACTCATACTTCACATCATATAAAAAATGAATTCTAGGTAGATTAATGATCTAAAATTGAAAAAGCAAAACTTATAAACACTTTCGGGAAAAATACATGTGAATATTTTTATGAATATTTCTTGAGCTTCTAGAATGTGAACTCTAGAAATATTGTGTATTTTGTTTACGACCTATCCCAAGTACCCAAAATAGTCCCTGAAACATAGTAGATGCTCAGTAAGTATCTGTCAAATTAAGACTGGAAAACACACAAACCATATAAAATTGACGAATTTAATGACACTGAAATTTACAAAAAGTAAAAAGTGAAATCACAGACTAGGAAAAAATAGTTGTAATGCATATAATAGAAAACTGCTACCCAGAATATATAAAGAATTGTTACAAATCCATGAAAATACAAACTAACTGAAAAACTAGCAAAAGATCTGAACAAGCAATAGAAAGAGGTCAATAAACATGTGAAAGGATGTGTTACAGCCTTAGTAATCAAGAAGTGCAAAAACTATCATATATCATTTGGAAACCATGAGACAGAAAAACAAACTCTGACAATACCAAAATTGGGATTTACACAATATACACAATGGTGGTGCATATCAAAATTAAAGCATTGATCAAGACAGCATTTCAAGTCAGTTGAAATAGAAAGAACTGTCAGTAAATGCTGTTGGCAGAATTATTTAAATTGGGGGAGGAAAAACAAAATCCCTGTATCTCCAAAGAATTCCAAATGGATTAAAACTTGAATATAAAAAAAAAAAAACAAGACAAGACAAAAAACAACTATAAAGTTGGGACACTAAAATACACTCTATAGGCTATAGGGCATTATCTGATCTTGGCATGAAAAAAAGTCACTCGAAACATTGAGAAAAGTTGAGGGGAGAGAAATCATAATGAAAAGGTAATATATTTGACCACATAAAAATTCAGAAATTTGATTATATAAAGCATTCATAATCAAGATTAGATGGCAAAATCTAAATAATAAGCAACATATACAACAATTAGTTAATATATTTCACTAGGTAAAAAATCAATACAAAATTATCAGATAAACATGTTAGTGAAAAGAAACTGCATTTTTAAAAACTCTGAACAGGCAGCTTATAAAATACAAAAGTAAAATAAACATACAAAAAATCTCAACCTCATTAGTAATCAAAGAAATGCATATTTTACCTAATTATTTTTAAAATGATTATTATCATAGGATTACCACATTTTGAAAAAGATGTGGTAAAACAGATATTCTCACACACTGAAAAGTGGAGATTATAAACTAGAACATGTAGCAATCCTGCAGCACAATTTGACATTATGTTTCAAGAGCCATAGAAGTATTTATATCCCATGTACTATGAATATCTGGTTTTTAAAAATATCCTATGGAAATAATCCAAGATATGTGCAAATGTATGTATGCCAAGAATGCTCACTACAGCTTTATTTACAAAAGCAAAGGGTTACAAATAACCCCAAATGTCCAACACAACAGAGGAAATGGTTAAACTGATACAGCTGTAGGAGAGTATACAATACAGCTATTTAAAAGTTCTAGGGGCGGAGCAAGATGGCCAAATAGGAACAGCTCCAGTCTCCAACTCCCAGCGTGAGCGACACAGAAGACCGGTGATTTCTACATTTTCAACTGAGGTACTGGGGTCATCTCACTGGGGAGTGCCGGACAATTGGTGCTGGTCAGCTGCTGCAGGCCGATCAGCAAGAGCTGAAGCAGGGCGAGGCACTGCCTCACCGGGGAAGCGCAAGGGGGAAGGGAATCCCTTTTCCTAGCCAGGGGAACTGAGACACACAAGACCTGGAAAATCGGGTAATTCCCACCCCAATACTGCGCTTTAAGCAAACGGGCACACCAGGAGATTATACCCACACCTGGGCGGGAGAGTCCCACGGCCACAGAGCCTCCCTCATTGCTAGCACAGTAGTCAGCGATCTAACCGAAAGGGCAGCAGCGAGGCTGGGGGAGGGGCGCCCACCATTGCTGAGGCTTAAGTAGGTAAACAAAGCCCATGGGAAGCTCAAACTGGGTGGAGCTCACAGCAGCTCAAGGAAACCTGCCTGTCTCTGTAGACTCCACCTCTGGGGACAGGGGACAGCTAAACAACAAAATGGGAAGCAGCAGAGACCTGTGCAGACGCAAACAACTCTGTCTGACAGCTTTGAAGAGAGCAGTGGATCTCCCAACACCGAGGTTGAGATCTGAGAATGGACAGACTGCCTGCTCAAGTGGGTCCCTGACCCCTGAGTAGCCTAACTGGGAGACATCCCCCACTAGGGGCAGTCTGACACCCCACACCTCACATGGTGGAGTACACCCCTGAGAGGAAGCTTCCAAAGGAAGAATCAGACAGGTACACTCGCTGTTCAGCAATATTCTATCTTCTGCAATCTCTGCTGCTGATACCCAGGCAAACAGGGTCTGGAGTGGACCTCAAGCAATCTCCAACAGACCTACAGCTGAGGGTCCTGACTATTAGAAGGAAAACTATCAAACAGGAAGAACACCTATACCAAAACCCCATCAGCACGTCACCATCATCAAAGACCAGAGGCAGATAAAACCACAAAGATGGGGAAGAAGCAGGGCAGAAAACCTGGAAATTCAAGAAATAAGAGCACATCTCCCCCTGCAAAGGAGCGCAGCTCATCACCAGCAACGGATCAAAGCTGGTCAGAGAATGACTGACAAAATGAGAGAAGAAGGCTTCAGTCCATCAAACTTCTCAGAGCAAAAGGAGGAATTACGTACCCAGAGCAAAGAAACTAAAAATCTTGAAAAAAGAGTGGAAGAATTGATAGATAGAATAATTAATGCAGAGAAGGTCATAAATGAAATGACAGAGATGAAAACCATGACACGAGAAATATGTGACAAATCCACAAGCTTCAGTAACTGACTTGATCAACTGGAAGAAAGAGTATCAGCGATTGAGGATCAAATGAATGAAACGAAGCGAGAAGAGAAACCAAAAGAAAAAAGAAGAAAAAGAAATGAACAAAGCCTGCAAGAAGTATGGGATTATGTAAAAAGACCAAATCTACGTCTGATTGAGGGTGCCTGAAAGTGAGGGGGAAAATGGAACCAAGTTGCAAAACACTCTTCAGGATATCATCCAGGAGAACTTCCCCAACCTAGTAGGGCAGGCCAACATTCAAATTCAGGAAATACAGAGAACATCACAAAGATACTCCTCCAGAAGAGCAACTCCAAGACACATAATTGACAGATTCACCAAAGTTGAAATGAAGGAAAAAATCTTAAGGGCAGCCAGAGAAAGGTCAGGTTACCCAAAAAGGGAAGCCCATCAGACTAACAGCAGACCTCTCGGCAGAAACTCTACAAGCCAGAAGAGAGTGGGGGCCAATATTCAACGTTCTTACAGAAAAGAATTTTAAACCCAGAATTTCATATCCAGCCAAACTAAGTTTCATAAGTGAAGGAGAAATAAAATCCTTTACAGATAAGCAAATGCTTAGAGATTTTGTCACCACCAGGCCTGCCTTACAAGAGACCCTGAAGGAAGCCCTAAACATGGAAAGGAACAACCGGTACCAGCCATTACAAAAACATGCCAAAATGTAAAGACCATCGAGGCTAGAAAGAAACTGCATCAACTAACGAGCAAAATAACCAGTTAATATCAAAATGGCAGGATCAAGTTCATACATAACCATATTAACCTTAAATGTTAATGGACTAAATGCTCCAATTAAAAGACACAGACTGGCAAACTGGATAGAGTCAAGACCCATCAGTCTGCTATATTCAGGAGACCCATCTCACATGCAGAGACATACATAGGCTCAAAATAAAGGGATGGAGGAAGATCTACCAAGCAAATGGAGAACAAAAAAAAGCAGGGGTTGCAATCCTAGTCTCTGATAAAATAGACTTTAAACCATCAAAGATCAAAAGAGACAAAGAAGGCCATTACATCATGGTAAAGGGATGAATTCAACAGGAAGAGCTAACTCTCCTAAATATATATGCACCCAATATAGGAGCACCCAGATTCATAAAGCAAGTCCTTAGAGACTTACAAAGAGACTTAGACTCCATACAATAATAATGGGAGACTTCAACACTCCACTGTCAACATTAGACAGATCAACGAGACAGAAAGTTAACAAGGATATCCAGGAATTGAACTCATCTCTGCACCAAGCGGACCTAATAGACATCTACAGAACTCTCCACCCCAAATCAACAGAATATACATTCTTCTCAGCACCACATCGCACTTATTCCAAAATTGACCACATAATTGGAAGTAAAGCACTCCTTAGCAAATGTAAAAGAACAGAAATTATAACAAACTGTCTCTCAGACCACAGTGCAATCAAACTAGAACTCAGGACTAAGAAACTCAATCAAACCGCTCAACTACATGGAAACTGAACAACCTGCTCCTGAATGACTACTGGGTACATAACGAAATGAAGGCAGAAATAAAGATGTTCTTTGAAACCAATGAGAACAAAGATACAACATACCAGAATCTCTGGGACACATTTAAAGCAGTGTGTAGAGGGAAATTTATAGCACTAAATGCCCACAAGAGAAAGCAGGAAAGATCTAAAATTGACACTCTAACATCACAATTAAAAGAACTGCAGAAGCAAGAGCAAACACATTCAAAAGCTAGCAGAAGGCAAGAAATAACTAAGAGCAGAACTGAAAGAGATAGAGACACAAAAAACCCTCCAAAAAATCAATGAATCCAGGAGTTGGTTTTTTGAAAAAATCAACAAAATTGACAGACGGCTAGCAAGACTGATAAAGAAGAAAAGAGAGAAGAATCAAATAGACGCAATAAAAAATGATAAAGGGGATATCACCACCGACCCCACAGAAATACAAACTACCATCAGAGAATACTATAAACACCTCTACGCAAATCAACTAGAAAATCTAGAAGAAATGGATAATTTCCTGGACACTTACACTCTTCCAAGACTAAACCAGGAAGAAGTTGAATCCCTGAATAGACCAATAGCAGGCTCTGAAATTGAGGCAATAATTAATAGCCTACCAACCAAAAAAAGTCCAGGACCAGATGGATTCACAGCTGAATTCTACCAGAGGTACAAGGAAGAGCTGCTACCATTCCTTCTGAAACTATTCCAATCAATAGAAAAAGAGGGAATCCTCCCTAACTCATTTGATGAGGCCAACATCATCCTGATACCAAAGCCTGGCAGAGACACAACAAAAAAAGAAAATTTTAGACCAATATCCCTGATGAACATCGATGCAAAAATCCTCAATAAAATACTGGCAAACCAGAATCAGCAGCACATCAAAAAGCTTATCCACCATGATCAAGTGGGCTTCATCCCTGGGAGGCAAGGCTGGTTCAACATTCGCAAATCAATAAACGTAATCCAGCATATAAGCAGAACCAAAGACAAGAACCACATGATTATCTCAATAGATGCAGAAAAGGCTTTTGACAAAATTCAACAGCCCTTCATGCTAAAAACGCTCAATAAATTCGGTATTGATGGAACATACCTCAAAATAATAAGAGCTATTTATGACAAACCCACAGCCAATATCATACTGAATGGACAAAAACTGGAAAAATTCCCTTTGAAAACTGGCACAAGACAGGGATGCCCTCTCTCACCACTCCTATTCAACATAGTGTTGGAAGTTCTGGCTAGGGCAATCAGGCAAGAGAAAGAAATAAAGAGTATCCAGTTAGGAAAAGAAGAAGTCAAATTGTCCCTGTTTGCAGATGACATGATTGTATATTTAGAAAACCCCATCGTCTCAGCCCAAAATCTCCTTAAGCTGATAAGCAACTTCAGCAAAGTCTCAGGATACAAAATTAATGTGCAAAAATCACAAGCATTCTTATACACCAGTAACAGACAAGCAGAGAGCCAAATCATGAATGAACTCCCATTCACAATTGCTTCAAAGAGAATAAAATACCTAGGAATCCAACTTACAAGGGATGTAAAGGATCTCTTCAAGGACAACTACAAACCACTGCTCAGTGAAATCAAAGAGGACACAAACAAATGGAAGAACATACCATGCTCATGGATAGGAAGAATCAATATCGTGAAAATGGCCATACTGCCCAAGGTTATTTATAGATTCAATGCCATCCCCATCAAGCTACCAATGAGTTTCTTCACAGAATTGGAAAAAACGGCTTTAAAGTTCATATGGAACCAAAAAGAGCCCGCATTGCCAAGACAATCCTAAGTCATAAGAACAAAGCTGGAGGCATCACGCTACCTGACTTCAAACTATACTACAAGGCTACAGTAACCAAAACAGCATGGTACTGGTACCAAAACAGAGATATAAGACCAATGGAACAGAACACAGCACTCAGAAATAATACCACACATCTACAGCCATCTGATCTTTGACAAACCTGAGAGAAACAAGAAATGGGGAAAGGATTCCCTATTTAATAAATGGTACTGGGAAAATTGGCTAGCCATAAGTAGAAAGCTGAAACTGGATCCTTTCATTACACCTTATATGAAAATTAATTCAAGATGGATTAGAGACTTAAATGTTAGACCTAATACCATAAAAACCCTAGAAGAAAACCTAGGTAGTACCATTCAGGACACAGGCATGGGCAAGGACTTCATGTCTAAAACACCAAAAGCAACGGCAGCAAAAGCCAAAATTGACAAATGGGATCTCATTAAACTAAAGAGCTTCTGCACAGCAAAAGAAACTACCATCAGAGTGAACAGGCAACCTACAGAATGGGAGAAAAGTTTTGCAATCTACTCATCTGACAAAGGGCTAATATCCAGAATCTACAAAGAACTCAAACAAATTTACAAGAAAAAAACAAACAACCCCATCAAAAAGTGGGGAAAGGATATGAACAGACATTTCTCAAAAGAAGACATTCATACAGCCAACAGACACATGAAAAAATGCTCATCATCACTGGCCATCAGAGAGATGCAAATCAAAACCACAATGAGATACCATCTCACACCAGTTAGAATGGCAATCATTAAAAAGTCAGGAAACAACAGGTGCTAGAGAGGATGTGGAGAAATAGGAACACTTTTACACTGTTGGTGGGATTGTAAACTAGTTCAACCATTATGGAAAACAGTATGGCGATTCCTCAAGGATCTAGAACTAGATGTACCATATGACCCAGCCATCCCACTACTGGGTATATACCCAAAGGATTATAAATCATGCTGCTATAAAGACACATGCACACGTATGTTTATTGCGGCACTATTCACAATAGCAAAGACTTGGAATCAACCCAAATGTCCATCTGTGACAGACTGGATTAAGAAAATGTGGCACATATACACCATGGAATACTATGCAGCCATAAAAAAGGATGAGTTTGAGTCTTTGTAGGGACATGGATGCAGCTGGAAACCATCATTCAGCAAACTATCACAAGAACAGAAAACCAAACACCACATGTTCTCACTCATAGGTGGGAACTGAACAATCACATCACTTGGATTCGGGAAGGGGAACATCACACATCGGGGCCTATCATGGGGAGGGGGTAGGGGGGAGGGACTGCATTGGGAGTTATACCTGATATAAATGACGAATTGATGGGTGCTGACGAGTTGATGGGTGCAGCACACCAACATGGCACAAGTATACATATGTAACAAACCTGCACGTTATGCACATGTACCCTAGAACTTAAAGTATAATAAAAAAAAAAAGAATAAAAAAATAAAAGTTCTAAAAGCATATGTAATAAGATAAGGAAGCTAAGACAAATATGTGATAAAAACAAGTTATGAAACAAAACTGTATATACAATATAACATGAACTTCCTATTTTAAAATAAGATGAAAATATATCAAAATGTTAACAGGGATTATTTCTGCACAGAGGGATTAACAGCATTTTCTTGTATTTTTAAAATCTCCATTATAATCTTTTGTTACTAAAATAATCACAGATCCTCTTTTCCAAATGCTTGTTCCCCCATGCCCAATATCTCATATTAATGGGCAGAAAAACTAAAGTCAATCAATCCTAAATTCTCCAATTACAAAAGTATGGTCCTGGCCGGGCGCGGTGGCTCAAGCCTGTAATCCCAGCACTTTGGGAGGCCGAGACGGGTGGATCACGAGGTCAGGAGATCGAGACCATCCTGGCTAACACGGTGAAACCCCGTCTCTACTAAAAAATACAAAAAACTAGCCGGGCGAGGTGGCGGGCGCCTGTAGTCCCAGCTACTCAGGAGGCTGAGGCAGGAGAATAGCGTAAACCCGGGAGGTGGAGCTTGCAGTGAGCTGAGATCTGGCCACTGCACTCCAGCCTGGGCGATAGAGCGAGACTCCGTCTCAAAAAAAAAAAAAAAAAAAAAGAAAAGAAAAGTATGGTCCTTTAAATGTAAAACCCAAAACTATAAAAACTGTGGGAGAAAACCTAGGCAATACCATTCAGGGTATAGGCACGGGCAAAGATTTCATGACAAAAACTACAAAAGCAATTGCAACAAAAACAAAAATTGACAAATGAGATCTAATTAAACTAAAGAGCTTCTGCACAGCAAAAGAAACTATCCGCAGAGTGAACAGACAACCTACAAAATGGGAGAAAATTTTTGCAATCTATCTGTCTGACAAAAGTCTAATAATCAGAATCTACAAGGAACTTAAACTAATTTACAAGAAAAAACAATGTCATTAAAAAGTAGGCAAAGGACATGAACAGACATTTCTCAAAAGAAGACATTCATGGGGCCAACATATGAAAAAAAAGCTCAACATCACTGGTCATTAGAAAAATGCAAATCAAAACCACAATGAGACACCGTCTCACACCAGTCAGAACAGTGACTATTAAAAAGAAAACAGATGCTGGCGAGGTTATGGAGAAAAAGGAACGCTTTTATACTGCTGGTGGGAGTTAAATTAGTTCAACCACTGTGGAAGACAGTGTGGTGATTCCTCAAAGATCTAGAGGCAGAAATACGATTTTACCCAGCAATCCCATTACTGTGTATATACCCAAAGGAATATAAATCATTCTACTACAAAGACATGTGCACACGTATGTTTACTGCGGCACTATTCACAATAGCAAAGACATGGAATCAAACTAAATGCCCATCAATCATAGACTGGATAAAGAAAATGTGGTACATATACACCATGGAATACCATGCAGCCATAAAAAGGAATGCAATCATGTCCTTAGCAGGGACATGGATGGAGCTGGAAGCCATCATTCTCAGCAGACTAACACAGGAACAGAAAACCAAACACCGCATGTTCTCACTCATAAGTGGGAGCTGAACATTGAGAACACATGGATACATGGTGGGGAACAACACACACACACTGGGGCCTGTCCAGGGATGGGGATGGGGATGGGGGGTGCAAAGGGAGAGTATCAGGATGAACAGTTAGTGGATGCTGGGTTTAATACTTAGGTGATGGGTTGATCTGTGTAACAACCACTATGGCACACATTTGCCTATGTAACAAACCTGCACATCCTGTACATGTGCCCCAGAACTTAAAAAGTTGAAAGGAAAAGAAAAAGAGCTCCTGGCACCTTAAGTGAGATAATAATTCTTACATATATTGTCCCAAATTCACATGGCATTTAGAATTCCTATCTTGAGGGAGCAAGATGGCCGAATAGGAACAGCTCCAGTCTCCAACTCCCAGCGCGAGTAACACAGAAGACCAGTGATTTCTGCATTTTCAACTGAGGTACTGGGGTCATCTCTCTAGGGAGTGCCGGACAATCGGTGCTGGTCAGCTGCTGCAGCCTGACCAGCGTGAGCTGAAGCAGGGCGAGGCATCGCCTCACCTGGAAGCGCAAGGGGGAAGGAAATCCGTTTTCCTAGCCAGGGGAACTGAGACACATAACACCTGGAAAATCACGTAACTCCCACCCCAATACTGCGCTTTAAGGAAACAGGCACACCAGGAGAATATATCCCACACCTGGCCGGGAGGGTCCCACGCCCACGGAGCCTCCCTCACTGCTAACACAGCCCTCTGCGGCGATCTATCCGCAAGGCAGCAGCGAGGCTGGGGGAGGGGCGCCCGCCATTGCTGAGGCTTAAGTAGGTAAACAAAGCCGCTGGGAAGCTCGAACTGGGTGGAGCTCACAGCAGCTCAAGGAAACCTGCCTGTCTCTGTAGACTCCACCTCTGGCGACAGCCCACAGCTGAGGTCCAATAGGGAAAGCAGCGGGGGCGGTGCAGAGGCTAACGACTCTGTCTGACAGCTTTGGGGAGAGCCATGGATCTCCCAACGCGGAGGTTGAGATCCGAGAACGGACAGACTGCCTGCTCAGGTGGGTCCCTGACCCCTGAGTAGCCTAGCTGGGAGACATCCCCCACTAGGGGCAGTCTGACACCCCACACCTCACAGGGTGGAGTCATCCCTGAGAGGAAACTTCCAAAGGAAGAATCAGACAGGTACACTCGCTGCTCAGCAATATTCTATCTTGGCAACCTCTGCTGCTGATACCCAGGCAACCAGGGTCTGGAGTGGACCTCAAGCAATCTCCAACAGACCAACAGACAGTCCTTCTGACAGTCAGACGGAAAACTATCAAACAGGAAGGACACCTATACCAAAACCCCATCAGTACGTCACCATCATCAAAGACCAGAGACAGATAAAACCACAAAGAGGGGAAAAAGCAGGGCAGAAAAGCTGGAAATTCAAAAAATAAGAGCGCATCTCCCCCTGCAAAGGCGCAGCCCATCGCCAGCAACGGATCAAAGCTGGTCAGAGAATGACTTTGACGAGATGAGAGAAGAAGGCTTCAGTCCATCAAACCTCTCAGAGCTAAAGGAGGAATTACGTACCCAGTGCAAAGAAACTAAAAATCTTGAAAAAAAAGTGGAAGAATTGACAGCTAGACTAATTAATGCAGAGAAGATCATAAACGAAATGACAGAGATGAAACCATGACACGAGAAATATGTGACAAATGCACAAGCTTCAGTAACTGACTCGATCAACTGGAAGAAAGAGTATCAGCGATTGAGGATCAAATGAATGAAATGAAGCGAGAAGAGAACCAAAAGAAAAAAGAAGAAAAAAATGAACAAAGCCTGCAAGAAGTATGGGATTATGTAAAAAGACCAATCTACGTCTGATTGGGGTGCCTGAAAGTGAGGGGAAAATGGAACCAAGTTGGAAAACACTCTTCAGGATATCATCCAGGAGAACTCCCCAACCTAGTAGGGCAGGCCAACATTCAAATTCAGGAAATACAGAGAACGCCACAAAGATACTCCTCCAGAAGAGCAACTCCAAGACACATAATTGCCAGATTCACCAAAGTTGAAATGAAGGAAAAAATCTTAAGGGCAGCCAGAGAGAAAGGTCAGGTTACCCACAAAGGGAAGCCCATCAGACTAACAGCAGATCTCTCGGCAGAAACTCTACAAGCCAGAAGAGAGTGGGGGCCAATATTCAACGTTCTTAAAGAAAAGAATTTTCAACCCAGAATTTCATATCCAGCCAAACTAAGTTTCATCAGTGAAGGAGAAATAAAATCCTTTACAGATAAGCAAATGCTTAGAGATTTTGTCACCACCAGGCCTGCCTTACAAGAGACCCTGAAGGAAGCCCTAAACATGGAAAGGAACAACCGGTACCAGCCATTGCAAAAACATGCCAAAATGTAAAGACCATAGAGGCTAGGAAGAAACTGCATCAACTAATGAGCAAAATAACCAGTTAATATCATAATGACAGGATCAAGTTCACACATAACAATATTAACCTTAAATGTCAATGGACTAAATGCTCCAATTAAAAGACACAGACTGGCAAACTGGATAAAGAGTCAAGACCCATCAGTCTGCTGTATTCAGGAGACCCATCTCACATGCAGAGACATACATAGGCTCAAAATAAAGGGATGGAGAAAGATCTACCAAGCAAATGGAGAACAAAAAAAAGCAGGGGTTGCAATCCTAGTCTCTGATAAAACAGACTTTAAACCATCAAAGATCAAAAGAGACAAAGAAGGCCATTACATCATGGTAAAGGGATCAATTCAACAGGAAGAGCTAACTCTCCTAAATATTATGCACCCAATACAGGAGCACCCAGATTCATAAAGCAAGTCCTTAGAGACCTACAAAGAGACTTAGACTCCCATACAATAATAATGGGAGATTTCAACACTCCACTGTCAACATTAGACAGATCAACGAGACAGAAAGTTAACAAGGATATCCAGGAATTGAACTCATCTCTGCACCAAGCGGACCTAATAGACATCTATAGAACTCTCCACCCCAAATCAACAGAATATACATTCTTCTCAGCACCACATCGCACTTATTCCAAAATTGACCACATAATTGGAAGTAAAGCACTCCTCAGCAAATGTACAAGAACAGAAATTATAACAAACTGTCTCTCAGACCACAGTGCAATCAACTAGAACTCAGGACTAAGAAACTCAATCAAAACCTCAACTACATGGAAACTGAATAACCTGCTCCTGAATGACTACTGGGTACATAACGAAATGAAAGCAGAAATAAAGATGTTCTTTGAAACCAATGAGAACAAAGATACAACATACCAGAATCTCTGGACACATTTAAAGCAGTGTGTAGAGGGAAATTTATAGCACTAAATGCCCACAAGAGAAAGCAGGAGAGATCTAAAATTGACACTTTAACATCACAATTAAAAGAACTAGAGAGGCAAGAGCAAACATTCAAAAGCTAGCAGAAGGCAAGAAATAACTAAGATCAGAGCAGAACTGAAGGACATAGAGTCACAAAAAACCCTCCAAAAAATCAATGAATCCAGGAGTTGGTTTTTTGAAAAGATCAACAAAATTGACAGACCGCTAGCAAGACTAATAAAGAAGAAAAGAGAGAGGAATCAAATAGACGCAATAAAAATGATAAAGGGGATATCACCACCGACCCCACAGAAATACAAACAACCATCAGAGAATACTATAAATGCCTCTACGCAAATCGACTAGAAAATCTAGAAGAAATGGATAATTTCCTGGACACTTACACTCTCCCAAGACTGAACGGAAGAAGTTGAATCCCTGAATAGACCAATAACAGGCTCTGAAATTGAGGCAACAATTAATAGCCTACCCCCACGAAAAAAATCCAGGACCAGATGGATTCACAGCTGAATTCTACCAGAGGTACAAGGAGGAGCTGGTACCATTCCTTCTGAAACTATTCCAATCAACAGAAAAAGAGGGAATCCTCCCTAACTCATTTTATGAGGCCAACATGATCCTGATACCAAAGCCTGGCAGAGACACACAAAAAAGAGAATTTTAGACCAATATCCCTGATGAACATCGATGCAAAAATTCTCAATAAAATACTGGCAAACCGGATTCAGCAGCACATCAAAAAGCTTATCCACCATGATCAAGTGGGCTTCATCCCTGGGATGCAAGGCTGGTTCAACATTCGCAAATCAATAAACGTAATCCAGCATATAAACAGAACCAAAGACAAGAACCACATGATTATCTCAATAGATGCAGAAAAGGCTTTTGACAAAATTCAACAGCCCTTTATGCTAAAAACGCTCAATAAATTCGGTATTGATGGAACGTACCTCAAAATAATAAGAGCTATTTACGACAAACCCACAGCTAATATCATACTGAATGGGCAAAAACTGGAAAAATTCCCTTTGAAAACTGGCACAAGACAGGGATGCCCTCTCTCACCACTCCTATTCAACATCGTGTTGGAAGTTCTGGCTAGGGCAATCAGGCAAGAGAAAGAAATCAAGGGTATCCAGTTAGGAAAAGAAGAAGTCAAATTGTCCCTGTTTGCAGATGACATGATTGTATATTTAGAAAAACCCATCGTCTCAGCCCAAAATCTCCTTAAGCTGATAAGCAACTTCAGCAAAGTCTCAGGATACAAAATTAATGTGCAAAAATCACAAGCATTCTTATACACCAGTAACAGACAAGCAGAGAGCCAAGTCAGGAATGAACTTCCATTCACAATTGCTTCAAAGAGAATAAAATACCTAGGAATCCAGCTTACAAGGGATGTAAAGGACCTCTTCAAGGAAACTACAAACCACTGCTCAGTGAAATCAAAGAGGACACAAACAAATGGAAGAACATACCATGCTCATGGATAGGAAGAATCAATATCGTGAAAATGGCCATACTGCCCAAGGTTATTTATAGATTCAATGCCATCCCCATCAAGCTACCAATGAGTTTCTTCACAGAATTGGAAAAAACTGCTTTAAAGTTCATATGGAACCAAAAGAGAGCCCGCATTGCCAAGACAATCCTAGGTCAAAAGGACAAGCTGGAGGCGTCACGCTACCTGACTTCAAACTATACTACAAGGCTACAGTAACCAAAACAGCATGGTACTGGTACCAAAACAGAGAATAGACCAGTGGAACAGAACAGAGTCCTCAGAAATAATACCACACATCTACAGCCATCTGATCTTTGACAAACCTGACAAAAACAAGAAATGGGGAAAGGATTCCCTATTTAATAAATGGTGCTCGGAAAATTGGCTAGCCACAAGTAGAAAGCTGAAACTGGATCCTTTCCTTACCCCTTATACGAAAATTAATTCAAGATGGATTAGAGACCTAAATGTTAGACCTAATACCATAAAAACCCTAGAAGAAAATCTAGGTAGTACCATTCAGGACATAGGCATGGGCAAGGACTTCATGTCTAAAACACCAAAAGCAACGGCAGCAAAAGCCAAAATTGACAAATGGGATCTCATTAAACTAAGAGCTTTTGCACAGCAAAAGAAACTACCATCAGAGTGAACAGGCAACCTACAGAATGGGAGAAAATTTTTGCAACCTACTCATCTGACAAAGGGCTAATATCCAGAATCTACAAAGAACTCAAACAAATATACAAGAAAAAACAAACAACCCCATCAAAAAGTGGGGAAAGGATATGAACAGACATTTCTCAAAAGAAGACATCCATACAGCCAACAGACACATGAAAAAATGCTCGTCATCACTCGCCATCAGAGAAATGCAAATCAAAACCACAATGAGATACCATCTCACACCAGTTAGAATGGCAATCATTAAGAAGTCAGGAAACAATAGATGTTGGAGAGGATGTGGAGGAATAGGAACACTTTTACACTGTTGGTGGGATTGTAAACTAGTTCAACCATTATGGAAAACAGTATGGCGATTCCTCAAGGATCTAGAACTAGATGTACCATATGACCCAGCCATCCCACTACTGGGTATATACCCAAAGGATTATAAATTACTCTACTACAAAGACACATGCACACGTATGTTTATTGCGGCACTATTCACAATAGCAAAGACTTGGAATCAACCCAAATGTCCATCTGTGACAGACTGGATTAAGAAAATGTGGCACATATACACCATGGAATACTATGCAGCCATCAAAAAGGATGAGTTTGCGTCCTTTGTAGGGACATGGATGCAGCTGGAAACCATCATTCTTAGCAAACTATCACAAGAAGAGAAACCAAACACCGCATGTTCTCACTCATAGGTGGGAACTGAACAATGAGATCACTTGGACTCGGGAAGGGGAACATCACACACTGGGGCCTATCATGGGGAGGGGGGAGGAGGGAGGGATTGCATTGGGGAGTTATACATGATATAAACGTTATGCACATGTACCCTAGAACTTAAAGTATAATAAAAAATAAAAATGAAAAAAAAAAAAAAAAAAGAATTCCTATCTTGATCAATAATAAATCTTCCCCTAGAAAAAAAGAAAGCATGGCCCTAAAGTCCTGTCTTCTGGTGTAATAAGCAGCAACAATAAAACAATGAGCAAATATTAATAAAATGCCTGGCAAAGTTAGCCTGGCAGCAGCATATTTCCAGAAAAACACAGAAGAATTATCTAAGAATGCACCCAGCTGAAATCTTGCTATAAATGCTGTTATTACTTTAAATAACAAAGGAAGTATTAAGTATAATAAACTAGTAGATAAGGATGAAGGTAGGGTTAGAGCTAGTAATGTGATATACTTAAGGCCATAGTTGCTTGTGGTAAAGCAATGATGAGAAATGTTGGAGAGCCACAAATCTCTAATAGCACTGATATAAATCTAATAGCTATTATCCTGATAATTTCTTCACATCTGCAGATGTTAAAGACCCAGTATTTTCTTTAGCCACAACATACTGGAATAGCCAACTCAAGCGAAGTAGAATTCTGGAGGACGACCTCTTTTCATCACTACTAAATACCTATTGTGATGATGGTTCCTAGTTCATTTCCAACTTTTCACTTTGGCACAGATGAGCATATATGCATGTGTGTGTGTGTGTGTGTATGTGTGTGTCTACATGTGTCTCTGTCTCTATCTATCTGTCTATATAAAACAAGCCACTCACAACTATCATTTTTTTTTTTTTTTTTTGAGACAGAGTCTCGCTGTCACCCAGGCTGTAGTGCAGTGGCCAGATCTCAGCTCACTGCAAGCTCTGCCTCCCGGGTTTATGCCATTCTCCTGCCTCAGCCTCCCGAATAGCTGGGACTACAGGCGCCCGCCACCTCGCCCGGCTAGTTTTTTGTATTTTTTAGTAGAGACGGGGTTTCACCATGTTAGCCAGGATGGTCTCGATCTCCTGACCTTGTGATCCGCCGGTCTCGGCCTCCCAAAGTGCTGGGATTACAGGCTTGAGCCACCGCGCCCGGCCAAACTATCATTTCTGAAAACACAGCAGATCATCCATATGTAGAGATCCCCTTCTAGTACATAATACCAAAAAAATACTGAACCAAATTTTATTTAAATAATATTGTAAATACACAGCTAACGCAACAAGAAATCCTGGGAGGCAAGAAAGCAGGAACTACTAAATCCAAAGAAAGAAGAGCCTTGATACCAAACCATTCACCAAATTACTAGTGATCCATCTGCACTAGTAAACTAGAGGCAAAGCTTTGGAGCTGGTACAAGGATGGTAAGTGATGGACAAGATCCCTGCATAAAGCCAGGAGTCTCTAAAAAATGACAGTTTCAGTGGATGAGTAAGAAAAGGGCAGTTTCACAGAAAAAGAAAAAAAAAAAGATGGGAATACCTCCATGTCTTGTCCTTAATTCTGGATGTAGAAGGGGGAAAAAAGGGAAATCTTCCCTGAGAATTCCTAGTCATAAACCTACCAATGACCAGGCATGGTGGTTCATACCTGTAATCTCAGCACTTTGGGAGGCTGAGGTGGGAGGATCACTCAAGGCCAGGAGATTGAGACCAGCCTGGGCAATATAGTGAGACCTCAGCTCTACACAAAAATTTAAAAATTAACCAAGCGTGGTGGCACATGCCTGGAGTCCCAGCTACTTAGGAGGCTGAGGCAGAAGGACAGCTTGAGCCCAGGAGGCAGAGGTTGCAATGAGCCAAGATCACACCACTACACTCCAGCCTGGGCAACAGAGCAAGATTCTGTCTCAAAAAAAAAAAAAAGACAAAACAAAAAACAAAAACCTACCAACTTGCAGATCTCAGGTCAGAATTCTACTACCCACATAGACTAGATAATCCAACCTCCAATTTTCATTGAAAAGGATCTCAGGCTGGTCATGGACTCAGGCATTTGGCAAAAGTAGAGGAACAAACATTAAAACTAGGTGATACGGGTTTGGCTGTGTCCCCACCCAAATCTCATCTTGAATTGTAGCTCCCATAATTCCCATGTGTCATGGGAGGGGCCTGGTGGGAGGTAACTGAATCATGGGGGTGGGTCTTTCCTTTGCTGTTCTCATGACAGTGAATAAATCTCATGATATCTGATGGTTTTATAAAAGGGAGTTCCCCTACTTATGCTCTCTTGCCTGCCGGCCATATAACACGTGCCTTTGCTTGTCCTTCACCTCCCACCATGATTGTGAGGCCTCCTCAGCCATGTGGAACTGCAAGTCCATTAAACCTCTTTTTCTTTATAAATTACCCGGTCTCGGGTATGTCTTTATTAGCAGCGTGAGAACTAATACACCAGGCTTCAAGAAATCAACACAGATAAAGTTCCAAGTAACTTTGGCTTATGATTTAAATGTGTGAGGAAACAAGCCACAAGGGTTCACAGAAATAGCAAATTACAAAATAAGAACTGAATATATTTGAATTATCAGACATAAAACAGGTGTGTTTAATAAAGAAATAAGAGGATAATAAAAGTTTGACTAACAACAGACTATGAGAATTGGCCAAACAGCTTCTTAAATGATACATATAGAACTTCTAAAATTGAAAACTTTAATAATGATTTTTAAATTATAAATTTAATAGACAAGTTGAACAGCAAACTACACAAAGATGAAATAATGAAGAAATGGAAGTGAATCTAAAGAAAACTAGTTTTCTGTGTGACACAGCACAGAGACCTAAAAAATGGAAAATATGAGAAATTACAAGACATGATGATTAAGAAGATCTAACATACAATTAAGAGGTCCAGAGGGAAAAAAAAATAGGATGAGTGAGAGTCAATGTTTAAACAGAGTATGAAGACACTAATTCTCAGATTCAAAACTCTAAAACACAAGTCGAATTTAAAAAATAATAATAACACTCAGATACATCACAAAGAAAGAGCAAACCTTAAAAACTGCAAGGAAAAAAAAAGGATAATTCCCACACAAAGGAAGGTCACCTATAAACCACGGTGTATCCTTTCACCTAAAATCCTAAGACTGAGCTAGCTTCTCAATAGCAACAGTGCAAGCTCAAGTATAAGGTGCTAAATGGCTGAGAGAAAATAACTGATAATGTAGAACTCTAAATCCAGTCAGATTAGCTGTTTGAGAACCAAGATGAAATAATAACAATAAACACTGAAAAAATTTCTACCAATAGACCCTCACTAAAAGAACTACTTTAGGAATAACAACAAAAAAAATGATAGGAGAAGAAACATTTGAGATGCAAAAAGGAAGACCTCTGTATCTCACTGGACACTCCACAGTATATCATCTTCATTTTACATTAACCAAAATTCCAAATACAGAAGGAAAGTCAACCTATTGGCAGGGAAAAAGAAAACACTCTATTGCAACCAAATGTACTACAGTAAGCTCCTCTCCTGACAAACCTAGAACTGTGTCTGCCACTACTTTGGCTGTACCTGGGAAAAACCTGAAGTACTGAGAAAAGCAGAGGGTGCAGAGTTGGAGACAAAGAACAAAACAGGAACAGACCAGGAAGAGAATGAGAGAACTGACCCTGGAGGCAGAATCAAAAACAAAGTCTGGCCGAGCAAGGCTGTATATCCTCATCCCATGGATGGATGAAATTTCACAAACTGGGAATAGACATGTTTAAATATCTCTCAGAAAAATAAGGGGGTTATAATTATTTTATATTTTAACACAAATCACCTTACTACATTTGCCTCTTTGGTTTGGCTTATAGAACTCAGCTAGGACCAACAGATAAAAATTATAGAAAAATATATTGTCAGGCCGGGCGCGGTGGCTCAAGCCTATAATCCCAGCACTTTGGGAGGCCGAGACGGGCGGATCACGAGGTCAGGAGATTGAGACCATCCTGGCGAGCATGGTGAAACCCCATCTCTACTAAAAAATACAAAAAACTAGCCGGGCGAGGTGGTGGGCGCCTATAGTTCCAGCTACTCGGGAGGCTGAGGCAGGAGAATGGCGTGAACCCGGGAGGCGGAGCTTGCAGTGAGCTGAGATCTGGCCACTGCACTCCAGCCTGGGCGACAGAGTGAGACTCCATCTCAAAAAAAAAAAGAAAAGAAAAATATATTGTCTCAAGAGAATTAAGAACATAATAATAATCATGATTATACAATAGTGGATGGACTGCTCTATAATATAGTGAGCTCTCTGCACTGGAAATTCCAAGGGTGATTAATTTTAAATAAATGACTACCCAAGGTCTCTTCAAGGCACAGGAAGTTCATGAGTTGTCTTTGTCATGCATAAGCAAATATATTTTCTCCTTCCAGGTTTTCTTCCATATTCTAAACACCTATTCCAGAAAATTTCTTCTTGCTTTCTCCAGCTCTTTCTCTTCCATCTCTGAACCAAAAAAATATCCTAAGTGTATGTAGGGTCTAAAACAATGTTACTTAATTTATATTCATGGACGTCCAGTATCAGACACCCCAGGTACTTACTGAAAATGCAAACTCTGGGCCCTACTATGAACCTATTGATTCAGAACCTCAAGGATTAGGAGAAAGAATTTGTACTTTTAACAAGCTACCATTTTTAACGATCTCCCCATGGTGATTCTTAGACACCTTAAAATTTGAGAACTCCTCTCTAAGGCAACAAAGTTTACAGCTTCTATAAAACACTGTTTTATTTCTTTCACTTAAACTGCCAAAAGAATCCTGAAACTTTTTGCAGCTTTCACTCACTTTAACAGCCTCTGATTCAGCAGAGAAGAAAGGACTGTGGCTATGCTTAACATAGATTCCCTTGTTATTAAGAGTGCTGAAAGATTAAACATACTAATCTCAGAATCAGGACAAACAGACATAATAGACTAATCACTTAGTATTTTTTTCAAAAATAAGGTTTTTGAAGATTAGGATAATTGTCTGGGGAAGGAGGTGTGTAATAGGAAAGAAGAAATATACCAGTATGGGAGTTTCCAAATAGATAAAGGAACATAAAAGAACAAATGTGACCATACACATTCATTCATACATTCATCAAACATTCATTGGTCAACTACAACGGGCCACAAACATATACAGGAATTGGGATACATTAATGAACAAAATAAGTAAACACCCCTACTCCCATAAAACTACATTCTAGCAACAGAAGATGAACAATACACATATTAAACACACACATTCCAGAGCATCTGAAAAGGCAATCAATTCTACAGGACAACAACAAAAAGACCAGAGTGAAGAGGTCCTGAATACTGGCTGACGGATAAGTTTACATAGGTGATTAGGGAAGTCAATTTTGAACAAAGACTTCAAGGAGGTGAGAAAGTAAGCCTTGCAGATTATCTGTCTAGGGGAAGACCATTTTAAACAGAGGTGACAACCAATGCAAAGTCAGGAGAATGCATGGCATATGTGAGGAATCAGTGTGCTAGACAGGAATACACAGGGAGAGGGTGTTACAAGATGAAGAACAAAGAATATTAGGGGTCGGATTAAAGGCTGTTTTAAAGACCCATGGTTTTTACTCTGAAAAAAATTAAAGCAAGTAAAGGGGACTTTCAGTTTCCAGCTTCATGTATAAGGAGTTTAGAATTTACCACTCCACCCTAACAACAAGTGAAAAGATGAACAAACTAAAAAATCAGTAATTCATTCTAGATCATTAAGAGATGTTGAGGACACAGGGCAAACTGCTGTCCCATGACTGGAGAAATAGGTCAATTCAAGGAGTAACAACTTGCCAGAGCAAAAGCTCTCTAGCAGAAACCACTGCAAGAACCATCACCGGGGCAGAAAAATTTTAATTGTAACTAAGAAATTGCTGGAAGCTCAGCATAGACAACACGGAGAGTTAAAATCTACAGGGGGTGAACCCATTCATGTGGTGAATCCCCTGGCACTTTCATTTTATCTCCAGGAACTCAACCATAGTACACAGGGAAAAAATCCCCTCCTTCTTCTAACAAGTGGAGTGGGGAAATGAACTGTTTTTGAAAAACACCAGAGCACTCTGTTCTTAACAAGGCCTCCCCTCAGGAGAAACTATTTAACCAGTGCCTAACCTGTTAGGGCTTATCAGAGCCTAACTCACCTGGGGGAGGGGAAATACCCAACTGCAGCCCACTCTAGCCATTCTGTCCCACCTAAGAAGGAAGAAAACAACTTCGAAACATTTGTGAAGTCCACAGTATCAATGAAAGACTGACACGTAATCATAGGACTATAGTGCGCTTCTCAACACCTTACCACCACACAACTAAAGACCTAGTTACTGCAATTTCTTTTACCCACTACATCATGTCAGACTAGCAAAAAAAAAAAACTGTAAGGCTGGGCACAGTGGCTCACACCTGTAACCCCGGCACTTTGGGAGGCTGAGGGAAGAGGATTGTTTGAGCCCAGGCGTTTGAGACCAGCCTGGGCAATACAGTGAGACCCTGTCTCGAGAAAAATAAAACAATTAGCACTGGTAGCACACGCCTGTAGTCCCATCATCCTGGGAGGTCAAGGTTGCAGTGAAATATTAAATATTTTTAAATATATACTTTTTAAGTTCTGAGAGGATAAGAATAATATAGGTCAGAAACTTGGATCCACATAAAGAAAGCATGAGCATACAAGAAACAGATGAAGTTTAAAACCCTTTTTTTTTTTTTTTAGAGACAGGGTCTCTGTCAACTCAGGTTGGAGCACCGTAGCATGATCATAGCAAATTGTAGCCTCAAACTCCTGAGCTCAAGCAATCCTTCTGCCTCTGCCTCCTGAGTGAGTAGCTAATACAACAGGCGTGCCCATCATGCCTGGCGTTTTTTTTTTTTTTTTTTGAGACAGAGTCTCACTGTCCCCTAGGCACAATCTTGGCTCATTACAGCCTCCACCTCCTAGGTTCAAACAATTCTCCTGCCTCAGCCTCCCAAGTAGCTGGGACTACAGGCACACGACACCACACCCAGATAATTTTGTATTTTTGGTAGAGACAGGGTTTCAACCATGTTGGCCAGACTGGTCTCAAACTCCTGACTTCAAGTGATTTGCCCGCCTCAGCCTCCCGAAATGCTGGGATTAAAGGCGTGAGCCACCATGCCAGGCCAATGCCTGGCTAATTTTTGTGGGGCTTTTTTGTTTTTTGTTTTGTAGAGACAGGATCTCAATGGGATATCACTACATTGCCTAGGCTGGTTTTGAATCCCTGGCCTCAAGTAATCCTCCTACCTTAGCCTCCCAAAGCTGATTACATGCATGAGACACCACATCTTGTTTTTCTTATTCTCAAATGGTCTAACAGAAAACAGCTGGTTCAAAATAATAACAGCAACAATGTATTCAATCACAGGTTCTTCTGCAAATATCTTGTGTGTGCATATATATACATATATGTGTTTGTATATGCTTATATATCAGCGAAATGAATGACAGCAATGATACAAAGATGAGAGGGAGGAATCAGATTGTTATATAAGGCACCTGTGAAACAGTATAGTTATTTGTATGTAGGTTTGGATTTGTTATAAATATATATTGCAAACTCTAGGGCAACCACTAACTGATATAATAACAAAGGAGATGAATTATAATCATGTAAAATGTTCTATTAAACTCACCAAGAGGGCTGGGCACAATGGCTCATGCCTGTAATCCCCAGCACTTTGGGAGGCCAAGGCAGGCAGATCACTTGAGGCCAGGACTTTGAGACCAGCATGGCCAATATGGTGAAACCCTGCCTCTACGAAAAATACAAAAATTAGCCAGGTGTGATGGCAGGTGCCTGTAATCCCAGCTACTCAGAAGGCTGAAAACAGGAGAATTGCTTGAACCTGGAAGGCGGAGGTTGCAGTGAGTTGAGATCTGGAGACTGAGCCACTGCACTCCAGCCTGGGTGACAGAGTGAGACACCGTCTCAAAACAAAACAAACCACCAAGAGTAGAAGACAAAGAGAACAAGGGCAACAAACAGATAATAGCAATCAATGTGGTAGATATTAATCCAACTAAACCAATAATCACTTTGAATGTCAATGGTCTCAAGGCACTAATTAAAAGACAGATTATGAGATGATCAAAAAACAAGACCCAACTATATATTGTCTATAAGAAACTCATTTTAAATATAAACATATAGATTCGAAGTAAACAGAAAAATATACCATGCTAACACTAACAAAAAATTTCAGAAAAAGCAGACTTAAAGCAAAGAAAGTCATTAGAGATAAAGAAGGGCATTACATAATGATACATGGGTCAATTCTCCAAGACATAGCATTCCTTAATGTATATGCACCTAATGACAGAGCATCAAACTACAAGAGGCAAAAACTAATGGAACTGCAAGGAGAAAGATGAAACTACTATTATAGTTGTAGACTCCAACACCCCTCAAATCAGAAATGGACCAATCTAGCAGGCAAAAAATCATTAAGAACATAGCTGAATTCAACAATACCATCCATTGACTGGATATAATTAACACCTATCAACCACTTTATCCAACAGCAGAAACGCATTCTTCTCAAGTTCACCTGGAACATTCACTAAGACAGAAGACATTCTGTAACATAAAACACATCTTAACAAATTTTTAAAAAATAGAAATATAGTATTTACTCTCAAACAACAAGGGAATTAAATGAGAAATCAGTAACACGAAGAAAACTGAAACATCCCAAAATATATGGAAATTTAAAAAGACACTTCTAAATAACACAAGTCAAAGAAGAAATCTCAAGAGAAATTTTAAAGTATTTTGAGCTAAGTGGAAAAAAATGTATATCTTATCGAAATTTGTGGGATGCAGTGAAAGCAGAGTTTAGAGGACAACGTATAGCATTGAGTGCATATATTAGATAAGAAAGATCTAAAATCCATACTCCAATTTTCCATCTTAGGAAACTAGAAAAAGAAGAGCAAATCAAATCCAAAATAAGCAGAAGAAAAGAAATAAGAGCAGAAATCAATGAAATTAAAAACAGGAAATCAATAGAAAAAAATCAACAAAATGGGCCGGGCGCGGTGGCTCAAGCCTGTAATCCCAGCACTTTGGGAGGCCGAGACGGGCGGATCACGAGGTCAGGAGATCGAGACCATCCTGGCTAACACGGTGAAACCCTGTCTCTACTAAAAAATACAAAAAACTAGCCGGGCGAGGTGGCGGGCGCCTGTAGTCCCAGCTACTCAGGAGGCTGAGGCAGGAGAATGGTGTAAACCCGGGAGGCGGAGCTTGCAGTGAGCTGAGATCCGGCCACTGCACTCTAGCCTGGGCGACAGAGCGAGACTCCGTCTCAAAAAAAAAAAAAAAAAAAAAATCAACAAAATGAAAACCTGGCTTTTGCAAAAGACCAATAAACTCAATAAGCCTCTAGTCAGGCTCCCTAAGGAGGAACAAAAGGGAGGACACAAATTACTAATATCAGAAATGAAGGAAGAGACATCCACTGAGGTCCCATAGACATTAAAAGGATAACCAAGACATATTATGAATAACTCTATGCCCAAAAATCTGATAACCTACAAGAAATGCACCAGTGCCTTGGAAAATGCAATCTGTGTAAACTTACAGAAGAAAAAACAGGCTACCTAAATAGGCCTATATTTATTAAAGATATTGACTCAATAAGTAATAACCTTCCAAAACAGAAAGTAACAGGCCCAGATGGATCCACTGGTGAATGCTACCAATCATTTAAGGTAGAAATTTTATTAACTCCATACAGTCTCAATCGGACAAAAGAAGCAAAAGGAAGACTTCCTAATTCATTCTATGAGGCTAGAAATACCCTCATATCAAACCAGACAAAGACACAAGAAAAAAACTATAGATCAATATTCTCTGATGAACATGGATGCAAAAATCTTCAACAAAATATTAGCAGATTGAATCCAATCATATATGAAACAAATCATATATAAAACCAAGTGGGATTTTTTCCAGGTATGCTAGGCTGGTTCAACATTCAAAATTCAATTAATGTAATTCATTATGTCAACAGGCTAAAAAAGAAAAATCATATGACCATATTAGTAGATACAGAAAAAGCATTTCACAAAATCCAACACCCATTCATAATAGAACCATTCAGCAAACTAGGAATAGAGGGGAACTTCCTCAATTTGATAAAGAACACCTACAAAAAGCCCAATGCTAACATCAACTTAATGATAAGAAACTAGAAGCTTTCCAGCTAAGATCAGGAACAAGGCAAGGATATCCCCTCTCACCACTCCTTTTCAACACTGTACTAGAAGTCATAACTAATATAATAAGACCCAAAAAAAGTATGAAGATTATTAAGAAGAAAGAAATAAGACTGTCTTTGTTCACAGATAACAAGATCATCTATATGGAAAATTCAATGGTACTGACAAAAGCCTCCTAGAACTAATAAATGAATTATACTAAGGTTGCACAATACAAAGTTAATATATAAAAGTCAATCACTTTCATACGTAACAGCAATGAACAAGTAGAATTTCAAATTAAACCCATACCATTTATATCAACATCCCCCAAAGTAAAACAGACATAAATCTAATGAAATATGTACACATTCTATATGTGAAAAACTATAAAACTGATGAAATAAATCAAAGAATAAGAGATATTCCATGATCATGGATAGGAAGACTCAATACTATTAAGATGTCAGGTTTTCCCAACTTGATCTACAGATTCAATGCAATCCCAATCAAAATCCCAGCAAGTTATTTTGTGGATATTGACAAACTAACGTTGAAGTTTATACAGAAAGGAAAAAAAACCCAAAATACTCAACACAATATTGAAAAAGAAGAATAAAGTTGGAAGACTGACACTACTAGAGTTCACTTACTATAAAGAAACAGTCATCCAGACAGTATGGTATTGACAAAAGATTAGAAAAAGAGACCAACAGGACAGAATGGAGAGCCCAAAAATAGACCCACATAACTACAGTCAACTGATCTCGGACAATGGAGCAAAGGCAGTACGGTCTTTTCAACAAATGGTGCTAGAGCAAAATTAATTCAGAATGGATCACAGAAGCCAAGCATATGCCTATAGTCCCAGCTACTAGGGAGGCCAAGGCAAAAGAATTCCTTGAGCTTAAGAGTTCAAGACCAGCATGAGCAACATGGCAAAACCCTGTCACTACAATAAATAAATAAATATTTAAAAATGGATCATAGGCCTAAATATAAAATGCAAAACGATAAAACTTCTTGAAGACAACACAGGAGAAAACTTAATTGACCTTGGGTATGGTGATGACTTTTTAGAGAGAGCAACAATGGCATGATCCCTGAAAGAAATAATTGAAAAGCTGGACTTCCTTAATATTAATGCTCTGCAAAAGACAATGTCAAGAGAATGAGAACACAAACCACAGACTGGGAGAAAATATTTTCATCTGATAAAGAACTATTATCCAAAAGATACAAGAACCCTTAAAATTCAACAATAACAAACCAATTAAGAAATGGACAGAAGACCTTAACAGACACTTCATCAAAAGAAGATATAAAGATGACAAGTGAGCATATAAAAAGGTGCTCCACATCATATATCATCAGGGAAATGCAAACTAAAACAATGACATACCACTACATACCAATTAAAATGGCCAAAATCCAAAACATTGATAACACCAAATGTTGGAGAGGATGTAGAGCAACAGAAACTCTCATTCATTGCTGGATGGAGTGCAAAATGGTACACTTTGAAAGATCGTTTGGCAGTTTCTTACAAAACTAAACATACTGTTACCATATGGTCCAGTAATTCTATTCCTTGGTATTTATCCAAAGGAACTGAAAACTTACATCCATACAAAAAACCCACATACAGTTATTTATAGCAGCTTTATTCATCACTGCCAAAATTTGGTAGTAATCAAGATGTCCTTGAGTTTGTGGATGGCTAAATAAGCTGTGGTACATCCAGACAATAGTATGTTATTCAGCACTAAAAGGAAATGAGCTAAGAAGCCATGAAAAGACATGGAGGAACCTTATTATGCATACTAAGTGAAAGAAGCCAATCTGAAAGGCTACATTATGTATGATTCCAACTATACGACACTGTGGAAAAGGCAAAACTATGGAGATGGTAAAAAGATCAGTAGTTGCCAGGGTCTGTGAAGGGGCAGGAAGATGAATAAGTATAGCACAGAGGATTTTTAAGGCAATGAAAGTACTCTGTGTGACGTTATAATGATGGATATATGTCATTATACATTTGTCCAAACCCACAGAATGTACAACATCAAGAATGAACCCTGGGGCCAGGTGTAGTGGCTCATGCCTGTAATCCCAACACTTTGGGAGGCTGAGACAGGCAGATCACTTGAAGCTAGGAGTTTGAGACCAGCCTGGCCAACATGGTGAAACCCCATCTCTACTAAAAATACAAAAAAGTAGATGGGTGTGGGTGGTGCAAACCTGTAATCCCAGCTACTCAGGAGGCTGAGGCAGGAGAATCACTTGAACCCAGGAGGTGGATGTTGCAGTTAGCCAAGATCGTACTCCAGCCTGGGCGACAGAGCAAGACTCTTGTCTCAAAAAAAAAAAAAAAAAAAAAAAAAAAAGCGAACCTGGGCCAGGAACAGTGGCTTATGCCTGTAATCCTAGGATTTTGGGAGGCCAAGGTGGGAAGACTGCTTGAGCCCAGGAGTGTGAGGTTACAGTAAGCTACAATCATGCCACTTCACTGAAGCCTGGGCAACAGAGTAAGACCGTGTCCCAAAAAAAAAAAAAAAAAAAAAGAAGTGAACCCTAACATAATCTATAGACTCTGGGTGATTTTGATGTGTCAATACAGATTCACCAATTGTAACAAATGGCTACTCTGGTGGAGGATGTTGATAATGGTGAAGGCATAATGTTTTCAAAGTTCAATTACGTTGTAGTAACTACTTTATTTTTAAGCTAGGTTTTACTTATCCATTCATCGGTTGATAGGAACATAGGTTATTTCCAATTTTTGGCTGAATTTGTGTGCTGGTTTTTCTGTGGACGTAGGTTTTCACTTCTCTTGGGCATATACCTAAGAGTGGAATTACAGGGTCATATGGTAACTCTATGTTTGGTCATATGGTAATTCTATGTTTAACAAATGCCTAGAGCTAGCAAACTGTTTTACAAAGCAGCTGCACCATTTTACATTCCCATCATCAGTATGTGAAGGTTCCAATTCTCCACATCCGTGCCAATACTCGCTATTGCCTCTTTGATTATAGACATCCTAGTAGATGTGAAGTGGTATCCTCCTTGTGGTTTTCATTTGCATCTTGACAGCTAACAATGTTGAACATTTTTTCACGTGCTTATCGGCCATTTATCTTCTTAGGAGAAACGTCTATTCAAAATGTCTATGCCCATTATAAACTGGGTTGTCTTTTTTTTGTGGGGGGGTGGGGAGCGGGGCGGGACAAAGTCTTCAAGTCTTCCTCTGTCTCCCAGGATGGAATGCAGTGGCACCATCTTGGAACACTGCCACCTCCCTCTCCCAGGTTCAAGTGATTTTCCTGCTTCAGCCTCCTGAGTAGCTGGGACTCAGGCATGTATTCCAGGCATGTGAACTCACCACACCTGGTTAATCTGTGTATTTTTGGTAGAGATGGGGTTTTGCCATGTTGGTCAGGCTGGTCTCAAACTCCTGACCTCAAATGATCCACCCACCTCAGCTTCCAAAGGTGCTGGGATTACAAACATGAGCCACCACACCTAGCCTGGTTGTCTTTTTAATATTGAACTGTAAGAATTTAATATATATTCTGGATACAAGTCCCTTATCAAATATGTGATCTGCAAACATTTTCCCATTCTGTGAGATGTCTTTTCATCTTTCATCACTTTCATCAAAGTGAGAAGTGATGTCTTTTCACTTTCTTGATAGTGTTCTTAGACAAAAAGTTTTAAATTTTGATGTCCAAATTGCCTGTTTTCTATTTTGTTGTTTGTATTTTCAATGTCACACCTAAGAAACCATGGCCTAACTAAAGGTAATGAAGATTTACTCCTATGTATAGTTTTAGTGCTTACCTTTAGGTCTATGATCGAGTTAATTTTTATGTATGGGATGAGGTAGGAGTCCAACTTCATTCTACTGTATGTGGACATCCAGTTATTCCAGCACCATTTACTGAAAAGATTATTCTTTCCCATTGGATTATCTTGACAAGCTTGTCAAAAATCAGTTGATCATAAATGTAAGTGTTTATTTCTGGGTTGTCAGTTCCACTGATTTGCATGTTTATGCCAGTACCATACTGTCTTCATTATTGTAACTTTGTAACAAAACTTTATCTTAACCTCCTTTCCCTTTCCAGCCCCCATTTCTCTCATCCTCTCCCCTAAAAACAACTCTCTACTCTCCACTGCTGCAAAAATCCTGCAGCAACAGAAAATGAATATATCCAGTGTGAAGTATTCATCTGGATCCACTGAAAACCTACAGAAGTCAAGCCTTATGATCACCCACAGTCTCTTTTGACTCTATACAATGGGGAGATGGTCTCAAAAGGGTCAGGGGCTCACGAGTTAATTAGACTTTGGCTGGAGCAAATGGCACATTAGAAGATAAGAGTAAAAAGATAGTCTGGAGAAAACAAACTGGTACTCTGTACTTTCTGCTCAATTGTTCTGAAAGCCTAAAAAAATAGTCCATGAAAACAAAATTAAAATAAAAACAAAAAGTCTGAAGTCAAACCACGGATGGTCTCACATGCCAAACTACTGAGTAGGCAATGCATAATCATTTCTAAGGAAGGCAGATGACCTACTCTGACCTCTGCTTTAGGAAAATAAGTCCAGTCACAGTATAAAAAGGGATTTGAAGAGAGAGGCTGGAAGTAGATAACTAGATAGGTCATTCTATCATTTCACATGAGTGCCTGAATTAGGCCAGGTAAGAAAGAATGAAAAGAACAGACAGGTCATATCTCCAGTAGGGATAAGTGACAGGATGTGGCAACTGATTAGATTTAGGAAAAGAAGCTGTTAGCGCCAAAGACAACTCAGGTGTTTCTAGCCAATGATACTAGGATATAAATCAACAGTATCATTAAATGAGACTGGAAACAAACAGGTTCCAGAAGGGACAGATAACGAGCTCCAAGAACGACAAAACAGTGAGAAGCAGAAGGCAAAGAAAAAGAGAAAAAAGAAGTGCACAGCGAGAGAAAATAGAGACAGGTGTTAAACTATACAGAATGCTTTCACAGTATTAAAGATTAGTAAACTACCATGTACAATTATATCCAGTCAGTCCCTGGAGCTAGATGCTTTAGTCTTAATTTTCAAGAGACACTAATACTAAATTATTTAACTTAGCTAAGCATGGTGGTTCATGCCTGTAATCCCAACACTTTGGGAGGACAAGGCAGAAGGACTGTTTGAGTCCAGGAGTTTGAGACCAGCCTGGGCAACCAAGCAAGAACCTGTGTCTATAAAAAAATAAAATTATTTAACTCAACATTTTCCTCCCTGCCTTCACTGTAATATATATATATATAAAAGATTTCCAAAGAAGTTATATGGTTTGCCTAAAGTTACCAACTGCATAGTGGTAGGGCCTAGGTTAAAATGCAGGTCCTCTTTGTACTCAGAAAGTAAGTACAAAAGAAAACAATTTTATTATAAAAGAAGAAGAGGGCAGGAACTTTCTAAATCTTAGCAAGATTATACACTTAGGCATTCTGCTAGAAGATCTTCCTTCTTGACCTCAAGTAGCTCACCATACCCTGATACAACAATTAAGAAGCTTCAGTTTCACAAACACTGTCCTATGATAAAAATATGAATACCACCAATTAACTAAAACAGGACCAAGGTCTAATGCTAATGTACCACTTAAATCAATTATCTAAGTACACCTAATGTCTTTGGAAAATAATCACAGCCACAAAAATGGACAAATTTCTGAAATCACATCATATAATAAAAGAATATTTAATATTTAAACTGTGTTTTCCATCATGTTAACAGTGCAGAGGAAAATGCACCCAATTCTCATAACAATTTTCCTGGTTCTGGCACCATATCACTGTTCATCAAATCTAAGGGAAGCATTTCATTGTAAGTTGGCTTCTCATTATTGCCTAGCTCCCTGCTCAAGACTGTTCACTTTCAGAACCATAAAGTCTCAACATTCAGCATCATGACTTATATTTTGTTTGATTTGTTCTGGATATATCTTCTTTGTGTCTGTGTAATTTTTAATTACACCAATTAGGTGAGAAATCTTTCAAAGACCAGGACTATTTTTTCTATTTCTTAAGTGACTATCTCCAAAGACAGCACTAGCAAAATGAAAAAGGCAAAA
Source organism: Trachypithecus francoisi (assembly GCF_009764315.1). Taxonomy (NCBI): domain Eukaryota; kingdom Metazoa; phylum Chordata; class Mammalia; order Primates; family Cercopithecidae; genus Trachypithecus; species Trachypithecus francoisi. The sequence goes on along the minus strand of NW_022681465.1, from coordinate 109,017,518 downwards.
CCTTTACAGATAACACATGAGTTAACAAGCCAGTTCTGCCACTTTACTTGCTAGCTGACCTGTGAATCAGATTCTTTATTAGTAAAATGGAAATTTAAAATATCAATTTTGAATGTTATGAGAATTCAATAAGATAATACAGGCAAAGCACATGGCACAAAGTAGATGGCTTGATGTAGAATACTACAACAGATAAGAGTAATCTAAAGCTGCTAACTCTATAAAAATGCTAAACATATTTCTTGCTAGTAAAGTTTTCCAAACATTTATATAATAATCTCTTTTCATTCTTTATCGAAAAACTTTAAAAATGGTCTTGTTCCCATCTCCACCTCCTAGAAATCAAGTTAAAAGAACTACATATAGAGGAATATAATTTGCCAGCTCTTCTTTTTTTCCCTTCAACAACTACTACCAAATTGTACTCTCACATATTCACAGCACTAATTCATTATAAGGTTGAATCATATGACACCACCATTTTTATATATCAAAACTGGTCAGCTTATTGGCCATTTCACATGTTTTAACCTGTAATTTACATGCTCAAAAAGCACTTCAGTGATCCCAACCTGGGATTAATTTGCTACATATACGCAAAGGCTGTTAAATGAGGGCTTTGAAATAAAGAGAAATTTTAAAGTTCATTCTTATTTTAATGCTTTTACTTTTGGACTGTTTTTACCAACAATACTATTGACATCGAATATGTGGGGTTTTTCCCCCCACACCAACCAATTCTCCAACTCTTTGGACACCATCTAGATGTCCTACAATTCAGTTCAATTCTGATACTACCTACCTGGATTATCACAGATCCCACAGGTTAAGAGCTCATTTCAGACACCAGTCACAAGTCACAGATTGCCGCCCATACTGACTAACTTGCTATAAACTGGGCGTTTCCATGACCCTCTCCTTGGGTTTGATAATTTTCTAGAAGGGCTCTCAGAACTCAAGGAAACAGTTTACTTACTGTTAGCAGCTTATTAAAGGACACAACTCAGGAACAGCCAAATGGAAGAGATGCACAGGGCAAAGTAACAAAGTATTGGAGGGGGACCCAAATGCAGGAGATGAAATTATTTGCCACAGAAATTCTGGGGATAATTTTCAACAGAATATACCTCAAAAGTTTCCAAATCCAGGTCACAATAAAATCATCAAAAGAACTTAAAAACAAAATGCCCTGACTCTAAGAGATTAGGGCCATAAGGAGTAGTGTAATAAAGTCCCCCAGACACTTCTAATATACATCTAGAGTAGCAAACCATTGTTTTATGAGGATTTTTTGAATACTTGTACATTTTATAAATCAAGACTAAATTTTGAGGCCAGGTGCCATGGCTCACGTCTGTAGTTGCAGCACTTTGGGAGGCTGAGGTGGGAGGATGGCTTGAGACCAGGAGTTCAAGACCAGCCTGGGGAACATAGAAGACCCTGTCTCTACAATAAATAAATTTTTAAAAGAAAAAAAATAACTAAATTTTGAGGGCAAAAATATGCTTTCCTAGCTTGGGTAAAGTTCCAGAGAGTCTACTCTGCCAGAACAGAAGGCTAGTACTATTCAGAATAATCTAATTCAAATCACAATCATACAAACATTCATGTTACAGTTCTACACAGTTTCCACATAAAAAAAAATCACCCCACATTATCAGGCAGATGACATGTACACCAAGAAATATTTCTCTAATTCCTAGTATTTTAAGTAGTGTAGAAAAGTTTACATTTTAGAAAGATTATTGTGATTTAATTTGTAAAACATAAAAGAAAATTTGAAGTATTTCACTAAGGTCATCATGGTAATCTTCAATTACTACTAATATTTCTACATATTAAAAAAAAAGCCAAGCTTGCTGAATACTAAATAAAATATTAACAATTTCTTTTATTTAAGTTTAACCAACCCACCAAAAAAGAAACCATAGTTGAAATGTAATTCCTATTGAATTTCATTTTAAACATTTAAAAGCAAGAATAATCTTACTGTTCTAGAATCCGAGAATGGATTATATTCGTCAAGTCCTGGTGGAACATTTCTTGTCACTTGTGTAACTGATGGATCCTAGAATAAAATTTAAAGGAGAAAAAAAAGGTGACTTACCCTTTAAAAAATAATTTTGATATTTACATACCATTTGCTTTTCTATACTTGTGGTCACCCAGCAAAGCTAACAGAGGAAAATAAAAGAAGATTCTCAGATTTACTGTCTCATTTCAACAATGGTGAAATTTAAACCCATACAACCTTCACATTCTCAAAGGAAAACAAAAACTGAGCGAGATTCAAATCAGCTGCAAGCTATTACATCAAGATAAAAAATAAATCACCTCTTAATAACTGTGTGGAACTGACTACACAAGAGCATCTTAAATCTCAGGCGGACCCACCATCATTTCCTTTGGCCTCGACAAAGAATTCATGTTCACCCTTTTTATAAAATTTTCAATTTCTCCCACTGAAGATTTCATACTACATTACAAATCAATGTCATATACAGCCAACATCTAGAGCATTCAATATTAAATTACCTCTTACTTGTTTTATTCTACTCCAATATCTCTACTTTACTGTAGTTTATTTCACCACATGATCGTAGACTGTCTTCCCTTTTCCAAGTATAACACATGATCACACCATTCCAACTTTTCAAATCTTTTAATATTAGACTTTCATAAAAATAACCAAATCACACGGTGAGAGGGGAAAATGGCAGATAGGAGGCAATACTAACTTGCTGCTCCCACTCAATGGACAGAGCATCACATGGAAACCTACATCGCGTATTCTTGCTCCAAAAACTATGCAGGAACATACCAGGAAAGCCAAGAAAATCCACAGACCCTTTGAAGAAGATGGATTGCTGCTGCAGGCTCCTGAGACAGCCAAGGAACTCCGAAGACAAAGGACACAATCTCTTGGGAGCTCTATGGTCCCGCTCACCGCCTGATCCTCCTCCTACTACTGCAGCTAATGTGCTCTTGAAAGTGCCACCTCCTGGCTGGAGGCCAACCAACATAAAACCAGCATACTTAAAAATACAACCAAGGACCCTCAGAGTCCACTTCACTCTGCTGCTACTTCCATGGAAGCATGTGCTAGTATCCACGGCTGACAGACCTGAAGATGGATCACATCACAGGACTCTTTGCAGACAGTCCCCAGTACCATCCCAGAGCCCAGTAGCTCCACTGGGCTAGATCCAGAAGAGAAATAACAATTACTGTAGTTCAGCTCTCAGGAAGCCCCATCCCTATGGGAAAGGGGGAGCGCCACATCAAGGAAGCACCCCGTGTGACAAAAGATACTGAACAGCAGCCCTTGAGTTCCAGATCTTCCCTCCAATATAGTCTACCAAAATGAGAAGGAACCAAAAAAAACAATTCCAGTAATATGACAAAACAAAGTTCTTCAACACCCCGAAAAGATCATACTAACTCACCAGCAATGAATCCAAACCAACACAAAACCTCTAACATGCCAGAAAAAAAGGTCAACTTTTAAACTGATCAAGGAGGCACCAGAGAAAGGTAAAGTCCAACTTAAAGAATTTTTTTAAAAAAATGAATACAGGATACGAATAGAAAAATTTTCAGTGAAATAGCATAAATAAAAAACAATCTCAACTTCTGGAAACCAAGGACACACTTAGAGAAATGAAAAATGTACTGGAAAGTCTTAGCAATAAAATCGAACTAGTAGAAGAAAGAACTTCAGAGTTCAAAGACAAGGCTTTCGAATTAACCCAATCCAACAAAGACAAAGAAAAAATAATTTTAAAAAATGAAAAAAGCCTCTAAGAAGTTTGGGATTATGTTTAACAACCAAGCCTAAGAATAACTGTTCTTGAGGAAGAAGAGAAATCTAAAAGTTTGGAAAACATATTTGAGAGAATAATTGAGGAAAACTTCTCCGGCCTTGCTAGAGATTTAGATATCTAAATACAAGAAGCTCAAAGAACACCTGGGAAATTCATCATAAAAAGATCATCACTGAGGCACAGTCATCAGGTTGTCTAAAGTCAAGACAAAGGAAAGAATCTAAAGAGCTGTGAGGCAAAAGCATCAGGTAACCTATAAAGAAAAATCTATCAGATTAACAGCAGGTTTCTCAGCAGAAATTCTACAAGCTAGAAGAGCTGAAGTCCTACGTTTAATCTCCTTAAATAAAACAATTATCAGCTAAGAATTCTCTATCCAGCAAAACTAAGCTTTATAAATGAACAATACAGACTTTTTTCAGATAAACGCTGAGAATATGAAAACGAGCTCTAAATCTTGAAAGAAATCCTCAAAATACACCAAAATAAAATCTCCTTAAAGCATAAATCTCACAGCCCCTATAAAACAACACAACGAAAAAAAAAAAAGAAAGAAAAAGGTATTCAGGCAACAAATAGCACAATGAATAGAACGGTATCTCACATCTCAATAACATTGTTTGTAAATGGCTTAAATGCTCCACTTAAAGGATACAGAATGGCAGAATGGATAAGAATTTACCAACTATCTGCTGTCTTTCAAGAGACTCCCCTGACACATAAGTACTCACATAAACTTAAGGTAAAGGACTAGAAAAAGATATTCCATGCAAATGGACACCAAAAGCAAGAGTAGTTTTTATATCAGACAAAACAAACTTTAAAGCAACAGTACTTAAAAAAGACAAAGAGGAACATTATACAATGATACAAGGAATAGTGCAACAGGAAAATATCAAAATCCTAAATACATATGCACCTAACACTGGAGCTCCCAAATTTATAAAACAATTACTACTAGACCTAAGAAATGAGATAGACAGCAACACAATAATAGTGGGGAACTTCAATACTCTACTGACAGCACTAGACAGGTCATCAAGACAAAAAGTCAACAAAGAAACAATGGACTTAAACTATACCCTAGGACAACTGGACTTAACATTTACAGAACATTCTACCCAACAACTGCAGAACATACATTCTCTTCATCAGCACATGGAACATTCCCCAAGACAGACCACATCATAGGGCACAACACAAGTCTCAACAAATATAAGAAAATCAAAATTATATCAAGTACTCTTTCAGATCACAGTGGAATAAAATTGGAAATGCAACTCCAAAAGGAACTCTTAAAACCATAAAAATACATGGAAATTAAATAACCTGCTCCTGAATGATGATTGGGTCAACAGTAAAATCAAGATGGGAATTTAAAAAGTATTTGAACTGAACAATAATAGTGACACAACCTATCAAAACCTCTGGGAAACAGCAAAAGTGGTGCTAAAAGGAAAGTTTATAGTATTAAATGCTTATATCAAAAAGTCTGAAAGAGCACAGACAGACAATCTAAGGTCACACCTCAAGGAAATAGAGAAACAAGAACAAACCAAACCCAAACCCAAAAGAAGAAAAGAAGTAACCAAGATCAGAGCAGAACTAAATGAAATAGAAACAAACACAAAAGAAACAAAAAGTTGGTTTTTTGAAATGAGAAATAGACCATTAGCAAGATTAACCAAGAAAAAAAGAGAGAAGATCCAAATAAGCATAATTAGAAATGAAGCAGGAGATATTACAACCAATACCACAGAAATACAAAGATTATTCAAGGCTACTACGAACATCATTACACAAATAAACTAGAAAACCTAGAGGAGATGGATAAATTCCTGGAAATATACAACCCTTGTAGATTAAACCAGGAAGAAATACAAACTCTGAACAGACCAGTAACAAGCAGTGAGAGTGAAGTGGTGATTAAAAAGTTACCAACAAAAAAGAGTCCATGGCTAGATGGATTCACAGCTGAATTCCATCAGACATTCAAAGAATTGGTATCAATCCTATTGATACTATCACAAAAGAGAAAGAGGGAATCTCCCCAAATCATTCTATGAAGCCAATATCACCCTAATACCAAAACCAGGAAAGGATGTAACAAAAAAAAACTACAGGCCAACATCCCTGATGAAGAGAGATGCAAAAATCCTCAACCAAATACTAGTTAACCAAATCCAACAGCATATCAAAAAGATAATCCACCATAATCAAGTAATTTCATAAGAGGGATGCAGGCATGGCTTAACATCCACAAATCAATAAATGTGATACACCACATAAACAGAATTAAAAACAAGCATCACCTGATCATCTCAATAGACGTAGAAAAAGCATTTGACAAAATCCAGTATCCCTTTATGAAAAAGCCTCAGCAAAATCAGCATAAAAGGGACATATCTTAAGGTAATAAAAGCCATCTATGACAAACCCACAGCCAACATTATACTGAATGGGGAAAAATTGAAAGCATTCCCCTTATGAACTGGAACAAGACAAGGATGCCAACTTTCACCACTTCTATTCTACACAGTACTGGAAGTCCTAGCCAGAGGAATCAGAAAAGAAAAAGAAATAAAGGCATCCAAATTGGTCAAGAGGAAGTCAAACTATTGCTGTTTGCTGATGACATGATTGTATACCTAGAAAACCCTAAAAATTCATCCAAAAAGCTCCTAAAACTGGTAAATGAATTCAGCAAAGTTTCAGGAAACTGAAACATTTGTGTACAACATTAATGTACACAAATCAGCAGCCATGCTATATACCAACAGCAACCAATCTGAAAATCAAATCAAGAACTCCACACCTTTTACAATAGCTGCAAAAAAAAAAAAAAAAAGTTAGGAATATACCTAACCAAGGAGGTGAAAGACCTCTACAAGGAAAAGTACAGAACACTGCTGAAAGAAATCACAGATGACACAAAGAAATGAAAATACATCCCACGCTCATGGATGGGTAGAATCAATATTGTGAAAATGACCATACTGCCAAAAGCAATCTACAAATTCAATGCAATTAACATCAAAATACCATCAACATTCTTCACAAAACTAGAAAAACAATCCTGTAATTCATATGGAATCAAAAAAGAGCCCACATAGCCAAAGCAAGACTAAGTAAAAAGGATAAATCTGGAGGCATTACATCACCGGACTTCAAACTATACCATAAGGCCATAGTCACCAAAACAGCATGGTACCAGTATAAAAACAGGCACACAGACCAATGGAACGGAATAGAGAACCCAGAAATAAACCCAAATACTTACTGTCAGCTGATCTTCAACAATGCAAAAAAAACATAAGGTGGAGAAAGGACACCCTATTCAACAAATGGTGCTGGGATCATTGGCAAGCCACATGTAGAAGAATGAAAGTGGACCCTCATCTCTCACCTTATACAAAAATCAACTCAAGATGGATCAAAGACTTAAATCTAAGACCTGAAATCATAAAAATACTAGAACATAACACTGAAAAAATCTTTCTTGACATTGGCTTAGGCAGAGGCTTTATGACCAAGAACCCAAAAGCAAACACAACAAAAAAGGATAACAGATGGGACTTAATTAAACTAAAAAGCTTGTGCATAGCAAAAGAAATAATCAGCAAACAGACAACCCAAAGAGTAGGAGAAAATCTTTGCAATCTATACATTTGACAAAGGACTAATACCCAGAGTCTACAAGGAACTCAAACAAATCAGCAAGAAAAAAACAAAGAATCCCATCAAAAAGTGAGCTAAAGACATGAATAGACAATTCTTAAAAGAAGATATACAAAAGGCCCACAAACATGAAAAAATGCTCAACAATAATTACCAGGGAAATGCAAAGCAAAACCACAATGTGATACCAACTTAGTCCTGAAAAAACGGCCATCATCAAAAAATAACAGATGTTGGTGTGGATGTGGTAAAAAGGGAACACTTTTACACTGTTAGTGAAAATGTAAACTAGTACAAACACTAAGGAAAACAGTGTGGAAATTCCTTAAAGAACTAAAAGCAGATCTACCCTTTGATCCAGCAATCCCACTCCTGGGTATCAATCCAAAGGAAAAGAAGTCATTATACGAAAAAGATAGTTACACATGCATGTTTATAGCAGCACAATTTGCAACTGCAGAACCAGCCTAAATCCATATCAATGAGTGGATAAAGAAAATGTGGCATATATATATTTATACCATGGAATACTACTCAGTCATGAAAAGGAATGAAATAGTGGCATTTGCAGCAATCTGGACGGAGTTGGAGATATTACTCTAAGTGAAATAGCTGAGGACTGGAAAACCAAACACTGTATGTTCTCACAAGTAGGAGCTAAGTTATGAGGACACAAAGGCATAAGAATGATACAATGAACTTCGGGGACCCATGGGAAATGGTGGGAGTGGGGTGAAGGATAAAAGACTTCACACTGGGTGCAATGTACACTGCTTGGGTGACAGGTGCACCCAAATCTCAGAAATCACCAGTGAGAAACTTATTCACATAACTAAACACCACCTGTTCCACAAAAACCTACCGAAATTTTTAAAAAACCTGAATCACAAAATTGTAGTATATGTATGTGTGTGTGTGTAAAGTGTGTGTGTATATATATATATATAAATGAACATCTCAACAGAATCAACTATGTAATTCATGCAAAAAGCATTTATAATGAACATCTCAGCATAATGAACATCAACGAAAGTCAACTACATAATTCACATGAAAAGCATTTCCCAAACTGTCGTGTAGGCTAACTTTGAATTTCTAGTCTCAAACTTTAGTGTGCATCAAAATCAAATAAGACACAGAGTGTTGCACCCAACCCCCAGAATTTCTCATTCAGTAGGTCTGGGATGGGGTCTGAAAACCTTTATTTCTAACAGGTTCTCAGGTGATACTGCTTCTGCTGGTCTGGAGGCCTCTCCTCTCTAGTCTATACTGTACCTTCTCCAATTCACCTTCCTCAAGACAGTCATTCTTTACCTCTCAAAAATGCAAAGCTAATTTTGCATTCCCTTCCCCCAACCTCTTTCCTTTATCCATTTCAGATTTTTAGAGGCTCTACACAAACTATAAAACAAAACACAAATTCCTCAAAATGAGATACAAGACTTCTAACCATCTAGCCTGCCTATCTTTCCAGCCTTATAAATTCATATGAGAAAGATCTTTCTCCCTTAACCAAATGAAACAAGCTACTGAATAAGGAGGCTCAAATTTGGCATAAAGGAAGTAGTAAGGATAAATTAAAAGTATGACACAGACAAAATATAAAGGCTTTAGGCTTGCTCAACAGTAAAATGGGAAAGAGGGAATGAAATCACTCCACTTACTTCCCCAGAGTTCCCCTCCAAAGTTCACTGAAAAGTGTAAGGACCAAGATTATCAAGAGACAAGGCATGTGTCAATGAGAAAATTGAGAAAACAGAAACATGACATTTTAATCAAAATTTTCAACTTGGCATTGCTAAAGTTAATCTAATTTAGAAATGAGTTTAGGGTCAACAAGCACCTTCATCAAATCCAGATGGTCCAGCTGTAGTCTCAATGCCTACCTTCACCATCATCTACAAAACCAGTAACCAGTGAGTCCTCAAACATTAGTCATACTCTTCCTTTGCATTGCTTCCCCTAGTTGGAATAGTTTTCCCAGCAGGGTCAGCCTAGCAATCTCTTCCTCTTCCTTACAGGCTCATTCTAAATATTACCTCATATGCTAAGCAATGATCTTTCTGATACATTCCCTCTACCCAAGTCTCTCCACTCCAGGCTCAATGCTCCCACAGCACTTATGAGAGCTCCATCAACATCTATCTTTCTGAACGATGATAATCTTCATGCAAGTCTTTTCTCCCCCAGTTGGACTGTGAACTCTTTGAAACAAGACTGTTTTGGTTTTTTTGTTTGTTTGTTTGTTTGTTTTGAGATGGAGTCTCGCTGTTGCCCAGGCTGGTGAAGTGCTGTGGCATGATCTCAGCTCACCACAACCTCCACCTTCAGGGTTCAAGCGATTCTCCTGCCTCAGTCTCCCAAGTAGCTGGGATTACAAGCATGTGCCACCATGCCTGGCTAATTTCTGTATTTTTAATAGAGACAGGGTTTCACCATGTTGGCCAGGCAGGCCTCGAACTCCTGGCCTCAAGTGATCCACCTGCCTCGACCTCCCAAAGTGCTGAGATTACAAGCAAGAGCCACCACACCCAGCCTTCAAATGTTTTCATTTTGTCTGTTGTGGTGATCTGTGATCTTTTTTTTTTTCTTAAATCATACATGCCTGGTGATACTCTGTTTCTTCAACGAGTATTATTACCACCCCTGTGGGGAAATACCCAAAGAGTAATTCTTCAAGATAATAGCAGCAGTAGTAACCAATAAATACTTCTTGAAAAAAATTGAGCATAAAGATAATTCCAAAAGTGTAAATAAAAAGATGTTTAATCTCATTCATAAGAGAAACACTAATTAAAACTACACTGATGTAATCATTTCTCACCTATCAAATTAGCAAAAAAATCTAAAAGTCTGACATACTCTACTGACAAAGCTGTAAGGAAGCAGGGATTCTCATGCATTGCTAACGGGAATAAACAGTGTTACAACCTTTATGTAGGGCAAGTAGGCAATGCCTAGCAAAATAACATCTGTATTTATCCTTTGACCCACAGTCTCACTTCTAGGAATCGACTCCAAAGAAATATCGGCAAAGCTCTATTTATAACCAGATGGAAGCACCACACTAATTAATCGACTGGAAGCAACCTAAATATCTATAAATAGAAGATGACTAAACAAACTATGACAATCTACATGATAAAATACTATGCAGCTGAGTATCATTATGCAGTTGTAAAATGATATAAGGAGATATACAAGTGCTATGGGCTGAGTGAGAAAAGCAAGGTGCAGAGGAGTGTAAACAAATGTTAACCTCTGGTGCAAAAGGGAAGATAAAAATGAATGTGTGTTTATGTTTTTTAAAAGGAAGAATCCAAAAACAAATAAAAATGATTCTCTACAGGGGAAGGAAAGCAACAGTAAAGACAGAGAATAGACTTCGAAGCTAGACTTAATTGTACACTGTTTTATAGCCTCTACTTTGGAAACATGAAAATGTTTTCATAATTACAAAACAAAATTAATTCAAAAAGAAAAAAGGAGGGAGACACGATGTAGGATTAGGAAGATGAATCCTGCTTAGCCAACATTCACGCTATCAACGTCATTCTCTCAGTGCCACAGAAGTACGAGTCCAACTCTCACTTTACAAATAAACACATCCAATTATCTTGAGTGTGCTAAAATTCACCTTACTTTGAAAAGCCAATAAATAAACAAGGTATAACTTAGTTCCAAAGAGATTCAGAATAAAATCATTCTTCCAATTTTCTACTTTCAACTACAGTGACTAAAGTGCACTTGTTTCCTTCTAGATTCTAGAAATTTAATCCAGGCTAGAAGTTAACAGGCAATTTGATAAAATCATTTTCTCAAGTGAACTGAGTTCACTCTCCTAATGCAGTATTAGATGACAAAGCATCAGAGTATGTACACAATATACCAAGAATAACACTAGATTTAGGAAGGTAAAGAACTGATATCTCTGAATTATCACAATTAATGTTTCAAATTAGCTTTAGCAACTGTAAATAGTGTTGAGGAAGCCATACCCTCTAAACTGGGAGAAGACAACAAAATTGAAAAAGAATTAAGTAATGATAAATGATATTGTAATGCCTATTAAGTATTTAGCACTTACATTTATTTCCAATCCTTGCTATAATCTTTCCTGGTAGACTGTATCGTTCCATTTTTCAGAGAAAGAAGCTGTGGCCTTAAACAAGGTCAGGAAACTTCCTTAAGGTCAATTAGTGCATGTCTGAGACAAAAATTAAACTAAGACTTTTCAATTCCTAATTCCTTATTAATAATTCCAAAACTGTGGCAGGAAAATGTTATTCTTCTCCAACATAATCAAAATGAAATTATTTCAACTGATAATTTGGTTTCTTCTTTGGCTGTGGTTCTCAAACTTCAGCACGCATTGGGGTCACCTGGAGGGCTTGTTAAATCCAGATTGCTGAGCGTCACTCAACGTACCTTATTTCCGATTCAATAGGTCTGGGATGATGCCTGAGAATTTATATTTCTAATAAGGAAAAGATTCTCAGATAGTCTTATTTTGTTGACTTGGAGGATCATACTAGGCTTCTGTATTTTATTAACTTTTAAGCAGCAAGTAAAGATGTTCTTCAGAGTTTAATTTAAATATCAGTGGATCTGACTATGCATAGACATTAGAGTTATATCTTTACGTCATTAGTTAAGCCAAGGCTATTCTGTCAGTCCTTTAATAATGCCACTTAACTTCACAGTGTTACTTCACAGTGTTTACTTCATATTTCACTAAACTATCAAGATGGATATGAAAACAAATTTTTCCAAACAAGAGAAGAAAAGTTTACATCTAGTACAATTAGTTTGTATCTTTAATACTAGGTTTCTCTACCAAATTCTCCAGAAGAATGAACCTTCTGAACCTTCACTGTATTCCAAATGCTCTCCTATACCATGCATTGAATTGGATATTTCTTAATCACTACCACACATAACCTGAAAGATTCAACCTGGGAGACGGTGCTTTCACCTGCTGGAAATAAGGAGATTGAACCAATCAACTCATGTGACTAATGAAGCTCAGTCTCCTGTTTACTTTTCTCTGTACATATGTCATTTTTAAGCTAAATAGCAGTCTAATAACATAAAAATCTACATGGATGATTATTATATGGCTATATATTGTGTATCCACTTACTATGATATCTGCTAACACAGGTTTGGGTTTCATGATTAGTATGCAAAACCTTCTATGTCTTGGGTACTTATTCTGTAGTAGAAAAAAGCACTAGTCTAGGAATCAGAAACTGAGCACCTGGCAATGACCAATTCTGTGACATCAGGTAAGTCACCTAAACTCTGTCTTGATTTTCTCATCTTTAAAATTAAGGGGAAATTTGATAATCACCGTGGTCAACCATAGTTCAGAAATGTTATGCTACAGATTGCTGGCTGCCTTATTCAAATTACAGTTCCATTACTAAGAAGCTATAAACTTTGAACAAGTCACTTCATATTTCACTGTACCTCAGTTTTTTCATCAGTAAAATGTATCATATAATTCATGAGTTACTACATGTAAAGTGCTTAATATAGTTCCCACACATGGGAAATACTCAAATAAGTGACAGGTGAGGCTGCTATCATCATTACCACCAACAGTAAGTTAAGGACCAAGCAAAAAAGCTCTCCACCTATGGCTGAGAATTGTAAAAAGTATAGCACATCCTAGGTAATGAATAGGACAAAAAACACCCATCCATGTTTCCTTAAAACACCTTCTAAGGAAAGCAACCAGAAGCAGTTCTTTGCCCAATCTTTGCATCATGTGACCCCATTAACTTGGCTATATTTCTAAGAATAAGAAACTGGCCTCTGTGCCAAAGGTAACTATCTTTAGAACTGGACATGAGCAAACCTGGCAGTCCCCAGCAGAAGCAACTCGATACTGGCTAATTGCTAACCAATCCAATTCTATTCCCATTTTTGAGGAGCCTGAATATGAGACATAAAATTGGGAACTATAATAGTTGAAGTTGACAACAGCCATGGTAGAAAGAGTGACGAGTTACAGGAAGGTGGCCAGAAAAGGGAGCACAGAGCAGCAGGTACAGCATCTGAGGGAAACAGCAATTACTAGAGTTGCCAATGAGTCACCAAAGCAAAAACAGTTACTGTTATTTTAACTGGTGAGGAATGACTTTGTGTTACAGAAGTTTTCACAATGTCCTGCAGATCATCAGAAAGGCCTCAGCCTTTTTTTTTCCTTACCTCCCACATCATCTAGAGGTTAGGGGGGAAAAAGGAGGGAAAAAAGGAAAAGGGAAGCAAAAAAGAGGAGGGAAGGAAAAGCAAGAAGGAAGCCTTTCCCCCAAGGTGGGGGGAAAATCCTCTTCATATCTAAGCTTCATCTCTCCCGACCTTTTCTTAGGATCACCCTGTCAATTATTCTTTTCTTCTCATATGTTCAACTGCTTCTTCCCAGTAAGATACCTCACATTTCAAGTACTGATCATCTTTAAAATGCACACAAGCAAAACAAACAAACAAAAAAAAAACAAAAAAACCCCTCCTCAGCCCGAGATCAATCTGCCAGTTATTCCTCATGGGTCAACGACAATGACCTCCTTACTGGTCTCCCTCCCTATCCTCTGACCCCATCCCAATCATAATAAGCCAGAATCAGCTTTTCAAAATACAAACCTTTTCATGTCCTTCTTACAGATATAATTAACGTGAAGTACATATATTCGAGGTCTTTGAAAATTTTAAATACTTGGGAATGGACTTGGGAATGGACAATGAAAACTGGTGAAATCATTTGTTGAACAGATTGCAATGACAGGTAAATTCTCACCATTAAGTGACTGCTAAGAACTGGAGACAAACTTTAGACTGGCAATAATAAATGACATTCTTTTATCACACACATCCTACAGTGTGCAAAAGCCATCTACTTTTGTAGTAATGCATTTTATAGATGTGCTATACACCTGTGCTACCGTAGCCACCAGCCACATGTAGCTCTTAAAATGTAATTAGTCCAAATGAGATGTGCTAAAAGTATAAAATACATTATTCGATTTTCAATTTCAAAGATTTAGCAAAACAATGTAAACTATCTCTAATTTTTATATGATTATGTGTTGAAATAAGATTGTTTATATGGAGTGAAATAAAATGTATTACAATTAAGTTCACTTGGTTTTTCTTTTTTTCTAACATGGCCACTAGAAAATTTTAAATTGCATATGTGGCAGAAATTATATTTCTATTGGACAGTACTGATCCAGGCACTACAACTTATTCAAAACTGGCTCACAGAATAACTTCACTTTCATCCATTTGGACAAATTCAATTATGTTAGCAAAAAGAAATATGACAAACTAGACAAATTTCCTCTAAGTTTTTCAAAATTACAAAGGATGACAAGAGACATGATTAGAATCTTTCCAGTCCAGTATTTTTATATAACACAGTAGCAGATTTTCACCATTACTGCCTTCACACTTTTTCATGAGGTATAAGAAGGTAATATTTTGAATGTATTAAACATTTATAAGAAAATGCACATTTACAGTTCTATCAAGGAAGCCAATGGGAAATTGAAGGCTACAGATTCAAAGAGAGAAAGAAAATTCATCTAGGTTAGCATGATACCAGACTCTTAATTATTTCATGTAATCCTCAGAAGAGTTTATGACTTGGGTGCTATATCCTTTCTTTCACTGCTAAGAATACTGATTCGGAGATGTTTTAGTAATTTGCCCAAAGTCGTATAGCTAATAAGTGACATGGTCAGGATTCAAATCCAAATCTAAATCCAAAGACCAAGTTGTTGGAAGAAAATGCAATACAGAAAATAAATTTATGTCCAAAACTATATTTCCTCAGAAGAAAAAGAGTATCGGGCTGCTCTATAAAACGTAATTAAAATATTCTTCAATAGCTCTGCTTGGTTCAATCAAGATTATACACTACACTAGACAACTTGATTAAACAACAAAGGCCTCAAGCTGAGAGGCCCTCCCCTCAGTGAGTTCAATTTTTCCCCTACTCTATAATTCTCAGAGTTACTACAATCATATGAATTTAATAAATACTAAGAAAGTCACTCACCTGGAACAGTACTACATATTTCTAAATGCCCAATCATTTTTTTAAAAAAAGGAACTAGGAAAAGCCATTAAAAATCTCTGAATGAGACTCTAAGACAACAATGTATTTAGCAAAACTTTTATAACCATGATATGTGCTTAATAATCACTAGGAATTATTCAATACATCATGATTTTGAAAAATTCATATCATGGCAAGGGTCATAACAGTCTTACTCAAATCTAAAAGAGACTCACTTATTTTTTATAGACCCAAATCAGTCCTTAGTAAATTAGAAACTTAACTAAAGCAATCATGCCCAAGTCAACTTACCTCCTAATTAGGCATCTGAAAGACAGTGCAACTTGGAAGTAAAACAAATCACTTTAAGTTGTACTATCTGTCCACATTAACATTATATGCACCTCTCCCTCAAAAAATAATTTCATTATCGAGTACACTCTATAGATTCTAGAGAAATAATTATTTGGAAACATAAATTGTGAATATAATTGGGCAAAAATTCCCTGCTGATAATTAATGATATGTGTAATGAACCTAAATAATATAGAAAGCAAGAAATTCTAGTTTCTAGCCTACAGCCAAAATGACATTGAGAGGGTCTGGGCCTTTCCTTGTTTCATTTTATATTGCCAGGAGTCCCATCGCCCAGGCTGGAGTGCAGTGGAGCGATCTCAGCTCACTTCTAGCTCTGCTTCCTGGGTTCACGCCATCCTCCTGCCTCAGCCTCCCGAGTAGCCGGGACTACAGGCGCCCGCCACCACGCTCAGCTAATTTTTTGTATTTTTAGTAGAGACGGGGTTTCACTGTGTTAGTCAGGATGGTCTCGATCTCCTGACCTTGTGATCCGCCCACCTTGGCCTCCCAAAGTGCTGGTATTACAGGCATGAGCCACCGCGCCCAGCCACTAGCAGCACTTTTAAACAATTGCTATGAGAAATTATTTCTCACAACATTATCCTCACCTTTATTAAAGCAATTCCATGAAACAATTTTAGTCCAAGTCCTGTCATTCCTGAGTAAACTTAGAAAAATTAACTTCTGTGTCTGAATTTCCCTACCTATAAAATGAGAGAAGTGAATATAACAACACATATGCCTTCTGCCTCATAATCTGCATTTACGGGAACTGAGGTAAAATAGTTCAGACCTCATCTTCTCAGGAAGTTGTTTCTGCAATATGAAGAACATGCTATTCTTGTTTCTTTAGTATCAAAGCATTTATCACACGTTGTATCTCCCAACCAAAGTATGCATTATTTGACATCAGAAATTTCTCTTTATTTTGTATCCCAAGTAACTATCACAGTGTCTGATTTTTGGGAGTTCCATATACATTACTAAATAACCTACTCTTATTCCATCTTCAACGGTAACAATCTCTTGGACACGATTGTTTGGTCCTCTTTAATCTCCAATGTAGTCACAGTAATTATATAAAATTTTTTTTTTTTTTTTTTTTTGAGACGGAGTCTTGCTCTGTCGCCCGGGCTGGAGTGCAGTGGCCAGATCTCAGCTCACTGCAAGCTCCGCCTCCCAGGTTTACGCCATTCTCCTGCCTCAGCCTCCGGAGTAGCTGGGACTACAGGCGCCCGCCACCTCGCCCGGCTAGTTTTTTCTATTTTTAGGAGAGACGGGGTTTCACCGTGTTAGCCAGGATGGTCTCGATCTCCTGACCTCGTGATCCGCCCGTCTCGGCCTCCCAAAGTGCTGGGATTACAGGCTTGAGCCACCGCGCCCGGCCAATTATATAAAATTTTAAATAACCATAAAGACCTATTAAACTGGCAGGATCTCCCTTTTAAATATAATGGCTGATAAAGACTGAGAATATGTTTTGTTTTTCAAATTACACCACTAGGTCCACTCAAAGTCATATTAATCATCTAACCAAAATAAGAGAAATTAGATGGTCCACTGGCAAAAGAATTAAATAACAAATGCTATCAGATACCACGGAGGTAAAGACAGTCCTGCTAGTCCAAATTTCACATTCTATTTTGTAGCACCATATCTGAGCGATAGGAAGTACATGAAAACATGTTTTGACTGAACTATAGTCAAAAAAAGATAATATGCCTAAAGATAGAGCAGTGGCAAGAAACCAAATTACTTCTTAAAGCAATCAGTGGCCGGGCGCGGTGGCTCAAGCCTGTAATCCCAGCACTTTGGGAGGCCGAGACGGGCGGATCACGAGGTCAGGAGATCGAGACCATCCTGGCTAACACAGTGAAACCCCGTTTCTACTAAAAATACAAAAACTAGCCGGGCGAGATGGCGGGCGCCTGTAGTCCCAGCTACTCGGGAGGCTGAGGCAGGAGAATGGTGTAAACCCGGGAGGCGGAGCTTGCAGTGAGCTGAGATCAGGCCACTGCACTCCAGTCTGGGCAATAGAGCGAGACTCCGCCTCAAAAAAAAAAAAAAAAAAAAGCAATCAGTAGGGCAAAGCACTGAACATTTAGAGAATATAAACATGTTTTACATGGATAGTAAATCCTTAAGAAAGATTTTAAAACTAAAGGTGCAATTTTATCCCCACATGGCAACTTTCCTAGAGCTAGGGATACTTGTTTGAGTTAGTCAGTCTTGTGGTTTTTTATCGGGTGAAGCAAGCCTAAGGTAAGTAGCATACTGCAAAAATGCAAATTAATGTATTCCCAAAGCTTGAAAGTAGTAATACATGCTTTTTCTATTTAATATAAACATTTTTAATGGAAATGTTTATAGCTGAATCTCAGGGGAACTTCATCACGACTTAGAGTTGAGTTCATAAGAAAAAGTTCTATAAACTATACATATTGCAGGCAAACATTTCTGTGTTCTTAGACTAGTGTTAGGGAGATTAGAGGAAGGAGTAAGTGAAATTTGCAGAGGTCTGTATTCCACTAGTAGAGAGGAGTAGGTAAGAAAGTGGGCTCTGGAACCACACAGCTTAAGGTTTGCTTCTCTACCTCCTAGCTAGGTGATCACAGGCAAATTAATTTTTCTAACTTCAGTATTTAGTTGTTGTTGTTGTTGTTGTTGTTATGTTTCTTATATTAATAGTTCCAGAAGTTTTCCTTTTGAATCAGAATAAAGATAGGAATCTTTTTAAATAACAGATAAAGAAAATAAATAATGCAAGATTATCTTTTGTTGCAACATGTAATTATAATTTATTTTACCCCTAAGCTGCCTGTATTTTCTAAAGCAGGCTCTAATTTTTTATTAACTTTCACACTTTTTGGTATTAACAGAAACAGAAACAAAAACATGACATGCAAATTACTAGTTGCCTTACCAAGCTCAGTGACTTTAGAAGCTATTATATATCATGACTTGAATGAAGTGAGGATAACAGTAAAAAGAACTCCTTTTTATTGTTATGACAAATCACCTTGTGATGTAAGTTTCATAAAAATGTTGGAGAGTTGTGCACTTGCTTGGAGATTTTTGAAAAAGACATCTAATGTTCTTTTTTGTATATCTGAGCTATTAGTCTTTAAGATTATGATTACTTTTCAACATCATGGGAGGCTAGCAGGGGATGAATCCCTGATCTCACAAATGAACCTTCCCCCTCTTTGGGTATATTACTGCGGAGAATGCTTGGGTTTGGTGCTACATACTACGATTCTAAGCACTGGCCTGGGAAGCTTAACCACCATTTAGAATTTGTTTCTAAGAAAAAGTGCCAAATCGTGGTAAAATTACACCTAGTTTACCAACTCCTGGCCATGACTGGCCAATACTCCTGATGCTCTTTTCCCATTACCTACCACTTTAACAGTGCTCTCCATATATCCCAAATTATCATATGAGAATTCTAACCACCACTGGAGGATTTCCACGGATTAAATGGCTGCCATTAGCATGTATATAATACGGCCATTGCTTATTTCTCTTGAAGAAAGTGGGAACTTACAGTATTTGCCATATACAGAATGCTTCTACAATATGCATTGTTTTCACTGTTTGAGAAGCAAAATTCTTTAATAGCTACATATACTAAATTATTTGCATTCAAATGTTTTCTTCTATTATCAATCAAATTATAATTATTAATGTGTAACTATCACAAATCTCTCCTTCCTAATTTGATTTCAGCAATACTCAAAATGCATAACGCTTTACACTATACCTTATCCTTTGCTTTAAGAGTTTAAGGTGTTTCAATATTTCTGCTTATATGCAAAAATGTATTATGTAATTCAACTGTGTTCTGTAAAATAAAGGGAAGTATTTCTTTGAAGGAAGCATTTGTTTTTTTAAAAAAGGAAAAGTATCAAGTTGGTAATACAATGTGTTCATAATTACATTCTAAAAGCAAGTGTAAAACCTGCTATTAAATTTGTTTTTAAGTATGCAAAGACTTAGAAGCAGTTGCAAAAGTAGCTCTGGCAATTTTAGAAGCTGGGCAAGTTAATATATACTCTGAAAACCTGGTGACTACCAGGTATTTGCAAGCCATTTTTGCATGAAATCTGAGGGCTTTTTCAGATAAAATACTTCATCTCCTTTGCACGAACACAAATTAAGAATAGTGAGATTTTTGACAAGTGTGCCAAGATCATTCAAAGCGTAATGAACAATCTTTTCAACAAATGGTGCTGAAACAACCATTATAACCACATGCAAAACAACGAAGTTGACCTTACCTCATACCAAATACAAAAATTAACTCAAAAGGAATCATAGACCTAAATGCAAGAGCTAAAACTATAAAACTCTGAAGAAAACACAGGGATAAACCTTCTTTACCTCAGATTTGGTGAAGGATTCTTAGATGTGACACTAAAACACAAACAACAAAAAAACAGGTAATTTGAACTTAACAAAAGTAAAAGCTTTTGTGCTTCAAAAGATGTTATCAAGAAAGCAGATAACCCAGAAAATGGGGGGGGGGGGGGGAGTCACAAATCACATACCTGACAAAGGTATGTATCCAGGATATATAAAAACTCTTAAAACTCAATAATAAAAAAGACAAATAACCCAATCTAAAAATAGCCAAAGGCTCTGAACAGACATCAAAGAAAATACGTAAATGCCAATAAGTAAATGAAAAGATCCTCAACATTGTTAGTTATCAGCAGACTGCAAATCAAAACTACAAGACACCACTTAGTCCCCACTAGGATGACTAGAATAAAAAACAGGTAATAGCAAGTGTTATCGAAGATACAGAGAAATCTACATACTTATACACTGCAAGCAGGAATACAAAATAGTGCAGCCACTTTGAAAAAGGGTCTGGAAGTTCCTCCATGATTAAACAGAGTTACCATATGACTAAGCAATTCCACTTGTAGGTATATATCCCCAAAAGAATTTAAAACAGGTGATCAAACAAAACACTTGTACAGGAATGTTTATAGACACATTACCTGTAATAGCCAAAAAACAGAAACAACTTAAGTGTCCAGCAACTGATAAAGTAACATTACTAATTCTGAAAAGCACCCAAAGCCAAATGCCAAGGAGAAGGGGATTACTGGATTGCTCTCTGGGTATAGATCTGCAAGGCTTCTGCACAGAAAGGAGAACAGGTGCTTCAACACTAGTCTATTATATGAAGTCAAAAGCTGTAGGACATTACAGACTGCCTCAGTAGGAACAAGTGAACTGAAAGTTGTAAGGAGACTTGTTATAAGGTTAAATCTAACCAAACTCCATGTCACCTTTTTATATCCTACACCTGGTGAAAGTAGGGAAATTCTCCCTTGTGATTTAAAAACATCTTACAATATTTGCAAATGTATTACTCCGCTATACCACCAAAAACTGTAGGTCTAAATACAGGCTTAACTCTATCATAGTTTTGGCAAGAAAATGTTACTTTACACTTACTGTTTAGCAATTCTGGCTGAAACAAACAGACTCACTCAGGTCACCCCAAATGCTGGGAGCAGGAGAATATTTTAAAGATACGTACAGAAAGAAGAATGCCAGGTTTCACAAAGATTGAAATTCTTCATGACATGGCACACCCCTTCTAGTTAAAAAGCAGCTCTAATGAGGGAGAGGAATTCTTGAAAATGGCCTTCAAAAGCCTAGTGAGATGACTGCTATTCCACTGCTTTGGACAAGTACCTTGTTAAGACCAGCCAGTTGAGGCCAGGATGGCAAGAGTCACATCCTAGACGACATGATCACAAATGTGTAAGCTACCATGAGGGCTGCTCCCTCAGCAGAAGCTGAGGTTCGGAGTATAGCTGGTCTCTCAACATAAAACATCCTCTCTAGCTGAAATGATCACACTCAAGTCCAATATCCAATATAGTCGATATATTAGAACAGAGAAAATGCTGGAATACCTAGTTTCATTGTACTTAATAGATACTGCCTTTTTTAAAAAAATAAATTGAAGGTTTGTAGCAACCCTGCATCAAGCAAGTCTTGCAGCATCGTTTTCCCAACAACAGATGTGCTCACTTCACGTCTCTAGTGTCACACTATGGTAATACTCACAGTATTTCAAACTTTTTCATTATCATTATGTCTGCTATGGTGATCTGTGATCAGTGATACTTGTTGTTACTATTTGTAACTGTCTTGGGGTGCCACAAACCATGCTCATAACACTGCAAACTTGATAAATGTTGTGTGTCCTGGTCGGGCACGATGGCTCACACTTGTAATCCCAGCACTTTGGGAGGCCATGGTGGGTGGATCACCTGAGGTCAGGAGTTTAAGACCAGCCTGGCCAACATGATGAAACCCCATCTCTACTAAAAATACAAAAATTAACCAGGTGTGGTGGTGCACACCTATAGTCCTAGCTACTCAGGAGGCTAAGGCAGGAAAACCGCTTGAACCTGCAAGGCAGAGGTTGCAGTGAGCCGACATCATGCCACTGCACTCCAGCCTTGGAGACAGAGAGAGACTCTGAATCAAAAAAAAAAAAAAAAATTGTGTGTCCTATTTCACCAACCAGCTGTTCTCCTCTGTCCCTCTTCTTGGGTCTCCCTATTCCCTGAGACATAACAATGTTGAAATTAGGCCAATTAACAACCCTACAATGGCCTCTAAGTGTCCGAGTGAAAGGAAGAGTCATGCATCTCTCATTTTAAAATCAAAATGTAGAAATGATTAAGTTCAGTAAGGAAGACAAGCTGAAAGCCAAGATAAGCCAAAGCTAGGCTTCTTTGAGCCAAAGAGTTGTGAATGCAAAAGAAAAGTTCTTGAAGGAAATTAAAAGTGCTACTCCAGTAAACACACAAATGATAAGAAACGAAACAGCCTTCTTGTAGTATGAAGCAAGGTTGAGCAGTCTGGATAGAAGATTAACCACAACATTCCCCTAAACCAAAGCCTAATCCAGACCAAGACCCTAACTCTCTTCAACTCTATGAAAGCTCGGAGAGGTAACGAAGCTGCAGAAGAAGAGGTGGAAGCCAGCAGAGGTTGGTTACGAGGTTTAAGGAAAGAAGCTGTCTCCATAACGTAAAAGTGCAAGGTGCAGTGGCACGATCTCAGCTCACTGCAACCTCCACCTCGCTGGTTCAAGCAATTCTCCTGCAGAGTCTCCCGAGTAGCTGGAACTACAGGCACCTGCCATCACACCCAGCTAATTTTTGTATTTTTGGTAGAGACAGGGTTTCACCATGTTGGCCAGGCTGGTCTCAAACTCCTGATCTCCGGTGAACCACCAGCTTCGACCTCTCAAAGTGCTGGGATTACAGGTGTGAGCCACCACGCCCAGCCTAAACAACTGATTCTCAAAAGGAGGTGAAACAGTCTTATATTGGAAGAAGATGCCATCTAAGACTTTCTGAGCTAGAGGCAGGACATGTCAATGCCTGGCTTCAAAGCTTCAAAGGACAGGTTTACTCCCTTGTTAGGGGAAAATGCAGCTGGTGACTTTAAGTTGAAGCCAATGTTCACGTACCACTCCAAAAATCCTAGGGCCCTTAAGAATTATGTTAAATCTACTTTGCCTGTGCTTTAGAAATGGAACTACAAAGCTTGGATGAGAGCACATTCGTTTGCAGCATGGTATACTGAATATTTTAAGCCCACTGTTGAGACCTACTGCTCAGAAAAAGATTCGTTTCAAAATATTACTGCTCAATGACAGTGCACCTGGCCACCCAAGAGTACTGATGGAGATGTACAAAGAGATTAATATTGTTTTCAGGCATAGCTAACATCCCTTTCGCAACCCACAGATCAAGGAGTCATTTCAACTTTCAAGTATTAGTATTTAAGAAATAAATTTCATAAGGCTATGGTTACCATAGACAGTGATTCCTCTGATGGATCTGGAAAAAGTCAATCGAAAATCTTGTGGAAAGGATTCACTATTCTAGATGTCATTAAGAACATTCATGATTCATGGGAGGAGGTCAAAATGTCAATATTAACAGGAGTTTGAAAGAAGTTGATGCAAACCCTTAGGAATGACTCAGAAGGGTTCAAGATTTCAGGGGTGGAAGTAACTGCAGATATGGTAGAAACACTGAAAGAACTAGAATTAGAAGTGGAATCTAAAGATGTGACTAAATTGCTGCAATCTCATGATTAAAATTAAACAGATAAGGAGTTGCTTCTTATGGATGAGCAAAGAAAGTGTTTTCTTGAGATGAAATCTACTCCTGGTGTTAAATCTATAAATTACATCTCGGGCAGTATGGCCATTTTCAAGATATTGATTCTTCCTATCCACGAGCATGGAATGTTCTTCCATTTGTTTGTGTCCTCTTTTATTTCATTGAGCAGTGGTTTGTAGTTCTCCTTGAAGAGATCCTTCACATCACTTGTAAGTTGGATTCCAAGGTATTTTATTCTCTTTGTAGCAACTGTGAATGGGAGTTCACTCACGATTTGGCTCTGTTTGTGTTATTGGTGTATAGGAATGCTTGTGATTTTTGCAAACTGATTTTGTATCCTGAGACTTTGCTGAAGTTGCTTATCAGCTTAAGGAGATGTTGCAAGGATCTAGAACCAGAAATACCATTTGACCCAACCATTCCATTACTGGGTATATACCCAAAGGATTATAAATCATGCTACTATAAAGACACATGCACACGTATGTTTATTGCGGCACTATTCACAATAGCAAAGACTTGGAACAAACCCAAATGTCCATCAGTGATAGAATTAAGAAAATGTGGCACATATACACCAAGGAATACTATGCAGCCATAAAAAAGGATGAGTTCATGTCCTTTGCAGGGACATGGATGAAGCTAGAAACCATCATTCTGAGCAAACTATCGCAAGGACAGAAAAACAAACACAGCATGTTCTCACTCACAGGTGGGAACTGAACAATAAGAACACTTGGACACAGGGTGGGGAACATCACACACCAGGGCCTGTCATGGGGTGAGGGAGGGGGAAGGGATAGCATTAGGACAAATACCTCATGTAAATGACGAGTTAATGGGTGCAGGACACCAACACGGCACATGTATACATATGCAAGAAACCTGAACGTTGTGCACATGTACCCTAGAAGTATAATAATAATTTTTTTAAAAAAAGAAAGAAACCTACTCCCGGTGAAGACGCTTATGAATATTGTTGAAATGACAGCAAACAATTGAGAACAGCACATAAAATTAGTTGATAAAGCAGTGGCAGGGTTTGAGAGGACTGACTTCAACTTTGAAAGAAGTTCTACTGTGGGTAAAATGCTATCAAACAGCACAGCATGCTACAGACAAATCTTCCATGAAAGGAACAGTCCACTAATGTGGCAAACTCCATCACTGTCTTATTTTAAGAAACTGCCACAGCTACCCCAACCATCAGCAACCACCACCCTTATCAGTCAGCAACCATCAACAACAAGGAAAGATGCTCTAACAACAAAAAGATTATGAGTCGCTGAAGGTTCTGATGATCGTTAGCATTTTTTTGCATTAAAGTATTGTTAAATTAAGGTATATACACCTTTTAGACATGTTACTGCACACTTAATACACTACAGTATACTATAAACATAACTTTTACGTGCACTGGGAAACAACAAATTCACATAACTTGCTTTATTGCAGTATTCACTTTATTAAGGTGATCTGGAACCAAACCTGCAATATCTCTGAGGTATGTCTGTATGCGTCTCTATAGGTTATACAACTTCTGCTTGCATTTCCTGCAAGTGCTGGAGAATGCCCTACCAAAAGACCACTGTCAGGCCATGCAAGCAGATTTTTAAATATCTATTTGGACAATATTTACCTTCAAGTAAACTTTGCCAGTTAACCTTAGATTCTTTTTCTAAAGCAACAAATAACAAGTTTATTCACATAACTAAGAACCCTTTAGGTATCTAATGGGAGCTCTCCTATTTGCCTTTAGCTCTCTGTAGACTAAATCTGCTGAGTAATTGAAACTTAAATTGTTCTTCCTATAACTTGATTCCAGTCCCATGACCATTTTGATTGTCCTCTTTGGGCATATCCCAGTATTTTCACAGCACTCTTTAAATATGCACAATTAAGAACAATACCCAAGGCCGGGCGCGGTGGCTCAAGCCTGTAATCCCAGCACTTTGGGAGGCCGAGACGGGCGGATCACGAGGTCAGGAGATCGAGACCATCCTGGCTAACACGGTGAAACCCCGTCTCTACTAAAAATACAAAAAACTAGCCGGGCGCGTTGGCGGGCGCCTGTAGTCCCAGCTTGGGAGGGTGAGGCAGGAGAATGGCGGGAACCCGGGAGGCGGAGCTTGCAGTGAGCTGAGATCCGGCCACTGCACTCCAGCCTGGGCGACAGAGCGAGACTCCGTCTCAAAAAAAAAAAAGAACAATACCCAGCTATTAGACCAGAATACTGTAGGATTATTAATTTTAAGGAACTGATCACTAATTTCATTAAGCCAATATATATTTTTCAGCAACTGTATCACACTGGTGGTTCATAGTAAGGAAACAACCAATAAATTATTTGGATCTGCACTTATCACTATTAAATATTAATTGTATTCCAAAAAATCTTTTGGTAATATCAGCATAAGAACAGTTTAGTTTCAAAAATTTCATAATTGCCATCATCTCATATGATTGTAGTTAAAGCTACAGGGCCAAAATAAAACTGTGTTCGAATCCTAGTTTTGTCACGTGGCACAGCAGCCTCCTACGGCAGCAGCCTTCCACTGGCCATATGAGATGCTCAACCCAGACAAAACGTTTTCTAAATATCTTAAGAATATTGACCATGGCAACTGACACTTCACCCTAAATAAAGATTGTCTCAAGAAGAATGACGAATGTGCTTTTTAAGGCATAGTTTGAACTCTGGTAAGATTAAAAAGAAACTGTTAAGAGAGCTGTGCCAGCCCGGACTAAAAAACCAGTTCAAAATAAATAGAAACTTCTGGGCTCCGAATTTTTAATGGGCAAGAAGCAGGCCAAAAATGCTACTCAGCTGCAACAGGGCTCATTCTTAAAGAAAAAAATTAATAAAGGACCTCTCAGAGGGTGGAGCCAAAAGCAGAAGAAAATAACAGGTGAAGGAACCAATACCAGGTAGCAGAACTGGGCCCTAATCAAGAAACACTCATTGTCCTCAATGTAGAGGACCCTAACAACATGTGCCTGGCTAGATTTCAGAATTGCTATAGATCAGCAGCTGCTACACGCCTCCCACTCTTTCCCTATTTGCATGGGAGTGTCTACTGAAGTTATCCTATGACTGCCTTGCCATTTTATGCTGGGTGTATCTTTAGTTCATAGGTCTGTCTCCAGTCAAGAAGTGGGGCCTATTGCTTGCCACTCCTTTTAAAATCTAGGCTGAACTTGTGCCTTGTTTTGACCAATAGAATATAGCAGAAGTGGCATATGACTCAAGAAGCCTTGTAGCTTCAGCTCTTACCTTCTGGGAGCACTGCTGCTACTATGCACAAAGCCCACTTATTACTAGTAGAGAGGCTACACGAAAGACAGCCAATTGCTGTGCCCACTGACATCTCCAGGTAACCACCAGGCACTTGAGTAAGGATATCTGAAATCATAAACCAGGTGACTGAAGCCACTTGAGTAACTCCAGAAAAGAATATTAAAAAATAGAAAAAACCTGCCCAGCTAAGTCTAGCTCAAATAACAGAGTCGTGAGCAAATAATTGTTATTGTAAGCCATTATATTTTGGGATTGTTACATAGCAACAGATAAGTGAGACAGTGGTAAATAAGATAATGATGTATCTTACAAAGGATGGCATCTTAAGTTGATGAAATATAACAGCAGCTCGATATGTGCTTTTTAAAAATATTAACATGAGGAAAAATGAGCAGGAATTCATGCAGTTGACATGAACGTAAAATAACACATGCCCACAAACTACAACCACTATGTTCCGGATTAATGTTAAAAGATAGTTTTCAAAGTGTGACAATCACAAAGGAAATCCTCAGAATGCTTTCCTAGTGCTATCCAATCTCCAAACTCAAAATTGTTTATCTTTTTTGTTTGTTTTGGGGGTTTGTTTTTCTTTTTGAGATAGGGTCTCACTCTGTTGCCCTCCAGTCTCAGTCTCCCAAGTATCTTAGACTACAGGTGTGCACCACCACACCCAGCTAACTTTTAAATTTTAGTAGAGATGGAAGTCTCACTATATTGCCCAGGCTGGTCTCAAATTCTTGGGTTCAAGCAATCCTCCTGCCTTGCCTTCCCAAAGCACTGGGATTACAAGCATGAGCCATCATGTCCAGCCTCAAAATTTTAAACAGATAAGGGAGGAGTGAAATCAACTTGTAAGTATCATTGTCAATGTAAATGAAATCGATGGATGACATTCTTGATGTTACAAAATGAAAATTAAGGTCTGAATGTTTGTGTTTCCTTAAAAATCACATGCTGAAACCTATCACCAATGTGATGGTATTAGAAGATGAAGCCTTTGGAAGGTGATCAGGTCAGCAGTGCTCTGCTCTCAAGAATGGGATTAATATCCCTATTTCTTAAAAAAAAAAAAAGGCCCCAGAGGCCAAGTGTGGTGGCACACATCTGTAATCCCAGCACTCTGGGAGACTGAGGCAGGTGGATCACTTGAGGCCAAGAGTTCAAGGCCAGCCTGGCCAGTATAGTGAAACCCTGTCTCTACTAAAAATACAAAAATTAGCTGGGCAAGGTGGCACGCACCTGTAATCCCAGCTACTCAGGAGGCTGATGCACGGGAATTGCTGGAGGTAGAGGTTGCAGTGAGCCAAGATCGCACCACCGCACTCCAGCCTAGGCAACAGAGTGAGAGACTCCATCTCAAAAAAAAAAGGCTAGGCATGGTGGCTCACGCCTGTAATCCCAGCACTTTGGAAGGCCAAGGCGGGTGGATCACAAGGGCAAGAGATGGAGACCATTCTGGTCAACATGGCAAAACCCCGTCTCTACCAAAATACAAAAAATTAGCCGGGCGTGGTGGTGCACGCCTGTAGTGCCAGCTACTCAGGAGGCTGAGGCAGGGGAATTGCTTGAACCCAGGAGACGGAGGTTGCAGTGAGCCGAGATTACACCAGCCTAGCCGACAGAGCAAGACTCCATCTCAAAAAGAAAAGAAAGAAAAGAAAAGAAAAGAAAAGAAAAAAGGGCCCCAGAGAGCTGCCATCCCCTTCTGCCATGTGAGGACACAAAGAAGATGTAATCAATGAGCAAGAGGCCTTCACCATACACTGAATCTGCTGGGACCTTGATTCTGGACTTCATAGCCTCCAGAGTTCTGGGCAATAAATTTCTGTTGTTTATAAATTACCCACTGTGAGGTACTATATTTTGTTATAGCAGCCCAAACAGACTAAGACAAAAGAATAACACACTTGAATTATGGGTCTTTTCCAATTTTCTTTTTTTTTTTTTTGAGACGAAGTCTTGCTCTGTCACCCGGGCTGGAGTGCAGTGGCCGGATCTCAGCTCACTGCAAGCTCTGCCTCCCGAGTTTATGCCATTCTCCTGCCTCAGCCTCCGGAGTAGCTGGGACTACAGGTGCCCGCCACCTCGCCCGGCTAGTTTTTTGTATTTTTAGTAGAGACGGGGTTTCACCGTGTTAGCCAGGATGGTCTCGATCTCCTGACCTCGTGATCCGCCCGTCTCAGCCTCCCAAAGTGCTGGGATTACAGGCTTGAGCCACCGCGCCCGGCTAATGGGTCTTTTCAAATTTTCAACTTCAACTCTTAGAATGCCACTAGATTACTGTAACTTAAAAGATAACCTAAGTGAGAATGCTGAATTTTAGGCCATTTTTTAAAAAAATTTTCAATAGACTAAAATTAATTTTTTTGAGGCCAAAACAAAATGGACACCATGCTCAATTTTAATATAGAGACACTTTATTAGGGAGGAACTATGTGTCGTGAAAAAGCACCAGAATTCAGACAACCTTGGTCTAGTCCAGCAGGCTGATACTGGCAAAGCACTTAATTACTTTTAGCTTTGATTCCTTGACTATGATCAGTCAAACAGCTACTACCAGCACTCCAGAAGAGCCAAAAAGAACATAAATTTCACTGAAATCATAGCTAAGCATACAGAGATTATTAAACAAAAAAATTTTTTTTTGAGACGAGTCTCACACTGTCGCCCAGGCTGTAGTGCAGTGGCATGATCTTGGCACACTGCAGCCTCCACCTCCTGGGTTCAAGCAATTCTCCTGCCTCAGCCTCCCAAGTAGCTGGGATTACAGGTGCCCGCCACCACACCCAGCTAATTTTTTGTATTGTTGGTAGAGACTGGGGTCTCACTATGTTGGCCAGGCTGATCTCGAACTCCTGACCTCGTGATCCACCCACCTCGGCCTCCCAAAGTACTGGCATTACAGGCGTGAGCCACCGCGTCCAGCCATTAAACAGAATTTCTTAAATTACTATTAATACTAAATATTAGTACCTAATTAAAACCACCATACATTAAGCTCTTATTACATGCTAATTGTATGTTCATCTAATCCTATTTACAATCCTATAGAGAATGTACTATTACCCTATTTTACAAAATAGTAAACTGAGTCTTAAAGAGGTTAAGTAACTTTCCAAGGTCTCACAACCAGTTAGCGACAAAGCCAGGATCAAGCCCAGATCTTTTCAAATTCTTGAGCCAAAACTTTTTAATCCTATCCTCTGCTGCCTCCCGACAAGAGCCTCAACTCTAACCTCCAAATACAAAACAAGAATTTTGGTATCAAAAATGCAACCAGAGAGTGCATACAGCGTCACCAGCAATGGACTAGAAATCAGGAGACCTAAGTTCTAATGCTAGTTCTATACTACCTACACAAGGGCATAAGACAATGAGCAAGTGTGCCTCTGTGGGCTTCGTTTTTTTAATCTTTGAGATCTGACTGAATATATTTTAAGAATTTGCCTTCCTAGCTGTTAAATTCTAATTCTCCTCATAATTTAAAAATTACATTAATTTAAATGTTATTTAACTATCCTATTCAATCAATTATCATATGTTAATATGCAAAAGCATATTAGAAAGCATGAAGATTTTCTGACCACTTACTAATTTCTCCCTTGTATGAACAAACTGCACTTGTTCTGGCACTTAACCATACACTCTTATGCTGACTTGTAAGAGCCTATATTGCTGACCTCTTCTGGTTATTAAACTCTCCCCTTTTATTCATTTTCCAAGCATATTTGTCTCACTGTTAGACTAATAGCCATAAGGACAGAGATATTTCTTCAGTATTTGTTGAATGAATAAATAACAGAAAACAAAGGACATACAGCAATTCTTCAATAATTACATGTTGACTATATAGAAAATATGTTTCCCTCTCTAGCTTTAAAACCCCATTTTAACAGCTCAAGAGTGGATCTTCAGAAACTTGTACATACTTAATCATCTATTTTATTTTGGACCACTAAGATTTCCAGTTATTCCAAGTTTCTTGATGTGTAATGAAAACCATTCAAATTTCATAAAACCATTCACTGAGCCTAGCACAACCACTAGAATATAAAGCAGGGGCTCAACCAAAAAAAAAAAAAAAAAAGAATTGAATCCAGCAAAAATAACCTTACAACAACCAATAAAATCAAGTAAACCACTATAGTTATATTATATAAGGAGAACAGACTCAAACTACTTTCATGATATGGCTCAAACAAAGATGCTTGCAAAAGTATTCCTAACATAAAAGTGAAGGAAAAGAAATGTTAAAAAAATGAAAAAGGCAATGGAAACCAAATAGGATTTAATGAAAAAGAAATCAGCATAGTTACCAAATGCGAAATATCATATACTTGAAAATAAGAGCTTTATCTTCAAATACTGAAAATAAAAAGATTTGAAAAATGATCGGCCAGGCACGGTGGCTCACGCCTGTAATCCCAATACTTTGGGAGGCCGAGGCGGGCAGATCACGAGGTCAGGAGTTCAAGATCAGCCTGGCCAACACAGTGAAACCCCAACTCTTATAAAAATACAAAAAGTTAGCCAGGCGTGGTGGCAGGCACCTGTAATCCCAGCTACTAGGGAGGCTGATCATAAAGTAACACAAATGAGTCTGGGAACATTTCAGATTTAAGTAGAGTATCAGAAATGTTATTTCAAAAATCACTTTTACATAAATATAAGAAAAAGTAAAAAGACAAAATATAGATATTAAACTATACTTTTGAGAAGAGGAGGGGCAGGTGAATATAAACAGAAATGGAAAAATAAAGGGTCAGACACACTGACAGTGCTGTAAGTCACTAAAATCAAAGATCATAAGCAGAAATGTGTGTACAACCAAGTCTCCTTTAGACCTAAATGAACTGTCCCTGAAGCATTTTTCAAACTTGAATAATCATTGTCCTGAGTCCATCCACTTATAAAGATTTATAATGTTATGCCACAATGAATATTTAAAACAACTCCTAGGTTTAGAAATACTACAGCAACTTTATGAATGTCACAAGAGGAAGTGTCATGGCAATATTAGATGTCACAAAAGGACAGTCTGGGCTAAGATGAAGACAATGTCTTGCCCTAACAAGAGAGCCAGTTAATATGAAATGAACCATGAAATGGAATGACCAAGTAGAAAATACACTGCCAAATCGTCAGATGCTGGATAAAGAGTGTCAATGAATTATCTGAATTAGGAAAGGCTAAAAGGTTCTTGATGTTTTATCTTCAAAATATTTTAAAATAACACCCATTTAACAATTTATGAACGGTCTCTTTAGAAAGTCTACCATTTAAGAATAACCCGATTTTCCACAACATGGAAGCAAGTCCAATACTAATTGAAACAAAACTGCCGGGGGAAAAAAAATGTCTTAAAATGCAACCATGTCACTGAAAGGTACAGGCCAGTTGTACTGAATTTTCTTAAGTGACATTAGGGACAATGAAACAGTGACTGAGTCTAATTCTACACTGCTACAAAGTGAGTGGAGTTGTCAATAATAACCAGGATCATTTCATTAAAATAATCCTCCTTGGAATTATCAGGCATTTAATAATCAGAGCAGAAATATTTTTCCTCTTCCAGGATTCTTAATGAAAGATAAAATCAGGAGTAAAAAGATGTAAACTCAACAAGCCAGAAGTGACACCTGTGTGACCACAAATTAAGAGTTACTGTTTTATTCTGCGTGATTGCAAATTAAGGTTACTATTGCACACGGCCGGGGGGAGGGGGGATTGAGATACAACTTCAACCAACAGTTGGAAACAAATTACACGTGCAAACAGTTACACTCATTAGGAAATCCAGAATACTTTCAAAGAGAGTTATTTAGATGTTGCATTCATTTAAACGCAGACGATGAACATCTCAGCCGCCTTCCTTTGCAGGATTCTGTGCCAAGCCCTTCCGAAGCTGGGGTTGATAAGGTCGACTCCAAGAAGAAAAGCAGCTCAAGTGGGAAATGGTATCCTCACATGGCCCAGAGAACCGGTGACGCACTAGGTGCTTGGAAAATATCCCATCGTTTACCTTGCTAGAAGCAGCTGGGTAGGGAAGAGGTCGTCCACGTGCACTATTGTTTTCCAGATATGTTTATTTATTTTTAACTTCTGCTTTGGTATCAATACCCTCAACCTCAGCCTAACAGGGAGAGGGGGGATGGCAGCGCCACTGGTGGTATTTGGTTGCAACACAAGTTTAAAAAATGAAAACACAACCTTTTTTTTTAATTGCAGCATACTCGGTGCCCTCACCTCTCTCCTCCTCCACACCTCTGCCATCACCCCACGCAGCTCTCCGCCGCCGCCACCTCGGGTCCCCATGACAACCCCACCCCAGGGCGGGCTCCCCTCCACCGCCTCCCGGCCCTACCAGCCACACTTGCCTGGCAAGGGGCGACTCCACCTGCCCTCGGCTCTCACTCTCCCCGCTCCTGAGAGGCGGGCCAGGACACCTCCAGGCGCGCGGGCCCAGTCCCGGCTGCAGGCACGACCCTCACCAGTCGGGGACGTGTGGAAGGGCGGCCGGGCACGAGCTGAGGAGGTTCCACCTCCAAACCCCAAAACCCAAACGAGTGACGCGGGGCCGGGGGCCAAATGGGGTACTGCGGCCCCGCGCCCCTCTCTGGGCTGCTAAGGGGAGCCGAGGGGCAGGCGCAGTGGGCGAGAAGGAACTCGTCCGTTTTCACAAACAACGACGCGTCGCGGCGGCAGGAGATGCTGGGGCCGAAGCTCACCTTGAAGGGATTGTTGAGATCCGGGTCGGCAAACGGGTTACTGTCGAAATCCGACATCTCTCTGGCTCTCGGCGTCACCCACCCGACCCAGGCGCAGAGAGAGAGACGAGGCGAGGCCGCCGCCCCCCTGCGCGCTCACGTCGCCGCCGCCGAGCAGATCCGGGTGCAGCTCGCGGGCCACCCAGCCGGCCGCGCCACTGAGCATGCCCGGTGCGGCGGGCTCCCGGCCGCGGCGCCGCTCGCGTTCGCCGTCCCGTTCCTCCGGGCCCGGATCCCACGCTCCGGGCTTTGGCTGCGACCGAGTAGGGAGTTGGGGCTGAGGAACCGGGAACTCAGAGCGGATGAAAGCGTCCCACACGCCACGAGCCCGCGGGATTCTCGGAGAGTATGGGACGCTTTCCCTCCGCTCTCAGCCGGAGGCCGGCTGCGTCCGCCCCTGCTCCGTCTCGTGAAGACCAATTTCAAATCAGCTCCCCGGGGCCCAGCGTGACTTAGGGAAGTGGTGGCATTTTGTGGGGAGGACGCACATTTGCCAGGTTGAGGGAGGCAGCCCGAGTCGCGGGCCGCGCACCCCGCGAGCAGTGCCGTTAGATCGTCGGACGCCGGCACTGGAGAGGCCACAGCACTGCCAGCCGCAGATCACCTCCCCGGGGCGGGGGCGCGGCCGTTGCTACGGGTTTTTGAGCACTCCTGACCCCACCTGAGAATCCTGGCCTCCCATCTTCCGGTCTCTCTGACTCTTAAGTTGCTGCTAAATCACGGAGAGCAGCCTTGGCGCTGCGGGTCCCAGCTTGATCCAAGGAGCCTGGAGGAGATGAGATTTAGTCCCAAGGGCCGGCCCTGGCTGCCATCCTCCGGAATCTGCAAAATGGCTACTTCTTCAGAAATAATGGGAGAGGGATGGCAAGAGCCCAGAGATCAGGCCCTCGAGTATTAACTCTAGCATTTGGGCACCGAATAGACACTTTTGGATTTTCCCTAGTCTTTTCCAACACCAAGGACGAGATGATCAAAAGATGTGTTAAGAAATGCATTTGTACCGGCCGGGCGCGGTGGCTGACGCCTGTAATCCCAGCACTTTTTGGGAGGCCGAGGCGGGCGGATCACAAGGTCAGGAATTCGAGACCAGCCTGGCCAGTATGGTGAAACCCCGTCTCTACTAAAAATACAAAAATTATCCCGGGGTGATGGCGGACGCCTGTAGTCCCAGCTACTCAGGAAGCTGAGGCAGGAGAATCACTTGAACCCGGGAGGCGGAGGTTGTGGTGAGCCGAGATCGCGCCACTGCACTCCAGCCTGGGAGACAGAGCAAGACTCCGTCTCAAAAAAAAAAAAAAAAATCACTGGTACCATTCCTTCCCCCCACCCCGCCCCACCCACCAAACTTATTGAAAGAGCATCGCTTTCCTCACTTTTCCTTCTCCCCAACAGGAAAGCACTTAGATGAAGCTACAGGAAGCCAGAAATCTTTTGACTTGGTGGGTACCGGAGGGTTGGAAGAATCTAGATTGAGTATTCCTTGGCCTTTGGGGAGCTTGCTCTATGCAAAGTCACCTGGGAAATGATACTTCCCCCACTGTGAAACACTAGCTAGAGATGATAGACAAAAAGCACATTTGTTGTAATCTCCCTTTGACGGGATCTAGGTTGGGATAGATGTCGAAGCAGCTGCTTCTAGGTAGTCAACGAAGATGTCAACTAGTAAATGGCAACAGACAAGGATGATCACAGCAGAGTTGTAAGATTCTAGATATCAAAAAGTGCAAGCAGTCTATTGTACTCACCATCGCATCCTCAGCAGCTGCCCAGTGCCCGGTTTTAACTTGCTGCTCAGTATATGTGTCAGGTTTTAATCCCAATTCTGATACTACCTGTGCTATTCTTTTCACCTCTCTGAGTCTGTAAAGGATTATTTAAGAATTAACATAAACAAGATACAGAAAAGTGTCCTGCATGTATATGTAGTGCCTAACAAATATTGGTTGAACGTCAAAAGTGGCAAGGAGGCTCAGTATGTTCTTATACGCTTTGCCTCCTTTCTCCCAAGCAAGGATGTCCTTGCCTAGCTCATCTGTTCCTCTCACCACTTTTGCCCTCACTCCCTCCACCTGTCCTCCAAATGACTCAAAATAATCAGCACTATTTATTATGCATCTACTATGTTCCAAGACAATGAGGATCAACTGAGCCTGCATTGCAGAATGGAAATTTCCAACTATGTTGTGTTTACAGCTAATGATATTTGCACCTAACGCAAAGGTTTGCAGACTTTACTGTTATAGAATAATTTGGAATACCTGTTGAAGATGCAGACATCCACCTCACCATACCTCCTAAGATTCCGCTTGAAAGGATCTGAGATAGGGGCTCTGGATCTGCATTTTTTATTTTTTACATCTCTATACATTATTTTACATAAATGTATAAATGGAGTCATGACATACATATTGAATTTTTCACTTAAAAAATTTTTTTATTCCTTGTATTCCCTCTTCTCTTCCCCTACATTAACAACCTAGTACATTTCTTTAAATATTCTTATAATAGTGTATATCTACACTTAAAATAACATGTAATTGTATAAAAACATAATACATATCCATGCAGATATACATACACTCTAATACTGAGCTTTGGCATTGTCTTGAAAAAGTGAGATTATATGCATATTTTTCTGCAGCTGTTTTTCTCAATACTTATGGCAGAGTTTCTCAGCAAGATGTGCATTGGCAGACAAACAGTCTTAAGGTTTCTTCCCCTAGTATGCCACATAAATATTACCACTTTTTATGTGTAGCATGCCTATAGAGTGAAAAGGGAAGCATGGCCTAATGGAAACCATACATCTAATTCATTATTCTTAACAACAACTGCAAAAATCAGCATATGTAAAGGATCTCAGGTGAATTTTTTTTTTTTTTTTTTTTTTCAGACCAAGTCTTACTCTGTCACCCAGGCTGGAGTGCAGTGGCACAATCTTAGCTCACTACAACCTCCACCTCCCTGGTTTAAGCAATTCTCCTGCTTCAGCCTCCCGAATAGTTGGGATTATAGGCATGCACTACCACACCCGGCTAATTTTTGTATTTTTAGTAAAGACAGGGTTTCACTATGTTGGCCAGGCTGGTCTTGAACTCCTGACCTCAAATGATCCAGGCCGCCTCTGCCTTCCAAAGTGCTGGGATTACAGGCATGAGCCACCATGCTTGGCCGACCTCAGATGATTTTGATGGTGGCTGACCACACTTTGGGAACACTGATATGAGGACATTCAGACATGTGGTCCATGGGTAAGGATCTTAATCTGTTTGTGTTGCTATAAAGGAATACTGGAGGCTGGATAATGTATGAAGAAAAGAGGTTTATTTGACTCATGGTTCTGCAGGCTATATGGCTTCAGATGAGGGCCTTATGCTGCTTCCACTCATGGCAGAAGGCAAAGGGGAGCCTTCATGCAGAGATCACATGGCTAGAGTGCAAGATGGGGCATCAGGGGAGAGAAAGGGAGAAGATGGTGCTAGGCTCTTTTCAACAACCTGTTCTCAAGGGTGATAATTCACTCTCAGGAAAATAGCACCAAGCCATTTGTGAGGAATTCACTCATATGGCCCAAACACCTCCCATCAGGCCCCAACTCCAGCACTGGGACTCATATTTCAACATGACACTTTGCAGGTCCAAAGCCATACCCAAACCATAGCAGGGAGCTTATTAATTTATTAGCCTCCATGAAATTTAGAATTATAGAATGTGAGAGCTGAGAAGGAACCTCAGCCTGTCTCATGATTGAAGAAACTAAAGTTTGGACAGGTTAAGTAATTTGTCTCAGACACCAAGGAAATGAATGGGGAAACGTGGAACAGAACTCAGGTCTCTTGACTCGTGTTTTAGACATTAAATGAATAAGTTATTAAATGAATTATTCCATATGAATAATTTCATATAAAAAGAAGAAATGCTATGTGCAAGGTAGACAGAAAGTACACAAGAAGCCTCATTTGGTGCAGGAGTTCATTTTACGGAAGCTACCTCCTAAATTTGGTAGAACAAAACCAGTCTATGCCCCCTCTCCTGCAAACCAACAGTTTGATCTTGATCATGTCAACTCACCTTTCTAACCAGAGTTTCTACTCTAGTACATCATTCAAGTATTTCTTGAGCAACTAAAACAGTGATGTTGTGGATAAAGCAGTAAACCAGATGCAAGGGTAAGGCCTGCTCCAGAAAACTTCCTACAAGGCCTAGAACGTGGCTAAATGATATCTCAGATCCTTTGGACAGTTCTAACATTCTATTAATCTGGGACAGTGGCTCACTCCTCCCTAACCCTATTTCTTTTTCCTTCAGAGTGTGCCTCGCACCATCATCATGCTGCTTCTACTCAGTCTGACACATTTAATTGGTGAACCTATTAAGCATGGTCTAGAGTCTGAATTCCTTGTTTTCTAAACTGCCTAGCTTATAGCTGGGGAATGCTAGGAAAATGCCAAGTTAGATGTTTACGTTTCTTGCCTCAAAAGGTTCACTGGATTCTGAGTTCACTGATGGGTTAGAACTGAAATCCCTCATCTCTTGCAGTGGGTCTAGTCTCCAGATTTGCTGCTGTGTCTGCTGATACCCTTGACGCCCCAGCACCAGCCTATCTGGCTCCCTATACTACCACTGGCTACATTTTCAGGAGATAACAGAGGAGATGCAGGCATTGTGTGGTAGGCCAAATAATCCCCCCCTCGCTCAAAGATGTCCATGCTATAATCCCTAGAATCTGTAAATATGTTACCTTACATGGCAAAAGAGACTTTGCAGGTGTAATTAAGGTTAAGAACCTTGAGAGGAGAGGATTATCCTGGATTATTCAAGTAGGCTCAATATAATCACGAGTCCTTAAAAGTGGAAGAGGAAGGCAGAAGAGTTGCTGACTTTGAAGATTGAGGAAGGGGTTCATGAACTAGGGCGTGTGAGTGGCTTCTAGAACCTGGAAAGAACCCTCAGCTGACCGCCAACAAGGAAATGGAGATTTCAGTCTTATAGACTCAAGGAACTAAATTCTGCCAATGATCAATGTACAAGAAAATAGATTTTTCCCTTGAGCCTCCAGAAAAGAACCTAGCCTTGCTGACACTTTGATTTTAGACTGGTGAAATTCATGCTGAACTTATGACCTACAGAGTTGTAAAAAAAAATTTCTTGGTTGTACAGATTATTTTGTTAGAAAATGAAAAAAACCAAATTTTTGTATTAAGATGCTAAATTGGTAGTAATTTGTTACAGCAGACACCATCTAATACAGATGCTTCTTGATTTACAATGGAGCTATACCCTGATAATCCCCATCATTATATGAAAATGCATTTAATACCCCAATAAACCCATTGTAGAGTCGAAAAATCATATATCAAACCATTGCAAGTCAGGAACCACCTGTCCACACTGCTGGGGTGTGGAAAGTAGAAGAAAGAAAAGGGACACACACTCAGTTTCCCGGTGAGGGACACACACTCAGTTTCCCGGTGAGGGACACACACTCAGTTTCCTGGTGTGCCAAGAGACTTCCAAGCAGCAGAACCAAGTGAAAAATGCAAAGGGTGTTGATGAAAGAAACTGAATGTCATTTGACTTGTCCTGAGTGAAGATCCTCAGTTATGCCCAACTTTTAACTATGTAAATAGCATAGAGACAGTATTCTTTTTAAAAAGGAATATACAAACCAACTGTATTTGGCTTTGGAGTCAAAGTTTACTATTAATAAAGGGAAAAAGCAGATTTTTCCACTCTTCCTCTTCACCAAATTCTGCAATACTCTCTGAATGTGTGTTATTCTGTCCTGTAATTGATGTCATCATCATATATCTTCCAATTGGCCATAGTACCTTGAAGGCAGGGTTTGTATGTTTTTCAACATTGTCACTCCAGCATCTGACATGGTGCTGGCACATAATTAGTGGATGAGTGAATAAATGCCACAGCTTCCATTTGAGGCTTAACATCTTTGCTTCCATTACTAAAATACTATTTGAATGACTCTTCCCTCACTGCAAATGCTATCTTCTTAAACGTCTTTATTAAGTACTCCTTTGCCTAAAAACTTTCATGATCTCCTTGTCAGCTACAGGAGAAACACTAAATTCAGTATCATATCACTCACGGTCCTTCCTCACATGGCCTCATTAGCCTCACATTAGCCAGGTGTGGTGGCGCCTGCCTGTAATCCCAGCTACTTGGGAGGCTGAGGCAGGAGAATCACTTGAACCTGGGAGGCAGAGGTTATGGTGAGCCAAGATCGTGCCATTGCACTCCAGCCTGGGCAACAAGAGCAAAAAAGGTATGCTTTCAGCTGTACCTTTCCCCCACTGGCTCTCTACATGCATTTATTTATGTATCTGCTTCCTCTTTTTTTTTTTTTTCAAATTTTAGGTCTTATAGTGCAACCCACTAGTGGGTCATAAACTCAATTTAGAAGGCTATGACCAGCACATTTTAAAAGAGAACAGAAAATATCCAAGTATGTAGCACACAATAAACAGAAGCTGCACAAAACCTTGTTTCAGTTGCAAGTGCGTGTCAACTTAAAATTTATTTATTGTGGTCATGGCTGTAAACTGAGAATTCCTCAAGGACAGATTATGTTTTATTTTATTATGATTGTTGGCTTTCATTATTCCTAGTCCTTATCACAGTGGCTGGTAAAACAATTATAACTTTGTTCATTTGTCAAATGAACCAGACTGAACTAAGGGTATTTTGGAGTTAAAGACCACCAGGCTATGCCAACAGCACAAAGTCAAGTACTGTGGCTTTCCTCGAGGGATCAAGGCAGTCTGCCTGTCTCCATAGGACTCCCTCAGTTCTCCCACATTATCACAGCATATGCACTTGGGGCCCAACAGCAATGCCACTGTCGCCTCCCAGTCAATTCACAAACTGCTATGAAACATCTCTGGGGTAGGGTTCTGACCTTGACCCTAGAAGAAACCTGAAATATAGAGGCTTAGTCCTGGAACCAGGATGAGGGTGAAGCCACAGAGGCTTCTAGGGCACCAATTTTAAGGAGACATTCACTTTCAGGGTCGAGCAAGTAGCAACCCTGCATTCAGTCCTTTCCCTATCTTCTAACCAAGTTGGCGAAATCACACAAGCACAAAGAAGCACCAGGGCCTTTGCAGGAAGGCCAGCCTGGGTTCAGATTTCTGATGTGCGGCGTTCTGGGTTGTGCAACTCTTCAGGCAAATTGCTTATCTTCCCTAATCCTCACGTTCCTCTCACCTCCTTCATTACCATGCTAATTCAAGCCATCAACCTCTCTCACCTGGATCACTGCCATAGTGTCTTAACTAGCCTCCCTGCCTCCACCCTTGTCCTCCTACAATTTATTCTCCACACAGTGCCGAACTGATTTTTTTTTTTTTTTTTGAGATTACAAAACTGATTCTTTTAAAATGTTAGTGAGGCTGGGTGTGGTGGCTCACGCCAGTAATCCCAGCACTTTGGGAGGCCTAGGTGTGCAGATCACCAGAGGTCGGGAGTTCGAGACCAGCCTGACCAACATGGAGAAACCCATCTCTACTAAAAATACAAAATTAGCCAAGTGTGGTGGCGCCTTGGGAGGCTGAGGCAGGAGAATCACTTGAACCCAGGAGGCAGAGGTTACGGTGAGCCGAGATCGTGCCATTGCACTCCAGCCTGGGCAACAAGAGCAAAACTCCGTCCCCAAAAAAACAAAAACAAAAACAAAAACAAAAGAAGTAGATGACAGCATGGCCCTCGTCCACTCAAAGCCCTCTAATAGTTTCCCAGCTGTATCAGGGTAAAAGATTGGGCCTTGCAAGTCCCTATGGATTCCGGCCCCTACTGCCGCTCTAACTTTATTTCCTATTCCTCTCCTTCATATTATCTTGGTGAGGAGGCCAGGGGGCCTGAAACATTTCACATGTCCCCCAGGCATGCTCCCACCACAGAGCTTTTTTCCTTCTGTTTCCTCTGCCTGGGTGCAGTTCCCGCCTCTGACTGAGTGGCTCACACATTCTCTCATCTCCTGCAAGTCTTCGCTCAATTGTTACTTTCTCAGTAAGGCCCTTCCTGACCTCCCTTCAAAAAATATTAGCCCTCTACTTTCACACTTCCTCCTTCCCTGCTGTATTTTGCTCTAAAATGCCTTGCACCACATGACATACTCTACTCCCAATAGAATATAAGCTCCTTGAGGATAAGAATTTTTGCCAGTTTTGATCACAGAGATCTCAATGGCTAAGACATAAGAATAGGGGCTCAAAACTATTGAATGAATGAATCAATCAATCAAATAGGGGTAATAATAGCCCCTCCTAGAATTATGAGACTTAGATTAGAGGATGCTCAATAAATGGTAACTATTATGATTAAGGGACAATTAGGAACTCAAGACATTAGTGAAAGAATAACTAAGAAAAGGTTAAAAAGTGCAAAAGCCGTTTAAGATGAGCAAAGGCAATAGGCACAGCAGAGGCATTCAGAGGGGAGTGGGGTGGTTGTGCCTGGAGTGGGCTGTGGAAGCTTCAGAGAAAAGGGAGGATTTTACTCGGGCCTTGAAGGCCTGATGATACTGCTATCAGCGTGAAGCATGGAAAGGACAAAAGAGCACACCCGTTGGGGCAAAAAGCTTGCACACAAGCACATATGTGAGAGAGCACAAGACAGAGGCGCTTTCACCATCTCACATTCGCTGTGGGAGAGACGTCAGGAAAAAAGGTAGCAAGAGAAGAGGTGCTCTCCTTTCTCCGCAGGTGCTTTTGTATATTTATCAGTTATCTTCAACGTAATGAGTTGACCACTAGCAAGCGGTAGATGCACACCACCACCCATTATCCAGCTGGCTGCCTTCCAAGCTCACTGCCTAAGCCAAGCCCAGTCCAACCAGCTGTCTACAGTAACCCACCCTTTCCCATGTGATTATATGTTGTTCAAGAGACTGAGTGGTCTGAGTATACCCCAACTAATTACAAAGGAATCATAGTGGCATTCCTTTATGATTCATTGTATTAAAGTATTCTATGTCACAGGAACACAATAGACATAACAAAAATAGATATATTTTTGAGTCTCAGTTTACCTATACATGCACATAGTCTCCTCTACCAAGAATGCCCTTCTGTCACTCAATTTCCACAAGTCAAAGTCCAGTCAATGCCTCATGGCCAATTTCAAATGATACATCCTATAGAAATTCTTACTAGATATCCATAATCCAAATTTGTCTCTCCTGTCCCTATAGTATACAAAACAATTTGTTATAGAATTCATAGTAGACCCATCTCCTATGAATATAAAGTTATTACTACATGCCAGTGATTATGGTGAGCTCTCCATAAATATTTGTGAATGAATGAATGAATGTATCTGTCTATCTCCATTATATGAGCTTCTGAAGGCAGGAAGAAATTTCATTTTTTTAGCATAGCTTCTGTATTCCTCCATTCTCACATTGCTATAAAGAACTACCTGAGACTAGATACTTTATAAAGAAAAAAGATTTAATTGGTCCATGATTGGGGAGACCTCAGGAAACTTACAATCATGGTGAAAGGTGAAAGGGAAGCAGGTACATCCTACTTGGCTGGAGCAGGAGGCAGAGCGAGAAGGGGGCGATGCTACATACTTTTAAACAACCAGGACTCATTAGAACTCACTCACTATCACAAGAACAGAAAGGGGGAAGTCAGCCCCCATGATCCAATTACCTCCCACCAGGCCTCCTCTAACATTAGGGATTAAAATTCAACATGAGATTTGGGCAGGGACACAAATTCAAACCATATCAGCATCCTACTCATATTAGGTGCTGAATAAATAATTGCACCTTTGCTTATAAAAGGGATTGCCACTTAAAATCTTTGGTCAGAATAAGCTTAAAGATAAGATTAAGAGCAACTATTTTATTTATTTTTTAGAGACACAGTCTCAGTTTCTTGCCCAGCCTGGAGTGCAGTGGCAAAATCAC
The DNA here is from genome assembly GCF_009764315.1 of Trachypithecus francoisi. Taxonomy (NCBI): domain Eukaryota; kingdom Metazoa; phylum Chordata; class Mammalia; order Primates; family Cercopithecidae; genus Trachypithecus; species Trachypithecus francoisi. The sequence goes on along the minus strand of NW_022681465.1, from coordinate 108,973,418 downwards.
AGCTCACTGTGGCCTCAAACTCCTGGACTCAAGTAATCCTCCTGCCTCCGCCTCCCAAGTAGCTAGGACTACAGGCACCCACCACCATGCTTGGCTAACTTTTTAAAATAATTTTGTAGAGACAGGGTCTTTTTATGTTGCCCTGGCTGGTCTGGAGCTCTCAGCCTCAAGAAATGCTCCCACCTGGGCCTCTTAAAGCATGGGATTACAGGTATGAGACACTATGCCTGGCTAAGAGAGCAACCATTGTGGTAATCAATACAAACAGAATTGTGTAGTTATGATAATAACTCCAGGACAGAAATTCTGAATTCTAAATGATGATTTCATAGAAACACCATGGAAGCATTGCAAATAGTATGGGTCAATGAAATGCAAAAACTAACTGTCTTGGCACATTCAGCTGCTATTTAAAAATACCTTAGATGGGTAGTTCATAAGCATAAACGTATTTCTCACAGTTCTGGAGAGTGCGAAGTTCAAGACCAAGTATCGGGAGAACCCACTCCCGATGGTTACATGAGTTCTTTTCTATTTCCTAAGTGTCTCAGCTGTTTTGAGAAATAAAGGGAAAGAGCACAAGAGAGAGAAATTTAAAGCTGAGTGTCCAGGGGAGACATCACATGTCAGCATGATCTGTGATGTTCTCCGAGCTGTAAAACCAGCAAGTTTTTATTAGCAATTTTCATAAGGGGAGGGAGTGCACGAATAGGGTGTGGGTCCCAGAGATCACATACTTTACAAGGTAATAAAATATCACAAAGCAAGTAGAGGCAGGGCGAGATCACAGGACCACAGGATGGGGCGAAATTAAAATTGCTAATGAAGTTTTGGGCACTTGTCATTGATACCATCTCATCAGGAAACAGCGTTTGAGAGCAGACAACCTGTCTGACCAAAATTTATTAGGCGGGAATTTTCCTCATCCTAATAAGCCTGGGAGCGCTACTGGAGACCGGGGCTTATTTCATCCCTTCAGCTTCAACCATAAAAGACAGCACGCTTCTAAGGGGGCCGTTCACAGGCCTGCCCTCAGGGCGCATTCTCTTTCTCAGGGATGTTCCTCGCTGAGAAAAAGAATTCAGTGATATTTCTCTGATTTGCTTTTGAAAGAGGAGAAATATGGCTCTGTTTTGTCCGGCTCACCGGTGGCCAGTTCAAAGTTACCTCCCTTGTTCCCCGAACATTGCTGTTATCCTGTTCTTTTTTCAAGATCCCCAGATTTCATATTGTTCAAACACACATGCTCTATAAACAATTTGTGCAGTTGACACAATCATCACAGGGTCCTGAGGTGACATTCATCCTCCCCATCTTATGAAGAAGGTGACAGGATTGAGATTAAAGTAAAGACAGGCATAGGAAATCACAAGGGTATTGACTGGGGAAGTGATAAGTGTCCATGAAATCTTCACAATTTATGTTCAGAGATTACAGTAAAGACAGGCATAAGAAATTATAAAAGTATTAATTTGGGGAACTAATAAATGCCCATGAAATCTTCACAATTTATGTTCTTTTGCCGTGGCTTCAGCCGGTCCCTCTGTTTGGAGTCCCTGACTTCCCGCAACAACCAAGGCACTAACCCATTTAGCATCTGGTGAGGGCTTGCTCTCTGCTTTGTAGATGGCACTTTCTTGTTGCATCCTTATATGGTGGAAGGGTTGAACAAGCTCCCTTAGGCCTCTTTTCTAAGGCCACTAATTCCATTCATGAGAGCTCCGCCCTCATGACCTCATTGCCTCTTAAAGTCCTCTTAAAGTCCACATCTCTTTTATTGATTGACTGACTGATTGAGATGGAGTCTCACTCTGTCACCCTGGCTGGAGTGCAGTGGCACGATCTCAGCTCACTGAAACCTCTGCCTCCTGGGTTCAAGTTATTCTCCTGTCTCAGTCTCCCAAGTAGCTGGAACTATAAGCACATGCTGCCACACCTGGCTAATTTTTTGTATTTTAGTAGAGACAGGGTTTCACTGTGTTGCCCAGGCTGGTCAAGAACTCCTAAGCTCAGGCAATCCACCTGCCTCGGCCTCCCAAAGTTCTGGGATTACGGGCATGAGCCACAGCGCCCAGCCAAATCCGCGTCTCTTAAAACTATTGCACTGGAAATCGGGTTTCAGCATACCTGTTTGGAAGGGACACAAATATTCACAAAATAGCACTAACTATAAAGCTCTTTTTATTTCCCAGAATGATCTCCATAAGAATTTTATGGTGAAATTATTCTCATTTTATAAGATAGACATTATTACATATATGTGTGTACATATTATCATATACATATACACCTAAATATTAAGGAGGCATTTATCAGTGATTATATTTAACACACTAAGTTTAAGTAAGTATTACAGTCCTGTGACTACTCAATTTTATATGTGTGTGAAGACTAAGAAAGAGGACTACTTTTATTTTTATCTGGGTATATTTTAAGAAAACTGAACTTTATTTTGTTCATGAACCTTAAATTTTATAATCATACTTGCTATCACCTAATGTCTATGCAGCTTCACAAAAGTCCTCATAAAAGTAAAGACAGTTTACAATTCTTAAATTGCCTATTAGCCATAAATCTTCAAGGGACTCTTGTAAGAGAGAAAATAATCATAGTAATCTAACCCACTTTCTGATCTCCCCAAAGAAATACCCCCAAATCAGATTATGAAGCATTTATGGAAAGAAATGTTACTTCCTGGTTCTCCCTTTCTGCTTTAAAGCTGAGAGTTTTCAAAAAAAGAAATCAGGTTTATTTACAATGCTATTATCTTCCCTGCCTTATGTGAGGAGACAGTAGAAACAGCTGAAATTTCTTGAACACTTGGCATAAGTCAGGCACTGAAATGCTGGAGGTGAAAGAGATATTTTCTTGTATAACAACATAATTTTGGGAGGTTAAGTATCATTATCTTCATTTTACAAATATGAACAATGGGAATTTGGAAAAGTGAAGTAAATATGAGGGTTATTTTAAGAATTATTGGCCGGGCGCGGTGGCTCAAGCCTGTAATCCCAGCAATTTGGGAGGCCGAGACGGGCGGATCACGAGGTCAGGAGATCGAGACCATCCTGGCTAACACAGTGAAACCCCGTCTCTACTAAAAATACAAAAAACTAGCCGGGCGAGGTGGCGGGCGCCTGTAGTCCCAGCTGCTCGGGAGGCTGAGGCAGGAGAATGGTGTAAACCCGGGAGACGGAGCTTGCAGTGAGCTGAGATCCGGCCACTGCACTCCAGTCCGGGCGACAGAGCGAGACTCCGCCTCAAAAAAAAAAAAAAAAAAAGAATTATTATGCAAAATAAAGGCCTCATATTTGGGGTTTTATATTGTCTTCATATTCTATAGTAGGCTTTTATTATTCTGCCCAAGTAGAGAATTCCATGTTTTTGTTGTTTTTAGAGAAGTGACACAATTTTGTTTGCTTATTAAGCACACCACTGTAACTCATGTTTCCCCAATGTGCAACTACAAGATGACTGGGGAGAAACAGTGACAGAGATGTGGATAATTATACTCATAATCTCCAGTTCTCTCACCTACCTCCACTGCATCACCTCCCTTCATCTGACCAGTCCCTGGGGTTTCCCTCCATTTGTGGCCTCGGGAACCTTGATCGTTCTGCCTGCCACTTGGCATGGTTTTAGGATCTGGACCTGAGAGCAGACATTGTTCCCTCCATTAACACCAGTGTGGACCTGCTCATACCTCATATTCTCCAGGGGTCTTAGCCAAGACATTAGGCTCTGCTAAAAAATTGGTCTTCCACAGGGAGGCCTTTATTATTTTAGTTTTTTACAATGCTTTGATGAATCATAACTTTTCCTTTTGATGTTCCCTTTAAATTTTCAGTCCTTCTCTCATGTAATTTGGCACAAGTTCCTTTGGAAGCTTGGTTAGAAGACAGTAAAAAGCCACCATGCTGTGTCACAAGCAAACTGTCCTTTCATCCCTCATCACAACCATTATCACTAAGCCAAACCTGGGCACCTTGACATTCTCCTGCTTAAAAGTGTCCTCCCTGATCAAGAAATGCCTTCAGAAGTGAAAGCATAGACCTGTTCCTATTTTTTGTTCTAAAAACTGCTTAGTCCTAGGACTGGGCATTAACTCCAACTTGTCACTGACTCATCTAGAAACCCCAGAAGGCCTCAGGCAGATATAACTAATCTGAATAACAAGAGATATGCAAATTAGCCTCCTCTATATTACCCCATGGCTATATATATCTCATCTTGAGCTATAGTTAAATAAATTGGAAGATCTTATTTGTCAATGATCAATTCCAAATTTCTCCCTTTCTCTGGCTCCCGCAATTGGCCTATGGTCTTTCCTGGCAATTCTTACCCAAAAAATTAATTATCAGAGAATTCTGCTTATATCTTTATTATCTATCTATAGAGAGTATTTTCCAGCCTGGGCAACATGGTGAAATCCCATCTCTATAAAAAAAAAAAAAGGCCGGGCGCGGTGGCTCAAGCCTGTAATCCCAGCACTTTGGGAGGCCGAGACGGGCGGATCACGAGGTCAGGAGATCGAGACCATCCTGGCTAATACGCTGAAACCCCGTCTCTACTAAAAATACAAAAACTAGCCGGGCAAGGTGGCTGGCGCCTGTAGTCCCAGCTACTTGGGAGGCTGAGGCAGGAGAATGGCGTAAACCCAGGAGGCAGAGCTTGCAGTGAGCTGAGATCTGGCCACTGCACTCCAGTCCGGGCGACAGAGCGAGACTCCGTCTCAAAAAAAAAAAAAAAAAAAAAAATACAAAAATTAGCTAGGCATGATGGCTTGTGCCTGTATTCCCAGCTACTTGTGAGGCTGAGGTGGGAGGATTGCCTGCATCCTGGAGGTGGAGGTTGCAGTGAGCTGTGTTTGCTCCACTGTATTCCAGCCTGGGTGATGAGACCATGTCTCAAAAAAAAAAAAAAAAAAAAAAGGCGCGGTGGCTCACGCCTGTAATCCCAGCACTTTGGGAGGCCAAGGTGGGTGGATCACAAGGTCAGGAGTTGGAGACCATCCTGGTTAACATGATGAAACCCCTTCTCTACTAAAAAAAAATACAAAAATTAGCCAGGTATGGTGGTGGGCACCTGTAGTCCCAGCTACTTAGGAGGCTGAGGCAGGAGAATGGCGTGAACCTGGGAGGCAGTGAGCTGAGATCATGACACTGCACTCCAGCCTGGGCAACAAAGCGAGACTCCGTCTCGGAAAAAAAAAAAATTCTTCTAGTACTAATCCTATAAGTGAGTTCTGCCCAAAAGCAGGACCTTGGGTGCAAGTGACAAGAGATTTGGGTACAAATCATTAATTGGGATGATGTTCCCAGGAAGCCAGAGTGAGAGAGAATGGAAAATGAGATAGGTAACAGGGAAAGACAATAAAAGCTGAATTGTTAAGCGGGTTACAACTGCGGGGTGAGCGAGGCTCAGTCCCAGGGGGATCTGCTGAGGAACCATGTAGAGTGTTTCTTAGAATTGGCCTTTGAAACATGAGGAACCAGGGGCATTTATACACCAACTCTTGTCCTCATTGGCTCAGATTCCCCCGACCCTGGGGTGTAAATTACATACACACACACACACACACACACACACACACACCACGGCAATCAAATAGCTTCAGGGAAAGCCCTGAAGCAGAAAAGCTGAGTAACTCAAAGTGCCCTAGCAAGAAGAAGCCATCACTATGCACCATTACCATCTACTGCAGCTGTGGCCTAAGTCAGAGGTTGCCAAAGGAATGTGATGTGGGGCACAAATTGTGTTTCTACAACACCTCTTAACACATCTCTGTCTGCCTTTAGATGATACATACCTCTGGGGCACACACCATGCCTGAATCATTTTCATATCCTTGACACCTAGCACAGCATCTGATATAAGGTAGAAGCTGAATGACTGCAGGGATGGATGGATGAAAGGATGGAATTAAAACTAAATAAATTTGGCAGGGCATGGTGGCTCACTGCTGTAATTCCAACAGTTTGGGAGGCTGAGGTGGGCGGATTACTTGAGGTCAGGAGTTCGAGACCAGCCTGGCCAACATGCTGAAACCCCGTCTCTACTGAAAAAATACAAAAATTAGCTGGGCATGGTGGCGCACGCCTGTAATCCCATCTACTCAGGAGGCTGAGATACAAGAATCACTTGAACTCCAGAGGCGCAGGTTGCAGTGAGCCGAGATTGCGCCACTGCACTCCAGCCTGGGTGACAGAACGAGATTCCATCTAAAAAAATTTTTTTTTAATTTTAAAAATAAATGAAACTAAATAAATTTTTCACATCAGATTTGCACTCACTTAACAGCATTTTTTTCTAAACTCTTTTTATGACTTGCTCTGTTAACACAGTTTTTATCATATGTTCTAAATTTTTGCCATGATCCTATATTTGATCATAGTCCATAAAAGTTTCTTAAGAGATTTCTTAAGTAAAACTTGTGTATTCAAAGATACAACTACAAAAGAATTGTTTTCGTTCTGCCTACTTTATGACTGCCTTTTCACCATAAAAGACACTGGAAGATCAGAGATTATAAAATAAGAGCAGAAAACATTTATTTTATTGGGCAAGGTTCTGAAGAAATTAATCACATTAAATCACTCAATGGAGATTTAACGATGTGAAATTTTAAAAATTAATATTAACACAAAAATACTCAAGTTCAGTAATTTCCAAATAAATGGAGTGAGAGTCCCAGAACATTAGCTCAAGCTGCGAAGTTGAGAACTGAGACAAGTCTAAACACGTCAAGGTAGCCTGTAGACAGCCTCACCCACAGCGCAACTTTAAGACGGCCAACGACCGTCTCAGGAGAGACAGTGAGAGACGTTGTCAGCCAGCCTCTAGGAAGTAGCCCTGAAACCACTGGGGAACAGAAACTCACCCCTCATCCCCTCACAGGCAGTGAGAGAGAAAGAGTTCAGCCCCAGAGGAGAGGATGGAGAGCCAGACTTGGTCTGTGGACAGAGGCTGAGATCTGAGAGGGAGGACAGTTCTGAATGCAGAGTGATAATGCATCACTCAGATTGCCTTCCTGTCCAGCCCTCAGAAACTCGTGCCAAATTCCCAGGGAGAGAAAAGCCCTAATAGAGAGGAAGCTAAATAAAGAGCTATCATCACTAGAAGCATGTGAGGAACTGAGAAGAAATAGCTCTGCCCCATGTGGGCAAAGAAATACCTCACTTCAGAATGAGTAACTCTCAATATTGGGAGAATGGAGAGAAGTGGTTAGGCTAAGCAGCAGTAGGAGCAGCGTTAAACACTTCTAGGTGGAAGAAGAGGGTGGTCAAGAAGGATTCTACAGAGAAAAGTAGTAACATCAAAAGGAGAAAGTGGAGGGGTACAGGCCACCAGCTAGGAGGCAAAGCTGACATTAAAGTAGCACAGCGTGGTGGCTCACACCTGTAATCCCAGCACTTTGGGAGGCTGAGGTGGGTGGATTACCTGAAGTCAGGAGTTCGAGACCATTCTGGCCAACATGGTGAAACTCCATCTCTACTAAAAATACAAAAATTAGCCAAGTGTGGTGGCAGATGCCTGTAATCCCACTACTTCAGACGCTGAGGTAGGAGAATTGCTTGAACCTTGGAAGTGGAGGTTGCCATGAGCTGAAATTGTGCCATTGCACTCCAGCCTGGGTGACAAGAGTGAAACTCCATCTCAAAAATAAAAATAAAAATAAATATAAAATAACACAGTAGGGTGACTATCATTAATAATAATTTTTTATATATTTCAAAATAACTTTGTGCTGTTCCCAGCACAAAGAAATGATGAATGTTTAAGGTGATGGGCAGATGGGTACCCTAGTTACCCTGATTTGATCATTACACATTGTATGCATGTATCAAAATATCACATGTACCCCATAACTATGTATAATTATTATGTATCAATTTTTTTAATTTAGAGACAGAGTCTCACTGTGTTGCCCAGGCTGGAGTGCAGTGGCACCATCTTGGCTCACTGCAACTTCCACCTCCCGGCTTCAAGTAATTTTTGTGCCTCTGCCTCCTGAGTAGCTGAGATTACAGGCACACACCACCACGCCTAATTTTTCGTATTTTCAGTAGAGACCGGATTTCACCATGTTGTCCAGGCTGGTCTCCCACTCCTGAGCTCAGGCAATCCGCCCACCCCTCGGCCTCCCAAAGTGGGTGTCAATTTTTTAAAACATGAAAAAGAAGCAAAAAAAACATACTTCATACTTTCTAGGTAGCAGACTCATAGAGGGTACCCTCTAATTCTCTTACCATGTGACTGCCCACCATAAGCCACAACATACTGACTAAGACAAGTTTCACTGACCCTATACAACACAGATTTTTGTTTCTTTCACAAGTGCAATGTTTCTGGAAAGCTGGTTCCATTAAACATACATAGGAGACTATTAGTTAAGATTCTCCGGAGAGATAGAACCAAAAGGAATATAGATAGATAGATAGATAGATCGAGATAGATAGATAGATAGATAGATAGATAGATAGATAGATAGATGAGAGGGTTTATTACAAGAATTGGCTCACACAATTATGGTGACTTAGACATCTCACAATAGTCCATTTGCAAGCTGGAGAATCAGAGAAACCAGTAACGTGGCTCAGTCCAAATCAGAAGGCCTGAGAACTGAGGACCCTGAAGGACTAACTCTCAGTTCAAGGCCAAAGGCCCAAAAGCCCTGGGAAGCCAGTGGTGCAAGTCCTGGCATCCAAAGGCTGAGGAACCTGGAGTTCTGATGTCCAAGGGCAGGAGAAGGATATTTCCACTCCACAAGAGAGAAAGAGAGAGAATGAGAGAATTTGCCTTTCACCTTTTTGTTTCATCTGGACCTCTTGCACATATTAAGGGTGAATCTTCCCCACTCAGTTCACCAACTCACATGCCAATCTCTTATTAAAAAAAAATCCCTGTAGACATACCCAGAAACAATGCTTTATCGGCCATCCAGGCATCCATCAGTCCAGTCAAGTTGACATCTAAAATTAACCATCACAGAGGTGTAGTATTAAATATTTCTTAGTATTTGTCAAGATAAAGAAAACTATAAATGAAAAAGCTTATTTGACTTGATAATTAAATTTCATTTGTATGTGAATGCATGTGTTTTGTCATATAAGCAGCTGACATCTGTTAGACAATAGGTTCTGGATTACCTTATCAACTTGCATCAATTTGAGAAAAAGATTTTGGAATGACATTCTGATATATTACCCCAACAAAAAACAAAAAACATTATTTCAGGAAAACAGAAAACTAAAGTCAAATGGTTAAATCAATAATGCAAAATTCATGCATGGACTATCACATAACTATTTAAATGATGTTTAAAAAGAATCTGTAATAATATGAAAAAACAAATAATGAACAGAAAAAGGTACAATAAATAGTGTAAAGAGATATGGCTTCATTCTCTAAATTTCCATTTTATACTTTTTCTTTTATATGTTTTAATTCCCCTTTAATATTTTCAAGTAAAATTTTAAGTCCTGCTGTCGACTGTTATCTAAGTTGTGTAGCTCTAAGGAATGGGCCTGTATTCATAGTTAAAACAGAGTCATGTAATAGTGTGAGTTTCCCCCATTCTTCCCTCTTCCCTGAAGTCAAGTTGGTAGTAGTTGTCAGAAAATTGAGTGAGCATCATGGCTGAGTGGAGAGTATTTGTCCACACAGATATATGGCTTCATTTTAAAAAGCTAAAATTAAAAGGTAGATGAGACAATGGGCCAGGTTTTTTTTTGTTTGTTTGTTTGTTTTGCTTTAATTTCTACTTATTTGCTAACCATTCATTTTTTTACTATTTTTTACTTTTACAGCTAAAAAATAAGTTTAGGAGAAAGAATATGGCTTAGTTTTGACTTAATTGGTATGTAAAGAAAACAAAATTTTCATTGGGCTTAGAGTTGAAAAACTTGGCTTTATGGATCTAGAATAAACTGTTTTGACTGAAATAATTCTGTACCTTGTCTTTTAAATCATCTTTTTTCTCCCTTGTGGTCTGAAACAGATACAAGAAAGATTGAAAGTTGAAAGGAAGCCCTCAGCAAAAGTTGGTTGATGGTATGCTAAACCCATTACTACTGGCTCTTTTCCCAAAATAAAACAAAACAAACAAAATTAGAGGTTTAAATCTAACCCTACCAAGGAGAGTCTCTAAATATCATCCTTGTTCCTTACCAGTAGTATTTGCTCTTGAATGTCATAGGACTAAACATTGGTAGTGGCATTAATTATATTAAATCTGTGATTAATTTATTTTTAATCAACAGACACAAAATGCTTCTGGAAGGTCATCTATGTAAAAGTTTTCACATTTGGAACTTTCTCAGATGGTGTCCTTTTTGTCTCTTCCTTCGGCTAATTTTCATTTGCATTATTTCTCTGTGATAAACTGTAACCATAAGTATAATAGCTTTCAGTGATTTCTATGAATCCTTCCAGCAAATTATCAAACTTAAAGGTGGTTGTGGAAGCTCCTGAACTTTCAGTTAGTGTTGGAAGTGGGAGCACTCCTGGGGACTGTGCCCTCAAACTTTGTAGTTTGACTAACTCCAGGCACATAGATAATTTGAATGTGGCCAAATTTGGCCCTCAGGCCATAGTTTGCCAAGCCTGTTCTAGCTCATTAAAATAGCCATGCGACATCAATGTACATATAATTTGTTGTGACTCATGTAAAATTCATAATTGTGTGCAAACAAGCTGTAATATTCTACCACTCTGCAATTGTCAAAATGTGCAGATATTGTATGTATGTATATATATATATACACAGAGTAGTGGAACTGCAACATTTTTGTGACAAAGCTGATGCTGAACATTGTATTTTAATATATTTTAAATTATATTTTAATATTATATAAGTTATATATATTATATTTTAATATAATATATAATATATGTTTTATATATGTGTATTTGTAATATATAGTATGTGCACTCCCTTCTTTGTGTCCATCTCTAATTATGTTTCTAAAACATGCCTTTGAAGAACTACAGTACTTTGTAAATCAAATTGTTTCCCACAGTGCTGTCATAGTAAGCAAATAATCCCCTCAGCATGTGTTTAGGAGTATTAAGCAACATAATAGGAATCCTGACATGCCAAAAAAGTCACAGAAGCACTGAGTTATTAACAATCTTGAGTGTTCTAGAATTTTCCTAGGAAACAGGAGGACTTTGTACCTTTGATCCATAAACGGAGACTCCAAACATCTGCTTTTGACATTTAAACATTAGTCTATATGTCTTGATGGCAGCAAGTCCCTCCAATCTTGTCAAATACATTATAGGAAAAAATCACATGGGGAGCAGTCTGCATTCATTTCAAATGTAGTTTTCTTTTGATGTAGCAAAAGTCAATGTTCTATTCTTGTCATATTCTTTCTCAATATTAGACATTTTCAAAAAGGTAATAATCTTATAATTTTATTACAGTTATCAACCATGGGTAATTTATTCCTTCAAATGAATTTTCTATGGCATTAATAAGTCTAAAGTACCGCAAGCTACTACCATTTAATTGCCAAGTTATTCTAGTCGGCATGAGTGACTCTTTCTACGTGACTGACTTACTCTAACTAAAATATCTACTGGACAGATAGTCAATCCCTTCTATAATATTAGAATATCTGCCCACCCCTTAACCAATTTCCTCTCCTTGGAATATTATGGAGAAGCTGTTTCCCACTGACAATAACATCCACTTGCACGTTAGCTATTGCCTGGCATGTGAAAAACACTCTCCACTCAGCCATGATGCCCACTCAGTTTTCTGACAACTACTACCAACTTGACTTCAGGGGAGAGGGAAGAATGGGGGAAACTCACACTATTACATGACTCTGTTTTAACTATGAATACAGGCCCATTCCTTAGAGCTACACAATTTAGATAACAATCGACAGCAGGACTTAAAATTTTACTTGAAAATGTTAAAGGGGAATTAAAACATACAAAAGAAAAGATATAAAATGGAAATTTAGATATTTGTCCTAGAGTCGATCAGCCATTGTCTTGCACTGAGATCCCCTGCAGCCGTTTCTTTCTTTTGCCTTTAGTATGTCACGAGTGACCAATGCCATGTTATCTTTCATAGTCATGAATCATTATCATGTCCTTCTTACCCTGTCAGGACCCACTGCCACCAACCAAGAGAAAGGGTGAAGTCCTCTCTTCTCCTAGTCCAAGGCCTTCTTTATTTCTTCCTCAAAAAAATTGACAGTGGGTCTACCATTTTCTGTGAGACTTCCCCACCTTCATTCCTAGGGATCCTTTGTTCCCCATAACCTATACAAAGTAAACCCAGTAGTTGATAGTACTTTTCCCAAACTTGGGAAATTCAATTATAAATGGCATCGTATGTGAGACATTAACCATCCAGCCTGTAGTAAGCAGCCATGGTCCAGTGCAGTTTCATTTCAGTCTTTCTTTCAGTATGCAGTGAGGAGGAAATTAGACCTATGTGTTCCCCCTGGCATGGTCCTAGCCTCATGATTTCCTGTGAGGAAATGGCTGAATAAAAAGGCACTCGTCTCTCAGAAACAATTATTTTTGAATTAGTAGAAAGATTTTTTCCCTTTAACTCTGTAGTACCCTCATTCTAGAAAGACATAATGCAATTTATTTGTTAAACAAAATTTAATAACTCAATCAGAAACATCTGCTTTCCATTTGATGTGTCCATAAGAAAACTGGCAAGGTACTTGTTTAAAACAATATGATTTTAAAAGTTCACCAAAGTACCCAGACTCAGGAAAAAGGGGAGGGTGATTCCAGATTCAAGCATAAATTTAAACTTCTATGGATGCAGAAGCTGCTTACCACCTTCCCACCCGGTTTTCAAGTTTCAGTAGTTTCCCTGAGCCACCAGTTACACTGGCGTGTGATTATGTGCCTGCTGAGCCTTGGTTGGCGGAATTCTCTAGTGGTTCAGTTGTCCAGAAGATCAGTTAGTGATACAGAGAATCCAAAGTCCAGAAACCCTAGTTATAATGAGGAACATGTTTATGTTTTCTATTTCAAATAGTACGTACTTCTTTCCTAACAATATTCTGTTTAATTTATTCTGCTTAAAAATGCTCATAACACACTTTCATCATAGAGATGGCTGAAAAAATATAACCACATTGTTATTGTACGGATTATTCAGACAACATATGTGTAAAATGAAGCAGAAATATTATTAAGTGGAAACTATTGAAAATTAAGCACTATTCTATTTGGAGAGCAATTATAGTAGCGTAGACTATGTAAGGCCCTCAATGTGGTCCAATTTGTCTATGAAAGAGCTTCCAGGACCATAATACGTCTATTTTTTTTGTCATTATGAAGAAACATTGTCAAGACCAAAACCATAAAATGTATTTTTTTAAAAAGCACTTTTGGGGGTTTATAGATTAGTTTTCTCTTTTCTAATTCATTTAGGTCTACAATTTTTATTACTTTTATTTTTTCTTTTTTGAGACAGGGTCTCACTCCTTTGCCCAGGCTGGAGTGCAGTAGTATGATCACAGCTCACTGCAGCCTCAACTTTCCGGATTCAGGTGATTCTCCCACCTCAGCCTGCCAGGTAGTTGGGACTACAGGTGTGTGCCACCATGCCTGGCTAATTTTCTGTGTCTTTTGTAGAGATGGGGTTTTGCCATACTGCCCAGGCTGGGCTTGAACTCCTGGGCTCAAAGTGCTGGGATTATAGGCATAAGCCACCCTGTCTGGCCTAATTTTAAAAATTTTTTTCACATTCTTAAGATGATGCTTAGATTTTAATTTTTTTTTTTTTTTTTTTTTTTTTTTTGAGACGCAGTCTCACTCTGTCGCCCGGGCTGGAGTGCAGTGGCCGGATCTCAGCTCACTGCAAGCTCCGCCTCCCGGGTTCACGCCGTTCTCCTGCCTCAGCCTCCCGAGTAGCTGGGACTACAGGTGCCCGCCACCTCGCCCAGCTAGTTTTTTGTATTTTTTAGTAGAGACGGGGTTTCACCGGGTTAGCCAGGATGGTCTCGAACTCCTGACCTCGTGATCCGCCCGCCTCGGCCTCCCAAATTGCTGGGATTACAGGCTTGAGCCACCACGCCCGGCCAGATTTTAATTTTTTTAATAATAAAAGCATTTGCATCTATAAATTGGCCTCTAAATATAGGGACACTTTCATGTATTTTATTATCATAAATATTCAGATGATCTGTAATTTCCAGTTTAATTTTCTTTTTTTGACCCAATAGTTATTTAAAAGAGTGGTTTTTTTATTTTAAAGTGGTAAATTTAGTGCATTTTGTGATCTGAAAATGTAGCTGATATAAATTATATCTTCTACACTATTTTGTTTTTGGCTTACAATACAATTTTTTTGGAAACCTTCACATCAATGTGAAAAAGATAATTATTCACTGCTTACATGGTACATATATAATTTTTAAATAAAGAAAAGTGGCCGGGCGCGGTGGCTCAAGCCTGTAATCCCAGCACTTTGGGAGGCCGAGACGGGCGGATCACGAGGTCAGGAGATCGAGACCATCCTGGCTAACACGGTGAAACTCCGTCTCTACTAAAAATACAAAAACTAGCCGGGCGAGGTGGTGGGCGCCTGTAGTCCCAGCTACTCGGGAGGCTGAGGCAGGAGAATGGCGTAAACCTGGGAGACGGAGCTTGCAGTGAGCTGAGATCCGGCCACTGCACTCCAGTCTGGGCGACAGAGCGAGACTCCGCCTCAAAAAAATAAAAAAAAATAAAAAATAAAGAAAAGTGTATTACTCATGCTCAGTGGGCTCAACACAGATTTGAATTGGTAGAGGAAAGAAGAATTAATCAGTGAATTGAAAGAATGAATCAATTGAGATTACCCAGTCTAAGGAATGAAAAAGAGAGAGAGAAAAGGAAGTAAAACAAACAGATCCTAAGATACCTATGGACACTATCAAGCATACCAACTTACACTTAATGAGAGTCTTTAAAGGATAGAAAAAAAGAAATAGAAAAAATAATAAAAACTAACCAAATTTGTTGAAAAACATTAATCTACACACCCAAGAAGTGCAATAAACTCCAAGTAGAATAAACTCAAAGAGATCTAAATCTAGACACATCATAGGCAAATTGTCCAAAGACAAAGAGAGAATCCAGAAAGCAGCAAGGGAAAAACTGACTCATCAAGTACAAGGAATACTCAATGTAATGTACCATTTACTTCTCATCAGAAACTATGGAGGCCTGAAGGCAGTGGGATGACATATTCAAGATGCTGAAAGACAGACTGTCAAACAAGAATTCCAGTGGCTCATGCCTGTAATCCCAGCACTTCGGGAGGCCAAGGAGGGTGGATCACTTGAAGTCAGGAGTTCGAGGCCAGCCTGGCCAATATCCTGAAACCCCGTCTCTACTAAAAATACAAAAATTAGCTGGGCATGGTGGCGGGCACCTGTAATCCCAGCTACTTGAGAGGCTGAGGCACAAGAATCACTTAAACCTGGGAGGTAGAGGTTGCAGTGTGCTGAGATCGCACCACTGCACTCCAGCACCACTGCACTCCAACCTGCATGATAGAGCAAGACTCCATCTCAAAAACAAACAAACAAAAAACAAACAACAACAAAAAGGAAAGGCTGTTGACCAAGAATTCTATGTCCAGCAAAACTACTCTTTAAAAATGAGGGCCAGGCGTGGTGGCTCATGCCTGTAATCCCAGCATTTTGGGAGGCCAAGGTGGGCGGATGACAAGGTCAAGAGATTGAAACCATCCTGGCCAACATGGTGGAACTCCGTCTCAACTAAAAATATAAAAATTACCTGGGCATGATGGTTCATGCCTGTAGTCCCAGCTACTTCAGAGGCTGAGGCAGAAGAATCGCTTGAACCCGGGAGGCAGAGGTTGCAGTGAGCCGAGATCATGCCACTGCATTCCAGCCTGGTGACAGAGTGAGACTCTGTCAAAAAAAAAAACAAAAAAAAAACGCAGATTTCTCATTAGCACACCTCCCCTCTAAAAAACAGAAAGTGGAGTTCATGATGAAACAAAGGGCACTGGATAGTAACTCAAATTCACCCAAATAAATTAATAGCACCAGGAAAGGTAACTACATAGGTTAATATGCAAGAGTTTATGTAACTCTTTTCCTTTCCTATCTTATTTAAAAGATAATTGCATAAAGCAATAACTACAAAACTGTGTTTATGGGCTTATAATGTATAAATATGTAATCTATATGACAATAATAGCACAAAGAAAGAAGATCAGAATAGAGCTGTATTGGGGCAAAGTTTTTGTATACTATTAAAATTAAGTTGCTGTTGATCCAAATTAGATTGTTATAAGTTATTACATTAATTGTAATTCCCAGGGCCACCATTTTTAAAAACTCAAAAAAAAAAAAAAGATATTGTGAAAGAAACAAGGCATGAAATGATGCTCACCATTAGTTATTAGGGAAATGTAAACCAAAACCACAGTGACATACCACTTCAGACCTACTAGGAAGGCTATAATCAAAAGGATGGACAATACCAGTGTTGACAAGATGTGGAGAAACTGGAACCCTCATATAATGCTGGTGGGAATGTAAAATTGTGCAGTCCCTCTGGACAACAGTTTGGCAGTTCCGCAAATAGCTAAATATAGTGCTGCCGTATAACCCAGCAATTCCACTCACGGGTATACACCCATGATGTCTGAAAACATATATTCACACAAAAACTTGTACATGAATATTTGTAGCAGCATTATACTTAGTGGCCCCAAACAAGGAAATGCTGCATATAGTTTGTGAAATTTACTTCCATTATAAGCCCTGGATATTGCTTTATATATGAAACTATTTAATAGTTTTGTGTATAATTTAGTTAGTAAATGAAAAATGGAGAAAGTAAGAACTGTAATGGAAGAAGGCAGAACAGAAGATGCATGTTAACAATGTAGGGAAAGTGGGTGAGGAAATAGAGGAGGAAAGCAAAAGATGTCCACATATTTCTCCATCATGATGTCTGTGTCCCACAGTCTTTTCTTCTCTCCATCAAAAGGGATACTTCTGGCCTGGCGCAGTGGCTCATGCCTGTAATCCCAGGACTTTGGGAAGCCAAGGTGGGCGGCTCCCTTGAGAGCAGGAGTTTGAGACCAGCCTGGCCAACATGGTGAAACGCTGTCTCTACCAAAAATACAAAAATTAGCCAGGCATTGTGGTGTGCGCCTGTAGTCCCAGCTACTTGTGAGGATGAGGCAGGAGAATCACTTGAACCCAGGAGGTGGAGGTTGCAGTGAGCCAAGATCGCACCATTGCACTCCAGCCTGGGTGACAAGAGTGAAACTCCATCTCAAAAAAAAGGGATATTTCTATATACAAAAAGGGAAAACAGAATAAAAAGGATGAAATTAACTTGCTTATTGGCTCTATGGCTGTTTTTCTCCAAGTTACTCCATCACTGATATTAACTTATGTAAGACAAATTTTCAGACTTTTTGTTTTCTTAAGACATTTAACTCTCTGTGGTAGATATGAAGATTCCCTGTGCAGATGCCTCTTCAAGAATGAATTGATGCCCAGCAATGGGCAGGCAGTCAGCAGATGCCTTTAGTGACGAGTTTTTTTCCAGAGAGCTACTTTGCCCAAAGCCTTCCTCTTCCTACGGCTGTGTGCATCTGATGACTATGTGAGAGTATAATAGTCTTGGCCACTTGATACTATTCTCTCAGCATTCTGTGCCAGATCAGATGAGGCTTTTTGAATCTGCATAGCAGCTCTACTTCTCCCTCCACCCAGTCCCACATCCTTCCCTTCCCTTTCTCTTTTCCTTCTTTCCTTCCTTCCTTTTCTTTCTCTCTCTCTCTCTGCTTGCTTGCTTGCTTTCTCCCTCTCCTTTCTTTCTTTCTTTTTTTTTTTTTTTGAGACGGCGTCTTGCTCTGTCGCCCAGGCCGGAGTGCAGTGGACGGATCTCAGCTCACTGCAAGCTCCGCCTCCCGGGTTTACGCCATTCTCCTGCCTCAGCCTCCCAAGTAGCTGGGACTACAGGAGCCTGCCACCTCGCCTGGCTAGTTTTTTGTATTTTTTTAGTAGAGACGGGGTTTCACCGTGTTAGCCAGGATGGTCTCGATCTCCTGACCTCGTGATCCGCCTGACTCGGCCTCCCAAAGTGCTGGGATTACAGGCTTGAGCCACCGCGCCCGGCCTCTTTCTTTCTTTCTTTTTTTTTTGACAGTGTCTCGCTCTGTCGCTGAAGATGAAGTACAGTGGCGTTATCTCAGGTTGCTGCAACCTCTGCCTCCCAGGCTCAAGTGATCCTCCTACCTGAACCTCTCAAATAGCTGGGACTACAGGTGCCCACCACCACACCTGGCTTATATATATATATATATATATTTTTTTTTTTAGAGACAGGGTTTCATCATGTTGCCCAGGCTGGTCTCGAACTCCTGGACTCAGGCAATCAGCCTGCCTTGGCTTCCCAAAGTGCTAGAATTACAGGTGTGAGCCACCGCACCTGGCCCCTTCCCTTACTTTTCATAAGTGTTGATTCCTAATAAAACATCTAGCTTCCAAAGCTCCGCCTTGCTCCTTGCTTCTAGAGAACTAAACCTGTGACACACCCATTGCTTTTTACCTTCACGTGCAAGGGGAAGACTGAAGATCAATAATCTTGTTCTGTTCAACAAAGAAAATTTGTAAGTATTTATGTCTTCCAGAAAATGGGAATGTCAATTTAAGTTTTTATTACCAGGTGAATACATTATTAGGTATGAGAACCAGTTTATAACCTGTAAAGGACTAGGAATTGCTTTCACAGGCCATAGCAACAATCTCTGATATCCAGATGTGTAACAGGGAGTGTAGCCAACCAGAATCAGCAACCGATTGCCCAGCCCAGCCCCTTGTTTTATAAATACAGCTTTACTGGAACACAGCTATCCCCATTGGTACACATATTGTCTGTGTCTGCTTTCACACTGCAACACCAGAGCTGAGTAGTCTCAGTAGAGACCATACAGCCAAAAATATCTACTATCTGATCCTTTAAGAAAAAAGTTGCATTATGTCTTTCTAGAATGAGGGCACTAAAGAGTTAAAGGGAAAAAAAATATTTCTACTAATTCAAAAATAATTTATTCATTTCTTTCTTCAACTAGTAGTTACTACAGGCAAATCACAGCTTAACGTTTGGCACAAGACCTTTGAAATATTTAAAAATAATACACATAGCTGCCGGACGCGGTGGCTCACACTGGTAATCCTAGCACTTTGGGAGGCCGAGGTGGGCGGATCACAAGGTCAGGAGATCGAGACCATCCTGGCTAACACAGTGAAACCCTGTCTCTCCTAAAAGTAGAAAAATTAGCCAGGCATGGCAGTGGGTGCTTGTAGTCCCAGCTGCTCAGGAGGCTGAGGCAGAAGAATGGCATGAACCTGGGAGGCGGAGCTTGCAGTGAGCTGAGATCATGCCACTGCACCTCCAGCCTGGGTGACACAGCCAGACTCCGTCTCAAAAAATAAATAAATAAAATAAAAACAATACATATAGCTGCTTTTAATAGTTTGCCTGTACCTACTAGTAGTGACTGAGCTTTTAGTCTGGGCAAAGCAGATTGCCGTATACCATTCTCAAGTGTGTGCTTTCCATGAAACGAGGTTAGAAAATATGTGAAGTCGTTGATGTGTGACCATGGTGCTTCAGTCCTATGTCACATCTCCCCAGCATTGTTATCTTTGGATCTTTGGGAAAGTGCTAATCCACCATATATAATGATAATACTTTCTCTTTTCCTTTCTTTCCCCCCGCACACCTTTTTTTTTTTTTTTTTTTTTTGAGACAGAGTCTCCCTCTGTCACCCAGGCTGGAGTGCAGTGGTGCAATCTCAGCTCACTGCAACCTCCGCCTCCCCAGCTCAAGCAATTCTCCTGCCTTGGCCTCCCAAGTAGCTGGAACCACAGGCGCCCACCACCACACCTGGTTAATTTTTGTATTTTTAGTAGAGACAGGATTTTACCATGTTGGCCAAGTTGATGTTGAACACCTGACCTCAAGTGATCCACACACCTTAGCCTCCCAAACTGCTGGGATTACAGGCATGAGTCACTGCACCCGGCCAATGATCATACTTTTTCATGTTATACCTTCTTTTCCCAAAACCTATTTATATACCAGTAAATCAAACTGTGCTATGACACACAAATGACTGCTTTGTCATTTGACTCTGATTCTACATAATAATTTCCCATTTGAAACAACAATTATTTTATCAAGAAGAAACAGCTGCAAACACAGCGGTTCCACTGAACTACCATTAACTGAATGTTCCCTGCTGTCAAGCCAGATGCTTAGCTGTAAGTACTGAGCTTTCTCTTTAAATGTGCAGGAAGCAGGGAGATGAGCCCGCTGGCTGCACTGCCCTGTGGTGGGAGTCCAGGGCCCAGCCCCTCTGCCGTGCGCTGCAGAACTAGAGACAGAATGCCCTTCCCATCACGCTCTGCCTTTGACCCTATTCTCCCTGGACCTCCTGCCCCAACTTCAGTAAGTTCTCAGAAGCCAGTTGCATCATCTGAGTTCTATTGTCCATATCTATTATTCCAGAAAATTGTAGTGTTATAAAAAGTTAACAGGGTCAAAATTATTAATGCCTGTGTGTTCACAGCTGCTTTCCCTCTCCCTTCAAGCTAAGTGAAATTATAAAATTATGGAGTTGCTCATCCTCTAGGTATTTTTCCATTTACCTTTCTCATGGGCCTTATTAGAGAGACAGGGGCGGGGGAAGAAAGTCCTGAGCAGCCAACACTGGGTTGTGGTGGCAGTTTTAGGTTAGTAGTTGACAGTGAGGAGAGGGACTTTTCAGGAGTAACTACATCCCTATAAAAATAATTGAGAATGCAGAGGTTGTAGACAGAGGATTTTTCAATACGTTAGCTGTGCCTGCAAAAAATAATGAGATTTATGAAGATAAAAATAACAGGTAAATGTTTTGAACTAGGGGAGGAAGGGGATGGAGAGATGAGTAGGAGTGTGAGGATGTTAATGCTCTCATCTTTCAAAGTAAGGAGTCATTGATGACACATACAATCAAAATGTCGCTTTATAAAAAGTGCAACAATGCAGTCTTTTCATATTTTGGAGTATTTAGAATTCTTCAGGAAATAATGTATCTTGTGGTGATAGAGGAACATTTATTTGAAGTTCAACCATTCCTTTAATTTCTCTTCTATTAAATTCAAGTAAGTTTAATTTTAAGATGTTTATATAAATGGCATGACCCCATGCTTATAAAGGTATTCTTTCTATCTGTATGTATGCTTAGAAGAATGTATAGATATACACAATATAAAGCTAATGTATATTATTCTAAAGCTAATCATGGTCATTTCTGGGTGGTAGATTTGAGGGGATTTTCAAACTTTTATTTTTGTGAAATTCTGTTGTTTGAATTCCTGTAAGTCAGACAATAAACTAATTTTTCTTTTAAAAATGTGAAAAATATACCAATATAATTATAGTGGTTTGTTTTAGATGGTGTGAATACAGATGATAATGGTTATGATGTTGATTTTTTTTTTTTTTTTTTTTTTGAGACGGAGTCTTGCTGTGTCGCCCAGGCTGGAGTGCAGTGGCCGGATCTCAGCTCACTGCAAGCTCCGCCCCCTGGGTTCACGCCATTCTCCTGCCTCAGCCTCCCGAGTAGCTTGGACTACAGGCACTCGCCACCTCGCCCGGCTAGTTTTCTTGTATTTTTTAGTAGAGACGGGGTTTCACCGTGTTAGCCAGGATGGTCTCGATCTCCTGACCTCATGATCCGCCCGTCTCGGCCTCCCAAAGTGCTGGGATTACAGGCTTGAGCCACCGCGCCCGGCCATGTTGATGATTTTTGAGACAGGGTCTCACTATGTTGCCCAGGCTGGAGTGCAGTGGCTAATCACAAGCTTTGCCATGGCACACTACAGCCTGAAATTCCTTGGCTCAAGTGAGCCTCCTGCCTCTTCTTCCTGAATAGCTGGGACTACAGGCACATGGCAATTATTATTTTTCTTTGTGCTTTTCTGTATTTTCTAACTTTCTAATAATAAAAATCATAAAGTAAAATAATACAAATATACGTCTCTATTATGCTTTCCATGTTAATATTTATTCCATGGCAGCTTTATGAACATATTAATAGTAAAGCATGTTTTTTCATAGAATGTTTCAACCAAAACTGTTTTTTACGCACATGCATAAAAAGTACCATGGACCAAGATAAATCATTATTTGTCTGAAGATTAGCATAGGCAGACTTAAATAGCAGCAATAATTGCTGTGTCTAAGAAAAAAACTCTAAGGAGGGCGCACTTGGTCCAGTTAGGGCCAAGTTAGGGGATTTCAGAATACCCATGAAAATTACCCAGCAATCAAAGAAAGGATGAATAATAAATGACTAACAGAATCAAATATCTAACGTGTAATATGTACAAGTAACCATTTTCAAGCCTCAGGACTCTATTCTATAAAACAGACCTAATGATTTCTTTCTAGATTAAGTAACATTAGGAGGTTGAGAGCATGCTACATGGTGAAATTCAGGTTCTCAAGATAGGTGTGTTATTACTCAAGAACGGTACTGTTATGAGCAGTAGACACTTTGAGATCTTTATCAAACATATTTCAGGATCTACTGTCTTCTGTGAATTAACATTCTGTATTGTCAATATATTATTTCCAAAACATAATGTTAAAATATGCAAAAGGAAATATAAATACATAAATTAAAAAAACCCTCGGATTTTTTTATATTCTCCTCTACTCTTTTTTCTTTCTTCACTCATTAAAAAATCTTTCTCAGCTCGGGCGAGGTGGTTCATGACTGTAATCCCAGCACTGTGGGAGGCCAAGGTGGGCAGATCACAAGGTCAGCAGTTCGAGACCAGCCTGGCCAATGTGGTGAAACCCTGTCTCTACTAAGGATAAAAAAAATTAGCCGGGCATGGGGGCATGTGCCTGTAATCCCAGCTACTCGGGAGGCTGAAGCAAGAGAATTGCTTGAAACAGGGAGGCAGAGGTTGCAGTGAGCTGAGATCACGCCATTGCACTCCAGCCTGGGCGACAGGGCAAGACTCCATCTCAAAAAATAAATTAAATAAATAAATAAATAAAAATCTTTCTCTTTTCTCATTTTTCCATTAATTTTTCCTTGCAGATTCATTTATTTCTAGCTTTTTTTTTTTTTTGAGACAGAGTCTTGCTCTGTCACCCAGGCTGTAGTGCAGTGGCATGATCTCCACTCATCACAACCTCCACCTTCTGGGTTCAAGCAATTCTCCTGCCTCAGCCTCCCGAGTAGCTGGGATTACAGGCACCTGCCACCACACCTGGCTAATTTTTTTTAGTAGAGAGGGGTTTCACCATGTTGACCAGGCTGGTTTCAAACTCCTGACCTTGTGATCCACCCCCCTTGGCCTCCCAAAGTGCTGGGATTATAGGCGTGAGCCACTGCGCCCGGCCTTATTTCTAGCTCTTTTTAACTAGTATCTTTCTCTTAAGTAAATGTGTACTTTTTTCTGATTTTCTTTTAAATATCCATCTCTGTAGAAACCTCATTAAAATTAAACATAATTAGTTTAAATGCAACCTCTGTGTAACATTCTTTGCTAGAGTGAGAGATTCCTGGAAAACCATCCACTCCAATACTGTCTAGACGGAAAACCGACTCTCAGATTGGCTTTCTACCCTCCACTCCTCACAATCCACAAGCGGTGCTGTGGCTTCTGTCTCCCTCCCCTCACTCATAGCCTCCCCCTTAAACACACACCCACTACCACTGCCCTCCTTCAGTGAACTGCTGTTCTTGCAAATGTACTCTCTTCTTGTCCAGTCTCTGTGCTCTCTCACAGTTGCAAGATTAAGTTTTTCAAAAGCTAATCTGGCCTTTTTGCAGCCTTGTTTTAAAATCCTTGAATAGCTCCCCATTATCTACAGGATAAAGTCCAAGCAACTGGCACAGTAAGTTCTTTATTATGGGACACCTATCTATTTCTCTAAGCCCCATTAGTCTTGAAATCACCCTCTCATCTCCTATACTAAGCAATTTCAGTCCCCCATAACACTCTGGCACGGTGCAATTAACAGATCTAGGTCTTTGCTTATACTTTTCCCTCTGCTGACCACTAATTCATATTTTAAGTTCAGTTTTAGGCTGGGCGTGGTGGCTTATGCCTGTAATCCCAGCCCTTTGGGAGCCAGAGGCAGGCAGATCACCTCAGGGTCAGGAGTACGAGACCAGGCTGACCAACATAGTGAAACCTCATCTCTAATAAAAATACAAAAATTAGTCAGGTGTGGTGGCACACACCTGTAATCCCAGCTACTTAGGAGACTAAAGCAGGAGAATCACTTGAACCCAGGAGGTGGAGGTTGCAGTGAGCCAAGATCATGCCACTGCACTCCAGCCTGGGCAACAGAGTAAGACCCTTTTAAAAAAAAAGATAGTTTCAAAGGAATATATAAAGGATGTTTCATCTCACCAGAAGTAAGGGAAGTAGAAACTAAAACAATAAATTTTCCACTATCTGACCATCAGAATGTTCAACAATTGACAACATTCCCACCAGGCAAAAGTGTAGAGAAATAGGTACTCTTCTACCAAATTGGTGGAAGTACGTATCACTACATGGGTTTTGGAAGACAGTGTGACAGTATTTATCATCATTTTATTTAATAATTCCACTCAGGTATATAGTCTACAGACATACACATGTACATAAATATGTCTGTAGGTGTTCATTTCAGTATTTATAATAGTGCAAATTTGGGAGAAAATTCTAAATTTTTATGCACAGGGAATTGGCTAAAAAAAAAAAATGATATTTCCGAAACTATCCCTATGATAAACTGGTAAGTGAAATAAAAAATTGAAAACAGTATTTATTTTATGGTTTGTATAAAATTAATATGAATATACATACATAAATACACAAAGGCATATATATGAGCACAGGTAGACGTACAGAAAAAGTTCTGCATACATACAAAGTGCTAAAAGTACTACCTCAAAGTAGAAAAATAACAGGAGCAGGGTAAAGAAAGACTTCTACTATTTATGTACTTCTGTATTTCAATATTTTACATAATTAAGATGCATTCATATGTAACTGGTTAAGAAAATATGTACACCATTTTTTATTATTATTATTATTTTTGAGAGGGAGTCTTGCTCTGTCACCCAGGCTGGAGTGCAATGGTGTGATCTCGGCTCACTGCAACCTCTGCCTCCTGGGTTCAAGTGATTCTCCTGCTTCAGCCTCTTTAGTAGCTGGGATTACAGGCACCTGCCACCACGCCCAGCTAATTTTTGTATTTTTAGTAGAGACAGGGTTTCACCATGTTGGCCAGGCTGGTCTTGAACTCCTGACCTCACGTGATCTGCCCGCCTCAGCCTCCCAAAGTGCAGGGGTTGCAGGCTATGCACCACTTTTTAAAGTTTTGAACAAGGTTTAGCCCAAAGAAGAAGTGGGAGAAGGGTGTTGTAGGAAGCGGGAACAGAATGAATAAAGGAGACAAAAGGACACAGCTCCAGCATTTCCTCCTCTGTAGACCTTCCTCCCCATGCTCAATCATTCCTCCATTCACGGCTACTGCCCTGGGCCCCACCAACTCCTGTAGGTGCTCCTAACGCAGAAGCCATAACAATTAATGGCACTTACCTATTTACAAATATGACTCCTTCAACCAGACTGTAAGCTACTTGTAACCCTAGCTTCCAGGACACTGCCATGCAAAGAAAAGGCGGGCATCCAGGAAATTGATAAATGAGCAAATAAATTAATGGATATATAGTAGATGGATGGATATAGAGTCTTCATTAGAAAAGTTTGGTTGTTAAAGTGCAAAATAATTACAATGTACAGCACTTTCCCCCCCTTGCGTTGGGGGTAACGATAAATAGCACAGTTTTCAATGACTTGGGGGTCAAAAATATTCCGGGCTAACACCAGCCTAAACCTCTGTAATATTTAGTCACACGAATTCAAAAGCAACACTCTAATGAAGACTCAAATATGACATGAAACACAAGCACTGATGACATACTAAAACAAAGTATGGACTTGTGAATTCATGTAGCCTTTAATGTGCTTTTTACATCATTTATTGCTGCTTCCACCACTCCATTACATGGAGAACGATTCTCTAAATTGCACTTACACGTTCTCAAAGCTACACTGAAATTGTAGTACAAATGCTTTAATATTAAACATCTGAAATTTTATTTTCTAAAAGTGTTTTTTGCTCACTTAATTAGTTTAACCAGTGAGGCTAATTACCACTTGATTTTCATCATAATCTTGATAATTATTGTCCCGAAGTTTTCCTCCCAGGCACATAGTATGTGCTGGTTTCATTATTCATTTCCTAATATCCCTTGAGATAAGTTTACAAATGATTTACATCTGGAAATCCCGTATGTACTTTTTAACAAGTGATAGTTTTTTTAACCCCTAAACCTCAAGAAAACCACCTCAGAAAGATCTTTACTGCTACATGCTGTGCTTCTCTAAGAGCTATTGTCACCACAATGGGATAAGTATTTCACATGCTATTAAGTGAAAAAACAGACATAGGATTTGTATGCTAAAACAGTCCCACCTCGCCGGGCGCGGTGGCTCAAGCCTGTAATCCTAGCACTTTGGGAGGCCAAGACGGGCGGATCACAAGGTCAGAATATCGAGACCACCCTGGCTAATACGGTGAAACCCCGTCTCTATTAAAGAATACAAAAAACTAGCCGGGCGACGAGGCGGGCGCCTGTAATCCCAGCTACTTGGGAGGCTGAGGCAGGAGAATGGCATAAACCTGGGAGGCGGAGCTTGCAGTGAGCTGAGATCTGGCCACCGCACTCCAGCCTGAGCGACAGAGCCAGACTCCGTCTCAAAAAAAAAAAAAAAAAAAAAAAAAACACACACACACAGTCCCACCTCTCTTCTAATTGTGAAAACTTCGTTGTGTGAAAAGATGATATTTTACGGAATTATATTGTAGTCAAGATGAGTCAGCATGTTTTGGTTGTTACCATTTATGGGGCAACTGTGAGTCTTGGCAGTGGCTTGTCGCCTTGCTTGGTGCTTTATCTGGGAGTATTCAGGCAACTGGGAAGACTAGATTCAAATACAACTTTGTTCACAAGAGAATTACCTCCACTTGAAAGCTGTTCACTGATTTTGAATGTTAGGTATTTTTGTTAGGAGTGATTTTTGGGAAATTCCCCCCCAGGGTGAACTCCAGGGCAGACATCGGGGGCTGGAGTGGGTTAGGAACAGTTGGTCAGCTCAAGGGCCAGTCTCAAAAGGGCTCAGGACCCAACTAATTGCATACGTATAGGAATTCTCTGATTTTATGAGAATCACACCATTGCAACCACACCATTGCACTCCAGGCTGGGTGACAGAGAGAGACTCTGTCTCAAAAATGATAATAATAATAATAGTAATAAATGGTGTACATATTTTCTTAACTAGTTATGTATGAATGCATCTTAATTATGTAAAATATTGAAATACAAAAGTATATAAATAGTAGTCTTTCTTTACCCTGCTCCCGTTATTCTTCTACTTCAAGGTAGTACTCTAGCCTGCAATGCTGGAACCATTTTATTTGCACTGTTCAAATATGGTAATCCTTAGCCACATGTGGCCACTGAGCACTTGAAATATGGCCTGTGTTGGGAACACCCCCCAAAATCTGGCCATAAACTGGCCCCAAAACTGGCCATAAACAAAATCTCTGCAGCACTGTGACATGTTCGTGATGGCCATGACGTCCATGCTGGAAGGTTGTGGGTTTACCGGAATGAGGGTAAGGAACACCTGGCCCACCCAGGGCAGAAAACCGCTTAAAGGCATTCTTAAACCACAAACAATAGCGTGAAGGATCTATGCCTTAAGGACATGCTCCTGCTGCAGATAACTAGCCAAACCCATCCCTTTATTTTGGCCCATCCCTCTGTTTCCTATAAGGAATACTTTTAGTTAATCTATAATCTAAGAAATAATGCTTATCACTGGCTTGCTGTTAATAAATACACAGGTAAATCTCTGTTCGAGGCTCTCAGCTCTGAAGGCTGTGAGACCCCCGATTTCCCACTCCACACCTCTATATTTCTGTGTGTGTGTCTTTAATTCCTCTAGCACCACTGGGTTAGGGTCTTCCCAATCTAGCTGGTCTCGGCAGCCTGTAATTGAGGAACTAAACTTTATTTCATTTTCATTGAAATTGCCACATGTGGTTAGTAGCGACCATATTCAATAGTAGCACCAAATAGATTATAAATTGTTTTGGGTAATTTAGTCAGTCTCACTGTTGTTCAGGTTTTGTCGTCTGTAAAATGGTGTAATAATAGTACCTACCTCCCAGGGTTATTTTGAGAATTAAATTAGTTATCCTATCTAAAGTTCTCATAATAATACCTGGTATATAATAATTGTTAGCTTTAATATTTATTATTATAAACATAGCCCTTTTTTTTTTTTTTTGCAAGTATTTGCTCCTCTGAGAAAAATCCAGCAAGTTATGGTAATTTGACATTGTCAAAGACTGGTTCAGGCCGGGTGCCATGGCTCATACCTGTAATCCCACCACTTTGGGAAGCTGAGGTGGGTGGATCACTTGAGGTCAGGAGTTCAAGACCAGCCTGGCCAGTATGGTGAAACCCCATCTCTATTAAAAATATAAAGATTAGCGGTCATGATGGCATGTGCGTGTAATCCCAGTTACTCAGGAGACTGAGGCAGAAGAATCACTTGAACCTGGGAGATGGAGGTTGCAGTGAGCCTAGATTGCGCCACTGCATTCCAGTCTGATGACAGAGCCAGACTCCATCTCAAAAAAAAACAAACAAAGACTGGTTCAGCCATGGGTATAAGCTGAGGTCGGCTAGAGGTTTCAGGAAAGGTTTTTGAGACTCTTGGTAAAGTATAAATAATTCAAATGGTATAGAAATGGATAAAATAAGAAATAAAAGTACCCTTAAGACACACATTTAGCATTTTACCTTTTAGTATACATAGGGTCACTAGATAAAATACAAGGTGCCTCATTAAATTTGAATTTCAGATAAATAATGAATAATTTCTTAGCATAAATTTGTCCCAAATATTGCATGGAACATACTTATACTAATGAATTATTCATTAATTATCTGAAATTCAAATTTAATTGTGTGTCCTATATTTTTATTTATTAAATTGGACAAGCCTAGATATATGGCTTCCAAAACCAATTATATTGTCATTTCTCTGAACTCAGCCAGCCTGGGCTAATTCATAATCCATGTAAAGTTTGACAGAGGAAGATTATTGTCCCATTCTCCCTTATATAATATTATACCAGGAACAGAGAGCACTTAACCTCTCTGGGCCTCAGGCAGCTTGTTTATGAAATGGGTGTTTAATCAGATTGCCCCAGAGGTTTAATATAGAGTAGCAGTTAGGAACATAGGCAGTAGAATCAGACTTTCTAGGTTGAAATCTGAACCCTGTTACCAACTGGGTGACCTCAGGCAAGGTGCTTTGGTTTCTTCCTCGGTATAAAGGGGAATAATTATAACCTATATCACATATGCTGTTGTAAAAGGTAAAGACTTAACATAACTGAAAGTTCTTAGAACAGAGCGTGGCACACAGCAAGTTCTCCAGAAATCTTAGCTCTCATTATTATTCCAGTTCTGATTCAGTTGTTTCTATGCTCTTCAACCGCTTCTCTAAGACTCAAGAGACAAGAGCTCAGATCTGGGGAGGAAAAATGCTGTTAAGAGAACCATTGGGTATGAAGCACAAGTAAACTATTGAGTTATGTATCTGCTAAAAAATAAATTTAGTTGGGAATACCTAAGAGACTAGACTTAAAACATTTGCTTTGAAATTGTAGGGTCTAGGCCGGGCGCGGTGGCTCAAGCCTGTAATCCCAGCACTTTGGGAGGCCGAGACGGGCGGATCACGAGGTCAGGAGATCGAGACCATCCTGACTAACACGGTGAAACCCCGTCTCTACTAAAAAATACAAAAAAACTAGCCGGGCGAGGTGGTGGGCGCCTGTAGTCCCAGCTACTCGGGAGGCTGAGGCAGGAGAATGGCGTGAACCCGGGAGGCGGAGCTTGCAGTGAGCTGAGATCCGGCCACTGCACTCCAGCCTGGGCGACAGAGCGAGACTCCGTCTCAAAAAAAAAAAAAAAAAAAAAGAAATTGTAGGGTCTAAAGTATTGCTACTGAAAATCAGACTAGCCATGTGTTCTTGGCAGGCAGCCTTGCAATTAATCTCAACTTGGAGTTCTTATCAGATTCTGCTTTTCTACCCTGAAAATGGGCATGATTGTGATCCAAGTTATCATACTAATGGAAGCATAATCTTCACTGATGGAAAGACCTATGCAAATAAATGTATTTAGGGAATGACTAGTGTTTATATGGTCTATTTTTCTTACAAGAAGAAAGAGCTACAACTTGTTAACTTAACCCTGGAGGTGGGGAAAAATCGAATGTCAGGATTCAGAGACTATTGTGTAATCAGTAATTTGGACAGGTTGCAACCTTTTGTTTGGTTTTCAAAAGCTCAGATTCAAAGGCTGAAATGTCAGCTTTTATTTTCCTTTTATGGCAGTTGATTCATTTTCTGCAGAGGCTCAATTTGTTGCCAAAGAGAATCATCTCTAATTTGAATAATTATATACTAAACTGTAGGGTAGAACTGAAATTGGGGTTGATTGAGAGACCCGGAAGCAGCAAACTCCTCCCTGGCATAAAAATTACAGATTCCTATGTAACAAAACATGGCACTAGAAACAAGCATTTCCAATGAATTAAATTTGTTTTGTAGGAAATAGGCAAAAAGAAAAAAGCTCAATTTCACCCATAATGAGAGAGCAGCAAATTAAAACTGTACCCCGATACCATTTTTTTGTTTTGTTTTGTTTATTTATTTATACTTTAAGTTCTAGGGTACATGTGCACAACGTGCAGGTTTCTTACATAGGTACACATGTGCCGTGGTGGTTTGCTGCAGCCATCAACTCGTCATTTACATTAGGTATTTCTCCTAATGCTATCCCTCCCCCAGCCCTTGACCCCCGACAGGCCCTGGTGTGTGCTGTTCCCTCCCTGTGTCCATGTGTTCTCATTGTTCAATTCCCACCTATGAGTGAGAACATGCAGTGTTTGGTTTTCTGTCCTTCTGATAGTTTGCTGAGAATGATTGTTTCCAGCTTCATCCATGTCCCTGCAAAGGATATGAACTCATCCTTTTTTATGGCTGCATAGTATTCTATGGTATATATGTGCCACATTTTCTTAATCCAGTCTATCATTGACAGACATGTGGGTGTGTTCCAAGTCTTTGCTATTGTGAATAGTGCCGCAGTAAACATACATGTGCATGTGTCTTTATAGTAGCATGATTTATAATCCTTTGGGTATATACCCAGTAATGGGATCACTGGGTCAACTGGTATTTCTAGTTCTAGATCCTTGAGGAATCACCACACTATCTTCCACAATGGTTGAACTAATTTGCACTCCCACCAACAGTGTAAAAAGCATTCCCATTTCTCCACATCCTCTCCAGCATCTGTTGTTTCCTGACTTTTGAATGATCGCCGTTCTAACTGGCGTGACACCAATGATGGTATCTCATTGTGATTTTGATTTGCATTTCTCTGATGACCAGTGATGATAAGCATTTTTTCATGTGTCTGTTGGCTGCATAAATATCTTTTTTTGAGAAGTATCTGTTCATATCCTTTGCCCACTTTTTGATGGGGCTGTTTGTTTTTTTCTTATAAATTTGTTTAAGCTCTTTGTAGATTCTGGATATTAGTCCTTTGTCAGATGGGTAGATTGCAAAAATTTTCTCCCATTCTGTAGGTTGCCTGTTCACTCTGATGGTAGTTTCTTTTGCTGTGCAGAAGCTCTTTAGTTTAATTAGATCCCATTTGTCCATTTTGGCTTTTGTTGCCGTTGCTTTTGGTGTTTTAATCATGAAGTCCTTGCCGATGCCTATGTCCTGAATGATATTGCCTAGTTTTTCTTCTAGGGTGTTTATAATTTTAGGTCTAACATTTAAGTCTTTAATCCATCTTGAATTAATTTTTGTAGAAGTTGTAAGGAAGGCATCCAGTTTCAGCTTTCTACATATGGCTAGCCAGTTTTCCCAGCACCATTTATTAAATAGGGAATCCTTTCCCCATTTCTTGTTTCTCTCAGGTTTGTCAAAGATCAGATGGTTGTAGATGTGCGGTGTTATTTCTGAGGCCTCTGTTCTGTTCCATTGGTCTATATCTCTGTTTTGGTACCAGTACCATGCTGTTTTGGTTACTGTAGCCTTGTAGTATAGTTTGAGGTCAGGTAGCGTGATGCCTCCAACTTTGTTCTTTTTGCTTAGGATTGTCTTGGCAACGCAGGCTCTTTTTTGGTTCCATATGAACTTTACAGTAGTTTTTCCAATTCTGTGAAGAAGGTCATTGGTAGCTTGATGGGGATGGCATTGAATCTATAAATTACCTTGGGCAGTATGGCCGTTTTCATGATATTGATTCTTCTTATCCATGAGCATGGAATGTTCTTCCATTTGTTTGTGTCCTCTTTTATTTCCTTGAGCAGTGGTTTGTAGTTCTCCTTGAAGAAGTCCTTCACATCCCTTGTAAGTTGGATTCCTAGGTATTTTATTCTCTTTGTAGCAGTTGTGAATGGGAGTTCACTCATGATTTGTCTCTCTTTGTTATTTTTGTGTAGGAATGCTTGATTTTTGCACATTGATTTTGTATCCTGAGACTTTGCTGAAGTTGCTTATCAGCTTCAGGAGATTTGGGGCTGAGACGATGGGGTTTTCTAAATATACAATCATATCATCTGCAAACAGCAACAATTTGACTTCTTCTTTTCCTAATTGAACACCCTTTATTTCTTTCTCTTGCCTAATTGGCCTGGCCAGAACTTCCAACACTATGTTGAATAGGAGTGGTGAGAGAGGACATCCTTGTCTCGTGCCATTTTCAAAGGGAATGCTTCCAGTATTTGCCCATTCAGTATGATATTGGCTGTGGGTTTGTCACAAATAGCTCTTATTATTTTAAGATGCATTCCATCAATACCTACTTGATTGAGAGTTTTTAGCATGAAGGGTTGTTGAATTCATCTATTGAGATAATCGTGTGGTTTTTGTCATTGGTTCTGTTTATATGATAGATTATGTTTGTTGATTTACGTATGTTGAACCAGCCTTGCATTCCAGGGATGAATCCAACTTGATCATGGTGGATAAGCTTTTTGATGTGCATCTGGATTCAGTTTGCCCGTATTTTATTGAGGATTTTCACATCGATGTTCATCAGGGATATTGGTCTAAAATTCTCTCTTTTTTGTGTGTATTTCTGCCAGGCTTTGGCATCAGAATGATGCTAGCCTCATAAAATGAGTTAGAGAGGATTCCCTCTTCTTCTATTGATTGGAATAGTTTCAGAAGGAATGGTACCAGCTCCTCTTTGTACCTCTCATAGAATTCGGCAGTGAATGCATCTGGTCCTGGACTTTATTTGGTTATTAGCCTATCAATTATTGCCTCAATTTCATAGCCTGTTATTGGTCTATTCGGAGATTCAACTTCTTCCTTGTTTAGTCTTGGGAGTGTGTATGTGTCCAGGAATTTATCCATTTCTTCTAGATTTTGTAGTTTATTTGTGTAGAGGTATTTATAGTATTCTCTGATGGTAGTTTGTATTTCTGTGGGATCAGTGGTGATATCCCCTTTATCATTTTTTATTGCATCTATTTGATTCTTCTCTCTTTTCTTCTTTATTAGTCCTGCTAGCAGTCTATCAATTTTGTTGATCTTTTCAAAAAAAACCAGCTCCTGGATTCATTGATTTTTTTGAAGGGTTTTTTGTGTCTCTATCTCCTTCAGTTCTGCTCTGATCTTAGTTATTTCTTGCCTTCTGCTAGTGATTGAATTTGTTTGCTCTTGCTTCTCTAGTTCTTTTAATTGTGATGTTAGGGTGTCGATTTTAGATCTTTCCAGCTTTCTCTTGAGGGCATTTAGTGCTATAAATTTCCCCCTACACACTGCTTTAAATGTGTCCCAGAGATTCTGGTATGTTGTATCTTTGTTCTCATTGGTTTCAAAGAACATCTTTATTTCAGTCTTCATTTCGTTATGTACCCAGTAGTCATTCAGGAGCAGGTTGTTCAGTTTCCATGTAGTTGAGCAGTTTTGAGTGAGTTTCTTAATCCTGAGTTATAATTTGATTGCACTGTGGTCTGAGAGACAGTTTGTTGTGATTTCTGTTCTTTTACATTTGCTGAGAAGTGTTTTACTTCTAATTATGTGGTCAATTTTAGAATAAGTGTGATGTAGTCCTGAGAAGAATGTATATTTTGTTGATATGGGGTGAAGAGTTCTGTAGATGTCTATCAGGTCTGCTTGGTGCAGAGCTGAGTTCAAGTCCTGGATATCCTTGTTAACCTTCTGTCTCATTGATCTGTCTAATATTGACAGTGGGGTGTTAAAGTCTCCCATTATTATTGTGTGGGAGTCTAAGTCTCTTTGTAGGTCTCTAAGGACTTGCTTTATGAATCTGGGTGCTCCTGTATTGGGTGCATATATATTTAGGATAATTAGCTCTTCTTGTTGAATTGATCCCTTTATCATTATGTAATGGCCTTCTTTGTCTCTTTTGGTTTAAAGTCTATTTTATCAGAGACTAGGATTGCAACCCCCGCCTTTTTTTTTTTTTTTCTTTCCATTTGCTTGGTAAATCTTCCTCCATCCCTTTATTTTGAGGCTATGTGTGTCTCTGCACATGAGATGGATCTCAGCACACTGATGGGTCTTGACTCTTTATCCAATTTGCCAGTCTGTGTCTTTTAATTGGGGCATTTAGCCCATTTACATTTAATGTTAATATTGTTATGTGTGAATTTCGTGTCATTATGATGTTAGCTGGTTATTTTGCCCGTTACTTGATGCACTTTCTTCATAGTATTGATAGTTTTTACAATTTGGTCTGTTTTTGCAGTGGCTGTACCAGTTGTTTCTTTCCATGTTTAGTGCTTCCTTCAGGAGCTCTTGTAGGGCAGGCCTGGTGGTGACAAAATCTCTCAGCATTTGCTTGTCTGCAAAGGATTTTATTTCTCCTTTACTTATGAAGCTTCGTTTGGCTGAATATGAAATTCTGGGTTGAAAATTGTTTCCTTTAAGAGTGTTGAATATTGGCCCACACTCTCTTCTGGCTTGTAGAGTTTCTGAGAGAACCGCTGTTAGTCTGATGGGTTTCCCTTTGTGTGTAAACCGACCTTTCTCTCTGGCTGCCCTTAACATTTTTTCCTTCGTTTCAACCTTGGTGAATCTGACAATTATGTGTTGGGGTTGCTCTTCTCAAGGAGTATCTTTGTGGTGTTCTCTGTATTTCCTGAATTTGAATGTTGGCCTTCCTTGCTAGGTTGGGGAAGTTTTCCTGGATAAAATCCTGCATAGTGTTTTCCAATTTGGTTCCATTCTCCCCATCACTTTCAGGTACACCAATCAGACGTAGATTTGGTCTTTTCACATAGTCCCATATTTCTTGGAGGTTTTGTTCATTTATTTTTACTCTCTTTTCTCTAAACTTCTCTGCTCACTTTATTTCATTAATTTGATCTTTAATTACTGATATCCTTCCTTCCACTTGATCGAATCAACTATTGAAGCTTGTGCATGTGTCACAAAGTTCTTGTGCCATGTTTTTAGCCCCATCAGGTCATTTAAGCTCTTCTCTACCCTGTTTATTCTAGTTAGCCATTTGCCTAACCTTTTTTCAAGGTTTTTTACCTTCCTTGAGATGGGTTAGAACATGCTCCTTTAGCTCAGAGAAGTTTGTTAATACTGATCTTCTGAAGCCTACTTCTGTCAACTCATCAAAATCATTCTGTGTCCAGCTTTGTTCCATTGTTGGTGAGGAGCTGCAATCCTTTGGAGGAGAATAGGCGATCTGGTTTTTAGAATTTTCAGCTTTTCTGCTATGGTTTCTCCCCATCTTTGTGGTTTTATCTACCTTTGGTCTTTGATGTTGGTGACCTACAGATGGGGTTTTGGTGTTGATATCCTTTTTGTTGATGTTGATGTTATTCCTTTCTGTTTGTTAGTTTTCCTTCTAACAGTCAGTTCTCTCAGCTGCATGTCTGTTGGAGTTTGCTGGATGTCCACTCCAGACTGTATTTGCCTGGGTCTCACCAGTGGAGGCTGCAGAACAGGAAATATTACAGAACAGCAAATATGGCTGCCCGCTCCTTACTCTGGGAGCTTCGTCCCAGTGGGGCACCTGCCTGTATGAGGTGTCTGTTGGTCCCTACTGGGAGGTGTCTTCCAGTTAGGCTACATGGGGCTCAGGGACCCACTTGAGGAGACAGTCTGTCCATTCTCAGGGCTCAAACACTGAGCTGGGAGAACCACTGCTCTCTTTAGAGCTGTCAGGCAGGGACATTTAAGTCTGCAGAAGTTTCTGTTGCCTTTTGTTCATCTATGCCCTGCCCACAGAGGTGGAGTCTATAAAGGCAGTAGGCCTTGCTG
The DNA here is from genome assembly GCF_009764315.1 of Trachypithecus francoisi. Taxonomy (NCBI): domain Eukaryota; kingdom Metazoa; phylum Chordata; class Mammalia; order Primates; family Cercopithecidae; genus Trachypithecus; species Trachypithecus francoisi. The sequence goes on along the minus strand of NW_022681465.1, from coordinate 108,936,908 downwards.
AGCAGCATTAGGCTCCACCCAGTTTGAGCTTCTCTGCCACTTTGTTTACTTACTCAAGCTTCAGCAATGGTGGACACCCCTCCCCCCACCAGGCTGTAGCCTTGCAGGTGAATCTGAGACTGCTGCGCTAGCAGTGAGCAAGGCTGCATGGGCATGGGACCTGCCAGTTGCTAAGACCATGGGAAAAGTGCAGTACTTGAGCATAAGTGTCCCATTTTTCCAGGTACAGTCTGTCATGGCTTCCCTTGTCTAGGAGAGGGAAATCCCTGACCCCTTGCACTTCCTGGGTGAGGTGACACCTCGCTCTGCTGCAGCTTTCCCTATGTGGGCTGTACCCACTGTCCAACCAGTCCCAGTGACATGAACCAGGCACCTCAGATGGAAATGCAGAAACCACCCGTCTTCTGCGTCCATCACGCTGGGAGCTGCAGATCAGAGCTGTTCCTATTTGGCCATCTTGGAACAGAAAACAAACAAACAAACAACAATAACAAAAAAACAGATACTATTTTTTAATCTATCAGTTTGACAAAACTCTGAAAGTTTGACAATGCATGCTACTGGCAAGGTTGTTGGGAAACAAGTCCTCTCATACTTATTAATGACATAAATTGGTACCCAGTCTGTGGGAAAATTCAGCAAAATCTATCAAAATTACATATTAAAACATAAGACCTTTGATCCAGCAATCGCACTTATAGGGTTTTATCCTAAAAAATGCCTGTGCTTCTATAAAATAACATACACAGTGTTTTCAAAAAAATTGAAAACAATTCACATGCCACAGAATTCACCATTTTAAAGTATGCAATTCAGTGATTTCTAGTATATTCACAAGGTTATGAAGCCATCACCACCATCTAATTTCAGAACATTTCATAATTCCCACCCCTAATCCTAAGGAACCACTAATTTACTTTCTGTCTCTATGGATTTGCCTATTCTGGACATTCCATACAAATGAAATTATACAGTATGTAGCCTTTTATGTCTGGCTTATTTCACCTACCGTAATGTTTTCAAGGCTCATCTGCATTGTAAGATATGTCAATACTTCATTTTTTTATGGCTGATTAATATTCCATTATATAGATATACCACTTTTTGTTTATCTGCTCATCAGCTAATGAACATTTAAATTGATTCCACTTTGTGACTACTGTGAACAATGCTAATTTGTGAAGATTTGTGCACAAGCTTTTGTGAGAACATGTTCTCAATTTTCTTGAGTGTATGCCCAGGAGAAGAATTTTGGGGTCACATGGTAAATCTGTTTAACCAAAAGGCTATTTCTTTTTCTTTCTTTTTTTTTTGTTTTTTTTGTTTTTTGAGGTGTTTTCTTGCTCTGTCATCCAGGCTGGAGTGAAGTGGCACTATCTCGGCTCACTGCAACCTTTGCCTCCTGGGTTCAAGCAATTCTCCTGCCTCACCCTCCTGAGTAGCTGGGATTACAGGAGTGCACCACCATGCCCAGCTCATTTTTGTATTTTTAGTAGAGACAGGGTTTTACCATGTTGGCCAAGCTGGTCTCAAACTCCTGATCTCCTGTGATCCACCCACCTCGGCCTCCCAAAGTGCTGGGATTACAGGCATGAGCCACCATGCCCAGCCCCAAAAGGCTATTCCTTGTCGCATAATTTATAACAGCAAAACCACATTGGAACAACCAATGCATTCATCAATAGAGGACTGGTTAAATAAACTATGACACATCCACACAATGGAATACTGGATGCCCTTAAAATCAAGAGAATTATTTCTATGCACTGATCAAGAATTTTAAGATATATTAACTTAAAAAAAAAACCAAAAAACAAAAAAACAAGGTGCAGAAGAGTTTGTATCCAGTTTTAACTTTTGTATAAGACAAACATAAAGAAACCTTTACAGGATGCACAAAAAACCATGAGAATTATTAGACAAAAGGGCAAAAAGTGGATGCGTTATTTCTGATATTTATATATATCTTTTAATTTTGTTTTTAAATCAGGTAAATATATTATCCATTCAAAATAAAATTTTAAAAATTTTTATAGAATATGCAGTGATGAGAGTTACTATTTGTTTGAGGTGATTCCAAGCCGGGGCTGATCTGGGAATACCACCCCACAGTGCTTCAGATTAAGAGGGTATTATTTGGGCTGGGTGTATCATGCCTATAATCTCAGTAGTTTGGGAGGCCAAGGCAGGAGAATTCCTTGAATCCAAGAATTCAAGAACAACCTGCGCAACGTAGGGAGATCCCATCTCTACAAAAAATAAAAAAGTAGCTGGGCGTGGTAGTGTGTGCCTGTAGTCCCAGCTATTCACAGGGGTTGGGGTGGGAGGATTGCTTGAACCCAAGATCTCGAGGCTGCAGTGAGCCATGATCACACCACTGCACTCAGCCTGGGTGACAGAGTGAGACCCCATCTCAATTTGAAAAAAAGAAAGGAGGCACTGTTTTAAGTTAGCAATGAAATGCTATTGTATAGTTAGTTATAGATATGATTTGTAGATATGTTTTAAATTTTTCAAAAATTTAATCAAATTCAATTATTTAACCAAAGGCTAAGACCATAAGAAAAAGATGTGGCATAAAAGATTGATCAGTTTCTAAGAGAGTTTTGAAATATGAAACATCAACATTAGAATGTTTTGGAGTATTTGCTAAAAACAAAGACCTCTCAGACCAACTGAGGCAGACTTTCTAGATCTTGAGCCCAGGATTTGGCATTTTAAAGTCCCCAGATTATTCTTCTGCACTTAAAAATATGAGAACCTTTGGCCTATTAAAATACACAAAACGATTATTTTAACTTAACAGTTAATACCTAGTGTACTTCATGTTAGTTACATTATCTCCTGAAATTTTTCCATGAGATAATTCCACAGACTGGTTATCTTTTTAAAAACATGTGAGTTTTCTCAATTCTGTACGTTGCCTATTCACTCTGATGGTAGTTTCTTTTGCTGTGCAGAAGCTCTTTAGTTTAATTAGATCCCATTTGTCAATTTTGGCTTTTGCTGCCGTTGCTTTTGGTGTTTTAGACATGAAGTCCTTGCCCATGCCTATGTCCTGAATGGTACTACCTAGGTTTTCTTCTAGGATTTTTATGGTATTAGGTCTAACATTTAAGTCTCTAATCCATCTTGAATTAATTTTCGTATAAGGAGTAAGGAAAGGATCCAGTTTCAGCTTTCTACGTATGGCTAGCCAATTTTCCCAGCACCATTTATTAAATAGGGAATCCTTTCCCCATTTCTTGTTTCTCTCAGGTTTGTCAAAGATCAGATGGCTATAGATGTGTGATATTATTTCTGAGGACTCTGTTCTGTTCCATTGGTCTATATCTCTGTTTTGGTACCAGTACCATGCTGTTTTGGTTACTATAGCCTTGTAGTATAGTTTGAAGTCAGGTAGCATGATGCCTCCAGCTTTGTTCTTTTGACTTAGGATTGTCTTGGCAACACGGGCTCTTTTTTGGTTCCATATGAACTTTAAAGCAGTTTTTTCCAATTCTGTGAAGAAACTCATTGGTAGCTTGATGGGGATGGCATTGAATCTATAAATAACCTTGGGCAGTATGGCCATTTTCACGATATTGATTCTTCCTATCCATGAGCATGGTATGTTCTTCCATTTGTTTGTGTCCTCTTTGATTTCACTGAGCAGTGGTTTGTAGTTCTCCTTGAAGAGGTCCTTTACATCCCTTGTAAGTTGGATTCCTAGGTATTTTATTCTCTTTGAAGCAATTGTGAATGGAAGTTCATTCATGATTTGGCTCTCTGTTTGTCTGTTACTGGTGTATAAGAATGCTTGTGATTTTTGCACATTAATTTTGTATCCTGAGACTTTGCTGAAGTTGCTTTACTCATCTGACAAAGGGCTAATATCCAGAATCTACAAAGAACTCAAACAAATTTACAAGAAAAAAACAAACAACCCCATCAAAAAGTGGGCAAAGGGTATGAACAGACATTTCTCAAAAGAAGACATTCATACAGCCAACAGACACATGAAAAAATGCTCATCATCACTGGCCATCAAAGAAATGCAAATCAAAACCACAATGAGATACCATCTCACACCAGTTAGAATGGCAATCATTGAAAAGTCAGGAAACAACAGGTGCTGGAGAGGATGTGGAGAAATAGGAACACTTTTACACTGTTGGTGGGATTGTAAACTAGTTCAACCATCATGGAAAACAATATGGCGATTCCTCAAGGATCTTGAACTAGATGTACCATATGACCCAGCCATCCCACTACTGGGTGTATACCCAAAGGATTATAAATCATGCTGCTATAAAGACACATGCACACGTATGTTTATTGTGGCACTATTCACAATAGCAAAGACTTGGAATCAACCCAAATGTCCATCTGTGACAGACTGGATTAAGAAAATGTGGCACATATACACCATGGAATATTATGCAGCCATAAAAAAGGATGAGTTTGCGTCCTTTGTAGGGACATGGATGCAGCTGGAAGCCATCATTCTTAGCAAACTATCACAAGAACAGAAAACCAAACACCGCATGTTCTCACTCATAGGTGGGAACTGAACAATGACATCACTTGGATTCGGGAAGGGGAACATCACACATCGGGGCCTATCATGGGGAGGGGGGAGGGGGGAGGGATTGCATTGGGAGTTGTACCTGATATAAATGATGAATTGATGGGTGCTGACGAGTTGATGGGTGCAGCACACCAACATGGCACAAGTATATATATGTAACAAACCTGCACGTTATGCACATGTACCCTAGAACTTAAAGTATAATAAAACAACAACAACAACAACAACAACAAAAAATGTGAGTTTAAGCCAGATGTGGTGGCATATACTTGTAGTCTCAGCTACTTAGGAGGCTGAGGCAAGAGGATTGCTTGAAGCTCAGGAGTTCAAGTCCAGCCTTGGCAACATAGCAAGACCCCATCACTATAAGCAAAATCATATGAGTTTAACCTAATGTTGAGGGAAACTATGTGGAAACAACTTCAGGACTCCTAGATCCATGAAAATAAGGACTGGGTCTATCAGGCTCAGAAGCATTTCCCTAGCATCAAGGTCAGTGTCTATGTCTTAGGCATCATCTAAAATATTTTACCAATTCTCTTCATCTCACGTAGGTCCTAATGGTTACTTTAGCTTTAGACTAACAAAAGATGGTGGTGGTATGTGAAAAGGTTCTGAGAACAAGAAGGGGAAGCAAATATCTCACTAGAGTTCTCTACAGCAGTATGAAAAGCCAGTTATCTTTTCTTGACTTTAATCATAAAATAACATTAATATACAGAAAACTAGGTAGAACCATACAATGTAAAATCTGAAAACCACAATAGAAATTAGTTAGGCTGAAGCTTCTGTTTTACAAATGAGATCAAGTGACTGGCACAGGTTTATAAATGTTGAATTCATGGAACTGGGATCTCTGAAGTTTTTCTCTGGTTGGCAGTGTCCAAAATTCAAACATGAATCATGAAATAAAGCACGGAGAAGTCCAAGTCTCTCATCTTATCAGTGAGGAGGTGAAGGCCTAGGAAAGTAAAGTGGTCGAGTTAGGACGTGAAAGTAGTTCTTTTGACTCTAATCCCTGTTTGTTTCTTGACATCACCCTATCTCTATCTAGTCACCAACATGAGCATTTTCCAAAAGAGTCACTCTCATACCTCAAACCTTCAAACTGGTCCACGCCCAGTTGGGCTTACTAGAGCCAACTTTCATAATGTCCTACCTAATCTAACATTTTTTGTATCATTAAGATAGATAGTATAAATTATTTGCATATATATTGTAATGTATAAAATAATAGAAAAATTCCCAAAAATTTAAAAATTGGCTATTTGTAGGAGCCTCCCCCCCATTTATTTATTTATTTTTTGAGACGGAGTGTTGCTCTGTCACCCAGGTTGGAGTGCAGTGGTGAGATCTCAGCTCACTGCAGCCTTTGCCTTCCGGGTTCAAGCAATTCTGCCTCAAGCCTCCTGAGTAGCTGGCACTACAGGTGTGTGCCACCACAACTGGCAAATTATTTGTATTTTCAGTAGAGACAGGGTTTCACCATGTTGGCCAGGATGGTCTTGATCTCCTGACCTCATTATCTGCCTGCCTCAGCCTCCCAAAGTGCTGGAATTAAAGGGGTGAACCACCGTGCCAGGAGGAGGCCCACTCTTAATCTGAGCTCAGCACTGCAGAAAGACGCACATGGAAGAGTGAGGATGGGAGCCCAGCCCATGAAGTTAAGTCAACTTTTATGACTCATAGAGAAACATTCTTTGTAAGACGTGTTTCATTATATTATTTTATGTTTGTGTATGTTTGGAATTTTTCATAATAAAAGCCTTTTAAAAAAAGAGATAATTGTGAAACCTGGTAACTTATTTGAAATTCACCATAGCGAAATTGGTGGTCAGAGAAAGCTTTGTAGACAAATTGAAATTTAAGCTAGGTTTTAAAGGAAGGAGACTGGAGAAGAGGCACTAGGGAGTATCAGGTAGTGGTAATCAAATTCAATTCCATAAAAAGATACTGAGCATGATACGCCATATCTAACAGGAGTAAATTTAGCTGGCTTCAAAGAGGTGGAAGTTTATTTCTCACTCATGCAAAAGAAGTCTGGAATTGGGCGGAAAGGAATTGACACGCCATCTCCATGGTGTCCCCGGGGAACCTCAGAATGTGCTTTCATCTCCAGCCTTGCCATCCATCCTCAAGATCATCTGATGGGGCAAGATGGCTGCTAAAGCTACAGGCATCACTCTACATTTCATGAAGCGAGGGTGAGGTTGGAAGAGAAAAATTTCACAAAGCATTTCCATTTACACATTACATGTTCTACATACTGCCTAATCACATGCACATCCTTAGCTGCAAGACAGGCTGAAAAACAGCCTCTGCTGAGAATATACTCAGCTAAAATCAGGATTCTGTTATAAGGAAGAAGGAGAGAATGAGTATTTGGTAGGCAAAAACAATCCCTGCCGCATTATGCTTTGTAGGAAGTATAAAATGGTAGGTAAAAGTGCTGGATGGGGTAACAGAAGCCAGATGTGGAATGCAGACCCTGCCACTTATTTGTTATGTGACCTCGGAAGAGTTGTAAATAAAACTCTCTAAGCATCAGATTCTTCATCTGCAAATAAAAAGGGATTTGCTAATAAGAGAAAATAAGGTGTGTAAGGTAACTGGCACAAAGGAGGTGCTCAGTGAACCCCTGTTATTTTACTCATGATATGTTAGAGATTTAGAGATTAAGAAAAAGATTTTCTCTGCCTATAAGTAATTAGCAAAAATATTGTATTGGAGAAAATAGGCCACTGATACCAGTTGATGGAATTACTAACTCATTATTTTTTCAGTTTTATTAATGGATGAGTTATATTATGGTCTGCAATATTATCTTCAAATATGAAACAAAATGGACTTCATTGCAGTACTTATTCTTTTCTGCAATGCCTTTAACACATAATCTACAGACTTTAACAAGTGTTAAATAAAACCCCATTCCCTCTCAATTCACCTGTGCAAACGGAGTAGAAATAGATATATTTCCTATGGGTTTAAGAATGAGATTTCCAAGATTTGGTCTTTTGAGAAGCCATAAAATAAATCCTGAGGGATCACAACATTCTAGGTTAAAATAAACATGGAAAAGGAGCTACCTCTAATTTTTTTTTCTTTTTTTGATGGAAGTGAGGGCAAATAGTGGTGGTGCCAATAACGTGAATTCAACTTTTTCTATTAGGAAGTTTAAAAGGGAGGAGAAACTGAGATGTGTGAGAAATTCAGGTTGTAATGAGTTTTCACACTTGTCTCAACTCGATGAGTTTACTAGTCAAAGCGCTTGCCTTTTCCATGATATTTTCACCTCTACTGCTCTCCTTTATAGATTTGCTTCATACAAATTCATTTCTGAAAATGAAAGAGGACAGGGGAAAAAAAAGCGAATGTTAAAGCAATGACAAAATTTTTGTACTTTCACTGGATTTAACTTACCATAAGCCAGATTTAATTTTCTCTTCTGGGACTATGATGACTATTGTGGTTATTATTACTAGGGTAAGAATTAATCTTAGAGTCCCCTAAGTAGGCTCAAACTTTATATTGTCTAACTGTCCTTGTGATGTTTGCAATTGTCTCCCTGTGATTACTTCCTCCCTCGTTTCATCCCCCATGCCCAGCTCATGACCACAGACTTCAAGTGCCAGGATATTCGCTGTTTGTCAAGACAAGCCACTCCTGCTATGATGATTAGAAAGCTCTGAATCTATCTTATCTCTTCCTCTCTCAAATTCCCATTTACTTGTCCTGATTCTCCCTACTGTAGCCATGCAGAAAAAGCCTAATCCCTTTTCTACTTGAAAACTTTTTAAAATATTGAAAGACATACAATTATTACATTACCGAATACCTTATCTCCTCCAGATGTACCTACTTCCTTTAACTGTTCCTACAAACTCTGCTTTTGAGCCTGTCACTTTCCACGTAGCTCTTCTAAGGGAACTCTGGTTTGTCCACCTACACAGACTTGTCAGAATTCTCTGCTGCATATTTAGAGGGCTACTTACCACACATAAAATGGGTCCTAGGCTTAAGGATTTCAGGTAGACCCAGAGATGTACCACCCAGATCCCCCTTCAAGAAATGGGTTGTTACTCCTGCTCCTGGGAGCACCGTCAGCAAAAAGTCTTGAGCAGTCAGCCATTGAAAGATTGCTTCAGCTGCAGAGAGCTACCATGCCCAAGGTCCTGCCCTTCCCAGGAAGGATCACATCCAGTGACTGATCAAGGTGGGGTATAGATACTTGGCCATTTCTGCCCCATGCAGGACAACTTTCACAGGTGATTTTTACTCCAAAGTTCCTGATACAGGAGTCTGAGTCTGTCTGGCTGAGTCTGCCATTGGTCCTGCAATGTAACTCAACTTCTCCTGCTGCCTAATCCTGCTTCCTCCCCCTCCCTTCCATGGTGGTTGGTCACAAGGCACTCCATAACAAACACAGAATTCTCAGTCTGCTTGCTGAGGAACTCAGCATGCAATAGGACCTCTAGTTCTTCCATCACACAGAATAAAGCATTTTATTTCAACTCGCATCTCAATACCATACGACAATCCTATTTTTTGTCCTTGGGTCATTAATTTATTTGCAAACTGGGTTTTCATTGTCTTCTCCTTTCCTCCCCTCTGACAGAGTTGCCTCTGCTAATCTGCAAACCTATGGGGGCAACCAGAAAAGTAGGTCTTACTAGCATAAGTTTGACTTTTCTAGCATAAGCCTTTGTCTGAAATAGCTTCCATTTGTCTCCCCAGATTCATTCTTCACCCTGCCCTCTGCCTCAGGAAGATCATCTTTCTGGATTCTATCATTTAACTCATGTGCCCTCTGGCTTCCTTAGGATTTGGCCAACAAGGAGTCCCAGCAAGAGAAGGAAGAAGACAGGAAAGTGAGGTCAGAGTACTCTTTTCCCCTGGCTCCCTCTCTAGGAGTTTGTCTTGGACTGAGTGTTTCACTTGACTAACTGGTATGTTCCTCTTCTTCGAGGTTCTAGTCATCTCTCCCTCATCTTATCCCTTCAGTCTTCAGGTTCTTGCAATTTACATGTGGTTCTTCTATAACTCAACTTCTTCCTTGCTAATAAACCCCCTTTGAATGATTTTATCTTAGTTTAAGAGTACAACCTCTTTCCTATTGGTACCCTGACTAATACAATCTACCCTGGACTTAGATGTTTACGGTGAATTATCTCCATGGACTCACTCTTTCTCTTTTTGATTTGGCTATGTTGACTTCTGCTTCTTCATAGCACTTTTTTCAAGCTTCTCAATCTAACACCACTTACCTCTCCCTCAGGAAAACTCTATCCCATTCCATAGGAGGGGTTTTACTGCTTTATTCCTTCTGCTGACTTAACAAAATCACATGAGGACTTCAGGACAAACAAGGCTTAGGAAACTGCCATGTACTATGGGAGCTCAAAGGAGAATTTCTGAACCTAAGCCAAGCAAGAGGATAATGAGAAAAGTCTTGGAAGCAGTTCTAACTAAACTGAGTTTGGATAGACAAGTAGGCAATAGCCAGAAGTCAGCCAGGATGGAGAGGTGGAGGATGTTCCAGGGAGACGGGACAGCATTCTCAGAAGCCTATGAAAAAGAGGAATTCAGTGTGTCTGAAGAACAGAGTAAACATCTTTGCAGGATGGGGCGCAGAAGGAATATCATAGTTGATGTGGTCACTGTATTTATAACTCCACCCAACTCAAGCCCCCTCATGTTCAACAGCTGATCTTTGTACTGTTTAACAAAGAAAATACAGCTGTGAATCATCTCCACTTTCTGCTCACACTCGCAAAGTCATCTATGTTTTTACTCATCCTTCCTTTCTTCCCTGTTATTCAAAGCTATCACCTTCACCCATGTCTCAATTTTAGCAGGAAAGGTAGAAAGAGGGAGACTAGTCAGGGGCTGCGCAGTCATCCAGGTCAGGAGTTGGCAAACTATGGCCTGCTGGCCAAATCTGGCCCAATGCCTGTTTTTGTAAATCAAGATTTGCTGGAACACAGCCACACCTATTCATTTAAGTATTGTCTATGGCTGCTTCAGGCCTTCAAGAACAGAGCTGAGTGTTTGCAACAGAGACTTTATAGTCTGCAAAGCCTAAAATATTTACTATCTGGCCCTTTATGGACAAAACTTGCTGGCTCTGATCCAGATGAGTAACCCAGGTGACAGAGGATGGCAAATTGTATTTGATTAGTAGTGGCAGTGGGGTGAGGAGTGATCAAATTCCAACAAATGTTGTAAGAAAGGTCTACTGGATTTGCTAATGGATTGGACATGAAACACAAAGGAAGGAGAGGACACAAGAATGACTGAAGTTTTGGCCTGAGCAACTGGGAAGAATAGATTTTATCATTTGCTACCATGGGAAAAGGCTGTAGAAAAAAGTTGATTGAGGTAGTAGATAATAAAGTGTTTAGTTTTGTACATGTTTGGGCATAAATTTGAAATGCCTATTTAGACATTTACATGGAGATGTCAAATAGGTAGCTGGATATATAAAAGAAGATTTCAAGGGAGGTGTCAGGGCTAGAAATATCAATTTGAAAGTTGTCAGTTTATGTTATTTACAACCATGTGATGGAATGAGATAATTTAGTAATGGACCGCAATGACAGAAGACTGAAGACTGAGCTTGAGGTACTTGGGAATTCAGATGTTGGGGATATAAGGAGGAACTAGAAAAGGAGACCAAGTAAGTAAGTGAGTCAGGTGAAAAACCAAGAGAGATAGTGAGCCAGATGCCAAGTGAAGAAAGCGTGTCAAAGAGGAAAGAGTGATGAACTCTCTAAGTTGATCAAAGGGCTTATGGGAACAATAAATGTTTCATGGTCACTCTCAGGAGGATGGTGAAGGGGAAAGGCTAACACAGTCCTTGAACTGGTCTTGGGACAGAGTCAGGCAATGCCAATGAAAGGCTGGGTAACCAAAGTGAGGTGAAGGGCGGTGACAGGTTTCAGGTGGACATACCGCTTTGTCCTGCCAAAAGTGGTACAACCAGAAGAAGACCAGAGTGTGACCTTTTTCTCCAACTAAGGACAATACTCTGTTTTCGTATGTATTGGGGCCTAATTCCAGGCTTTCTGGTTTATTTTATTCGTATTTTTCTTTTCATATTCTAGAACTATATTATTTTGGTTACTGTAACTATAAAATGTTTTAATACTTGTTAGAGCTAGACTCCCCTCACCACCCTTCCTTCTTCAGAGCAATGACCTCTGAATTTTACAGACACTTTTAACATCACTAACATGTATTCTTAGCAGCTATGTACTGATTTCATTTGACTTTCATGGTAATTCTGGATGATAGGTATTATTGCAGTTCTTATGATGAAAAAACTGAAGTTCAGAAAAGTTAAAAATTGTGTTCAGGCTGGGCATAGTGGCTCACGCTTGTTATCCCAGCACTTTGGGAGACTGAGGCAGGCAGATTGCTTGAGGCCAGGAGTTCAAGACCAGTCTGGGCAAGATGGTGAAACCCTGGCTCTACAAAAAATACACAAATTAGCCAGGAGCAGTGGTGCATGCTGTAGTCCCAGCTATTAAGGAGGCCGAGGTGGGAGGATCACTTGAGCCTAGGAGGTCAAGGCTGCAGTGAGCTTTGAGTGTGCCACTGTGCTTCAGCCTGGGTGACAGAGTGAGACCCTGTCTCAAAAACTAACAAAAAAAAATGGTTTTCAGTCACCCATCTAGTAAATGGCACATCTAATATTTCAACTAAAGTCTGACTCCAAAGTCTCCATGTTATAGTGATCTTCATAACTCAATTAGACTTCCCTTATTTTACTTCAGTATCTGTCATATTAGAAGTCTAGGGTTAGGAAATGTGTATAAAGGATATTATAAAGGACATTGGGTTCATGAACCCAAGAACAGTAAGATATGTTGTTCTGATAGTGTGGATGAGAAGGAGCTGAGGAACATAATAAGCTCAAGTATGTCCAGCAGAATATAAACACCGTGACAGTAAGATGTTGCCTGTCTTATTTACAATACTATCCCTGGTATGTCTACCAGAGCTTCACACATTTTTGGCATTCAGTAAATATTTGGCACAGAGAAAATGATGAGATCGTATCCCTGTTATCCAGGAATTTATCATCTAGATGGGAGGCAAGATACAGACGCCTACAAATTTAATTTATGATACAAGATAAAAATTTTTGTTCAAGGAACAAGAGAAAAATAGAATATGATAATGCTATAAATAAAAACATTAACTTGATGATTTACTGATGTAGATAAAAAATGGTCCTTTGGGAGTTTGTGTGTATGTGTGTGTGTTTTTGAGACAGCGTCTCGCTTTTTCACCAGGCTGGACTACAGTGGCACGATCTCGGCTCACTGCAACCTCTGCCTCCCGGGTTCAAGTGATTCTCCTGCCTCAGCCTCTGGAGTAACTGGGACTACAGGCGTGCACCACCACATTCAGCTAATTTTCATATTATTACTAGAGACAGGGTTTCACCATGTTGGCCAGGATGGTCTCCCTCTCTTGACCTCGTGGTCCGCCCGCCTTGGCCTCCCAAAGTGCTGGGCGCGGTGGCGTGAGCCACCGCGCCCAGCCCCTTTTGGGAGTTTTATGGAGGTGATGATTACTTCTGTTTGGTAAAATCATGGAAGATTGAATGGAGAAGTTGGGGTTTGATCCAGGTGTGAGAGGTCAGTAGGTTGATATAAATAGAGACATAGATCAATTGTATTTATCCAGGGTGAATGGCATACAACAAAGCATGAGGTTAGGAATGTATTGAAGAAAGTTACTAAATCAGAGTATTTTTTATTTTCAGGGGACTAAAAGATTTGGAAAAAACGTTTAGTGTAGATAATTACGAGGGTATATTGGAGGCAAGATGAGCAATAATTCGCTTTGTGTGTAGTAGCTCATATATCCAATTTACCAAATATTATTAAGCTCCTACACTGTGCCTGGTGAATAAGTTTCACCTTCATTTAATGTTCCATTTGATTTCTATAGTATTTGTTACTACTTATCTCTCTCCTTCTCTCTTGAACACTACCCTGGTAACTCCCTCGGTCTTGCTCTCCTTACTCTCCTCTTCCCTGCTGACAAGTTGGTTGTAGCTCCTTTCCTCGTCCCTCTGCCTACTCCTTAAGCCTCTTCTCTCTTTATTCTATCCTTCTTTGTGGTCGATCTTATCAACGTGGATGGACTCACATTTTTTACCAATGATTTCCAAATTTCTATCCCTATCTCAGACTTCAGTTCTCATCCTCAGATTATTATATCCTGCTGTCTTGGGGACATTTTATCTGAATGTCCCAATGGTGCTTCTAACTTAACATAATAAAGGTTTAACCATTTCTCTCACCAACCTTTCTCTGCTATGTGAATAACCTACTCTGGTTAAGGGTCACTCTCTATTCTGTTTCCCAAGTCAGAGGCAGGTGATTTATTCTCTGTGACTTCTTCACTCTCAACTTGGAATTGGTCGTTAAATCCTATAACCTCCATATCCTATATATCTCACTAGTCTGACATCTTTTTTTTTTTTTTTTAAATCCTCATTACCACTGCCTTAATTCAAGATCTTATTTTCTCAGATCTGGATATCATATTCCTCTTTCTGGTTTCTCTGCTTCAAGTCTAACTTTTCCAAGTCTCCTATGGTTTCAAATACCTTTTAAAAATAAATTCTGAGGCCCATCTCTGTGGCTCATGCCTGTAATCCCAGCACTTTGGGAGGCCGAGACAAGAGAATCATTTGAGCCCAGGAGTTCAAAACCAACCTGGGCAACATAACAAGACCTCATCTCTATAAAATTTTTAAAAAAATTAGCCAGGCATAGTGGCTCATGCCTGTGGTCCCAGCTACTCAGCTACTCAGGAGGCTGAGTTGGGAGGATTGCTTGAGCCCCAGAGGTCAAGGCTGCAGTGAGCCATGATTGCACCACTGCATGGTAGCCTGGGTGACAGTGAGACCCTGTCCTCCCCCCAAAAAGAGAAGCCTAATCATATTACCCTCTTTTTAAAGTCTTTGCTGACTCCCCATCCTCTGCAGCAGTGTTTTTCAAATTTTTTAAACATAATACACTCTTTTTTTAGTTGAAATATTAAATTTGAATTCTCTTCAATGAGCATTTAACAAAGCAGAGACAAATAATACATCTATATTCATTTAAAGTGTATTGGTTTTCTATTATATAACAGTTACTGTACTTAACACAGTGGATATAAACAAAAATAGCAACTTCTAAATATTTACTGATTACCCTTTGCCAAGCACCATTCTAAGTTTTTTTGGCATGCATCAACCCATTTAATCTTTACAATCTTGTAAATATGAATAAGGCATGGTTCCATCTCTTAAAGAAATGTCATTATGTGTGTGTGCTTGGGTGTGTGTATGTGTGTGTATTTTACCCTGATGATTAACATTTTATTTCGCTGATGGCTCCTCTAAGGAATCCTCAAATCTTTGTTGGCCATTGATCTAAGCTGGCTAGCAAGTTTCCAGGAGCTTCACCAAATGGATTAGTCTGTGTCCTGGGAGCTTGGAGCCAATGTTAATCATCCCAAGGGCAATTAAGGCAAAAGGCCTAGCAAAGTCATCTTAGTTACAAAATAAGAAGATAGCATTAGTCTCTCTACCCCATCCTCTGCCTTGCCAAGAGAGCATTCTCAACTCCTTTTCTGCAAAATATTGCTTGTCAATCAGACTTGTCTAATATCTTAGCAACACAAACAAAACCCAGGGAAAGCCAAGCATTGCAGTTTGGTTGTTTGTGATTTGATTGGTACCATGATTTAGTAAATTACTTTTTCTGAGGGTTTTTTGGCTTGTTTAAAGCCAAGGAACAAATGTAGCAATAAAAATTTAAATTACCTTGGCTCTTTGCTGAAATGCTCAATATTCCAATCTTTGTGCTTTGCTGTAGTGCCAGGGAGAAGAGAAAAAACAGGTGACAATGATTCTGCATTACTGATTCACTCTACTCATTAGATTATACTGAAACGTTATGACTTGCTGGGCTCAGAGAGTTATTCAGTTTTTGCCTTCAGCCATTTCAAAGTAATTTTTGTTCCTACATAACACACTACAACATTATTTGGAGTAAGACTTTCTAATTGGAAATAATAATTTTTAGATAGCAAATTAAGCCCTTTACCAAATAATGTTAAATTATCATCAAGATTACATTTTCATGAATAATTAATCAATACCACTTCAGCTGTTTAGCTATTTAGTATTGTTGAACTCTAGTAATTATTAGGTTTAATTGTATTCTCTTGAGTTCAACAGCAAAAATAAAATCAGGTCATACATTTGCACTGTAAAATATTATCTATCTTGTCAGACAAAAAAAAAATTCACTGAATGAAAATGACCCAGAAGGCATGTTTTTGGTAAGCCTATTCCAAAACGTTATAGTTATGTTAGCACTTGCTACTTCAATTTTGGTAGAAATCTTTTACTTTAATCAAGGCAAAACAAAGGCGTTCTTTAATATAGCTTTTGTGTTGTAATTCCAGAGATTTTTCTGTGTTAATTTTTAACTGAGTGCAGGATCAGTATAACAGAAACACTTTTTGGTTCAAGTATTTATTTGGTCCCTCTATTTAAAAAGGGTAAAAACAATGGAGTATTCCTACTGATTTGCCTAGAGTTTCAAACATATGAAAGGGAGCACATACTCATATCTACTTCAGTGAAGTAAAAATGTTACAGTTCATCATAGACATGATAAAAACAATCAATGGCCTAGTTTAATAGGATCCTATCACCATCTCGTGCCTCTTCGGCAATGTCTTAAAATGATTTTTACCATAATTAAAGTACTTGAAATTACTTGTTCTCTCATAAAAATCAGATTATATTTTTAGCAGAATTTTATTCCAATGAATGTGGGCCCTTTCTATTAAGCTTAACAGTCAAGAAACATGAAACAATGGGAGAATATACCATTTAATGACTTCAGACTAACTGTTTATGCTAATATGACAGGAATGACTGCTTGAGGATGATTTTATTATATTAATTGCAATTCTTACATAGGAGAAAAATGAAATATGTTAAATAGCTATTGTCATTTCTGCCTTTACTCTCAGGGTATCAGCTAAATTATTCCTTTATCAATATTTGCATGCTTTGTTGTGCAATATCTCTAACTTTTTTTTTAGCAGCTGAATTTGATGAAAGTAGGGTACTTGATGGGAAATGAGCCTTGGAGTGTTAACGATTCTCAGTGTGACAGTAGGGGTTAAGGAGCAGATCAGGGCAAAGGAATATAAGTTAAATAGAAAAACATTATCTCACAGATAAGCTTTGAAGTCAGCAAAGTAGCAGCCACAATGATCATTGGCATCAACCTAGTATTATCATTTCTGTTTGTTATACTCCCTTGCGAAGTCTGGATATTCCTAGAATGTCTAGATATTTCTGTTAGTAAATGTGCTGCTGGGAGATGCTCAGAAAAAGGAAAAGAACTAATACTTATTTATCACCTATAAGCGCCAGGCACAGTAGCAATACTTTCATGTTCCAGATCTCATTGGGTCACCACTCTAATCCTCCAAAATTCATATGATTATTTTCATTTTTCTTTACTACTGGAGATATTAAGGATGAGAGTAGTTAAGCAGTTCACCCCGAGGCCCACTGATTATGCGACAAACAGCTAATTGGTCTAGCAGCCATGTTAGTGGGAGAAGAAAGGGACCAAATAAGTCAACATGGATATTTGGTGCTTGTCCTTTTGAACATGAACACTAAAGATTAATCTCAGAACACCATGGCACTAAGATAGTCACATGAAAGGATTTGGAATTAAATAGTTTTAAGAGGTGAATGTTTTGAATTCATTATCCACAAGCTCTTGGTTTAAACCTCTTATCCTGGGGTAAATATGTGTTCATCTTTATTTTTCCCACACCACCTCCCACAGTACTTTCTACATCATGATTATTCAACATTCAATTTGTAATCTTCTTACAGGAGCAAGAAAAAACCGTCATTTTGTAAAGTGGTATAATTGCAATGGTGTCCACCCCGGGATATTTATGCTTGTCATAGTAATTGGGGACTCGATTGTAGAGTTAAAAAGTGAATAAACAAAAGGTAATTAACAGTGTTGACCTACATAGCAAAACATAATTTGCTAAAGAAAGGGCAAAAGGAGAGAGAGAGAAAGGAATTGTAATATAAAAGATCAATAATATATAAGATTTTAACACTTGAAATTAAAATTAGGAGAGAAACTCACATGAATAATTAGTATCTCATGTTTCCTGTGAAAACAACTACCTCTGCTGCCTACAACTGGAATTACCACGTATAGCAGACAAGAACTTCTTTCCCTAATTGGGTCAGATTATATTTTTAGTACAATTTTATTCTAATGAATGTAGGCCCTTCCTATTAACCTTAACAGTCAAGAAACATGAGACAATAGGAGAACGTATCATTTAAGACTTCAAATTCACTGTTTATGCTAATGTGACAGGAATGACTGCTTGAGGACAATTTTATCATATCGATTGCAATGATGAAGGGAAAATAAAATCTCAAGTATTCTTCACTCTCTCTGAGTTAATTACATTTTATAACCTTTGCTAAACTCTTCAAACAACAGACTCTTATTGAGGAAATATTTTTAAAAACTATAAAAAAACTATTGTCTTCCCAAAATTCTGTTGGGTTGCTGGATTTAGCAGTTCTCTTTATTTCCATTGCAGGAAGTGATTATCAACATTATCATTATTTTAAACATCATCACTAATATATTTTATCAAATCTGTAGGGCACTGTGCTGGGAAGAGAGACATGAAGAGGTGTAAGATATAGTCCCTGCCCTTGAGAAATGTGTAATCTAAATGAAGACATTTACTACCTTCGTTAAAATTGGTCCAGAATAATTTGTTCAGTGCTGTAATTTATTAGAATCATTCAGTGGGAACACATATGGGAATGATATTGGAGTTAGACATTTTAAAATAAAGCCTATCTCCTACCTTTGCTAAGAGATACACATTATGGTTTAAAAGATGATGCAGATGGCATTCGTTTCCTTTCTGCAGGCAGAAGGAAATGCATTGATTCCTAGAGGATAAAACACATATTTTCTGAGCATTTTTATTTGAGTGACTTGAGAAAACAGTTCAAGCCCCATCTCTGCAACTAATTGGCAGTGTGACTACTGCCTCTTGTAGTATTATACATTATTGTGCCAGCTGCTATTCTGAAGTAGGAGGTCTCAATGTCTTTGACTTAAGAGAAATCCTATATAATTGGCTAGGATGGCATATCTACACCAGTCAAGCATAGTGTCTTGCCTTTCTCTTTCATAACTAAACTGGTTGACAAATAATGCTGAAATTGTAATGAACTCTGTGCCTCTGATGTACTTACAAATTGGTCTTACATGTGAAAACCTATTTAACATTTCCATGATGTAGACATCATGTACAAAAATGTTTTCTCATACACTACATAATAATGCTCCTCACATGTTAATTCCTTATCATGACATCTTTTACACTGATTTTCACTGCTTGAATTTGGGAGAAGTGAGGGGAGATAATTTTTTCTACTGAAACTAGAGATATGAAAATAAGTCATGGGGATAATTGGGCAAGTGCCTTTCCTGAAAATATCCTGTATTTTTCTGGTTTATTTTGTTTTCTTGACAATCAGTCCTTACATGATTACCAAATTTCCTTTATTATCACATTTAATTGAAAGTGAATCATCTATTTCCTTTATCAATGAATGTTTTGGTTTTACAAAATAATGTGCAGCAGTTGCACAGATCAGTTCATGTGGGTGAATGAGGTCATCTGAGGCTTTCTGCTTTCATACTACAGTCTTTTCTTCATTAGAAACATTAAAGAAGTTGCTTAGAACTTCAAGAGACTTTACAACCTTGAGATTACAGGTGTGTTTTTGGTTTGTTTCGAAAGTAAATTTCCAAACCCATAGAAAAGTTGCAAGAAGAAAACAAGACTACGTGTATAGTCTTCACCTAGATCCATAAAATATTTATATTTTGCATCAATTTTTCTACTTGATAAACTTTTATATTTTAATTTTTTCACTTCTAATTTATCTATTTTCAGCTTTTACTTTAGGTTTGGAGATACATGTGCAGGTTTGTTATAGAAGTAAACCTGTGGCCGGGCGCGGTGGCTCAAGCCTGTAATCCTAGCACTTTGGGAGGCCGAGACGGGCGGATCACAAGGTCAGGAGATCGAGACCACCCTGGCTAATACGGCGAAACCCCGTCTCTACTAAAGAATACAAAAAACTAGCCGGACGACGAGGCGGGCGCCTGTAGTCCCAGCTACTTGGGAGGCGGAGGCAGGAGAATGGCGTAAATCTGGGAGGCGGAGCTTGCAGTGAGCTGAGATCCAGCCACCGCACTCCAGCCTGGGCGACAGAGCCAGACTCTGTCTCAAAAAAAAAAAAAAAAAAAAGAAGTAAACTTGTGTCATGGGGGTTTGTTGTACAGATTGTTTCATTACCCAGGTATTAAGCCTAGTACCCATTAGTTATTTTTTCTACTCTTCTCTGTCCTCCCACCCTCCACCCTCAAGGAGGCCTCAGTGTCTGTTGTTACCTTCTTTGTATTCATAAGTTCTCCATCATTTAGCTCCTGCTTCTAAGTGAGAACATGTGGTATTTGGCTTTCTGTTACTGCGTTAGTTTGCTAAGGATAATGGCCTCTAGCTCCATCCATGTTCCCACAAAAGAAATGATATCATTCTTTTTTATGGCTGCATAGTATTCCATGGTGGATACACATATGTTTAAGAAGAGTTTTAATTCAATGTCGTATAATATACAGTCTATATTCACATTTCCCTAATTGTCACAAGTTACTTCTTTTCTTGCTTTTTAAAAACTTCATTCAAAATTAATATATGTGCATGTTAAAAATGCAAAAAGTAAAAAAGGTTATCTCATGGAGCTTAGACTATATTCTATCTCTGACCCCATCATGCAAACATTGTGAATCATTTCACAGGTATGGTCTTAGAAATTTTCTACAAATATACACTACATATATTTAGATGGATGGAAACATTGTATAATAGAAGGTATTTTCATATAAACACATATAAATGTCCTCTTTTCATATGAGCACATATAAGTTCTACTCATTGATGTTTTCTTAATAACCTTTATTTTTAGAGCACTTTTAGGTTCATAGCAAAATTGAGCAGAAAGTATAGAGAGTTCATATATGCTCCCTGTCCCTACAGACACACAACCTCCTCTACCATGGACATCCGGCACCAAAGTGGTACATTTATTACAACTGATGAATCTACATCGACACATCATTACCACCTAAAGTCCATAGTTTACATTAGGGTGCTCACCCCCGGTGCCGGGGGTAACAGGGGCTGGAGTCTCCTAGGGTTGGCTTATATCCTGGGTTTGCTGGAGCATGGAGTTATGGGGGCCAGCCTGGAGACTGGGGCAGCAGGGACTGGCCTGGTTCTGGGTGGCTTGGAGCCTATATCTGTGGGGACTGGCCTGGAGCCTGGAGTTGTGGGGGATAGTCTGCCACTGGGGCAGGCCTGGAGACTTAGTCTACAGGTACCAGCTTGGAGACTAGGGGTGTGGGAGCCTGGCACTGAGTTTCACTGGAGAACACTGGTGCGCCGGGCCTGTGGCAAAGTCTGGGACTCACTTTACTCTCCTTCCCCAACTTGGAGGATATCTCTCTCTATGTTGTGTTGCCTGGTTTGGAGAGGTGATGTGATGCAGAAAATGTGACACTGTTCTTCCTACTTTCTTCAGTGGGTCCTTTTGTAATTATCTGCTACACACAGGTGTTATAATCTCTCAAATGAATTCCTTAGCTCTTATGAAGATATTTTCATGCATGAAGAGTTGTTCAAATAGATGTTTCTATGAGGGGGTAAGTGCTGGAAAGTCCTATTCCACCACTTTGCTGATGTCACGATCCAAGATCCGCACTTCCTCTTTCTCTTTCTTTTCTTTCTTTCTCTCTTTCTCTCTCTCTCTTTCTTTCTTTCTTTTTCTTTCTTTCTTTCTTTCTTTTTTTCTCTCTCTCTCGTTCTTTCTTTTTCTCTCTCCTTTCTTTGTTTCAAGGCTAGTCAAGTGAAGAAATGGAAGTAGAGAGAGAACAAAGAAATCTATAACCAGTTACGATCAATTAGTTTTAAATAGCACTGCACTCCAACCAGCCCTCACTATCTTTTGATTAGTGGTAGCATAGTATATCTTTCTCCATCCCTTTACTTTTAATCTATATGTGTCTATGTTTTAAAAGGGTTTCTTGTAGACAATATATAGCTGGGTCTTATTTTTTGATCCACTCTGGAAATCTGTCTTTTAATTGGAGTATTTAGACAGCTGACATTTAAACTGATTATTAATATTATTGGATTAATATCTGTGATATTTGTGACTATTTTCTATTTGTTGTCCTTGCTATTTGTTCCTATTTTTGTCTTCCATACTTCTGGCTTTTGAGGTATTAATGGAGCATTTTATTATGATGTAGTTATATAATGATATATATATGATATATTATATATCATATATTATAGAATGATATTATAACATATTATTCCATTTAGTCTTCTTTCTTAGTATATCAATTATGCCACTTCATTTTTTTTTTTTAAGGTGAAGTCTCACTCTGTAGCCCAGGCTGGAGTGCCGTGGTATGATCACGGCTCACTGCAGCCTCAAACTCCTGGGCTCAAGTAATTCTCCTGCTCCAGCCTCCAGAATGGCTTAGACTATAGGCGCACACCACTGTGCCTGGCTAATTTTTAATTTTTTTGTAGAGACAGGGTCTTGCTATGTTGCCCAAACTGGTCTTGAACTCCTGGGCTCAAGCAGTCCTTCTCCCTCCACTTCTCAAAGTGTCGGGATTACAGGTGTGATTCAGTGCACCTGGTCACTTATGCATCTTCTTAAAATCTTTAAAGTGGTTGCCCTAGAATTTGCAATATACATTTACAATGAATTCAAGTCCACTTTCGAATACAGGCATACCTTGCTTAATTGCACTCTGTGAGTACTGTGCTTTTTACAAATTGGAGGTTTGTGGCAACCCTGCATCAAGTAAATTTATTGGTACTATTTTTCCAATAGCATTCGCTCACTTTGTGTCTCTGTGTTACATTTTGGTAATTCTCACAATATGTTAAATATATATCTATATCTATTTATATAGATGTATATTTATATCTATATCTATTTATGTTGATATATAGATATAGATATATAGATTTTTTTTTTTTTTTTTGAGATTGAGTCTTGCTCTGTCACCCAGGCTGGAGTGCAGTGGCATGATCTCAGTTCACTGCAACCTCTGCCTCCCAGGTTCCAGAGGTTATCTTGCCTCAGCCTCCCAGGTAGCTGGGACTACAGATGCTTGTGACCACATTGGCTAATTTTTGTATTTTCAGTAGAGATGGGGTTTCACCATGTTGGCCAGGCCAGTCTCGAATTCCTGACCTCAGGTGATCTGCCCACCTCAGCCTCCCAAAGTGCTGGGATTACAGGCGTGAACCACTGCACCCAGCCTCTCACTTTAAATCAAATGTCAGAAATAATTATAGTTAGTGAGGAAGGCATTTTGAAAGTCTGTATAGACCAAAAGCTAGATGTCTTGTGGCAAACAGCCAAGTTCTGAATGCAAAGGAAGAGTTCTTGGAGGAAATTAAAAGTGTACTCCAGTGAATACACAATGCTAAGAAAGTAAAACAACTTTATTGCTGATATGGAGTGAGTTTTACTGGTCTGGGTAGAAGATCAAACCAGCCACATATTCTTTTATCCAAAGCCTAATCCAAGCAAAGGCCCTAACTGTTCAAGTCTGTGAAGGCTGAGATAGGGAAGAAAGCTGCAGAAGAAAAGTTGGAAGCTAGCAGAGGCTGATTCATTAGGTCTAAGAAAAGAAGCCATCTCCAGAACATAAAAGTGTAAGGGGAAGCAGCAAGTGCTGATGCAGAAGCTGCAGCAAGTTGTCCAGAAGATCTACTTAAGATAATTGATGAAAGGTGGCAATCATTACAACCGATTTTCAGTGGGGGGAGAAATGTTATATTGGAAGAAGATGTTATCTAGGACCTTTACAGCTACAGAGAAAAAGACAGTGCTGGCTTCAAAACTTCAAAGGGTGCTGACTTTGGCAGCACATATACTAAAAAAACTGGGATGATACAGAGAAGATTAGCATGGCCCCTGCACAAGGATGACATGCAAATTAGTGAAGCATTCCATAAGACAAACGAACGAACAAACAAACAAAAACTTCAAAGGACAGACTGATTCTCTTGCTAGAGGCTAATGCAGATGGTGATTTTAAGTTGAAGCCAATGTTCATGTACCACTCCAAAAATCCTAGGGCCCTTAAGAATTATGTTAAATCTACTCTTGGTGTGCTCTAGAAATGGAACTACAAAGCTTGGCTGACAGCACATCTGTTTATAGCATGGTATGCTGAATATTTTAAGCCCACTGTTGAGACCTACAGCTCAAAACAACAACAACAACAACAAAAAGATTCCTTTCAAATTATTACTGCTCAATGACAATGCACCCAGCCACCCAAGAGTACTGATGGAGATGTACAAGGATATTAATATTGTTTTCAAGCATGCTAACATAACATCCCTTTGCAACTCACAGATCAAGGAGTCATTGTAACTTTCAAGTATTACTATTTAAGAAATAAATTTCATAAGGCTATGGCTACCATAGATAGTGATTCCTCTGATGGATCTGGAAAAATTAATTGAAAATCTTCTGGAAAACATTCACTATTCTAGATGATGCCATTAAGAACATTCATGATTCATGGGAGGATATCAAAATAAGAACATTCACAGGAGTTTGAAAGAAGTTGATGCTAATCCCTTCACAGATGACTTGAAGGGGTTCAAGAGTTCTGTGGAAAAAGTAACTGCAGATGTAGTGGAAATAGCAAGAGAACTAGAAGTGGAACCTGAAGATGGGACTGAATTGCTGCAATCTCACAATCAAACTTGAAGAGATGAAGAGTTGCTTCTTATGGATGAACAAAGCAAGTGGTTTCTTGATAAGGAATCTTTTCCTGGGGAAGATGTTGTGAACATTGTTGAAATGACAACAACTGATATAGAGTATTACAGAAACTTAGTCAATAAAGCAGTGATATGGTTTGAGAGGATTGGCTCCAATTTTGAAAGAAATTCTACTGTAGGTCAAATGCTATCAAATAGTATTGCATGCTATAGATAAGTCTTCCATCAAAGAAAGAGTCCATTGATGCAGCAAACTTCACTGTTGTCTTATTTTAAGAAATTGCCACAGCTACCCCAACCTTCAGCAACCACTACCCTGATCAGTCAGCAGCCATCAACAATGAGGCAAGACCCTCTACCAGAAAAGATTATAATTTGCTGGAGGATCTGATGATCATTAGCATTTTCTAGCACTAACGTGTTTTTAACTTAAGGTAGGTGTTTTTTTCTTTCTTTTTTTTTTTTTTTGAGACGGAGTTTCGCTTTTGTTGCCTAGGCTGGAGTGCAATGGTGCAATCTCGACTCACCGCAACCTCCGCCTCCCAGGTTCAAGCGATTCTCCTGCCTCAGCCTCCTGAGTAGCTGAGATTACAGGCACGTGCCACCACGCCTGGCTAATTTTGGTATTTTTAGTAGAGACAGGGTTTCTCCATGTTGGTCAGACTGGTCTCGAACTCCCTACCTCAGATGATCTGCTTGCCTCAGCCTTCCACAAGGTGCTGGGATTACAGGTGTGAGCCACCGTGTCCAGACTTTTTTTTTTTTTTTTTTTTTTTTGGCAGTGGCGTTTGGCTCTTGTTGTTCAGGCTGGAGAGCAATGGGGCGACCTCCACTTATTACAATCTCCACCTCCCAGGTTCAAGTGATTCTCCTGCCTTAGCCTCCTGAGTAGCTGCGATTACAGGTGCCCGCCACTATGCCTGGCTAATTTTTTGTGTTTTTAGTAGAAGATAGGGTTTCACCATGTTGGCCAGGCTGGTCTTGAACTCCTGATCTCAGGTGATCCATGTGCCTCAGCCTCCCAGAGTGCTGAGATTACAGGCGTGAGCCACTGCACCCAGGTGGTACATCATTTTTTATGACATAATGTAACTGCACACTTAATGAACTACAGTATAGGGTAAATATAGCTTTTATATGCACTGGGAGACAAAAAATTCACATAATTCAATTTATTGCAATATTTGCTTTATTGTAGTGGTCTGGAGCCAAACACACAATATCCCCCTGGTATCCTTGTAACACTATACTGCTCTGTGAAGAGTGCAAGTATCTTATAATTACAAAACATTCCTAATTCCTTCCTCCCATTCCTTGTATCATTGCTGTCATTCCTTTCATTTACACATAAGCACATTGTTGCTATTACTATTTTGAACAGACTGTTTAAATACATTGTTGCTGTTGCTATTACTATTTTGAACAAGCTGTCTACTGTCAGACTAATTAAAAATGAGAAAAATAAAAGTTTTATTTTACCTTTACTTATTCCTTCTCTGATGCTCTTCTTTTCCTTCATGTAGATCCGTGTCTCTGACCTATATTATTTTCCTTCTCTCTGAAAAACTTCTTTTTACATTTCTTGCAAGGCGGATCTACTGGCAAAAAATGTGCTCAATTTTTTACATGAAAGAGTCTTTATTTTTCCTTAGTTTTGAAAGATGATTTCACAGGGTGCAGAGTTCTAGGCCGGTGTTTTCTTTTCTTTTTTCTTTTTTTTTTGGCGGGGCGGGGGATGTAGTCTCGCTCTGTCGCCCAGACTAGGGTGCAGTGGCTTGATCACAGCTCACTGCAAGCTCCCCTTCCTGGATTCACACCATTCTCCTGCCGCAGCCTCCCAAGTAGCTGAGACTACAGGCGCCCGCCACCACGCCTGGCTAATTATTTTTGTATTTTTAGTAGAGACAGGGTTTCACCGGGTTAGCCAGGATGGTCTCGATCGGCTGACCTTGTGATCTGCCCGCCTCAGCCTCCCAAAGTGCTGGGATTACAGGCGTGAGCCACCGCGCCCGGCGCCGGTGGTTTTTTTCTGTCATCATTGTAACTATTTTATTCTGCTGTCTTCTTGCTTACACAGTTTCTGAGACGTCAGATGTTATCTTTGCTCCTCTATAGGTAAAGTTCGTTTTCCTCTGGCTTCCTTCAGGATTTTTCTTTTATCTTTAGTTTTCTGGCATTTGAATATGATGTGCCTAACTGTCATTTTTTGGGCATTTATCCTGCTCAGTGTTCTCTGAGCTTTCTGGATCTGTTGTTTGGTGTCTGACATTAATTTGGGGAAAATTCTCACTTATTATTGCATAAAATATTGCTCCTCTTCCTTCTATTTCTTTTCCTTCTAGTATTCCCTAGTATTGTATGTTACACATACAATAGCTGTCCCACGTTTCTTAGATACTCTCTTCTGTTTTTTTTTAGTTCCAGTCTTTTCCATCTTTGCTTTTCAGTTTAGGAGGTTTCCATTGTCATATCCTCAAGCTCAGAGATTCCTCCCTCAGCCACATCCAGTCTGCTAAGAAGTCCATCAAAGGCATTCTTCATTTCCGTTACAGTATTTTGATCTCTAGCATTGTCCATGATTGTATCTTAGAATTTCCATCATTCTGCTCACATTATCCACCTGCTCTTGCATGTTTTCCCTTTAAAATCCTTAGCTTAGTAATCATAGTTCGTAAAAATTCCTGGCTTAGTAATTCTAACTTTCCTGCCATATCAGACTCTGGTTTTGATGTTTTAGTCTTTTCAAATTGTGGGTTTTTTTTTTTCTCCTTTCAGTGTTTTTAATAAATTTTTGTTGAAAGGTGGACATGCTGTACTAGCTACAAGAAACTGCCTTGATAATGGAGTGGTGAAATGTGAGGGACAGGAAATGTCTATCACCCTATGATTAGGTCTCCGTCTTTTGGTAGTCTACGCCTCTGGTCTGTTAGCTGTCCCTGCGCTGCTTCAGGTTTTTCTCCCCTTAGGCGGGACAGGATGGATACAGTAGGCTGGAGTTAACAAATTCTCCTTTTCTCAAGTAGGTTAGGTTTTGATAAAACCCCAGCTGGGCAGACTCTGAAAAATAGTTCCTCCTGAGAGCAGACCTTGTTCAGAACAGAGTGATCTGGTTTGTTTCAAAATCGTTCCTTGCCTCTTCCCCCTGCAGGAAGCATGAAGGGGTTTTTCTTCAAAATTCACTGTAAGAACCAGGTCAGGCGCCTGGAAGTAAAGCTTCCCAAAGTGTGGGGGCCCCCAAGACTGGGTCACCCTGGAGACTTAAACTCACATTTGTCTATACCTAGTTTCCAGCAGTTTGTGAATTACAGTTCCCCTTCTCCTACCCTAGCACTAGTTCCTGGGGTGGTTTCTGCTCTGCTAAGTTGTGATTCTCTGCATTTACCTGTCTGTTTCTTCAGTTTTGGGGGCAGCACTTAGCCCTTTGACTTCACCTCTGTAATAGATCTAAAAAAAAATGTTGATTTTTTTCAGTTTGTTCAGCCTTTTACTTGTTAGGACAGAGTAGTATCTTCTAAGCTCCTTAGGCACTAGACTGGAGAGTCAGTTTTTTTGATGTCTCTTTAATTTGCTTTATTCCAAGCCAGTTCCCCTGCCCATTTATACCCATAACAGATAATTTTTAAGAGAGTTCATATCTGTGTATTCTTTCTTAATTAAAAAAGAATTAAAAGTTTGATAGAAGAGCACTGAAAAACGGACAATGTTACTTTTTTCTGTTGTCTATGCCTCAAAAAAGTCTAACAATGGGACCTGAAGTTTTTAAACTGGCACTGTAACTTATGCCAAAAATGTTGATAAAAAACAGATATCCTATACTGTGTCCATGACAGCACAGAATGCCACGACTTAAAACCAGCCATGAGGACCGGTTGTGGTGGCTCATGCCTGTAATCCCAGCACTCTGGGAGGCCAAGAAGGGAGGATTGCTTGAGCTGAGGAGTTCAAGACTAGCCTGGGCAACACAGCGAGACCCGGTCTCCATGTTAAAAAGAATAAAGATAGCTATGAGCACATACAGCATTAAAACTTAATTTTTTCCTAAGTCTGCTTGACTATCCAAGACAATGTCATAGAAGTTTTGAACTGAAAGAACCTCAGAAGCAGGCTAACTCCATTCCCTATATTACCAGGGAGGAAACTGACTCCCAAAGAATCTGTGGCTTGTCAAGATCACACTGGCAGTCAATTGTAGAGATGGCAGTAGAAATAAGGTATCTTCACTTTCAATTATCTTTATGTCTGATTCTTTCATCATCTTCTCTCCCATAGCCTTCTATCCTTTTATTTCATTTCTTTTCCATTTCTTCCTTCCCCTCCTTCCCTCCTTTCCTTCTAATAAGCAAATGAGCAGACTACAGATTTTTTTTTTTTTTTGATAATTTAAAACATGGTTTTACTCTGTTGCCCAGGCTGAAGTGCAGTGGTACAATCACAGCTCACTACAGCCTGGAACTCCTGGGCTCAAACAATCCTCGTGCCTAGTCCTGAGCAGGTGGGACTACAGGTGTGCACGACCATGCCCAGCCAACAACAGACCTTTTTTAAGGAAAACAAATCACCCTGTTACCCTTCTGCCAAGATTTGTCCATAGTGGCATTATTGACGTTTGGGCTAGATAATTCTTTTTTCTTGGGGGCTCTTCTTTACATTGTAAGGTATTTAGCAGCATCACCGCATCCTAGCCATTAGATGCAAGTAGTCAATATGAATTCAAAATTTTATGTAGCTCAGGTGACAGGAGATGGTGGTACCAGAAGAAGTCAAGGGTTGGGGTGATAACAAGGCCTCTCAAGGTCGAGGTCTGCTTCGTGGTGACTCAGCAGGAGACTCTGTGACTTGACTGCTGGGAAACTCTTTGGGAGACCTGACCTGGGGCCAAAGTAAAGTTATCCTGAGTTGTGAACCTACGCTATTTAAGGAAAACAACAACAACAACAAAAAAAAAAACCCCAAAACCCAAGAAAAAAAAGCAAACAAAAAAGCAACAAAATTGTATGTAGTTGTAGCAATAGCCTAGATACAATTTCTTTTCTTTTCTTTTTTTCCTTTTGAGATGGAATCTCATTCGGTCACCCAGGCTAGAGTGCAGTGGCACGATGACTGGTCACTGCAACCTCCGCCTCCCAGGTTGAAGCAATTCTCCTGCCTCAGCCTCCCAAGTAGCTGGGACTACAGGTGCGTGCCACCATACGTGGCTAATTTTTGTATTTCTAGTGGAGATGGGGTTTCACCATGTTAGCTAGGCTGGTCTCAAACTCTTGACCTCAGGTGATCCACCTACCTTGGCCTCCCAAAGTGCAGGGATTACATAAAAAGGATGCCTCAAACCCTAACTTAACAAAAAATATATGAAAAAAAAAAAGGGTATGGGAGAAGGGATGTATTAACTTTCTTAACACTAAAGACAAGGGTTGTTGTACTGCTCTGAGATGAGTAGGTCTAAGAAGTCAAATGATACCACCAGGATTTTCTCTCCTTGTCTCAGATCTGCTTTCTGCTATGTTGGCTTCATTTTCATGAACTGCAGACAAACTGAGGATATAGCTGCAGGGAGTTTCAACCTTATGATCCACAGTTTACCAACCCAAATCAAAGAGAGGCTTTCTTCTAGCAGTTTCCCAGGAAAACGCTCTGATTGACCCAACTTGAGTCATGTGATTAACACTCAGCCTAATCACTGTGGCTGTGGAGACAGATTATTAAGAGTGGTCAGGCCTAGGTCACTTGCCTACACCTTTGACAGAGGAAAGTACCCTAGAAATTAAATGATTAGGGTAAAGGAGACACAGTTCCACAATAGACAAAGGGATGCTGTCACTGGAAAGGAAAGCAGCGATGCTAGGTAGACAAAAATACCAGATGTCCATGTCATCTGTTTACGATATTCAATGACTCGTTTCCTCAAGTTGTAGTGCTATGATTTCCTTAAGTGTTCTGCTACCATTGAACTTTAAGGTGATTTGAAATATTTTTCCATTATAAAAGCAGTGTTCTTTTTCAGTGCCTTCTGAATGACGTCTACTAAATTTCCCATCAGTTTTCTCAAACGGGCCTTTGGTTTGAATTCGGAACTACAAGATTGAAAATGGAATGATTTACCACCTAATTTAAGGCTATTCAGTTTTGCTTTATCCCCTTTTGCTTTTATACTTCCATTATAATCCTTCCATCTGTGATTATACCAACGGTTGTGGCAGTATCTGCTCCAGCTGCATGGGCACATTTGAATACATTAGTGTGCTATGTCAGTGGTTTAGGAAATGTTTTATGGTAGCATGAAGATTTATTTCTAACTCTTGTAGGACCTGCTTTATTATTTCTTTTAACTATTAACCTCAAAAACAATATTGTTCAATTTTGAGCCTTTAGACCTGTACATGCACTTAAAATACAGGATCACTCTAGTATCCTAATGTCTGTGAAATATGCCTCTGGTTGTTTTATTACTATGAAATCTATCTACCTCATTTACCTGTATAAATTTACTTCTCCATATTTTAAGACCTAGCTCAAATGTTACTCCCTTTTACATGATTTAGTCAGACAATATTAATCAAATGAATGTTAAATAGTAAAAGTGAAATTACATGAAAAGCCCCACATTTTGCATATTTAAGCTGTTTTTCATTGTCTTACACGGTGTTGAAGGTGGGACCCACTCTTTTTTTTTTTTTTTTTTTTTTTTTGAGGCGGAGTCTCGCTCTGTCGCCCGGACTGGAGTGCAGTGGCCGGATCTCAGCTCACTGCAAGTTCCGCCTCCCGGGTTTACGCCATTCTCCTGCCTCAGCCTCCCGAGTAGCTGGGACTACAGGCACCCGCCACCTCGCCCGGCTAGTTTTTGTATTTTTTTAGTAGAGACGGGGTTTCACCGTGTTAGCCAGGATGGTCTCGATCTCCTGACCTCGTGATCCGCCCGTCTGGGACCCACTCTTGAATCTTCTTTTAGTGGTGGAATGAGGTACATATTGTTCATTAGTGTCACTCATATTGCATTTATGATTTGTCCAGGTGAATTTACAAACAGTAGGTAGTTCTGTTGCTGGAGGGTCATCTGTGAATTAAGCCAATGATAACATTTGAGGGGCTCTGTGTCTCCATCTGCATCCCATAATGTGGATTTTTGCCACTTATTTCAGCGGTATATACAAAAACAGCTTGTTGCCATCGTAATATTTGTTTCCCTATTTGTCTTTCCCTACTGTGAGCCCCCAAAATCTAAGATAGGTCTCAATTTAGGAAGTTTATCTTGCCAAAGTTAAGGATGCGCACCCGTGACACAGCCTCAGGAGGTCCTGATGACATATGCCCACGGGGGTCCAAGCACAGCTTGCTTTTATACATTTTAGGGAGACATGAGACATCAATCAGTACATCTAAGATGAACATTGGTTCGGTCTGGAAAGACAGGACATCTCAGAAGTGGTGAGGGGGCTTCCAGGTCACAGGTAGATAAGAGACAAATGGTTGCATTCTTTTGAGTTTCTGATTGGCCTCTCCAAAGAAGGCAATCAAATGCCCATTTATCTCAATGAGCAGAGGGATGATGTTGAATAGAATGGGAGGCAGGTTTGCCCAAGCAGTTCCCAGCTTGACTTTCCACTTGGCTTAGTGATTTTGGGGCCCCAAGATTTATTTTCCTTTCATATAACATGCCAACTTTCACATTTTGCCCAAAGAAAATCTGTAGAGAGGCCGGGCAGGGTGGTTCACACCTATAATCCCAGCACTTTGGGAGGCCGAGGCGGGCAGATCACAAAGTCAGGAGTTTGAGACCAGCCTGGCCAACACGGTGAAACCCCATCTCCACTAAAAACACAAAAATTAGCCAGACATGGTGGCACGTGCCTGTAGTCCCAGCTACTCAGGAGGCTGAGGCAGGAGAATCACTTGAACCTGGGAGGTGGAGGTTGCGGTGAGCCAAGATCTGTCACTGCACTCCAGCCTGAGCAACAGAGCAAGACTCCATTTCAATAAATAAATAAATAAATAAATAAAATCTGTAGAGAGCCGCAGAGGCTACTGTGGCCATAACCTGTTGTAGTCCATGCTTCAAGACCTGCAAGAACTTCATCTTGTCCCAAAAGATGCGATTTCTTTTTTTTTTTTTTAAGACGGAAACCCTGTCTCTATGAAAAATACAAAACTTAGCTGGATGCAGTGGTGCGCATCCCAGCTACTGGGGATGCAGAGGTGGGAGGATTGCTTGAGCCTGGAAAGTCAAGGCTGTAATAAGCCATGATCATTCCACTGCACTCCAGGCTGGGCAGCACAGCAAGACACTGTCTCAAAAAAAAAAAAGAAAAGAGAAAAGAAGCAAATAAAAGATTTGTCATTAGGAGATAGTTTAATGAATTATAATATTGCCATACAATGGAATACTTTGCAGCTGTAAAAACAAATAAGTTTTTATGTGTTGATATGGTACAACTTCCAAGATATATAGGCACTATAGCAGAATAATTAAAAGTTTGGACCCTGGAGACTGACTCTGTAGATTCAAAGACCAGCTCTGCTAATTATTAGCTGTGTAAACTTGGACAAATTTTTCAAGCTCAGTTCCTTAGTTTTTTTATCTGTGAAATGAGGATGCCAATGGCAACTACCCCGCAGGATTGTTTTGAGGCACAAATGAGTTGCTACATACCATGCACTTAGAACAGTGTCTCACACATAGTAAAATAATTGAACCACAGCAGTGAGATGTGAGCGAATGATTTTTGAAATGTAATATAATTCATAAAAAATGAAAACTGAATCTTTGAAAAATTCATTGCCATGAAACATTTTCACCGTTTCTGCCTTGGGTTGTAGTATTGTACATTTTCACGGCCAGGAATATCTCCTCTTTTATAGTCTTCTATTATTATAATCTCTTTGAGGACGAGGCCTGGGTTTTCCTCAGTTTGTAGACTTGCATGGCCTCTGGCTTCTGCCATGTTCAGGGCAAATTCCTTATGTATTTGTTGACTAACTTAATAAAATATTCAGATTCCTGTCTGCATATAAGTATAATTGCAGAGCCCTGACATTTAGAGAGTAGTTTTAGGCCCTGTTAGGAGGCTGATCCTGTAATGTCAACATTAAGGACAAGTCTGTAGTTTTTTTTTTTTTTAACATAGAAGGAGGAAGTTTATATCTAGCTGGAGCAATATTCTGAGAGGTTTTATCACTAGTTAGATGTATAAAGGCAGGCCAGCTCTTAACCTTTCTGAGACTCAGAGGTTCTAAAAATTATTAGTCCTGGTCCTCTTTTAAAAATAAAATTCTTAGAAAACAACGGGAAGTTGTAGTGAGCCGAGAACACGCCACTGCACTCCAGCCTGGGAGACAGAGATGCTGTCTGAAAAAAAAAAAAAATTGTGTCGTATCTGCATATAATGTACATGCACCCTCCTGTTAAATCATCTCTAGATTACTGATAAATCCTAATACAATGTAAATGATATGTAAGTAATTGTTATACTATATTATTATTATTATTTTATTTTATTTTGTGAGATGGAGTTTTGCTCTTGTTGCCCAGGCTGGAGTGCAATGACCGATCTTGGCTCACGCAACCTCTGCCTCCTAGGTTCAAGTGATTCTTCTGCCTCAGCCTCCCGAGTAGCTGCGATTACAGGCATGCGCCACCACACCCAGCTAATTTTGTATTTTTAGTAGAGACAGGGTTTCTCCATGTTGGTCAGGCTGGTCTCGAACTCCCATCCTCAGGTGATCTGCCCGCCTCAGCCTCCCAAAGTGCTGGGATTACAGGCATGAGCCACCACACCCAGCCTATATTTTTAGATGTATGTCATGTTTTATTGGTTTTTTAAAAAATGTTTTCTGAATACTTTTGATCTGCTCTTGGTTGAATCGGTGTATGTGGAAGGCTTGGATGTGGAGGGCCAACTCTGCTTCACTATGAGTATATTACCTAGATATTTAAACTTCTTAAAAAACCTGTGGATGAATAAAAATATTCAATGTATTAGGAATATGAGGAAAAGTATAACAAGATCATTTCATCTAACTTCTTTTTTTTTCTTTTTGAGACAGAGTCTCACTCTGTCAGCCAGGCTAGAGTGCAGTGATCTTGGCTCACTGCAGCCTTGACCTCCTGGACTCAGATGATCCTCACACCTCAGCCTCCCAGGTAGCTGGGACTACAAGCATGCACCATCACACCCGGCTAATATTTGTAGTTTTTGTAGAGATGGGGTTTCAGCATGTAGCCTAGGCTGGTCTTGAACTCCTGGGCTCAAGCAATCCACCCACCTCAGTCTCCCAAAGTGCTGTGACTACAGGCGTGAGCCACTGTGCCTGGCCATTTTGTATAACTTAAGCCTTTGCCTCTGAGATTAAGGTCACCTAAAATTCTTAAGTAAAATAAGGCCTAAAATGTTTCCTTTGTGATATTTAGTGATATGGTTTCTCTACCTTCCTAAATCATTTCAAATAAATGTCAGTTATTATCTCATGTAGGGTTGATTGTGTTGCCTTTTTCCAGAGTAATTTTACTATAAAATATAATAATGAAAATGAAGCATTTTCTTTTTCTCTTTTTCTTTTCCTTTTTTCTTTTTTTTTGAATTTTTTTGAGATTTTTGAGTTTCGCACTTTCACTCAGGCTGGAGTGTAATGGTGTGATCTTGGCTGCAACCTCTGCCTCCCAGGTTCAAGCAGTTCTCCTGCCTCAGCCTCCTGAGGAGCTGGGATTACAGGCACCTGCCACCACGCCCAATTAATTTTTATTGTTTTAGTAGAGATGATATTTCAGCATGTTGACCAGGCCGGTCTCAAACTCCTGACCTCAGGTGATCCACCCACCTTGGTCTCCCAAAGTGCTAGGATTATAGGCATGAGCCATCGAGCCTTGCCAGTCATAGCATTTTCAAGGCACAAATTTATAGGTGTGTACTGTTTTGGAAAGCCTTAAGTATAAAAATCCCCAAATGCTTAGTAAATTGGAGGATTGCATATATTCAATTAGAGAAGAATTCTTCATGTTCCAAAATAATAAATCATGGAATTTCTCTAAACAGCAGGGCATGACAACTCACGTGCATTTGGTAAGAGAAACTTCAGAGTCTACCTGGGAAAACTGTCCTATGTAACCCAGTACAAAGCTTCCAGAGTGATATGTATCAGAGAGCAATGCATGGCTAGCTAAACAGATCAGCTGTCTAAATCAATTATGTCACCAGGGGTTTGGGGATCAGATGGAAGAGCCACATTAGACTGGATGGTGAGAAATCTCTCTGAAGCAGTGATATTTGAGATAAAACCTGAATAGAATAAAGCCTGAACAAAGCTGAAGGAACCAACCTTTTGGAAGATCCACCAATAGGTCTTCAAAAGGCTAGGTCCTTTAGAAGAGCCCAGCCAGTAAGGTCTCTCAGGTCAGAATAAGGTTGGTGGATCAAAGAACAGGAAGGCCAGATTGCCTGGAGTATAAGGGGTGTGTAAGCTAGGAAGAGTGGTTCTACAATTAAGTTAAGAGATATAAACAAGGACCAGATTGATGGAATCTGAAGGAACCATGGTAAGTGCATGTAAATTACTTCACTTGGAGCTTGAAAATTTAAAAAAATGCAGTAAGTGGAAACTCTTATTTATTAGACATCATGTTATTCTTTTCTCCATAATCCTAATTTAAATGTTTTTTTAAAAATGGGGTAATTTTATTCCTTATTATACATGCAAATGAACATTTAGAAATTACTTGTGAAATTTGAACCTCATGTCTTCACTAACCTTGTTAAATTTAAATTCTATTAAAAAACATAAGAAATCTGGGAGTGGTGGCTCACACCTGTAATCCCAGCACTTTGGGAGGCTGAGATGGGAGAATCACTTGAGCCCAGGAATTTGAGACCAGCCTAACCAACAAAGTGAAACCTTGTCTCTACCAAAAAATAAAAAAGTAAAAAAATAGCCAGGCATAGTGATGTGCACCTGTGGTCCCAACTATTCAGTAGGCTGAGATGGGAGGATCACTTGAGCCCAGGAGTTGGAGGATTCAGAGAGCTATGATCATGCCACTGCACTCCAGCCTGGGTGACAGAATGAGACCCTATCTCAAATAAATAAATAAATAAATAAATAAATAAATAAATAAATAAAAAACATAAGATGAATTTCCTAACCGAAAGGCAATAAAACTGGGTATTCATATCGTACTCACTGGTTTACAAATTTTTTAAATTGTTTCTTGCCTAGATTTATGCTGAAAGGCTCTCTCACTCCATTTCTCAACCATGAGACTCCTCAGTCAGGAAAACATTTTCCTAAAATTTGATCAGTTTTTTGAGAATACATGGACACAGAAAGGGGAACAACACACACTGGGGCCTTTTGGAGGATGGAGGGCGGGAAGAGGGAGAGGATCAGGAAAAATAGCTAAATAACTAATAGATACTAGGCTTAATACCTGAGTGATTGAAATAATCTGTACAACAAACTCCCATGACGCAAGTTTACCTGTGTAATGAACCTGCACTGGCACCACTGACCTTAAAACAAAAGTAAAAAAAAAAAATCCAGTTTTTCTAGTTTATCTTTAATCAAGCTGGGATTTACTTTAGGCATTGTGTGGGCTAGAGATTACAGTAGGCTGAATAATAGCTCCCAAATATGTCCACATTCTAATCCCTGAAAAATGTGAATGTTACTTTATGTGGCAAAAGTGACTTTACAGATACAATTCAGTTACGGGTGCTGAGATGGGGAGATTATCCTGGGTTAACTGGGTGGGCCTTAAATGTCATCACAAGTGTCCTTAAAAGAGGAAAGCAGAGGAGATTTGACAAAGAAGAGGAAGAGGCCATGTGAAGACAGAGCAGAGAGAGAAACTTGAAGATGTTATGCTGCAGCCCTGGAGATGGACCAAGGGGCCTGGAGCCAAGGAGCGCAAGAAATGCAGCCCTAAAAGCTAGAAAGGGCAAGGAAGAATTTCCCCCTAGAGCTTCTGGAGGGAGGGTCCTGCCCATATATTAGACTGTGTTCCTTGATTTCTAGCCTCTGGGCTCCAGAACTGTAGGAATAAACTTATGTTGTTTCAAACTGTCTAGTTTGTGGTGATTTGTAGCAGCAGTAATGGGAAATTAACACAGAGATGGAACCCAATTTTTGCCACACTGTTAACTAATTGTCCCAGTACCATTTATTGTATACTACATTATTTCCTAACAGGTCAGGAATATTAACTTTTTCATAACGTCAATGCCCACATATAACTGAGTCTGTTTCTATTCTATGCTACTAGTCAATTTATTTACTCTTGGGTCAATATCAGACTTTTAAACAACAGTTTTATAGTATATTTAAATGAGTGGTAGGGTGAGTCCAATATTCTTTTTTTTTCCAAAAAATTTCTTTCTGCTGCATTTATTCTTCTAGATGAACTTTAGCATCAATTAGGCTAGTAAAACATTTTGAATTTTGATTGAAACTGCATTAAATATCTAGATTCATTCAAACATTTTTATTCAGAAACATAGACTCCCTTTTAGGTCTCTACCCCAACCCCTAACCCTTCAGTAAAATTTTATATTTTTATCACTTAGGACTTGTACATTTTTTAAGGTTGATTTCTTAAGGCTTACTTCTTTATTGCTATGTGGAACAGGGTCTTTTCGAAGTTACATTCCTTTTTTTTTTGAGATAGGGTTTCACTCTGTCGCTCAGACTGGAGTGCAGTGGCATGATCTTGGCTCACCGCAGCCTCCACCTCCCAGGCTCAAGCGATTCTCCTGCCTCAGCCTCCTGAGTAGCTGGGATTACAGGAATGTGCCACAACCGCCCAGCTAATTTTAGTACTTTTAGTAGAGATGGGGTTTTACCATGTTGGCCAGGCTGGTCTTGAACTCCTGACCTCAAGTGATCCACCTACCTTGGCCTCCCAAAGTGCTGGGATTACAGGCATGAGCCACTGCATCTGGCAGAAGTTACATTTCTAATTAGATGCTATTGGCATGTAGGAACGCTATTGGATTTTGAATTTGACCACTCTGCTGAATCCACTTAACGTCTCTCAGATTTTCTAGTGAGACAATATCATTTATAAATATTATAATCTTCTCTCCTTTTTACTGTTTATTTTTCTTATTTGTTTTTCTTGTTTTATTGCATTAGTTAGAATCTACAGAACAGTGTTAAATGATGATGGTGTTAATAGGCATATTTACCTTTTTTCTGACTTTAGTTGGAATGCCTTTGATGTTTCACTATTAAATATGATGCGTGTTTTACTTTGTATAT
Source organism: Trachypithecus francoisi (assembly GCF_009764315.1). Lineage (NCBI taxonomy): Eukaryota > Metazoa > Chordata > Mammalia > Primates > Cercopithecidae > Trachypithecus > Trachypithecus francoisi. Next base: position 108,898,102 of record NW_022681465.1, on the reverse strand, counting down.
TTTGTGGAGGTATTTTAATATAATCTATTTATCTATACCTGTATTAGTTCATTTTCACACTGCTACAAAGACACTACCTGAGACTGGGTAATTTATAAAGAAAAGAGGTTTAAATGACTCACAGTTCTGTATGGGTGGTGAGGCCTCAGGAAGCTTACAATCATGGCTGAAGGGGAAGCAGGCACCTTATTCACAAGGTGGCAGGAGAGAGAGAAAAAGAGAGAGAGAGAGAGACAGTGAAGGAGGAAGAGCCCTTTATAAAACCATCAGATCTTGTGAGAACTCACTCACTATCATGAGAACAGCATGGAGGAAACCACCCCAAAGGTCCAATCACCTCTCACCAGGTCCCTAATTTGACACATGGAGATTATGGGGATTACAATTCAAGATGATATTTGGGTGGGGACACAGAGCCAAACCATATTATTGCAGCCCTGACCCTTCCCAAATCTTATGTCTTTTTTACATTTCAAACCAATCATGCCTTCCTGAGAGTTCACCAAAGTCTTAACTCATTTCAGCATTAACTCAAAAGTCCAAGTCCAAAGTCTTACCTGAGACAAGGCAAGTTCCTCCTGCCTATGAGCCTGTAAAATAAAAAACAAAGGGACTAGAGGCCCCATGTGAGTTCGACATTCAGTGGGGCAGCCATTAAATCTTAAAGCTCTAAAATAATCTCCTTTGACTCCAAGTCTCACATCCAGGGCATGCTGATGTGAGGAGTGGGTTCCCATGGCCTTGGGAAGCTCTTTCATCAACTGGCATTGAGTGCCTGCAGCTTTTCCAGGTGCACGGTGCAAGCTGTAGGTGGATCTATCATTCTGGGGTCTGGAGGATGGTAGCTGTCTTCTCACAGCTCCACTAGGCAGTGCCCCAGTGGGTACTCTGTGTGTAGGTTCCAACCCCACATTTCCCTTCTGTACTGCCCTAGCTGAAGTTCTCCATGAGGGCTCTGCCTCTGCAGCAGACTTCTGTATAGACATTCAAGCATTTCCATACATTCTCTGAAGTCTAGGCAGAGGTTCCAAAGCCTCAATTCTTGACTTCTGTGCACCCACTAGCCCAACACCACATGGAAGCTGTCAAGGCTTGGCGCTTACTTCCTTTGAAGAAACAGCCCAAACTGTACCTGGGCCCCTTTTAGCCATGGCTAGAGCTGGAGTGGCTGGAAAGCAGGGCACCAAGTCCTGAAGCTTCACAGAGCAGTGGGGCCATTTATTCCTCCTAGGCCTCAGAGCCTGTGATGGGAGGAGCTGCCATGAAGACCTCTGACATTCCCTGGAAACATTTTCCACAGTGTCTTAACAATTAACATTTTGGCCCCTTGTTACTTCTGCAAATTTCTGCAGCAGCTTGAATTATTCCCCAGAAAATTGGTTTTTCTTTTTTACCACACGGTGAGGCTGCAAATTTTCCAAACTTTAACATTCTGTCACTTCTTGAACACTTTGCTGCTTAGAAATTTCTTCTGCCAGTTACCCTAATCATCTCTCTTAAGTTCAAAGTTTCACACATCTCTATGGCAGGGGCAGAATGCCACTGGTCTCTTTGCTAAAGCATAGTAAGAGTGACTTTTGCTCCAGTTTCCAATAAATTCCTGATATGGTTTGGCTCTGTGTCTCCACCCAAATCTCACCTTGAATTATAATAATCCCCATGTGTTGTGGGAGGGACCCAGTGGGAGGTAATTGAATCATGGGGGCAGGTTTTTCCTGTGCTGTTGTGGTGATAGTGAATAAATCTCAAGAGATCTGATGGTTTTATAAGGGGGAGTTCCCCTGCAGAAGCTTTCTCTTGTCTACTACCATGTAAGATGTCCTTTTGCTCTTCCTTCATCTTCTGCCATGAATGTGATGCCTCTCAAGCTATGTGGAACTGTGAGTTCATTAAACACCTTTTCTTTCTAAATTACCCAGTTTCAGGTATGTTTTTATTAGCAGCATGAGAACAGACTAATATAGTTACTTATCTACATCTGAGACCACTTCACCCTGGACTTCATAATCCATATCACTATCAACATTTTGGTCAAAACCATTCGACACATCTCTAGGAAGTTCCAAACTTTCCCATATCTTCCTGTCTTCTTCTGAGCCCTCCAAACTGTTCCAACCTCTGCCTGTTACCCAGTTTCAAAGTTGCTTCCACATTTTTCAGGTTGTTTTTACAGCAGTACCCCACTCTACAGGTACCAATTTACTGTACTATTCTGTTTTCACACTGCTACAAAGATACTACCCTAGACTGGGTAATTTATAAAGAAAAGAGGTTGAATTGACTCACAGTTCTGCATGGCTTGGGAGGCCTTAGGGAACTTACAATCATGGTGGAGGGGGAAGAAGACATCTTCACAAGGTGGCAGGAGAGAGAAGGCGGAAGAGCCCCTTATAAAACCATCAGCTCTCATGAGAACTCACTCACTATCATGAGAACAGCACAGGGGAAACCACCTCCATGATCCAGTGACCTCCTACCAGATCCCTCCCAAGACATTTGGAAATTATGGGGTTTATAGAGTTTAAAATTTGAGATGAGATTTCGGTGGGGACACAGAGCCAAACTATATCAATATCTATTTACATATATGTAATAATGACAAGAATATTTACTCTTATTTCTAGATTATTAATTTTTTCTTTAAATCAGAAGTGCCAATAAAATATTATTAAATGATTTACAAATCTATCATTATAAGTTTATTAATGTTCATTCTTTTATCATATAACAAAACCTATTGTATTATTTTATGTTTTTCATTTAACATTTGTTTAGTATTTAAATAGTTTATTGTTCTTTTTTGTATTTAATAAAATCAGACCTACAAAATGAATTTGGAAGTGCTTTGTCTTTTTCTTTGCTAAAGTTTAATAACAGTTTAAAATAACAGAAATAGCAAACTCCTTATAGGCCAATAGAACTATATTAGTCTAGTCCCTTTTTGGTGGTAGATTTTTGGCAACGTTTCCAATTCTCTTCTATAGTTATTTAGTTTATTCAGGTTTCCTACAACTTTTGAATCAATTTTTCTTTTTTTTGAGACAGAGTCTCGCTTCTTTGCCCAGGCTGGAGTGCAATGGCACCATCTCGGCTTACTGCAACCTCCGCCTCCCAGGTTCGAGCAATTCTTCTGCCTCAGCCTCCCCAGTAACTGGGATTACAGGCATGTACCACTACACCAGGCTAATTTTTGTATTTTTAGTAGAGATGGGGTTTCACCATGTTGACCAGGCTGGTCTTGAACTCCTGACCTCAAGTGATCCGCCCACCTTGGCCTCCCAAAGTGCTGGGATTACAGGTGTGAGCCATGGTGCCCGGCCTTGAATCGATTTTTGTAACACATTCTAGATAATAATGAGAAAATGTTAACATTCAGTATCTATAAAGTATGCCTGCAAATCAATAAGATAAAAGATCCACTTAAAAATAAGCAAGTGACAAATGTGCAAAATTAATAGAAGAAAAATTCAAATAGCCATTTGATGTGTGCTTTAAATCTGTTATATTTACGGTAACCATATATACCTATTTCCCTGGCAGAGTCCTGGTTTACATGTATTTGTCCAGTCAAATTATGACTAGTATCACTTTTTGTCTCAAAAACTTCCTCTTTGGGGCTGGGTGTGGTGGCTTATGTCTGTAATCCCAGCACTATGGGAGGCTGAGGAGGGTGGATCACTTGAGGTCAGAAGTTCGAGACCAGACTGAATAACATGGTGAAACGCCATCTCTACTAAAAGTATAAAATTAGCTGGGCGTGGTAGCGCATGCCTGTAATCCCAGCTACTTGGGAGACCGAGGCAGGGGAATCACTTGATCCCAGGAGACAGAGGTTTCAGTGAGCTGAGATCACGCCATGATACTCCAGCCTGGGCAACAAGAGCAAAACTTGTCTCAAAAAAACAAACAAACAAACAAAAAGAAAACTTCCTATTTGGACTACAAATTTTGCTGTCTCTTTACTTACAATAAATGAGATGCAAGTGTAAATGACAGTAAAGATTTTATTATTATTACCAATCAGATTAGCAAACATTAAAAAGATTTATAATATACATTGCTGGAAAGGGTGTGTTGAAACGGAATAATACTGGTGAAAGTGTTGGTATTCTCTTTTCAGGTTAGAAATTTGGCTATATCTACTCAAATTTCAATTGCGCATATCATCTGTTCTAGCTATTGGACTTTTGAAATCTTAACTAATGGGAATAGTGGTGGCATGGTGCAAAGCCATGCATTGACCAAGTTGTTATAATAGTCCAAAATTGAAAACAGTTTACATGTGTATCAGCAGGCTATTGATTAAATAAATAAAGATGCCCCTATGAAAGGAAATACTATGTAGATCTTTAAAACAGTGAGATGCAGTAAGATGCAGAATGGTATTATGGTTTTAACTGGGATTTGGAGAAATATGCACATATATCATTTATTTTTCTATGCTTAGAGAAAAAAGCTTGAAAATATACACCACATTTCACAACTATATCATGAGGGTTAGATGAACAGAAACAGAAACAGAAAATTTGATAAAGGTTTTGTTAAGTATTAGGGAGAAAATAGTTTTTGAAAAAAACCCCAACTTATTTGGCAGTAATACACTACGTATGCTGGAAGGAAACAGAAAAATCTGGTTTGGCTTGGTAACAGGTGTCAGAGAGTAATCTTCTAGTTCTGTTAAGGTTTCTTCTGGTTGGAAGTGTGACTTTTTTTCCTCTGTCAGAAAGCTTCATGGCTATATAAAAGATTTTTCAATTCTAGAGATATGGGAATGCTAGACCACAGCCCATGGAGTTATTATTTTTTATCTTTCTGTAAGAATATACAGTCTTAGAATTTTAAGGCAGTAAGGGCCTCAAGTCCCTTCTTGTCAAAGCTCTCATTTTTTAAAAAAATTTTTTTTTAGTGATAAAAAGAAAGTTTTATCTATTTCATCCAGGAATATATACTCTGTATCTTATACGTAATATTCCAGAGAAAAAGTTACCTATACCTGTTTTTTGAAGAAAGGATATTCTTAATATCCACACCATTCAAGGACAATGTAAAAACAAAACAAAACCCCAAAAAACAAACCCCCAAAACCCAAAACCCCAATATTGTAGGTCAGTCTCCTACCTGAGTCTGTGTGAGAAAATAAAAATATTACAAAATGAAATCAAGCAGTTAATTAAAAATAACAGACTCAAGGATAAAGAACTCCTCAAGTCCATCAGAAAAACTACTCAGTGTAAAAGTGGATAAATAGGTTCATGTGCAATTCCCAGGAAATAAAATGCAAATGGAGTAACCACATAAAATATTCTCAAGTTCATTATGACCATGAAAATGAAAATTACAATACAAATAATATTCCTTCATATCATATTGATGACAATAAAACCTTTTTAGAAAGCTAAACCTTTGTGAGAATGTGAAGAAAGAAGATTACACACTGCTAAAAGTATGCCGGAAAAAAATTTAGGATATCTGGTAAAAGTGCACATACTCTAAAACCAAGAAATTCTATAATCAGGTATGTGTCAGATATTTTCTAGGCTATGTGTATATCAATGTTCTCCTTTTACAAATAAAGTAACCAAAGCCTAACTCTTTTTACTATTAATATATATGTAAAACTACTTAATAGTTTGTGGTATATATTAAGGATTATATAATAATATATAGTTATCTATGATCATCCTCATCTTCATCATCAATAGTCAGTTGTAGATGAAATTATATTAATTAATATGATTAATATTGACAAACACATTTTAGGTGATCATCATTGGATCTCCGGAGCAGTATGCTAACAGCCGAATTAAAAACCTGCCAATATTTAACCAGACGATGAGGTTTGGAGGACATTTCTTCCTCTCCCACCCAGAGTCACGCTCGTGCGTGCTTCCACAGTGACAGTCTGACCTTTTGAAACTTGGAGATCATACTCTGATCCTTGAAAACGCCCCACCGCCTTCCCAGAGGCTGCCGGTCTCCACGTTCGCGTTCTACCTGGTAGAATCCCTTGACAGTTTCAGTACCTGGCCGCCAAGGCTTTGGGAGTTAACGCCTACCTGGACGGAAGGCACTGGGAAGAAGAGAGGGAAGGCTCTGAAACCCACCCGAGAAGGCGGGCTGGGGGAAGTCACTCCTGGAAAGAGGTTTTCTTGGGTGCCAGCACCCGGAGAGAGCTACTCTGGGGCCAGGCAAGCATCCCGCCTAGGCTCCCTAGTGCATGTTAGTGAGTGACACGACAGCGACAGGACACAGGAAGAAGTGTCAGATGACAGCTGTGCCTGGCGCGCAAGGTGGTCAATTTTATTTTTGGTAGCTGGACGCCAGTAGGACGCACCACTTCAGCTCTAAACTGGAACAGGTGGTCCCAAGACGTTTTCTGTTCTTTTTCATTTTTTTTTGAGACAGGGTCTCGCTCTGTCGCCCAGGCTGGAGTGCAAAGGCGCGATTTCAACTCATCGCTACCCCCTCCTCCTGGGTTCCAGTGAACCACCTCAGCCTCAGTAGCTGGGACCACAGGCGCGAGCCACCACGCCGGCTAATTTTTATATTATTTGCAGAGACAGGGTCTCGCTATGTTGCCAAGGCTGGTCTCGAACTCCTGGCCTGAAGTGATACGCCCGCCTCGGCTTCCCAAAGTCCCCTACTGGCGCGAGCCACCGCGCCGGTCAGCCTCCAAGATTTTCGTTGCAAGGATGGAATGGTCGCTTCTGTGCGGATCCTCCAAACCATCGTTGGGAGAGGCCTCCTTAAAGTCTGGGAGAAAAGTTGTTTCGGGTGGATATGAAAGTAAGGCAAAGCCGGAAGGAGGAGAGTAGCCGAAACAAGCAAAGTGATCGTGATGGGTTTAGGAAAGGTGATCTGGCGTGCTAAATGGCGTTTCCGGAGAAATCCGAAAACTATTGCTTTACAGAAGTATACCAAAGAGCTGCCCTGAGTCTGGAAACCCCTTAAGGGATCAAAATGGATGCAATGGGTATCCTTCTCCAATGACACCCTTCACCGGCCGGGAGCCTGGCAGTTCGCCACCCGCAGCCTCCCTTTCCGCAGCCGGGCTCGCAGCCTCTCAGCTACCTCTAAACCCCGGAGCAGGGAAGTCCGCGCAGGCCTGGACGGCCCGGGTGGGAGCCTGCCTTCCCGCACACTGCGCATGCGCAGGGGGTGGCCTGCCAGGTCGGCTCAGGGAGCCGTGACGAGTCCGGAAGCGCCTGCGCGCGCTCCTCGGTACGAGAACTAGTTTTGTTCCGTGCCCTCTGGAGTGGAACCCTTTGGAGAGAACCCCCGGCAGGACCAACCCCGCACCCGCCAGCACCGCGGCAATGTCCAGCAACAGTTTTTCTTACAATGAGCAGTCCGGAGGAGGGGAAGCGACGGAGCTGGGTCAGGAGGCGACCTCAACCATTTCCCCCTCGGGGGCCTTCGGCCTCTTTAGCAGCGATTTGAAGAAGTGAGGAGAAAGGACGGGGATGGGAGGGAGGAGCTGGGGACTCGGAGGAGTGGGCGCCGGGTGGGCTCCCTGGAGTGGAGCGGGGTCGCCCTAAGATCTGAGCAGAGCTGGGCGGTAACGTGTTCCACGGGTGGGTGGGTGGGGTTGGTTGGCGGTGGTGGCAGTTGGGGGAGTTTGGGGCGTGTGTTTGTGGGGGTCTCTAGTAGTTTTCAAACTTTAGTGAAAAGGAAACCACTTGGTGAGCTTAGATCCCACCCCTGAAGACACTGATTGAATTGGACTTGGTCTGGGCTCAGGAGTCTGAATTTTGAGCATAGTCTTCTAAGTTTATCTACCGTTCGCCGGATCGGACTTTGATACATTCCCTGATTAGGGAGATCAAGGTGAGAGTGCGAGTGTTGCTTGTGGGAAGTTATTTTGTGACCCCGGAGTGTAGGAAGAAAGAGGTGGGTTTAGGCTGTTAGAATGGACAAACTGGTTTATACCAGTATCAGTGTTCTTGGATTATATCCTTCGCACTACAGACAATAACACCAATCCAAAATAAGCATATGAATAGAAAATATTTTAAGAGTGTTACTATGAACAAATCCTAAACTTTTACAAATTAATAATGTGAATTTTAAAAACAAATGTTAAACAAGGTACACTTAGTTTTGTAAAAAGTATCACCGAGAAATGGAAAGAAATCCCAAGTTGTTTGTTTGGGGGGTGGGATGGTGGTATTGGGGTGGTGGTAGTGGTTAAATTTACCAGAATTATCATTTTTACGTTTCTCTTATTTTAAATTTTTCATTACTAAGCAATAGGGTCACATAATAGTCTGTCGCTAAATTCATGCTAAATTAAGGTAGAATAGCTGTGCTGGTAGCTTTGCAGATATGTTAGAGGGTATAATTAAAATTTAAATTAAACGTTACTACCAATATTGGGTAGTCTAGAAAGTGCTACTACTTGAAATTAGGATTACATTTTGGCTGTATTGAGGATCAAAATCATATAGATAGCATGTACGATACAATATTTTCTTTTCCTTTTTCCCAGATTAGAAAAGTTTAAAAGTAAGGTAACTGATTTCATTTTTCATTATATGCATTTGGTGACCCATTGTTCTAGAGCAAGTACGGAGCTTGTTGCCTTTACTGTTAGCAAAATGTTTAGACTGAATTGACCTGTAAATCGGCATCAATCTGTTTTGCAAATTAATTTACTTTTCTGGTTTGTGAACATCTAAGATGTTTTCTCTTACATTTTTGTCAGATTTGGGGCCACGCACGGCAGCTCTAGGCTGTAATCTCAGCACTTTGGGAGGCCGAGGCGGGCGGATCACTTGAGGCCAGGAGTTTGATACCAGCCTGGCCAACATGGTGAAACCCCGTCTCTACTAAAAATACAAAAATTAGCCGGGCGTGGTGGCTCCTGCTTGTAATCCCAGCTACTCTGGAGGCTGAGGCAGGAGCATCGCTTGAACCCGGGAGGCAGAAGCTGCAGTGAGCCGAGATCGCGCCACAGCACTCTAACTTTAGTGGGTGACAGAGTGGGACTCCGTCTCAAAAAAAGAAGAAAAAAAGGAAAAAGATTTTTGTCAAATTTTGACCTGGTTGGAAAAAAAACACAAAAAACTTATGGCTTTGACTCTGTGACCAGTGCTCTTGAGGTGACCTAACAGGTTGGATTTAAAATAAAAGTAGCTAATTGATTAGAGGTGGTATGTAATATATGCAAATAACCATGGTTGAATTGTGTTCCTCAAAAGATATTTATTATTTGTGTCACCACTTTACATTTATTATGTCATTCAGTTTTCTTAACAACCCTGCAGGTTATTACCAGCTGCTCCCACTTTACACGTGAGGAAATTGGAGCGTGATCGTTAACTTGGGAAAGGCCGCAAAGCTAGAACATTGCACTGTCTGAATTTGAACTCAGAGGCTCTAATATTAGAGCCCATTCTCTCAAAAGTTTAGATGTGCTACTTACTACGTGATGAAATGTATGGTATTTTTATTAGTGAGCGCATACAACTCACGAAAGCTTTAAAACTTTAAATAGCTCTAAGTAGTACCACCAGAGAAGCTTCCAGGGATTAGAAACATTTGGCTGTTGACCTGCAATCTAATGGAATTGTACAGAAACAAGGAGACCCCTGTTCTGGAAATGGTCATTAAATCTCTCTTGAGTCCGCATTTTCTCATTTATAAAACCGTAATATTACTTGCCTTTTAAAAAAGTCGAATGACAAAATTTATGTAAAAAACTTGAAGCTGGCCGGGCGCGGTGGCTCAAGCCTGTAATCCCAGCACTTTGGGAGGCCAAGGCGGGCGGATCACGAGGTCAGGAGATCGAGACCATCCTGGCTAACACGGTGAAACCCCGTCTCTACTAAAAATACAAAAAACTAGCCGGGCGAGGTGGCAGGCGCCTGTAGTCCCAGCTACTCGGGAGGCTGAGGCAGGAGAATGGCGTGAACCCGGAAGGCGGAGCTTGCAGTGAGCCGAGATCCGGCCACTGCACTCCAGCCTGGGCAACAGAGCGGGACTCTGTCTCAAACAACAACAACAACAACAAAAACTTGAAGCTCACCCTGTTCCTCAGCTCTGGTTTTTAATGGTTTACTCTGATGAAATAGTTTCAAGTTTACAAAAAAGTTGCAACAATAGCACTGAGAGCAACCCTTTTGCAGATTTACCAATTAAAAAAATTGCTACATTGCTTGCTTACTGTCTCTGTCACTCACTCTCCTCATGCATATTCAGGCACATATACGTATTCATGTTATGTGTCTTCTGAACCATTGGAGACTCGGTTGTACACATCATGTTCTTTTTTTTTTTTTTTTTTTGAGACGAGTCTTGTTCTGTCCCCCGGGGCTGGAGTGCAGTGGTGCGATCTCGGCTCACTGCAGGCTCCGCCTCCTGGGTTCACGCCATTCTCCTGCCTCAGCCTCCCAGGCAGCTGGGACTACAGGCGCACACCACCGGCTAATTTTTTGTATTTTTAGTAGAGACGGGGTTTCACCATGTTAACCAGGATGGTCTCGATCTGCTGACCTTGTCATCTGCCCGCCTGGGCCTCCCAAAGTGCTGGGATTACAGGCGTGAGCCACTGCGCCCGGCCCCCACATCATGTTCTTTTACACTTAAAATCTCAATGTGTAACTTTTAAGAACAAAGATATTCTCTTACGCAATTTACAGTGTTGATGGATTCAGGAAATTTAATGTCTGTACAATCTATAGTATGTAATCTAATTTTATCGTTTGTTCCAGTAAAGGTGTTTTCTTTTTTCCCAAGAATTTTTTTCCTCAAGTACGGGATCCAGTCCGAGATGATATATTTAATTTAGTTGCCATGTCTCTTTAGTCTTCTTTAATCTGGAATAGTTTCTTAGCCTTTTTTGTCTTTCATGACCTTGCCATATCTAAGGATTGCAAGCCTATTTTTTTATTTTATGTTAATCAGTTTTTGGGTTTGTTGGTGTTTCCTCATGTTTAGATTCAGGTTATGTATCTTTGGCCGGAATACTACCATAGGTGATGCGTGCTTCTCAAACTATTACATTTGGAGGCGTAGGGTGTCCATCTTCATGAGGTTAATTTTCCTAGTCATAGGGTTGTCCAGTTTCTCTATTGTATCATTTCTTTTTTTTTTTTTTTTCAAATTATCTGTGGGGAGACACTGAGACCATGCAGATGTCTTGCTCTTTTTTAAATTGTCCACTTCTACATTTAACAACCATTGATCAATCTCCTGAACCTGTCTTCCTCAATGGCTGCAAAATGGTAATGTTTCAGCTGCAACTCCCTCTACTGTTGTGCTCTTTGGCTTCTTGGCCTAGAGCTCTGTGTTCTCTGATCTTTCACTAACCATCTCAATGATGCCAAGGTACTTCCTAGTCATAGTATTAGATTTTTGTTTTATGAATTTAATCTTATTTATCAGTATTATTTATCCTCTCCTCCCTTCAAACAGAACCAGAATTAGATGACTTTATGAAAGTAGATCCTATACCTCATTTATTGACTAAAAAGGCCTGTGTATTAGATTATTTGCTTCAAGATTTTTAATTTCTTTATTTAAAATGTAAAGAACTTATTTTTGTACTCTCATTTTTTATTTTTTGAGACATGTCTTACTCTGTTGCCCGCCTGGAGTGCAGTGGTGCAATCATGGCTCACTGCATCCTCAACCTCCCGGGCTCAAGTGATCCTTCCCACCTCAGGCTTCTGAGTGGCTCAGACTACAGGTGCATGCCACCATGCCCAGCTAATGTTTGTATTTATTGTAGAGATTGGGTCCTGCCATGTTGCCCAGGCTAGTCTTGAACTTCTGGGCTCAAGCAATCCACCTGCCTCATCCTCCCAAAGTGCTGGAATTACAGACGTGCACCACTGTGCCTGGCCCCTTCCTTCTTTTTGAAATGTTCTCAACTTCTATTGTTTCTGTTTTTTTCTGTTATTTTTCTTCATTAAAAAAAACCAAACTTCTTTTATCTTAACCAATTTGGGTATGTGTGCATATAATTAAAAATAGTTTTAATAATTCTACTACTGGATTAAACATTTAATTAGGAATTAATTTCTAGAAACAGACAAGACTAGTTAATTTTTCTTAATTACAATAGTAAAGCTACTAGAGTTGTAAATCTCTTTTCTTTTAAGAGCATCATGGTGTATTAGAAAGAACATGAGGCTGGGAGTGGTGGCCCCTGCCTGTAATTTTAGCATTTTGGGAGGCCCAGGCAGGAGGATTGCTTGAACCCAGGAGTTCCAGACCATCCTGGGCAACATAGTGAGACCTTGTCTCTATAAATAAAAATGGGGAAACAAAAAACAAAAAACACTGGGCCTAGAGTCAGAAGACCTGAATTTAAGTTGATGTTTTCCACTTGTAGTAGTGCTTCCTTGTTCAAGTTGCTGATCTCTTCAAACCTCAGTTTCTTCATTTCTAGACAGGATGTGATAATACTTGCCTCTTTTGTGAGGATCTCATAAGATGGTGTACTTCAAAGTGATTTCTAAACTAGGGTATTAACTAACAGTATTTGGGAAAGTTGGTGAAGACTTCACTGAGGTAGTGACATTTTAGATCTCGAAGCCTGAGGTTTTTGCCAGGTGGAGGAAAGATGGATTCTTTAGCTAAGCAGAGTATGTAGAAACCAGAAGATTTGCAAAAGAAAAAACATGTTCAGGTGAGATGGATATTTAGACATCACAATTTTGAATAGTAGGCAGTAAAGTATGGGAATGGATGAAATCACCCAGGGAAGACTTCTTGTTAGATGAGAAGGCAGTTTAGACAAAACCCAGGGGACACCAGGATATAAAGTATGAATAGAAGAACTAGAAAAAGAGACAAAGCTCACAGGGATGGGAAACCACAGGAAGGTTTAAAAAAGAAGATGCTAACAGGAAAATTAAAAGAAGGAAATGTTCAGCTATGTGAGGAGTTGTAGAGTAAGGACAAATAGAATGAAGGCTGAAAAGAGGCCTTTGGGTTTAACAATTGAAAGGTGACTTTAGTGGCCAGTAACTTAGCAATGCAGTACCTCCTGAACACCTTGAAAGGTAGCATTTTTACTCCCTGTTGAAATTGGGGTGGGCTTTTCATTTGTTTAGATTCAAAGAGCTAATTTAGATCCAAGCAAAGAACTGCATGCTTTCCTGTAGTCAGTAATATAACTCAGTGTATTTGGATTGCATCAATAAAGCCTGACTTATTTTTTAACTTAAATTTTATTAATTGTCAACTTTATAATATCAAACATGAAAACTATCATATTCCTTCTTAACCTTTAATATCAGTGATTCTCAGGAGAGTCCAGTAGGAAGATTACATGTGTCTGTGGTTTGTATGCAATTATAGCAACTCTGACTTTATCTCCACTACTGTGTGTGTCTTTCAGGAAGGCATATAGAAATGCAGCTGAGTGAGATTCATTTACTTAGAGTGATGTTATTGAATATACGTTATTAAAAATACAATTTTATTAATAGTAACACATTATATTTGACATACCTCAAAGAGTCATTGTGTCTCTCTATGGGGTTCTAAACTTATTTGTGTTTAAGTCCATTTTTTATTAATACTTAATTTACCTAGTGTCTGTATCATATTTTTGGGTGTTTTTTTTTCATTTAACATTTTTTCACGGTCTAGTTGTTTAGAGCTTGCTCCACTTTCTTTTTGCTTATCCTAGTATTTCTCATTTAAACCTTTATCTCATTCTGTATTTTCAGTTTAGGTAGTTGCTTAGTGAATATTTCTTAAATATTTATATAGATAAATCATTTACACATTCTGCTCATATTAAAGACTATGATTTGTGTGAAGGTGCCTAACAAAGTGTTTGGCTCGTAATTTTGCTTAATAAAATATTTTCAGATCCTTTTACTCAATTCAGTGATTTAGATTCCATTAACATTTGCTCTCTCATTAGCCAGTGTTAAAAAATGAAGCACGACTGATTTAGTGGACCCTATGCAGAAGGAAATCCTCATCTGGTATTTCCATTGTATTGTATTACAGCATCACCCTGGAGCTAATTGTGTGTAGGTTCAGAACAACCATTTTCTCCATGGGATTGCTTGGGTCTTTGCTGTGGTTAGAGTTAACTGACTGGGAATTGTCATGTAGGTATGGAATTAACTTTACAATCAGGATTTTTATTTAGCCTTTATCCCAGTCTTCAAAGGCATCTTTACCTCCAAATCTTGGATTATTCCATATGTATGGTTCATTCCTCTGTGTTTTCACCATAAAAATACATAACAATTATAAGATCTTTATCTTGTTTTTAAGAAACTTAGACTTTATTTGGAGACATAAGGTTAATGTGAACTAACCGTCAGTAATTCAAGTATACAATTAATGTTAAATTGTGTAATTCAACTTTTCAGTGTGACATACCTTTTGAAAATTATTTGTGCCCGGGCGCGGTGGCTCAAGCCTGTAATCCCAGCACTTTGGGAGGCCAAGATGGGCGGATCACGAGGTCAGGAGATCAAGATCATCCTGGCTAACATGGTGAAACCCCGTCTGTACTAAAAAATACAAAAACCTAGCCGGGCGAGGTGGCAGGCGCCTGTAGTCCCAGCTACTCGGGACGCTGAGGCAGGAGAATGGCGTAAACCCGGGAGGCGGGGCTTGCAGTGAGCTGAGATCCGGCCACTGCACTCCAGCCTGGGCGATAAAGCGAGACTCTGTCTCAACAACAACAACAACAACAAAAAAAGAAAATTATTTGTTATAAGCCTTTGTTTGTGTAAACAGTGATTTACCGAAGAAAATGGGAATGCTGGAATTTTGAAATGTTAAGGACATTTTAGTTTGAGATGTTGAAAATATTGGTGCCCTGAGTCATAAGCATGACAGGAAGAGGCACGGGCTCCTTCCTCATTGTAAATTCATTTCTCTTGTGCTCAGGAGTTCAGGGTTGCTGCTATGAAAATGTGCTTCAGTCATGATTTTTTTTAGCATACTGTTATACATCTGATCATCTTTAAGTTCTGAAGATTTAAATACCTTGCGTTCTAATAATTCCAGTTTTGGTAACTGATCTGTCTTGTTAATTATGTTTAGCTAATTGAAATTTATGGTCATTAGATCTGGTGTTAGAGATGTTAACATATTTGCTTGCTATATATGTAAACTGGATCCTACTTTTTTTTTTTTTTAAACAAGGGGTACATTAAGTTATTAGGAAATTTTAGTATTTTATTGATTTTTCACTAAAATTTCAGCATTTGTTCCAAGGTGACTAAAAACAAAAGAAGAAACTGTATACTAGTATCTGCAGTGCATTCCTAGCAGCTAAACTAGTTGTTTTTGTCTTCATAAAGATAAGACCATTAGTTTTACAAAGGGCCTTGTCTTCATAAAGATAAGACCATTAGTTTTACAAAGGGCCAACTATTGAAATTAAGGATTGTCATTTCAGTGGTGCAGTAGGGTTCCATTTATAATATAATTTAATTCCTGAAATATATTTCCAATTAAATAAGATTTTACTACATTGAATAGAAATTTGATGAAATACTGCTTGTAAACAGAGTCTTACTTTCCAGCAGATTATAAAACCTTTCATCTTATTTTGCTTTGCTTGCATATCTCCTTGAAGGAGAGTCAGTTCTGACTTTTACATTTTATCTTAATAAATATTCAAGAAAATATTCTTTCTTGACAATAGGATATGTTACTTTTAAAGTCACTGATCTGGTAAAATTTGAGGAGAAAAATCTGAAAATTAAATTTCAAACTTTTAAATCATAAGATGTGAGATTTTATGTTATTTTAAAAAATATTTAGTATTTGGAGCAACATTACCAGAGATGAATGATTAAAGCACATGAAAAAGGCAGACAGATGGTTGGTTGAAATGTTCTTTTTTGCTGCATGAAAAGTTATAAATGCCCATAGAATGACAAATGTATTATAGTGAAATAATTTGACAGTATTGCACTTGTGTATATAAATGAACTACTGACAAAAACAAATTGCCTGCAGTCCAAATTCAAAATTTTAAATGAAGAGCTTAAAGTGGAATAATCAAGAAGGAAATGATTTTCCTCTATTTCATATTATTATGAATAACGTTGGTTCGTGTATTTAGAGAAGGCTTATTTAGCATATCAGCTGGAAAGACTTAATAGATCTACAAAAGTGAACAGTTTATAGCCAATATCTGTTTATTGATGGACTGATTATTTATATTGCTGATAGGAACCAACCTAATTAGAAGTCGTGTCCTTAATTCAGCTGAGTGAGTTGGCATGGTAGCTGGACAAATGAGAGAAGAACGAATAAGGCCCTGTCTCTGTTTTGTGCTGCTATAACAAAAAACCTGAGACTGGGTAATTTGTAAAGAATAGAATTTTATTTCTCACATTTTTGGAGGCCAGGAAATCCAAGATTGAGTCACAGGCAGGTTTAGTTTCCTGGTGAGGGCTGCTCTTTGCTTCTAAGATGGCCGCTTGTTGCTGCATCCTCTGGAGGGGAGTAATGCTGTGTCCTCACTGGGCAGAAGTTGGAGGGGCAAGAGGATGGAAAACTGTGAAGCCTCTTTTGCAAGGACCTGAATCTCATTCATGAAGGGAGGAGCCCTCATGACTAAATCTTAAAGGCCCCACCTCTTAATGCCATCACATTGGCCATTAAGTTTGAACGTCTGAATTTTGGAGGGGACACATTGGAACCATAGTAGGGTGGTTCCAAAATCATAGGTTGGCAGAGCTAGGCATAACCCAACTTTATTCTTGGAATGGGTTTTCTGCAAGTTTTTTAAAGCCTAGGTTGAGAATGTGGTCAAGAAGGATGTGGGGGAAATTAATTAGTAAAATATGAGGGCAGAGAGATAAGGGGCAGAGTGGAAAGTGGAGACCTGATTGTGTAGGGCCTGGAAAAATCATTGTAAGGTCTTTGATTTTACTCTGAGTGAGAAGGGATGCCATTTGGAGAATTTTGAGCAGAGGGGTGAAATGATTGGTTACCCTTTAAAGGGACATTTTGCCTCTTGAACTAGGAGTAGACTGCAGATTTGAGGCAAGGAGACCAGCAAGGAGACTATTACAGTAATTCAGGCAAGAGAAGGTGATCAGATTGATGGTAGTGGAGAGAAGTGGGTAAGTTATGGATATATTTGAAAGGTAGAGCCAATGAGATTTGCTGATAGTTTGGATGTGATATGTATGAGGGACAAAAGATATCAAGGGTAGACACAAAGTTTTTTGCCTACACAGCTCGAAGTTTGGAATAGCTGTCAACTAAAATGAAGAATATTGTGCAAAGAGGAGTTTTTTTGTTTTTTTTTTAAAGGGGGAAGGGGACCAAGAGCTTGTGCATGTTAAGTTTGAGATGCGATTAGGCATCCATGTGGAGATACTAAATAGGCAGTTGGAAATCAGAGTCTGGAGCTTAGAGGAGGAGTCAGGCTAAAGTATAAATTTGGGTGTCATCAGGTATCATGGGACTGGATGAGACACCGAGGAAGTGAGTGTAGAAGGAGGTCAGAGTCAGTCAGTCCTGGGACATTCCTGGAGTAATTGTGTCAAAGAATACACATAGGCCAAGTAAGATGATTACTGAGAAGGGAGTTTTGGATTTGTCACTGGGCAGGACTTTGGTGACTTTGACAAGCAGTTTAGGTGCACTGGTGGGGCTGAAAACCTCATGAGTGGGCTCAAGAGAGAAGGGAGAAGAAGAATTGTAATTGGTATGGTTATTATTATTATTTTTTTTGAGACGGAGTCTTGCTCTGTCGCCCAGGCTGAAGTGCAGCGGTGCGATCTCTGCTTACTGCAAGCTCCGCCTCCCGGATTCACACCAATCTCCCGCCTCAGCCTCCTGAGTAGCTGGGACTACAGGCGCGCGCCATCACGCCTGGCTGACTTTTTTTGTATTTTTAGTAGAGATGGGGTTTCACCGTATTAGCCAGGATGGTCTTGATTTCCTGACATCGTGAACCGCCCGCGGCGGCCTCCCAAAGTGTTGGGATTACAGGCGTGAGCCGCCGCTCCTGGCCTTTAGTATGTTTTTAAGTATAGAGGAGCAGAGAAATGGAGCAGCACTTGGAGAGGAATGTTGTGTCAAGGAATTTTTCTTTAAGGTAGGATAAACTGTATTATCTTGTTTGCTGATGGAACCAACTGATGTAGAGGAGGAAAAATAGATGATGCAGTAGAGAGAAGGAAAATTGCCGGAGAATTGCTGATATCCCCTTTTCCTTCTAAAAAACTTAGCAGATACAAGTTAGCTGAAAAATAACAACCCTAATTTCAACATCCAGAAGAAATTGATTAATATAGTATACATCTTTTAGCCTTTTTTCTTTTACATATATATTTATATGTATGTGTGTGTATATCATATGTTTTTAGAGCAAAGCTATATATGCTTTTATAATATGACATTATAGTTTGCTTGTTTCATTTACCAATGCATGGAGCCTGGTCATTTCTTAAAATGATAGTCCTTTTAGGACAAATTGTAGTTAAACTACTATCTATTAGCTATTAGGAACGTAAACAACTAAGGTATACAAATGAGGTTATGTAGCTGGCTCCACTAAAGGATTTAAATAGTATCTTATATAGAATGGACCTTATTAATTATTAACTACATAAATAGAATAACCTTGCAAAAGAATGAACACTAATAATGTTAGATAGTAGCACTGATGAGGACTTTCCACACAAACCTGTGTATACCAGTCAGACAGAATAGCATATACCTAGGTTTAGAGCTGTAATGTTCAATATGGTAGCCACTAGCCAGAAGTAGCTATCTAAATTTAATTTAATTAAAAAATTCAGTTTCTCAGCCACTCTAGCCACACTTCATGTATGTGATGTAGCTAGCAGTTACTATATTGGTTAATGCAGATAAGTGATTATTTCTGTTATCACAGAACATTCTATTGGATACTGCTGGTTTAGAGGCAAGGATTTATGGCTTACTTAGGGAACAGGAAACAATTCAGTATGGCGAGAGCACATAGTTGGGAGGAAATGAGGGACTGACTGATGCAAGATGGTTAGGAGGTAATCAGAGTCTGTATTATGAAGAGTTTTCCATACCATGCTCAGAAATTTGGATTTTATCATGAAGGTTTGCACACTAAGGAGTGCTAAAATATAGGAGCAACATAAAACGATTTATTTTTTAAAAAAGATCACATTGGCTACACCAGTGTTTTTGGACTGGACAAGTATGTGAATGATGCTAGAATTCTGTGATACTGGAAACACGGATGGATAGAGTAAGTTTGGAGTGAGGAGGGAACCTGTTGAGGTCCATTTTGGATCTGCTGAATTTGAATTGATAGTTAGGCATTCATTGAGCGGTTAGATAGATGGATAAGGTATTCAGGACAGATACCTGGGCTGTTGACGTAGATTTAGGAGTCATTAGTTGATGACATTGTAGTTGGAGCTGTTGAGTGGAAAGTGTGTGTGAGGAGAAGGCCAGTGAGGAATCTTAGTAAAGTCTACATTGAAGAGAGTAGGAGAATTGGAACTTACTTAGAAAACTAAGAACTGGAGAATTCAGTCTGGGGAAACCATGAAAGTTGATTGTTTAAGGTTTTTAATTGTGTTTAAGGTGTAAGGAAAGGGTGAAACTTACTTCCTACTTCTTTAGGAGGAAGATGGCAGATAAATGGTTTATTGTGTGGTTTGTTGAGATAGTGTGGTGTGATGGTTAGACACACCCACTCTGGAACTACTCATGGGTGTGAAAATGTGGCACAGAGTTAATAAGTGGTACTTGGACAGATTATTTTACAACTTTCTGCCCTTGGTTTTCTTATCTGTAAAATGGGGATGAGGATGATAATGTACCTACACTCATTGACTAGTTGTGTGGATTAAAAGATTTGACATATATAAATAGTGCCTGGTACATAATAAACATAGTAATTATGATTACCATTATAATACCATTAAAGCCATTTAAAGTTTTTTTTTTCATTTTTGTTTTTTGATTTTAAGAGACACAATCTCTTTCTGTGCCCCAAGCTGGAGTGCAGTGGCCGTATCATGTCTTACTCCTGGGTGCAAGTGATCCTCCTGCCTCAGCCTTCTGAGTAGCTGGGACTACAGACATGTATCACCATGCCTATCTTTTTTTTTTTTTTTTTTTTGGTAGAGACAGAGTCTTATTGTGTTGCCCACGCTGGTCTTGAACTCCTGGGCTCAAGCCATCCTCCTGCCTCAGCCTCCCAAAGTGCTAGGAGTACAGGCAGAGCTACCATGCCTGGCCTGTTTTATTTTTAATACAATGTACTTTTTTTTTTTTTTTTTTTTTTGAGGCGGAGTCTCGCTCTGTCGCCCGGACTGGAGTGCAGTGGCCGGATCTCAGCTCACTGCAAGCTCCGCCTCCCGGGTTCCCGCCATTCTCCTGCCTCAGCCTCCCGAGTAGCTGGGACTACAGGCGCCCACCGCCTCGCCCGGCTAGTTTTTTGTATTTTTAGTAGAGACGGGGTTTCATCGTGTTAGCCAGGATGGTCTCGATCTCCTGACCTCGTGATCCGCCCGTCTCGGCCTCCCAAAGTGCTGGGATTACAGGCTTGAGCCACCGCGCCTGGCCACAATGTACTTTTTTTAAGCTGTTATAATTTTAGAATTATTGCTAATTTTCACATTAACCATTGCTTTGTTTTTAATTTTCAAATTTTCATCAAACTTCAGTTTTTCTGAATTGTATTTCACAAGTGTTTGAAACAACTAAATATATTTACTTTTAATGGCAGAAACCTCTATTACTTTTGCACCAGCCTAATACAAAGTGCCTTTAATGTGCACCACATAAAAATACATGAAATTAATAAGCACTAAGTAATTCTTCTGTGTGATTCAAGGATTTGGGAACAATGATTATAGTACAAGGGAGTAAAAAGTGTATTTGTTTTAAACTTTTTTTTTTTTTTTAATTTTCAATCTTCTTTTGTATCCTATGGCTTTGAAGCTGTTCTTGAAGAAGCAGCCTATTTCTTGTTTTTCCTAAAAGAAGACAGGCTTATGTATGTTTTGCTTTAACAGAAATAAAAAGAGGAGGGGCTAAGTTGTCAGCAGTGCCAGCTGCTGCTGTGGAATCAAGTAAAATGGTACGGCAGTTTGGTGATAAGGCAGTTGTTGGTGACCTTGGTGGTGGTGACAGCAGTGTCAAGGGATGTTGAGTGTGGAAGTCAGATGGCAGTGGATTGGCGGATGGGCGAAAAGTGAGTGAAAGAAGATCACTTCTCTGAAAAACTTTGGCTTTCAGGTGGAGAAAGGATGGTTATTACAGGGAGACATGGAGTCTAAGGAGCTTTTTTTTTTCTTTTAGAGTAGTTTCTTTATTGTATTTTTAATTATGGTAAAATACACCTGAGAAACTTTATCATCCTAACCATTTTTTCTCCTATTTGACAAGATATCAAGCAACCTAACCATTGTTAAGTGCACAGGTCAGTGGCATTAAATATATTCATATTATGGCCGGGCGCGGTGGCTCAAGCCTGTAATCCCAGCACTTTGGGAGGCCGAGACGGGCGGATCACGAGGTCAGGAGATCGAGACCATCCTGGCTAACATGGTGAAACCCCGTCTCTACTAAAAAATACAAAAAACTAGCTGGGCGAGGTGGCGGGCGCCTGTAGTCCCAGCTACTCCGGAGGCTGAGGCAGGAGAATGGCGTAAACCCAGGAGGCGGAGCTTGCAGTGAGCTGAGATCCAGCCACTGCACTCCAGCCTGGATGACAGAGCAAGACTCCGTCTCAAAAAAAAAAAAAAAGAAATAATGGTGATAATAGAGGGTAGTTTTTTTTTTTTTTTTTTTTTTTTTTTGAGACGGAGTCTGGCTCTGTTGCCCAGGCTGGAGTGCAGTGGCCGGATCTCAGCTCACTGCAAGCTCCGCCTCACGGGTTCACGCCATTCTCCTGCCTCAGCCTCCCGAGTAGCTGGGACTACAGGCGTCCGCCACCTCGCCCGGCTAATTTTTTTGTATTTTTTAGTAGAGACGGGGTTTCACCGGGTTAGCCAGGATGGTCTCGATCTCCTGACCTCGTGATCCACCCGTCTCGGCCTCCCAAAGTGCTGGGATTACAGGCTTGAGCCACCGCGCCCGGCCGAGGGTAGTTTTTGTTATACACTCGTGCATCACAGAATGATGCAGATACATTCTGAGAAATGTGTCGTTAGCAGATTTCTTCCTTGTGTAAGCATGGTAGAATGTACTTACACAAACCTGGATGATACAGCCTACTAAACAGTGAGGCTACATGGTATAGGCTATTGCTCCTAGGCTATAAACCCGTAAGGGTGTTTACTGTACTCCATACCATAATTGTAACATGATGATAAGTATTGTAATTGTAACACGGTGGTATTCCTGTATCTAAACATATTTATGCATAGGAAGAGTACAGTGAGAATGGGGTATTATAACTGTATGGAACCACCATCCTATATGTGGTCTGTCATTGACTGAAGTGTTGTTATGTTGTGCATAACTGTACTTTTATCTGGCAAAGTAAAAGTGGGCAACCCTGTGTTACTAGCTAGAATATTTGTTGAAATTTTACCTGGTCCCTAAAATCCAGAAGTCTAGGACACCCTTCTGAATGTTTGAGCTTACCACCTTTAGGGACAATAAGAATTTTACAGATACTTTAATAATATCAAAATAGGCAACTCATATTTAACATTACGTATTATAGAAATGCTAATGTTAACATTTCTATAATGTTAATTATAAGAAATTAAATAAAGTTAGAAACATGTAGTTCTTATGAATAGCTTCTGCTTATTTGACAACATTAAGAAAAACATTGGTTTGCTCAAAGTCAGTAGCTTTTTTTTTTTTGTTTTTAAAGAGTATATGTGGTTAAGTGCCTGAAAGGCAGGGTTTTTTTGTGTGTGTGTAAGCACATACGCACACACATACACACAGAGTCCCTAAGTAGCCTTCATCAGGAAACTTGGTGGGACCATATGACTTAAAAAACATTGTGGTAAAAAACACATAACATTAAATTTACTATCTTAACTATTTTTGAGTGTACAGTTCAGTAGTGTTAAGTATATTCACATTGTTGTGCTACAAATATCTAGAACTGTTTCATCTGTAGTACTGCCCTGTGACTTTTTAAAAACTAATTTTTTTTACTGAGATTTCCAAGTGCTTCAGGGACAAAGCTTATCTAAGGTAGAGATTGAATATTGGTTTCCTGAATTCCCTATACAGAATGCTGATCCAAACTCATCAGATGGAAAACTTGCCTTCTGTGGCCCTGGAAAGTTGTTGTTGTTGTTGTTTTTTAAAGAATTTAAAAATTGGCCGGCGCGGTGGCTCAAGCCTGTAATCCCAGCACTTTGGGAGGCCGAGACGGGCGGATCACGAGGTCAGGAGATCGAGACCATCCTGGCTAACACGGTGAAACCCCGTCTCTACTAAAAATACAAAAAACTAGCCGGGCGAGGTGGCGGGCGCCTGTAGTCCCAGCTACTCGGGAGGCTGAGGCAGGAGAATGGGGTAAACCCGTGAGGCGGAGCTTGCAGTGAGCTGAGATCCGGCCACTGCACTCCAGTCCGGTGGACAGAGCGAGACTCCGCCTCAAAAAAAAAAAAAAAAAAGAATTTAAAAATTAATCTAGCTTTGAGTTGGCATATCTTATTAACACAGTTGTAGAAAAGTTGTATTTCCTCTACAATAGTTTATGAATTTCTTGGAGGAAAATCTAATACTAATATTCAAACTTGATGCACAAATGGATTCTTTGGCATGTTTGTGTGTATGCCCATCTGTTACTGTGGCACCATGCCTATTATTACTGTGGCATGCCAATAGCAGTGAGCCATGTGAGCCAACAAAGATGAATTGTTTGGACGCAATACACTATTCTGTAATACTGATTAATTTTGAGCTGATGAATCTACATGAGATAATGTTAACCAAATACAGTCAAAGTAATGTCAGTGAAAATAAAATTTATTTTGACTTATACGGAAGTGTATCACAGATGTTTTAGACTACCATTGAGAATAATTAGGATCAGTGTTTACTGTGGTTCTAGTGATCAGTTTTCTTTTCATAAAAATTTTGAGTTTAAAAGAAAAATTATTGTTGTGATTATAGATTAAGTAGAAAGGGGAATGACACTCCAGATTATGAATTTTATACCTTTTATAAGGTATTGCTTTATAGTTCTTGAAATATATTCTTTTTTTTTTTTTTTTTTGAGACGGAGTCTCGCTCTGTCACCCAGGCTGGAGTGCAGTGGCCGGATCTCAGCTCACTGCAAGTTCTGCCTCCCAGGTTTACGCCATTCTCCTGCCTCAGCCTCCGGAGTAGTTGGGACTACAGGCGCCCGCCACCTCGCCCAGCTAGTTTTTTGTGTTTTTTAGTAGAGACGGGGTTTCACCATGTTAGTCAGGATGGTCTCGATTTCCTGACCTCGTGATCCGCCCGTCTTGGCCTCCCAAAGTGCTGGGATTACAGGCTTGAGCCACCACGCCCGGCCTGAAATATATTCTTAATATAGTCAGCTTTATAGCAGAAATTGACAGTGCAGTATTGTGAATGGGAAGAACATTGAATTTCAAAACAAGATTGAAATTTAATTCCTTGCTTTGCCATTCCACCTAAGATCAGGCATTAGATTCTCATAAGGAGCTTGCAACCTAGAATCCCTCGCATGCACAGTTTACAAGAGGGTTTGCACTCCTGTGAGAATCTAATGCCATTGCTGATCTGACTGGAGGCGGAGCTCAGGCAGTAATACTCCTCATCTGCCACTTGCCTGCTATGTGGCATCCTGGTTTCTAACAGGCCTCAGATGGGTAATAGTCTGTGGCCTGGGGGTTGGGGACCCCTGTTCTAAACCTCTGTGTAATACATAGTTCCTCATAATTAATTAGTCCCCTTTTGGAGGGGCATTTGATTGATTTCACTTTTCATCACACATAAACAATATTTCAACATAAGTTTTTGCATACCTGTATGAATTTATCTATTTGTAGGAAAAAAGTTTTACAGGAAATCTCATAGAGCCACTGACATAGTTGAGTTTATATATGTTGAGGCATAAAATTTGTAACAGGCGGAAAGTTCCTTTTCACTGTTTAAAAGCACTGTAAACCAAAAACGCCACTTCATATAGAAGATTAAGATTGGGGGGGTCTCAGAAGCAATAGGAAACATTGACAAATATATTACTGAAGAGTCACATTCTAGAAGACATTCCTAATCTCCTGAGCAAAGGTAAAACATACTTCCTGCTGCCTACCAAGAGACCAAGTAGCTGAGGGCATTGATAAAGGTCACGGCAAATATGAAGATGTCCTGTGATGTATGTATGACATCATGGCTTTTAATCTGCATGTGAGTGATATGAAGACATGGAAGATATACGCTTGGCTTTTAACTTTTATTGGGATCATGGATCCTTTTGAGACCTGACAGTGAAAGAGTTTTTCTGTATCTTTCTAAGAAACAAGTTTAGTATATAGCCTGCTTTCATTTGTTTTTTCAGCTAATGTTTATTGTGTATCTGTTATGGATTGGTAAGGAATGTAATCTGCTTCAGCCTACATTTAGAGGCCCTTCATAGATCTTCTTTTGGGTTCTTTATAGCCACGCTTGTTCTTGCCCTGTTATCTTGTATAATTTCTTTGGTTGTCTCCTTATACTTTGAGACCTCAGATCACTTATCCATTGGAGGTCTTTTGTGATCACCCAGTCTTACTTTATTGCATTCCTTATTTTAATTGTGTACTACCTACCTGATCTTTCTTTATGTTTTTCTTCCTCCCTGTTTTCTTCCTTCTCTGCCTCCCTCTCTCCCTCTTTCCTTCCCTCCCTTCTCCTTTTTTCCTGTCATTCCTCTTAAACTCCCTCCCACCAATTCCTTGTTTGTTAAAATTGAAGTCCTACAATATCAGGGACTCCAATACTTAGAGCAGCTTCTGGCATATAATAGGTGTTGGATAAATAAATGTGCTAGGCCCAGTGATAAGTGTTTTATGATTTTATTAAGTCTTCATGACAACCTATTTGAAATAGATATCAACTTTTAGTTTTGTTGATTTTTCTCTATTGTAGTTTTGTTTCATAGAGGCTTTGTGATGTTAAAATAAGATATAAGCTTCAGAAAATAATACCAGGTAGCTAAGTAAGTTAATAATATACTATAAATGCAAAACATGTTAGTCTCTTATTAAATTCTTCTTGTATCTTTATTATTTTGTTACTTGTACTTTGAGTTCAATTTACTGGTTTTTTTTTCTACCTTTCTGAGATAGAAACTTAGATCATTGATTTTTAATCTTTCTGATTTTGTATTGCAATTAGAAATATAAATTTGCTTCTTTTTTTTTTCCTCAGGGACAGGGTTTTGCTCTGTCACTCGTGTTGAAGTGAAATGGTATGATCTTGGCTCACTGCTGCCTCAGCTTCCCAGACTCAAGTGGGCCTCCTACCTCAGCCTCCTGAGTAGCTGGCACTAAAGGCACATGCCACCATGCCCGACTCATTTTTTGATTTTTTTGTGTTAAAGGGTCTTGCTGTATTGCCCAGGCTGGTCTTGAGCTACTGGACTCAAGCAATCCTCCCACCTCAGCCTCTTGAGTAACTAGGACTATAGGTGTGTGCCACCAAGCCCAACTAATTTTTGGATTTTTTGGTGGAGGTAGTGTCTTGTTATGTTGCCTAGGCTGGTCTTGAACTGCTGAGCTGAAGCAATCCTCCTACCTTGGTCTCCCAAAATACTGGGATTACAGGCATGAGTCACCTCCCCCAGCCTAAATTTGCTTCTAAATATTGCTTTAGCTGCATCCCACAAGTTATGAAATTTTGGACTTTGTCAATTCACAAAGTATGTTGCAGGCTGGCATGATGACTCACACACTTGCAATCCCATCATTTTGGGAGGCTGAGGTGGGAGGATTGCTTGAGTTCAGAAGTTCAGGATCAGCCTGGACAACATAGGGAGACCCTATCTCTACAAAACATAAAAAAAATTAGCTAGGCAAGGTAGCACATCCCTGTAGTCCCAGCTACTTGGGAGGCTGAGGTGGAAGGATCTTGTGAGCTTAGGAGTTTGAGGCTGCAGTGAGCTGTGATCATACCACTCCACTCCAGCCTGGGCAGTAGAGTGAGACCCTGTCTCAAAAAATTACCAATATGTGAGCTCTTTTTAGTTTTTATTTTATTTTTTAATTGTTGGTTTCTATTTAGATTCCGCATACTCTGATTCCTATACCTTTCAAATTTCCTGAAACCTTATCCAGCATATAGTCTGTTTTGGTAAATGTCCTATGTACAGTTGAAAAGAATGTTTATTCTGCAGTTGTTGGATATACTGTTCTATGCTTGTAAGTTTAAGTTGTTTAATTGTGTTGTTCGAATTTTGTACACCTTTATTGAATTTTTCGTCTGCTTGTTCTGCTAATTACTGAGAGGTGTGTTAAAAGTGCCAGCCATGGCCAGGCACGGTGGCTCATGCCTGTTATCCCAGCGCTTTGGGAGGCCGAGGCGGGTGGATCATGAGATCAGGAGATCGAGACCGTCTTGGCCAACATAGTGAAACCTGTCTCTACTAAAATACAAAAAATTAGCTGGGCATGGTGGCGCGTGCCTGTAATCCCAGCTACTTGGGAGGCTGAGGCAGGGGAATTGCTTGAACCCAGGAGGCAGAGGTTGCAGTGAGCTGAGATTACGCCACTGCACTCCAGACTCTGTCTAAAAAAAAAAAAAAAAAAAAATTGCCAATCATGATTATGGATGTGTGTTTTTCTTCCGTTAGTCTATCAGCATTTGCTTTATATATGGAAACTGCAAATTTAGCACCCATATAAATTGCATATAAATGTAAAATTATTTTCCTTTTGAAATGATATGCTTTGTCCAGGCAGCAGATTTTCAGCTTTTATTTGTTTGAAAACCACTTTATTTCACCTTTAGTGAAATAAAGGATATTTTTAATATCCTGGGTATAGAATTCTATGTGGGCATTCTTTTCTTTTACAGCCCTTTAAATATGTCATTCTGATATCTTTTGGCCTTTATAATGTCTGTTGAAATGTTATTCCTTTTAAGGTAGGGGCCAAAAAACCACCTGTCTGTTTATGTACATAAAGTTTTATTGGAACACAACCATGTCCATTTGTTTATGTATTATCTATAGATGCTTTCATTGTACAATGGCAGAGTTGAGTAGTTACATCAGAGATGGTATGGCTGGTAAAACTTAAAATATTTACTGTCTGGCCCTTTACGTTTGTTGACTCCTGTCTCAAGGTAATTTTCTGGATGCTTAAAAAAAAAAAAAAAGAAAAAAGAGATAGGGTCTCACCCAGGCTG
Organism: Trachypithecus francoisi; assembly: GCF_009764315.1. Taxonomy (NCBI): domain Eukaryota; kingdom Metazoa; phylum Chordata; class Mammalia; order Primates; family Cercopithecidae; genus Trachypithecus; species Trachypithecus francoisi. The sequence goes on along the minus strand of NW_022681465.1, from coordinate 108,869,824 downwards.
AGTGCAGTGGTGTAATCATAGCTCACTGCAGCCTTGAACTCCTGGGCTCAAACAATCCTCCTGCCTCAGCCTTCTGAGTAGCTAGGACTATAGGTGCATACCATCATGCCCAGCTAATTTTTTAAAAAATATATTTTTTGTAGAGACTGGGTCTCACTATGTTGTGCCCAGGCTGGTCTCGAACTCCTGGCCTTAAGCAGTCCTCTTGCCTTGGCCTCCCAAAGTGCTCGATTATAGGCATGATCCACCTTGCTCAGCCTCTGGATGCTTTTAAGATTTTTCTCATTGTTTCTTGTTTTCAGCAGTTTGACTATGCTGTACCTGATGTAGTTTTATGTTTGTCCTTTTTTTCTAAGATTTTTAAGTATGTGGGTTTATGTCTTTCACAGGTTCAGAACAATTCTTAACCATTATCTCTTGAAATACTGCTTTTGTTTCATACTCTCTCTTTTCTCTTTGGGACTCTAATTAGAGGTATGTTAGAAATTTTAACTTTATCTCATATGTCTCTGACGCTCTGTTCTGTTTTTTCCATTCTTTTATTTCTCTGTGCTTCAATTTGTATATTTTCTCTTGACCTGTCTTGAAGTTCAATAATCCTTTTTTTCTCCTATTTCCAGTCTGCCATTATACCTATCTAATGAGTTCTTAATTTCAGATACTGTATTTTCCAGTTCTGAATGTCCATTTGATTGTTTTGTATGGATTCTACTTCTTGTTGATTTCTGTATTGTTTCATCTGTTTTGTCCGTCTTTTCTACATTTTCCTGACCATATTAGTTGTCATTATTTTAAAATCCCTGTGTGATAACTGGTATCTGAGTCACTCATGGATTGGCTCCTGTTTTTTTTTTTTTTCTTTTTTGGGTGGGGGTAATTTCTTCCTGTTTTTAGTATGTCTCGTAAGTTTTGATCAGATGCTAAGTATTTAGGATAAAAATGATTGTTGAAGCTTTGGGTGATAGCTTCTTCCATAGAGGGCTGGGTTCTTGTTTTTGTTTTTTTTTCCAGCCGAGCAAATAGAATGTAAGCAGATCATTCTGATCTTGTCAAAGCTCAGTTTTAGACTTGTTAAGGTCTTGTTTATGGAATGTCTTACACTCCTCTGGCATCTTCCTTAGCACTCTGTGTGGCCCTTCAGTAATCTTAATGGAAAATCCAGGGCACTCACCAAAGCCTCTCTTCTGAGGACAGACTTGATTTCTAGCTTCTCTTCCCAATAGTGTGTGGTTGCTGAAATCTCTGCTTAGGTATTTCACCTCCCAGCTACTGTTTTTTGCTGTGTTTCCTGGAATCTTGCCTTAAGAATTGTAGCCAGCATTTTGCACACAGATTTTTGTGTACCTTGTCTGTGGTTCCCTCCTCTGTAATTTTGTCCTTCAAGTCTCAGTCACTCTGGCAGCCCTGGACTTCAACATTTGTCTTCTCAAGTTATTAAGACTGTGACTTCTCCTTGAGTTCTATTCTCCCACTTGGCAATTTGGGAAATGTACTGGGGGAAAAAGCTGGTGTGAATGAGGAGCTCTCTTTTTTTAATTTTTTTCCCTTGAGAGAGACAGGGTCTTACTCTGTCACCCAGGCCGCAGAGCAGTGGCATCATCACGGTTCATTGCAGCCTTACCCTCTTGAGCTCAAGATTCTCCCACTGTGTCTTCTGAGCAGCTGGGATTACAGGCGCATGCCACCACACCTGGCTCCTTTTTGTATTTTTAGTAGAGATGGGATTTCACCATGTTGCCCAGGCTGGTCTCAAACTCCGGAGCTCAAGCTATCCACTAGCCTTGGCCTCCCAAACTGCTGGGATTATATTAATAGGTGTGAGCCACTTGTCCTGGCCTAGGAGCTCACTTTTTGTGCTTCTCTTCTTTCAAGGATCATGGCCCCTTAAGAGTACTTGTTTGTGTGTATATGTATATGCACACATATACACACACATATATATATGTGTTTCAGCTTTTATAGTTATTTTCTGTGTCAGGTTTAGTTTTTTATAAGCTACAGTGTCATGGACAGATATGGAAGTTCCTACAGTATATTCTGAATGTAGCAGCCAGAATGATCCTGTTAAATAATAGATCATGACTCTCCTCTGTTCAAAACCTGCAGTTCTTTATTTATTCAGAGTTAATACCAAAAACCTTTCGAGTTATTTGACCTGCTTGTATTCTTTCACCTGAGTGCTTATCCTCCCTGCCCCACTTTGCTCCCCATGATATCTGCATAACTCTCTTATTTGAAAATCTTTGTTCAGATGTCACTTTACTCAAACCATGCTATTAAAATTGCCTCCTTCTTTCCTTTCTGTTTCCTCTTCCTCTGTTTTTTTCCCCCATATCACCTCATGACTTAAAAATGTCTTATTTATTATGTTTCTTGTTTCTTTTACTTAATAGAATGAAATCCCTTTGAGGGCAAGGGTTTTTCCTATCATTTTTGTTCATTGCTGTGTCGCAAATGCGAATGGAGAACCAGATGAGACTAGAGCTTCAGAAACTAGAGGAGGGAATTTCAAGATGGAAGAGTAGTGGTCATATGTATTAGATGTCAACAGAAAGAGCCAAACTTTGTAAAATAATTGAAGAGGTTTATTCTGAGCCAAATATGAGTAACCATGACCTCAAGAGATCCTGAGAACATGTGCCCAAGGTGGTTGGGTTACAGCTTGATTTTATGTGTTTTAAGGAGACATATGACATCAGTTAGTACATGTGAGGTGTACATTGGCTCAGTTGGGAAAGGCGTGACAACTTGAAGCAGGGGGCTTACAGGTTATAGGCGGATTTAAAGTTTGTCTGATTGGCAATTAGTTGAAAGAGTTAAGCTGTTATCGGAAAAACCTGGGATCAAGAGAAAGGTGTGGCTGGGTTAGGATAAAGGACTGTAGAGACCAAGGTTCTTATGAAGTCTCTTAGGTGGCTGCCCTTAGAGACAATAGATGGCAAATGTTTCTTATTCAGATCTTTAAAAGGTGCTGGACTCTCAGTTAATCTCTTTAGAATTGTAGAGCCTGGAAGGGGAAACTGTTGATAGAGATTCTTTATGGATGCAGATTTTTTTCCACAAAAGGCTGCTTTGCAGGGCTGGTTCAAAAATATGGCAAAGAAGCATATTTTGGGGTAAAATATTTTGATTGCCTTCTTTATATGTCATGTGACGTTATGCTAGAGTCAGGTTGGAAAGTAAACCACATTATATGGGGTTAAATTAAAACCCATCTGATGAGAATTTATGGTTTGTAGGGCATGGCTCCTCATGCCTCTTAGGAATTTGGGCAAGAGAGAAAAGCGGTCAGAGTTTAGTCCTCACAAGTACAAAGGAATAATCTGAAACTATTCATGAGATTTTACCTTGGATTTTTAAATTGAGGTTATTTGTTACCCTGTGTGACAGACATTTTAAATTAAGGGTAAATGAGATTACCAAGCGTTGAGGAAGTGTCTGTAGGCTTTTTTCTTTTTAATCTTGTGAACAGTATAGGAGGAATATTCATATTTATTTGGATAATTTATGATTCTGACTTTTAGAAAGTTTGTTTTTCGTTTTTTGAGATGGAGTTTCACTCTTGTTGCCCAGGCTGGAGTGCAATGGCACCATCTCGGCTCACTGCAACCTCCGCCTCCTGGGTTCAAGCAGTTCTCCTGCCTCAGCCTCCCAAATACCTGGGATTACAGGCATGTGCCACCATGCCTGGCTAATTTTGTATTTTTAGTAGAGCTGGGGTTTCTCCATGTTAGTCAGGCTGGTCTCAAACTCCCAACCTCAGGTGATCCTCCCACCTCAGCCCCCCAAAGTGCTGGGATTACAGGCGTGAGCTACTGTGCCCAGCCTAGAAAGTTAATAGATGAGTGAGTAGGTAAAGACACTAGCAATGGAGTTTTTTGTTTCTATTCACTGTTGCATTTATTAAGTGGATGCTTTGTGCCAAAAGTTTTCCTGCTGTATTACCTCATGATTTAAAAATTTCTTACTTGTTATGTTTGCTGTTTCTTTTACTTAATAGAATGAAATCCCTGTGGGGCAAAGGTTTTTCTGTCATTTTTGTTCATTGCTTTGTCACAAATGCGAATGGAGAACCGGATGAGAATAGAGCTACAGAATCTAAAGGAGGAGGGAATTTCAAGATGGAAGAGTAGTGGTCATGTGTATCAGATGTCAACATAGCCAAAGTTCTGAGCACTCTCCAAGGGAAGCTTAGATCCTAAGTGAACTGAAAATGTTCCTAAGCCTTAATGTTTTGCACAAAAACATTATGAGGGCCACTCCCTTTGGCTACATAGCACTGGGAAATGGTAAGTTCTGACTCTGTTTCCAATGTTTTTTTCTGCACATCCATTCATATTTGCAGTGCACCACTTGGATAGTAGCATCTTTTATTGGAGTGGTTCTCTATGCCTAAAGAGGTGCCTGTGTTTTGGAATTTTTTGGCAGGACTCCATAAAGGTCCAACCTTTTATACATCCTTTTTTGGGCATGTATCTCTGATTGGAAATTGCTATTCCTTATCAATTTTCCAGTCCATCATTCCTGGATGTAAGTTTTAGGTGTTGCTTTCTATGGTACACAAATTTTGTGTACCATAATTTTGAGGAAAAAGAAGGTAACTTTGTAGTGTGGGGCTCTCAAATGGTAAAGGTCCTTTCTTTTTTCTTTTTAAAATTTCCAGTCCAATATAGATGGATACTTCTGCAAAATAAAATAAAAAATAAATTACTAGAAAAATAAAATGGGCCAGGCACGGTGGCTCATGCCTGTAATCATAGCACTTTGGGAGGCCGAGGTTGGCAGATCACCTGAGGTCAGGAGTTCGAGATCAACCTGGCCAACATGATGAAACCCATCTCTACTTAAAATACACAGTTAGCTGGATGTGATGATGCACACCTGTAATCCCAGCTACTCAGGAGCCTGAGGTAGGAGAATCACTTGAATCCAGGAGGCAGAGGTTGCGTGAGCCAAGATCACACTACTGTACTCTAGCCTGGGCGACAGAGTGAGACTGTCTCAAAACAAAAAACAAACAAACAAAAACATAATAAAATTAAAGAAAAATAAAAAGGCACGCAAAATAAAATACAAGCCCCCCCACTTTTTAAATTAGATTCAATAAACATAAAATTGCATTGTCAAATTGTTCCATCACGTTTCTCAATGTGCTTATTCTGAATTTTGGTACCTATCTCCTCATGGTTTAGTAATACAAATTTGTGAATAGGTAATGATTCTTGGACCATACTTTCTCAGATCATACTTTGAGTACCACTGATATAGTGTACAGTACTACATAGTCTTAATTTTCCCCTTGATTTATGTTGTCTTTAGAAAGAGTAGAAGGTTTTAATGAGTTATGGATTATAGATTTATTAAAAAGAGAGGTAATTTACACTACGTAAAAGCCCTAACACTTCCCTAGTTCTTATATATAACTGGTAAACTTTATTTTTCAGTTATAGTTACTAGTTCATTCTGGGGCTAAAATAAGAATGACTTTCCTGGTAATAGTAAGATTTGCCTTAACCCTTCAGTTATATATTCTCTGTCCTTTGAAACTTAAAACTGGCCTATTTTGAACATGAAAGGAAAAGTTATACCATTTAACACCACAAGATGTCACTTATGTAAAAATAAAGTTGGTATCCTAATACTCAAAGCTAGAAAGCCACAGGTAACTAGGTAAGTGAAGACACAGGTAAATTAAAAATGTATATATTTGAAACAACTATTGGTTTTCAGCAAAGAGGTGAGGAAAATATTGCTAATTCAGCATTATTTTGACTCAAATATTGATATTTAGCAAAACAATTGATATCTAAGATTTATGCAGTAATGCATGTTAACTGGTCATATTTGAATCTATGTAATGAAAAAGGTAGACCTAAAGGAACTTAATAAAAGTTAATATATTTTAAAGGTAAAGTAGGTGTTATGGTATTAACTCTTCTAAATCTTTACTGTTTTGGTGACAGGCAAAGAGGAATTTGGGAAGAAACGTGTAATTTATATCAGAATTTTAAATAGATCCTTACGACATATGTGAGAAGTTCAACATTACATCAGGTTGAAACAGTGCCTAGGATTTTTCTTGTCTCTTCTCTGAACCTCAGAGTTATTAGTTTCTCTGCCTGTGTTAATGCAGTATTTGTTGTTGAAGACTAGCTTTTCTGTTAAACATGAAGAGCAAAACCTTTAGCTTTAATACTGAGATTCTGTTTTCTTGTTTTTAGTTCCAGAGAGCAGGTGCTTATTCTGGGCACTCTGGGAATTTGGACTTTAGATGAGCAAACCAAGTTTCCATTAGTTTACGAGTAAGACTATGCCTGGAATTAGAGGTTGGGCCGTTCTAAAAATTGACACTTCATTCCTCTTCAGTGCTCACTTCTCTCTCCAGATAAAACTGGTAGAGGAGAATAATGGGACACTTTTGGGGAACAGAAAAGGGGAACAAGCAGGAGAAAATTATTTTCTTCGTTTTTTGTCATGTATGTGTGTGACCACATTTCCTTTCTATTTAGTTCCTATCTAATTCTTTTTTTTCTTACCTAACTTCAGTAAGATTTTATTTTAAGGTTTCTTTTAGGGTTTAGGTTTTTCATTATAAAAGTCTACATAGTCATTAAGTAAATAGGAAAATACAGCAAAAAGCAAAAGAACAAAATACAGTCACATATATGGTTAATTTCTCTCCCTTTTCTGTTACCTGTGAAATGTGAAAGAGCCTGAAAAGTTTTATGCAGGGATCCTAAATTCCTTAAGGTGAACATTTATAGTATGTTTAATAGTCGTATGTTCTCAGAGACAGTTTTTATATATTACTGCCGCTACTGTTTAAATATTTTCAAGCTGTATTTTTAATTAGGAAGAAGTAGGTGTTTTAATTATTTAATTGCATTTTGTCTTCACTAGTGGTCACCATTGCATTTAATTTTATCAGCTGTTTGGAAAATAAGGCTCATTTTTTTTCATAATAAATTTCATTGCCTTTATTCCTTTTGAAAAAAATGTGCTTAACTTTTACTTATTTTTTTCTTGCAGTGACAGTTTGTAACATTTAACGCTTGTATTAGTTTGCTAGGGCTGCCATAACAAAATGCCACAGACTGGGTGGCTTAATCAGCAGAAATTAATTTTCTCACAATTAGTGCCTGGGAGTACAAGATTAAGGTGTTGGCGGGTTTGGTTTCTGATGAGGCCTCTTTCCCTGGCCTGCAGATGGCGACCTTCTTGCTGCAGTTACTTACCATTGCCCATGATATTATTTCTAATTCTTATGAAAATGATATATTTTAAGCTATCTATTATAAAAACCAAAGTATGGATTTTTTTCTTCTCTTTTGTAATAGGAATGAAGATCTAAAGCAAATGTTAGAGAGCAACAAAGATTCTGCTAAATTGGATGCTATGAAGCGGATTGTTGGGGTAGGTAAAATACTCATTTACTTCAATTTTGGAAAAATGGACAAGCAGTGGTTATACTATATTAAATATATTAAACAATATGTTAAATACCAAGTCTAATATTCTATTTGCTGTTAATATTAACTTAGAATTTCCTGTCTAAAAATGTTAAACAAAAAGGTACATTATTAAAGTATCAAAAATCAAGAAACTTAGGTTTTAATTTTATCTTTTCTTTGTTTTAATTTCCCTGTATCTAATTTCAAGGTATTTCTACTATGAGAATGAGGTAGTCATTTTGAAGACAAAATAAGATGATATACAAGCCTATTTTGACCTCCTACAAAGAGGGATACTAAAGAATGATTTTTTGTCCTTTCACAGCCTAAATGTTGTGAGCATACTTTCATCTGTTTTTCAGGTTCTCTTACTACCAATAGAAAAACTTTATTCAGTTTAGAAGCCTAGAACTTCTAATAAATATTATTAAATATAAGAGCATTCACCAGTGTTCAGCTCTAAGGCAAAATATAAACAATTGATTAATAAGTTATGAGGATTCTGTTGCCAGAGAACTAAAGATATAATATAGTTCCTTAAATATTTTTATTTTTTAATTTTAATTTTTTATTTTTCCAGGGTTCTAGTTGTATATACCATCTTTAGTAAAATAGTTTTGCAATTTGTGTTGCACTTTCTGTATCTCATTTGTTTTTCCACATTCACAGAGAAACCTGCTTAATTCCAGTGACTATCTGATGCTGAGGAGTTTTGCTTTTGTTTCAGTGGAATCAAATTCATAAAACCCATTTTTCTTATTAATACTATTTATCACCACCATTGCTGATCTTATTTTCCACTTAATTTTATATAATAAGGTCAAAATTGAATACATTTGCATAATTGCATAAATAAACTACTGTAATAAGGCGATGACACAACTAAAACAATACTGTTTTCCAGCAGGCAGTGCCATCATATGAGCGCTTCAGATCTCTCTTCCTTTCTTGATATATTAAAGTCCAAATTACATTTAAGAAACATGGTTAACAGGTATCAGCATGCTCTGTTAAAAAGTGAGGTGGTATGAAAATGAAATATATTAAAGTCAAGAACTAATTGTATCTGTAGGACATCTATAAGTGACTTGATCCGTGCTTTCATGTTTATGTCATTTGGCAGTGTAGGAGCAATTTTGAGGATTCCATTGTAAATTTTTGATTTGTTAATGTTAAGCTTTATACATAAGAGGATTTATGGGCAGGCAGTTCCTGCTTTGCATGGCTTTTGTACACATGAATTTCAATTACTACAGTTTAGTTAAGTAACACCAATCCCCTAACAATATGGTTCAAATTTCATTTACCATGGTATATTAATTGTGTACTTGGATAATGTACAAACTTGACTGCTAGCTCTTCATTCTACAAATAACTATGTAAATTATAAACATGTATCATGATCCATGACCAATCATGTCACTTCTTTCAAAATCTGTCAGCGATTGGTCACTGTGCATCTGTTACTCAGTTTATGCACAGACAACAAAGCATGTAGTTGTGTTGCCTCTTTGTCTCCCAGCAAGAAACACATGTGACATTTTACAGAAATGAATAATTGAAAGAGGCATTTGCCCAACAAACTGAAAGTACAGCAAAGAAATGAAAAGTGATAACATGTAATGAAAATCAGGTAGAATATAAATGAAGTTATACAGAAATAGCTGGCTGTGGAACTATTGACATTACAAGTTTTTAAGAGACTCTGAATTTATAGCTGGAGGAGCTTGGTAAAGGTGAGATTTTCAACCAGCATAAATGATGAAAGTGATTTTGTTGAAGAGAATGAAGCTGTCTCAGAGGAAGTGATGCCGGCAGAAGACCTCACATTCACTAAAGGAACTCTAGGAGATAGTTGAGAACATTGAAAATGCAAAGGATAAAATGTTGGAAGCTCATCCAGACTTAGAAAGGAGCATGATAATTTACTGAGGAATACAAAAGATACTTCCTCAGTATCATGAATTAAACACTGATAAGAGAACAAACTCTGTTCAAACTACTCTTGATAAGTTTTTTTTTTTTTTTTGAGATAGGGTCTTTCTCTATTGTCCAGGCTGGAGTACAGTGGTACAGTCATAACTCACTGTAACCTTGAACTCCTGAGCGCAAGCGTTCCTCCCACCTCAGCCTTCTGAGTAGCAGGGACTACAGATGTGTACCACTATGCCCAGCTAATTTTTTTTTTTTTATTTTTTATAGAGACAGGGTCTTGCTATATTGTCCAGGCTGGTGTAGAACTCTTGGTTTTATGTGATCTTCCCACCTCAACCTTTCAAAGTGCTGGAATTACAGGTGTGAGCCAGTGTGCCCGGCCAGGTTAATTTTCAATTTTTCTAATGTTTTAAGTTATAGTATACTAAATATTGATTTTTGTGTTTTCACTTTCCTATAAATTTATAACTGACAGTAAAAGAGTTAATGTTTTGACAGAAATTTTAAATAGTATCCAGGGATTTGGTGAAATAAATTACCTTAATGGGATGTAAGAACCATAGTTTAAAGAAATAAATAGGGGCAGTCCCTGCTTTTCTTGGTAGTGCAGGTCTGTGCCCTGCAGGAATGCAAGCTGAAACCATGGAAAGAAATCTTTTTTTTTTTTTTGAGAGGGAGTGTCATTCTGTCACCCTGGCTGGAGTGCAGTGGCATGATCTCGGCTCACTGCAACCTCCTGCAACCTCTGCCTCCAAGGTTCACGCCATTCTCCTGCCTCAGCCTCCCGAGTAGCTGGTACTACAGGCACCCGCCACCACGCCCGGCTAATTTTTTGTATTTTTTAGTAGAGACAGGGTTTCACCATGTTAGCCAGGATGGTCTCGATCTCCTGACCTCATGATCCTCCCGCCTTGGCCTCCCAAAGTGCTGGGATTACAGGTGTGAGCCACCTTGCCCCACCGGAAAGACATCTTAATAAGCCAATTGGAAAAGTTACAGTTGATCTATGATGTTTAAAATTTTTGTCAAAATAAGAAAATTAGCGGGGTATGGTGGTACATTGTTTTGAGTTAATGACTGTAATAAATAGTTTGGTATAAATCTTTCCAGACTGACTGTTTATCCCTTGTTCTTTCCCTTTCTTCCTTCAATAACAATGCTTTGGTTCTATGTATGCTTTAGAGAATTCAACTTGGGGCTGTTGCTTGCATCTTTTTAAAAATTATTGAGGCCGGGCGCGGTGGCTCAAGCCTGTAATCCCAGCACTTTGGGAGGCCGAGACGGGCGGATCACGAGGTCAGGAGATCGAGACCATCCTGGCTAATACGGTGAAACCCCGTCTCTACTAAAAAAAATACAAAAAACTAGCCAGGCGACGAGGCGGGCGCCTGTAGTCCCAGCTACTCGGGAGGCTGAGACAGGAGAATGGCGTAAACCCGGGAGGCGGAGCTTGCAGTGAGCTGAGAGCCGGCCACTGCACTCCAGCCTGGGCGGCAGAGCAGACTCCGTCTCAAAAAAAAAAAAAATAAAAATAAAAAATAAAAATTATTGGGTTGGAAATTGTTTAAAAGACTAAGATTTTTCTGCAGTGTTGGTGTGCATCAGGATGAATTCCTGGTTATCGGGCCTGAGGTTTTACTAGTGATGTGACACCTATAGAACTTTAGTGGGTTTTCTATCAGTTTTGCTCCAGTGTAGTCTCTGGGATACAAAATAAGGGTTAGTTAACTTTCTGTATCTCCATTTATTCTTGGCTGTTGATTCTTAAGAATTACAGTTGGCAAGCCTGTAATCCCAGCACTTTGGGAGGCCGAGACGGGCAGATCACAAGGTCAGGAGATCGAGACCATCCTGGCTAACACGGTGAAACCCCGTCTCTACTAAAAAATACAAAAAAACTAGCCAGGCGAGGTGGCGGGCGCCTGTAGTCCCAGCTACTCGGGAGACTGAGACAGGAGAATGGCGGGAACCCGGGAGGCGGAGCTTTCAGTGAGCTGAGATCCGGCCACTGCACTCTAGCCTGGGCGACAGAGCGAGACTCCGTCTCACAAAAAAAAAAGAGTTACAGTTGGGTCTGAAACCCTTTGAAACCTTTTCTCTCTGTTTTTGTTACCTGTGAATTAACTAGCAATTTTCTATAAATTCAATATTCTGAACTTTTATCTCATCTTTATTGCTTTGAATGACCAGTGAAAATTAAAAATTAAACATAATTTCATCCATTTTCAAAAAACTAGGTTTAAAAATTATGTGAATTTTTGGATCTAGATTATTATTCAATACAGTCATGCATCACTTAGAGTCATGCATCGCTTAATGACAGGGATGCTTTCTGAGAAATGCATCCTTAGGCAGTTTGTTGTGTGAACATCATAGAGTGTACTTACACAAACCTGGTATACTTACACAAGCTTACTACACACTTAGGCTATATGACATAGTCTATTCTTCCTAGGCTGTAAATCTGTACAGCATGTTTCTGTACTGAATACTGTAGGCAATTGTAACAAAATGGTATTTGTATATCTAAATGTAGAAAGTTACAGTAAAGATACAGTATTATAATCTTATAATAAGATTATATATGTGGCCCCTCCTTGACCAAAACATGTGGCACATGACTGTAATTTAAAAATAACACAAAATTCAATCAGTGTAACATACCACATTAACAGAAGGAGAGGGGAAAATCCCTCACAATCATCGCAATTTATGCAGAGAAATATGTGACAAAATTTAATACACTTTGATGATAAAAGTACTCAACAAACTAGGAATAGGAGGAAACTACCTCAGCCTATCTGTTAAGGAGCAGGTGTGGAAAACCCAAAACTAGCATCATACTCAGTAGTGAAAGACTGAAATCTTTTACTCCAAGATGAGAAACAAGGATGCTTGCTTTTACCACTTCTATGCAACACAGTATTGGAAATTTTAGGCAGAACAATCAGGCAAGAAAAAGAAATAAAAGGCATCGAAATGGAAAAGGAAGAAGTAAAATTATTTTTATTTGCATCATCTTATATGTAGAAAACCCTAAAGATTCCACAAAAAACTGTTACAACCAATACGCAAATTTACCCAAGTTGCAGGATAGAAAAGCAACGCACCAAAATCACTTGCATTTCTGTACATTAACAATGAACAATTTGAAAAGAAAATTAAACAAATATTCATTTATAATAGCCTCAAAAGGAATAAAATATTCAAGAATAAGCTTAACCAAGGAGATGAAAGACTTGTACACTGAAACATTACTGAGAAAAATTAAAGAAGACAGAAATAAATGGAAAGACATCTATGTTTCTGGGTTGGAAGACTAATATTGTTAAGATGTCAAAATGATCTGTATATTCAATGGAATTCCTATCAAAATTCCAATGATGTGTTTGGCAAAAATAGAAAAAACTTCATCCTAAAATTTATATAGAATCCCACGAGTCCCCAAATAGCCAAAACAACCTTGAAAAGGAGCAAAATTGACTGGGCACAGTGGCTCATGTATGTAATCCCAGCACTTTGGGAAGCCAAGGCAGGAGGATCCTTTGAGCCCAGGAGTTTTAGACCAGCGTAGACAACATGGCAAGACCTTGTCTCTACAAAACTAATAATAAGAAAAAATTACCGCCTGTGCCTGTGGTCCCAGCTGCTTGGGAGGCAGAGGTTGTGGTATTGCTTGGAGTGAGCTGTATTCATGCCACTGCACTCCAGCCTGGGCAACAGAGCGAGACCCCATCTCAAAACCCTGTCTCAAAAAAAGAAAAACAAAACAAAACAAAACAAAATTGAATGTCTCATACTTCCTGATTTCAAAACCTACAGCAAAGCATAGTAATGAAGACATTGTGGTACTGGAATAAAGACAGACAACGTATAGTCCAATGGAACACAATAGGGAGCTCAGAAATCAACCCTGACATAATGGTCAAATGATTTTTGATAATGATACAAGATCAATCAATTGGGAAAGGACAGTCTTTTCAGCAAATAATGTTGGGGAAACTGGATTATCTATATGCAAGAAAATAGTGTTGAATTTCTTTCTATATCACACCATAGATAGAAATAAATAAAAATGGATCAAAGACCTAAATGTGAGAGCTAAAACTATAAAACTGTTAGAAGGAAGCTTAGAGAAAAAGCTTCATGACATTGAATTTGGCAAAGGGTTCTTAGATACAACACTAAAACGTGAGCAGTAAAAAAAAAAAAGTAGATTATTTGGATTTTATCAAAATTAAAACTTGTGCACATCATAGGACACTGTCAACAAAATGAAAAGGCAACCCGTAGAATACAAGAAAATATTTGCAAATCATATATCTGATAAAGTTATGATATCCAGAATATATAAAGAACTCCCACAACTCAACCATTAAAAACCGACAAGATGGCTGGGTGTGGTGGCTCACGCCTGTAATCCCAGCACTTTGGGAGGCTGAGGTGGGCGAATTACTTGAGGTCAGGAGTTTGAGACAAGCCTGGCCAACATGGTGGTCTCTACTAAAAAGACAAATTCCTGTCTCTACTAAAAATACAAAAATTAGGTGTGGTGGTGGGCGCCTGTAATCTCAGCTGCTCGGGAGGCTGAGACAGGAGAACTGCTTGAATCCAGGAGGCAGAGGTTGCAGTGATCCAAGATCGTGCCACTGCACTCCAGCCTGGGTGACAGAGTGAAGACTGTGTCTCAAAAAACAACAACCGGTGCCTCACGCCTGTAATCCCAGCACTTTTGGGAGGCCAAGGTGGGCAGATCACGTGAGGTCAGGAGTTCGAGACCAGCCTGGCCAACATGGTGAAACCTCGTCTCTTTTAAAAATACAAAAATTAGCTGGACGTGGTGGCGGGCGCCTGTAATCCCAGCTACTTGAGAGACTGAGGCAGAAGAATTGCTTGAACTCGAAAGGCAGAGGTTGCAGTGAGCCGAGGTCGTGCCATTGCACTGCAGCCTGGGTGACAAGAACGAAACTCTGTCTCAGAAAGAAAAGAAAACAAAATAACAACAGCAACAACAACAACAAGAACCGACCAAATGAAAAAAATGGGTAAAAGACTGGAATAGACGTTTCTCCAGAGAAGACATATAGATGGCTAATAATTACAGAGAAAGATGCGCAGCATCACTATTAGGAAAATGGAAATCAAACCATAGTGAGATCACTTTCCACCATTAGGATGATTATTATGAAGAAAACAAAATTGTAAGTGTTGGTAAGGGTAGAGAAATAAGAACGCTTATGCATTGCTAGTGGGAATGTAAAATGGTGCAGTTACTGTGGAAAATAGTATGGTGGTTCCTTAAAAAATTAAAAATGGAATTATCAGATAATTCACCATTCTCCTTTTGGGTATATACTGACAACAATTGAAAGGAGATACTTGAACAGATATTTCTACATCAGTGTTCATAGCAGCATTATTTGTAGTAGCCAATAGGTGGAAACAACCCATGTGTTCATCAGTGGATGAATAAACGAAATGTGGGACATCTGTGCAATGGAATGTTATTCAGCTTTAAGAAGGAATGGAATTCTGATGCATGCTACACCGTGGATGAACCTTAAGTCATTATGCTGAGTCAAATAAGTCAGACACAAAAAAATAATATTGTATGATTCCACTTTTATCAGGTACCTAGAATAATCAAACTCATAGAGACAAAAAGTGGAATGGTGGTTGCCAGTGGCTAGGGGGAAAGTGAGAAATTGGAAGCTTGTCTTTCAAAAATCATTTTGGACATTTATTTTAAATATTATGAACCCTATTAAAAACAGTTCTGTAGTCATGAGCTCTGTCCCACTCATTATGCTTTCACTTTTTTTTTTTTTAAACGTACATTCCTCCTCATTCTTGTTTTATTTTCTATTTTTTGTTTTTGAGATGGAGTCTCGCTCTGTGGCCCAGGCTGGAGTGCAGTGGTGTGATCTGGACTCGCTGCAACCTCCGCCTTCTGGGTTCAAACAATTCTTCTGCCTCAGCCTCCGAAGTAGCTGGATTACAGGCGTGTGTCACCACAGCCAGCTAATTTTTGTAATTTTAGTCAAGATGGAGTTTTACCGTGCTGATCTTGAACTCCTGACCTCCAGTGATCTGCCCTCCCAAAGTGATGGAATTATAGGCATGAGGCACCGTGCCCGGCCCCTCCTCATTCTTTAGATTTTTGGTTTATTTTCAGGTGACGGGGGCATTTCATTTAGGAAGAGAATGTAGATGGCATTCTTTCAAAGTCCTTGCCTGTTGGAACAGGTTTCCGGGTTTTTTCTATGTGAAAATAGATTACTTAAGAATAGTATTATTGGATTGCAGTGTTTTCTTTTCCTTAAAATTTTGTAGATTTTATTCTTGATTTCGTCTGGCTTTAGCTGTACAGAGCAGAAATGTGATGCGATGAAGATTGCTTTTTAAAAAACATTTAATTTTTATTTCTTTTAATTTTATTATTATTATTATTTTTTGTTTGTTGTTTGAGATGGATTCTCACTCTGTCACCCAGGCTCGAGTGTAGTGGCGCGGTCTCAGCTCACTGCAACCTCTGCCTCCTGGGTTCAAGTGATTTTTCTGCCTCAGCCTCCTTAGTAGCTGGGATTATGGGCACCCACCACCACACCCAGATAATTTATTTGTATTTTTAGTAGAGATGGGGTTTCACCATGTTGGCCAGGCTGGTCTCCAACTCCTAGCCTCAAGTAATCCGCCCGCCTTGGCCTCCCAAACTGCTGGGATTACAGGCGTGAGCCACTGCAGCCAGCCATATATATATACATATATATTTAATTTTTGTGGGCACATAGTAGGTATATGTATTTTGGGGGTACATGAGATGTTTTAATATAGGTGTGCATGTGAAATAAGCACATGATAGGGAATGGGATATCTAGCTCCTTATGCATTTATCCTTCTGAGTTACAAACAATTCAATTACACTGTAAGTTATTTAAAAATGTACAATTACATTATTATTGATTGTAATCACCCTGTTGTGCTGTCAAATAGAAGGTCTTATTCATTAATTCTGTTATGTTTGTACCCAGTAACTACTCCACCTTCCCTGTATCCCCCACTTACTTTGTCAGCCTCTGGTAACCATCCTTCTACTCTCTATGTCCCTAAGTTCAATTGTTTTGATTTTTAGATCCCACAAATCTAAAAATTGTGATGAGATGTTTGCCTTTTTTTTTTTGAGACGGAGTCTCGCTCTGTTGCCCAGGCTGGAGTGCAGTGGCCGGATCTCAGCTCACTGCAAGCTCTGCCTCCCAGGTTCATGCCATTCTCCTGCCTCAGCCTCCCAAGTAGCTGGGACTACAGGCGCCTGCCACCATGCCTGGCTAACTTTTTGTATTTTTAGTAGAGACGGGATTTCACCGTTTTAGCCAGGATGGTCTCAATCTCCTGACCTCATGATCTGCCTGCCTTGGCCTCCTGAAGTGCTGAGATTACAGGCATGAGCCACCATGCCCAGCCAGGTGTTTGTCTTTCTGTGCCTGGTTTATTTCACTTAACAAGATCTTCAGTTCTACCCATGTTGTTGCAAATGAGTGGATCACATTTCTTTTTTATGACTGAATAGTACTCCATTGTGTATTTGCCCCACATTTTCTTTATCCATTAGTCTGTTGGTAGAGACTTAGGTTGCTTCCAAGTCTTAGCTATTGTAAACAGTGCTGCAGTGAACATAGGAGTGCAGATGTCTCTTTGCTATACTGATTTTCTTTCTTTTGGGTTGTACCCAGCAGTGGGATTGCTGGGTCATATGGTAGCTCAATTACTAGTTTCTTTTTGAGGAACCTCTAAACTGTTTTCCATAGTGGTTGTACTAATTTATATTCCTACCAACGGTGTACAGGGGTTCCTTTTTCTCCACATCCTCAGCAGCGTTTGTTGTTGCCTGTCTTTTGGATATAAGCCATTTTAACTGGGGTGAGATGATAACTCATTATAGATGATAACTCATTATAGTTTAGATTTGCATTTCTTTGATGATCAGTGATGTTCAGCATCTTTTCATATGCCTGTTTGCCAATTGCATGTCTTCTTTTGAGTAGCATCTTTTCAGATCTTTTGCTCCCTTTTTATCATTTGATCAAATCTTACCTGTTTTTAGATTATTAGACTTTTTCCTATAGAATTGTTTGAGTTCCTTATATAGTCTGGTTTTAAATCTCTTGTGAGATGGATAGTTTGCAAATATTTTCTCCCATTGTATGAGTTGTCTCTTCACTTTGTTGATTGTGTCCTTTGCTGTGCAGAAGATTTTTAACTTCATGTGATCCAATTTGTCCGTTTGTGCTTTGGTTGCCTGTGCTTGTGGGGTATTACTCAAGAAATCTTTGCCCAGACCAATGTCCTGGAGATTTTCCCCAATGTTTTCTTGTAGTAGATTCACAGTTTGAGGTCTTAGATTTAAGTCTTTAATACATTTTGATTTTATATTTGTATATCGTGAGAGATAGGATCTAATTTTGTTTTTCTGCATGTGGATATCCAGTTTTCCTAGCACCATTTATTAAAGAGACTGTCTTTTCCTCAGTGTGTGTTCTTGGCACCTTTCTCAGTTCTCTGTAGGTGTGTGGATTTGTTTCTGGGTTCTCTGTTCTGTTCCATTCGTCTGTGTGTCTGTTGTTTTTTTTCGCCAGTACTTGCTGTTTGGTTACTATAGCTTTGTAGTGTAGTTTGAAGTCAGGTGATGTGATTCTTCCAGTTTTGTTCTTTTTGCTTAGTATAACTTTGGCTATTCTGGGTCTTTTGTGGTTCCATATAAATTTAAGATTTCTTTTTCTGTTTCTCTGAAGAATGTCATTGGTATTTTGATAGGCATTACATTGAATCTGTAGATTGTTTTGGGTAGTAGGGACATTTTAACAGTATGGAGTCTTCCAAGCCATGAACATAGAATATTTTTCCATTTTTTGATGTCCTTTTCAGTTTCTTTCTTCAGTGTTTTATAGTTTTCACTATAGAGATAGTTCATTTCTTTGGTTAATTCCTGGGTATGTAATTTTGTGTGTGGCTATTGTAAATGGGATTACTTTTAAAATTTCTATTTCTCCTTGTTCACTGTTGGCATATAGAAATGCTCCTGATTTTGGTATATTGATTTTGTATCATGCAACTTTACTGAATTTGTTTATCAGTTCTAATAGTTTTGTGGTAGAGTCTTTAGGTTTTTCCCAATATAAGATTGTATCATCTGCAAACAAGGATAATTTAATTTCTTCCTTTCCAATTGGAGACCCTTTATATCTTTCTCTTTTCTGATTGCTCTAGCTAGGACTTCCAGTGGTATGTTGAATAACAGTGATGACAGTGGGCAACCTTGTCATGTTCCAGAGCTTACAGGAAAGACTTTCAGTGTTTTCCCATTCAGTATGATACTAGCTGTGGGTTTGTCATATATGGCTTTTATTATGTTGAAGTATATTCCTTCTATTCCCAGTTTTTTGAGGGTTTTATCATAAAAAGATGTTGAATTTTATCAAATGGTTCTTCAGCATCAATTGAAATGATCATATCGTTTTTATTGCTCATTTTGTTGATAGGATGTATCACATTGATTGATTTGTGTATGTTGAACCATCCTTGGCATCCCAGGGAGAAATCCCATTTGGTCATGATGAGTGATCTGTCTGATGTATTGTTGAATTCAGTTTTCTTGCATTTTGTTGAGGATTTTTGCATCAATATTCATTAGAGATATTGGTGTGTCATTTTCTTTTTCCTTGATGTATCTTTCTCTGGTTTTGGTATCAAGGTAATACTGGCCTCGTAGAATGAGTTTGGAAGTATTCCCTCCTCTATTTTTCAGAACAGTTTGAGTAGGATTTATATTAATTCTTCTTTAAATGTTTGGTAGAATTCAACAGTTAAGCTATAGGGTCCTGGGCCTTTTTTTAGTGGGAGACTTTTTATTACAGGTTTGATCTCGTGATTTGATATCGGTCTGTTCAAGTTTTGGATTTCATCCCGATTCAGTCTTGGTAGTTTGTATGTATCTAGGAATTTGTCCATTTCTTCTAGGTTTTTCAATTTACTGGCATATATAGTTGTTCATAGTAGCCACTGATGATCCTTTGAATTTCTGTTGCATCAGTTGTAATATCTCCTTTTTCATTTCTGATTTTATTTGGATTTTTCTTTTTTTTTTCTTAGTCTGGCTAATGGTTTGTCAATTTTGTTTTACTTTTCAAAAAAACGTTTTCGTTTCATTAATCTTTTGTATTTTTTCATTTCAGTTTCATTTATTTCTTCTCTGATCACTATTATTTCTTTTCTTCTACTAATTTTGTGTTTGGTTCACTCTTGCTTTTCTAGTTCCTTAAGATGCATCGTTAGATTGTTCTTTTGAAGTTTTTCTTCTTTTTTATGTAGGCACTTACAGCTATGAACTTCCCCCTTAGATTTTTCAATTTCTTTCTTAATTACTTCATTGACCCACTGGTCATTCAGGAGCATATTGTTTAATTTCCATGTATTTGTATAGTTTCCAAAATTCCTTTTGTTATTAGTTTCTAGTTATATTCTTTTTTTTTTTTTTCTGAGACGGAGTCTCGCTCTATCGCCCAGGCTGGAGTGCAGTGGCCGGATCTCAGCTCACTGCAAGCTCCGCCTCCCGGGTTTACGCCATTCTCCTGCCTCAGCCTCCCGAGTAGCTGGGACTACAGGCGCCCGCCACCTCGCCCGGCTAATTTTTTTTGTATTTTTAGTAGAGACGGGGTTTCACCGTGTTAGCCAGGATGGTCTCGATCTCCTGACCTCGTGATCTGCCCGTCTTGGCCTCCCAAAGTGCTGGGATTACAGGCTTGAGCCTCTGCGCCGGGCCAGTTTCTAGTTATATTCTATTGTGATCAGAGAAGATGCATATTATTTCAATTTTTTGAATGCTTTAAGGCTTGTTTTGTGACCTAACATATGGTCCATCCTTGAGAAAGATTTATGTGTTGAGGAAAAGAATGTATATTTTGCAGCTCTTGGATAAAATGTTCTGTAAATATCTGTTAGATTCATTTTTGTCTATAGTGCAAATTAAGTCTGGTGTTTCTTGATTTTCTGTTTGGAAGATCTGTCTAATGCTGAAAGTGGGGTGTTGAAGTCTCTGTTATTGCATTCGGGCCTGTCTCTCTTTTTAGCTCTAATCATATTCACTTTATATATCTGGGTGCTCCAGTGGAGGGTACCTATATATTTTAAATTGTTATATCCTCTTGCTGAATTGACTCCTTTATCATATAGTGACCTTCTTTGTCTCTTCTTATAGTTTTTGTCTTGAAGTCTGTTTTGTTTGGTATTAGTATAGCAACCCCTGCTCCTTTTTCATTTCCATTGGGATGGAATGTCATTTTCCATACCTTTGTTTTCAGCCAATACATGTTTTTATGGGTAAAGTGTGGTTTTTTTTTGTGGGCAACAAATCAGTGGGTTTTTTTTCATCCATTCGGCAACTCTGTGTTTTTCTGATTGGAGAGTTTAGTCCATTTTTGTTAAATGTTATTTGATAATTAAGGACTTAGTCCTGCTATTTTGTTATTTGTTTCCTATTTTATGGTTTTCTCTTCTTTCTTTCCTTCCTGTCTTCTTCTAGTGAAGGGATTTTCTCTGGTAGTATGATTTAGTTTTTTGTTTTTTACCTTTTTTTTATATCTTGTATGTTTTTTAGTTTGAGGTTACCAGAGGCTTGCAAATACTATCTTATAATCCATTATTTTAACCTGATAGTAATTTAACACTATTTGCATAAACAAACAAGCAAAAAGAAAACTCATACAAACTCTGTGCTTTAATTTTGTCTCCTCACTTTTTAACCTTTTGTTGTTTCTGTTTATATCTTATTGTACCATGTCCTGAAAACTTATAGTTACCATTTTTGATTGGTTCATCTTTTAGTTTTTGTACTCAGGATAAGAATAGTTTATACATCACAGTTACAGTTTTATAATATTCTTTGTTTTTTTTTGTACTTACTATTACCAGTAAGCTTTGTACCTTCAGGTGATTATTGCTCATTAATGTCATTTTCTTTCTGATTGAAGTATTCCCTTTAGCATTTCTTGTAGGATAGGCCTGGCATTGATGAAATCCCTCAGCTTTTGTTTGGGAAAGTTTATTTCTTCTTCATGTTTGAAGCATATTTTCACTGGATATACTATTCTTAGGTGAAAGTTATTTTTCTTCAGCACTTTTAAATATGTTAGGAAACCTTACATGTTTCCACTGAAAAGTCTGCTGCTACACATATTGGAGCTCCCTTGTATGTTATTTGTTCTTTTTCTCTTGCTGCTTTTAGGATCCTTCCTTTATCCTTGACCTTTGGGAGTCTGATTATTAAATGTCCTGAGGTAGGCTTCTTTAAATTAAATCTGCTGGATGTTCTATAACCTTCTTGTACTTGAATGTTGATATATTTCTCTAGGTTTGGAAAGTTCTCTGATATTATCCCTTTGAATAAACTTTCTACCCCCATCGATTTCTTTACCTTCTCTTTAATGCCAACAACTCTTAGATTTGCCCTTTTGAGGCTGTTTTCTAGATCTTGTAGGCATGATTCATTCTTTTTTGTTCTTTTTTCTTTTGTCTCCTCTGATTGTGTATTTTCAAAGAGCCTGTCTTCAAGCTCATGAATTCTTTCTTCTGCTTATCAATTCTGCTGGTAAGAGACTCTGATGCATTCTTCAGTATATCAACTACATTTTTCAACTCTAGAATTTCTGATTGATTCTTTTTAACTGTTTCAATCTCTTTGTTAAATTTATCTGATAGAATTCTTAATTCCTTTTCTATGTTATCTTGAATTTCTTTGAGTCTTCTCAAGACAGCTATTTTGAATTCTCTATCTGAAAGGTCACATATTTCTCTTTTTCCAGAATTGGTCTCTGGTGCCTTATTTAGTTTGATTGGTGAGGTCGTATTTTCCTGGATGGTCTTGATGTTTATAGATGTTCATCAGTTTTTGGGCATTGGAGAGTTAGGTATTTATTGTAGTCATCACAGCCTGGGCTTGTTTATGCTTATCTTTCTTGGGAAGGCTTTCTAGTATTCACAGGGACTTGGGCCCCAAGCCCAATAATGCTGTGGTTTTTGTAGCCTCATAGAGGTTGATGCTAGTAGATGTTCTTTGGTGTCTGGACATTGAAGAGTTAGCTATTTATTGTAGTCTTCACCCCCCTTGGCATATTTTGAGCCATCCTTCTTGGGAAATCTTTCCAGATGTTTGAAAGAACATGGGTATTATAATCTAAGCTGTATTTGCTTTAGGGGGCACCCCAAGCCCAGTAACACTGTGGTTCTTGCAGACTCATAGAGGTGCTGCCTTGATGGTCTTGGAACAGATCTAGGATAATTTTCTGGGTTAGCAGGCAGAGACTCTTGTTCTCTTTCCTTACTTTCTTCCAAACATACAGAGCCTTTCCTCTGTTTTGAGCTAGATAAAGCTGAGGATGGTGACACAAGCACCCCTGTGGCCACCAGTACTATATGCTGGGTCAGACCTGAAGCCAGCACAGCACTGGGTCTTGCATAAGGCCTGCTGTAACTGCTTCTTGGCTATTACCATGTTTGCTCAAGGCCCTGGGGCTCCACAGTCAGCAGGTAGCAAAGCCAAATAGGCCTTTGTCCTTCCCTTAAGGGTGGCGAGGTCCCCCAGGCCCTGGATGGGTCAAGAAGTTCTGTCTGGGAGCCCTGGGAGTCAGGGACTAGAGTCAGAAACCTTGGAAGTCTACCTAGTGTTCTGTTGTATTGTAGCCGAGCTGGCATTCAAACCACAAGGTGCAATCCTTCCCACTCTTCCCTCCCGTTTCCAAAGGCAGAGGAGCCTCAACCTGTAGCCACCACCACCTCAGGCCACAAAGAGTACTGCCAGAGTACCCCCATAGTCCCTTAAGGCCCAAGGTCTCTTAAGTCAGCATTCACAAAAAGCTATCGGGGGTACCCTGGCAGTACTTTTCATGAATGCTGCTTGGCCTGGGACTCACCCTTCAGGGTGGTGGGCTCCCCTCTGGCTCAGGACATGTCCAGAAATGCTGTCCAAGAGCCAAGTTCTAGAATTGAGGACGCTAAGAACCCACTTGGTACTCTACCTTGCTGTGGCTGTACTGGTACCTAGGGTGCAAGACAAAGCCCCCTTTACTTTCCCCTCTGCTGTTCTCAAGCAGGAGTTTTGCCCCATATCCACCACGGCTGGGAATGTGCTGTGTCTCACCTGAAGCCAACAAGTCTCAGTGGTTCACCCAAGGCCCTCAATGTAGTACCTGGGTATTGCTGCTGGTTATTCAGGGCCCAAGAGCTCTTCAGTTAGCAGATGATGAATGCTGCCACGCCTCGGCCCTTTCCTTCAAGGCAGCAAGTTCCCTTCTGGACCAGGGTGTGTCTAGGAATGTTGTCTGGGAGTAGTTAGGTCCTGGAATAGGGGCCTCATGGCTCTGACTGGTGCCCTATCCTGCTGTGGCTGAGCTGGTATCCAAGATGCAAGACAAAATCCTCCCCACTCTTCCCTCTCCTCTTCTTAAGTGGAAGGGAGGGGTCTCTTTTGGAGCCACCAGCTGTGCAACCTGGGGTTAGGAGAGAGGTAATGTCAGCACTCCCTTGGCTGCCCCAGGT
Source organism: Trachypithecus francoisi (assembly GCF_009764315.1). Lineage (NCBI taxonomy): Eukaryota > Metazoa > Chordata > Mammalia > Primates > Cercopithecidae > Trachypithecus > Trachypithecus francoisi. The sequence goes on along the minus strand of NW_022681465.1, from coordinate 108,845,852 downwards.
GTTGTCTCAGTGTGTTGCATGCTCCCTCAGTCCGCTGTCGCTAGGCCTAATTCAGCCGTAGGACTTGCCAAAGAGTTGCAGTCCTTATGGCCTAGACTGTCTTTCAGGTTTACTTGGAGACACACAGTGCTGTAGCCCTCGGTGGCGAGGTTTTCCAGAGACTCAAGTTCAGACCTCTGGGATTTCTTTCTGGCTAGGGCTGGTTTAAATGCTCTGCCTGTGGGTGGGCATCAGCTGAATTTGGTCTGGTTTTTCTTTCTGCTTTAACAGGACAGCACAGAGTTCAATGCCTCACAATTGCAGTATTCTCCCTTCCCCAGTGCCCTCCATACCATGCACTGCTGCTGGAAGAGGAGCCTCACCACTCTGAGGAAAAGGGTGGCGTTGGTGATTCAGGACTGTTTCTTTTAATCTCTTCTCTGCCTCTTTCAGTGATATGAAGTTCAGACCAAGTCCTATGAGTGCTCACCTGATTTTTGTTCTTATGAAGGTGATTTTTTCTGTGTAGATAGTTGTTAACTTTTTTGTCCTTGTGGGGACGATTGGTGGAGCTTTCTATTGCACCATCTTGCTCTGCCTCTGAGATTGCTTTTTCTCTTTCTCTTTTAAAGAATCTGTTTTAACTGTCTGGATATGTAGATGTTTTTAATATTCTGAAGAAAAAGAAAATTTATTCAAGATGTGGTCTGTGTTTGTTTTTTCTTTACTCATATGCTACTAATGAACTCTTTGATTCTAAAATTTTACATCTGTTTTACTTAGAGAATATTTGTCTGCTATTTATTTTCTCCTTTTTCTGTCAGTCTGCCAGTTCTCTCTTGGCCTTCCTATTATGTGTATATTATATTTCTTGGGTCCATCCTCTGTGTCTGCCTCTGCCTTCTCCCCTGTCAGATTGACCTTTCTAACCTTTCCTGTCATTTTTAGGATATGTTTTTGAGCTGGCATTTTAAGTCAGTTTAGAATTTTTGACATTATCCTTTCTTTTCTCATTATATTTTAAAATTTGGTAATTATGTCTTTATCTGAAAGTTTTCTTTGCTATTCCAAAGTCATTCTTTTTTCAAAAAATGCCACGTCCCCTCAAATCTCACTAGGAATGTGAATTAGACATATTTCCCATGGTTTTTCTCTTTTATATCCAACTTTTTCCCCAGATAACTTATTCATACTTCTCCAGTAGATCCTCTTCTTTTGAACTGTGGAATGTTTTTATATGCCCTGTTATTGTTTTCCCCCTTAAGTCATCCTCAGAAAGCATTAGAGTTATCTATCTTTATTTTTTCCAAATTTCTATTTGAAATTGGTTCTGTTATAGACTCTAAATTCATAGGATCAATAATTTCAGGCTCCATTGTGAGATGAAGAGAGTAGTATTCATATTAATAAATTAAGTATTAGAAGACAAAGTGTCTGTTTAGAATAGAATGGGACAAACAGATAGCTCAGGGTAAGGAGCCTGAGAGCACCCTTCCTTCTGTCTTTAATCGGTACGTCTTCATTATGTTCTTCACTGTTTTTCTGTTTTTTCCTTTATTTTTCTCTTTTGGTTTTAAGTATTCTTTGGGAATAGGTACTATATTCTGCTGTTTGGTATGTTGTCCTCAGGGTACTTCCCTGAAGATTATTAGAAAGACCAATATATTGGAGCCAAGGGCCTGTCTGATACTTAAGTAGTAGGTAAAATTAGGTCCACTTTTGATTAAGTAGTAAATTCATCCACTTATTTCTTAGGTTGTAACTAGATTGGTAGATGATTGTTTCCTAAAATGTTATCTTATGTGAACCATACCCCTGCAGAAATTTGTTGAAATTTCCGTTATGTGGCTAGTGCTTTATCTGAAATAGAAAATATCCTGGATTGATGCAATAGCAGAATGGTGATAACAGAAGAAAGAGCCAGAAGTTGAAGACAGATCATTAGAAATTACTCAGTTTGTGGCCAGACACGGTGGCTCATGCCTGTAATCCCAACACTTCAGGAGGCTGAGGATTGCTTGAGTCAAGGAGTTCCGAGACCAGCCTGGGCAACAAAGTGAGACCCAGTCTCTACAGAAATACCAAAAAATTAGCCAGGTATGGTGGAGGGTGCCTGTGGTGTCAGTACACAGGAAGCTGAGGCAGAAACACCACTTGCGCCCAAGAGGTTGAGGCTGCAGTGAGCCAGCATGGCACCATTGCAGTCTAGCCTGTGCGACACAGCAAGACTCTGTCTCAAAAAAAAAAAAAAAAATCATTCTGAAGAACAGAGATTGAAAAGAAATGAACAGAGCCTTGGAGTTTTGTTGGTTCATTCCAAGGGTCTAACATATGCATCATTAGAACACCAGAAGGAGAGGAGAAAGAGATTGGAGTAGGAAAAATATTTGAAGTAATAATGGTGGAAAACTTCCGAAATTTGATGAAAGATACAATTTTTATTTTTATTTTTGAAACGGAGTCTCTCTCTCGGCTCACTGCAACCTCCGCCTCCGGGGTTCAAGCTTCTGCTTTAGTCTTCTGAGTAGCTGGGATTACAGGCACCTTCCCCGCCCACCACGCCCAGCTAATTTTTGTTCTTTTAGTGGAAACAAGGTTTTGCCATGTTGGTCAGGCTGGTCTCGAACTCCTGACCTCAGGTGATCCACCCTCCTCAGCATTCCAAAGTGCTGGAATTACAGACGTGAGCCACTGTGCCCGGCAAAGATACAAATTTATAGATGAGAGAAGCTCAGTGAATGCCAGTTAGGAGAAACTGAAAGAAAACCATACATAAACACAGTAATTAAACGGTTGAAAACCAAAAATAAAGTCTTAAAAGTAGCTGGAAAAAATGATACATACAGGGCAACAATAATTTGAACAAGTGCAGATTTCTCATCAGAAATCATGGCAGCCAGAAGACAGTGGACCAACATGTTTCAAGTACTGAAAGAAAACTTAACCCAGAACTCTATATCCATTGAAAATATCCTTCAAGAATGAAGATGAAATAGAGACCAAGAGTATCCATTTCTAACATGTTTGCTTTAATGAAATGTTAATGGACGTTCTGTAGGCTGAAGGGAAATAATACCAGATGGATATTTAGGGGGACCAATCAAAATGATAAATACATATAAAGGACTGATTTTATTCCTAAGTTATCCTACTATCTGAGAGGTTTTTTATATGGGTATAAATATAATATATATGATGGCTAAACATAAAAGCTAGTGGGGAGGTGGAAATAAAAGGGCATATGTGGTTGCAGTGTCTCTGCATTTTTCTTTGTGTGTGTGTGTGTGTTTTTTTTTTGGGGGAGGGGACGGAGTCTTGCTCTGTTGCCCAGGCTGGAGTGCAGTGGCGTGATCTCGGCTCACTGCAACCTCCGCCTCCTGGGTTCAAGTGATTCTTCTTCTGACTCAGCCTCCCAAGTAGCTGGGACTACTACAGGTGCGCACCACCACACCTGGCTAATTTTTATATTTTTAGTAGAGATGGGGTTTCACCATATTGGCCAGGCTGGTGTCCGACTCCTGACCTCGTGATCTGCCTGCCTCAGCCTCCCAAAATGCTGGGATTACAGGCATGAGCCACCGTGCCCTACCAGTTTCTGCATTTTTCTTGACCTGGTACAGTGTTAACTCTAAGAAGACTGTGTAAGGTTTGCTATATCTATATCTATGTATTTATATGTCTGTTTATCTACCTATGTATCTGATAATCCGATAAGTTAAAGATAGGCTGTTTGAGCACAAAGGAGATTCATTTAAACTGCTATTGCTATAGATTACACCTATGACGCATTTTTATGAGGAACCAGTAAATTATATAAAAAGATATAGTCAGAAAGTTAATATCAAATAGGAAATACTAAAAATTTTCTAAGGAAAAGAGGAAAGAGCAAGTAGGAGAGCAGAAAACACAGGGAATAAACAGAAAACAGATACTAAAATGGTAGACCTGAATCTAACCATGTTAATAATTCTATTACATGTAAGTGGTCTGATGTTACCAATTAAAAGAGATCTTCATATTGGATAAAAATATGAAGATATAACTGTGATCTTTGTGAGAAACCCACTTTTAATATAATGACATAAGTTATAAGGAAGGAAAAATGCATACCATACAAACACTAACCAAAAAAAGCTCAAATGAATCTATTAATATCAGAGAGGTAAACTTTTGAACAAATAGTATGATTAGGATAAAGAACATAACAATAAGAGTCATTTTCCTAAAAAGATATAATAATCTTAAATGTGTCTAACAACAGAGCTTCAAAAATGGAGTTAAAAAAAAAAAACCTGTTAGAACTGAAAAGAAAGATGGACAAATTCACAATTATAGTTAGAGATGTAAGTGCTTTTCTCTTAAAAATCAGTAGAATAGGGAGATAGAAAACCAATAAGGAAATTTAAGACTAGAATAATATCAACTTATATGACCTAATTGACATTTATAGAGCACTCTACCCAACAGTAGCGAAATATGCATTCTTTTTATATGCTAGATAGACTACATTTTGGGCAATAAAACACAATCTTAACAAACTTAAAAGAATTAAAAGTATGCAAAGTATGTTATCTGACCATATAGAATTAAACTAAACACAGTCATTGGAAGAGATGAAAACATTTTTTAAATATTTGAAAATTAGAAATGATGAAATGATTCATGAGTCCAAGTAAAAGTAAAAGTCACAAGGAAATTAGGATGAAATTGAAAAACCACATATCAAAGTTTGGAGGATTTAGGTAAAACAGTACTTACAAGGAAATTTATAGTAATAAAAGCTTATGTTTGAAAAGAAATATTTCCAATCAGTGCTTTGAGCATCTACCTTAACATAGCAGAAATAGAAGAGCAAATTAAACTCAAATTGAAACTAAAGAAAGAAATAATAAGATAGAGTAGAAATCAATGAAATTGAGTAGAGAAAAACAGTAGAGTAAAATCAGTGAAATGAAAAACTAGTCCTTGGAAAAGATTGATAAAATTGATAAATCTGTAGACAGAGTGACCAAAAAAAAATAGAGGACAAATTATCAATATCAGAAATGCAAGACTCTGTTGACATTTAAGGGACAATTAGGGAATATTTCAGGCATCATTAGCCCCATAAATTTGACTACTTTGTTGAAATGAGCAAAGTCCTTGAAAGATAAGCTATGACGTTTACTCCAGAAGAACTAGATTATCTGAATAGTCCTATATCTAATAAAGTAATTGAATTTTTCATTAAAAAAATTTCAACAGGGAACATTCAGTTCTACATAAGCTCTTCCAGAATATAGAATATGAGAAAATACTTCTAAATTCAATTTATGAGTTCAGTGCTATCCTGGTCTGAAAACTAGACAAAGACATTATGAAAAAATTAAATTATGTCCATCTCCCTCATGAACATAGAGGATTGGATGGAGAGTAAATCAATCAAATTTCCCAAAATACAGTGCTGTTAGGCTATACCCATTGTAAGTGAAACATTGATGTTGGGGCTGAGGCCACCAAAGGTTGAAGAATGAAAAACAAGTAAAAGTCAAATGTGTGAAGTTAGAGAACAGGTTATCAGAAACTAATCACTCTTTTAATTAGATGCCTGCAACCACTGAATGTTCTTTGGGGGACTCTGGAATTCCATCTCTACCTTGGGTAGAAGCTATCTAAGAGCTTAGCAGAGGGCATGATTAGAACCTAGGAGAGTTTAGAGCTACAAATGACCTTGTGTTATCTCCTCAACTTTGCCCAGCTGCTCCCTAAACATGACTTTCACCTTTTACCTGAAAACTTGTCTTCCTTTCTCACTTTTTATCTAGAGAGTCACCTTCAAAGGGCAGAATCGCTGGTACTGCAGCTTTTTCAAATATTAGGAACTTCAACCAAGTAAAATAAAAAGACATACTTTCCTGTGCTTTCCACCTATGAACTTTACTTTTCCTGCAGGGCCCAAATGTGACTCCCCTCAATTCCTATGCTCCTTGTTCTGGGTAAAAGAGTACAAGGGGACCAGGAACAGGGTTTTTACCTGAAGCAGAAGGGAGAGAGGATGGGCGAAGTATGTTATCTGAGTGGATAAGGAGGAATACTGAGAAGGACTGAGCTTCAAGGAGTCTTAGAGTTTCTTTGCTGAGCTTCAAGGAGTCTTAAAGCTTCTTTGCTGGTTTCTTCCTTTCTCCATGTTGGGAAGAGGGCTTGTGGGAAAAGGGCTTGTGGGGTGCCTGTATAAACTGGCCATAAAAATATGGGACAATAAGTTGTGGAAAACCACAAGAGGCCTCTGAGGAGGAAAGTCTCCTAATTGCCATCATGTTCGCATGCTCAGAGTGAGACCCGCTTTCTTATCTGTAAACACTGTGTTCAAGGAGAAAGACACTCCTTTGAAACACTGGAATGTGAACAGACTTGTAGGCTCCTAGTTAAGCCCGCTCCCACTAGCTACTCTCCCATAAGTTAAAGATATGCTATTTGAGCACAAAGGAGGTTCATTTAAACCGCTATTGCTATAGATTACACCTATGACGCATTGCCTCCCTTTCACTGTTTCTCCCTGAACGTCTGCTTCTCAGATCTAAGTGACTGTACTCAATGAATAGTGTGGAGACCAGAGCTCTGAGTCTTTTGCAGCCTCCAAAAGTACAACTGGCCCCCTGGCCCCCCACCTTTACTCTTTACTTGTCTCTTCTCAATCCTTTGTCACCACCGAACTTCAGGTACCCTATGGGTGGTGTTGAGACTGGTTCCCAACACTCCACAATTTCTACATTTTTTTTTTTTTTTTGAGACAGAGTCTCGCTCTGTCACCAGGCTGGAATGAAGTGGCGCGATCTTGGCTCACTATAACCTTTGCCTCCTGGGTTCAAGCGATTCTTGTGCCTCAACCTCCTGAGTAGCTGGGATTACAGGCACGTACCACCACACCCAGCTAATTTTTGTATTTTTAGTAGAGAGGGGTTTCACAATGTTGGCCAGGATGTTCTCCATCTCCTGACCTTGTGATCTGCCCACCTTGGCCTCCCAAAGTGCTGGGATGACAGGCGTGAGCCACCATGCTTGGCCACAAGTTCTACTTTTAGGATTGTACTATGTCTTGTCCCTCAGTCTACTTCCCTGTCTGTCAGTCCTTCTGTAGTGATCTCATCCCTTTCCAAAGCATATTGCTAACCGGTGCTGTCTCTTGTATTCTGTAGCCTTTATTCCCATATATTCAGCTGGCTTCTCAGCATATCTGAAACCAAACTCTGGATTGCTCATCTACCCAAATACCTGCTTCTTCCCTAGTCTTTCTCATCATGGTAAATGGCAATTCCATTTCTCCTGTTAGTTATTTGTAGTCCTTCTTTTTTTTTTTTGAGACGGAGTCTCATTCTGTTGTGCAGGCTGGAGTGCAGTGGCGTGATCTCGGCTCACTGCAACCTCTGGCTCCCAGGTTCAAGTGATTCTCCTGCCTCAGCCTCCCAAGTAACTGGGATTATAGGTGTCTGCCACCATGCCCGGCTAATTTTGTATTTGCGTGTGTATGTGTGTGTTTTTAGTAGAAACGGGATTTCAGCATGTTGGCCAGGCTGGTCACAAGCTCCTGGCCTCACGTAATCTGCCCGCCTCGGCCTCCCAAAGTGCTGGGATTACAGGCAGTTGTTCTTCTTAATTCATGTCCCTTCTTTCTTATATGTAATCTATTTTCAGAATAAATCCCAAATCTAGCCCATTCTCACTATGGTCACTGTCTTTCCTCTGTATAATTGCAGTAGCCTTCTGTTTTCCATGCTATCATATCTTCTGGTCTGTTTTTCACATCGCAGCCAGAAAGATCCTTTTAAAATTGGAGTCATTGCTAAATATTTAATGATGTCTTTTCTCTGCTCACAACTCTCCATTGGTCTCCGGCTTCACTCATTGTAAAAGCCAATTCGTTTTACAGTGGCTTATACATTTCTGACCTTACCTCTCACCATTTTTCCCCTCACTTACTCCAGTCTGACTCTCCTGGCCTCCTATTTCTGGCACATGCCATGCCTAAACCATTGTTTCCCTAGCTAGTCACATGGGTCCCCTCCTCTCTTCCTTTGTATCCCTGCCTAAAGGAAGGCCTTTTCTGACCACCTTATATAAAAGAGCAACTCCCACCTCCACCTCAGCACTTCGCATCCCCCAATACTGCTTTATTTTTCTCCACAGTAGTCTGTTGCAACCTCACTATTATTGTTTATTGACCTTTGCCCCATTAGAATGTAACCACCACATGGGCAAGGACTTTTGTGTTGGTTGTGGTTGGATCCCTAAGACCTAGGATAGTCCCTGCTAGAAAGTATCCTCTCAGCAAATATTTGTTGAGTGAATTTGATTGTGATGTTTTTTTCCTTCCTCATATTTGAATAATATTCTGCAGAATAAAGTTAGATAGTCATGGAGTAGGATACCATAGGACACGATGTCTGACTTTAGGTAATCATTGAATGAATGAATGAATGAATTAATTAATTAATTAATGGCAGGGGTCCCACAGAACATTTAATCCCTCTCTTTTCTTATTTCAAAGATGAGAAAATGGAGAGAGGTGTACAAATCATAGAAAGATGTCTTAGCTTCAGTATTTTGTAAACCCTCCAAAATGCTCAGCAGGTTTCACAAAATACTCAAATCAAAAGAATGTCACAGGTAAGGAAATAGAATATAAAAAGACTAGCTTGTATTCAAGAATATTTTAAGGCTATCATATAGGAAGGCCATATAAGAAATTGCTAATGGGGATTATAATGCTAAAAATATCACATAATATTTATATAACATGTGTTGTAAATTAATAAAGCCAATACCTTTTTAAAGGTAGTTTGTTAGATATGGTGTGTAATTCATAAGGAATCCCTTTCCCCCAAATTGCTCTATAGTTTGAACTTTATTTTGTGGTTACCAAAGTCTGGACTTTTAAAAGACATAAAGTTATAATCTGAGAATGAGAAAGACAAAATGGGAATGCAGACAGATATAAAACTAAAATAAATAGAAATGTAAGATAGTGCACAGGAAATTCCAAATAATAAGTGTAGATTAAAATGTTCTAGAGGAGGCTGCACATGGTGGCTCATGTCTGTAATTCCAGCACTTTGGGAGGCTGAGGGGAGTGGATCACTTGAGGTCAGGAGTTCAAGGCCATCCTGGTCAACGTGGCGAAACCCCATCTCTACTAAAAATACGAAAATTAGCCAGTGGTGGCATCAGGTGCCTGTAATCCCAGCTACTCGGAAAACTGAGGCAGGAGAATCGCTTGAATTCAGGAGGTGGAGGTTGCAGTGAGCCAAGATTGTGCCACTGCATTCCAGCCTGGGCGACAGGGTGAGATTCTGTCTTTAAAAAAAAAAAAAAAAAAAAAAAATTCTGAAAGAAATTAGGATTGGATGACACAGTGGGCCAGGTGTCAGGAGATGGCTCTAGCAAGGGAGAAGGAGTAGAATTTGATGATGCTTTAGATAGAAGGGTAGAACTTAGAAAGCTGGGGCCATGATCTGAGCAGAGGCATAGTGGGGCAGCCAGAGAATGTTCTAGTAGTGAGTAAGGTCAGTTTAATAGGGCCTTAGGTCAGAGAGCTTAAGAAGGGATGTTAGTGTACATTGTGAGAATATATGAATATTACATAAAATCGTTTGGACTCTAGACAATCAGAAGCTTTTGAAATCTTTTAGGGGGGCTGACATGTGGTTTTTAGTGTCTAGGAGAAATGTGGAAGTAGGAAATTCTCTCATGAATGTCATTTTATCATGAAGGATGAGTTTGGCTTTAGACATAGCAAGTTTGGGATGAGAGCCAGCTAATGATGTCTAGTTAGAGATATAGAACTCAGGCTGGATTAGGGCTACAGTTTTGGGGAATTTACACTCACATATAGAGGTGAGAGTTAGTCCTAATGGTGAATGAAATCTTAGGAGTTTCAGAGATTGTAGAACAGTGTAGGCTGAAAAGATGGTGGTGCACAGAACTTTAGTGGGCAGAGGAAGAATGTTTTGTGAAGGAAACTTTGAAAAGCAATGGTTGCAGAAGTAGGGTAACCTATGAAAAGAAAGCCAAGGGTCACATAAGTAGTTGATTCAAAGTAACATTCATCCCTCCCTCAACTCCCCCATTGCAAATGCAGTACATCTTTAATGTCAGATCCTGGAAAATAGACAATAGCAAAAATATTTTTAAAAAGCTTTTACCCAGCCTGGGCAACATAGTGGAACCCTGTCTCTACAAAAAAAATTTGAAAATTAGCCAGGCATGATGACACATGCCTGTAGCCTCAGCTACTCAGACGGCTGAGGAGGGGGATCACTTGAACCTGGGAGGTTGAGGCTGCAGTGAGCTGTGATTGAGCCACTGCACTCCAGCCTGGGTGGCAGAGTAGGATCTGTCTAAAAAAATAAAAAATAAAAAAAATTACTTACAACCCAGTTAGCCAGAGAAAACTATTAAAATATTTAAATATATATCTTAAATTACTAAATATTTCTTCTTTGTTGTGTCTGTGTATTTGTGTATTTATATTGCTATACAAGAGAGTGTTTATTTTTTGCTGTAAATAGTTGAGGTAAGATCATTCAAAAAGAGTTCAGCTGTTAATTATATAGCTTATTTGTTGACATAATCTTCTAAATATTTAATATATATAGAATTTCCCATATTGTCTGTTTTGTATACTCTTCAGATGATTGCAAAAGGGAAAAATGCATCTGAACTGTTTCCTGCTGTTGTGAAGAATGTGGCCAGTAAAAATATTGAGGTACTGTTTTGATCTATAATTTTTATGATTCCTTTTGTTTTCATGGGACCATACACTTTTCATGTAGTGTAATGCAACATAAGGTACTTGAGTATCACTAGATTTTTGTTATGATTAAAATGTCCTTAATTTTAAATGTAGGTAAGATCGAATAAAAAGTAGACACAATCCTAGCTTTGGATTTTTGGTAGAGAATGTGAAAAGCAAAACAGATTGATTCACCTGACTAAGCAATGGTAAGTTGTTGAGTTTTCACCTGTTCCTAGAGGCCCATTTAGTTTAAATTTTGTTCCAGGGACTTAATTTTAAGATAGCATATGTCCAGTGAAAAAGACCTGGTCGGGTATATCCAGACCTTGATGATTTGGGGCTTTTTGGGATTTCTAGGACTGAACCCAAGAATATTTCCCAAATTTCTTAGACTACTCATGACATGTACTAAGCACTCAGTACATATATGTGGATTTATTGAATGAACATGTCCCAGTAAAATGCTATTTTCTGTAAGCTAGACTGATAAAGTCTAGTATTAAGATAACATGCTCCTCTCCACCCTGGTTAATTGATAAATTAATTGAAAAAGCCTGGTTAATTGATAAATTTTTCTCAGTTTAAAGCTTTAAAGCTTTTTCTTCACCATGAAATTAAAAATGTGTTACTGCTGCTATTTGTTTGCCATTTTATTGGCAGATGACAAAGCTCATTAACAAATAACAGAAACATTCTAATCCAGGGAACATGGTTATGGTGACAGAGAGAGAAAGTGCACAAACATTCTTGCACGGGCAAGTGTGAGAGTGGAAGGAGGATGGGTGTGTGATTTCAGAGGGTTCGCTAGTTTTGTAGTTACGATTTTATTTTCTGTGCACAGTATGGTCATTTTTTGCTAGTGAAGTTGTTTCTCTTTTGTGTGATGATTTTAAATATTCAAAGTATTCTTGCCAGCAAAACCAACCAGAGAAAAAGAGAGAAAACATTTTGGAGCTAATGTTTTTAAAATATTACTTAACTAAATGTGATTGATAGTGTTGGTGAGAGAGGGATTTTAAATCTCCCAATCATGATCTTGATTTTTTTTTTTTTGCTCTTTTATTGAGACAGGGTCTCACTTTGTCACCTAGGCTGGAGTGCAGTGGTGTGATCTTGGCTCACTACAGCCTCGACCTCCTGGGCTCAAGCGACCCTCCCACCTCAGCCCCTCAAGTAGCTGGGACTACAGGCGTGTACAACCATGCTTGGCTAGATTTTTATTTTTATTTTTTGTAGAGACAGAGTTTTGCCATGTGGCCTACGCTGGTCTTTAACTCCTGAGCTCAAGCAATTCACCTGCGTCAGCCTCCCAAAGTGCTAGGATTACAGGCGTGACCAGCCGTGCACGGCCTTTTTTTTTTTTTTTTTTTGAGGCGAGGTTCCTCTCTTATCTCCCAGGCTGGAATGCAGTGGCATGGTCGTGGCTTACTGTAGCCTTGACCTCTTGGGTTTTAGGTGATCCTCCTTCCTCAGCCTCCTGAGTAACTGGGACTACCGGTGCATGCCACCACATCCAGCTAATTTTCACGTTTTTAGCAGAGACAGGGCTTCACCATGTTGCCCAGGCTGGTTTCAAACTCCCATGCTCAGGCAGTCTGCCAACCTTGGCCTCCCAAAGTGCTGGGAGTACAGGCATGAGCCATCGCTCCTGGGCTGATTCTGGAATGTTTTATTTTTCCCCTTAATTTAGTATTTTTTGCTTATTTTTAAAAGTACTCCTATTAGGCATAACTCTTTTTGGGTTTTCCTGATGAATTGACCTTTTTGTTATAAAATAAATCCTTTATTTTTGTTAATATGTTTTGTCTTAAAGCATATTTGATTTGTTTTTAGTATTGCCACTCCAACCTTCTCATTTCTTTTTATTGTTTATCATTTTTATTCATTTGCTTTCAGCTTGTCTGCCTATATCTAGTGTGCATCTGTTGTTGACAGCATATAGTTGCAGCTTTCCCGAAATCCTGTGTGTCAATCTCTGCCTTTTAATTGGAGTGTCTATTTTGCTAACTCTTAATTTAGTTATTGATCTACTTAGATTTGAGTCTACTATTTTTCTTTTCTCTTTGTCTCTTTTATTTTTTTCTTCTATTCTTCCTATTCCTTTTTTGGGTTAACTAGAAACATTTTAAAATTTCATTTTAGTTTTTTTCCAACTTGCATTTCTTGGCATATATGACAGTGGTCCCATGTGATTATAACACTGTATTTTTACTGTGCTTTTTCTATGTTTAGATACCAACTACCTACCACTGTGTTATAGTTATCTACAGTATTGAGTACAGTAACATGCTGTACAGATTTGTAGCCTAGGAGCAATAGGCCATATCAGTAGTCCCCAACCTTTTTGGCACCAGGGACCACTATTGTGGAAGACAATTTTTCCCTGGACCCTGGGTGGCTTCAGGATGATTCAAAAGCATTACATTTATTGTGCACTTTATTTCTATTATTACATTGTAATATATAATGAAATAATTATATAACTCACCATAATATAGAATCAGTGGGAGCCCTGAGCTTGTTTTCTTACAACTAGATTGTCCCATCTGGGGTGTGATGGGAGATAGTGACAGATCATCAGACATTAGATTCTCATAAGGAGCACGCAGCCTAGATCCCTCTTGTGTGCAGTTTACAGTAGGGTTCGCAATCCTATGAGAATCTAATGCTGCTGTTGATCTGACAGCAGGCAGAGCTCAGGGGGTAATGCAAGCAATGAGGAGCAGCTGTAAATACAGATGAAGCTTTGCTTGCTTGCCGACTGCTCACCACCTGCTGTGTGGCCTGGTTCCAACCCCTGGGCTATATCATATATCCTATGTGTGTAGACCCCTGGTCTTTATCATATATCCTAGGTGTGTAGTAGGCTATACCATGTAGGTTTGTGTAAGTGCACTCTGTGGTGTTTGCACAACAATGAAATTGTCCAACGACGCATTTTTCAGAACATTGTTAAGCAATGCATCACTGGATTGTAGAATTTTAAGGATAGGTATTTTAAACCTACTTTTTTTTTGGAAACAGGGTCTTGCTTTGTTGCCCAGGTTGGAGTGCAGTGGCACGATCTTGGCTCACTACAACCTCTGCCTCCCTGGTTCAAGTGATTCTCCTGCCTCAGCCTCTCGAGCAGCTGGGATTACAGGCTTGTGTCACCATGTCCATGTAATTTATTTTTTGTATTTTTAGTAGAGCCAGGATTTTGTCATGTTGCCCAGGGTGGTCTGGAACTCCTGAGCTCAAATAATTTGCCCACCTTGGCCTCCCAAAGTGCTGGGATTACAGGTGTGAGCCACTACGTTCAGGCTAAACCTACTTTTAAAAACGATTTCATATTTTAAAGTATGCTTCTTGCTTTTTTTTTTGGGACTGTAGTGGCATGAACACAACACACTATAGCCTTCACTTCCTGGACTCAAGTGATCCTCCTGACTCAGCCTTCTGAGTAGCTAGGACCACAGGTGTGTGCCACTACTCCTGGCTCATTTAAAAAATATTTTGTAGAGATGACGTCTCCATGTTGCCCAGGCTGGTGTTGAACTCTTGGGCTCAGGTGATCCTCCTGCCTTGGCCTCCCAAAGTGCTGGGATTATAGGTGTGAGCCACTGTACCCAGCCCTTAATTTTTTTCATTAGATAGGAAGTGCATTCTGTATTTCAGATAGATGAATTTTTCTATCAAGATGAAATAGTTGTTATAAACTCAATTACACTAAATTGGATAAACCAAAATCAAAACACTTGTATTCTTGTGGCCAGTTTATGAATTAAATTAATACTGGATTTAAATGACTTGATAAATCATACTTTCTTTCTAGAACACCAATTAATGGAAGAAATCTGTGTAGATTGTAGATTTCTTGAGTAAAATCAATTTTACTTATGATTAATTTAGTAGGTATTTATTAAACATTATGTGCTTGTTGCCATATATAATTCTGAATTGATAATTTTAAACTACTCTCCCTTTGATAACCTTATGGCCATGCTATCTGAGCTTCTACTTTGATATGTTTATTAGTTTTATGGCCTGTGGCATAAGAAAGTCCAAATATCTGAAAAAAATCAACATTTAACTTAGAAAAATTATGAGGCATAGGTGAAGCTTGTGTTAGTGTTATCAGGAATAGAATCTCTCAGTAGCAATAGGAATAATTGCTAATATTAAAAAAACCTCTCTGACCTAGGTTATTAGTGCCTTACATAGATCCACTCATTTTATCCTCACAAATAACCTTGTGGGGCTGGTTCTGTCATTACTTGTATTTTATGTATGAGGACAAGATGGTAGAGAGGTTAAATTATCTGATCAAGGTCACACAGCCAGCATGTGGCAGTCAGAATCCAAAGCTAGGCTGCTTGGCTTCAGAACCCATCTTAGCCCATTCAGCGCCATCTTTCCTGTTTGATGATTCCTTCCTCTCTTTTCTTTCTTAATATCATTGACTCCTTATCAACGTCTGGTATTAGCCATCCTTTGGGAGGTACCTGGTATTGGTATTTTTTTTTTTATGTTTTAGTTATGGGTAGAAATGACCAAGTCCTTAGAAATTGGTGGTAAATTAGCTAGTTCCCTCAGGACTTCTAGTTCTTGTTGTAAACAGAAAATTCCATACGAATTATTGTTCCTTCAGAACTATTTTACTATTCAAATAGTTATCAGTAGGAGAACTTTTCCATTTGTTCATATTTTCCCTTTACAATTAGATTCTGGTATGCTGCCTAAAGTTCTGTTACAAAAATGTCAATGTAAACATAATTATTGGTCTATTTGTTTTGGATTTCTTTCCTTCTTTAAATACCTTGTTTATTTTATTTTTTTGAAACATGCTTAAGCCTTTAATGTTTTGGGAAAATTGACATAAATTTCTTAAAACTTATGTTCAGAAGTTGAATGTTTCATTCCTCTCAAGTGCAAAATTTCATTTTTACAAGTACATGCTACTTTAGACACACAGGTGAGCTGTACGTCATCTACCATTAAATGTCAAATGATACCAAAAGTGACCTAGTAAGCAATCAGTGGTTATAGTACAAAAATAATCAAAGGGTTAGTCAATAACTCATGAAGTTTGATGTACTAGTATTGATAAGTTAATTAAACAGATTTGTCTATGTTCTTCCAGCCTACTGGGGCTCTGCTATGATTAGCTTTACAGCAAGGAGTGTTATAACATTGAATGAAAGTAACCGATCAGAGAATGATGTAGTCACGGAGCTTTAACTACTCCCATTTCTGGTCACAGAATGGTTTCAGGGAAGGTAGGCTTTCTTTGCACACCTGCAGCCTGTCAGTGCACAGGCCTCTTGTGGTCAATATTGATTGATTCTTATAACAGAAGTAGAACAAATTTAGTGTTTTGCAACCTTCTGTGATTTAATATTGTTATGCTTTTTGCCATAACAGTCACAGAAATCCTTCTCCAATAGTGAGTAATTATAGCAATGCCTGCTAGCTCAGCTGTGGTTCTGAATGTTTCAGTGTTGCCAATATAAACTCTGTGATATATTCTAGAGTTCATAAGCCAGTTTTAAAAGCTGGCTGTACTTGGTGAATAAAGGTATTGCTGAGAAATAAATTGTAAGGGGATGAGGGAGAACTGGGCCCATTCTTTCTCAAAACTTTCCAGAGAACTGTAGAGTGAGATCTGAATATAATTAGTAAAGAGAAAGAGTATTTTAAAAGAAAATTTTAAAAAACCAAACCAGTTGTGTTGGTGTGCACCTAGAGTCCCAATTACCAGGGAGGCTGAGGCAGGAGGATCTCTTGAGCCCAGGAGTTTGAGGCCAGCCTGGGCAAAAGAGTGAGACCCTATCTCTCTTTAAACACACACCCACACCGCCACCCCCACCCACTGACAAACACACACACACCCCTCCCCACACACCCACATACACCAAAAAAACAACCAAACTAACAAGTTAAAGGCTTTGGAGGGAGTCTTAACCAATGCCTGTTGTTTTCCTCATAGTATGTTGGTGTCTTTTATACTTTACTGTTCAATGAATTATACCCATTGGTGTGGGAAGTTAGATCCTAGATATAGTACTCTAATGTCTTAATTTTTTTCAGTCTACAGTTGGTCTGGAATGTGATCCAGCTGATAAATACTGATCTTTTACTGTATGCCAAGCAATGTGATAGGTCCTTGCAATATGCAGGTGAATAAGGAATGGTTGTTGTACTAAATAGTCTCATGTTCACTCCCAGGCAGATGGGAGAAATTACTTAGTTAAATACATATTATGTGTTGATTTGATATACTGAAACTGTTGGTAATCAATCAACTGCTGATATATTGATATATATTTGATATATTGACTACTGTTAATCAGTTAGCCACGTGTTAATCGCTTTCTACCATTGCTGTACTCTTAGGAACTTTAAATCTAGTTGAGGAAAAAGTCATCTATCCTTCTATCCTCAAATAGAGAAGTGCTTCTAAAACTGTGATCTAAGAATTTTAAAAACTTATATTTACACTTAAATGTAATCTGAAACATTATAGTTTGAATCATTTGGTTTCCATCTTATAAACTAGTATCATCTGTTTTTGGAACCAATTTTTTGTATTCTTGTGTAACATCACTTGGTTCCAAGTGATCATTTAAAGGAACAGTGTTTCACAAATATGTGTATTTTGGGTTTGAAAAATTCTGAAGGTTGAGAAGCACTAATTTAAACCAAGAAAGTGTAAAGAGTGTAATTGTGAATATAGATGGAAAGTACATTGATAATAGAGATGGGGATCTATGGAATGAAGTCATTACCGCCTTTTACTACAGTTGTAAATTTCTTGTTAGATTTTTTATAATAATACTGCAATGATATTGTTTTCAAATGAGAAGATGTGCAATTGGGGTTAAAAAAAACAGTGATTTAAAGCATTCTTCTTTTATAAATGTATATATTATAAATAAAATATGATTTTTTTCCTGCCTTAAAAGGTAAGAGCCTGTATTAAGGACATTTTATTCTTAAATGGTTTAATTTATACTAGGTTTTCAGATGCTCTTGGGGGAAGAGTTGTCTCCTCTTTTGTTGGGGTACCTTAATAGAAATACCTGAGGACTGCCGTCATAGGCCACAACATGTAGTAGTTAGGAACATGCCCGTTTGCATCCTGATTCTGCCACTTGCTAGCTCTGTGACTTTGGGCAAGTTATATAAACCTCTGAGCCTTACTTTCCTCATCTTTGAGAGGGGGATAATTGTACCTAGGATAGATATGAGAATTAAACGAGTAATGTAATGTAGATGTAGGGCCTCACATTTAAATTCTGGCTGGAAAGTTACAGCAGATTGAGGTGAAGAACAAAAGCTGTCGCAGTTTTCCTTTCATATTCTGTATTTCCTAATTAATTTTAATACTAGCCAGAATGACAAGGGTACTTTTAGAAAAGAAAGGCTAGACTGGGCACGGTAGCTCATGCCTGTAATCCCAGCACTTTGGGAGGCTGAGGTGGGTGGATCATCTGAGGTCAGCAGTTCAAGACCAGCCGGACCAATATGATGAAACTCCATCTCCACTAAAAATACAAAAATTAGCCAGGCGTCGTGGCATGCGCCTGTAGCCCCAGCTACTCTGGAGACTGAGACAGGACAATCGCTTGAACCCAGGAGGCGGAGGTTGCGGTGATCTGAGATCACGCCATTGCACTCCAGCCTGGGCAACGAGAGCAAAACGCCGTCTCAAAAAAAAAGAAAAAGAAAAAGAAAAAAAAAAAAAAACGAAGGCCGAGGAACTTCCCCAGGTGAAAGAAGACCAAGGAGACATGAAAACTTAAATATGATGCATGATCCCAGATCAGGAAAAATACTATACTATAAATACTATACTATTAAAAAATACTATAAATATAGGTATTTTTATAAATATATAAATATATATAATATATTTAAAATATATTTATAATATATAAATATATAATATATAAAAATATATAATATATTTAAAATATATAATATATTTTTATAAATATATAAATATAGGATGTTATTGAGAAATTCTAAATATGGATTATTTATTAGATAATAGGATTGCATTGATGTTACATTTCCTGAATTTTGTAATTGTAATGTTAGCAATTGACAAACATAGATGAAGGCTGCTGGGTGCGGTGGCTCACGCCAGTAATCCCAGCACTTTGGGAGGCCAAGGTGGGTGGATCACTTGAGATCAGGAGTTCATGACCAGTCTGACCAGCATGGCAAAATGCCATCTCTACTAAAAATACAAAAATTAGCTGGACGTGGTGGTGTGCACCTGTGGTCCCAGCTACTCGGCAGGCTGAGGCAGGAAAATCTTTTGAACCCAGGAGGCAGAGGATGCAGTGAGCTGAGATAGTGCCACTGCACTCCAGCCTAGAAGACAGAACAAGACTCTGTCTGAAAATAAAAAAAAGAAAGAATAAAACGTAAATGAAGGCTCTATGAGGCTTCAGTGAACTAGTCTTGGAACTTTTCAGTAGGTTGTTTTGAAGGATGATATCTGAAACAAGACTTGCTTACTATAGCAAGGGACAACTATGCTTTTTAGGCACAGTTTCTCTGGGCATAGAGATGGCTGATATTATTGTGGATTATTGGGAAGGACAGTCTTCAGGGATTCATGGACTTTCAGGGTCCTAAGTGGTTTGATATCATCTGTAGATGTGTGGTCATGTGGGTGAGACTGCTCTTGATTGATTGGCACTCAGAGACGGGTGGATGGGAGTGCAGTTGTTCCTGACTGGCTAACTTTCACAAGCAAGAGGCTGTCACAGATTGGTTGACTTGAGAAAACTTGTTCATTCAGGTGCCTTTTTATTGTTCTGTTGAACAGGTTTAAAACAGCTGTGGCTACAGGTTGCCAAGGCTACAGAAAAATGCGTCTCTCTGAGGAATGTGGGAACTTAAAAACATTACTAATTTGAAATTTTTTTATAGTTAAAGAATTTAAAGTATTATAAGAATCACAGCACTATTATTTTGTTTTGAAGGCCATCTGGAAAGATGAGATTCACCCCTGTCGTGAAATACCTTTATTGTTTTATCTGAACCCAAAGTAATTAATATTCCTTTTAAGATAGTATGGAAAGATGTAAAGAGTGAAAGTCACTGGTTAATACCATCGCACAGAGATAGTGACTATTAACATTTTATTGTATAGATTTCTGAATTTTGTGCTTACTTGGCTTGAATCTTAGCTTTTCTATTTAATAGATACGGTACTTTGGTCAAGTTGCTTACCCTGTGTTTCATTTTCTTATCTGTAAAGTAAGAATAAATACTTGTTTGTTGAGTTGTGAGGATAAAATGAGTTAATTTAAGTAAGACATTTAGAACAGTGTCTGACATGTAGTTAATGCTACATATAAGGATTTGCTATTAATACCATATTATGTCCATTCTAAGACATATGTTTGCTGTTTTAAAGTTTCTGCAGTTGGGATTTAACTTAACTGGTGGTGATTACGATGGATGGTGGTTTCTGTTTGTTTGTTGTTGTTCTTTCCTTTGTGGCCCATAACATAATGGTGTGTTTTACAATTGGTGGTCTATCTTAGACTGCATAAAATACAGTATGTGGGCATCTATTTTTTTTAATACAGAAGTGAGATCATACAATGCATACTGTTTTACACCTTTAAAAAATTTTAGGCCAGGTGCGGTGGCTCACACCTATAATCCCAGCACTTTGGGAGGCCGAGGCAGGTGGATCACCTGAGGTCAGGAGTTCAAGACCAGCCTGGCCAACTTGGTGAAACCCCATCTCTACTAAGAATACAAAAGTTAGCTCAGTGTGTTGGTGTGTGCCTGTAATCCCAGCTACTTGGGAAGCTGAGGCAGGAGAATTGCGAATTGCTTGAACCTGGGAGGTGGAGGTTGCGGTGAGCCCTGAGATTGTGCCACTGTACTCCAGCCTTGGTGACAGAGCGAGACTCTGTCCAAAAAAAAAAAAGCCTTTTTCAAGGACATATTTTCCTTTCTTTCCTTTTCTTTTTTTCAGATGGTGCCTTGGGGTGCAGTGGCGTGATATTGGCTTGCTGCAACCTCCGCCTCCCGGGTTCCAATGATTCTCCTGCCTCGGCGTTCTGAGTAGCTGGGATTATAGGCATGGGCCAATATGCCCAGCTAAGTTTTTTGTATTTTTAGTAGAGATGGGGTTTCTTTTTTTTTTTTATTATTATATTTTAAGTTCTAGGGTACATGTGCACAACGTGCAGGTTTGTTACATATGTATACTTATGCCATGTTGGTGTGCTGCACCCATCAACTCGTCAGCACCCATCAATTCATCATTTATATTATGTATAACTCCCCAATGCAATCCCTCCCTCCTCCCCCCTCCCCATGATAGGCCCCAGTGTGTGATGTTCCCCTTTCCGAGTCCAAGTGATCACATTGTTCAGTTCCCACCTATGAGTGAGAACATGCGGTGTTTGGTTTTCTCGTCTTGTGATAGTTTGCTAAGAATGATGGTTTCCAGCTGCATCCATGTCCCTACAAAGGACGCAAACTCATCCTTTTTTATGGCTGCATAGTATTCCATGGTGTATATGTGCCACATTTTCTTAATCCAGTCTGTCACAGATGGACATTTGGGTTGATTCCAAGTCTTTGCTATTGTGAATAGTGCCGCAATAAACATACGTGTGCATGTGTCTTTGTAGTAGAATAATTATAATCCTTTGGGTATATACCCAGTAGTGGGATGGCTGGGTCATATGGTACATCTAGTTCTAGATCCTTGAGGAATCGCCATACTGTTTTCCATAATGGTTGAACTAGTTTACAATCCCACCAACAGTGTAAAAGTGTTCCTATTTCTCCACATCCTCTCCAACACCTGTTGTTTCCTGACTTCTTAATGATTGCCATTCTAACTGGTGTGAGATGGTATCTCATTGTGGTTTTGATTTGCATCTCTCTGATGGCGAGTGATGATGAGCATTTTTTCATGTGTCTGTTGGCTGTATGAATGTCTTCTTTTGAGAAATGTCTGTTCATATCCTTTCCCACTTTTGATGCGGGGTTGTTTGTTTTTTTCTTGTAAATTTGTTTGAGTTCTTTGTAGATTCTGGATATTAGCCCTTTGTCAGATGAGTAGGTTGCAAAAATTTTCTCCCATTCTGTAGGTTGCCTGTTCACTCTGATGGTAGTTTCTTTTGCTGTGCAAAAGCTCTTTAGTTTAATGAGATCCCATTTGTCAATTTTGGCTTTTGCTGCCGTTGCTTTTGGTGTTTTAGACATGAAGTCCTTGCCCATGCCTATGTCCTGAATGGTACTACCTAGATTTTCTTCTAGGGTTTTTATGGTATTAGGTCTAACATTTAAGTCTCTAATCCATCTTGAATTAATCTTCGTATAAGGGGTAAGGAAAGGATCCAGTTTCAGCTTTCTACTTATGGCTAGCCATTTTCCCAGCACCATTATTAAATAGGGAATCCTTTCCCCATTCTTGTTTCTCTCAGGTTTGTCAAAGATCAGATGGCTGTAGATGTGTGGTATTATTTCTGAGGACTCTGTTCTGTTCCATTGGTCTATGTCTCTGTTGTGGTACCAGTACCATGCTGTTTTGGTTACTGTAGCCTTGTAGTATAGTTTGAAGTCAGGTAGCGTGATGCCTCCAGCTTTGTCCTTTTGACTTAGGATTGTCTTGGCAATGCGGGCTCTCTTTTGGTTCCATATGAACTTTAAAGCAGTTTTTTCCAGTTTGTGAAGAAGAAACTCATTGGTAGCTTGATGAGGATGGCATTGAATCTATAAAGAACCTTGGGCAGTATGGCCATTTTCACGATATTGATTCTTCCTATCCATGAGCATGGTATGTTCTTCCATTTGTTTGTGTCCTCTCTGATTCACTGAGCAGTGGTTTGTAGTTCTCCTTGAAGAGGTCCTTTACATCCCTTGTAAGCTGGATTCCTAGGTATTTTATTCTCTTTGAAGCAATTGTGAATGGAAGTTCATTCATGATTTGGCTCTCTGCTTGTCTGTTACTGGTGTATAAGAATGCTTGTGATTTTTGCACATTAATTTTGTATCCTGAGACTTTGCTGAAGTTGCTTATCAGCTTAAGGAGATTTTGGGCTGAGACGATGGGGTTTTCTAAATATACCATCATGTCATCTGCAAACAGGGACAATTTGACTTCTTTTCCAAACTGGATACCCTTGATTTCTTTCTCTTGCCTGATTGCCCTAGCCAGAACTTCCAACACTATGTTGAATAGGAGTGGTGAGAGAGGGCATCCCTGTCTTGTGCCAGTTTTCAAAGGGAATTTTTCCAGTTTTTGCCCATTCAGTATGATATTAGCTGTGGGTTTGTCATAAATAGCTCTTATTATTTTGAGGTACGTTCCATCAATACCAATTTATTGAGCGTTTTTAGCATAAAGGGCTGTTGAATTTTGACAAAAGCCTTTTCTGCATCTATTGAGATAATCATGTGGTTCTTGTCTTTGGTTCTGTTTATATGCTGGATTCCGTTTATTGATTTGCGAATGTTGAACCAGCCTTGCATCCCAGGGATGAAGCCCCCTTGATCATGGTGGATAAGCTTTTTGATGTGCTGCTGAATCCGGTTTGCCAGTATTTTATTGAGAATTTTTGCATCGATGTTCATCAGGGATATTGGTCTAAAATTTTCTTTTTTGTTGTGTCTCTGCCAGGCTTTGGTATCAGGATGATGTTGGCCTCATAAAATGAGTTAGGGAGGATTCCCTGTTTTTCTATTGATTGGAATAGTTTCAGAAGGAATGGTACCAGCTCCTCCTTGTACCTCTGGTAGAATTCAGCTGTGAATCCATCTGGTCCTGGACTTTTTTGGTTGGTAGGCTATTAATTATTGCCTCAATTTCAGAGCCTGTTATTGGTCTATTCAGGGATTCAACTTCTTCCTGGTTTAGTCTTGGGAGAGTGTAAGTGTCCAGGAAATTATCCATTTCTTCTAGATTTTCTAGTTGATTTGCATAGAGGCATTTATAGTATTCTCTGATGGTTGTTTGTATTTCTGTGGGGTCAGTGGTGATATCCCCTTTATCATTTTTTATTGCGTCTATTTGATTCCTCTCTCTTTTCTTCTTTATTAGTCTTGCTAGCGGTCTGTCAATTTTGTTGATTTTTTCAAAAAACCAACTCCTGGATTCATTGATTTTTTGGAGGGTTTTTTGTGTCTCTATCTCCTTCAGTTCTGCTCTGATCTTAGTTATTTCTTGCCTTCTGCTAGCTTTTGAATGTGTTTGCTCTTGCCTCTCTAGTTCTTTTAATTGTGATGTTAGAGTGTCAATTTTAGATCTCTCCTGCTTCTCTTGTGGGCATTTAGTGCTATAAATTTCCCTCTACACACTGCTTTAAATGTGTCCCAGAGATTCTGGTATGTTGTATCTTTGTTCTCATTGGTTTCAAAGAACATCTTTATTTCTGCTTTCATGTCGTTATGTACCCAGTAGTCATTCAGGAGCAGGTTGTTCAGTTTCCATGTAGTTGAGCGGTTTTGATTGAGTTTCTTAGTCCTGAGTTCTAGTTTGATTGCACTGTGGTCTGAGAGACAGTTTGTTATAATTTCTGTTCTTTTACATTTGCTGAGGAGTGCCTTACTTCCAATTATGTGGTCAGTTTTGGAATAAGTGCGATGTGGTGCTGAGAAGAATGTATATTCTGTTGATTTGGGGTGGAGAGTTCTATAGATGTGTATTAGGTCCGTTTGGTGCAGAGATGAGTTCAATTCCTGGATATCCTTGTTAACTTTCTGTCTCGTTGATCTGTCTAATGTTGACAGTGGAGTGTTGAAGTCTCCCATTATTATTGTATGGTAGTCTTAAGTCTCTTTGTAGGTCTCTAAGGACTTGCTTTATGAATCTGGGTGCTCCTGTATTGGGTGCATATATATTTAGGAGAGTTAACTGTTCCTGTTGAATTGATCCCTTTACCATTATGTAATGGCCTTCTTTGTCTCTTTTGATCTTTGATGGTTTAAAGTCTGTTTTATCAGAGACTAGGATTGCAACCCCTGCTTTTTTTTGTTCTCCATTTGCTTGGTAGATCTTCCTCCATCCCTTTATTTTGAGCCTATGTATGTCTCTGCATGTGAGATGGGTCTCCTGAATACAGCAGACTGATGGGTCTTGACTCTTTATCCAGTTTGCCAGTCTGTGTCTTTTAATTGGAGCATTTAGTCCATTTACGTTTAAGGTTAATATTGTTATGTGTGAACTTGGTCCTGTCATTATGATATTAACTGGTTATTTTGCTCGTTAGTTGATGCAGTTTCTTCCTAGCCTCGATGGTCTTTACATTTTGGCATGTTTTTGCAATGGCTGGTACCGCTTGTTCCTTTCCATGTTTAGGGCTTCCTTCAGGGTCTCTTGTAAGGCAGGCCTGGTGGTGACAAAATCTCTAAGCATTTGCTTATCTGTAAAGGATTTTATTTCTCCTTCACTGATGAACTTAGTTTGGCTGGATATGAAATTCTGGGTTGAAAATTCTTTTCTTTAAGAACGTTGAATATTGGCCCCCACTCTCTTCTGGCTTGTAGAGTTTCTGCCGAGAGATCTCCTGTTAGTCTGATAGGCTTCCCTTTGTGGGTAACCCGACCTTTCTCTCTGGCTGCCCTTAAGATTTTTTCCTTCATTTCAACTTTGGTGAATCTGTCAATTATGTGTCTTGGAGTTGCTCTTCTGGAGGAGTATCTTTGTGGCGTTCTCTGTATTTCCTGAATTTGAATGTTGGCCTGCCCTACTAGGTTGGGGAAGTTCTCCTGGATGATATCCTGTAGAGTGTTTTCCAAGTTGGTTCCATTTTCCCCCTCACTTTCAGGCACCCCAATCAGACGTAGATTTGGTCTTTTTACATAATCCCATACTTCTTGCAGGCTTTGTTCATTTCTTTTTCTTCTTTTTTCTTTTGGTTTCTCTTCTCGCTTCATTTCATTCATTTGATCCTCAATCGCTGATACTCTTTCTTCCAGTTGATCGAGTCGGTTACTGAAGCTTGTGCATTTGTCACGTATTTCTCGTGTCATGGTTTTCATCTCTGTCATTTCGTTTATGATCTTCTCTGCATTAATTAGTCTAGCTGTCAATTCTTCCACTCTTTTTTCAAGATTTTTAGTTTCTTTGCGCTGGGTACGTAATTCCTCCTGTAGCTCTGAGAGGTTTGATGGACTGAAGCCTTCTTCTCTCATCTCGTCAAAGTCATTCTCTGACCAGCTTTGATCCGTTGCTGGCGATGGGCTGCGCTCCTTTGCAGGGGGAGATGCACTCTTATTTTTTGAATTTCCAGCTTTTCTGCCCTGCTTCTTCCCCATCTTGTGGTTTTATCTGTCTCTGGTCTTTGATGATGGTGACGTACTGATGGGGTTTTGGTATAGGTGTCCTTCCTGTTTGATAGTTTTCCGTCTGACAGTCAGAAGGACTGTCTGTTGGTCTGTTGGAGATTGCTTGAGGTCCACTCCAGACCCTGTTTGCCTGGGTCCGCAGCAGAGGTTGCAGAAGATAGAATATTGCTGAACAGCGAGTGTACCTGTCTGATTCTTCCTTTGGAAGTTTCCTCTCAGGGGTGACTCCACCCTGTGAGGTGTGGGGTGTCAGACTGCCCCTAGTGGGGGATGTCTCCCAGCTAGGCTACTCAGGGGTCAGGGACCCACCTGAGCAGGCAGTCTGTCCGTTCTCAGATCTCAGCCTCCGCGTTGGGAGATCCACGGCTCTCCCCAAAGCTGTCAGACAGGGTCGTTTACGTCTGCACCGGCCCCCGCTGCTTCCCCTATTGGACTTCAGCTGTGCGCTGTCCTCAGAGGTGGAGTCTACAGAGACAGGCAGGCTTCGTTGAGCTGCTGTGAGCTCCACCCAGTTCGAGCTTCCCAGCGGCTTTGTTTACCTACTTAAGCCTCAGCAATGGCGGGCGCCCCTCCCCCAGCCTCGCTGCTGCCTTGTGGATAGATCGGATCGATCGCCGCAGACTGCTGTGTTAGCAGTGAGGGAGGCTCCGTGGGCTTGGGACCCTCCCGGCCAGGTGTGGGATATATTCTCCTGGTGTGCCTGTTTCCTTAAAGCGCAGTATTGGGGTGGGAGTTACCCGATTTTCCAGGTGTTGTGTGTCTCAGTTCCCCTGGCTAGGAAAACGGATTTCCTTCCCCCTTGCGCTTCCAGGTGAGGCGATGCCTCGCCCTGCTTCAGCTCTCGCTGGTCAGGCTACAGCAGCTGACCAGCACCGATTGTCCGGCACTCCCTAGTGAGATGACCCCAGTACCTCAGTTGAAAATGCAGAAATCACCGGTCTTCTGTGTCGCTGGCGCTGGGAGTTGGAGACTGGAGCTGTTCCTATTCGGCCATCTTAGACATGGGGTTTCACCATGTTGGCCATGCTGGCCTCCAACTCCTGACCTCAGGTGATCCGCCCATCTCGGCCTCCCAAAGTGCTGGGATTACAGGTGTGATCCACCGTGCCTGGCCACAAGGACATATTTTCAATGTCCTACAGATTTATTTAATTTTGTATAGTGGATGAATAGTATAGTGTTATATGGATGAACTGTCATTTGTTTACTGTTCATCTACTAGGACTCTTTCTTGTTTAATTTTTGCTCTTGTGGAAGATTTTAGTAAGTGGAACCTGGGGACGCGGGATAACTTAGGATAACCTGAGTGGAGATTGAGAGAAAAGTGCAAGTTGTATTTGGGGCTGTTTCTGTTTGACTAGAAAAGGAGGTTTCGAACAGATTATAAACTGTATTGAGTTAAGAGCTTTAGATTTTGTTTTAAGGTTTTGTGGAGCCATTCAACATTGAAGAGTAATTGGCAAAAAGATTTTCATTTTATTTATAACTCTGTCCATATAGTATAGATGAATGGATTGATATCGACTTAAAATGGTTGTGTTTAACATTTTTATCAATGATGAAGATGTACAAAGTTTGTTTTCTCATTAAGTTTTCATTTGTACTTATGAATTGAGAAATAGGTTGGATTATAAAATTATCATCTCAAATTATCTTAACAGGGTGCCAAGATGCGTTGAATCTAAATTGTTGACAATTTCTGTAGATAAATGGAAGATTTTGCCTTTCATTTAAAAGAATTTTAAAAAAATTCCATGAGGATAGTTTGATTTTGATTTGGTCAGCAGTACATTTGGAAAAGGTGTATGGTTTTAATGAAGAATTAGTTGTATCAGTGGAAATACCTCATGTGGAGCAAGTTCTTATCTAGTTTGCTCTGTTTAGACTTTATTTGCAGTTTGTAGTGCCACGCTGAAAAAAATTGGGGTGAGTTTAGGAAGGAGCAAACAGGATGGCAGAGGAACTTAAAGCTGTTATGTTTCATGAGAAATTAGGGTACAAGGAAGGAAGGTCATGACAATTGTCTCTAAAGTAGTCCAGATTGATCAGTATGACTCGAAATACGATCCAGTATAGTACTGTTTTTATATTTCCGGCACCAGTTCCAGCGATCTCCAACTTTTTTCTTCATTTCCTGTGTTCTTTGAGTATATAAATTAAGAAAAAAAAAATTTTAATTTTTAAAATTTTTGAGACAGAGTCTCTCTCTAGTTGCCCAGGCTGGAGTGCAGTGGCACAATCCTGCCTCACTCCAGCTTTGACCTCCCGGGCTCGGGTGACTCCCCATCTCACCTCCCAAGTATCTGGGACTACAGGCACTCCAATTGGTGGTAATTTTTTTTTTTTTTTTTTTTTAACTAGAGATGGATTTCACCATGTTGCCCAGGCTGGTCTTGAACTCTTGGACTCAGGCAGTCTGCCTGCCTCAGCCTCCCAAAGTGCTGGGATTACAGGCGTGAGCCACTGTGCCTGGCCGAGTACCTAACTTTTAGGTATATGCTATGCTGATATCTTTAAAGGGTAATCAGGGATGTGAAGATATTTGAGAAGGTAGATACAGGTTATAAATAGTGCTAGAAGGAAGCAATGGATAAATTTCAACTCAAATTCTAGTTTTTGTTTTTTTCTGTTCATAATTTTGTGTAAACTTAGTGATTAAATTGCCTTTAAAAATTGTTTTCAAGACTGGGCACAATGGCTCATGCCTGTAACCCCTGTGCTTTGAGAGGCTGAGGTGGGAGGACCAGTTAAGCCCAGGAGTTCGAGACCAGCCTGGGTAGGCAACATAGGGATACCCTGTCTCTATAAAATACTAAAAAAAATCCGAGTGTGGTGATGCAAGCCTGTAGTTCCAGCTACTGGAGAGGCTGAGGTGGGAGGATGGCATGAGGCCAGGAGGTTGAGACTGCAGTGAGCTGTGATTGTGCTATTGCACTGCACCCTGTGTGACAAAGCAAGACAGTGTCTCAGAAAAAAATCAAAAACCAAAAAACTGTTTTCAGAACACACATCCAATCTTTTTGAATTTTTATTACGTTAAATTGGTATTAATAGTCACACATTATTCTTACTGGACTGAAAATATCATGTAATGCATGTTGAAATGTGAGTATTACCATAAAAATCAGAGTTAGGGCTCTGGACTCTTTTAACAGATGAGGAAACAAGTTCCCATAACGTATAGTTAGTGGCCGGGGCCCAAATTCTTTCTTATTATTTTTTAAAGAGATAAGGTCTCTCTATGTTGCCCAGGATGGCCTCTAACTCCTGGGCTCAAGTGATCTTCCTGCCTCAGCCTCCTGCATAGCTGGGACTACAAGCATGCACACCATGCCTAGCTTCTTTCTTTTATTTTCATCTCGCATTTTGAAAATATTTTTACAATTTAGTTAATATTCTTATATGAGATCTGCTGAGGGATTTTTTATTCCCTTCAAGAGGAAGGGGCACTTTTATAGGCTATTGCTATTGTGGACTGGACTATTAAAATGATTACTTTAAAGACTTTTTCTGTTGCTACTTATTATCCCACAAAATATTATTTTTATTTTACAATCTAAGATGTGACCAGATTCAGTTATTTACTTGCGAAAAACTGAGCATGGATTTTGGTATAGCAAATACTGAGTTTTAAATGTTCACTCTGGCTACAAATAAATGATTGTTTTTTAACAGATCAAGAAGTTGGTGTATGTTTACCTGGTTCGATATGCTGAAGAACAGCAGGATCTTGCACTCCTGTCCATAAGCACTTTTCAGCGAGCTCTGAAGGTAAATAATGGAGTGGGTAGGCAAATAGCTACAAGGTTTCTGCAGAGTTGAAAGTGTGTCATTTAAAGAAGTGGAGTAATAATCCACTAAATAGCACAGTAGTGTCTTGAAAGAGTTAAAGGCCTCCTATAGTGCCTACTCAGTACACTTAGAAAATAATTTATACAACCAACTGAAACCTTGCTGTATATGTTGCAGCTTCTATATGTTTGTTTATATTCAATATAATTATTTTCATGCTTCAAAGAGCTGTTTATCATTATACTAGTTGTTGAAAGTGTGCAAAGGGGGTTATGAGACATTTTTAAACATGAAATTGATGACCTGCAGCATTTTATTAAGTCTAAAAACCCAGCATATTTAGTAATAAATGACCAACTAGAATTATAACTATTACTTGTATTTAAAACATTATTAAAGAAGTAAACATTTATTTATTTCTGTCTTTTTTTCCCCTTCCCATATACTAGTTGTTCATTTTAAATTAAGTAGCTTTCTTTTGCTATTGTTCTATTACACCCTTTAAGCATCTATTAACTGCATCTTAAAGATGTCTTTGAAATATTGTAAAGTTGAAAATTTGGTGAATATTTTTGCACTGTTTTTAGGACCCAAACCAACTAATTCGTGCAAGTGCTTTGAGAGTTCTGTCAAGTATTAGAGTGCCAATTATTGTACCCATCATGATGCTTGCTATTAAGGAAGCTTCTGCTGACTTATCACCATATGTTAGGAAGAATGCAGCACATGCAATACAAAAATTATACAGGTAAGTGCATTGTTAACAATATACGAAAGATCTCTAATGTTGTAGACCACAGAGGCTTATTTTAGTAGCTCTTTTAGCTAGCCTGTTCTTATACTAAGTAAATCCAGTGACCATATGATGGTATTTTCCCGGCTGCAAACGTTCCTTACACATCTTTAATTTTGTTTTGGCTGTAGAGATCCTGTGCAGGTTTTTATTTGTGAGGCTGTTAGAGCCTGTGATAATTTATAGATTTTACAACTTAAGAACAATCAGAATTTGAATTCTCATCTGTATAGTCTATCTCATGTTCACATATGTTTGTATTATTAGAAAATTGAGATTTTGTTTTTCCTGTTTACAGTAGAATCTTAAGTGTGTGTTCCTCTCAACTCACTTATATTTGTTTTTCCTTCTATCGTTGTTCCTGCTGCTCCCTTCCTTGTCTAATTCTTTTCAGAGCTATTTTATTAAGTAATTTAAAAAAGTGTAGTGATTTGAAATATAGTGCTATACCATATCTGTGTGATATTTTAGAAATGTTATGCAATATTGTATAATGCCCTGATCTCTGTGGAAAGTTTACTGTCCAAATAGAATTATCTACAACAATTTGGTATTATTTTCAGCTATCATTTATTCCTCAAGCTTTTTGAGACTCTCTTCTGTTTCTGATGTTGTATTCACAGTATCATGCTAGGTGTATTTAGATGTATGAAAACAGTAGAGGATGTGGCACTTAATTATGAATAGCATATCATTATTTGAGGAAGAAAATCAAAGACATGCCATAATTAAAGGCAGTCTATAACTGAATAAGATATTAGCACTTGATATATATGTATATACAAAGGTACACTAGCAATGTCTTTGATAGGACAGGGACCTATCATATTTTGTTACCAGAAAGTAAAGATGTAATGAGATGGGTTTGGTAGTGAAATACTGCTTTGAGAAGGAAGACTTAAGCTGAAATTTGAAAGAATTAAAAAGTTTGTCTAGATAATTATAATGCTTAATAATAAATGTATGTGTTTGTAAAAAGTGAAAACTTTTTTTCCTGTGTTAACTGTCAGACAAAGTTTTATCATGCTTCTCACTCACCTTTTCTGCTTATAAACTTATGGGATAAGATACATGCTCACTGTAATGATTTAAAAGTCCTATCACTGGGCTCCAATATATTTCAGCCTCAATGCTTGCCTCTCCTTGCCTTGAGCTTATAGTCTGTTAGTATTCTATCTCAAATGTTTTAATCTTATTACTACCTCTTATTTTTCTTAGTTTTAGTTGGCAAATTTTATAATGCATGTCTCTATCAGTGAACTAGTATGATATAAAATTTTTATTTGGAAATTCTCCATGTTTGTTTTTGGCAAGTATGTATCCATAGTAAAATAATGACTGCTGTCTTGTTATTTTTTTCTTCCCATTTGAAAAAAGAGTTTGTGGTTTATCTACTTAGAGTTACTTTCTTGAAAGTTTCCAACTCTTTTAGAAGTGAACTTATTCTTTCAGTACTTTCTTAACTAAACCATTGATATCTGGTTTAGTTCACATGAACAATATTAGAGGGAAAGATTAGGACACATTCATGAGAAAAACCATCCCATTTTACGTTGTTTTTTCTTTATTTCTAACTTATAATAATTCTTGCTCTCCTTTCCCTCTTTAAAAGTTTCTCAACATCCTTGAATTGGTGAGCTTATTTAAAGCTAGAATTAAAGGGAAAAAATTAATGTAAGTTCTTTTTATATTTTTTAGCCTTGATCCAGAGCAGAAGGAAATGTTAATTGAAGTAATTGAAAAACTTCTGAAAGATAAAAGCACAGTAAGTAATGTCTTTTTATGTCTTTGAAGTAAAAATGTGCTTTATTTACGTAGTATCATTTACCATTATATATTTTATATAGTTATATTTATTGATTTCAAAATGGTGTAAATATTAATGGCACACAGGCCTATTTTTGAAGAACAAAAATTTTCATGTAATGAGAAAGATTGCATTTGGAGTTTTAGATCATTAAGTGTTTCTTCATCAGAATCCGAAAAAAGGCAAGTTGGAAAAAAAATAATTTTCTTTAACCTGTGGCTAAGTGGTTAACGTGGTAAGATCAAGGAATAGAGGTGACTCATGGGGGATGTGAATTACTAGTGTATTAGTATCTTAGATGGGGCTTTTGTACCCACTTTTTATGTTTTGAAACTACTGAGGAAAAGGATTCCAGGTCATCTTAGGATGCTATCATCAGGGAGTGTGTGCTATCTATGCATAGCAGCTATCTAATATAGTAGGCACTAGCCCCATGTAGCTGTAGCTATTGGTTTATGGCTTAGCATTTGATCTCTCCTGGATGTTCAATAAACATTTGATTAGAATGTGTATTCTGCTGTTGTTGAGTGGAGTGTTCTATAGATATCTGTTTTATCAGACATCTGTTTTTTAGTGTTGTTCAAATATTCTACTTTGCTGATCTTATGCCTACTTGTTCTATTCATTATTGAAAATAGGGTATTGAAGTCTCTTTAATTCTGTCAGTGTGTCCTTCATCTATTTAGGAGCTTGGATGTTTGGTGCATATGTGTTTATAATTTTTTTAATCTTCCTTTTGTCATTGTAAAATGTTCCTCTTTATCTCTAGTAACAGTTTTTGTTTTAATGTCTGTTTTGCCTGCTATTCTAGCTTTTTTATGGTTGCTGTTTCCATTATATATCTTTTTCCATCCTTTTACTTTCAGCCTGTTTATATTTTTGCATCTAATGTATGTCTCCATAGACAGCGCGTAGTTGGCTCTTGTCTTTTTATCTAATCTGCCAATGTGTGCCTGTAACTGGAATGTTTAATCCATTCACACTTAATGTTGTTATTAATATAGTTGAATTTGAAGCTGTCATTTTACTTGCTTTTATATGTTTCGTGCCTTTTTGTTCCTCATTTCTCCTTTACAGCTTTTTCTTAGATTAAGTGAATATGTTCTAGTGAACATTTTAATTCTTTTCATGATTTTTTTCACTATATATTTTTGAAACTATTGTCTTATACTTGGAGATTATACTTCTAGTTTCTTTCCTAGACCATTTAGTAAATATCTGTTAGTCTGTAGTATACCAGAAATCATTATTGCATTTCTTCTGTGCATAGTTGGTATAACGTAGGAGGTAACCAAATATAGATTGATTATAAATGAAAACAGAGGAAAGCAATTTGATTCCTTTTTGTCTTCTGTATGACAGGCATGCTATCTGCCGGATATGAAGTCAATATTATTAATATTATGGTTAACTTAATTTTAATAATTTAAAAAATACTTAGTTTTTTTTCTATTATAAGTGCAAGAGATTGACTAAGTACCATGGAGAACAGTAAGATTTACAAGAAGCAGATCTCTCATTTTAATGAGGTTTACCATCATTTCTGCTACATTATAGACTACGAGAAATTCATTGGGTGGCCTGGGAATGAACTCTGTCTGTATAATATGTGCATGTCTTCCCAGACAGGATACAGCATATCATAGGTAAAAACAGTGGCGTTTGAATCAGGTAGAACTGGCTTAATGTCTGAGCATCTGCCATATAGTATATGTACCAATTCTTTATGAGTTTTAGTCTCCAGATTTGTAGGGTTTATAATATCTAATTTATAAATTTGCTGTTTGTGTTGAAAGAACTATTGTACATAAAACCCTCAGAACAGTTCCTAACACCAACCACATAGGATGTTGTTAAAAATTCCAAATAAGAAATAATTACTCAAAAAGGAATGTAAAGAATACAGTATCTGTGTAAAATTGGAATGTCTCTTTCCAAAATACACTAGAAAGAAAAAAATATTGAATACTTGTTCATCGCAAGTATTAATATTTGTTGAATGACTATTGAATTAATTTGTTACATTCTTGGTAACAGTAATTAAGTGTGTAGTATTGTTTTTAACGTCTCCCCCACCCCCATGCAGTGGTTTCATGCTCAGTGTTCATAGGTAGATTCTTTGGGGCTTTGGTGGCCTACCCTTTGTGAGGCACTCATTTTTCCTAAAGTGTAATATACTATATGTTTTTTTTTTTTTTTTTTTTTGAGGCAGAGTCTCGCTCTGTGGCCCGGACTGGAGTGCAGTGGCTGGATCTCAGCTCACTGCAAGCTCCGCCTCCTGGGTTTATGCCATTCTCCTGCCTCAGCCTCCCTAGTAGCTGGACTACAGGCGCCCGCCACTTCGCCCGCTAGTTTTTGTATTTTTAGTAGAGACGGGGTTCACCGTGTTAGCCAGGATGGTCTCGATCTCTTGACCTCGTGATCGCCCGTCTCGGCCTCCAAAGTGCTGGGATTACAGCCTTGAGCCACCGCGCCCAGCCTATGTTTTTTTTTTTTTTTTTTTTTTTGAGACGGAGTCTTGCTCTGTCGCCCGGTCTGGAGTGCAGTGGCCGGATCTCAGCTCACTGCAAGCTCCGCCTCCCGGGTTTACGCCATTCTCCTGCCTCAGCCTCCCGAGTAGCTGGGACCACAGGCGCCCGCCACCTCGCCCGCTAGTTTTTTTTTGTATTTTTAGTAGAGACGGGGTTTCACCGTGTTAGCCAGGATGGTCTCGATCTCCTGACCTCGTGATCCCCCGTCTCGGCCTCCCAAATGCTGGGATTACAGGCTTGAGCCACCGCGCCCGGCCAAAGTTCATTTTCTTTTTTTTTTTTTTTTTTGAGGCGGAGTCTCGCTCTGTCGCCGGGACTGGAGTGCAGTGGCCGGATCTCAGCTCACTGCAAGCTCCGCCTCCCGGTTTACACCATTCTCCTGCCTCAGCCTCCCGAGTAGCTGGGACTACAGGCGCCCGCCACTTCGCCCGCTAGTTTTTGTATTTTTAGTAGAGATGGGGTTTCACTGTGTTAGCCAGGATGGTCTCGATCTCCTGACCTCGTGATCCGCCCGTCTCGGCCTCCCAAAGTGCTGGGATTACAGGCTTGAGCCACCGGGCCCGGCCTGTTTTTTTTTTAAAAATTAATACATATTTCTTTTTCTGTCTATAGTAAAAAAACAAAGTTTTTACTGACACCTGTAATTCTGGTGGTATAGCACAGAATTCCTTCTAGTCTCTTTCCTTTTTATATTTGTAACTTCCTATTCAACTTTAAGAAATGTGGCTCTGGCCAGGCACCATGGTTCTTGCCTGTAATCCTAGCATTTTGGGAGGCCAAGGTGGATGGATTCCTTGAGCCCAGGAGTTCGAGACCATCCTGGGCAACATGGTGAAACCCTGTCTCTACAAAAAAAAAAAAAAAAAGAAGAAGAAAAACAAAAAAGAAAACAAGAACCACAACTTTTATTTCCACAATCTATTTACATTTTTGCTGAGTCCCAGAATGCAGAGAAACTATTGCTTCAGAATTGCTAGTACTATACCTCTGTGGGGTATACAGTAGCGTGGGACCTAATAATTAGAGTTAACTATTTGTTTAGAATTGTTTTTGTCTTTAGTCTTTTTTTTTTAATGCTATGGTAAATCAAAATTGCTTCAATTATTTATATCTTTGAACTCGTTATGTTGGTATTTAAGAA
This sequence comes from Trachypithecus francoisi, assembly GCF_009764315.1. Taxonomy (NCBI): domain Eukaryota; kingdom Metazoa; phylum Chordata; class Mammalia; order Primates; family Cercopithecidae; genus Trachypithecus; species Trachypithecus francoisi. The sequence continues at coordinate 108,809,723 of NW_022681465.1, read as the reverse complement.
AGCTATTGCTTTTTTTTGAATGATAAATTTTATATTCTTTTTTACTGAATTCTTCTATTGTTTGAGGTAATTTCCTCATTCATCCTCCTTGGGTTTTTTTTTTTTTTTTTTGCATGACAAAGGGTCTTTGCTTTTAAATGATTATTAATACACCAAGTAGTAACATGTAACAAGTTCTTGAATTCTGTTCTCTTTGATTCAGTAACTAAAAGTGGTCCAAACAATTAATATTATGTTTAACTTCATTGTTCTAACCACTAGCAGGAATGGACTACCAGATGTCGCAGAAGAAGGCCAAGACTTCACCTCTCTTCTGCCTAAACTACTTCTGGATGGTTCTCTTCTCCTCGGTCTCCTCTACTTTAGTGCTGCAGCTGCCTTGGGATCCCAGGGCAGCAGCCTCCTTGGCCTTGAACTCTTTCTCCCTTTGCAGGCAATGTTGTTCAATTTCACCTTGAGCTGCTGCTTTGGTCTGCTTCTGCCTCCGGTTCTTTCACTGCAGGTCTCAGACACCCTTTTCAGCAACCTGCAGCAGCTGCTGGATCCCCTGAGACTGACTGGCCATGACAGCGCCAACTCTGAGGCAGAAGCAAGCAGCTGAAATCTCTTCTTTTTTTTTTTTTTATTAGAGAATGAATCAGATCTGCAAATAGAGATGTTTTACTTCCTCTTTTTCAGTTCCTAGAACTCTAATTTCTCTTGTCTAATTATATTGTTTAGTGCCATCACTGCAGTTGTATTCAATAGTAGTGGAGATGGTGGACATTCTTGCCTTGTTTCAGTCTAAAGGAAATGCTTACATTGTGTTTGCATTAAGAAAGATGCCTGGCCCTGAAGATTTTATCTTTGAAATATAGTACTTTTGCAAGGTGCTTCAGGATTTCTTGATGTGGGTCAATTGTTTTGCCTTGGTACTCATTGAGTCCTTTTAGAATGTAGATTCAGAATTTATATTATCTCTAGCAAAGTGGTTTTTTTTTTTTAAAGACTATAATTTTAAATATTAACTCTGTTATTTTTTTTCTTCTTCAGGGATTCCTATTTTATGCACATTGGATCTTCTTTGCCTGTTTTACATTCCAACCATTGTGTCTCTAAACATCTTTACTTCTTTCTTTATCTCATTTTTATTTTTTTGGTTTTTTTTCTACCTTTAATACCCCTTTTTAAATTTTCATTCAGTAATTTTATTCGAAGGACACCTTACAATTTAGTCTTCATGCCTGATTATTTTTGCCCTCTTGATTTCTTTCCTGGTGTCACTCAATCCTGAGTTCTTTTGTTAATTTATGATAACTTTAAAAAATTTATAATTTATATTTATATTTCCTATTTTCAAACGCTTCTTTTGAGGGCATTTAATTCATTTTGAAGTGTTGTGTTGTTTCCTTTTGTTTCATCATTTATATTTCTTTGTCAGTAATTTTAACCAGTTGAATTGTTTTGATTTTCATTTTCTGTTTTTAGTACTTACAGATTACTTGCATCTTTTTATTTCTTTGGACAGGATTGGTGATTTGATTTTTGGGGTAGCTTGCAAGATTCCTAGTACAAGAGTACCTTCTCTCTTAGAATTGCAAAGTATGTTTTCTTTGTAGATGGCCTTTTGGTGGGAGGATGTGCATGCATAGGACCAGTATATGTTCCCAGACTATTTTGAGATATATTTTGTAGCAGCCTAAATTTTTCTCTCTTCTTTTCTTTTCTTTTTTAGGCAGGGTCTTACTCTGTCACTCAGGGCTGGAGTGCAGTGGTGTGATCATGGCTCACTGCAGCCTCGACCTCCCCAGCACAAGCAATCCTCCTGTCCCAGCCTCCTGAGTAAATGGGACTATAGACATGCACCACCATGCCCAGCTAATTAAAAAAATTTTTTTGTAAAGATAGGGTCCCATTGTGTTGCCCAGGCTGGTCATGAACTCCTGGGCTTAAGTGTTCTCACTTTGGTCATGCAAAGTGTTGGGATTACAGGCATGAGCCTCTGCACCCAGCCCCTCTTATTTCTTTTTTCCTGTTATTTCACAGTTTCCAAAGGACTGCTCTCCCCTTACTTTTTTTTTTAAGCTAATTTTCTCCGTGAAACTTTCCCTTTCTACACAACCTCATTGAGTCATCCTCTCTTTCAAGTCTTTTCGTTATAGTCTGCTCTGATCTACCAAGAATCTTTTCCAGTATTTTCACACTTAGGGTGTTCTTTCTCTTTCTGTTGTTGATTTTCGTTTACTTTTAGGCCCACCATTAACTTCTGCTTGCTTTGTTCTAGGCATTTTTTTTCTATACTGTTTTAGGTCTTTGAGAAGTTTTGTGATACAAGCATGAAAATAGTTATCTGGAATTTAGGGTTTATATTTATACTTATATATAATTTGAAGTTTAAAGATTCTCTGTTTTGAAGTTAGTCTTAAAGCATAGGTTTTGGTCCTTTGTTTTTTATTTTTGGATTTGGTTGGGAGAGTCAGACATACTTAGGCACCATTAACTTGTCTACCCAGTATTTAAATTAGCTGTATTTTAAGAATGTTTTCTGAGAATTTTTTCTTTCGTGCGATTGTAATCCATTGTAGAAAGGTTAAAAATATTCTGCACAGATATTTGTGGATCATATCTTAATTATTACCTTTTTTTGGACACATGTAATTCTTTATTGGAGGAAGACAGGTACATTTTTCCCCTGCCCCCCACCACCAAATTTTTAGTGTCAGCATTGGCATTTAAAATCAATAGAGGATCAAAAATCACTTTCATTTTAAAAATCTCCCAATTAAATGTACCAGGTCTAATTTATTTCCACATTTTGAAAAGGAATTTATTTGTTGCCAGCAACAGTTTTTTGGGATCATTATTACGATGATGACATTGGTGTTGCTGCTGATACATATACATTTGAAAGATGTTGATCTATTAAACTTTCTTCATTTAACCTCTGTTGATTTTGAGGCATACCATCTGTTGCTTCTTTTAGGCTAGAGGATATTTTCTTTCAATTGAGATCTCAAAGAAAATTAGTTCCATAATTCTAATTTTAAGGAAAGGTGGAATTATAAACATATTAAAATACAATAGAATGGCTTTTCTCTTTTACTAAAAACCAGTATGTGTCATATGAATAGTTTTTCCTAAAAATAGAACATTTTAGTGTAATTTAGGTAAAAGATATTACAGAAACCTTACAACTGTAGTCAGTGGACTTAAAAGGGGGCATCTAATCTATATTCTGTCATCTCCAATCAACTGTTACCATTTTTCTTTATATAATTTTTTATTGTTTATTCTTAAATTTTATACCATTTTCATCTAACTTCTCAACATGTCCTAAACACTTTCCTACTTTACTACAAGCCTTTTCTAATGTTCACATATGAATTCATTTTTAAAATTAATAACACTTTCTCTTGTTTTTCTTTAAAATGTAGCAATCCATATTTGTTGACATAATTTTCATCATTACTTCAGAAGCAGAGTGGTATTTATTTCCTTTTCCTTCCAAGTTAATCCTAAAGAAATCCTTTTGATAGCATTTAACCTTCTAATAGAAAACAGTTTCTTAGGAAAACAAATTAGGTCAGTGCCTGCTGAAACACTGGTTTATTTATATATTTTTGAGGACATAAAATTTCCTCTTTTTAATTTTTGCTCCAAAATTATGTTTAATGAATAGATTGGTAGTTTATAGCTAAACTGTAGGGGTAAGACACAATTTTATAAGTTATTGATTTAATGTTCATAAAAGCCCCACTGTTATGTGCAAAAAACACACCCCTGAGTTTGTGCAGATGTTTTATTGTGATAGATCTATTATCCAGCTATTAGAAGATAAATGACTGATCTTTCCCATTTTCCATGCCTCAAGAAAATTGAAATAAGAAGGGGAATATCATCTGGGCTGTATGATTAGGGAAGGTTGGATAGCCATTAATTTAAGGGAAGAAAATCTTGGCAGCATTGGCCAACTTATACCATATTATCAATCAAACCTTGATGCACTTCTTGTGATGACCCAGCACTCTCAGGTTTTTGCAATGTTAATTAGAATTCATGACAAAATAGATGCAAGGAAACGTTTTGTACCCTTCATAATTTTATAGAAAATTTATTGTTATTAGAGGAGCCATTTGCTTAGTGTGATTTTTTTCATTACCAGCTTGTCAACTAGCATAGATAATCTAGAGAAAATATGAACTCCATAGATGGGGTGTCACTTTTGTTGATGGTTCATGTAGTTTACCTTGGAGCACAGCTAATGGCTGAAGTTCATAGCAACAGCACAGAAAAACGTGGCAACCAAGGGAAGATAAATGAACCATGTTTATTGCTTTAATATAAAAAATACATAAATGGAAAACTGCATTTGAATTTGATGAGCTCATTGCTAGTTTTGTTGGAGTGATTTATTTTTCCCCTTATATGAAAAGCTACTATTGACACAGTGAGATGGAAATTAACTGTCTGTTTTTTGGAAACCAATATTTTTGGTTTTAAAATCTGAGTAGATCATTTAATTTTAATTCTGAATGTTTTATAGAATATTGAACATTTAATAAACCAGAATTATTAATTTTGCTTGTATTGTTTAGCCCAGGGTCAGATTGTTAAAAATATATGATTAAGTATCTAAAATGGTCAGTTTTATTTTGTAAAGGTACTCTCTTTATATGCTTTTTAATTATTTTGATGTTTTCTTAAACTTTATTTGTATCTGTTTAATTAATGATATTTGTTAGTACCTTAGAAGGTCTTAGTACGTTAGAATTATTGTGTACATGTAGCTCTTGGTTTAATGAATTTAATATTGTGTGGTAGCTGATTTTCCATTTAATTTTCCATTAATTTTCCATTTAATTAGTGTCAAAACACATTTGGAAGAAAATAATTGGTAAGACAGAATAACTTGATTTTACATAGTATTTTAAAAAGTGAAACTGAATTACCTGTTCAGTTTCATGGATCATTTTATCCTAGATACTATCCTTTATTTTTGCACTTTAATACCTTTTACCAATTGATCTTGATATTAATATAAGGTTGGTAATACATAGGGATGTTTATATGTCACAGTGAGTTATTCTAGAGTTTAATGTCATAAACTTAGTTGTTGTATGATATTTTAAAATGATACTAATTGTCACTTTATAGAAATGTAATTATCACAAAATATAATTTCTAAAGAAATTATGTCTTTTGCAGAAGACATCAAAATGTGATTGAAAACATGAGCTTAACTTCCTTGCCATATGTATAACAAATAGAAAATTATATGTATAATACATTTTTATATAGTTCACACAAATAATCAATTCTGTGCTTTTTCGATTGAGGTGCATACATGCTGGGACCAGCAGGCACCAGTACATGGGTAGGGCTGGAGTCAATAAATGCAGCTTCACGTTTATACTGATTGGTAATTCATAAAATCCCCACAGGACTTGAAACTTGTTTAGCATAATAGCGAGTCTATATTCTGAGCTGTTTTCTTTCAATTGTATTGTTGGTTGCATATTAATAAACTAAATGTCAGCCAAGTAGAGGGACAAACACTCAAAATATGAATATCATTGTATCTAATATTTTTCAAAAAGTACCATTTCAGTAAGTTATATTTCCATTTAATTGCTTATTTTAAGTCATTGGGGAAATTTTAGACACTAAAATGAAGATCCCTAGTGTTCAGATAGAATATGGTATTAATTTGTTTTTCAAAACTGTGTTATATTGTGGGCTAACTGCACATATATCATTTGTACATATATAGAAGTATTTGTGTAATATATATTCTGCTTAGTTTGTATCTTTAGAGTAAAGGAATCTTAATGTTACCACTTTGTAAAAGCATCACAGTTCAGAAACTAACATTATGATTCATTAATTGGTCTTGGAAAAGCCGCCTTTTGTTAGTAATATATTATTACAACTTATATACATTGTTATAAAAGTGTTAAGAGCCCAGGTGATGTTCTAAAATTTCAGCCAGTGTGTTTTCTTTGTAAATAAATTATATTGGGTAAATACTGGTGGATTAAGATGTATATGATTTGAAAGTGTTCTTCTGTTAAAAAACATTTATGAATTTCTCGTATACTTTTTAACGTAAGCTCACTGTAGAATGATTGTCGTTCTCATTTTAAACTGACACAGTGTGATCTTTGTTATTGTTTTGATTCTTTTTCTGAATATTGTTATGAACAAAGTACTGAATTTTTAGATTAGAATTTAGGTTAGCTTTAAACATGAAAAATGTGCATAATTAATGTTTAATCCACATAGGAGCAATGTATTGAAATTTAACTTGGTGAAATAAAAATATCAGAATTTACTTCTCTTCAGAATAGTATTAGTTTTCTAGACATATTATAACTACTAAAATTATTCTTTGAAGAATAGGCACCTTAAAGTTTGTTATTCAAACATGAACATTCATTTTAATTGAATGACTGAATAATATTGATTGCCATTAAACTGATTACACTAATATAATGCCTGAGTAAGACCTTTGATGTAGGGGAGAAACATTTTTTAATAAGTTACTATTTCTTTCTTTTCTAGTTGGTAGCTGGCAGTGTTGTGATGGCTTTTGAAGAAGTATGCCCGGACAGAATAGATCTGATTCATAAGAATTACCGCAAGCTATGTAACTTACTAGTGGATGTTGAAGAGTGGGGGCAGGTTGTCATAATCCACATGCTAACTCGATATGCTCGGACACAGTTTGTCAGCCCTTGGAAAGAGGTAAGTGTTGAACAGTCTGCCGCTTTCAAATATACTAAGAGAATGGATGAGCTTTTTAAAACTTGTGCAAAAAATTAGGAGTAGTAAACTAGAGAAATCTGCATATTTAAGGAAGACTCATTGGTCTCTTGTTCTTTTACTAAAGCAGGCAACCAATATCAATGCAAGAATAACTGTCCATTGTTCTGGCACTGATTGATACATATATTTAGTGGTGTAAGTATATACACTTTTAGTTTGATACTGGCAAGAGGCCCTTGTTAGGAGGAGCAGCATGACACCGTGTTTACAGTGACATTGTCAAACCGTGGATTTTTTGGTTACTAGTTACTTTCACATCTTTGAGCCCCAGCTATTCCAGGTACTCATTTGTAAAAAAAGTAGGTGATGTGATTCTATAGCATGTGAATTTATACCTAAAGTAATTCATTTCTTGCCTCTATAGATAAATATTGTTGAACTTTTAAACTACTTTTTCCTAGTTTTGTATTTATAAAACATTTGTGTTCTTCTTCTCTTCACTTTGGCTGGTAGCATTTAGTAGAATTAATAATTTAAGTGAAGCTATTTGTTTTCTTTGTGCAGATTAACATTAGAAGTATGCCTTATTCTTTTCATCATATTGACAATTTAGAAAATTTTATCATATAGCTTGGAATTAAGATCCTTAGGATGTATACATTTAAGATTGAAGGTAATTTTAAACCACTTTAAAGAAATCCTTAAATGTTATAAGAGTAGCACATTCATCCTAATCTTTTGATGTCTTATCTTTTTAAAATACAGTATTACAGATTTTAGAAACCAATTTGTGTAAAAAAGAAAAAAGATTTTAAAAAGCGCCTGTTATATCAAAGTGTTCTGTATACATACTTATGATAGGCCTTGCGTGCTCAGTACATCTTGCTTTTGTTAATTAGAAAAATGTAAATAACATGGAAAAATGTGTATGATACATGCTTTCAATGACACATCAAGCTTGCAAATTATTATAAAATCTTGATCAATATTTTCTATATTGATTTAGTATTAGCATTAAAAACTATTTAGAAATGTTAATACTTCTTTATCCATAAGAGAGTAATACTGATTTTCATCTCACTTTTAATATTAACAAAATGATTATGTTATCTGTCTTAAAAATTAAAGTATGTTTTGAATTATTAATATATAAAAGTCTTATGTTACATAATGCTCTTAAACTGATGAAATTTCACTATCCTTGTGAATTTTAATTTTATAAAGTTAATTTTATTTATCATTGAGCAAAGTACATTTTTGATGGTACTTTTGCTAGATTAAGGAACATCTCTATGATGAAAATGTCCAGGCCCTTTTATGGTAACTTTGATGAGAGATTTTTGTTGCCAAACAGCTAATTTGTTTAATTTCAGCCAATTCCTTTCAAAACTTCTGCTCAGATTTTTTTTTCTATTGTATAAAGTTATAGGCAATTTTGCCTTAGCTAATCACTGTCACCATTTAAATTTTTAAATTTTACTTTCCTATCATTTTCAGTAGCTATATGCAAATGATCCTTTGCTTGTAATTATATAGAAACTGGAGTTAAAATATATAGTTTATTTACCATACTTGCTAAAAATATGTAATGCATAGTAAAATCTCTGCTTTTATATGTTTGTCTATTTGTTTGTTTTTCTGTTCCTTGAATTTTATCTTATTTTAGATAAAATTTACTTTTAAAGCCATTGCAAAGGAAAGTTAAGTTCTCTACCATCATATACATTTATTTTTTAACAGATAATTTAAAAAATTGGCACTATATTCATTCTTGGTGTTTTCACATGTTAACTCCATGAACATGAATTAGAACAAATATGAGGTGAAGTCTGGTCATTGTCCCTGGCATACTGGAATGGGCTAAGTCATTTCTTTTCTTTGCCACTTACTTGCAATCCAACCTTGGAGTTATTCTAAATGCTGTGCTTATTAGACTAATTTAGTGGTTTTCCAGTGTGCACATCAGCCCTCAGGATGTGCTAGCACTGCCACAGGAACAAGCAAAGCAGGGGCAGCGGTGCTCTAGACTGTGCAGCTTTTTGGGCTTCTGCTAGCTACTGTTTCAAACACAGAAGCCTGTTTTGCCTTCCTTTCTTATGCAGCTTTGAATTTGATTTCCTTTGAGAAAGATCCATTTGCTTAAAAGAAAGAAAGAAAACCACTTAAATAAAAGATTTGTAAGTTTAGCTAACTCGAATCTTCTTCTTGTTTTTTTAAATTATCGAAGCAATTCAAGTACATGTTCCCTTCTCATAACCTCTTGGTTGACCCCTTAGAGGCAATTATTGGTAACTGTTTAATTTCAGTTATTCTGGTGGTTATCAGTTTCACTTTGGATAAAATATTTCGCTTTATTTATTAACTTAAGTTCATATCAGTTGACCTCAATTCATGGAAAAATTATTCATTGATTGTTTAAGTTCTGTTTGAGGGTCTTGTTTAGCCCAGAATAATCAGTATAACAGGCTTTTGTCTGCATACGTACATATATTCAGTTCAGAAGCAGTGTGAAAGATTTGAAAGGCTCAGCCCTTATTGCAGTATTAGATTCAAGAATTGTACAGTATATTAGACTCTTGTTATAAATACATTATATAAAATTAAGGTTCAAATGAGTGGTCAACATTAGGACCATATCTGTGCTCTCACTCTTCCAGTTTACCCATCTCAGCCTTCCTCTATGCTAATTATGATTTCGTTTTACTGAGAAACTTTGGAGTGAGCAGTCCAGCCATTTGTAGCCTTCAGTGCTTTCTGACCTAGGCTTGATGTTGCTTTCAACTTTTTAAGGACTACACATGGTAGTTTTAGCTTTAGAAGTTGGCAGACTAGGCTGGGCATGGTGGCTCACGCCTGTAATCCCAGCACTTTGGGAGGCCGAGGCAGGTGGATCACGAGGTCAGGAGATCGAGACCGTCCTGGCTAACATGTTGAAACCCTGTCTCTATTAAAAATATTTAAAAAATTAGTCAGGTGTGGTGGTGGGCGCCTGTAGTCCCAGTTACTTGGGAGGCTGAGGCAGGAGAATGGCGTGAACCTGGGAGACGGAGCTTGCACTGAGCCGAGATCGCACCACTGCACTTCAACCTGGGTGTCTCAAAAAAAAAAGAAGTTGGCAGACTACATCTCAAAGCAGAGTTTTACTGCAGCTAGAAGAAACTGAGAGGTATTTGACATTTATATTTGCTTGCTCTTTCTTATGTGATGTTGTAAAAGGAACACCATGTAGTAAAGAAAGGTTAAGATGATTATACAATAAAAAGACAAGCTGAAACAGTACTCTAGCAGAGTCATTCCTGAGAGGTTACCTCTCTTTTTTATCCTTTTACCATCAACATTTGAATGTGTTGTTTCATGTAATCATCCAAGTAGAAACGTCTTCATTCTAGCCCTCCATTCCCTTTTACCTGCAGGCAGAAGTCACTTACATAAATGCCATGTGAGCACCATTTATTGATGAATTAAGGGCCATTTTACCTTGAAGTAAAGAATTTGCCAGTAGGAAAAAGTGTCACTAAAATAATATATTGACATAAAAGTTAAATTTACAATAAAAAGCCTGCCTATAATACTGAATTTATTTAAATCCAGCAGTTTTCTCTCAGATACTAAGAGAAAATGTGAAAAACAATACTGTGATGCTTTATACTTAATGGCTTATTTTTGCTATACTTTCTTTCTTTTTTTTTTTCTTTTTTGAAATAGAGTCTCTCTCTGCTGCCCAGGCTGGGGTGCAGTGGTGCGTTCTTGGCTCACTGCAACCTCTTGCCTCCCAGGTTCAAGCGATTCTTCTGCCTCAGCCTCCCAAGCAGGTGGAATTACAGACATGCGCCACCAGGTCCAACCAACTTTTGTATTGTTAGTAGAGACGGGGTTTCAGCATGTTGGCCAGGCTGTTGTTGAACTCCTGACCTCAAGTGATCCGCCCACCTCAGCCTCCCAGAGTGCTGGGATTACAGGTGTGAGCCACCATGCCTGGCCTGTAGTTTCTTACATAGTATTTCATTTGCCATAGGGCAATCAGAATTATTATACCCATTTTATATATGAAGAAATCGATCTATACAGATTTTAGCAAGTCACTTAAGGCAATATTAATTATAAAAGGTGGAGCAGAAATATAAGCAGAATTATCTGATGCCCAGGCCAGCATTATTGCCTTTATATTTTATTACCCCGTGAGTTGTAAATTAAAATAATTTCTTAGTTACCTTAATAAGTTTTGTGTGTTTGTTTATTGTGTTCCAGTCAAAACCAACTTTGAGGCTCCCAATCCAGTGCTCAGACATGCAATTAGCTAACAACCATAATTAAATTTGCTTTCGAAGAGAAAAATCATGTTTCCTATAGAATTTTTACAAACATTTGTTTATGTTAATATACTTGAAGTGTGGCAAAATTGTTTTTTGTTGAGGAATCGAAAATTAGTAGATACACTTTTTGAGATGAGCTGATGTATATGCTTTTATCAGTAAGTTCTCAAATGAACACATCATATACAAACAAGCTTCTTCAGGGGAAGAAGAGATTTTTAATTTAGTTTATTTGCATCATTATAGATCAGTATTTAGGCTGTTTATATGTAAATGTATGATTTGAGGAACAATTAAGTGTTGACAAAGTAGATTGCAGTCATATCAATTGCCGTGCATTTTCCATAATTTTTCTAACTGACATCTTTGATGATAAATAGTGGATGCCAAGTCAAAGCCGATTATACAGTGCACTAGGAATTCATGGGGCTGTCAGGGAGAAGACCGATTGACTTTAAATTTACATATTAATGAGAAGATTTGTTAAGAGGGTGCTTGACTATAGAAAATAACAGCGTATTTATAGGGCACGACATTTTATAAATAAAGCTGATGCAGGAAAATGGAAATTAAACCTTTTAGGTTAATAAATTCAAGAGACTGCTAAAATGCACATTTGCATTTTTATTCTCTTAAATTTACCTTACTCTTTGCAGTCCATGTGGGTTATTTTTTATTCTAGGTCAAGTTTGTATCATTTTCAAGGATATAAAATTGCTTAAGTATTTTCTTTGTCATTCAACCCTATTATGGGAGACTTCTTGAAGCATACATCTAGATCTCAAGACTAAAGTTTCTTTTCTACAATTAATCGATTTAAAAAAATAAATATTGTAAAACAGAGTAAATTTTAAGAGTGATTGAAAATAAAAACCAACATCCGTTAGTGGCATCAATTATAAACTGAAAGGAAACTCTGACACTGGGGCCTGCCAGGAATGTTTTTAATTTTATGAATCTAGCTTTTTACAACTGAACTTGCTCTGGGAGATGAGAGGTTTTCAAGAATTATCAAAATATTTTACTTCAGTGATTTGGAAGTTAAAACTCTAAATATTTACCATTGTGTTTTAGGATATGAATCCGGGTTATGTAATTCTGGTGGCAATATTTATGCCAGTTTTAAATTTGGAGTAATTAATTTTGTCTCTCTCTGTGTATCTGTACATCAATTATAAAACCTTACATAAGTTTAACAAACTCCAAATTTAGAATTTTATTTGAAGTATTTTTAAGGTAAGTTCTTAAGTTTTTCAGAGGTAGCTATAAAATAACTTTTCAAAATGCAAAATTTATAAATGTAGTTTTTGATGAGCAATTTTCTGTAGGTACAAAGGTACTTCAGGGAAGTACTTCATGAACTCCACATCCAGATCCTGTCTTAACAGACCAGAGTGTTAAAGATTATTGAGTTTTAATTTTCTTTACTGGTTAATTTTCTTTGTTAAAACAAATTTTGTCTTGTGTCTTACCGGTGGACTATTATTGGATCCACAATTCTGTGGAATTTATTAAAAAAACAAAATACTGAGAAGTTGTAGTAGAATATATTCTTTACAGTGCAATAAAGCAGTTTTTTGTGCACTGTTTTAGGCAACTGTTGACAAAGGGTTCGACATATAATTTAATGTGAAACTAAGGCCCATGATCTAATATTGAAATAATGTGTCCTCTCTTCCCGTTGGTTATGAAGCATTTATTGTAAAGATTCCTTATTCTTTTTGTTGTTCATAATTTATTCCTATTGATTGGATTTTTTTTTAACTTATGAAGTTTTCTTTTTTAAAAAAGAAAACTTTAGATTTTACCCAAGTAACATATGCATGGTTTAAAAGAAAGAAAATGAATAGTACTACAAGGCTTATGAGAAACGTTTTTCTGTGTGACCCTTCTCAATGCCTGAATTAGCTTCTTCAGTTCTTTTCCCTTCTGTGTGTGAGCTCAAAAGTATCTGAGCCAGGTCTCAATCAATTTAGAAAGTTTGTTTTGCCAAGGTTAGGGATACACCTGTGCCATGTACAGCCTCAAATGGTCCTGATGACGTGTGCCCAAGGTTGCTACAGCTTGCTTTTATACATTTTAGTGAGACATAATACATCAGTCAATACCTGTAAGATGCACATTGGTTCAATCTGGAAAGGCAGGACAACTTGAAGATGGGGCTTCTAGGTCATAGATGGATTTAAAGATTTCTGATTAGCAATTAATTGAGAGTTAAGTTGTTATCTGAAGACCTGGAATCGATAGGACGGAAATGTCTGGGTTATAATAAGGGGTTGTGGTGACTAAAGTTTTATCTTGCAGATGAAGCCTCCAGGTAGTGTGCTTCAGACAGAATAGATTATAAAGACTTAAGGTCTATGTTGATGTTAATGCTGGTTGGCTTTTCCTGAAATCCAAAAGGGAGGAGGGTATAATGAGGCATGTCTGATCCACCCTTCCTATCATGGTCTGAACTAGTTTTTCAGGTTAACTTTGGAATGCCCTTGGCTGTGAGAAGGGGTCCCTTCAGGTGATTGTGGGGCTTAGAATTTTATTTTTGGTGTGTGTATGTGTGTATTTACCTTTCTCCATTTCTAGGTAATAGACATATTTTGCTATTTCTTGATTTATCAATTTTAGGCATTATATTTTGGCTTCCTATTATAGAAATGGAGAATTTGTCATTCTTCTGTTACCTTATGCTTCTGCTTACCTCTTTCATCTTTGGAATGTAATTATACTAGAATTTTTTCAATCCATGTGTGTTCATTTCCCTATGACTTATGAATATTATTCAGCTATTTAATAGCATTTTATCTCATGGAACTTTTGGTTCTTTTTGGAATCAAAAATTGCTTCATTTTAAATTTGCTTACTTTATCATGTCACTATACGAAGCATTCCAAGTTCTCCATTGGAATATTAAGCATTCTCCAAATATTATTTTATGTGCATTTGTTTTATACTTCTTGTCTACCCAGTGTCAGTTCTGCCCCTCCCACTTATTTAAATAAGAGGATCCGGATTTTGTTCAGAGTAGTGATATGCCCTGTGAAAAATATCAACTATACTAAACTCCTTTAGAGTCAGAAATGGCCTTATGACCCACATCTGGAAATTGGAATTCTGGGGAAGCTATTGTTTTTCTGACAGACTTATTTGACATATATATATTTTACCCTTTGCCCTTTCTCATTATTCCTTCCGAGAATGCATGTGTGGTGATTAGAAGTGCAATAGTCATTTTACAAGCATAAGGATAAAGCTATACTCTGGGTGTGGGCGGAGCCAAAAAACAAAGTGTTTGGGCAACTTTTCATTTTATGGAGCTACCTAACTAGATATTTCTGTTATATATAGCTAAACACAGTTCTAACTAGTACAGTTGTCAAGTATATCAAGTATTTCAACAGCTTCGTTTTCTTCCCAGGGGACATCTTCCGGGAGTCTTCACCCTCTGTTCTAATGTGATTGCTTACTAGGCGTGCACAGTTCCAATCTGTTGTTCTAGAACTTAATTTCGTGTCTCTTCTGTGTTAAATCATGTTTCTTAGGCTTTCCTCCTCTCTCTCTTTCTTTTTCTCTCTCTGTCTCTGTCTCTCTTGTCTCTCTCTGCCTCTGTCTCTGTCTGTCTCTCTCCTCTCTTTTGGTTTTCCTGGCTTTGGAGCATATCCTCCAGTGTTTTCTTAAGAATGGATAGATGGGAGATAAAATTTTGAGACTTTCAGTGTCACTCCCACACTTGATTGATATTTTACCTGGGCTCTTGGATTAGTATTCTCTTAGGCCTTGTGCAGTTGAAAATGTTTTATTGTTTCTTGCATATTTGATATCTTGCTGGATATGGTACTGTTGGGACACACCCTTTTCTTCTTCTGAGAACTCTGTAGACATTACGTAATTCTCTCCTGCAGTGAATGTTGCTGTGAAGAAATCTGTAGACAGCCAGAGATTTTTCTCCCTTGCAGGTGACTTTTTTTCTCTGCATGCTAAAAAAACAAAGTCTTTGAAAATTAATCAGATTACATCTCAATGTGAATTATTCCATATGACCTCCAGGTTCACTTCTTTCTTTATTTTAGGGAATTTTCTTTTTGTAATTTTAAAAATTTGATGTTTACTTTTTTTTTTCTGCTTCATTTGTCAGTTATATACTTCAGGAATACCCATTATTCTGTTTTATAATCTTTGTCTACCATGTCCATCATATTCTTAAAAAAATTTCTTTAATATTTGTCCTTTTTTCTTTTTTCCTTTTTTTGAGACAGGATCTCACTCTGTCACCCAGGCTTGAGTACAGTGGTGTGATTACAGTTCATTACAGCCTTGCCCTCCCAGGCTCAAGTGATTCTCCTGCCTGAGCCTCTTGAGTAGCTGGGACCACAGATGTGTGCCATCATGCTTGATAATTTTTGTATTTTTTTTTTTTTTTGAGATTGAGTCTCGCACTGTCACCCAAGGTGGAGTGCAGTGGCATGATCTCGGCTCATTGCAACCTCCGCCTCCCGGGTTCAAATGATTCTCCTGCCTCAGCTTCCCAAGTAGCTGGGATTACAGGTGCCTGCCACCATGCCTGCCTAATTTTTGTGTTTTCATTAGAGATGGGGTTTCACCATGTTGGCCAGGTTGGTTTTGAATTCCTGACTTCACGTGATCCGCCTGCCTCGGCCTCCCAAAAGTGCTGGGATTACAGGTTTGAGCCACCGTGCCTGGCCTAATTTTTGTATTTTTTATAAAGATAGGATTTCGCTATGTTCGCTAGGCTGATCTTGAACTCCCGAAGTGTGATCCTCCTGCCTTGACCTCCCAAAGTACTGTGTTTACAGGTATGAGCCACTATGCTAGGCCACATTTTTGTCTTTTTATTTGCATTTGTATTATTTCAAGTTGTTTCATTGACAGTAATTTGATTTTCAATGGTCTAATCTTTTTTTTTAGTTTTTATTTTTAATTCCGTTAATTTAGTAACAGTATTGCTTTGATCTGTTGTTTACTTACTCAGGTTTGAATTTCATATTTCCTTTATTCTATAGTTTAATCATCTTATCTTTGAACTTCTGTTTGATTGAATTCGTGTTCTTAGTAATGTGTTGGATAATATGCTTTTGACACTTACATATAGTCCATTATATGTGTGAGGAGTGTGGTCAGGGAGAAAGATCTTTCTTTCCCCTTGCCCTGCTGGCTGTTGGAGGTAATCAACAGTGTCTACCACATTCTCCATAATAACTTAAAAAATTTTTGAAGAGGCTGTGATTTGGAAAGAATATTTGTTTCATCTGTTAAGATATTTACTATTCATGTATATATATGTAGTATAGATATTAGATTAAAATGAAAAATGTTCTGACAAAATTATCTCAGGGGTACACCAGTTCCCTCTAGATTTTGAATTGATCTATTTTAGTTTGATCACAACGTAGTATATTTTAATTCATTAAAATAGATGTCTGGTAGGTGGGGAAGGCCTGATACATTGTAAGTTGGAAGCTCTTAATTAATTTATAAGTGAAATAATGGACCTTTTTTTGTTCTCATTTATTAGGAAGTACTGCAGGCTGTGTCATTTAAGTTGCTGATTCATTCCAGTTTTTAAAATTTGTTGTGGAAATGTTCACATTTTAAAAAATCAGCTCATACTAACCTTCATGAAATGCTTTAAAGAACTCTGTTAAAAAATGTTAGTTAAAAATAAGTTTTCTTGGGCTGATGTCCTTCAGAAACACCAATTTTTCTTAGATAAGTAACTTCATACATTTTCATATACAGTACATGGAGAAACCATTCCTGGTATAGTAGAACTACATTCTGAAAAAAAAACTTTTTTTTTAGACAAAATAAATCCCCTTTCCTCTTCACCCTTTTCCATCCCCATGATTCTGTGTATGTCCCGCAGAAAATTCATGTACTTGTCTAGCATGCGGCTTATAGTATGCCATATGTAAGCACTAGATGATGGTGCTGGTTAGTTATCCAGTTGACATGCTTACCATTTTCTAATTTGAACAGTTCTAGCCATCCTGTTGGAATTAAAACTTTAGGGCCAGGGCTGGGCGCGGTGGCTCAAGCCTGTAATCCCAGTACTTTGGGAGGCCGAGACGGGCGGATCACGAGGTCAGGAAATCGAGACCATCCTGGCTAACACAGTGAAACCCCGTCTCTGCTAAAAAATACAAAAAACGAGCCGGGCGAGGTGGCGGACGCCTATAGTCCCAGCTACTCGGGAGGCTGAGGCAGGAGAATGGCGTAAACCCAGGAGGCGGGGCTTGCAGTGAGCTGAGATCCGGCCACTGCACTCCAGCCTGGGCGACAGAGTGAGACTCCGTCTCAAAAAAAAAAAAAAAAAAAAAAAAAAAATTTAGAGCCAGACATTGACCTTTGCTTTTTCACATTTCCTTTAGTGGTTAGCTACTGCCTTCCTTGACCCAGTAGAGACCTTGACAGATTCCCTGTTACAAGTGATTGCTTCCAGAGCTAGGTGTTATTCCTGTTAATTTATTTAGGGGCCAGTAAGGTTTAGTGCCTATATATGTAAACATATATTTGTGTGTGTATGTGTGTGAGATTCCATATATAAAATAATGTATTTATTGATTTAGTTAATGATTTAGTTTTTATTTTTATACATTCGGCTTACTTAGTAAAAGATGAAAGATTTATAGTCTGAAGAGAAACCAGAGTATGAGCTTACTTAGAATATAAAATCTCTTCAGTGAGTTTATGTTAGCACTTTCTCTCACTTTCTGTTTCCTAAACATCCTTTTTATATGATCAACCTTATTTTTGCATTTCTTATAATCTTAAATATTTTATCTTTATATCGTATACTGTTAGTGAACTTTTATTACTGTTTTATGTCATTTTGGGTTTCCTAAATTTTCTTTTCAAGTTTATCACTGTAAGTCACAGTTCTAAGAGAAACAGATAAGTTGTTTTTAATCCATATTTTTCCCAACATTTTATTTTAAGAATTTTCAAAAGAGAAGTGATATCAGTAAAAATGGCAGAGTAGAGAACTCCCAAGAGCTTGTTGCTCCACAGAGATACAAGAAAATGGTAAAGGGATCAATTCAACGAGAAGAGCTAATTATCCTGAATGTATATGCACCCAATACAGGAGCACCCAGATTCATAAAGCAAGTCCTTAGAGACTTACAAAGAGACTTAGAATCCCACACAATAATAATGAGAGACTTTAACACCCCACTGTCAACATTAGATCAACAAGACAGAAAGTTAACAAGGATATCCAGGAATAGAACTCAACTCTGCACCAAGCGGACCTAATAGACATCTACAGAACTCTCCACCCCAAATCAACAGAATATACATTCTTCTCAGCACCACATCGCACTTATTCCAAAATTGACCACATAGTTGGAAGTAAAGCACTCCTCAGCAAATGTAAAAGAACAGAAATCACAACAAATTGTCTCTCAGACCACAGTGCAATCAAACTAGAACTCAGTGTTAAGAAACTTACTCAAAACTGCTCAACTACATGGAAACTGAACAACCTCCTCCTAAATGACTACTGGGTACATAACGAAATGAAGGCAGAAATAAAGATGGGTCTTTGAAACCAATGAGAACAAAGATACAACATACCAGAATCTCTGGGATACATTTAAAGCAGTGTGTAGAGGGAAATTTATAGCACTAAATGCCCACAAGAGAAAGCAGGAAAGATCAAAAATTGACCCCCTAACATCACAATTAAAAGAACTAGAGAAGCAAGAGCAAACACATTCAAAAGCTAGCAGAAGGCAAGAAATAACTAATATCAGAGCAGAACTGAAGGAGATAGAGACACAAAAAACCCTTCAAAAAATCAGTGAATCCAGGAGCTGGTTTTTTGAAAAGATCAACAAAATTGATAGACTTCTAGCAAGACTAATAAAGAATAAAAGAGAGAAGAATCAAATAGATGCTATAAAAAATGATAAAGGGAATATCACCACTGATCCCACAGAAATACAAACTACCATCAGAGAATACTATAAACACCTCTATGCAAATAAACTAGAAAACCTAGAAGACATGAATAAATTCCTGGACACATACACCTTCCCAAGACTAAACCAGGAAGAAGTTGAATCCCCGAATGGACCAATAACAGGCTCTGAAATTGAGGCAATAATTAATAGCCTACCAAAAAAAAAAAAAAAGGCCAGAACCAGATGGATTCACATCCAAATTCTGCCAGAGGTACAAGAAGGAGCTGGTACCATTCCTTCTGAAACTATTCCCATCAATAGAAAAAGAGGGAATCCTCCCTAACTCATTTTATGAGGCCAACATCGTCCTGATACCAAAGCCTAGCAGAGACACAACAAAAAAAGAGAATTTTAGACCAATATCCCTGATGAACATCCTCAATAAAATACTCAATAAAATACTGACAAACCGAATCCGGCAGCACATCAAAAAGCTTATCCACCATGATCAAGTGTGCTTCGTCCCTGGGATGCAAGGCTGGTTCAACATACGCAAATCAATAAATGTAATCCAGCATATAAACAGAACCAAAGACAAAAACCACATGATTATCTCAATAGATGCAGAAAAGCCTTTTGACAAAATTCAACAGCCCTTCATGCTAAAAACTCTCAATAAATTCAGTATTGATGGAACGTATCTCAAAATAATAAGAGCTATTTATGATAAACCCACAGCCAATGTCATACTGAATGGGGAAAAATTGGAAGCATTCCCTTGGAAAACTGACACAAGACAGGGATGCCCTCTCTCACCACTCCTATTCAACATAGTGTTGGGAGTTCTGACCAGGGCAATCAGGCAGGAGAAAGAAATAAAGGGTATTCAATTAGGAAAACAGGAAGTCAAATTGTCCCTGTTTGCAGATGACATGATTGTATATTTAGAAAACCCCATCATCTCAGCCCCAAATCTCCTGAAGCTGATAAGCATCTTCAGCAAAGTCTCAGGATACAAAATCAATGTGCAAATACAAGCATTCCTATACACCAGTAATAGGCAAACAGCCAAATCATGAGTGAACTCCCATTCACAACTGCTTCAAATAGAATAAAATACCTAGGAATCCAACTTACAAGGGATCTGAAGGATCTCTTCAAGGAGAACTACCAACCACTGCTCAAGGAAATAAAAGAGGACACAAACAAATGGAAGAACATTCCATGCTCATGGATAGGAAGAATCAATATCATGAAAATGGCCATACTGCCCAAGGTAATTTATAGATTCAATGCTATCCCCATCAAGCTACCAATGACTTTCTTCACAGAATTGTTCAAGTTCTGTGAAGAACTTTCAAGTTCATATGGATCCAAAAAAGAGTCCATATTGCCAAGACAATCCTAAGCAAAAAGAACAAAGTTGGAGGCATCACACTACCTGACTGCAAACTATACTACAAAGCTACAGTAACCAAAACAGCATGGTACTGGTACCAAAACAGAGATATAGACCAATGGAACAGAACAGAGCCCTCAGAGATAATACCACACATCTACAATCATCTGATCTTTGACAAACCTGACAAAAACCAGCAATGGGGAAAGGATTCCCTATTTAATAAATGGTGCTGGGAAAACTGGCTAGCCATATGTAGAAAGCTGAAACTGGATCTCTTCCTTACACCTTATACAAAAATTAATTCAAGATGGATTAGAGACTTAAATGTTAGAGCTAAAACCATAAAAACCCTAAAAGAAAACTTAGGCAATACCATTGAGGACATAGGCATGTGCAAGGACTTCATGACTAAAACACCAAAAGCAATGACAACAAATGCCAAAATTGACAAAATGGGATTTAATTAAACTAAAGAGCTTCTGCACAGCGAAAGAAACTACCATCAGAGTGAACAGGCAACCTACAGAATGGGAGAACATTTTTGCAATCTACTCATCTGACAAAGGGCTAATATCCAGAATCTACAAAGAACTCAAAAAATTTGCAAGAAAAAAGCAAACAACCCCATCAAAAAGTGGGCAAAGGATATGAACAGACACTTTTCAAAAGAAGACATTTATGCAGCCAATGGACACATGAAAAAATGCTCATCATCATTGGTCATCAGAGAAATGCAAATCAAAATCACAATGAGATACCATCTCACACTAGTTAGAATGACAGTCATTAAAAAGTCAGGAAACAACAGGTGCTGGAGAGGGTGTGGAGAAATAGGAAGACTTTTACACTGTTGGTGGGAGTGTAAATTAGTTCAACCATTGTGGAAGACAGTGTGGCGATTCCTCAAGAATCTAGAACTAGAAATACCATTTGACCCAGCCATCCCATTACTGGGTATATACCCAAAGGATTATAAATCATGCCACTATAAAGTCACATGCACACGTATGTTTATTGCGGCATCATTCACAATAGCAAAGACTTGGAACCAACCCAAATGTCCATCAATGACAGACTGGATTAAGAAAATGCAGCACATATACACCATGGAATACGTATGCAGCCATAAAAAAGGATGAGTCCATGTCCTTTGTGGGGACATGGATGTAGCTGGAAACCATCTTTCTCAGCAAACTTTCACAAGAACAGAAAACCAAACACTGCATGTTCTCACTCATAGGTGGGAACTGAACAATGAGAACACTTGGACACAGGAAGGGGAGCATCACACACTGGGGCCTGTCGTGGGGTGAGGGGAGGGATAGCATTAAGAGATATACCTAGTGTAAATGACGAGTTAATGGGTGCAGCACACCAACGTGGCACATGTATGCATAGGTAACAAACCTGCACCTTGTACACATGTACCCTAGAACTTAAAGTATAATAAAAAAGAAAAAAATAGCTTAGAAACGACTGTAAGCAAACAAAATCCTGATAGGCAGCAACAATAATCCCCAGGGAGGAGTTAGAATCTGAGTTAGTTACTACATTATAATATTCAAAATGTCTAGTTTTTAGCGGAAAACAATGAGGAGTGTAAAGAAACCAGTAAATTTTTTCCATCCACAAGAAGAAGAGAAAATAATGGAAACTATACCCGAGGAAGTCCAGACATTGGATTTACTAGCCCGGGTTTTAAATCACCATGTTAAATATGCTGAAACAGCTAAATGCAACCAGGAAAACAATGACTCTCCAAGTAGAGAATGTCAGTACATAGAGAGAAATGATGCAAAGAAACCAAATAGAAATACTATAAGGAAAAAGTATAATAACTTAAATGAAGTATTCACTAGTAAAGATCAGCAGCAGATTTGAACAGGCAGAAAATTTGAATAGGCAGAATTGGTGAACTTAAAGATAAGTCAATTGAGATTATCTAGTGTAGGGAGTAGAAAGTCAAAAAGCATGAAGATGAACAGAGCCCAAGAGACTTAAGAGGCATGTGGGATGCCATCAAGTGTACCAGCACACATAATACATATTCCAGGAGGAAAGGAGAGAGAGAAAGGGGCAGACAGAATAGCTGAAGAAAAGAATGGCCGAAAATTCCCAATTTGATGAAAGACATAATACATATTCCAGGAGGAAAGGAGAGAGAGAAAGAGGCAGACAAAATAGCTGAAGAAAAAAATGGCCGAAAATTCCCAATTTGATGAAAGACAGTAATCAACACATTCAGAAAGCAGCTCATCAGAATCTAAGTAGGAACAATTCTGAATGCAAACCAAGACACATGATATGGTTTGGGTCTGTGTCCCCCCCAAATCTCACCTTGAACTGTGATAATCCCCACGTCAAGAGCGAGACCAGGTGGATAATTGAATCATGGGGGGCAGTTCCCCCCTACTGTTCTCATGATAGTGAGTGAGTTATCCTGAGATCTGATGGCTTTGTAAGGGGCTTTTCCCTTCACTTTATTCTCATTCTCTCTCCTGCTACCCTGTTAAGAGGTACCTGCCACCATGATTGTAAGTTTCCTGAGGCCTCCTCAGCCATGCTGAACTGTGAGTCACTTAAACCTCTTTTCTTAATTACTCAGTCTCTGGTATTTCTTCATAGCAGTGTGAGAATGGGCTAATACAGCACATACGGATCACATTATCAAAAGCTAAGGACAAAAAGAGAATCTTGAGAGCAGCAAGAGAAGTGACTCATTATTTACAACATTTCCTCAATAAGATCAACAGCTAGTTTCTCATTAGAAACCATGGGACCAGAAGGCAGTTGTGGAACCATATTTGAAGTGTTGAAAGAAGTAAAAATGTCAACAAGTAAGTTCTTATTTGGCAAAACTTTCCTTCAAAAATGGAGAAATGAGTACATGCCTGTATTGGTATAACGGTCCAGTGTTGTAGATGCATTTCAAAGTAAGATGCAGACATCAGTACACATTACTCCTAAACACTTTAGTATGTATATCATTAATTAGAGTTTAATATTTGTTTATGATTGTTTTTCCTTTTGTTGGCGTAAAATCTTCACAGTGAAATGCACAAATTTTAGAGTTTTGATAATTGCATGTGTGGTAGTAACACAAAAACCCTTTTCATTATACGAAGTATTACTATTATCCTTCCAAGTTAGTTGTTTGCCCTCAGATGCAAGTATTGTTTTAATTTTTTTCTTTATAGTTTTGTGTTCAAAAAGTAAAGGATTTGAGATATTACTATACTTCTACATTTATACACACAGACACACACACACACACTGAATATATGGCATATGTTTAGTGTACGTACACACACAAAAGCAGAAACACTGATGTCTGGATCAGAGAAGAGACTTTTTATTCACTCATGGTTATCTTAGTGTCACTTTCCTGCACTTCCGTTCCCTATGAGGGTGATGTTATGAGGATTAGTGCCACCTGCATATCTTGGGGGATGGGGAGTTGTAGTACAGGAGAGGGGCTCCTTCTAAATGAATGAATCTCAGAATTTATATAGGACTCTGCATTAGTCCGTTTTCATGCTGTTGATAAAGACATCCCCGAGACCGGGCAATTTGCAAAAGAAAAAGGTTTATTCGACTTACAATTCTATGTGGCTGCGGAGTGCTCACAATCATGGTGGAAGGTGAAAGGCACGTCTCACATGGTGGCAGACGAGAAGAGAGAGCTTGTGCAGGGAAATACCCCTTTTTAGAACCATCAGATCTCAAAAGACTTGTTCACTAACATAGCACGGGAAAGACTTACCCCCATGATTCAATTACCTCCCAAAGGGTTCCTCCCATGACACATGGGAATTGTGGAGAACCATATCAGACTGTGTGCATCTCAGAGCTTATATAGGACTGCTTTTGCATCTGCTTCTCCTCCCCTGTGTAGAGAGAGGGATATTACCTTTCTTTCTAATGTAAACAGGACGATGTCTCTTTTTCCATTATCCTGTGGAATTTAAATGATGGAAGATAAACCCATACATCTCCTTGGATGTCTGTCTCTCTGTCTTTAACTTCCAAGACTCATTTGCCATTTACTCATACGTTAATCCAGGTTACCAGCGCTCTGCTCAGGAAGCCCTGATCATGCAAAAACATGGATATAATCATGGAACATTGTTTACTGATAACAAAGATTAATTTAACTTGTTGTAGAACTTAATATAATTAGATGCATATTGTGTTCTTTTTGGTACATCTTCCTTTACTCAGCATTATATTTTGGAGATTGATCCACATTGTATTAGTAGTTGATTTTTAGAATCTTCAAAATAATATGTTCAGTGTTATTTTGCTGAATAATAGTCTATTGCATGAATATTCCATAGTTTATCCATTCTCATATTAATAAATACCTGAGCTATTTCCAGTGTTTTGCCTATTGTAATAAATCTGTTAGGAACATTCTTAAACAAATCTTTTTATGTTTTTGTATATATTAGGTCAATACCTAAATACGGAATTATTGGATCATAAGGTAGATATATTTTGGTTCTGCAAGAACTTGTCAGTCTTTTTCCCAAAGTAGTTGTATTATTGTTTCAGTTTGTTACAGTTGCCATGACAAAATACCACAGATTGGGTGACTTAAACAACAGAAATTTATTTTCTCACAGTTCTGATGTCTAGAAGTGCAAGATCTCAAGGTGTTGGCAGGTTTGGTTTCTCCTGGGGCCTCTGTCCTTTGCTTACAGGTGGCTGTCTTCTCATTGTGTCTGCATATTCCTAGGGCTTTCCTGAGTATCCAGATTCCCTTCTTTTATTAGGACACTAGTCACATTGTGTTAGGGCCCACCCTCATGGCCTCATTTTAATGTAATCACCTCTTTAAAGGCCCTGTCTCCAAGTATAGTCACATTTGGAGGTTAAGGCTTCAATAGAAGAATTTAGGGTTGGGGGGCACAGTTCGTCCCATAACAAGCAAGCTATAAGCCGTACAGTAACATCTGGAGATTTTGTTTGCTCCGTATCCTCACCAACATTTGGTAATGTTAATGTTATTCATTTTAGCCATTCTGTTGGGTTTTACAATTAAAATGAGTTCTCTTAGTGGTGTTCTAATAAAGAATTATTTAATCCTTTTTTTAAAAAAAAAATGAGTCAGGATCTCTGTTGCCCAGGTTGGGGTGCAGTAACGCCATCTTGGCTCACTGCTGACTCAACCTCCCAGGTCCAAGTGATCCTCCTATCTCAGTTTCCCGAGTAGCTAGGACTACAGGCACACACTGCCATGCCTGGCTAATTTTTTGTATTTTTAGTAGAGACGGGGTTTCGCCATGTTGCTCAGGCTGGTCTTGAACTCCAGGGCTCAAGTGATTCACCTGCTTCAGCCTCCCAAAGTGCTGGGATTACAGAATAACTATTTAATTCTGAGATGGTTTGAGGTTAGAAAACTTGGTCCTTTTTTCCTCAAAAACCATAACTAGATAATTGAAGGATTAGAAAAAAATTAAAAATCAATGTCGGAGCCTCCTTGAACCCTTCTGTTACACACCCATTCCCCTTGTACCCCCTTCCGCTGCTTGGCAGTCACAGACTGCACCCACTTATGTTTGAATGATGACTGCTGTACACCCATGGAGCTGTCATCTTTGCCTCCAGTGCCACAGGTCTTTGCGTAAGCATATATTTTCATTTCTGTAGGGTTCTATAGTAAACATGTGCCTTTCCCCATCTTACCTCCAGTTGCTACTCTCCAAAGGCAAACAGATCTAACTCTTTTACTTTGTTTTCTACCGGTTGTCTTTATATTTTTAAAAATAACTTGTGTATATGATTTTTTTCCCCAGTGACTCAGTGTATCCTATAATTTAGATACAGGAATATTTTGGAAATAATGAAGAATAAATAGTCCTTTTATGAAACTATATAAAAACCTTTTATATTCCAATTATTTCCATTTTTTGCTTTTTTAAAATGTTAAGTTGGTGTTTTGTGGAGATGTAGTTTTCTACCCTCCCTTTACTTAGAATATAAGTTTTTTTCCTGTTTTATGTATTAGAGTTCCTCATAGTATTAAACAAATGGAACTTTTAGTTAATCGCCTTCCTTCTTAGGATGTCCACAAATATTGTGAAACCTCTGCTTTAACCCATTTGTTTTTATGCCCTGGAGGAGAATTAAACATCAATTTCAATTCAACACACATTTACTTTCCTGTCTGTAATATAAACTTTTTATTTTAGAGATTAAGGTATGGAGAGAATGAATACATGAGGAATCATGGTTAGTTCTACTTAGGATCATTGTAATTTTGTTTCATAATTTATGATCAAATGAAAACTACTCTAAAATGCATTTTGCTTAACAAACAGTGATTCTATTTTATTCCCCATTACTGGATCTACTTTAATTAGTTTTTAAATAAGTAGGACCCTTATTTCTCATGTCTTGAAATGCTTAGACCTAAGTTCAACATGTTTCATGAGCATATTTAATTTCAGAAAATTTGAAAAATGCCTTATTATAAATCCTCCAGATTTCTCAGTAACAAAGTTTGGAAAGTGCTGCATTCAGAAAGCTTGTTTCTTACATACTAGAGCTGAACATCTAGTCATAAGAAATGAAATATGTTGTGGGCAATTGAACACTGAAGTTTCATCGTGGCTCAACACAAAGTTACTGTGCACAGGTGTTTCTATAATTGTGATGTGTTGGGGGAGATTCAGTGTTCAATGGTCCTCAAACCCACACTTCCACCTGTGTGGTATAGTGGTCACTGGGCTGTGATATAAAACATGTAAAGTGTACAGCATAGCAGTTTCTTCACAGAAGGAAAAAAATCTCAAACCAGTATTCATATCCTTTGTTGTTTTACATAGACATAAATTTTGGGGAAGGAGACTTTTTTTCTTCTTTGTGAAAAATATTAAAATAAAAGTTTCATTAAACATGAATATTTTTTCCAGTGAATTATCTCTAATAATGTATTCTATTACTACTTAGTAACTAATTTGACTGAGTGATTATTATATTACTAGCCACCTACGCACCCTGGTCTTCTCAGGTACATCTAACCTAATGTCAGAGAGATGTAACACAATATACCACTGTGGTATGTGTCATGGACTGATTGTTTGCATCCCCTCTGAGTGCATAATTGAAGACTTAGCCCCAGGGTGGTGATATTTAGAGATGGGGCATTTGGGAGGTAATGAGGTTTAGAGGAGGTCATGAGAGTGGGGCCCTCATGATGGGATTAGTGCCCTTCTAAGACGAGACATAATGAGCTTGCTTCCTCTTTTCCACCATATGAGGTAGCTGTCCACATGCCAGGAGGAGGGCCTTCACCGGGAATTGAATCACCTGCCTCTTGATCTTGGACTTTTCAGCCTCAAGAACTGTGAGAAATAAATGTCTCTTGTTTCAGGCACCTACACTGTGGTATTTTGTTATAACAGCCTGAGTTGATTGGTGCAGTATCTTAGATTACATGGGAATGTCATGATGTGTTAAAGTAACTTGTAAACATTTTGGAAGAGTAAGGCCACAGCAGGTTGCAGAGATTGTTTCATACTGGTGTAAATCTTGAGATGTCACTAGCACCCTCAGGCTGCCTTGGAGTTCAGAAAGCAAGTGGGTATATTCAGTGTCTTTTATGAGACTACTATAAATGCCAAGGTAATAAAGGCCAGAGGTGACAGGATAAAGAATAATAATTCCTGAGTTCAAATCCTGGCTCTACCATTTTTAATCTCTGTGATTACTGATAATTTATGTAAATTGTGTGCACCTCAGTTCTTTCATCTGTGAAAAAGATAGTAAATACCTGCTTTCTTTACCACATGGAGTGGTTCTCAGGTTTCAGAGAGGTGTTTGTTCAAGTGTTTTATTAATACTAGGAGTTTCTTAAGCTGAAGTTGTTTTTTATTTCTACTAAGCCGAAGTTGTTTTTTATTTCTACTAAGTCCATTGTTACTTGTCACATGATACAAAAGTAGATTTTTTTCAGGAATGTTTGATTCCTTTACCAATTTTTATACATAAAAATGTTTTGCTGTATGCAATTTTAACTGTCACTAATTTTATTTTTTATTTTTCTATTATTCCTTATGAACTGACAAAAGATCATAATTTGTGTTTATTTCTTAGGAAATCCAGTCAGATAAAATAAATCTCCCTGTGTCTTAAGATCTTTTTAAAAAGTAAATATTATCTTCAGCACCCCAAATTGTGAGTTCAGTTACTGGCTTATTACTATTTTTGTGAACATTTATGTTCAGAGCTTCAATACAGAATATATGGAAAGTACTACTACTTAAGTATAATTTCACACTTTTCTTTATTCTGCGAGCCCTGTGGAATAGTACCTTAAGAGTATATAAACCATGCCTTTTCCAAAATATACTTCATGGAGTAATGTTATTTTTTGCCTTCATAAAACTTATATTTAATGTAACAACATTTGTGTCTTCTGAAAGTGAATGTTTTTGAGCAAAGTGAAAAGCTATATTTTACTCTGATTTTTTTTTTCACTAGCATTAGTGTGGTTGGTAACATGAGTAGAGAGAAACCTATTTTTATATAAGATAAGTTTAGATATATATATAGGTTCACTGCTTTCTTGAAAATAAAAATAAGCTTTATTTTTTGGAGCAGTTATAAGTTTACAATAAAACTTAGTTGAAAGTATAGAGATTTCCTATATACCCTCTATCTCCACACACGCAAAACATCCCCCATCGACATTTTACATTACGATCGATGAATTTACATTAATACTACTGTCACCCAAAGACCACAGTTTACATTAGGGTTCATCCTTGGTGTTGTACATTCTATGGATTTTGTCTGATGTATAATAACATGAATACACCATTGTGTTTTATCATACACAGTAGTTTTGCTTCCCTAAAAATTCCTATGCTCTACTTGTTCATCCCTCTCTCCCCACCAGTGCCTGGCAATCACTAATCTTTTTAATGTCTACATAGTTTGCCTTTTCCAAAATATTATATAGTTGGAATCATACAATATGTAACCTTTTCAGATTGGATTCTCTCACTTATATTGTAATATGCATTTAAGTTGTCTCTATGTCTTTTCATAGCTTGTTAGCTCATTTGGTTTTTAGCACTGAGTACTATTCCTTTGCCTGGATGTACCACAGTTTATTTATCCACTCACCTACTGAAAGACATTTTGAGCACTTTCTAGTTTTGGCAATGATGAATAAAGCTGCTGTATCCATGTGCAGGCTTTTGTGTGGACATCTTTTCAGCTTTTTTGGGTAAATATCAAAGAGTATGCCTGCTGGATTGTTTGGTAAGAGTGTGTTTACTTTAGTAAGAAACTGCAGAGTTGCCTTTCAGAGTGGCTATACCATTTTGCATTCCTGTCAGCAATGAATGAGAGTTCCTGTCACTTTATATCCTTGTCTGTATATGAAGTTATCAAGTTTTTGGACTTTATCCATTCTAATAAATGTGTTATAGTATATCATTTGTTTTAGTTAGCAATTCCCTAATGACATGGTCTTGAACGTGTTTTTATATGTTTGTTTGCCATCTGTATATCTTTTTTGGTGAGATGTCTGTTCAGGTCTTCAGTCCATTTTTTAAAAATTGGACTGTTTGTTTTCTTATTGTTGAATTTTAGGAACTCTTTGTATATTTTGGATAACAGTCCTTTATCAGATATATCTTTCGCAAATATTTTCTCCCAGTCTGTGGCTTGTCTTCTGATTCTTTTGACCCTGTCTTTTGCATAGCAAAAGTTTTAATTTTAATGAAGTCCAGCCTATCAATTATTTCTTCCACAGATCATGTCTTTTGTATTGTATCTAAAAGTTGCCATACTCAAGGTCATCTAGATTCCTATGTTAACCTCTAAAAGTTTTATAGTTTTGTGTTTTTCATTTAGGTCTGTGACCCATTTTGAGTTAATTTTTGTGAAGGTTGTAAGGTCTGTGTCTAGATTTATTTATTATTTTTATTTTTATTTTTTCAGACAGAGTCTTGCTTTGTTGCCCAGGCTGGAGTGCAGAAGTGCGATCTCAGCTCAGTGCAGCCTCCACCTCCTGGGTTCAAGCTATTCTCCTGCCTCAGCCTCCTGAGTAGCTGGGATAACAGGTGTGCACCACCATGCCCAGCTAATTTTTTGGTAGTTTTAGTATAGACAGGGTTTTACCATGTTGGTCAGGCTGGTCTCGAACTCCTGACCTCGTAATCTGCCCTCCTCATCCTCCCAAAGTTCTGGGATTACAGGTGTGAGCCACTGTTCCTGGCCTGTGAGTCTTCGTTTGTTCTAGCATAATTTGTTGAAAGACTATCTTTTCTCCATCGTATTGTCTTGGCTGTTTTGTGAAAGCAGTTGGCTATATTTATGAGAGTCTGTTTCTGGGCTTTCTCTTCTATTCCATTGATGTTTTTCTCTGTTATTTCACAAATACCACACTGTCTTGATATGTGTAGCTTTACAGTAAGTCTTAATTATGGGAAACTTTAAACATACTTAAAAGTATGACTGACAGTTCAACGAATCCCTATGTATACATCACGTAGCTGCACTGTTCATCAGCTCATGGCTGCTCTCATTTTGCTACCCTACCCTATTCCAAGATTTCATGTAAGATTTTAGATATCATATAATTTCATTTCTTTCTTTTTTTTTTTTTTTTTACACAAAGACGATTATTTAAGACCTTTATTAACAGGTGCTTGCAGTTTGTTGACTTTTTTGAAAAAATCAAGTTGTAAACTTTTATTACAAATTAAAAACAAAGTTCTTAAAAATCTCAACTTGACCAGATATGAAACAATTTAAAAACCTTTAAAGGCGTATTGAGAAAAACCAGGCTTTTAAACATGTTTGTTATTACCTAAAAGAGACGTCTTTAGGGAAAAATAATAAAAACCCCATGCTGCATAGATAATGCAGATAGTTCTCTTTATCTGGTCAACAGGCAAAAAGCAAGCACTTAAGGTCTTCGGCTCGAATCTCATTCTGTCGCCTAGGCTGGGGTGCAGTGGTACAATCTCAGCTCACTGCAACTTCCGCCTCCTAGGTTCAAACAATTCTCCTGCCTCAGTTTCCTGAGTAGGATTACAGGTGCACACCACCACACCCAGCGAATTTTTGTATTTTTAGTAGAAACAGGGTTTCACCATGTTGTCCAGGCTGGTCTTGAACTCCTGACCTCAGGTGATCCGCCTGCCTTGGCTTCCCACAGTGCTGGGATTATAGGTGTGAGCCACCATGCCTGGCTGCGTAATTTTTTAAAACTGTAAAAAAATTCATCAGTAGGAAGCAGTTGCATCAGTTATGAACCATATATGTTATGAAACATTACTAAATTTTAATGATAATGATTCATTGACCTTTAATTATAGTCATTAAAAATGCCATCCTTTGAATTAAATACATATTGAAGAAATACAGTAATGCAAGTAATCCTCTGTAAAGTGTTCATATTTTTGTAAATGCATATTAAAATCAAACCATATAAAAACATGTTTCTAATGGAAGTGAACTCAAATACCTATATGATGGTATGTTCATAGATGACACTATAGAAACATTTACTTGAGTCTTTAAAAATTTTTGTTAAATAATTTTATTATTATTTTTTAAGTTCCAGGGTACATGTGCAGGATGTGCAGGTTTATTACATAGGTAAATGTGTGCCATGGTGGTTTGCTGCACCTATCAATACATCACCCAGGTATTAAGCCCAGCATCCTTTAGCTCTTTCCCTAATGCTCTCCCCACTAACCCTCCCCTGACAGGCCCTAGTAAGTGTTGTTCCCCTTCCTGTGTCCATGTGTTCACATTGTTCAGTTTTCACTTATAAGTGAGAACATGTGGTGTTTGGTTTTTTATTCCTGCATTAGTTTGCTGAGAATAATGGCTTCCAGCTTCATCCATGTCCCTGCAAAGGAGATGATCTCATTCCTTTTTATGGCTGCATAGTATTCCATGGTGTATATACACCACATTTTCTTTAAGTAGTCTATCATTGATGAGCATTTGGGTAGATTCCGTGTCTTTGCTATTGTGAATAGTGCTATAATGAACATATGCATGCATGTATCTTTGTAATGGAATGATTTATACTCTTTTGGGTGTATACCCAATAATGGGATTGCTGGGTCACATGGTATTTCCGGTTCTAAATCTTTGAGGAATCAGCACATTGTCTTCAACAATGATTGTACTAATTTACGTTCCCACCAACGGTGTAAAAGCATTCCTATTTCTCCACAGCCTTGCCAGCATCTGTTGTTTTTTGAGTGTTTAATAATTGCCATTCTGAGTGGTATGAAATGGTCTCATTGTGGTTTTGATTTGCATTTCTCTAATGATCAGCGATGTTGAGCTACTTTTCATATGTTTGTTGGCTGCATGTATGTCTTTTTTTGAGAAGTGTCTGTTCATATCATTTGCCCACTTTTTAATGGGGTTGTTTGTTTCTTGTAAATTTGCTTAAGTTTCTTGTAGGTTCTAGATACTAGCCCTTTGTCAGATGGACAAATCGCAAAAATTTTCTCCCATTCTGTAGGTTGTCTGTTTGCTCTGATGATAGTTTTGTTTGCTGTGCAGAAGCTCTTTAGTTTAATTAGATCCCATTTGTCAATTTTTGCTTTTGTTGCAGTTGCTTTTGGCGATTTCATCATAAAGTCTTTGCCCATGCCGATGTCCTGAATGGTATTGCCTAGATTCTTTTCTAGGGATTTTATAGTTTTGGGTTTTATATTTAAGTCTTTAATCCATCTTGAGTTAATTTTTGTATAAGGTATAAGGAAGGGATCCAGTTTCAGTTTTTCACATATGGCTAGCCAGTTCTCCTAGCACCACTTGTTAAATAGGGCATCCTTTCCCCATTGCTTGTTTTTGTCAGATTTGTTGAAGATCAGATGGTTGTAGAAGTGTGGTTTTATTTCTGATTTCTTTATTCTATTCCATTGGTCTATGTGACGGTTTTTGTACCAGTACCATGCTGTTTTGGTTACTGTGGCCTTGTAGTATAGTCTGAAGTCAGGTAGCGTGAGATGCCTCTAGCTTTGTTCTTTTTGCTTAGGATTGCCTTGGCTATGTGAGCTGCTTTTGGTTCCATATGAATTTTAAAATAGTTTTTTTCTAGTTCTGTGAAGAATGTCATTGGTAGTTTAATGGGAATAGTGTTGAATCTATAAATTGCTTTGGGCAGTATGGCCATTTTCATGATATTGATACTTCCTATCCATGAGCATGGAATATTTTTCCATCTGCTTGTGTTCTCTTTGGGTTCCTTGAGCAGTGGTTTGTAGTTTTACTATTATAATATACTGCCATAATCTTAAACATTTGTACAGCAAAATAAGCAATGCATATGTATCTTTCATTAAAATAATGTAATTGAACTCTTATAAAGTATGTTAATTAACAATGAGGAAGAAATAGAATGAGTAGATGGTTATAAAATGCAGCTTTTTATGTACATTTTGATGATTTTATTTGTTAGTACTAGTGCTATGTCTGTTAATACAGCACTTTCCATTATGTATCACTTTCAGATAGAGTTTGAACAGTTGTTTAATTAACCATGACTTAAGATTATAGGTGAGTGCTTATGCTTAGAGCATTTAATTATTTGTGTTTTATTGGTTTACTAATGTACTTAACAGAACTGCTTTAGCCTGGAGCTCTGTAAAGGAACAGTCACTCAAGTCCAGCTTTGATATAAAAGTTTATCTCACTTATAGTCTTTTTATTAAGCACTAAAAGACAACTAGTTTTGTTTGTTTTGAATTCTGTATTCAAAGGAAGGTGATAATGTTATGATTTTTAGTTTAATTTTGAAGATGAGTATTAGTACAGATACTTTTGTTTTCAAAGGGTATAAATTTTGTGAGTTTTCTCTGAATAATTTTATAAGATTTTTTTACTGTGCTAATATTATTTCTGTTCTGGGAGACCTAAAAGTTGTACTTTTGATGAAAGGTGTTTTCCAGTAATATTTATGTCAAGATTTAAGGAAAGATTGTGTAAAATCTGTAAGCACGTAGCAAAGGAAAAATACTTAAGTGATATTAACCTTAAACATTTTAGATAATTTTCTTTGTTGTTATGTAAAACATTTTAGATAATTTTCTTTGTTGTTATGTATAACAATGCATAAATACAACAAATTGCTTTTAAGTGACTTACTGATTTTTATCTCCTTAGTTTTATTCAATTAAATGTTTTTTAAAAGATAATTTAGATTCACATGAAATTGTAAGAAATAATTGAGAGAGATCTTGTATAATCTTTACTCAATTTTCCCCAATGGTAATATCTTGCACAACTCTAATACAGTATTACAGCCAGGATATTGACATTGATACAGTCAAAACTGAGAACATTTCTATCACAGGGAGTCTTCATGTTGCTGTTTTATAGCCACACCGACTTTCTTCCAGATGCTTAACCCTACTCCCAGCCTTTAACCCCTGGCAACCACTAATCTTTCTGTTTCCATAATTTTGTTATTTCAAGAATGTTATATAAATGGAATTATATGGTATATAACCTTCATTTTAGATTATCCATTTTATCATTCTATAATGTCCTTCTCTGTTGTAATGTTCTTTGCTCTGAAGTGTACTTTATCTCATATTAATATAGTCATTGTGCTTTCCCTTGATTAATATTAGCATGTTATGTATTTTTCCATCCTTTTACTTTTAACCTGCCTTTATCTTTATGTTTACAGTGAATTTCTTATAGGCAGCATATCATTGAGTCATGGGTTTTAATCACTTTGACAGCCTTTGTCTTTTAATTGGCATACTGATTTACATTTAATCTATTTATTTTTAAGGCTTAAGCGTCCCATTTAATTTTTTGTTTTTTGTTCTCTCTAGTCTTCCTTTCTCTTATTGTGGGTTATTTCAACATTTTTTAGAATTCCATCTTTGCTTATCTATGGTTAATTTAAATATATCTCTTTATTAATTAAAACCTATATTTTTTGAAATTTTTTAGAGACAGGGTCTCACTCTGTCACCCAGGCTGGAGCACAGTGCCTTGATCATGGCTCATTGAAGCCTCAAACTCTTGGGCTCCAGCGATCCTCCCACCTCAGCCTCCTGAGCAGCTAAGACTATGGGTACATACCCCCATGAATGGCTGAGTTTTTAAAAATTTTTTTACTTGTAGTAGAAGCAAGGTTTTGCTCTGTTGCCCAGGCTGGTCTAGAACTCCTGGCCTTAAGTAATCTTTCTACCTTGGCCTTAAGTAATCTTTCTACCAAAGCACAAATATATCTCTATGTATAGCTTTTTTAGTGGTGGCTGTAGGTATGACATTATACATGCATAACTTATCATCTTACCATCACAGTCTACTGGTGTCCTCATGTTACACTTCAAGGGGCAAACTTTTTAGCCACTTACCTCCCTTTCATCTCTTTTTTCTCTCCACTTTATAAATAGTTTTGTTAGGTATGTCCTTTACATGCATTTAGAACCATATCAGTGTTATAACTTTTCTTCAACCATCGAATATAATTAAAAGACTCAGAAGAGAAGGAAAAACTGTTATATTTACTCATATTTTTCCTTGCCATACTCTTTCTTTCTTCCTGATGTTTGAAGATTCCATCTTTTATCATTTCCTTTCTGTCTAAAGAGCTTCCTTAGCCATTCTTTCAGGATAGGTCTGCTGATGACAAATACTCTAGTTCTTCTTTATCTGAAAATGTCTTGATTTTCTCCCCCTTCATTCTTGAAATATATTTTTGCTAGATATAAGATTCTCTGTTGATAGTTCCTCTCCATCAGTTGGTCTACTGTGTCCTGTCCTCCATGGTTTTTGTGAGAAATCTGCTGTCATTAGACTTGTTTTTTCTGTTACTGGTAAGGTTTCATTTCTCCTATGCTGCTTTCAAGATTTGTTTTTTCTTTGTCTTTAGTTTTCAGAGGTTTTGGATTTCTTTGGATTCAATTCTGTTTAGGTTTTACTCAGCTTCCTCAATTTGTAGTTTTATTTGCCAAATTTAAAAAGTTTGCAGTCATTGTTTCTTTGAGTTTTCTTTCAGCTCTTGCCTCTGTCTCCTCTCCTTCCAGGATTGATTAATAGACGAAAGGAATGTTAGGTCTTTTATTGTAGTTTCACCGGTCCCTGAGACTCTGTTTTTTAGTTTTGATTTTTTTTTGTCCCTAGTCTATTTTATCTTTGTTGTTCAGATTGGGTAAATCTTGTTCTGTGTTCCAGTTTACTGATTATTTCTTTTGTCCCCCTCCTCTGCTTTTGATCCCATTCATTTTTTTTAGTTTTGGTTCTGGTGTTTGCCAGTTGTAACATTTTTTATTTGGTCTCTTTATCTTCTATTTCTTTCTTTAGACTTTATAATTTTTTTTTTTTTTTTTGAGACGGAGTCTTGCTCTGTTGCCCAGGCTGGAGTGCAGTGGCATGATCTCTGCTCACTGCAACCTCCGCCTCCCAGGGGTCAAGTGATTCTCCAGCCTCAGCCTCCTGAGTAGCTGGGATTACAGGTGTCCACCACCACGCCTGGCTAATTTTTGTATTTTTAGTAGAGATGGGGTTTCACCATGTTGGGCAGACTGGTCTCTAACTCCTGACCTCAGGTGATCTGCCCACCTTGGCCTCCCAGAGTGCTGGGATGACAGGCGTGGGCCACTGCGCCTGGTCTAGACTGTATAATTCTTTGCTAAAACCTTCTACTTCTGTATTTGTTACCAGGATGTTCTCAATTGCTCATTGAAGCATTTTTAAACGATTTAAAAAAAATAATCAGATCATTCCAATATTTCTATAATTATCTTGGTATTGGCATCTGCTAGTTATCTATTTTTATTCGCTTTGAGATCTTCCTGTCTCTTGGAATGATCAGTGATTTTTTAATTGAAACTTGGACATTTTGGATACTTTGAGACTGGATTTTATTTAAACCTTCGGGTTAACTGGCTTTGTTTGATACCACTCTAGCAAAGAAGGGTGGTGGAAAGAGAGGGGTGCTGTCTCATTACTGCCGGATCATAGCAGAGGTCCACATTCCCTGCTCATCCTCCACTGACACCGCAGAGGGATCGTACTTATTGTTACCATAGGTGAGTGTAGGATTTCTGACTCCCCAACCGTCTTTCTCTGATAGCTGTCTGGCTAGCAGGGATACAAGGTACTGTTCTCCGTGTGTCCTTCCCTGACAACCACCAAGGTGTGGGTGGGGCTGACTTTGGTTACTACTAGGTGTGGTGCTGCAAGTCCTAACTATGCGCTAGGCCTCCGCTGACATCATGACAGTGAGGAGGAATAAGGTCAGCTTGTCACTAATGGATGGGCTTAGAAGTCCAAGCTCCTCACTTGGTCTTCATACACAATATCAGAATCCTTGTTACCTCTTGGCAGAGATGAAAATCTCAATCCCATCTT
Organism: Trachypithecus francoisi; assembly: GCF_009764315.1. Lineage (NCBI taxonomy): Eukaryota > Metazoa > Chordata > Mammalia > Primates > Cercopithecidae > Trachypithecus > Trachypithecus francoisi. The sequence continues at coordinate 108,771,981 of NW_022681465.1, read as the reverse complement.
TGCCTTTTCTGAGACCACCCAGTGAGGTGGTTGGGGCATCTCAGTACAGCCTAATAAAGGTAGAAGTCTAGGATCACTATCTCAGCCTTTACTGGTGGGGATGGGGGTAGGGCCATAATTTTTATCTGGTGTTCGGCTGCACTTGAGTAGTTACTTCTAGAAGTTTTATGTCTTGCTAGACTGCCCCTTTCCTGGTCCTTTGGCTAGAGAGAGCAGTTCTGGGGGTTTCTTTCATCTGCATTTGTTGCCAGCTTCTGCACTGAGTTTGGGTATATGAAATAAAAAGAAAACCCAGGGAACTCACTGGTCTGTCTTTCTTTGGAACTTGAAGTTCCTATCCAGTTCTCCTTCTTTTTGCCTTTCAAAGTCTTCTTATGTTTGTTTTATATATGTTTTACATGTAGTGTTCTGCTTTTCTAGATCTACTTAGTGAGAGAGATGGGGAAAAGTACATCTACTCCATCTTCCTGGAAGCAGAAAGTGTATTTCAGATACTTGGTATTGGAAGTTACCTCTAAACAGTAGTTAAATTGGATGTATGTGGCTATTATTGTGTTTGTGTGGGTTTGGTTTGTTTGTTTGTTTTGGGGACTAAATGCCTGTAGGCATATTTTATTGGCAGAGATAAAGAATTCAAAACAAAAACCTGGAATCAACTCCTGTGGATATTTATAAATCTCAAACTGAGACATTTTCTTGACAACTCAGGGACCTAATTAACAACACTAGTTTTTACATGTCAAACTTTACTGTAATTTCTTTTATGTTACTATTCAAACAATGCTCCTCTTTTTTTGGCTCTTTGATCTAGTTACAGAGTGGCTGACAATTTATGGAAATAGTTTTCAGGTTTTCGGTAGTATTATAGGCCTTGTTAAAATCTAACGGTCATGTGTTCCTTTTGAGGGGCTATAGGTATTTCTATAGGGATTTAATAGTCAAAGCTTTACTTTGTAATACAATAGAAGCACATCATCTATAGCACAGTAACTTGTTATAAAATATGAGAAAAATCAAGGCCTTTATTCAATATAGGTTGTGTAATATTTTTAAATTGCCTAAACAGAAGTAGTCTACAGTAAAATGTTATTGTAGATGTTTAAAAGAAAGTTTTCTTTGACTATATAATATGTGGGTTGTTCAAGGTCTAAAGTAATCTTGGAATTGGATTTGTTTCATTGTAGGGTGATGAATTAGAAGACAATGAAAAGAATTTCTACGAATCTGATGATGATCAGAAGGAAAAGACTGACAAAAGGAAGAAGCCATATACTATGGATCCAGATCATAGACTCTTAATTAGAAATACAAAGCCTTTGCTTCAGAGCAGGAATGCTGCGGTATGTTAAAATCCTTATAAGAAAAAATTCACTGGTTTTTAAAAAACAGCAATTAAAAATGCCTCAATTTAGTAAGTGAGTCTGTGTGTGCTAATGGAACATTTGTTTGTTTACACACCAAATGACATGTAATGGATAGTTGGAAATACAGTGTGGAATGTAAGCTATTTTTTCTGTATTCAGTCCTCTCCACTTTTTATTTCAATAAAATTTCATTTCATTTAATACCAATTGATCTTAAATTATTCTTTTTGGATGATTTATCCAAACTATTATCTAATGCATTGCTTCTTTTAAAGCCTCTCTAGTCTTGCAGAATGTCCTTCTGGATTTGTCTGATTGCTGCTGCTGCTTTTTATTTTGTTTTTTGATTTTGTTTTTGTTTTTGTTTTTGCTATACCTACTGGAATGGGTTGGTTGCATCTTTTATAGTGTCATTTAATTCTTTTATATTCTGTGTTTCCTGTTAACTGGCAGTTATATCCTAGGCTTGACGGATTTAAGTTAAACATGTTCTTAAAGATTTTAATTGAAAAAATGTTCTTAATGAATTGTTCTGTTCAGTTAGTAAAAACTTCAAATACGTGGAATTTGCATTATTTTTTCTGATTCTTGAGAATTTAGAGCTTATAGCTTTGTGTATCCTAGTTATCAGCAACAATTTTTGTCTAATACCTAATAGTTTAGTTTCCAAATCATTATTCAGTAATCATGCCCAGTCATAACAAAAATATTATTTCATGGATGTTGTAAAATATGCTTATATTTTAATGTACTCAGCTTAGCCAGATGCTAGTTAGGTAGCTGTAATCTGCCATCTTAAACTCTACTTTATGAGTGACTCACTATTCATTTAACTACGTCTTAGAAACTGATTTTATAGTTCAAATACTTATGGATCAAAAACATTCTCAAATAGTGAAACAAATAGTGGCAGTTTGTACTTTTTGTCCCAGTTTGGGTTCCCTGCTTACTTGATGGTGTACCAGATAGAGGTGGTTTACTTTTTGTGTCAGTATATTTTGGTGCCTTGTTTTGGGATGCTGCTAAATATGAGTAAAGGCTAACTTTTGAAGAATTGTGGATATATTTTTTTTTTAACCTCATACTTAAGTTTGTGGAGAGACTTTGAGAATTTCTTTCAGGAAATTTAATATGTCATTGCTATGTAGTTTGTACTGGAGATAGATACTGAAAGCGGAATGTTAGGAGGCTATTCTAACAGTCTAAATAAGGTGACAGCGGCATGAATGGTTAAGAGTAGAAAAGTGTTTATAGGATGCACTTTATTATGAACAGGCATGATGTAACTGTCGAAGGGCTATAAGGTTGTATATTTTTACTCTTTTTTGATTTTGAAGCTTTGGGAACTTTCTTCATGGCCTTTACAGATTAGCCTATACATTTCGAATTCTGGGTATCAAAGAGACTGTAAACTGTTGGATTTCTAAATACTGAGGAAAAAGAGGCTCATTTAGTCCTTTCGGATTTTGGAGTACCCTCATATATTAGAACAGATGGCATGCCAAGTGGCAGCTAGAATTTTAAAGACTAGAATTTAATCTTGAATTAGATCAGTCATTAATTGAGATTGTTTTATTTTATAAGATTTAAAATTCAGTAGAGTTTATTTTGTAACTAACTTATATTTATAGTTCACAAGTGAGGGAATGAGATATTCTTGCATTTTAAAAATTCTCAACTAATGTTTTAAAGCTATATATCAAACTTGTAAGAAAGTACAAGAAATGGCAAACAGTAAATTTAGAATCCTGTATACTGTATTTTTAAAAACAATTCTTTAGTTTTAGAAGAAACTTTTTTTAACCTCAAACGTTCTCCTGTGCTGTATACTATTTAGGCATATATATTAATAGAACTTTTGCTATATATTTGTTCAAACTTCATAGACCAGGCAGAATTAAATTAATATTAGTGTGTCCTTTGAGCCAAAGGCAGCATTAGTAACATCTGTAGCTATATCTCTACAGTTGTCACTCTGAATCTGAGTGTAGAGGCACTTAGGGGAAGCAGTACTCTTCTGTTTTGAGACAAAGAAATTCGAATCACCCTTTGTTTGTTTTGTTTTGTTGAGACAGAGTCTCACTGTGTTGCTCAGGCTGGAGTTCAGTGGCATAATCTCGGCTCACTGCAACTTCTACCTCCCAGGTTCAAACGATTCTCGTGTCTCAGCCTCCCAAGTAGCTGAGATTACAGGCGTGTACCACCACACTTACCTAATTTTTGTATTTTTGAGATGGGGTTTCACCATGTTGGCCAGGATGGTTTCACACCTGACTGCAAGTGATCCCCCTGTCTCGGCCTCCCAAAGGGGTGGGAGTATAGGCGTGAGTCGCTGTGCCCAGTCTTCGAATCACCCTTATAATGGCTTTGAACCAAAAGCCATTTTTAAGGTTCTGTGTTTTTAAAAACAAGATTATTTTAAATGCTACTGCTGTAGATGTATTTGTTTTAATGGAGTTTCTTTAATTGTAACTTAACTGTGCTGAGTTTTCTTTATTTCAGCCTACTTGTTACTGTTGTCCTGGCTTCATTTAGAAAGGCATGCTTACAATTCTTAAAAAGCCCCAGTCTCAGAGCAGCAGCTGAGGAGCATGGAATTTCGAGTGTCTTAAGCTTTGCCACATACTAGCTGTTAAACCTTGAGCAGGTCATGCAATGTCTCTTTTTTTTTTCTGAGGATGTATTCATTTCATAGCACTGCTATACATATTGCCACAACCTGAGTGGATTAAAACAACATAAACTTATTCTGTCATATTTCAGGAAGCCAAAAGTCTGAAATCAAGGTATAATCAGTATTGGTTCCTTCTGTGCACTCTGAGGGAGAAACCATCTCTTCCCTAGCTTCTGGTGATTGCCAGCAATCTGTGGCATTGCTTGGCTTATGTATGTCACACTAATTATCTCCATCTTCACATGGCCTTCACTGTGTCTCTTTTTGTCCTTTTTTTCTCTTTTAAGGACACTTTCATTCAATTTAGGGCTCTTAACCAGCATGATCTCATTTCAATTCTTACATTAATAATTTCTGCAGAGATACCACTTCCAAATAAGATCAGATTCTGAGGATAGAATTGGTCACTGGGGGTGAGGGACACTTCTTCAACTCATTACAAAGAGTAGCATTCCATTTTACATCACAGGAATTTGTAGGACTTGGAGGAAATAATGTGTAGGAATGGATTTTGAAGTTGTAGAGTGCTCTGGTGTTCATAGTTCCTGTTATTTTTATGCTTTATCTTGTAGGTGGTTATGGCAGTTGCTCAGCTGTATTGGCACATATCACCAAAATCTGAAGCTGGCATAATTTCTAAATCACTAGTGCGTTTACTTCGTAGCAATAGGTAGGTCATGATTTTATATATGTTTTTTTTCTTTTGTATTCCTTCAAAAGTAATGTTTGAACAAATTTAATCTTTCAGGCATTTAATGTATAACTCTGACTATACTTTATCAATCAGTAAGATTTCATACTTAATGAGATTATTATAAAAGTCTTTATACGTTTATCTCAAACTTAATTATAAATACTGAAATTTTTTTTAACCTCAAGCCCAAAGATACTGAAAATATTTTGTGGCATAATTCTAGGGTGACACTAGTAGCCTAGTATTAGTGCTTGAAATTTTTAGGTATGGCAATAATGATGTTCGGGAGTTTTAGTAAATCTGGAATCACTGAAAAACTATACTGAAGTACTATCAGATTGACTTACTCAATGTATTGATACATGGTTTTATATAGAGCAATGTGTATGCTAAGTAATGTAGTTTATGCCAGAATTGCGCTTCCTATAAAGCTGGAATATTTAATTACTCTGCTTTGCTCCACTCTAAAAAGAGAGCTATGTTTTAAATAGCTACTCATTTTAAAGATTGCATACTCTTAGTTTCAGATAGACAGAGCATGCCACCTTCTTTAATTTTACCTCTTTATAATTTAGTGGTTTAGGTAAACAATTCAAAACAATTTATTGAGTTTCCATGACATATAACATGAGAATCACGATTTCAGGTTTAATTCAGACTTTTGTTCTGTGTTTAAGAATACCTTCATTTCAGCTATTTGACATACCTTAGCTATTTTTCAGTAATTAGTTGTTTTAATTTGAAACAGTGTTTTTCATTGAGTGCTTGTTTCCACTAATTGGGTTGGAAGGAAAGAACCAGGTATTTATTTTTGCCCTTAACTGGAACTTAGTCCACAGTTTTAGCTCTTGACTGGCTTAGTAACAAATGAGATGCCATTTCCTTTGTGTATGTATTCTCCGTATCTTTATATCCAGCTATTATTTTTCTCTTTTGTTAGCTCAGTATTTTTTTTTTTTTTCCTATGGCTAGTTCAAAGGCTATCAGAAAGACCTGGAATTGGTCTTTCACGTGAAGCCTTATACCAGATTCAGTTCATTTATTAGATATTTGGATCTAAAAATAACATGACTGCTTTTTAAATCTGACCTTTGCCTTGGGAAGAATGAGTTATTTAATGAGTTTATAATAACAGTGTGGTCATATTTACCCCAGTAACACTAGGAATACCTTCCTTAGATGTGTTCATAGCAGCTAAAATGTTAACTTTATATTTTAGGAGTATTTTATCATAAAATTTGTTTTAACTATTCTTCATGATGAATCACATGTAATTTATTGGTATTTTGTAGGAAAAGTGCATTAAAATGGCACTTGTCTAAGATTTACTAAAAACTTTTCAATATTATTTAAGAGTCTCATTCACTATGAAATTATTGCTAATTCTTTTTCATTATTATAGTGCTTACTCAAAGATGTTTCATTGGAACATATACCCAGTGATAATTCTGTTTTGATTTCTAGGGAGGTGCAGTATATTGTCCTACAAAATATAGCAACTATGTCAATTCAAAGAAAGGTATGTACATTCTGAACATATAATTTAAGAGACACGTGAACACATTAGTACCTTAATGTATTCTTGTATTTGTTTTTGTAATCTAGGGAATGTTCGAACCTTATCTGAAGAGTTTCTATGTTAGGTCAACTGATCCAACTATGATTAAGACACTGAAGGTATGTATGCTTTCATTTTTCAGATGCTTTTAACACATTTGTTTTGAAGAGATATTGGAACAGCTTTTAGCATCTGCGGGATGCAGTCCTGCTTTTCAAAAAACATTGATATAGTTAAGGGTTTTTCTTTATACTTTTCAATATTATTATATACTAATTACTGTACTACATTCTGATAATGTAAAGTTAAGCCATGCTACCTACAACTTGATTAACTCACAGATTACTGAAGGAGACAGGCATTTAAATAAATAACCTCGGAGATTGGGTCCAAGATGGCTGAATAGGAATAGCTCTGGTCTGCAGCTCCCAGCATGATGAACGCAGAAGATGGGTGATTTCTGCATTTCCAACTGAGATACCTGGTTCATCTCACTGGGACTGGTTGGACAGTGAGTGCAGCCCCAGAAGGCGAGCTGAAGCAGAGTGGGGCGTGCCTCACCCATGAAGCGCAAGGGGTTGGGGGATTTCCCTTTCCTAGCCAAGGAAAGCCGGGACAGACTGTACCTGGAAAAATGGGACACTCCCACCAAAATACTGCGCTTTCCCCAAGGTCTTAGCAACCAGCAGACAAGGAGATTCTCTCCCATGCCTGGCTCAGTAGGTCCCACGCCCATGGAGCCTTGCTCACTGCTAACGCAGCAGCCTGAAATCAAACTGCGAGGCGGCAGCCCAGCTTGGGGAGGGTCGTCTGCCATTGCCGAGGCTTGAGTAGGTAAACAAAGCGACCAGGGAGCTTGAACTGGGTGGAGCCCACCACAGCTCAGCAAGGCCTGCTTCCTCTGTAGACTCTGACTCTGTGAGCAGGGCATAGCTGAACAAAAGGCAACGGACAACTTTTACAGACATAAACGTCCCCATTTGACAGCTCTGAAGAGAGCAGTGGTTCTTCCAGCTCGGTGTTTGAGCTCTGAGAACATACAGACTGCCTCCTCAAGTGGGTCCCTGACCCCCGTGTAGCCTAACTGGGAAACGCCTCCCAGTAGGGGCCAACAGACACCTCATATAGACAGGTGCTCTTCTGGGACGAAGCTTCCAGAGGAAGGACCAGGCAGCAATACTTGCTGTTCCGCAGTATTTGCTGTTCTGCAGCCTCCACTGGTGATACCCAGGCAAACAGGGTCTGGAGTGAACGTCCAGCAAACTCCAACAGACATGCAGCTGAGGGACCTGACTGTTAGAAGGAAAACTAACAGAAAGAAATTGCATCAACATCAGCTAAAAGGACATCCACACCAAAACCCCATCTGTAGGTCACCAACATCAAAGACCAAAGGTAGATAAAACCACAAAGATGGGGAGAAACCAGAACAGAAGAGCTGAAAATTCTAAAAACCAGATCGCCTCTTCTCCTCCAAAGGATCGCAGCTCCTCACCAGCAACGGAACAAAGCTGGACAGAGAATGACTTTGACGAGTTGACAGAAGTAGGCTTCAGAAGGTCAGTCATAACTAACTTCTCCGAGCTAAAGGAACATGTTCAAACCCATCTCAAGGAAGGTAAAAACCTTGAAAATAGTTAGACGAATGGCTAACTAGAATAAACACTGTAGAGAAGACCTTAAGTGACCTGTTGGATCTGAAAATCATGACACGAGAACTTTGTGACACATGCACAAGCTTCAATAGCTGATTCGATCAAGTGGAAGAAAGGGTATCCGTGATTGAAGATCAAATTAATAGAGCTAGAGGACAAGGTTATAGAAAAAAGAGTAAAAAGAAACGAACAAAGCCTCCAAGAAATATGAGACTGTGTGAAAAGACCAAATCTATGTTTGATTGGTATACCTGAAAGTGACGGGGAAAGTGGAACCTATTTGGAAAACACTCTTCAGGATATTATCCAGGAGAACTTCCCTAACCTACCAAGGTAGGCCAACATTCAAATTCAAGAAATACAGAGAACACCCCAGAATACTCCTCGAGAAGAGCAACCCCCAAGACACATAATTGTCAGATTTACCAAAGTTGGAATGAAGGAAAAAATGTTAAGGGCAGCCAGAGAGAAAGGTCGGGTTACCCACAAAGGGAAGCCCATCAGACTAACAGCGGATCTCTTGGCAGAAACCCCACAAGCCAAAAGAGAGTGGGGGCCAATATTCAGCATTCTTAAAGAAAACAATTTTCAACCCAGAATTTCATATCCAGCCAAACTAAGCTTCATAAGTGAAGGAGAAATAAAATCCTTTACAGACAAGCAAATTCTGAGAGATTTTGTCACAACCCGGCCTATCTTACAAGAGCTCTTGAAGGAAGCACTAAACATGGAAAGGAATAACCGGTACTAGCCACTGCAAAAACATCCCAAATTGTAAAAACCATCGATTCTATGAAGAAACTGCATCAACTAATGGGCAAAATAACCAGTGAACATCATAATGACAAGATCAAATTCACACATAACAGTATTAACCTTAAATGTAAATGGACTAAATGCCCCAATTAAAAGACACAGACTGGCAAGTTAGATAAAGAGTCAAGACCCATCAGTGTGCTGTATTCAGGAGACCCATCTCACATGCAGAAACACACATAGGCTCAAAATAAAGGGATGGAGAAAGATGTACCAAGCAAATGGAAAGCAAAAAAAAAAAACAGGAGTTGCAATCCTAGTCTCTGACAAAATAGACTTCAAACCAACAAAGATCTGAAAACCATTACATAATGGTAAAGGGATCAATTCAACAAAAAGAGCTAACTATCCTAAATATATATGCACCCAATCCAGGAGCACCCAGTTCATAAAGCAAGCCCGTAGAGACCTACAAAGAGACTTAGACTCCCACACAATAATAATGGGAGACTTTTAACACCCCACTGTCAATATTAGATCAATGAGACAGAAGGCTAATAACAAGGATATCCAGGACTTGAACTCAGCTCTGCACCAAGCAGACCTAATGGACATCTACAGAACTCCCCACCCCACATCAACAGAATATACATTCTTCTCAGGACCACATCAAGCTTATTCTAAAATTGACCACATAGTTGGAAGTAAAGCACTCCTCAGCAAATGTAAAAGAACAAAATCACAACAAACTCTCTCACAGCACAGTACAATCAAATTAGAACTCAGGATTAAGAAACTCACTCAAAACCGCACAACTACATGGAAATTGAACAACCTGTTCCTGAATGACTACTGGGTAAATAATGAAATAAAGTCAGAAATAAAGATGTTGTTTGAAACTAATGAAAACAAAGACACAACGTACCAGAATATCTGGGACACACTTAAAGCAGCGTGTAGAGGGAAATTTATAGCACTAAATGCCCACAAGAGAAATCAGTAAAGATCTAAAATCGACACCCTAACATCACAATGAAAATAACTAGAGAAGCAAGAGCAAAAAAATTCAAAAGCTAGCAGAAGGCAAGAAATAACTAAGATCAGAGCAGACTGGAAAGAGATACAGACACAAAAAACCCTTAAAAAAAAATCAATGGGCTGGGTGCGGTGGCTCAAGCCTGTAATCCCAGCACTTTGGGAGGCTGAGGCGGGTGGATCACAAGGTCAGGAGATCGAGACCATCCTGGCTAACACAGTGAAACTCCCTCTCTACTAAAAAATACAAAAAACTAGCTGGGTGAGGTGGCGGGCGCCTGTAGTCCCAGCTACTCCCGAGGCTGAGGCAAGAGAATGGCGTAAACCCGGGAGGCGGAGCTTGCAGTGAGCTGAGATCCGGCCACTGCGCTCCAGCCTGGGCGACAGAGCGAGACTCCATCTCGAAAAAAAAAAGAAAAAAAAATCAATGAATCCAGAAGCTGGTTTTTTGAAAAGATAAACAAAATTGATAGACTGCTAGCAAGACTAATTAAGAAAAGAGAGAAGAATCAAGTAGATGCATTAAAAAATTATAAAGGAGATATCACCACCAATTTCACAGAACTACAAACTAGCATCAGAGAATACTATAAACATCTCTACTCAAATAAACTAGAAAAACTAGAAGAAATGGATAAATTCCTGGACATATACACCCTAAACCAGGAAGAAGTTGAATCTCTAAAGAGACCAGTAAAAGGCTCTGAAATTGAGGCAATAATTAATAGCCTACCAACCAAAAAAAGTCCAGGACCAGACGGATTCACTGCTGAATTCTACCAGAGGTACAAAGAGGAGCTGATACTATTTCTTCTGAAACTATTCCAATCAACAGAAAAAGAGGGAATCCTCCCTAACTCATTTTATGAGGCCAACATCATCCTGATACCAAAGCCTGGCAGAGACACAACAAAAAAAGAGAATTTTAGACCAATATCCTTGATGAACATCGATGCAAAAATCCTCAATAAAATACTGGCAAACCGGATTCAGCAGCACATCAAAAAGCTTATCCACCATGATCAAGTGTGCTTCATCCCTGGGATGCAAGGCTGGTTCAACATTCGCAAATCAATAAACGTAATCCATCACGTAAACAGAACCAATGACAGAAACCATATGATTATCTCAATAGATGCAGAAAAGGCCTTCGACAAACTTCAGCAGCCTTTCGTGCTAAAAACTCTCAATAAACTAGGTATTGATGGAATGTATCTCAAAATAAGAAGAGCTACTTATGACAAACCCACAGCCAATATCATACTGAATGGGAAAAACTGGAAGCATTCCCTTTGAAAACCGGCACAAGACAAGGATGCCCTCTCTCACCACTCCTGTTCAACATAGCATTTGAAGTTCTGGCCAGGCCAATCAGGCAAGAGAAAGAAATGAAGGGTATTCAGTTAGGAAAAAAGGAAGTCAAATTGTCCCTGTTTGCAGATGACATGATTGTATATTTAGAAAACTCCATGATCTCAGCCCAAAATCTCTTTAAGCTAATAAGCAACTTCAGCAAAGTCTCAGGATACAAAATCAATGTACAAAAATCATAAGCATTCCTATAGACCAAGAACAGACAAACATAAAGCCAAATTATGAGTGAACTCCCATTCACAATTATTATAAAGAGAATAAAATACCTAGGGATCCAACTTACAAGGGATGTGAAGGACCTCTTCAAGGAGAACTACAAACCACTTCTCAACGAAATAAAAGAGGACACAAACAAATGGAAAAACATTTCATGCTCATGGATAAGAAGAAGTAGTTAGTGATAATGGCCATACTGCCCAAAGTAATGTATAGATTCAATGCCATCCCTGTCAAGCTGCCAATGACTTGCTTCACAGAATTGGAAAAAGTTCATCTGGAACCGAAAAAGAGCTCGCATTGCCAAGACAATTCTAAGCAAAAAGAACAAAGCTGGAGGCATCACCCTACCTGACTTTATACTACAAGGCTACAGTAACCAAAACAGCATGGTACTGGTACCAAAACAGAGATATAGATCAATAGAACAGAACAGAAGCCTCAGAAATAACACCACACATCTACAGCCATCTGATCTTTGACAAACCTGACAAAAACCAGCAATGGGGAAAGGATTCCCTATTTAATAAATGGTGCTGGGAAACCTGGCTAGCCATATGTAGAAAGCTGAAACTGGATCCCTTCCTTACACTTTATACAAAAAATTAATTCAAGATGGATTGGAGACTTAAATGTTAGAGCTGAAACCATAAAAACCCTAGAAGAAAACCTAGGCATTACCATTGAGGACACAGGCATGTGCAAGGACTTCATGACTAAAACACCAAAAAGCAATGTGGGATCTAATTAAAGAGCTTCTGCATGGCAAAAGAAACCTCCTTCAGAGTGAACAGGCAACCTACAGAATGGGAGAAAATTTTTGCGATCTACCCATCTGACAAAGGGCTAATATCCAGAATCTACAAAGAACTTAAACAAATTTACAAGAAAAGCCAACCGCATCCAAAGTAGGCAAAGGATATGAACAGATACTTCTCAAAAGAAGACATCTATGCAGCCAACAGACACATGAAAGAAAAAATGCTCATCATCACTGGTCATCAGAGAAATGCAAATCAAAACCACAATGAAATACCATCTCACACCAGTTAGTATGGCAATCATTAAAAAGTCAGGAAACAACAGATTCTGCAGAGGATGTGGAGAAATAGGTATGCTGTTCCACTGTTGGTGGGAGTGTAAATTAGTTCAACCATTGTGGATGACAGTGTGGCGATTCCTCCAGGATCTAGAACTAGAAATAACATTTGACCCAGTGATCCCATTACTGAGTATATACCCAAAGGATTATAAATTATTCTACTGTAAAGACACATGCACACATGTTTATTGCAGCACTGTTCACAGTCACAAGGCTTGGAACCAACCCAGATGTCTATCAATGATAGACTGAATTAAGAAAATGTGGCATATATATACCATGGAATACTATGCAGCCATTAGAAAAGATGAGTTCATGTCCTTTGCATGGACATGGATGAAGCTGGCAATCATCATTCTCAGCAAACTATCACAAGGACAGAAAACCAAACACCGCATGTTTTCACTCATAGGTGGGAACTGAACAATGAGATCACTTGGACACAGGGTGGGGAATGTCACACACCAGGGCCTGTCAGAGGTTTGGGGGCTGGGGGAGAGATAGCATTAGGAGAAATACCTAAAGTAAATGACGAGTTAAGGGGTGCAGCAAACCAACATGGCACACGTATACCTATGTATCAAACCTGCATGTTGTGCACAGGTACCCTAGAACTTAATGTGTAATAATATAAATAAATAAATAACTCAGGGCTTGGCACAATGGCTCATCCCTGTATTGCTAGCACTTTGGGAGGCTAAGGTAGGAGGATTGCTTGAGGCCAGGAGTTCGACACCAGCTTGGGCCACGTAGTGAGACTCTGTCTCTACAGAAAAATCAAAATTAGCCAGGTGTGGTGGTGCATGCCTATAATCTTAGCTACTTGGGAGGCTGAGGTGGGCAGATCGCTTGAGCCCAAAAAGTTGAGGCTGCAGTTGAGCATGCCACTGCACTCCAGTCTGGATGATAGAGTGAGACCCTGTCTCTAACTAACTTATTTTAGTACTGTGTGTTTTAAGTGATACGGATATTTGAATTGAGCGTTGTGAAGAACAGAAAGGTGGAGCTAATTCTCTGAGAGGTTTAGAAAAGATGACGTTTGGGCGGATCTTAAAAGAATAATATTGTGAATTTTTTTCTTGGTTGGCAGGTTGATCGGGAGGTTGAAGGGTTAGAGTAGGTGAAAAACATAATTGATGCTAACACAAGTGATTATGAAAGAGCATTGTTTTCAGGAAGTAATAAATGGTGTAGAGTGCAGTTAGGAATATAAATCTGTTGTGATTAAAATAGTATGTTACTTAGACAGAAAAGTAAGTAGAAAGAGTAGAAAGCCTAGAAACATGCCCATACATGCAAAAATGTACCGTGTAGTAGAGGAGATATTACAAACCAATGAGGAAAGGATGCACTATGGACTGTTCAAGACTGTTCAATATTAGAATGATGTATTATTCATATGAAAACTGAGTTTAATAATAAAATCTAAATTATACCCAAATTCAAGGATTTTTTTTTTTTAATTATACTTTAAGTTCTAGGGTACTTGTGCATGACGTTTATATCATGTATAACTCCCCAATGCAATCCCTCCCTCCTCCCCCCTCCCCATGATAGGCCCCAGTGTGTGATGTTCCCCTTCCCGAGTCCAAGTGATCTCATTGTTCAGTTCCCACCTATGAGTGAGAACATGCGGTGTTTGGTTTTCTCTTCTTGTGATAGTTTGCTAAGAATGATGGTTTCCAGCTGCATCCATGTCCCTACAAAGGACGCAAACTCATCCTTTTTTATGGCTGCATAGTATTCCATGGTGTATATGTGCCACATTTTCTTAATCCAGTCTGTCACAGATGGACATTTGGGTTGATTCCAAGTCTTTGCTATTGTGAATAGTGCCGCAATAAACATACGTGTGCATGTGTCTTTGTAGTAGAGTAATTTATAATCCTTTGGGTATATACCCAGTAGTGGGATGGCTGGGTCTTATGGTACATCTAGTTCTAGATCCTTGAGGAATCGCCATACTGTTTTCCATAATGGTTGAACTAGTTTACAATCCCACCAACAGTGTAAAAGTGTTCCTATTTCTCCACATCCTCTCCAACACCTGTTGTTTCCTGACTTCTTAATGATTGCCATTCTAACTGGTGTGAGATGGTATCTCATTGTGGTTTTGATTTGCATTTCTCTGATGGCGAGTGATGATGAGCATTTTTTCATGTGTCTGTTGGCTGTATGAATGTCTTCTTTTGAGAAATGTCTGTTCATATCCTTTCCCCACTTTTTGATAGGGTTGTTTGTTTTTTTCTTGTATATTTGTTTGAGTTCTTTGTAGATTCTGGATATTAGCCCTTTGTCAGATGAGTAGGTTGCAAAAATTTTTTCCCATTCTGTAGGTTGCCTGTTCACTCTGATGGTAGTTTCTTTAGCTGTGCAAAAGCTCTTTAGTTTAATTAGATCCCATGTGTCAATTTTTGCTTTTCTGCCGTTGCTTTTGGTGTTTTAGACATGAAGTCCTTGCCCATGCCTATGTCCTGAATGGTACTACCTAGATTTTCTTCTAGGGTTTTTATGGTATTAGGTCTAACATTTAAGTCTCTAATCCATCTTGAATTAATTTTCGTATAAGGAGTAAGGAAAGGATCCAGTTTCAGCTTTCTACTTACGGCTAGCCAATTTTCCCAGCACCATTTATTAAATAGGGAATCCTTTCCCCATTTCTTGTTTCTCTCAGGTTTGTCAAAGATCAGATGGCTGTAGATGTGTGGTATTATTTCTGAGGACTCTGTTCTGTTCTATTGGTCTATATCTCTGTTGTGGTACCAGTACCATGCTGTTTTGGTTACTGTAGCCTTGTAGTATAGTTTGAAGTCACGTAGCGTGATGCCTCCAGCTTTGTCCTTTTGATTTAGGATTGTCTTGGCAATGCGGGCTCTTTTTTGGTTCCATATGAACTTTAAAGCCGTTTTTTCCAATTCTGTGAAGAAAGGCATTGGTAGCTTGATGGGGATGGCATTGAATCTATAAATCACCTTGGCAGTATGGCCATTTTCACGATATTGATTCTTCCTATCCATGAGCATGGTATGTTCTTCCATTTGTTTGTGTCCTCTTTGATTTCACTGAGCAGTGTTTTGTAGTTCTCCTTGAAGAGGTCCTTTACATCCCTTGTAAGCTGGATTCCTAGGTATTTTATTCTCTTTGAAGCAATTGTGAATGGAAGTTCATTCATGATTTGGCTCTCTGCTTGTCTGTTACTGGTGTTTAAGAATGCTTGTGATTTTTGCACATTAATTTTGTATCCTGAGACTTTGCTGAAGTTGCTTATCAGCTTAAGGAGATTTTGGGCTGAGACAATGGGGTTTTCTAAATATACAATCATGTCATCTGCAAACAGGGACAATTTGACTTCTTCTTTTCCTAACTGGATACCCTTGATTTCTTTCTCTTGCCTGATTGCCCTAGCCAGAACTTCCAACACTGTGTTGAATAGGAGTGGTGAGAGAGGGCATCCCTGTCTTGTGCCAGTTTTCAAAGGGAATTTTTCCAGTTTTTGCCCATTCAGTATGATATTAGCTGTGGGTTTGTCATAAATAGCTCTTATTATTTTGAGGTATGTTCCATCAATACCAAATTTATTGAGCGTTTTTAGCATAAAGGGCTGTTGAATTTTGTCAAAAGCCTTTTCTGCATCTATTGAGATAATTATGTGGTTCTTGTCTTTGGTTCTGTTTATATGCTGGAGTCTGTTTATCGATTTGCGAATGTTGAACCAGCCTTGCATCCCAGGGATGAAGCACACTTGATCATGGTGGATAAGCTTTTTGATGTGCTGCTGAATCCGGTTTGCCAGTATTTTATTGAGGATTTTTGCATCGATGTTCATCAGGGATATTGGTCTAAAATTCTCTTTTTTTGTTGTGTCTCTGCCAGGCTTTGGTATCAGGATGATGTTGGCCTCATAAAAAGAGTTAGGGAGGATTCCCTCTTTTTCTATTGATTGAAATAGTTTCAGAAGGAATGGTACCAGCTCCTCCTTGTACCTCTGGTAGAATTCAGCTGTGAATCCATCTGGTCCTGGACTTTTTTTGGTGAGTAGGCTATTAATTGTTGCCTCAATTTCAGAGCCTGCTATTGGTCTATTCAGGGATTCAACTTCTTCCTGGTTTAGTCTTGGGAGAGTGTAAGTGTCCAGGAAATTATCCATTTCTTCTAGATTTTCTAGTTGATTTGCGTAGAGGCATTTATAGTATTCTCTGATGGTTGTTTGTATTTCTGTGGGGTCGGTGGTGATATCCCCTTTATCATTTTTTATTGCGTCTATTTGATTCCTCTCTCTTTTCTTCTTTATTAGTCTAGCTAGCGGTCTGTCAATTTTGTTGATCTTTTCAAAAAACCAACTCCTGGATTCATTGATTTTTTGGAGGGTTTTTTGTGTCTCTATCTCCTTCAGTTCTGCTCTGATCTTAGTTATTTCTTGCCTTCTGCTAGCTTTTGAATGTGTTTGCTCTTGCCTCTCTAGTTCTTTTAATTGTGATGTTAGAGTGTCAATTTTAGATCTCTCCTGCTTTCTCTTGTGGGCATTTAGTGCTATAAATTTCCCTCTACACACTGCTTTAAATGTGTCCCAGAGATTCTGGTATGTTGTATCTTTGTTCTCATTGGTTTCAAAGAACATCTTTATTTCTGCTTTCATTTTGTTATGTACCCAGTAGTCATTCAGGAGCAGGTTATTCAGTTTCCATGTAGTTGAGCGGTTTTGATTGAGTTTCTTAGTCCTGAGTTCTAGTTTGATTGCACTGTGGTCTGAGAGACAGTTTGTTATAATTTCTGTTCTTGTACATTTGCTGAGGAGTGCTTTACTTCCAATTATGTGGTCAATTTTGGAATAAGTGCGATATGGTGCTGAGAAGAATGCATATTCTATTGATTTGGGGTGGAGAGTTCTATAGATGTGTATTAGGTCCGCTTGGTGCAGAGATGAGTTCAATTCCTGGATATCCTTGTTAACTTTCTGTCTCGTTGATCTTTCTAATGTTGACAGTGGAGTGTTGAAGTCTCCCATTATTATTGTATGGGAGTCTAAGTCTCTTTGTAGGTCTCTAAGGACTTGCTTTATGAATCTGGGTGCTCCTGTATTGGGTGCATATATATTTAGGAGAGTTAGCTGTTCCTGTTGAATTGATCCCTTTACCATTATGTAATGGCCTTCTTTGTCTCTTTTGATCTTTGATGGTTTAAAGTCTGTTTTATCAGAGACTAGGATTGCAACCCCTGCTTTTTTTTGTTCTCCATTTGCTTGGTAGATCTTCCTCCATCCCTTTATTTTGAGCCTATGTATGTCTGTGCATGTGAGATGGGTCTCCTGAATACAGCAGACTGATGGGTCTTGACTCTTTATCCAGTTTGCCAGTCTGTGTCTTTTAATTGGAGCATTTAGTCCATTGACATTTAAGGTTAATATTGTTATGTGTGAACTTGATCCTGTCATTATGATATTAACTGGTTTTTTGCTCGTTAGTTGATGCAGTTTCTTCCTATCCTCGATGGTCTTTACATTTTGGCATGTTTTTGCAATGGCTGGTACCGGTTGTTCCTTTCCATGTTTAGGGCTTCCTTCAGGGTCTCTTGTAAGGCAGGCCTGGTGGTGACAAAATCTCTAAGCATTTGCTTATCTGTAAAGGATTTTATTTCTCCTTCACTAATGAAGCTTAGTTTGGCTGGATATGAAATTCTGGGTTGAAAATTCTTTTCTTTAAGAACGTTGAATATTGGCCCCCACTCTCTTCTGGCTTGTAGAGTTTCTGCCGAGAGGTCTGCTGTTATTCTGATGGGCTTCCCTTTGTGGGTAACCCGACCTTTCTCTCTGGCTGCCCTTAAGATTTTTTCCTTCATTTCAACTTTGGTGAATCTGGCAATTATGTGTCTTGGAGTTGCTCTTCTGGAGGAGTATCTTTGTGGCGTTCTCTGTATTTCCTGAATTTGAATGTTGGCCTGCCCTACTAGGTTGGGGAAGTTCTCCTGGATGATATCCTGAAGAGTGTTTTCCAAGTTGGTTCCATTTTCCCCCTCACTTTCAGGCACCCCATCAGACGTAGATTTGGTCTTTTTACATAATCCCATACTTCTTGCAGGCTTTGTTCATTTCTTTTTCTTCTTTTTTCTTTTGGTTTCTCTTCTCGCTTCATTTCATTCATTTGATCCTCAATCGCTGATACTCTTTCTTCCAGTTGATCGAGTCGGTTACTGAAGCTTGTGCATTTGTCACGTATTTCTCGTGTCATGGTTTTCATCTCTGTCATTTCGTTTATGATCTTCTCTGCATTAATTAGTCTAGCTGTCAATTCTTCCACTTTTTTTTCAAGATTTTTAGTTTCTTTGCGCTGGGTACGTAATTCCTCCTTTAGCTCTGAGAGGTTTGATGGACTGAAGCCTTCTTCTCTCATCTCGTCAAAGTCATTCTCTGACCAGCTTTGATCCGTTGCTGGCGATGGGTTGCGCTCCTTTGCAGGGGGAGATGCGCTCTTATTTTTTGAATTTCCAGCTTTTCTGCCCTGCTTCTTCCCCATCTTTGTGGTTTTATCTGTCTCTGGACTTTGATGATGGTGACGTACTGATGGGGTTTTGGTATAGGTGTCCTTCCTGTTTGATAGTTTTCCGTCTGACAGTCAGAAGGACTGTCTGTTGGTCTGTTGGAGATTGCTTGAGGTCCACTCCAGACCCTGTTTGCCTGGGTATCAGCAGCAGAGGTTGCCGAAGATAGAATATTGCTGAACAGCGAGTGTACCTGTCTGGTTCTTTCTTTGGAAGTTTCCTCTCAGGGGTGACGCCACCCTGTGAGGTGTGGGGTGTCAGATTGCCCCTAGTGGGGGATGTCTCCCATCTAGGCTACTCAGGGGTCAGGGACCCACCTGAGCAGCCAGTCTGTCCGTTCTCAGATCTCAACCTCCGCGTTAGGAGATCCACGGCTCTCCCCAAAGCTGTCAGACAGAGTCGTTCGTGTCTGCACCGGCCCCCACTCTTTCCCCTAATGGACTGCAGCTGTGCGCTGTCCCCAGAGGTAGAGTCTACAGAGACAGGCAGGCTTCCTTGAGCTGCTGTGAGCTCCACCCAGTTCGAGCTTCCCAGCGGCTTTGTTTACCTACTTAAGCCTCAGCAATGGCGGGCGCCCCTCCCCCAGCCTCGCTGCTGCCTTGCGGATAGATCGCCGCAGACGGCTGTGTTAGCGGTGAGGGAGGCTCCGTGGGCGTGGGACCCTCCCGGCCAGGTGTGGGATATATTCTCCTGGTGTGCCTGTTTCCTTAAAGCGCAGTATTGGGGTGGGAGTTACCCGATTTTCCAGGTGTTTGTGTCTCAGTTCCCCTGGCTAGGAAAAGGGATTCCCTTCCCCCTTGCGCTTCCAGGTGAGGCGATGCCTCGCCCTGCTTCAGCTCACGCTGGTCAGGCTGCAGCAGCTGACCAGCACCGATTGTCCGGCACTCCCTAGAGAGATGAACCCAGTACCTCAGTTGAAAATGCAGAAATCACCGGTCTTCTGTGTCGCTCGCGCTGGGAGTTGGAGACTGGAGCTGTTCCTATTCGGCCATCTTGCTCCGCCCCCCAATTCAAGGATATTTTACCAAAAAAACCTGGTTTATAATTAGCAAAAGTGTCAAGGTCATAAAAGTTAAAAGAAAGACTAAGAAACTGTTTCACACCAAAGGAGACAACTTGCTACAATATGTGATATCTTTTATTATATCTGAATTATATATAGATATTATATCTGGATTTTATTATAACTGGATCCTTTTATTATATGTCATTGAGACAGTTATTGAAACTTGAATGCATAGTGACAATTGCGTGAAAGTAATACATCAGTTTAATAACCTGATTTTCTTGGTTGTATTGTAGTCTGTGGAACACGTCCTTGTTTATAGGAAATATACATAGAAGTTTTTGGGGATAATGTGGCATCAGATTGGCATCTGTAGTCTCAAATCATTCAGAAAAACAACAACAGTTCTTTGTACTATACATGTAGCTTTTTTGTATGTTTGAGATTGTTTTTTAAAAGTTGTCCAGCTGGATGCAGTGGTTCATGCCTATAATCCTAGGACTTTGGGAGGCTGAGGCAGGAGGATTGCTTGAGTCTAGGAGTTTAAGACCAGCCTGGGCAACACAACGAGACTCCATCCCTACAAAAAAATTAAAAATAAGCTGAGCATGGTGGTATGCACCTGTAGTCCCAGCTACTTGGGAGGCTCAGGTGGGAGGATTACTTGAGCCCCAGAGGTTAAGGCTGCAGTGAGCCATGATCACACCACTGCACTCCAGCCTGGGTGACAGAGTAAGACCTTGTCTCAAAAAAAAGAAAAAAAAAAAAGTTGTCCAAAAGTTAAAATACAGTTATCAAAATAAAATTAAAAATTAAAAGATAATCTGGGAAAAATATTTCTAATACATGTGTCCGAATAAATGATTTGTACCCAGAATATATAAAGAACTCCTCCTACAGTCTGTGCCTTCTGATTGGAGCATTTAGATCATTTACTGTTTGGTTTTTTTTTTTTTTAATTTTTATTTCAGTAGGTTTTTGGGGAACAGGTGGTGGTGTTTGGTTACATGCATTAATCTTTAGTAGTGATTTCTGAGATTTTGGTTCACCCATCACCTAAGTAGTGTCACTGCATCCAATGTGTAGTCTTTTATTCCTCACCACCCCCTCCCCTTTCCCCCGAGTCCCCAAAGTCCAATGTATTATTCGCATGCCTTTGCATCCTCATAGCTTAACTCTCACTTATGAGTGAGAACATAATGATGTTTGGTTTTCCATTCCTGTGTTACTTCACTTAGAATAATAGTCTCCAATTCTATGTAATTTCTGTGAATGCCATTATTTCGTTCCTTTTTGTAGCTGAGCAGTATTCCACGGTGTGTGTGTGTGTGTGTGTGTGTGTGTGTGTGTGTATGTGTATGTATAACATGTTCTTCATCCACATGTTGATTGATGGGCATTTGGGCTGGTTCCATATTTTTGCAATTGCAAATTGTGCTGCTGTAACCGTGTGTGCAAGTTTATTTTTTGTATAATGACTTCTTTTCCTCTGGGTAGATACCTAGTAGTGGGATTGCTGGATCAGACAGTAGTTCTACTTTTAGTTTTTAAAGGAATCTCCACACTGTTTTCTATAATGGTTGTACTAGTTTACATTCCCACCAACAGTGTAAAAGTGTTCCCTTTCACCACATCCATGCTGACATCTATTATTTTTTGATTTTTTGATTATGGCCACTCTTGCTGGAGTGAGGTGGTTTCGCATTGTGGTTTTGATTTGCATTTCCCTAATAAGTAGTTATGTTGAGCGTTTTCCCATATGCTTATTGGCCATTTGTATATCTTTGAGAATTGTCTATTCATTTCCTTTGCCTACTTTATGGTGGGATTGTTTTTTTCTTGCTGATTTCTTTGTAGATTCTGGATATTAGTCCTTTGTCAGATGTATAGACTGTGAAGATTTTCTTCCACTCTGTGGGTTGTCTGTTAACTCTGCTGATTATTTCCTGTGCTGTGCGGAAGCTTTCTAGTTTAATTAAGCCCCATCTTTTTATCTTTGTTTTTGTTGCATTTGTTACTGGATTTGGATCATGAAGTCTTTGCCTAAGCCAGTGTCTAGAAGGGTTTTTCCGATGTTATCTTCTAGAATCTTTATGGTTTCAGGTCTTAGATTTAAGTCTTTGATCCATCTTGAGTTGAATTTTATATAAGATGAGAGATGAGGATCCAGTTTCATTCTTCTGCGTGTGGCTTGCCAATTATCCTGGCACCATTTGTTGAATAGGGTATCCTTTCCCCATTTTGTGTTTCTGTTTGCCTTGTCAAAAATCAGTTGGCTATAAATATTTGGCTTTATTTAATGTAATTACTGATATGAATGTATTTATGTTCACATCTTGATTTGCTTCTGTTTGTCTCTTCTGTTTTTTTGTGATTTTCTTAAGACTAAATTTTTTTATTAGTAAAATTTTTTTTTCACAAGCCCATTGGAGATTACACATTGTTTATATCTATAAATCCAGAAGAGGGAATTAAAATATCTTGAGTGTATGGGATGGTAGATTATAGGAGAACAAATCAAAAGAATTAATTGCTATCTGGAAAACAGGTGTATTAACATGGAGGGCAAATTGTTTTCTTAACTTTGCTAAAAGACAAAAGCCAAACTGGCAGAACTGTTTAGGTTAATTATATATAAATTGTAAGTTTGCACTGGGCAAACAATTAGTGAAGATGTAGGATTCTCCTTTTCCAAATTATTGTCAAAGAACTAGGAATTGTCTGGTATCAGTTTGTGAACGTAAGAAAGTAGACTAAGTTGACCTCCAGGGTGTAATGCCTTACCACATTGGCGACAATGTGATTGTGTGTGTGTGGGGGTGTGTGTGTGTGTGTGTCACAGTTTCACTCTTGTTTCCCAGGCTGGAGTGCAATGGCGCGATCTCGGCTCACTGCAACCTCTGCCTCCTGGGTTCCAGCGATTCTCCTGCCTCAGCCTCCCGAGTGGCTGGGATTATAGGCATGCACCACCACGCCTGGCTAATTTTGTATTTTTAGTAGAGACGGGGTTTCTCCATGTTGGTCAGGCTGGTCTGGGACTCCTGGCCTCAGGTGATCCACCTGCCTTGGCTTCCCAAAGTGTTGGCATTACAGGCGTGAGTCACCGTGCCCGGCCGACAATGTGATTTTTAAAAGTGAAATAAACTTTCAATTAAATGCTTGTACTCTATTAAATTCATCTTGCTACCATTGTTTTTAAATGTTTACTTTCTTTTTGTCTTCTACAGCTTGAAATTTTGACAAACTTGGCAAATGAAGCCAACATATCAACTCTTCTTCGAGAATTTCAGGTTTGTGTACAGTGCTAATTATAAAAAACTTCTAAAACATATGTTCAGTCTTAAATATGCATCTTTTTCTATCTAGAAATAAGTAATTATGTACATAAAATAGTGATTGGTACAAGATTGACAACTAAGAAATTTACAAATTTGCAAGAATAATTACAAATTTATAATTTAAGGAAAACATAGTATTCTCTTTCATATTTTCATAGACTTTGAAGGACTTTGGTTTATAACTCTGTCTTTGTTTGAAACTGCATTTCTGGTAAGAATTTCATCTTTTTGTGCTGCCAACATAAATAGTCCTTTCTATACTCTGTGGTCATGAAAGTGGCTTCATTTCTTACCTGGTGGTTCCTATTTTATTGACCTATCACTATTTTTGACACTACCCCCGTAGCCTCATATATAGCTCAAAAAATGTTGTTTATAATTGCCCCACTATGATTTTTTAAATTGCTATTTTTTATTTTGATTTGTTTTGTTGTACTTTCATGCCGTATGAGAATCTTCCTAGCTGCATTTCCCCCCAAAATATTATTCAAAAACTACTTCATGGACATCATACCCTTTATGATGGAAAGGTCATCTCTGAAACCTTAGTGGTAGAGCACAGCAATAGAAAACTTTACATCAGTATCATGACTTTTACATTCCATTATCTGTTTTCTTAACAAAAATATACCACATACTATGCAGTAATCACAGAGTTTTTCTTTTATCAGCTTCCAACTTTCAGAGATGTATTTTTTGCCATAGTCCTCCTATATGCCAGTATTAAATTTCTTCTTGGGTATAAGACACTATGTACACTATTTCTTTTTAGCTATGTGGTTTTTAAATTTTTTACAGGAGTAGTAGAATAATATGGCATGTCCATAATTTATATTTTCATACCTGGATTACTCTACTTTTATGATGTGTATCTTTCTAGCCAAATTTCTTAAAAAATTAAGATGTTCTGGAAATGCACTCATTTATATGACAGAAAATATAGTATTTTATGTTCTTATTCAGTAATCTTATAGCTGTAGATCATTGCTTGAATTTGATTTTCACTTCATTCTTTTAATGTTATTTATTTAAAGTACTGGTCTTTGTGTTTATTCTTGTTCCTTTCCTGTTGTCCTGTCTAGTCTCTTTGGGTGTTCTCTCACTGTCTACTTTTTGCTTATATCAAGTCTTCTGGGATTGTACAAAGGGAGACTTAGGTAATCTTATGGAATGGGTTGTATAGAGGGCACATACTAGACCTGTTTCAAAATTTTGGTCATCTGATCTTTTCATTTGATATCGGGATGTTTAATAAGGTCCGTTTTTCAGTCAAACTTTTAAGTATATTTTTTTCATGTATTCATTTTTATCACTCTCTAAATTTGTACCTTCTGTCTGTGTTTGGTGTTATGCTCATAGTTATGCTTTTAGCAACTTTTTGGGTAAAATAGGGAATGTTTCTAAAGACTCATAAATATATATTTTTAGTTAAGGAAATTAATTTATTTGGGAACACTTTTAAATATAAAAAACCAGAAGAATTTAATTTATTTCTTCAACATTTAATCACCTTGTGGGTACCATTTTTAGCAGATTTGTATTTTTTTAGATATCTTTAGATTTTCTCCTGCATTTGTCGTTTAGACACCACTTAAATGTATATACTTTTTTTGCATTTTTGATAACCATAGTGTTAAGTCTACATTGTATACTTCTTTTGAATTTTTTGAGGTTGGGACTCTTTCTTAAAATTTCAATTGTTAATGACATTTCAAATTTCATATATATGATATAAAGTGTGTATATTTCTGTAAACAGTGGAAGGTTTTGTCATGTAAACATTAGGAAGGTTCTAACCAAAGTGAAATTCTCTAGGGCTATTATAAATTTTTAAAAGATCTTTTAACTTCCTGTTGTTAAATCAGTGATTTATTTCTTTATTTTTAAATTTGTATATATATAGTGTGTGTATATGTATATACTATATATAGTGTGTATATATATAGTGTGTGTATATATGCATAGTGTATATATATACACACACTATATATATAGTATATACACACACACACACACACACACACATATATACCCTTTACAGTATATTTTTAAAGCATACTTTTAAAGAAAACCGGTTTCAAAAGTATGGTATTTTATTTTATTATAAAGTGAATATTTGAAGTCTTTATTGAAATATTGTTCATTGTAACTATTATTCTTTTACAACCATTGTGATAGATTTTGAAAGTAAAATGTTTGTAAATAGCCTACTGGTCCCTTTCTTCCTTTTCTCCCAATTTTTAGATTTAGTGTCTCTGAAAAAGTGACCTTTTTTTCCCATAGATTCACAGATGCTGCTGGTAAATGAACTGAAACCTCCAAAGAGAGAGCTCTCATCATCTCTTTCAACCTTGCACTTAAACTAATTGCTGTCTTTGGGTGACTGCTCCTACTATCTGTTTTGCAGTCTCAAGCCACTAGGGCCACAGGTGAATGAACCTGGCTTGAAAATGTGCTTCGTCCACAGGCACATTCGTTAAGTAAAAAAATCAAAACAAAATGAAATTAATCTACATCATCACTTGGTCCTCATATTGTGCTTATGAGAAGTTTATGTATTCTGGAATTCTCACATATTGACGAAATTTAATATAATCAGATTTTTGGTTAACTCGATAATACCAATGTGTAAACTAATTGAAATAATATCTTTTAGACCTATGTGAAAAGCCAGGATAAACAATTTGCAGCAGCCACTATTCAGACTATAGGCAGATGTGCAACCAACATCTTGGAAGTAACTGACACGTGCCTCAATGGCTTGGTCTGTCTGCTGTCCAACAGGGATGGTAAGTTCACAGTTTCATTTTGTTTTCAAGTGATTTATAATTTGGATATTCTTGGTATTATTTCCAAGTTGTAACCTTTTCTAACTTTGCATTTGAGCTTTTCCAATTATGTCAGTAGTATGGTCACAATAAGTAGCACTTAATCCTTGAAATGCACATAAATATGCATATTCTGGGTTCTTTTTTTTTTTTTTAGTAAAATAGGCCATTAACTAGCAGGTAGTATTTGTTTTACTGCAACAGATCTACGAAAATTTGTTTTACTTCTTTACAGTTTAATCTCCTTGATTGTATCCTTTCCATCTTTTTACTGCATTTTAATGGC
This sequence comes from Trachypithecus francoisi, assembly GCF_009764315.1. NCBI lineage: Eukaryota > Metazoa > Chordata > Mammalia > Primates > Cercopithecidae > Trachypithecus > Trachypithecus francoisi. The sequence continues at coordinate 108,745,561 of NW_022681465.1, read as the reverse complement.
ATGTAAGTCATGCATAATATTGGTTCACCTGCAGAGGGTGCTAAAAGCAGGCAAATGGCTATAACATGGAGAAGTGGCTAGATCAAAAAACATGTTATACCTTCAACATTTTTTTCCTCAGAAATTCACCTAATAATTTTATATTCAAAATTAACTAGATTTAAAAGCCATCAACTTGGAGTAGCTTTATGTTTTTAAGCCAAACAATATCTGAGTGTTCGGTAAAACTGGATAGGTAATATCCAGTAAAATATGTAATCTAGATCCCATATTGTTCTATGGCAAAGCGTCAGTTATTTCTGTGGGTAAGGCTTTAAAATAAATGGAGCCATTTAGAGAAAGAAAGAAAAGCCAACTTTACCTTTAAAATAATTTTGTTTAAAGGACTTTTATTATAATTACATATTTAATTAAAATGAGACCTTTTAAAGAAAAGCATAATTTTCTTTGTAAAATCATTGAAATTATTTATGGGATTTAAAATATACTTATGTCTATGTCATCTCTAGATATGGACATACATGATACAGCAGCCCATGAGGTAAAACAATAAAATTGATTACATTTTATTTGAAAAATAACTTTTTAGTACAAGAATCCTATAATCCCTAATTATCTTTTCCCACATGTAGATATCTTTAGAAAACTGTAACGTTGTTGAAAGTATTTCTGATGAAAAAAATTAGAACAAACTTTATTCCCAGATAACACTGATTTTTGTCGTGAGCATAAAATTTTAAACTTGTACCTGTAAACTCAAGATATTATGACTAAAGATTTTTCTACCTGTAGTATTAAAACTCCAAATAAATGCCAACCAAAATTATCAAGACAATAGGTTTAAAAATTTTTTTATCTCTACAAAATAGCTAGTGGAGATAGGATGATAAGTGTCATCCACTCTCTCTCTTTCTACTTTTAACAATAACTAATCCTTTTATCTCTGTTTCTATGTCACATTTTAAAATGTGACTTTAAAAATGTGTTTTAAAGAAATTTTTCTGTGCCTTTAATAATGACTTGCTATTCGACCAAATAAAATACATACGTTGGGAAAATAACTTTATACCATTAAAGATTATGAACCAAGGTTTACCACGGCAATTGTTCTTTTACATTTTAGTTGTATACAGAAAGCACTGGAAGTTAGTTAGAACACCGATTAGTTCATTCAAATACAAAATATATTCAAATTTTCTCAATTTTATTTTTTGACTTTTTTTTCTGATGGAAAATTTCAAGCTTTGGATTTTAAAGCAGTTATTTCTGCTTCATATTTAATTTCTCAACAAATATTTTTACTGACTTTAAAAGATAAATATTCTACCCCTACATCACTTTTAAGGGAAGACTAGATTGTTTTATAATTAGAAAATGAAAGACTAATATAATATATACTCCCTCTCTAAAAGTAGAAGGATTTACTATTTTAAATTTTGATATTTTAATGGTTAGGCTTTTGTTTTTTGATAAAACTCTTAACCATGTTTTTTTTTTTTTCCCCTGCAGTGAATATTAACTTAAATTGTATTGTCTAGATTATATTTGCATAATCATCATTAGCCCATAATACCTGATTAATTATCTCTGTATCACATATGCTACACTATTTTCTGTAGTTTGGAAGTCTGGCTCAGTAAAAGTGAGAGGTAAAACAAATAAGGAGAATATTTATATCAAAATTAGTCACATAAAAGAAATTCATAGTATTTTTAACTTTAACATAGCCATCCTGACAATAGAGCCCCTTCCTCTTTATATTAAAAGATCTACTTTTAGAAATATATACTGTGAATGAAGACTCAGTTTCTTTAAAATCTGTAAGATCTTCTAAGACTCTAGGAATCTGTAATTCTTCGATTTTTATATTGAAATGAATACCTCATCATCTCTTCAAATAATGAATCTTTAAACCTCAGGGACATTTGGGCTCAATTGTTTTTATATATGTTTAATATATTTCTCTTGGACTTCTAGCTTTGTGTGTGTGTTGTTAAGAGCCTTTCTAAGCTGACTTGAAGCTTGCCCTAAAACAGTCCATTATTATTCTCTAAGATTAATTGGATAAACCAATTTCTTATAGACCTTTAGTAAGAGAAATCTACATTTTAGTTGACTTAGGTAATTTATTTTAGGTAACATTAGCAAAATTTACTTTTTTGAATAACCTTATTGCCATCTACTCTAAAAGGAGTGGGGCAGAAGACTTTGTTTTGTCGAGCCGAGATCACGCCATTGCACTCCAGCCTGGGCAACAGAGCGAGACTCTGTCTCAAAAAAAAAAAAAAAAAAAATTCAGTAAGCATTTATTGAAGACTTGAATCAGTTGAGATCTTTAATAAATGTTGAGTACATTAATAGAATATTTATTTAACTTATAAAAGGTTCCTGCCTTTATAGAGTTCGTAGTCTATTGGAGGGAGATAGTAATATAAGACAAATATATTATAGTCTTCCCATATAGTGACCACTTACTCTCTTGCCAGCTATTTGCTTACATGTAGGACTATACCACCTATGTTGAATGTTACAGCTATCCTGAGTAAATTACCCAATCTACCTGTGCGCCAGATTCTTCATTTGTAAAATGGGTATGATAGTAGACTGTACTTTTTAGAGTTAGGTCCATTAAGTTTTGTTGAGGACAAGGAGGAAGTTAGGAAATATCTAAAACATAGGATCATTTTATGCTTCTGATAGAGTAGCACCAATGTGCTGAGGTCTTTGGAAGCCAAGAGGTAGCATAAAGGAGAAGCAGAGTGGGATTACCTGAGGGGAATGAAAAGGCACCTGTGGTAGGCAGAATTATTGCCCTCCAAAGATGCCCAGAACCTGTGATTGTGTTACCTTACATGGAAAAAGAGACTTCACAGATATGATTAAGTCAAGTTTCTATAGATGGGGAGATTATGTGGATGGACCTAATGTTATCATGTGGGTCTTTATACGGGAAAGAGAGAGGCAGGTCAGTCAGAAGGTCAGGGTGATGTGATTCTTGGAAGAGGTATTTGAGGCAAGGAAAGTGGGCACGCTTGGGACGTTGGAAGGGGGAAGGAACAGATTTCCTCTAAAACTTCCAGAGGGAACATAGCCCTGTTGACAGCTTGATGTTAGTCCCGTAAGACCTATGTTAGACTTCTGACTTTTAGAACTGTACAATGATACATTTGCATCGTTTTAAGCCACTATGTTTTTAGTAATCTGTGACAGCAACAATAGGAAACTAATGTAGTTCCTAAAGATAAATGATGCCAAACACATTTTTCAGCCATAGCCAATCCTCCTCTGCTTGTAGATAATTAAATTATGTGACATTTTTTCTCTTACTTAGGCTAGTTTTGCAAGAATGTACTTTTAAAATACAAAGTTGTTATACTGTGCATTCTTTAAAACCACACTTACCAAATTTAGCTTTGCATAGTAATCACATAACCATTTATTTTTCTACTAGAGTGTAAGTTTGATGAGGGCAGAATCTAATTCTCATTTACCTTTGCTTTCCTCATGGCACCAAGAGGTAGTCGTTATAGAAGTAATACTTGCCTATGGGTGGGCACGATGGCTCATGCCGGTAGTCCCAGCATTTGGGAGGCCGAGGTGGGTGGATCACCTGAGGTCAGGAGTTCAAGACCAGCCTGCCCAACATGGCGAAACCCCATCTCTACTAAAAATACAAAAAATTAGGTGGGTGTGGTGGCAGGTGCCTGTAATCCCAGCTACTTGGGAGGCTGAGGCAGGAGAATTGCTTGAATCCAGGAGATGGAGGTTGCAGTGAGCCGAGATGGTGCCACTGCACTCCAGCCTGGGCAACAAGAGCAAAACTCTGTCTCAAAAAAAAAAAAAAAAGAAGTAATACTTGATTATAATAACATAGAACATATATAGGTAGAATGTACATCCTAGTTCTGAGTTTGAATTCTAGACAAAGTGATATAATTCCAGTGCATCTCCCTTTCTTCATCTTTAAAATAAAAATAATAAGGTACCTACCTTACATTATTGTGAGATGTTAGTGAAATATGATGTCGTTTTGTAAACTAAAGCATTAATATTAGTTAGCTTTTAGTTAAATCATACTAGATTTTTGTTGTTGTTTTTTTTTTCTCACTCTGTCACCCAGGCTGGAGTGCAGTGTTGTGATCACGGCTCCCTGCAGCCTCAACCTTCCTGGGCCCAGGTGATTCTCCTACTTCAGCCTCCTGAATAGCTGGTACTATAGGCATGTGCCATAACTCCTGGCTAATTTTTGTATTTTTTGTAGACATGGGATTTTCCATGTTGCCCAGGCTGGTCTTGAACTCCTGGGATCAAGCCATCCTCCTGCCTCGGCCTCCCAAAGTGCCGAGCCACTGTGCCTGGTCAATATTAGTTAATTTATTATTCTTATGGATAAACAGGTAAACAGTTTGAAATACATATATTTACTAAGGATTAGAATGATGAATTTTGTTTATATTCTTAAAGGGAGCTGTATAAAAAATGCATTTCAGTGAAACAGTAGGCCAGTTGTGGTGACTCACGCCTGTAATCCCAGCACTTTGGGAGGCCAAGGCGGGTGGATCACGGGGTCAGGAGTTTGAGATCAGCCTGACCAACATGGTGAAACCCCATCTCTACTAAAAATAAAAAAATTAGCCAGGCGTGGTGGTGTGCGCCTGTAATCCCAGCTACTCAGGAGGCTGCAGCAGGAGAATTGCTTGAATCTGGGAGGCGGAGGTTGCAGTGAGCTGAAATGCGCCATGGCGCTCCAGCCTGGGCGACAGAGCAAGACTCTGTCAAAAAAAAAAAAAAAAAAAAGAGTAATAGGAACAAAACATCATATTTCTAATATAATATTAAAATAAACCTTTGTAGTATACACTAGGGGAATTCCTAATAGCCATGAAGCCCTATTAATAAAAATATCAAAATAATAAGTAAAGACAATGTTGATTTATTTCTCTGGCATCACTAGCATTAATAACACATTATATAAGATTCATTTCATAAGGTCAGGTTCTCAGATGAGTTATAGTACATTTCTTTACCAGTACCACCAAAAAGAAACTGGACCAACGATTGGCCAGTTTAGTGTGATAACTCAATCCCGTAATCCCAGTTTAAGGATTTGCTTCCTATCCATGTCTTGTAGCAGTTACTATATTAGTTAAGGCTCTGGCAAGAAACAGATGGCACACTTAAAAGGGATGATTGAAGCAAATTTAGTGAATGAACTATTTGTAAACTGTGGGCAGGATTAAGGGAAACCAACAAGATATAATGTAACACCCTGGAGCTAACAGGCTATCAATCGTGGGAGGCCTTTACCGTACCTCAGATGAAAGGGAAGGGGTGTGAGGAGCAGGAACAGTTACCAGACCCTGCAGGAGAGAGGCACTTGCAGTACCTTGTGTGGGGGATTGCATGTGATACCAGGTAGAGGAGGCTGGCAGAGTAGGGATCAAGGATAATAAATATCTCCTCCCTCCCCCAACTCCTGCTGAAGCTTTCTATTGACTAAACACAGCTATAAGCCAGGACCAAGGGAGTCTGGTTGAGGCAGACTACAGGTGGGCCTCTTAAGGCACAGTGCTGGGGAAAGAAAGGCAGAGTGGACTTTATAGAACAAATAGAGACAATCCAGCTCACAATCCCATTCTTTCTGGCTTTGCACTCCATGCTATTTCTACAGTAACGTCTTTCCTACTACCACTCATCTTTACTACTCACTTTTCTGGACATTTCGCTTAAGGAAATTATTTTCTAGTGTTTTAGTTTGCTGTTTTCTGTAGAATAGGGAAAATGTTGTTTAGATTGTAGATAATTGATTTCAACTATATAATTTATAAGAATCAAAGAGCAGTATTTGAGGACTTGGTTAAAAGCCAAAGACATAGAACACTATGGTGGGCAGCATAATCCAACCTGTCTTGCTTTCTTGATCTAAAGATGCAGAGATAAGAAACTACAGAAGCTAGGAGACAGCAACAGAGATTAGAAATTAAAGTTAACTCTTCTAGTTGAGACAGATGTTCACACCTCAGATTTGGAAGTGCACTCAGGGCGGTTATACTTTTCACATAGTCTTTTAAGGCATGTATTAAATAGAATGTCTTTCTAATTTAAGTTTACATTTTACCAAGCATATTGCATTTGAATTGAATTATACATATTTAGTATGAATAATTTCTATCTTTTTCAGAAATAGTTGTTGCTGAAAGTGTGGTTGTTATAAAGAAATTACTGCAAATGCAACCTGTTCAACATGGTGAAATTATTAAACATATGGCCAAACTCTTGGACAGTATCACTGTGAGTATCAGTTAAGAGAAGTTTGCTGAATTTTATTCAGTAAGTTGTAGTTTTGTTAAAGTAAATGTCAGCCTAAAGGTAATAGTTAGGAGAGCTGAACTGTCTGGATTCCAATTCTGAGATTCTAAGATTTCTTGCTGTTAAAGGAGGGAATTACAAATCTGAATAGGGGGAAGGATAGAATGAGCCTCGTGGTATTAGACTGGAATTGGAGATAGCAGTGTGAGTTTTATGTATCAATAGCTAGATGTTGGGTGAGTGTATATGCATGTTCATGTGTCATACATGAAGTGAATATAGCAACATCTCTTTCCCAGAGCTGTCCTTTGAGAGAAGTTAGAAACAATACCAGTGAGCACACTTTGTGCACAAATTGGTTTTTTAAAATTGAGATATAATTTTATACTATAAAATTTACTCTTTTGAAGTGTATCATTGGTTTTTGATCACTTATAAGTTTTGCAACCATCACCAGTATGTAATTGCAGGACATTTTCATCACCCCTGAAAAAAAATTCCATAGCTGAGACTGCCCAGTCTCCCTTCACTCTATCCCCTGGCCACTACTAATCTACTTTTTTATCTTTATGGATTTGCCTTTTCTGGACAATATGTAGCCTTTTGTTTCCGGCATCTTTCACTTAGCATGTTTTCAAGGTTCATGTATGTTTTTTAATATAGTACTTCATTCCTTTCTATGGTAGATCTTAGTTTTTAAATACAAATCTTGAAGGGTGGAGCAAGATCGCCAAATAGAGGGCTGCACTGATTGTCGCCCCTGTAGGAACACAAAATTTTAGCAACTAATTGCACACAAAAAAGCACCATCATAACCAAAAATCAGGTGGGCAATCACAGTATCTGGTTTTAACTTCATATTGCTGAAAGGGGCACTGAAGAGGGTAGGAAAGACAGTCTTGAATTGCCAATGCCTCCGCTCTCCCATCCCCTGGCAGCAGCAGTGTGGCATGGAGAATCTCTGCACTTGGTGGGGGGAGCACACAATAATTGGGAAGAGAACAAAGGAAGAGAACAAGAGTCTCTGCCTGTTAATCGAACAAGAGTCTCTGCCTGTTAATCTAGAGAGTTCTCCCAGATTTATCCAAGCCCACCAAGGCAGTACCTCTACCAGTCTGCAAGAACCACAACGTTATTGGGCTTGAGGCCCAAGTCCCTTTGAATAACCTGGAAAGCCTTCCCAAGTAAGATAAGCACAAATAAGCCCAGACTATGGAGACTACAATAAATACCTAACTTCAATGCCCAGAAACTGATGAACATCTGTAAGCATCAAGACCATCCAGGAAAATATGACCTCACTAAACAAACTACATAAGACATCAGGGGCCAATACTAGAGAAATAGAGAGATACGTTACCCTTCAGACAGATAATTCAAAATAGCTGTCTTGAGAAAACTCAAAGAAATTCAAGATAATACAGAGAAGGAATGTAGAATTCTATCTGATAAATTTAACAGAGATTGAAATAGTTAAAAAGAATCAAGCAGAAATTCTAGAATTGAAAAATGCAATTGATATACTGAAGATTGCATCTGAGTCTCTTAGTGGCAGAATTGATCCAGAAGAGGAATTAGTTAGCTTGAAGACAGGCTCTTTGAAAATACACAGTCAGAGGAGACAAAAAAGAAAAGAATGAAGCACACCTATAAGATCTAGAAAATAGTCTCAAAAGGGCAAATCTAAGAGATATTGGCCTTACAGAGGAAGTAGAGAAAGGGGTAGGGATGGAAAGTTTATTCAGAGGAATAATGTCAGAGAACTTCCCAAACCTAGAGAAAGATGTCAGCATTGAAGTACAAGAAGGTTATAGAACATCAAGCCAATTTAACCCAAAGAAGCCTACCTTGAGACATTTAATAATCAGACTCCCAAAGGTCAAGGATAAAGAAAGGATCCTAAAAGCAGCAAGAGAAAAGAAACAACATGTGATTGAACTCTAATACATGTGGCAGCAGACTTTTCAGTGGAAACTTTACAGGCCAGGGCAGAGTGGCATGACACAAAGTGACAGAGGAAAATGACTTTTACCCTAGAATAGTATATCCAGTGAAAATATCCTTCAAATATGAAGGAAAACTAAAGACTTTCCCAGACAAACAAAAGCTGAGGGATTTCATCAACAACAGACCTAGACCTGTCCTATAAGAAATGCTAAAGGTAGCTTTTCAATCTGAAAGAAAAGGATGATAGTAAGCAAGAAGAAATCATTCAAAGGCACAAAATTCACTGGTAATAGTATGTACACAGAAAAGCAGAATATTGTAACACTAGAATTGTGTGTAAAGTACTCATGTCTTGAGTAGCAAGACTAAAATATGAACTGATTAAACATAATTACAACAACTTTTCAAGACATGGACAGTGCAATAAGCCATAAGTAGAAACAACAAAAAGTGAAAAAGCAGGGTAGAATTTTTATTAGTTTTCTTTTTGCTTGATGATATATGCAATCAGTGTTGTCATCAGTTTAAAACAATGGATTATATTAATAAGACAGTATTTGCAAGCTTCATTGTAACCTCTAATCTAAAAACATAAAATGGATACGCAAAAAATAAAAAACAAATTAAATCATACCACCAGAGAAAACCACCTTCATTAAAAGGAGAACAGGAAGAAAGGATGGAAGGAAGAGAACACAAAACAACCAGAAAACAAGTAACAAAATGGCAGGAGTAAGTTCTTACTTATCAATAGTAACATTGAATGTAAATGGACTAAACTCTCCAATCAAAAGACATAGAGTAACTGCATGGATAAACAAGACCTACTGATCGGATGATGCCTACAAGAAACACACTTCACCTATAAAAATAGACGTAGACTGAAAAAAAAAGCGTGGAAAAAGACATTCCATGTTGGTAGAAACCGAAAAAGAACAGGTGTTGCTAGACTTATATCAGACAAAATGTCTGTCTCTTCCTACACTTACAAAAGACAAAAAGTGTAGGATGAGACAAAGAAGGTCATTATTTAATGCTAAAGAATCATTTCAGCAAGAGGATGTAACGACTTTAAATATAATTGCACCCAACACTGGTGCACCCAGATATATAAAGCAAATGTTATGAGAGACAAAGGTAGACCTCAATACCATAATAGCTGGAGATTGCAACACTCCATTTTCAGCATTGGACAGATCTTCCAGACAGAAAACCAACAAAGAAGCGTTGGACTTAATTTGTACTATGCATCAGATGGATCTAATAGATATATACAGAAAATTTCATCCAAGAGCTGCAGAATACACATTCTTATACACATTCTTTTTATCAGCACATGGATCATTCTTAAGGATAGAGCATATGTTAGGTCACAAAGCAAGTCTTAAAACATTAAAAAAAAAAAAAAAAAATCAAGCATCTTCTCTGACCAGAGTGGAATAAAACTAGAAATCTAAAACAAGGGGAATTTTCAAACAATATAAACATACGGAAATTAAACAATATGCTCCTGAATGACCAGTGGGTCAAAGAAGAATTTAAAAAGGGCATTGAAAAATTTCTTGAAACATATGATGATGGAAACACAACATACTAAACCCTATGGGATACAACAAAAACAGTACGCAAAGGGAGGTTTATAGCTATAAGAGCCTACATCAAAAAAGAAGAAAAACTTCAAATAAATAATAAATAACTTAATGATGTATCTTTAAAAAATTTTTTTATTATACTTTAGGTTCTAATGTACATGTGCACAACATGCAGGTTTGTTACATATGTATACATGTGCCATGTTGGGTACATGTGCTGTACCCATTAACTCGTCATTTACATTAGGTATATCTCCTAAAGCTATCCCAACGCCCTCCTCCCACCACACGACAGGCCCTGGTGTGTGATGTTCCCCATCCTATGTCCAAGTACTCTCATTGTTCATTTCCTACCTATGAGTGAGAACATGTGGTGTTTGGTTTTCTGTTCTTGCGATAGTTTGTTGAGAATGATGGTTTCCAGCTGCATCCATGTCCCTACAAAGGACACGAACTCATCCTTTTTTATGGCTGCATAGTATTCCATGGTATATATGTGCTGCATTTTCTAAGTCCAGTCTGTCATTGATGGACATTTGGGTTGGTTCCAAGTCTTTGCTATTGTGAATAGTGCTGCAATAAACATATGTGTGCATGTGTCTTTATAGCAGCATGATTTATAATCTTTTGGGTATATACCCAGTAATGGGATGGCTGGGTCAAATGGTATTTCTAGTTCTAGATCCTTGAGGAATTGCCACACTGTCTTCCATAATGGTTGAACTAGTTTACAATCCCACCAACAGTGTAAAAGTGTTCCTATTTCTCCACATCCTCTCCAGCACCTGTTGTTTCCTGACTTTTTAATGATCGCCATTCTAACTGCTGTGAGATGATATCTCATTGTGATTGTGATTTACATTTCTCTGCTGGCGAGTGACAATGAGCATTTTTTCATGTGTCCGTTGGCTGCATAAATGTCTTCTTTTGAGAAGTGTCTGTTCATATCCTTTGACCACTTTTTGATGGGGTTGTTTGTGTTTTTCTTGCAAATTTGTTTGAGTTCTTTGTAGGTTCTGGATATTAGCCCTTTGTCAGATGAGTGGATTGCAAAACTTTACTCCCATTCTGTAGGTTGCCTGTTCACTCTGTAGGAGGTTTCTTTTGCCATGCAGAAGCTCTTTAGTTTAATTAGATCCCATTTGTCAATTTTGACTTTTGTTGCCGTTGCTTTTGGTGTTTTAGACATGAAGTCCTTGCCCATGCCAGTGTACTGAATGGTATTGCCTAAGTTTTCTTCTAGGGCTTTTATGGTTTTAGCTCTAACATTTAAGTCTCTAATCCATCTTGAATTAATTTTCATATAAAGTGTAAGGAAGGGATCTAGTTGCAGCTTTCTACGTGTGGCTAGCCAGTTTTCCCAGCACCATTTATTAAATAGGGAATCCTTTCCCATTTCTTGTTTTTGTCAGGTTTGTCAAAGATCAGATGGCTGTAGATATGTGGTATTATTTCTGAGGGCTGTGTTCTGTTCCATTGGTCTATATCTCTGTTTTGGTCCCAGTACCATGCTGTTTTGGTTACTGTAGCCTTGTAGTATAGTTTGAAGTCAGGTGGAGTGATGCCTCCAGCTTTGTTCTTTTTGCTTAGGATTGTCTTGGCAATGCAGACTCTTTTTTGGTTCCATATGAACTTGAAAGTAGTTTTTTCCAATTCTGTGAAGAAAGTCATTGGTAGCTTAATGGGGATGGCATTGAATCTATAAATTACCTTGGGCAGTATGGCCATTTTCATGATATTGATTCTTCCTATCCATGAGCATGGAATGTTCTTCCATTTGTTTGTGTCCTCTTTTATTTCATTGAGCAGTGGTTTGCAATTCTCCTTGAAGAAGTCCTTCAGATCCCTTGTAAGTTGGATTCCTAGGTATTTTATTCTATTTGAAGCAATTGTGAATGGGAGTTCATTCATGATTTGGCTCTCTGTTTGTCTGTTATTGGTGTATAAAAATGCTTGTGATCTTTGCACATTGATTTTGTATCCGGAGACTGAAGTTGCTTATCAGCTTAAGGAGATTTGGGGCTGAGACGATGGGGATTTCTAAATATACAATCATGTCATCTGCAAACAGGTATAATTTGAATTCCTCTTTTCCTAATTGAATACCCTTTATTTCTTTCTTTTGCCTGATTGCCCTGGCCAGAACTTCCAACACTGTGTTGAATAGGAGTGGTGAGAGAGGGCATCCTGTCTTGTGCCAGTTTTCAAAGGGAATGCTTCCAGTTTTTGCCCATATGATATTAGCTGTGGGTTTGTCATAAATAGCTCTTATTATTTTGAGATACATTCCATCAATACCTAGTTTATTGAGAGTTTTTAGCATGAAGGGCTGTTGAATTTTGTCGAAGAACTTTTCTGCATCTATTGAGATAATCATGTGGGTTTTGTCTTTGGTTCTGTTTATATGCTGGATTACGTTTATTGATTTGTGTATGTTGAGCCAGCCTTGCATCCCAGAGATGAAGCCCACTTGATCATGGTGGATAAACTTTTTGAGGTGCTGCTGGATTTGGTTTGCCAGTATTTTATTGAGGATTTTTGCATTGATGTTCATCAGGGAAATTGGTCTAACATTCTCTTTTTTTGTTGTGTCTCTTCCAGGCTTTGGTGTTAGGATGATATTGACCTCATAAAATGAGTTAGGGACGATTCCCTCTTTCTCTATTGATGGGAATAGTTTCAGAAGGAATGGTACCAGCGCCTCCTTGTACCTCTGGTAGAATTCGGCTGTGAATCCATCTGGTCCTGGACTTTTTATGGTTGGTAGGCTATTAATTATTGCCTTAATTTCATAGCCTGTTATTGGTCTATTCAAGGATTCAACTTCTTCCTGGTTTAGTCTTGGGAGAGTGTATTTGTCCAGGAATTTATCCATTTCTTCTAGGTTTTCTAGTTTATTTGCATAGAGGTGTTTATAGTATTCTCTGATGGTAGTTTGTATTTCTGTGGGGTTGGTGGTGATATCCCCTTTATCGTTTTTATTGCATCTATTTGATTCTTTTTTCTTCTTTATTAGTCTTGCTGGTGGTCTATCATTTTGTTGATCTTTTCAAAAAAAACCAGCTCCTGGATTCATTGATTTTTTGAAGGTTTTTTTTTGTTTCTCTATCTCCTTCAGTTCTGCTCTGATGTTAGTTATTTCTTGCCTTCTGCTAGCTTTTGAATGGATGGCTCTTGCTTCTCTAGTTCTTTTAATTGTGAGGTTAGAGTGTCAATTTTAGAATTTTCATGCTTTCTCTTGAGGGCATTTATTGCTATAAATTTCCCTCTACACACTGCTTTAAATGTGTCCCAGAGATTCTGGTATGTTGTATCTTTGTTCTCATGGGTTTCAAAGAACATCTTTGTTTCTGCCTTCATTTCATTATGTACCTAGTAGTCATTCAGGAGGAGGTTGTTCAGTTTCCATGTAGTTGAGTGGTTTTGAGTGAGTTTCTTAATCCTGAGTTCTAGTTTGATTGCACTGTGGTCTGAGAGACAGTTTGTTATAATTTCTGTTCTTTTACATTTGCTGAGGAGTGCTTTACTTCCAATTATATGGTCTATTTTGAATAAGTGCCATATGGTGCTGAGAAGAATGTATATTCTGTTGATTCGGGGTGGAGAGTTCTGTAGATGTCTATTAGGTCCGCTTGGTGCAGAGCTGAGTTCAATTCCTGGATATCCTTGTTAACTTTCTGTCTTGTTGTCTAATGTTGACAGTGAGGTGTTAAAGTCTCCCATTATTATTGTGTGGGAGTCTAAGTCTCTTTGTAGGTCTCTAAGGGCTTGCTTTATGAACTGGGTGCTCCTGTATTGGGTGCATATATATTTAGGATAGTTAGCTCTTCTTGTTGAATTGATCCCTTTGCCATTATGTAATGGCCTTCTTTGTCTCTTTTGATCTTTGTTGGTTTAAAGTCTGTCTTCTCAGAGACTAGGATTGCAACCCCTGCCTTTTTTTGTTTTCCATTTGCTTGGTAGATCTTCCTCCATCCCTTTATTTTTAGTCTATATGTGTCTGTGCATGTGAGATGGGTCTCCTGAATACAGCAGACTGATGGGTCTTGACTCTTTATCCAGTTTGCCAGTCTGTTTCTTTTCATTGGAGCATTTAGCTCATTTACATTTAAGGTTAAGATTGTTATGTGTGAATTTGATCCTGTCATTATGATGTTAGCTGGTTATTTTGCTCATTAGTTGATGCAGTTTCTTCCTAGCATCAATGGTCTTTACATTTTGGCATGTTTTTGCAGCAGCTGGTACAGGTTTTTCCATGTTTAGTGCTTCCTTCAGGAGCTCTTGTAGGGCAGTCCTGGTTGTGACAAAATCTCTCAGCATTTGCTTGTCTGTAAAGGATTTTATTTCTCCTTCACTTATGAAACTTAGTTTGGCTGGATATGAAATTTTGGGTTGAAAATTCTTTTCTTTAAGAATGTTGAATATTGGCCCCCCACTCTCTTCTGGCCTACAGAGTTTCTGCCGAGAGATCTGCTATTATTCTGATGGGCTTCCCTTTGTGGGTAACCCGACCTTTCTCTCTGGCTGCCCTTAACATTTTTTCCTTCATTTCAACCTTGGTGAATCTGACAATTATGTGTCTTGGAGTTGCTCTTCTTGAGGAGTATCTTTGTGGCGTTCTCTCTCTGCTTGGTGGGCTGTACCCACTCTCCTGCACTCACTGTCCTGCACCCACTGTCCAACATGCCTCAGTGAGATGAACCCATTACCTCAGTTGAACATGTAGAAATCACCCATCTTCTGTGTCGCTCACGCTGGGAGCTGTAGCCTGGATCTGTTCCTATTTGGCCATCTTGGGACTGCCTCTCTTAATGATGTACCTTAACTAGAAATCCTAGAGCAAAGCAAATCCAAAATTAGTAGAAGAAATAATAAAAATCAGAGCATAAATAAAATCAGAGATGAAAAAGGAGATATTATAACTGATAGTGTAGAAATTCAAAGGATCAACAGTGGATACTATCAGCAACTGTATGCCAGTAACTTGGATAATCTAGAGGAAATGGAAAACTTCCTAGACACATACAACCTCCAAAGATTGACCTATGAAGAAATCCAATATCTGAACAGACCAAAAACCAGTAACAAGATTGAAACCATAATAAAAGTTCTCCCAGTGAAGAAAAGCTCGGGATCCAGTGGCTTCATTGCTGAATTCTACCATTTAAAGAAGAACTGATACCAAGTCTACTTAAACTATTCCAAAATATAGAAGACGAAGGAATACTTCCAAATTCATTTTACAAGGTCATTGTTACCCTGCTACCTAAACCAGACAAGGACACATTGAAATAAGAAAGAAAGAGAGAGAGAGAGAAGGAGGGAGAGAGGAAGGGAGGCAGGCAGGCAAAAGTACAGGCCAACATCTGTTGAATATCAGTGCAAAAGTCCTCAGCAAAATACTAGCAAACTGAATTCAACAAAAAACGTTTAAAAGATGATTCATCATGACCAAGTGAGATTTATCCCAGGGGTTCAACATTCATAATTCAATCAGTGTGATTTATCATATAAAAGAATGAAGGACAAAAAAAATATGATCATTTCAATTGATGCTGAAATAGCATTTGATAAAATTAAACATCCTTTCCTGATAAAAAACCTCAACAAACTGGGGATAGAAGGAACATATCTCAATATAGTAAAAGCCATATATGACAGACCCACAGTTAGTGTCATACTGAATGGGGAAAATCTTAGCCTTTCATCCAAGCTCTGGAACACAACAGGGATGTCCACTGTTATTCAACACAGTACTGGAAGTCCTACCTCGAGCATTCAGACAAGAGAAAGATGTAAAGGCATCCAAATGGAAAGGAAGAAGTCAAATTATCTTTGTTTGCAGATGATATTATCTTATATTTGGAGGTATTTTGGGGTATAAGAGCATGCCTACAACTTACCTTTATTGGTTAAGAAAACAAAATGTGACCAGGCATGGTGGCTCACGCCTGTAATCCTAACACTTTGGGAGGCCAAGGCGGGTGGATCACCTGAGGTCAGGAGTTTGAGACCAGCCTGGCCAACATGGTGAAACCTCGTTTCTACTAAAAATACAAAAATTAGCTGGGTGTGGTGGTGTGTGCCTATAATCCCAGCTACTCGGGAGGCTGAGGCAGGAGAATTGCTGGTACCCGGGAGGTGGAGGCTACGGTGAACTGAGATCGCGCCACTGCACTCCAGTCTGGGCGACAGAGCGAGACTCTATCTCAAATAAATAAATAAATAAGTAATAAAATAAAAATATATGTTTACCTAGAGAGAGAGCTAACACAAATGTAGTAAAATGTCAGCATTTGGGGAGTCTAGGTGCAGGGTATGCAGAATTTTTTTTACTCTTCTTGTAAGTCTGAAATTATGTTAAAAAAATAATAAATATGAGTTCTGACTCCCTCACTTACCAGCTCTGCCCTCATGTTGAAGTCTTTATGCCTCACTTTCCTCATGTGTGTCAAATGATGATCATAAAGGGACCTACAATATAGTAGTATTATAGGTATTAGCTTAGTTAATACAGTAATGCCCTTAGAACACTGACTGGCACACAGTAGTGCTGCATTAAGTGTTTGTCATTCTGTCTTACTTCATGCTCTTCTTCCCTTTAAAACCAAAGTTTTTGAAAGAACTATCTGCAACAAGTTTTATTCATTTACGTCAAACTCCCTGCCCATCACAGTTGGATTTTGGTTCTCCAGCACTTCATTCATTATGCCTTTTCCAAGGTTGCTATCTCCTTCTTTCTAAATCCAATAGATACTTTTCTGTCTATATCTTCCTTGATCTTTTCTTAGCATTGTACTACACTAACTACTTTGTCCTTTTTGAAATAGTCTCTCCTCATGGCTTCTGTGATTTTTCTCTTCTGGTTTTTCTTCAAACTCTTCAGCTGTTTCTTTACTATTGTGTTTGCCTCTTACTATGCCTTTTCCTTGAGTGCTGGTTAATGTTTTGCCAACTGATGTCTATAATAAATGCAATTGTAGTTTAGAGATGAGTATAGTATTTCCTTCTTTGAAGGTGGGTTAATCTATATTCTCACTCTCTTCAGAGGGATCATTTTTGTGTAGTCAAAGGTAATAGATCACAAGATTTAGAGCCTACCAGTCAAGACCAATTTTAAATATCTCTGGTTGCAAAATTGTCTTTCCCTTAGGGTGTTAGTAAATCTTGCAGGGCAGTTACACATTTATCTTAAAGCTGAAAAAAAAAAAAAAAAGAAAAAATAAGGCTTACAGGAGTCATTTAGCATCTGAGCACTCACTCTATCTCTCAGCAGAGAGTTACTTTGTATTTATATCTGTTCTTATTGTTGATTGTAATGATCAAAGCCAAGACTTCTCATAGAGATTATTTATGAGAGATGTAAGAGTTAAGAGAGTACTTTGAAAACCAGATGACTTGGATTCACAGTTAGTCCATACCTTTTACTAGCTTTGTGAACTTAAGCAAGTTACTTGACTTCTCTATGCTCCAGTTTTCTCATCTGTACAATGGGGATCATAGTACTGACAACCTTAGAGCTCTGTTGGGTGGAAAGAATGAGTCAATGCATGTGAAGCACTTAGAACAGTGCTCAGTGTAAGCTGTTATTAAGGCAATATTCACTGTTTTTGAAGAAGACAGACTATAGTAAGATTTTAATTTTGTAAGCTTTCTTATTGCCTCTTTTATATTTTACTTATTTAAAATAACTTCTGTAAAGCATATCATTTGCCAGGCACTAATTACCTTAAAAATACAAATTATTAATTTTTTAATAGCAACACTTCAAGGAAAGTTCTCTTAATATTCCTATTTTATATTTGAGAAAACTGAGGCACAAAGAGGTTGTGTAACTTGCCCAAGGTCACAGAGCAGCAGGTCTGCTTTCTTAACCAGTGCATTATGCTTTATCTCTTTTCCATTTATAATCTATCTGTTTAAAAATTTCACTTTATTTTTATTTGACAAATATTTAATTGTATTAGTCTATAGGGTCACCTGTTCCTTTTCTGTATTCAGTTCACATACCTACTCAGTGACCTAGCCAAGGTTTTTTTATTATTTCCTTTTGCTTCCCTCAAATCATTGACAACTTGGGAATTAGTGTGACATGATCAATGTTTACCCCAGTGTAGAACAGATGTTTGACATTACTTTGATGGGAAATGAGAGGATAAGCTTTTTGTCTCAAAGCCACTGAAATGGACATCTAGCATTCCTATCCACCAAGCATCAAAATTCAGTCATGTCTCTAGTCATTGTAACAACTATAAATACCCCTGCTTATATTTAGTTATTTCCTACAGAAGTGATACAGCTCCCAGGAAGAAACACTTGTCTAACCAATAACTAATGAACCAGCACAGAGAACTCTAGATGGAAGAAGACAAAGAAGAGAGATATATACGTGACTATATATTTACACATGATTATGAGGTTGTTGCAAGAATAATTGCGATTTTTACCACAATGGCAAAAACCGCAATTCTTTGCACCAACCTAATAAATGTATAGCAATAGACTAGGAATGTCTAACCAAAGTGCTAATTTTGAACTCTTGATAAGGGGGCATTCTAAACCTAGAACTAGAAGCATTGAACAGTCAGGAAAACTGAGAGATGAGATAAAATGGAGGTCAGAATAAAATAATTTTGAAGGTTTTATAGGAGGAAGAGAGTGGAGAGAAGTGAAATTATTATGATATTCTCATCTTGTGTTAAAAAAGTAGTAAGGTAAAAATAATTATCTTGAGGTGAAAACCATGGGTTTTAGTGGGGGAAATAGTTAATATCTTGTTTATAGGTAATGGTAGAGAAGTATGTGTCTGATTATGAGAAGGAAATAGGAGTTCTGTATCCCCAGACTTCTTGTGCAAAATTTAGTTAAAACCTATGCTAGTAAACTTGTTCTGGTCCTGTTTAGAAAGGAAGAGGTAATTATAAGTACTAGGGCTTCAGGAGAGTGCAGCTGCTATACATGAAACCTGTAACAGTATATGAGGCCTGTATCTGGCAAACCCTAGGCTTTCTTGGGTGAAAACTTTCTTCTATTTGAGTATATTCATGTCTGGGGATATAGAAGATACTTTCGATGTGTCAACTTTCTTTCTCTCTCTCTCATTCTCTCTCTTTTCTGTTTTTTTTTTTTTTAATGGAGTCTTGCTCTGTCACCCAGGCTGAAGTGCAGTGGCACAATCTCAGCTCACTGCAACCTCTGCCTCCCAGGTTCAGGTGATTCTCCTGCCTCAGCCTCCTGAGTAGTTGAGACTACAGGCATGCGCCACCATGTCTGGATAATTTTTGTGTTTTTTGTAGAGATGTGTTTCACCTTATTGGCCACGCCGGTCTCACACTCCTGACCTCAGGTGATCTCACTTCAGCCTCCCAAAGTGCTGGTATTACAGCATAAGCCACGGCACCTAGCCGATGCATCAACTTTCTCAACAGTTGCTGGACTATAAGCCAGATAAGTACGGTCTTAAAGCTCTATATAGCAAAACTTATTTTTTTCAGTTTTTGTTTTTCTCAGAAGATAACTATTAATAGATATAAAAATATGGTGGGAATTCAGTATTCACAAAGGAAAATAAAGGAACAAATAGCAGTTTTATGAAGCCAGAGAAAAAATAAGAAGAAAGAAAACATATAAAATAAATAATAAATATTAAAAAATAATAAAGGTGGAAGAAATAAAATCAAATATTTCTCATCTTGAATATGAATGGACTGAATTTTCTCATCAAAAGACAGACTTACCAATTGGAATGAAAAAAACTAGCTACAGGCCATTTATAATTAAAGCACCTTAATCAATTGATAAAAGTTGAAAATAAGAAGGTAAGGAAAGAGATATTAAGCAAATATGAACAAGAAAGTGAGATTCACAGTTAATTAAAAGCATTTAACAAGATAAAAAGGAACATTATAAAATGAAAAAAGGGTAATTTGTAAAGAAAGTAATAAGCACAAACCTATTTGCACAAAATATATGGCAACCAAGTAAATATGTAAAGGAAAAATCTATTCAAAATATGAGGAGAAATTGATAAAATAGTTACAGTGTGTGACTATAATGTATTGCTCTCATGTTAGATATTCCTAGTAGACAGATATAATAAGAAAATTAAGTAATCAAAAACTTATTTAGTAAATATAGCTAAAACCTTATGTCTCTTGAACAGATAATAGCCACTTTTAGGAGTATATCCATTGAATATTTTCAAAAAATCAAGAACGTATTTAGGCGTAAAGAAAACTTAAAGATTTTGCATTCTTTGACCTTAAGCAATGAAATTAGACTTAAAAAATTTTAAAGGATACCAGACCAGTTGCAAAGTAAGAAATGTACTTTCAGATT
This sequence comes from Trachypithecus francoisi, assembly GCF_009764315.1. Lineage (NCBI taxonomy): Eukaryota > Metazoa > Chordata > Mammalia > Primates > Cercopithecidae > Trachypithecus > Trachypithecus francoisi. The sequence continues at coordinate 108,725,375 of NW_022681465.1, read as the reverse complement.
AAAGAACGTGTTTAAAGAAGAAATGCAAACTTTTTTCTAAAACCCAGGAAATAAAATGCTTTATTTCAAAATGTGTGGGACATGGCTAAATTTATAAAGATCACCATTTGTAAAGTATAGGGATAAAAAATAAATAAACAACAAATCAAAACATAAGAAGAGGGATCAACGTTGATTTTGTAAAATAGAATACAAAAAAATATGTATAAGTTGAAAAGTACATATTAAATCTAGTCTTTTGGAAAGAAAACGGAAAATTCCCTTCTAATTATTATGAAGCAGGAAGAGGTAGCAACAGTAGACAAATCTGGAATATGATAATAAAAGAAATTAAAATAATTAAAGCTGCATGGAATTCTGTAGCACACATTTGAACTTTAGGAGAATGAAAAGCTGGTAATTAGTTTTTACTGCTCATCTAACGTATCTGAGGAAACTGAAGGCTTGAAGTGGGACAAGCAAGGAAGAATCAAAACAATTTGTTGTGCAGAACCCTCAAAATGGTCAACCACAAGTTACCCCAGGAGAAGGTGGTGAGGGATGTAGCAGACATAACTTCAAAGTCAGGAAAGAAGAATGATTGTATCCCCAGAATCTCTCTGTTCCAGTCAGGATAGCTATTTATGCAAGAACAATGGCCATGTGGAAATAAAAGCAGCATTTTATTAATCTGACTAAGTACCTGATAACTCCTAAAAGTAGGCAAGCGATTCTAAAATGTGAGCCTTAAAATAAGAGCCTTAAATGAGACCTCTATCCTGCTGAATCTCTACCTGTTTCACCATCAAACCCAGAAATGTCATTCTAAAACACTGCAATTTTAGGAAAAGCCAGTCTGTCCAATGTCTAAGGACAAGGGGTCAATAATGAGCATGTTTTCCCTCAGTGCCTGAGCCACTTTATTAGGGCAGAATCCTGGGTCCATCTTTCCTCTGGAAGGAGAGAGAACAGAAGTGATAGCAAGACCTCTTCCCACCTGGCCACCTTACCTATCCTTAAAACAAGAGGTGAAAGAAGTGAGAAAATGTCCCACTACACATGGGTGTGGGAACAGGCAAGAGGATGGCCTGGATTTGCCCTGAAAATCTGGCTCTTGGGGAAATGGCAGGAGGCACTAAGGGAGCCATTGCACAATGTGGCAGACAAACAGAGGATGAAGGAATAATCCTTCATCTGATTAATAAGTAAATGTGACCCCAATGAGGTGAAGTTATTTGCCTCCTTGATATACACCATCAGTGTGGGATCAGATCCAGTCTCAATAGCTTGCTGGCCAGTATTCTTCCTAGTTTACCACACTCATTTTGTCGCTGCCCAGTGATCCAGTATGAATTTTGGATTCAGATTTGGAGTTCTGATCCTAGTTCCACCACTAACCAGCTGTGAGATGTGGGCAAGTTTCTTAACCCCTTTGTTACCCTAGTTTCCTCTTATATTTAGTGCAGATCATGGTAGAGCATACTTCATAGGGTTTTGGTGATGAATGACTGAGAAAATATGTAAAGCTCTCAAAAACAGTGCATGGCACATGGTGAGCGCTCAATAGATATTAGCTATATAATTTGTTTTAAAAAGAGAACACAGATTTTGTCATATTCAGGACTTTGTTTTCATTGGTTATTTAGTTATAATTGAAAATATAAAAACTAAAGTTTGAATGTATTTTACATTTTGAATTCAGTCAAATCAAATAGATTTATGTCTGTAATACAGTCAACTTACATGTTCTGATTGCGAGTATTCTGTCCTTTGGAGTTTCCTTCGTTTATGATAAATACTGGTTTTGGAGTCCTTCTAGAATAAAATGCATACTCTCAACTGGGCGTGGTGGCTCATGCGTGTAATCCCAGCACTTTGGGAGGCTGAGGTGGGAGGACTGCTTGAGCCCAGGAGTTTGAGGTTGCAGTGAACCATGATTGCACCACCACACTCCAGCCTGGATGACAGAGCAAGACCCTGTCTCAAAAAACAACAACGACAACCACAAAACAACCAATGCTACCTGTGGATTGCTCTAACAGGATTTCACATAATGTTTAATGGGACAGATGAGATTTCATATCTTCTGTAAAAACTACTGAGTAATATTGAAATAACACTTTGTATCTTCCTTGCCCAGATGCCTCACAGGATGCCTGCCATTTCACAAGTTACCCACCCTTTCTCTGACACCCCTCTGTAATTCAGGCTTAGGCTTTAATGCATATTGAGTCCAGATACAGAGTATTAGATCTGATTTGCTGTTGGTATGCAGTTTGCTTAGATGTCTACTGATTTTGCCTTTGACAAATTTAAATAAATGAAATTGATGTTTTTGTAGGGTTTACTTTAGACTGTTGCACTGTGCAGTGGGCTGGTGTTGAAACACAATAGCTTTTAAATTGAACTGCTTATAGAGTGATCTGTAAAATCTTTCTAGATGTCTTTCTATAACTGCTGTGGTGGGCTAGGAATCATTATTTGTTTTTGCAGGCAAATTAATGGGTTGCAGTGGCCGTGGAAACTGCCTTCTAGTACAAGGTTTGAAAAGTGCATTTAATCACTTTCTCAGGGCATTTAGAATAAATAATCAGGCAAAGTCATTTACAATCCAGTTTGTCTTTGAGAATATTGAAAAGCAGAGCTTCATAATGAAAGTATTATATCATATGTATGACTGTGTGTGTGTGTGTGTCTGTGCCTGTGTCTGTGTCTGTGTGTGTATTATTAGTTTGGTTTTATTTCAGTGTTCCTATTTATTTTATGGTTAAAAAGACCATAGGGAACCAAAAGTGACTAATTTACTTTTCTTTTTTTTGAGACAGAGTCTCACTCCATCACCAAGGCTGGAGTGCAGTGGCACGATCTTAGCTTACTGCAACCTCTGCCTCCTGAGTTCAAGCGATTCTCATATCTCAGTCTCCCAAGTAGCTGGAATTACAGGTGCATGCCAGGTTAATTTTGTATGTTTAGTAGAGACAGGGTTTCACCATGTTGGCCAGGCTGGTCTCGAACTCCTGACCTCAAGTGATCCACCCGCCTCAGCCTCTCAAAGTGCTGGGATTATAGGCGTGATCCACTGTGCCTGGCCTCTAAAAAGTGACTAATTTTCTTACTTGCCTTTTTTTCAGTTGCTTCAAATCTTTGAAAGTGGTAGCTATGAATTCATAGTATCAATGGTGTATAAATGAGAGTCCTATTGCTTAATGGGAAGAAAAAGGGAAAGCTGGAATCCAAAAATCTTAGTATTCTGATCCCATCCACCTGCTCACAAATGTTCTTTGTCAGTTTCCTAAGCTTTGTAATAAAATGTCATCACCAAAAGTTTGGTATAAGTATATTTATATTGATATTGTTTCTTGTGATGAAGTTTTCTAAGTTTTAAAAATTTTTAGTTGGGGTTTTTATTACTTTAGTTCTAGAAAATTACAAATCTTATTCTTACCACCACCTTGAGATTTTTATTGTGAGCATTATGATTTATTGTTCTTTAATTTTTTCAAAGTTGTATTTTAAATATATGTATCATGAGGGTTTACAGTATTCCACTATTTTTATTTTAATTTTAGTATATTCATGAATATAAACAATCTCTTTAAACATTACTTGTTTTTGGGATTGTCTTTTTAATTGCAAAAGACCGTTACCATAAGAAAATTACTTACAATGGGGTAATAGATTATGATATGTCATAGAATTCTGATTTTTATACTAGCAATATATAATAAAATATTTAAGAAAAATAAATCTAGCATAACTGAAATCTGAAGTTGCACATATATTCTTATTTAGAACTACCTTTCATTATGGCAGGCAACTTGAATTGCTCTATACTGGAAAATTTAATGTACCACTCAATTACTATTCTTTAGCCCAATTTAAAATAATAGATTGGGAATAAAGTCTTAATGCAGTGTAACCTTTGGAACATCAGAAATAACCTCTTTTCTTTCCAGAAATCAGTATACAGTAAGGGCATCAATTTTATCACACTGTATGAATAGATTTGTAATAGCACTTAGACCTTTTTTTAATTGCATAAGTATATGGATTTCTTCTGTCTTACCCAACTTAGGCTAAATAATAATTTAAAGACATGCTGTTATTTTAAAATATATACCTTTTTATTTAAAAGCTTTTTTGATCATCTTGTTCTGATTCTAGTGAAGGACTCAATATTGTAACTTAATATTTTTATGTAATTTCATAATTGGGTGTTTTGAAAAAGTTTGCAATGGTAAATATTGTGATAAAATTTTGGCTATGGAAAGGTCCTTATTCTCACTTTTTTCTTTAGCAGTCATACTGTGTATAACCATGAAACTACAGAAAATATTAGGACTTTGCAAAATTGTAAAAGGACTTTATAAAAAGAATGTTATCTTTCTTCGTGATGCCATCTTTTAATGATAGCTGTCAGCCTTTTCACTTATAAAAAACAAATTTTCTGTGTGAGGTGAAAATGTTCACTGAAATTAATTTACACACCCTCTCAAATTCCTTTTGGAATAGGGGAGGATACAAATAAGCAAATAGTAATAAAACTAATTTGCATACTCTAAATTGTTGGTCTTAATGGTACTGATGGAAAGTTTCCAATTTGTCACAAAGCAGTGACTTTTAAGAAGATAAATTATATTGAAATGTACTTTATTTAAAAATATAATGCCAAAATGCAATATTGGACAAATTTATCCCTATTTCTTTTGTTGACCAAATAATCGACCAGGATTTATGATTTTATAAGCAGACCTTGATGATCTTATCAGTTTGATATTTTTCAGTGTTGTAGATGCTAATACATAAAGAGCAGAAACAGTTTTGATTTGGAATCATAGTACTTAATTGATCTGTTTCTTTTTCTGTATTATCTATGGGTTCTCAAATGGGCTTTATGGACCACCTGTCTCAGGAATCATCTGTGGTGCTTTTTAAATTAAAACATAGCTATCTGGGCCCCACCACAGAAATACTATTTTGGAGCTGATCCCAGGAACCTATCTTTTTAGTAAGAACCCTGGGTGATTTTTATGGGCATTGTGGTTTGGGAACTGCTGCTCTAGAGCAGGGGTCAGCAAACCATTTCTATAAATTGCTAGATACTCAGTATTTTTGGCTTTGAGGACCTTATGGTCTTCATTGTAACTATTTCTGCCATTATAGCACAAAAGCAGCAACAGATCGTGGAGAAACAAATAGGTATGAGCAGACAGACTTGCTTCCAGAATTTGTTCGTCTTTGATAGAATCTAGATTCTAGACCATTGGTTTTTGCTCTATGAATATTTTCTAAGATATTCTCTTCAAAATCAATTTTAATGAGATTTCCTATGTGTTTATTTTTTTATAACTGAAGAAAATTCATAAATACAGAAATAATTCCTAGATATACATTAAATGAATTAACAGTTGTAAAACTTTTTTAATAGTTAAAACCTTTTCTATGTTAATATTAGAATATGATTAACTTACTTCTAACTATGTAATCTGCTTCTCATATTAGGTTCCTGTTGCTAGAGCAAGTATTCTTTGGCTAATTGGAGAAAACTGTGAACGAGTTCCTAAAATTGCCCCTGATGTTTTGAGGAAGATGGCTAAAAGCTTCACTAGTGAAGATGATCTGGTAAAACTGCAGATATTAAATCTGGGAGCAAAATTGTATTTAACCAACTCCAAACAGGTGAGAGGCAAACGTTAGTCAACCTATCTAATACGTACTTTTCTCTTTACTCTGATCAAACAGCGGAGGTCTGTACCTTCATTAGTCTGACCATTCAACAATTCCCAGGTGCCTGTTTCAAGTTCTATGTTAGATGATACTAGTGCAAAGAGATGACATTCTAGTCTAGTAGGAGAGAAAACATTAAAAAATGAAATAGTGTGTGGTAATGCTGTAGCAGAAGTATTGACATACAATGGAATTCTAGAGGAATTACTGAAAGTCTGAAGTAGATACGAGGTCAGAGAAAATTTTATAAAGGATGAGACTCTTGACTAAGGGCTTGTAAGGAGTGATTTACTGTACAGAAAGAGGAAAGCACAGGGTCAGAGTCAAGAAATAGCTTGGTGTTTCTGGGAAATTTTTTAAAGGTGAGTCCAGAATGGCAGGTGCAATGGTCTGAAAGTTTATATCCCCCAAAGTTCATGTGGTGAAACCTGATCACCCATGTGATGGTATTAGGAGGTAGGGCCTTTGGGAGGTGATTAGGTCATGAGGCTGGAGCCCTTATAAATGAACTTTATGATCTAATAAAAGAGATTCCTGAGAACTCGCTTGCCACTTCTGCCATGAGGACACAGCGAGAAGGTGCCATCTGCGAATTAGAAAATGGGTGCTCACTAGACACCCGAACTTTGGGTACCTTGATCTTGAATTTCCCAGTCTCCAGAACTGTGAGAAATAAATTTCTATTATTAATTATATTATTAATAGGCTTCCCAGTTTATGGTATTTTCTAAAGTAGTCCAAATGGACTAAGACATTTTGCAGTTTGAACACATGGAGTGGCTTGTATGCTCGAAGTAGTATGGACCTTGTCCTGCAGAGGAAAGGGAAACCACTTTTAATAGTAGTATAATTTACCAGATTTGCAATTTAGAATATTCATTTTTTAAGTCCATTGACTTTTTGAGCAGCTGTTAATAAGAGGGATCATTTTTGCTTCCATGTATGAAATAGGGACTTTTCCTATATCTGAATTGCTATTCTCTGTGACTGGACTTACCTGTTTAGTATAATTGAAAAAAGATTCTTGCTCATTTGCAGCTAGGCTTCTTGGGAAGATTTATGCTCTGTGTCCTATCTATTTTTCTCTAATTTTCGCTTTTTCTCTGACTCTTACTTTTGCCTTTGTGATTTTTTTCCTCCACATCCCCTCTCTGTCTTTGTATTTGTCCCCTTCCCCAAAACTCCCTCTGCCTAGATATCTCTCTGACATCCTTCATCCCTTCAGTGCCCCGCCCCTGTACTACAGTCCAGTGTGTTTGTCATTCTCTCCTTTCTCTTCCATCCCTGTTTGTTTCTCTCTTTTGTATTTGCTGTGTATCTCTATGTGTGTCTCCCTCTTTGTCTGCCTTTCCTGCTTCCCCATAGACCACACTTATTTTCTAGTAAGCTAATGTTTGCCTTTCAGAATCCTCAGGTCGATTCCTCAGATTCATTTCTATATGGTTTGGGATTATCTTCATCCCTAATCGTGATATGAGTTATATTATTATAGCTTTTGCTGATTCATCTACAAGATTTGTAACCAGATAATTGCAAATAATGGAGCATATTTCCATGATTTAGATTTTGTCTTTAAATTTTAAGTCGTCTTTAAAAGGAATCAGTTAATCCTTTCCAAGTGTCTGTAGATTTCTTCATACATTGAGATACTTTCTAAAAACTGAGTAAAGAAAGACCTATGTTTGCTGTTGAGTTTCATGTTTCTTGATAAAATAGAGGGATTTTTAGCCTGGAACTCTATGGTATTTACTAAATTCCTGTGGTATAGCGAAGGTTAATATAATACCTAGACTGTTGGGATTTTTTTCTGTCTTGTTTGGCCACTCTAAATGTATGTAGCTTATGTATTATTGTTAAAGTAATACCAAAATTGAATGTCAATCAAGACTTAATCGAACTAAGTAAAGCTTCTTTCTTTGACCCTTTTCTTTGTAACTGTGAATAACCAATAATGAAATGTAGTACTGTTTATTTAGATATTGTAGAGCGTGTTTCGTGTCTTTTTATTCAGTGAATTTGAAGACAACTAGTTTGTACTCAGGTTTTTTTTTTTTTCTTGACTTGTTTTATTAATGGCAGTTTTGGAGCTCAGTTTCTGTAGTGTTTTTTTGTTTTTGTTTTTGAGACAGAGTTTCCCTCTGTCACACAGTCTGGAGTTCAGTGGCGTGATCTTGGCTCACTGCAACCTCCACCTCCCAGGTTCAAGCAATTCTCATGTCTCAGCCTCCTGAGTAGCTGGGATTACAGGCATGTGTCACCATGCCTGGCTAATTCTGTATTTTTAGTAGAGGCGGGTTTCGCCATGTTGGCCAGGCTGATCTCAAACTCCTAACCTCAAGTGATCTGCCCACCTCAGCTTCCCAAAGTGCTGGGATTACAGACGTGATATTTTATATTTTAGAATGATACTTCTAGAAAACTACGATAGGCTTCACCAACCAGTGGTGAAAACACAGTGATTTTTAAAAAATCACAAATTTTTATGTAGCTCATTGTTTTTAAGTGATTAAATATGAAAATAGATTAATAGTGTCTCGAAGAGTTGAACTCTTCTCGAATATTTCTCATTTCTCAAGAAGAGGAGATTGAGATAATTAATAACTGAAAATTAGTTGTTTTTTGTTTTGTTTTGAAGACAGTCTCCCTCTGTCACCCAGGCTGGAATACAGTGGCATGATCTTTACTAAATGCAACCTCTGCCTCCCAGGTTCAAGCAATTCTCCTGCCTCAGCCCCCTGAGTAGCTGGGATTATGGTTGCCTGCCACCACACCTGGCTAATTTTTTTTTTTTTTCTTTTTTTGTATATTTAGTAAAGATGGGGTTTCACCATGTTGGCCAGGCTGGTCTCGAACTCCTGACCTCAAGTGATTCTCCTGCCTTGGCCTCCCAAAGTGCTGGAATTACACTCGTGAGCCACTGCACCCAGCCTGAAAATTGGTTTTAAAGAACGGTTTTAAGCACCATCAACTTGACAGAAATTTTAAAAATTATGTAATCCATTAGATATAAGACAGACTGAAATAATTGTTTTGACTGAATTATTAAAACTTGTTTTCTCTACTTACTTATTTTAGCCATCTTTAAAAGTAAGGTAGGGAGAATCGGCTACAGTGATGAGGAGCTGGTTTGCCATGAAGTCTTGATATTTATTTGTAGATCTGAATTCCCAGTGGCCTAAATACCTCAGTGAACATTTCTATAATTTTTATTGAATTATTTAGGGTTATAGAGAATGTCTAAATTGATTTTTATAAGACTTAGCATATTACATTTATTTGTATGTTCGAAGAATAATCAAATAACAAACCTCTTTATCTACCTCAAAGTATTTTTGACCTAATATAAAAAATAATTTAAAAATTAGCAGTCTGTTTTCAGTATATCCTAGACTGTCCCTACCATAGAAAACAGCTGTAAACTCCAGAAAAATACAAGAAACAAATGACTTTCTAAAGACACAGAATAGTAAAGAAAAGCAAGAGAATCTGGAGGGGAATTCATACTTAGAAGAAGGAAATGGCACACAGTTATTTTCCCTGTTTTTATGGCTTTTATCCTGAGGACAGTCTGCAGTTGGCACTGTGCACAGTGGCTAGACCTCCAAAAGGAAATGCCAAGTCCTTCTGGCTTGAGGAAGTAGAGAAGAGAGTTCAGGAAAGCTACAGACATTGGAAACTTAAGGAAAAATAGTAGAAAGGAGAGAGCCAGTGTGAGGGAATCTCAAACTCTGGGAGTAATTGTACGTAAGTTTTTGGCTGGTGTCTGAACTACACTTGTGCAGGGTGGATTCAGAGAAACACAGCTAGGAATTAAAGACCCAAGCTGAAATTTGAGGTGTACCCAAGAGACAGAGTTTGTACCTTGAACCCCAACCAAGTTAATTACCTGCTAAAACAAATGAAAATCCTGTACTCATTCAAAGAGTTTAACATAATGTCCAGAGTCTCTAAAATACATAGCATTCTTAATGTCCAAATGTATCTTGTATATCCAAAATTACTCAACATAAGAAGAACCAGGATGGGGAGTTATTATTTAATGAGTACAGAGTTTGTATTTGGGAAGATGAAAAATTCTAGAGATGGATGGTGGTAGTGGTTGCATAGTATGGTAAATAGACTGTCTGGATTCATATCGTGTTGTGCTACTTACTACATGATTTTGGACAAATCATATAACCTATCCAAGGTTTCATTTTCTCATCTGTAAAATGGGAATTATTATAATATAGTCAATTTTGCTATATTGCAACATGTATGCTCCTAAAATCATTGTGCTTTACAAAATCACACAATAAAAACCATAGGGATTATTAAGAGTCGCAACACTCAAAAACTGTATTGATGATATATTTTTTAGAAAGGAACCTAAAAAAAAAAACAGAAGTACAATTTTACATGTGTTAAATGGTTAACAAATAAATACTACAATGATACTGCTCTTCATGTTTAAAAAGACTTGAGGTTTGCTTATGGAAGAAAGGTTATACTTGCTAAGTGGTAGAAAGAGGGTTAATCTGAAATTGGATGGAAAGTTGTACCTCATAAAGAGCATGAATATGGCACATAACACATGTAGATGTTAACCTCTGAAGTACTTGTTTGAAGTATGTATGTTTTGTGTATTCCTACACATTTCTGTTTAGCTGGGTGCATTTTTATGGCTTCAGCTAGTATTTCTTGCAGAAGAAATCACCACAAAATTCATGTTATGCCCAAATTGTTCCCTAATATGCCAACTGAGTTGGAACAAATACACATTTTCAAAACAAGCATTAGAGCAGAACTGACTGTACCTACCTCACAAAGTTATTAGGAAGATAACATGAAACAGTTCATGTAAAATGTTTAGATTTCCTTGCACATAATAGTGCCTAGTTCATTTTAGTTATCCTTCTTTTGTAACCCTCGCAAGTAACTGCTGTATTCTTCTTAGGGAATATGATGATTTACAGTAAAGAAACTAGTCTAGTTACTGAGAAAAACTGTATTCTTATTAGGATGAAACCACTGATTTCAGTTTATCCTACTGAGATTTTCTAAGTAAGATGCTGGAATCCCCCCGCCCCTCTTTTTTCTTTTTTTTAGTTTGTGAAGAAAAAAATGGTTAGAAATAAATATAAATAAACATAAAGAGTAGAAAACACTCAAATTACTCCTCACAGAGGAGTAATTTCACTTTTATGTGGGGAAATTATGTGAGTAATTTCACTTTTATGTGGGGAAAAAGTTGAAAGACTGAAACCAGTTGAAGTTGCTGAAATCTAGAGCTGTTAAGGCAGTATAAAGATTTAGCGTGACTTCATTGAAATAGTCTACTGAAGTCTGAGGAAGAAAGGTAGGATTTAATTAAACTGATTAATAACAATTTAAAAGTTAATGAATAAAAGATGCTTTCGTTTTTAAACTCTGTCTAATAGTGTGTCATCTTTGAAATGCAGTGATAAGTGCCATAAGTTAATGTTTTTCTTAGCTCATTTTTATTTTTGGTTAGGAAATATTGCAAACCTATGGAAAAGTACCTAATGGCATAAATACATATGTGTATATCTACCACTAGGATTAAGTTGATATTCACATTTGCCTTGATTGATTGATTGATTGATTGATTGTAAGATGCATAGAACTAGAACCTCAAGCTTCTGTTCATACCTTCCTTTCTTCCCGTTGGTAACCACTGCCACTGTGTTGGTATGTTTCATTCAATCATCCATGTTTTATATTTTTATTATATGAATATGTATCCATAAGCAATGTATAATTGTTTTTGTGGGTTTTCAAATTTTACGTAAGTAGATATTCTACTTTATGTATACATTTGCAACTTTTTTTGCTTAATATCATGTTTTTGAAATATGGATATATGTAGATACAATTTAATTACTCTCTCAGTCTGTCAGACAATTAAGTTTCTACTTTTCTGCTATTAAAAAAGAAAGTGCTTCCTTGAGTTCTTTTTTATTCTTAGTGAGAGATTTTGTAAATCACACTAATGTTTTAGGGATTCCTCCTAAAGTTAAAAGCAGATTCTCTTTTGCCCTGTGATTCAGGTCTTTGGAGAAATCTCCTTCCCCCAAAGCCTCTTTAATGTGATTTAGCGAAAGGAGACTTGCACACTCTGCAGTGACATCTCTATCCTTTCTTTGATATGTTTTCTTGGCATTGAAAAACTCAGTAAATATAACATAGCAAGGAAGACCTTACAGAAAACTTTTCAAGTTGACAAAAAAGTGGATACTATTAAATTCAGAAATTCCATCCCAATTCACATAAAGAATCCTGTTTAGTCATGAAATTAAGAAACTTGTTAGGGCCGGGCCTGTAATCCCAGCACTTTGGGAGGCCGAGATGGGCAGATCATCTGAGGTTAGGAGTTTGAGACCAGCCTGACCAATGTGGTGAAACCCCATCTCTACTAAAAATACAAAAAAAATTTAGCCAAAACGTGGTGGTACATGTCTGTAATCCTAGCTACCTGGGAAGCTGAGGCAGAAGAATTACTTGAATCCGGTAGGCAGAGGTTGCAGTGAGCCCAGATTGCAGCATGGCACTTCAGCCTGGGCAACCAGAGCTAAACTCCATCTCAAAAAAAGAGAAAAAAAGAAAGAAACTTGGTTAGATGGAACGATGGTACTGCTTTAGGTTTGCCTCTGGTATAAGTTAAGAATTCCATGTAGAGTTTACTTCATTTACCAAACACATTTGCTGGTATCATCCTGTTAAAAAATAACAACAGTTTAGAACCAATATAAATCTTTACTATGCCAAATGCAGACGTCTGTGTCCTTTTTATATAATAGTAAAGATATTAGAACTATAGTATTAACAGTAAAATATATATTAGGACTACATTTTAAGAGACCTTTTTAGTTATTTGTATTGACTTACAATCTATTAGAAGAAAGTTATTTTTTGAATAAATATTTACCAGTTTATTGTCAGAGTATTTTGAGAAGTCTTTTAAATAATGAATTTTTTTTTTTTTTTTTTTTTTTTGAGACTGAGTCTCGCTCTGTCACTCAGGCTGGAGTGCAGTGGCGCAATCTCAGCTCAGTGCAAGCTCCGCCTCCCGGGTTCACGCCATTCTCCTGCCTCAGCCTCCTGAGTAGCTGGGACTACAGGCGCCGGCCACCATGCCTGGTTAATTTTTTCTATTTTTAGTAGTGACGGGGTTTCACCGTGTAATAATGAATTTCTTAATTTTTATGTAATAGTCCTTCAAATTCATTTTTCCTGTGTCACATTGACTTAGAGTCAATCTGAAGAAAATGTAATTGATATAATTAGTATCTGGATAGCATTAGCCATTAGTTAGTACCAATAATGGTTCCTTAAATCTAAGCAGGAAAATTAGTCTGAAAACAAAATTTAGTAAATAACTGTATATATGATATTGAATATTTTTGTTGATAGTACATTATATTGTCTTTGCTTATCTTGTGTAATTTATGAATATAACAAATTTGAAAGTGCTATTTAATTAATGTCCCATCTGGTTTTGGATTGAGCCTCTAGTGATATTAAAATGTCATGATTGTTTACTTAAATGTTGTCTATTTTCTTCCTACCAGTTTCCCTGGACAGATCTAATTTATGCCTGTTGTCTCCATGCCATCTAGTTTAGGATTTGTCCCAAATTTTTAATGAAGTAATATCACTAATATTTGCATTAAAATAGCACAGTTAATTTGTAGACCTCCGCTTTGAAGTCTTCTAGTTTCTGCCATAATTTTGTCTAGTGGCATGTTAAGACACAAGTGCAGTGAACAGAGATTTCATTTTAATACGTGAGCCATTTACATCTGAAAGACTGTATCTTTTTCCCACCCTTTCTAGATGTAACATAACTAACTTCTTTCTTTTAGAACAGCATGCAGGGTTTCTGCTGATAAGTGAAGTATACTCTGACAAAGCAGGTGGGAGAAGCTGTCTTTTGCTTTGCTGCAGGTGGGGAGATGAGTATTTAACAATGCTTCATTTGCCAGCAACTTGATATACCAGCAAGTGTTGCCATGGTCTATGAGATGCATGAAGCTCTAGGCTGCCAGTGGGTGAAATTAAAGGAAAACATGGAAAGTTAGAGGTTGGTTATAGGTGAAATATGTGCAGGAGTAAAGACTGAATAGTCCTTCCCTAGCTCATTAAAGGGAGTGGGGAAAGCACTCTTGCTACACTATTTTTGTCATTTATTGTATAGTGTAGGTCTAAAGTTTATTTTATTATTTGGCAGTTCTTTTTTTAACTTGTTATAAAATCATCCGCAATACATTTTTAAAAATGGAAGTGTACATTTAACAAAGAATGAAGTGGCCGGGCGCGGTGGCTCAAGCCTGTAATCCCAGCACTTTGGGAGGCCGAGACGGGCGGATCACGAGGTCAGGAGATCGAGACCATCCTGGCTAACACGGTGAAACCCCGTCTCTACTAAAAAAAAATACAAAAAACTAGCTGGGCGAGGTGGCGGGCGCCTGTAGTCCCAGCTGCTCGGGAGGCTGAGGCAGGAGAATGGCGTGAACACGGAGGCGGAGCTTGCAGTGAGCTGAGATCCGGCCACTGCACTCCAGTCCGGGCGACAGAGCGAGACACCGCCTCAAAAAAAAAAAAAAAAAAAAAAAAAGAATGAAGTACTAAATTTCCACTTAGTACTTAACATGCATAAAATATTTGTCGACATTTACCAACCACCACAAGAGTGCTAGGGATCTCACTGACCACACAACAATCAGAAGACACAACAATCTACTACAAAAGGATCAACATCCACTTAAAAAGCTAGTAGTTATTTTAAGATTATGCATTAAGATAATTTAATACGTACAGGTGCAGAAGATGTTTATATAATTCTGTGTGAAACATGACCTCATTTAGATCAAATAACTTTTTGAAAATTAGTTTTTTACTTTTATTCTATGTTTTCTTATGCACATATGAAAAATGAAACAATAGCTGTTAATGTGTTGGCTCCATTAGTAGAAAAAAGGCCCAGCACTGCTGGTTTCCAAATAGAAAATCAGTTAATTCCAAAAATAGACCTTTTTCGTTCAATGCATTTGTGTATTTGTTTGGTCAGGGCTGCAAATGGGAACAAAGTAAAGCTTTTGGAGGTTTATTCTGTCAAAAATATTGCAAATGCTGTTGTAAATTAAAAAGCTCAACATTGAAGATAAAATTGTTTTTGATGAAAGGATGTTGTCATGGTAAAAATCAATGTTCTTATTAAATTAAGAAATCTATGGAAGAGAAATGTTTTGGGAATTGGTTGTTGTGCATGCAAACAAACTCTGCTTATTCAGTCAGTTGAAATAAAACCATAGTTGTCAAATTTACTGATAGTATACACAGTTTGACCGAACTATAAAATTCTTGTGATGAAACTGATGTTGAAGAACCATTCTGTAGCATAACAATACACAGTCTTTAATGCATATTAGCAACAGAATTTTAGATCTATTATTTTGTGAAGAACCACTTTGTAAATTAAGTTTATTATATTGGCTTAACATTTTTTGTTGATAATTATGTCTTCTGTCTATTGGTTAAGTTTTGGTTCACAAATTGTTTGGATTATTTAAAGTGTCACTAGAAAATGCCAACAAATTTTACCTTTTGAAAAATTTTAGCAAATAGCAATTATTAGAAACAAATCTTGCAAACAGAAAGACTTTGAAAGTTTTCCCTGTATAGGCAAGGGAAGAAATGAATAGGTTAAATGGTGAGAGCTCAAGATTTAATCAAGAGATTGTCATTTGCACTATCTCACCTATCATAAAGACTCTTTAGATGGAGCACCTTTTTTTAATTAGAGAAATTTATATTGTGTAGAATGAAATGAAATTGAGAAGGCAGTTGGTTTTGTAGTATCTAAATTGTTGAAATATTTTTAAAAGGATAAATAAAATAATTATTTGAAATGTTGTCAGTATTTTAAAAACTTTTCATTGACTGCATGGGTGAAAAGTTAAATATTTGGGTTTGAAATATTTACAGTTTTTAACATAAGGATTGGGACTATTCTTCATTCAGTAGAATTTCCCCTCAGATTACATGGTTGTCCAGAAATACTGTAAAGAGGGTATTTTCTCCATTAAAAATATGGTCTACAGAGAAGAGTAAGTTCAAAATGTCAACAATTTTATAATTACTCACTGCAGAATTTAATTTTGAAAAAGATTGCAATTAAAAAAAAAAACTTAAGCCATATAAAAATGTATTCTCCAGAGAAATACCAATGCCTTGTTACTAGATACATACACTGAAGAAACTGATTAATGTATGTACATGTGTGGTGAATAATTATTCTGCCTATGGTTTTAGTGCATCATTGTACACAAATATGTTTTTTGTCTTTTAGAAAGAATTTTATTTTTGAAAATACATTTTAATTAAACTTATAAGCTTACAATATAATACATTTTACAGTCAATAAAAATTTTTAAATTATATAATTTTCATTACTTTAAATGCCCTACCTAATTTTCAAAATTGTTAGCATATTGAAAATGTTTAATTTCCTAAAAATTAATTTTGGGGATAAGAAATATAAGCCAAATGTATCATTCTGCTAGCTCAGAAAAACATTGCAGTTAAGAGACTCTCTCTTTGATTTGTTTTAGTTGCAGATTTAAAATCTCAGCACTCAAATGGACTTTAGCGTTAACCAAGTTGTAAATCCTAACTCCACATTTGAGAAAACTAATGATTAAGTGGATTTCCCAGGTTTTTCCAGCAAGTTAATTACACAGTTTAGTGTACCACATTTTCTTTTAAGCTGGTTCTGAATTGTATTCCTCAGTTGGTGAATATTTTGCTAATTGTCTTTAAAAAATGAATCCTAGAAATTTTCTTATCTGTACTTGAACCAACATGGTCTAGCAATTAGTGAATAGCAATTGTTGGTACCCAAATTCAGAATAGCTCTATTAACATTTTCACTTTTATTTTTTATAATTCTGCTTTAATAAAACTAGGTTAATCCCTTTTAAATACCCTGCTACTGAAATAAGGTTGCTTTCTATCAAATCAATTATCTTAAGCAATTATCGTAAAAGAGTTTACCACACCATTTCTGTACTTTGACTTATTGTTCTAGAATTATCTTTAGTCTGCCTAACTTGATTGATTTTATTTTTTATCTGCTTCTAATGTGCTTAAAATCTTCTAATCTAATGTAAATGATTTAGTGTTTCTCAGTTTATTTTTCCCATGTATTATGAATTCTATTTGGCTTATAGTTAAAATTGTACACATGTAGCCTCGTTAAAACTATGCTTTTTCAATAAAACAACTGTAGTTTAAAATACAAACCTATTTTGTTAACATTTCAACTTTGGTTTAATTATTATTAAAATTATTTCAATATATGTTAATGTAGTGCATTCAAAAATTGACTTAGGAAGTCTTATTATGGTGTAAAAGCTACTATAATAAGTTGTTCCCTTACATAAATAAATAAATGACCAATATTACTAGAGGCTATAAGCAGCATGGGGGAAAAATGGAAGAAGTCTTTTATCCTAGTTTTTAGAGGGCATCAGCAGCTTGCTTTTATGAAAAAGTAACAGCTAAATGCACTGCAAATAATTTGCAGTAATCCAGTTCAGTGATTCATGTGTCTGCTTTAATGGGTCATAATTCAGGGTAAAGTAACTGAGTGCAGTCAGAGTGCAGACACTGCTTATGCCAGGGACAGTATCTCTTCATAAAACACACCTCAGGAGAAGCAGTTTGCCAGCCCCCTAATACTCTCTGATGTTTTGATGTCCTGCATATTTTTCCGATTAAGTTTTGAGTGCCATGTTTTTAGTTGTATTTCCACATTCATTATTCTCACGTAGACCCTTCAGCGGGTTTGCCATATATGATTATTTTTTTAATGATGCCTTTCTTTCCACTTCAGCAGTTTAATAATCTAGCACATGGCTGCTTCTCAATACTCAGCATTCACCTACCCAGTACAGAAGAGGACATGTGCTTTGGCTTCAAAATTCCATTTGCAGCATTAGAAATGCATATTCCCTACGGAACAACATTTGTTTGGCATAACCATTCATTTTTATTACCTCTTTAAATATGTTTATCCAGAGTTATCAATAATCATAAATAACTGTATTCTCATCTTGATCTGTTTTTTTCCAACAGACAAAATTGCTTACCCAGTACATATTAAATCTCGGCAAGTATGATCAAAACTACGACATCAGAGACCGTACAAGATTTATTAGGCAGCTTATTGTTCCGAATGAAAAGAGTGGAGCTTTAAGTAAATATGCCAAAAAAATATTTCTAGCACAAAAGCCTGCACCACTGCTTGAGTCTCCTTTTAAAGGTATTATCAGAATATAACTACAAAATATATGTTATCTAAAAAATTATGACAGGATGTCACCATTTCTAATGTGCTTAAAATTTATCTCTTAGGAAATATAGATGATTCGCATATATAAATATATAAAAACAATGCTTTTTACTCATTGATCTGTTCTCAAAAGCAAGTTTTATATTAAAGTTTATATTTTTGTAGACCTTATTTACCTAAATAATTTTAAGTATTCTGACTTTATTCTAACATTTAAACTGGGCAATAGATGAAAACCATGTTATTCTTATAAACAGTGACTTCATTTATCTTTTAAATAGTTTTATAAGAAATATTATTCCTTTTAATAGTTATTAAGTAAATATTCTGTGTATGCTAATATCAGTTTTGCTAGGAGGAATTATTTTATAAAAAATATCTCTTTATATTTAAACTGGTTTTTCAAAGAGGGAAGTTGACTTATGTGTCCCAGCTTTTTAAAAGGACTAATTAAGTATTTTACCACCTTACAAGTAGCCATTCCAGTTGGAATCAAATAATTATATACCTTGGTTTTCATATTGTTTCTTATTTAATGTTGTCAAGCGATAAAAAGCAATTCAGTTTTGTAGAAAAACTATTAAAATTCTGGATGTGTTTGTGCCAAGACATGTATATGGATTGTTTAACTGTGCTGTCATTCTTAATATTCACAGTAAAGTAATTTTTAGAGAAGCTACATTTCAGAGCAACACCTCTAAACACACTGACTGATTAGCTTTTTTATTGACCATTATGGGGGAGATTATTGTAATCTATGGACTGAAATCAGTTTTTTGACCTATGAAGAGCTTCCTGGTTTATATTTATTCCTTGACATTTGAGGTAATATGCCAATTACCTTGAGCTCTGATTATGATTGTTCTCTGTTATATACAGCTCATATTGTTTATTTTATATATTTCCCTATTTTTAATAGATAGAGATCATTTCCAGCTTGGCACCTTATCTCATACTCTCAACATTAAAGCTACTGGGTACCTGGAATTATCTAATTGGCCAGAGGTGGCGCCCGACCCATCAGTTCGAAATGTAGAAGTAATAGAGTTGGTAAGTTGACCTTTCTGAAATTAGTTTTGTTAAAGCAGTGGAAGACTCTGGGATAACTATTGTTTTCTAATAAAAGCTTTTTTGGAGAGTTGAAAATTGTTCTAGTATTTCTAAATGTAATATGTTAGATATACCTTGCCTTTATAGCAACTAAATATTATAGTATTCCTATGCCACTGTACATGTATTGTTCCTTTTCTTCAAGGAAATAGAGAATTGGATTCTCTGCATCAGTACCACCCACATTTGTGCTATTGCATTTGTAGTTGCGTAGATTCAATTTCTAAGGTATTTAGTTTCATTAGATCAAGTTTTTTCTACTTTGTTTAGATATTTGTAAGCTTCCTGACAATATCTTTCTGAATAATTTTTGCTGTTCTCTTTCAGAAAAAACCACACAAAGTGTTCTAGATTTTCTGACGAACCATTTTTAAGTGAAGCCTGAACATAAATAGGGAGCATTGTGTACCAAAAATGTCCTTTGACAAGGTCACAAAGTGAATAATATGGTGCTTTCTCATAAAAAAAATTGCTATATAAATACTCTTTTTATCAATCTTTAAAAAAAATGCTGGCCATTGAGATAAAATAATTAACATTCTTTTCTAATATTATCTGTTTCTTTCTCATACAAACAAGAAAAATGAGAGAGGCCTTCTAATTGTATGTAGCGATTATGCAAAATATATTTAATACTTTAAAATGTGGAGTTAACAAAAAAAGCAGTTAAGAATTATATTCTGGATACTTTTGTGGTGGAAAAGATACATTGAATTAGGATTCAGATAACTGGAATTCTTTACTAATTCCTATGGGAAAGTGAGTTAACCTCCTTGCTCTTAACTTTTCTGTATACAGTGGAAGAAAACCTTTATTACTTTAATAAATAGAATTTCTATAATGATCATGGCCATGTAATTTGATTCCTCTGAGAAATAATGTTTCTCTTAACCACTCCAACTTATCCTGGCTTTGAAGCATGGCCAGAATTAATAATAGCACCATTTAGGAACCCGACTACGTACGGTGATAATGTTTTACAAAAACTATCTTGTTTAAACCTAATTCTGATCGGAAGTGATGGTTATTGTTATTTCCACTTTGCAGACAAGGAAGCCAAGTCTTAGAGAACTTAAGTGAACTGCCTAAGTTCACATGGCTAGTAAGTGATAAAACCATATTCCAACCCAGGTCCGAGTTCATTGTCCATGCTGTTACTGTATTTTATTATGTAATATGATATAACCCTGAGCTTGTTTGCAAATCTGTATTATCCTTAGTACTTAGCACCGTTATTTTTATGTTGTAACAAATGATCTGTACTTAGAGACGGCCAAAAATTGGTAACAGTAGAAATATGTAAAAATATGAGAAGCAATTACATATCTATCCCTCCTTGCAGCTAAGTTTGTTGATTTTTCACTGAAATCTGCATGCTCTTAAGTACTCTTCAAAAGAATTGCCTTATTTATGCAATTTTAAAAATTTTTTATTTTATTTTTTTTTGAGACAGAGTCTTGCTGTGTCACCCAGGCTGGAGTGCAGGGGCCTAATCTTGGCTCACTGCAACGTCCGCCTCCTGGGTTCAAGCGATTCTCCTGCCTTAGCTTCCCAAGTAGCTGGGATTACAGGCACATGCCACCATGCTTGGCTAATTTTTGTATATTTAGTAGAGATGGGGTTTCGCCATGTTGGCCAGGCTGGTCTCAAACTCCTGACCTCAAATGATCTGCCCACCTCAGCTTACCAAAGTGCTGGGATTACAGATGTGAGCCACCGTGCCCAGCCTATTTGTGCAACTTTTGATCAGATACTAGAATATAAAGAGAGTGTTGTTACGGTTCTTCCTACGGACATACTTTCTTTCCTAATTCCTTATTATGCTTGTTTGTTGTTTTTATGGTTCTTTTTTTTCTTTTTCATTATGGGTTACATGATGTTTTAGCCCAAGTAGAACCATCCTTTTATCCTTCCCCTACTTCTGCCTTATCTCTGTCTCCTTGCTGCTCCCACCCACCAAAAAGCATTATCTTCTCAGAGTTGATAGCAATGCTATGCAATTTAATTTGGTCTCAGCAGTATTCTTTATTGGCTGATAGATTGGTTTGTTGGCTGGCTTCTTCCATTTTCATGTGCTTTTCTAAGCATTAACTACCTGATAGGGACAGTACTTAAATATAACATATTATGTTCATTTCACCTATCCAATTCAACAGAGACAAATTAATTTTTTTCATTTTGCTGATTATATTTATGAAATTAATAATTGGTAACTTACGGAGAATCATTATAACTGATGGAACATAGTTTGATAAAACTGTCCCTGTTGATGCCATACAGAAAACAGCTTCAATCTATTGGACTCTGAGACAATTGGCTTAAAATTGTACTATGAGGGACACAGTTAAGTATAAAAATAATATAGATAGTTTTATTTTTAAATGCAGCTACAATACAAAAAATAATGTCCATATTATCTTTCTTGTCTCTACTTCATCTCCCTTCCAAGTCATGTCACTGTATTTCATGCACATCATATACTATGTTATTCTAGTTTTCCTGTAAAGCGATCTTACAGGGTCAAGTCTTGTAACTGTGAAATATAACTTAGTAAGAAAAATGGCCTAGGTTTAGATAATCTGATATTTTAATCAAAACGACAGGGAACCTAGTCAGATTGACAGGAGAAGTCACTTTGAAATACACACCACCATTTCCAGGATATAGAATATAATATATATTTATATTATGATCCCAGTAAGTTTTGAAGATCCTTAGTTAATAATTTATTTGCTTAGTTCTAGAAAGTCCTTTCTTTTCTACTTACAGAAAGACCGTCTTCTGCATATGAAGGGTATTTTGCTTTATAAACAATCTGTCAATATTTTATCCTTCATAGGAACTTTCAAATTAGCATCTATGTTCTCTTCTTTTCTCTATTATTCCTTTTGCTTAGAATGATAATGTGGTCCTTTAGTTATAAAGGACCACAATAAAAATTAAAATATTTTTATTGTTCACCTTTGGCCATTTAAAACCTGAAACTCCATACAGTTGATGGCCATGTCAAGAAAAAATGCACATTTGAGCATAGGAGCCCGGCTTTCTGAAATTATTGATTAGTGTTATTAAATTAATCTGAGAAACTTTTTATCAGACCTCAGAGAAATATGTTTAGATTTAAGAAAAATACAGACTTCAGAGTTTACCAAAAATAGGAGAGCTTTGTTTATAGAATACTATCTTTGTAGACAGAAGCATTTTAAATACATATAAAAGAAAGCCATACTGCTGATCTTATGTAAGCATCTTATTCAAATATATTCAAGTAATTTTTGCTCATTAATTAGCTGTTACTGTCCAGTTAGTAATTTTCCAGGTTACTGAAGCTTCTCTTTTTAGGCAACATACCTTAAGCCCTCTAGATCAGTGGTTTTATTCTTATTTTTATTTATTTATTTATTTATTTATTTAGAGACATGGTTTTGCTCTGTCACCCAGGCTGGAGTGCAGTGGTGCAATCATAGCTCACTGCAACCTCAAACTCCTGGGCTCAAGCCATCCTGCTGCCTCAGCTCCCAAAGTGCTGAGAGTACAGGCATGAGCCACATCACCTGGCCTTAGACTAGTGGCTTTTAAATGTAGCTGCACATTATAATCAGATGGGGATTTTTAAACAAAACACAACTAGATCAGACGGATGCACCAGACTAATTAAATTAGAATTCAAGAGGCGAACCTAGGTATTCTTTTTTTAGTATTAATATTTTTATTGTTTGTATTAACATTTAAAAACTATTCTTAGGTGATTCTATTGTACATTCAGTGCTGAGAAACATTCTTGAATAAGAAATTCTGTCATGCTCTAGATTCCTTTACAACAAAATATGTACTCTAGCAAAGACTTGCACATAGTAAAAACTTAAAAGGTACAATAAATAAATGAGTCTCAACTATTTTAATCTTTTCTGAAGTATACATTTCTCTGCTCTTTAACAAATCATATATGAAGCATGATTTAATTTTTTCTTGACGAATCAAGGCCGTGACTATAAAAGCAAACTAATACACTGTATTGAAGTGATTAAAGGGGCTCATATTAGTAAATGATATTACTAATACAATATTTAGTAAACACTAAAGTCAATATTTTTCTTAAGCATATTTCTGAATTTAATATTGAAATCTTTAAGAGGCTAATAAATATAATTAGTATTTATTGTGTCAGCCACACTTAAAACTGAACAAAATAGGCCGGGCATGGTGGCTCATAACTGTAATCCCAGCACTTTGGGAGGTCAAGGCAGGTGGATCACCTGAGGTCAGGAGTTCAAGACCAGCCTGGCCAACATAGTGAAACCCCGTCTCTACTAAAAATATAAAAAGTAGCCGGGCGTGATGGCACATTCCTGTGGTCCCAGCTACTTGGGAGGCTGAGGCAGGACAGTCACTTAAACCTGGGAGGCAGAGGTTGCAGTGAGCCGAGATCGTGGCACTACTGCAGCCTGGGCAGCAAAGTGAGACTCCATCTCAAAAAAAAAAAAAAAAAAAAATTGCCCAAAATATTTTAAGTTCCCTGCTCTCCGGAAACTTACATTCTACCAGGGATAGACCAACAATTAAAAAAACAAGTAGATTGTATAGTATATTAAAAAGTAATACATGCTGTGATTTAAAAAAAAAAACAACCACCACCACAATCAAAAAAAAAAACGTGGCGGGGAATGGTGTTCGAAGTGCCAAGAGCTAGGGTGAAGGCCCTAAACTGGGAGCGTGCCTGGGACGTTTGGAGGAGCAGTAAGGCATGGCCAGAACAGATCAGTCAAGAGGGTGAGCAGCAAGAGGTCAGAGAGGCAGGCGATAGGGGGACAGTCATGGAGGGGCAGTCATGAAAGGATTGTTGTGTCAGGCTATGCAGACTGTTATAGGGACTTTGGCTTTTTCTCTGAGTAAAATGGGGAGCCACTGCAGGGTTTCAGGCCAAAAAGGAGCTTGATCTGATTTAGGTTTTAATAGAATCATTCTAGATGCTGTGTTTTGCAAAGTTTGTTTGCTGGGGGCAGGGTGGAGGGGCAGTAGAAGCAAGGTAACAAGTAGTCCAGGAGAGAAGGGTGGGTCAGACCAGGGTAGCTACAGGATTTCTTGATGGCTGAGATGTTTAGGATACGAGAAAAAGAGAGAAGTCAAGGATTACTCCAGGATTTAGGCTGTTGAGATGGTTAGGGCAATTTATTGCCTACACTAAATATTTCTTTTTTCTTTTTTCTTTTTCTCTCTACTTCAGTGTCAAGCTATGAACTTGTGTTTGTTATTGCTGTTATTCTGTCTGCTTCTAGTTTTGCTCACCTATTTTAGGATATACTACTTTTGTTTAAATCTTCTGTGGGCCAACAAACACAAAAGTTTTAAAGATTGTATATTTGAAATAAGATTGTTGGTTTAACATAGGGGCTCTGAGTGAGAGTTTGTGCTGCTGTATTTAGGAGTAAAGTGAATCAGCCTTAATGCCAGGACTTCTAACAGTTGCGTTCTCTGTTGAGGCCACAAGCCTGCTTTTGAATTCATTTATGTTCTTAATGATTAAGTTTGCCAGAACTCTAAATCTCTGAATGGTAATTCATTTATATTTACTTTATTTGTTTAAACAGGCAAAAGAATGGACCCCAGCGGGAAAAGCAAAGCAAGAGAATTCTGCTAAGAAGTTTTATTCTGAATCTGAGGAAGAGGAGGACTCTTCTGATAGTAGCAGTGACAGTGGTGAGTTTTATAATTTATTGGCATGTATTATTTACATAGTAGATTACATTCTATATCTCAGAAACAAGGCCTAATCCATACTATTCAGCAGGTGGTTTTAAGTGAAGTTTGTATTATCAAAATAATCCCTTTCATTTATATATCGCTGTTTACATTTCAAAGTAATTTTTAATTACTAAATTCTCTTTTTACTTTGCAATGTCTCTTGGACAATAGCTAATACATTGGTATAGCTGAAACAGGAACTTATACTTTTCTGAATTCTAAACCATAATTAATGCCTATTACATCTATTGAAAAACATGATTTTCCACTTGATAAACTTTTAGTGGAGTCTTTAAAAGTAACTTTCTTTTATAAAAATGTAAAGTTTATTTTATACCTTGAAGAGTCTTTTTCTCTTTCATTTTATACTCATCTCTTTCTGTGAACCTCTATAGAGATAAAGCTAAAATTATTAAGTCTCTATATACTATAAAAAAATCAAACTAAAGATTGAGAGTAACTGTATGCAGTGAAAAGAATGCTCAATAGGAAGGATTTAGAAACCCTGGGTTTTACCTATGCAAATTGAAGAAGGCACCTACTTTTCTCTGTATCAGATAAATGAAGGAGTAGAGTTAAATATTTCTTAAAGTCCCTTCATTGCTAAAATTCTGTGAGTGATTTGCCTAATGAAAAATATATTGGAGTCACTTTCTGATGCTATTATTAATACTTAACCTAATAGGCAAGTCTGCCCCAAGACCAAATGATACCCAACTTTCTCTAAAATCTTATTCCTCGAAGAACCAGGGCCTGTCACTCTTACTTGGTTATCTACTACCCAACTCGAAGGTAATTCACTCTTCTTTTCTCTGTCTTCCTTATCAAAAATCTTTGTTTTTAATATCTGATAAATTAATCTGTGATACATTACCTTCTGAAGTAATCAACTGAAAAGTAGAGAAATAACTCAATTGAGAAAGTAGATATTAAGAAATATGGAATTTCAGGAGTAATGTAGACTTGTGAGAATTATCTGTGTAATTAGTCATGTACTTCTTCATTTGTAGAATTACATATAGATATTTGTCTTCATTATATTTATTCACTAGCCCATGCCTATTCATAGGCTGACCATTTTTAATACATATATGAAATATTCCATTAACATTACAGCTTTTCATGAGTTTGTCTGAATACATATAATAATGAGTCATGTGGCAGGAGTTCTACTGTAGCTGCCAGAGGAAAAAAGAAAACTTTTCTTGCTAGAAGTTATGAGATTGGCTGGGCGTGGTGGCTCACACCTGTAATCCCAGCACTTTAGGAGGCTGAGACGGGCGGATCACAAGGTCAGGAGATTGAGATCGTACTGGCTAACACGGTGAAACCCCATCTCTACTAAAAATACAAAAAATTAGCCGGGCGTGGTGGCACATGCTTGTAATCCCAGCTACTCAGGAGACTGAGGCAGGAGAATGGTGTGAACCCAGGAGGCGGAGATTACAGTGAGCCGTGATCGCGCCACTATACTCCAGCCTGGGCAACAGAGCGAGACTCCATCTCAAAAAACAAACAAACAAAAATGTTATAAGATTGTGTTTTCCAGGTAGCAAGTATTTTTGAGAATAAACTAATTTTCTCTAAGATTTTACTGACTCGAAAATTTAAATAATGGTGCCTGAAGTCAGCTGGCCTCAGATTCGTGTTGCCGTCCCATGTGATGACATGAGAGAGTAACTTAGATGCTGTAATTTCTTTTCATCGTTTATAGCATAAGCCAGTTATCTGACTTAATATGTATTACACACTTAATAAGTGTGTAACTTGGATTTTGCCACAAATTTAAAATGTCCTTATTTAGTAGCTTTATTTTAGTAAAATAAACTTTCCTGTTTGTAAATGATGATAATGATGAGCACCTTAACCTATGGCAGACCCTGTTGTGTTCTAATCACCTTTATATGTTTCAAATCATTTAATCTTCAGAACAACTCTGAAAAGTAACTAGTATTATCCCCATTTTCTGAAAAGGAAACCAAGACCCAGAGAAGTTGAATAACTTGATCAGTTGTAAAACTGGCAAGTAGCAGAGCCAGGATCTGAATCCGAACACTAACTTGATAACCCATGCTTGTGCCCCTTGCAAGCCATCTTGAAAGAATACAGGCAGTCCTAGCTTTTCACTGTGATGGACCTTCCTGATGTTGGTGTTATTTAACCATTAGAATGTTAATTAAAGGTTGTGTTCCTGCCTAAGAGGGCTTCGTTACATAGATCACAGGCAGGGCAACACAACTCTGTAGTTAATAGTCATTTTAAATAGTAAAAAATACACGTATATTCTTCATGTATTCTCTTCTGCAGAGAGTCCTAGTATACCATAATTTATACATAAAACATTTAAAAGTATAATTCCTCAATGTAACTTGATCATCTCTTTGACCTATGGAAAACTCCTTTACGAGCTCGAATAAGTAATAACTCTTTAATTAGTCATTTTGCCTATTGTCTTTGAATTTGGAAGTTTTTCCAGGTGATTTGAATGGCTCATTTTCCTCTCAAAATTTGTTCCTAAGAAGATTAAACTGTTGCCTTCTTTTACTCTAAATAGAATTTCCCATTACAAGCAGAAGAATTTAAAATTATTTCTGTAGCTTTACATCAATCTTATGTAATTCTTTAAAAGGAAGTTTTTGACAAAGCTATATACTTTGGGGTTTGAAAAGTGAGATTCCCTCAAATTTGGTTTACTTGGTTCATCCTTGCTTAGCTTTTCTCTACTCATTGTCAGAGCATCCTCTCTCTGTCTGCCTCCCTCCAAACTCACCTTGCTAAAGGAATCCATAGCGCTGAAAGAATGGGGTATGGGAATGAAAGTTAAACACGTGGTGTCCACTGAACTAAAATTCAACATCTGGTTTCATTTGTGATGAATATTGACAGTTACAGGTGTCCGTGTGTCTAATTAAATGACTATAAATCTAAGAACATCTGGTTCTGTTTTTCAGAGAGTGAATCTGGAAGTGAAAGTGGAGAGCAAGGCGAAAGTGGGGAGGAAGGAGACAGCAATGAGGACAGCAGTGAGGACTCCTCCAGTGAGCAGGACAGTGAGAGTGGAAGGGAGTCAGGCCTAGAAAATAAAAGAACAGCCAAGAGGAACTCAAAAGCCAAAGGAAAAAGGTAATTTATTTTGTCAGTATTTCCTTCAAAAAATATTATGTGAAAGTTTGCCCCAGGCAGATGTTTCTTGTTAATCAAAAAATGGTGAGAGAAAAGAAGTGTGTATTTTTTCCCAAACAGATATTAAATCTTTTTAAAATTAAAGTGCTAGTTGTTCACATTATTTTGCTACTTGTAATGCTTAGCTTTCATTTTGAACTTGAACGTATCTTGGGGTTACATTTTGAAAATTGGTATAACCTTGGAAGGCTGAGTTAAGTGATCAAGCAATAGGTATGAAACACTTAATTACCTTTTGTAGCAATTTTGCTGAGGGCTAAAATTAAATCCTTCAACATTTGCCATTATGTAACCAAGACAATTGATTTTTCTAAATAATGTTATATTAAAGAGATTATGATCTAAATATTAGAGTCAAGGGCTGTGAAGGAAGACGGTCATAAGAGCTTTAAGTGTTAGCACTTTTTAAGATCTCCCATTATCAACAACATTATCGTGTATTAAAGTGTCATTAAAATTTTGAGTAATTGGGGCTAATATCTTGGATTGTGCAACTCTGTTTTCCCCACTACTGTCAGTGAGTGGCCTCTGCCGACATGATGGTCCTTTCCCCTGGAGCCTGCTGCCCGCTCACTTGATGAGCTTGCAGCTCGGCTCAGTCGTGGCTGACAGCACTGATTGGGGCGCAGTACGCTCTCTGCTCCTTTTATTACAGACAGTAATTAAAGCAGCTCGCCCTGCCACTTCCATAACAAACACAGCATAATGCCCTAATTATGACTTTATTAATTTAAGTCAGGATTTAATGATTTTAAAAGTGATTTATATTGTTTTTCCTGTTCAGAACAAATGAAATCTGTAGGTTAAATTAATACAGGCTTTTCATCATTGCAAAGTTAGAAACCTAGTTACCAGTAAATTCTTTTCATTAGATTAACATCTGAAACTCTAAGCAGTAAGGTAAACAATAATTACCATCAAAATTGAGTGATGCATAATAAAATAACACTTTTACTTTTAAAATCTTATCTTAAAAGCTAGAAGTTAAATATATTTAGAATCATTCACTTGTTGCAGCAAAGGAGCTACTTGGTTTATAATAACCATGTCTTTGAAAGAAATCCTGTACTTCTGGTTTAATATCAGAATATCTATGATGATATGAGTTATAAAACATGTCTTGTTTCTAGAAAGGGAAAATTTTGTTCAGTGCATGAAATGTCCTTTCAGATGACAAAAGTCAGTATACTAGAAATTTGTAGTCATGTATTAGTTTTATTATTCCTTTCTTCAGAAATAGATTTTTCTCTTTACCCATGTTTGAATTTAAAAGAATTGTTTATTACAAAGAGAACCGCAAATACATTCTAAACCTTATATTTTTAAGTACACATTTTAACCAGTGAATTGGGGATAATAAATTGCCGGTTTTTTGCCAGGGAAAAACAACAACATATTTTTCAGTCTTCAAATATAATTACATGTGCTCTGAGATGTTACCATGGCTCCATTTTTAATAAAGAGCAATCATATTTCCTCCACAAAAATCAATTCTAGGAAATATCGATTCTTTCCTTGCCTCACTCCTCTCCCTCCCCCAGTATTTTTCTGCCTCTTAGAATTTTTTTTAACTTTGCTAGTGTGATAATTTTTTAAAGCTCTTAATAAGCTTTAAGCATCTTCAAAAACCACCCTTTAGTAATCATAAATATTTATGACCAAATTTAAATTTTACACTCCAAAGTATTTTCATTTGAAGGGAGATAGTATGACATAGTGGAAAAAATACGGACTTTAGAGTGAGACAGGCTTAAGTTCAGATTCTAGTTCTGCCCCTCTTATTATGTGTCCCTGAGCAAGTTATTTAACCTTTCTGAATATTAATTTCATTATTGTAAATGGGATAGTAATGTACCCAGGAAGAGTGCATTTAAATTAGATAATCAGTATGATTGGTATGAAATGCCTAGCCCTTTCTGTCCCACAGTAGATTCTTAAAAATATACACACACATGTTGTAGAGAGAACTAGACTTTTAGTTTCCAAGAAACTATAAAACACCACAAGGCATCTCTCATCCCCTGAGATAAGGGTGTTTGGTCATCTCACACGTTATTCCTTCTCTTTGGAGAACTCCTTCCCTGCCCATCTGCCAGCCTTACTCCTATATCTTGGCTTATATGTCTCTTTCTCCAGGAAGCATTCCTAATTGGATTAAGTTTGTTTAGGTGTCTCTCCAAATGTTCTCCTAACACACTATAATTTATTACTTACTATACTGTATTATCACTGCGACCTTATCTGTGTCCTCCAGTGGACTGTAGACTCTGTAGGGTAGACACACATAGATCCTCTTAACCATTGTTATCCTTAGCACCTAACATAATGCCAACATGTAGTCAAAAATTAATTAATATTTGTTGAGTAGGTGAACAAATGAATGGTGTTAATCACTTAGGTATGATCATTTGGTATTTTAAAAGTTTATATTTGATCAGCTTAAATTTGTAGCAAGATAGTACTTTAGTAAGTTCCTTTGTTAACCAGTTCCTTTGAACTGGTTAACATTTTCTCATAGAATGTGTTTAAGGTCACATTTGAGAACTTGTGTAAGTAATTTTCTTGAGTAGAAAAGTGTATAAAATACAAGTCTATTTTAGCAAAAGTAGATATATAAATATTTAAATATATTACTGAACCGGATGTGGTGGCTCAAGCGTGTAATCCCAACATTTTGGTAGGCCGAGTTGGGAGGATTACTTGAGTCCAGGAGTTCCAGACCAGCCTAGGCAACATAGTGAGACCCTGTCTCTACAAAAAATATAAAATTAGCTGGATGTGGTGGTGCACGCCTGTAGTCCCAACTACTTGTGAGGCTGAAGTGGGAGAATCACTTGAGCCCGGGAGATCGAGACTGCAGTGAGCCATGATTGCACCACTGTACTCCAGCCTAGGTGACAATGAGACCCTGTCTCCAATATATATATATGTATACACACACAGTATTTTGAGATAGCATTTAAAAAATCAGCCTAAATATCTTTGAAGTTGTTACTGGTAGTATTTAATTCTTGGTAAATCAGACATTTAGTATTTTCTACATTGTTTTTGATTATATTGTTTAGTGTCATTTTATGACTTTTTGCATATGACAGGATAGAACTGAATTTGAATGGGTTCTAATTTATTTGGTTATGGGTAATACCTTCATTATTACCTCATTAATGTATTCTGGAATTTAAAAACCATTTTTTATATAAACTACTTATATAAAGGAGTTAAAGTTGATATTTCAAAATTTACTATTATATATAGTGATTCTGAAGATGGGGAGAAGGAAAATGAAAAATCTAAAACTTCAGATTCTTCAAATGCCGAATCTAGTTCAATAGAAGACAGTTCTTCAGATTCTGAATCAGAGTCAGAATCTGAAAGTGAATCTGAATCCAGAAAAGTCACTCAGGTAAGAGATTATGCATTTGTTATAATTGAAGGTAAATATTCTTACAGCGACTAAAATAAACAACACCATCCTTATCTATGCCTGTGATTTTATTTTTTCTAGATAAGCCTTTCCCTTATAACCCAACTCTGAAGAAAAGCTAGAAACTTTAAAAAAATCTCATCCCTTGACACTGAAATCAGGGAACTCTTATGCATATGGCTTTTTTTGTTCTTGGCTAGGTTGTGACAAAGGGGGTTTTTGCTGAAGGGAATGTAAAAAGAAGTCACAAAAAATAGTATTGAGCAAAGAATTCTAAGTGTACATACATCATCAGAAATTGAGACTATTCACTTTTTTAAAATATTGGGCATTTTGCATAATAGAGTGTGTTTTAAAGCTTTAATTAAAGAGTATACATTCTTTAGTAAGAATTTGCATAGACATTTATTTAAAAACAAATGCAAGAGCCACTTATATAATAAAATAATAATGCTTTTTGGTAATAACATTTGTAACACTGAATTTTGCCTGCTTAGCAGGAAAAAAATAAAGTATACATTGCAAAAATGTAGTTGTTAATGTAAAATGTATTGTATCTGATTTCAGGTCTAGTTAAAAGAATAAAATAATAATATAGAATTCAGACCTAATTATAATTATTTTTGGTCTTTAATAATCACCCCCTTCCTATAAATGGGCCGTGTTCATGCTAGACTTCAAGTATAGTAGTTTTATATATAACTGTGTTATTCTGTTTGTTGAAAATATGACCAAACTCTGCCTTTGATTCAGTTCAGTTTCTTCTTAATCCAATATTGTTTTCGTTTATTTGTTCTATTAACTTGAATTTCTTCAGTATGTTATCTGAGTAGGCAAGGATGAAAATTAATTTATTGAAGTAGACAATTGCCGTCCCCCATCCAAAGATTTATTGTTAAAGAATGTTTTTAAAATTGGCTAGCCTTATTTCACATTTTCTTGCATATATTAAAACCTATCTTAACCTTGAATTTATATTTAAAACTTGTGTCTGTATATAAAGTAACCTAAGATTTTTGTTTTTAAAAAATTCACATAAAATCTTAAGAGATTTTATGGTTTATTAATCTGGACTGATATAAAAACTTATCACATAGTGAGTTTGGTGTACTCTCATTTTGTACGTACATCAAATTACCAGAAAGTTTAAAATGTTATTGAAAATAGAGTTATAAATCGACAGTAAGTACAACCCAGAGTAAGAAGTATTTTTTTAAATGACAGAACAAGAAATCAGTGAGTGTCAAGTGGTGGAAGTTATTCTTAGGAAGTTTTGTAACAGTTGAAAAATTATAGACTTCAGTTCCTCTGTAGTATTAGAAGCAGAGCTTTAGGATGCCATTAAAAAGCCACAGTGGTTGAACATCATGTTGTGTTGTACTCTTTCCTCCCCCTGAAAAAAACAAAAGAAGATAAAAGCCACGGGGGCACTCCAGGTCAGTGATTCTGTTTGTTTCTTCTTTGTCAAAGACTTTCAGTGATCAGATTAAATCTCTTGATAGTTAAAAATATTTTCCTATAAAACGTCAGTATAAAACAACTCAAACTATTGCAGTGAACCAAGACTTTTGAGAAATTTGGGTTTCGCTCACATTGTTGATAGTTTTGTGTTCATGTGTTTCCCTTAGGTGGCTTATTTATATTAGAATGCCTTTTCCCATCTATAATAGGCAGGCAGGACTGTGGAATTTTGGGCTTTAGTTTAGCAATTGGAATAAGTATTCTCCACCTTGGAGCTACCATAACTACTTATTTATTTCTATTTCTTTCTGACTAATTTGGCATATACCATGCAATTGCAGAGTAGATCTATTTTCTAATAATAGGCGACTATAATTGTAGAAAAGTCCTCCTTGCACCAAGTGTTGTGGCTTCTGCTCTAAATTATGAGTAATGAAGGCAGATGGTGGGTACTTTACTTTAATTTAGCATGACAATATGTTAGTGCTGAAAATTCATATGCCTTATATCTACAGCCTAACTAAATCTATACTTTTACGCTTTCTTTTCTTTTTTTTTCATCCAGACAATGTGTTTTGAGGGCACTGAGCATGAAAATGTGACCTAGGAGTTACCTTGAATATATGGCTTTCAGAACAGTTAATTTTTATGGTAGTCCTATGAGATAAGCATGGTGTTCTACTTGTTGGGAGAGAATATCTTTGTTTCAGTTTCCTCATCTGTAAAGCAGAAATGCTAGTACCTACCTTACTTCTTTCAAGTGTTATGTTAAAAATAAAATATGAAAGATCAGTGTAACACACTACATAACCATAAAACAACAGTTTTAACATTTTTTAAAATTTCATAAAAGATCAACAGTATTGGAGAACATCAAATGCTAAAAGTAATCTAAATTTTTTGGTAACTCTTAAGTATCCTGCTTTTTTTTTCCACTCTTTTTACACTATTCAGGTTGTAAGTCAACATTTAATTCTGTTCCCTTACCTACAGCCTGTGAGCTTAACCACTTTCTTTAGAAGACAGCTGCCATCCACGGTCAGTGTCTCTACTCTCTAACTCACAGTCTCCATTTACCCTACTTTTCCTTTGAATGCAGCTCTGTGTAAGATTCGCATCCACTTCCCCAAGGGTAACTCCTACTTCCTTTTGGTCTTGTTTTGTTCATAATCATCTGTCTCCTTCGCACCTTTAATCTCTTTCTCCATTCATTCCTTTTCTGCCAACTGTAGCATTCAGGTTTTTTCATCATTTAAAGAGAGAGAGAGGGAGCATGGAGTGGAAAAGACAGAGTGTGTGTACATGAGTGGGAGTGAGTTTAGAAAAATAATCTATGTATCCTGCATCTTGTACTTCTTAACCCAGTTATTTCCAACTCTATCCTACACATACTGCTCTCTGAAAAGGCAGCTATGATCCTTCCCCAAACCCAGTAGCCTTCTCTTACTCTTGGTCTTTTTGTATGACTGTTCCCCTACTACTTAAAAGTCTCTGCATCCCTTTTGTTCTGACTTTTTTGACCTTTCATTCTTTCAGTTGCTTCACTTTTTACCCGCTTCTGACACCCAAGTATGAACGTTGCTCCCAAATTAGTACTTAGTACACATTAGTGTTTTGAGATATTAATTGATGTGAATGAATTTTTCTTTAGTCTTCTTTTTTTCCCTCTAAATTTGTCCTGTTGTGAGACCTAATTCACTCCTATAGCTTCAGCTAAAACATTTATGTTAATTACTTCCATGGTAATGTCTTTCAGTCTTTACAATACGTTTCGGCTTTTCTTCCCAAATTCATACCAAATTTTTAGACCTCTCTGAGGCTAACCTAATATAATGAAACCTAATTGTTTCCAAACCGAATACAATGAAAAGACATGCTCTACCATTTGTCACCAGCATTCTTTTCATTCTCCCAGATCTGAAGCCCCAGAATTATCTCTGACTACTCCGTCATTCTGTATGTTTAGATAGTTACCAACTCCTATAGGTTCTGTGTGTTATTTCTCATGTCTGTTTCTTCTTTCCCTACTGCCATTATTCTAGATCAGCTTTTCATTACCTGCATAGACCACTGCCATTGGTTATCCTCTGACCAATGCTTTCCCAACCCCAAGTCCTTCTATACAACTGCCAGATGGTATTAAATTCACTTGGCCTGATGGCCCCTTGCCATTTGAGTTCAGTAAACTCAGGCTAGCTTGCCCAAACCTACCTAGTCTTAACTAGGTTTTCTTTTAAAGAGAAAACCTGTTTTCTGTTTTCTTTTCTTTTCTTTTTTCTTTTCTTTTCCTTTTCTTTTCTCTTCTCTTTCTTTCTCTTTGTCTCTTTCCTTCTTTCTTTCTCTTTCTTTCTCTCTCTCTTTCTTTTCTTTTCTTTCTTCTTTTTTTTTTTTTTTCAGAGTCTTGCTCTGTCACTCAAGCTGCAATGCAGTGGCATGATCCCAGCTCTCTGCAGCCTGGACCTCTGAGTCTCAGATGATCCTCCCACCTCAGCCGCCTGGGTAGCTGGGACTACAGGCATGCAATACCATGCTTGGCTAATTTTTTGTATTTTTGATAGAGAGGGATTTCTCCATATTGCCCAGGCTGGTCTCGAACTCCTGGGCTCAAGTGATCCACCCACCTCAGCCTCCCAAAGTGCTGGGATTACAGGCATCGGCAACTCTGCCCAGCCACACACACGAAATTCTGATCCCAGTGGAATATTTGTGGTTCTATTAACACTTTGTATCCCTTCCTATTTCTATGCCTTTGTTCTTTGTTTTTCCATCATTTACTACAGAAAATAAAAGCAAGGGAGAAAGTAGCCTCATATCACTGCGACCCTCCACTTCTCCTAGTTAAGAATGGCTGCAAGGAATGAAAAATGTTACTGATGATGGGGTGTCACTCATATGAATGGGACAGGCAAAAGGGTGAGAACCACAAGGGGATTATTTATGTTCTTAAAATACCCCAGCATATTCATGAGGCACAAAACTATAGTCACACATTCAGGTGCCATGTTTGTTTGTTTGTGTTATTGATTGGAATATGTCCTCATTTGAGGTCAGATGTTGTCAGTAATGACCGGAGAAAATTTTGTTGTTATAATTATGTTGATGGATAAGCGTATTTTATGTGTAGGTGTTATTTTTTGAAATATATTTAATTGAGAAATATTTTTAGTATAGTCATTTCAATGAAGTAATTCTTTTGTTCCAAATAACACCTATAATAAAATTACTTTTAGTAATTCCTTATTTTATGTGATTTCACATACTTTACACAATGTAAAGGGAAAAATTGTTTTGTGTGAAAGAGTGGAGAGAAAACTCAGTAATGTAGATCACATTGTATCAGGAAGAGATTCACATTTATATCACTTTATCCTCTTTTTGACCAATATAATTAAGTTATATTCTGCTTGTAGTTAAAATTATGTGAACAGATGGTGAAAAAATTTATTTAAAATGATGCTTTTACATTTCCAGGATTTTTATCCTTCATGAAACCTAGGCTTCAGTGTTCTTATAACTACCCAGTATATTAGAGTGCTCCTCCACACCATAGTTATTTCAGCTACGTTGTTAGTCCACTATTTGCACCTTATTCACGATGCAGTATTCTAGTTATATCTATAGTGTCTGTGTACTAATTGCTGAAGATTTAGATAATCTATGATTAAAATGATAAAAACTTTATGATTGTAATTTATTGTGAGTACATTTTATGTATTTTCCTTATAAACATTTTAATTACATAAACTATATGAAACATAATAATCTACCAATGTGAAATAAATATAAAGTATTTAATATGCTTGCACTTAATAATACTTAAAAGCATTTCAGTATTTGAATTAAAACTAAGATTAAGGTACATACTAGCTATGAAGAAAATAGTACCAACTATAGATACTTAGCAGTGTTTGAGTTGCTCTTGTCAGTTATTTTTATCTCAGGCTATATTTGTGTCTCAAAACTTTGCTGATTCCTTTTGGGAGGTGCAAAGAAACTGAGTGAATCTCTTAGGTGCCCTAAGGATCAGTCACTAGTATTGTGACTGGTGTCTGAATGTCAGTAAATATTAAGATTTACCTTAATAAAAGATTTTGGAAATAAAGCTCTTTTATTTGAAAGATTCTTGGGGATAAAGTAAATTTGGCGTGTGATGTGAAATAAATCATGAATAAGAGTGAAAGGAACTGTTTTTTGACTGGTATTATGTTCTGTTTGAAAAATACCCAAGTTTTGCCCTTCTCCCCGGCGGTTAGTGCTGAGAGTGCGGAGTGTGTGCTCCGGGCTCGGAACACACATTTATTATTTAAAAAATCCAAAAAAAATATTTAAAAATCTTTTTAAAAACCCCCCAAAAATTTACAAAAAATCCGCGTCTCCACCGCCGGAGACGTTTATTTTTTTTCTTCCTCTTTTATAAAATAACCCGGTGAAGCAGCTGAGACCGACCCGCCCGCCCGCGGCCCCGCAGCAGCTCCAAGAAGGAACCAAGAGACCGAGGCCTTCCCGCTGCCCAGACCCGACACCTCCACCCTCCCACCCCGCCGGCAGCCAGCAGCCAGCGGCAGTGGATCGACCCCGTTCTGCGGCCGTTGAGTAGTTTTCAATTCCGGTTGATTTTTGTCCCTCTGCGCTTGCTCCCGCTCCCCTCCCCCCGGCTCCGGCCCCCAGCCCCGCACTCGCTCTCCTCCTCTCACGGAAAGGTGGCGGCTTGTGGCCCTGCGGGCAGCCCTGCCGAGATGAACCCCACGCCCCCAGCTCCCCATGGCCTCGCTCTACGTGGGGGTCCTCCACCCCGACGTGACCGAGGCGATGCTCTACGAGAAGTTCAGCCCGGCCGGGCCCATCCTCTCCATCCGGGTCTGCAGGGACATGATCACCCGCCGCTCCTTGGGCTACGCGTATGTGAACTTCCAGCAGCCGGCGGACGCGGAGCGTGCTTTGGACACCATGAATTTTGATGTTATAAAGGGCAAACCAGTACGCATCATGTGGTCTCAGCGTGATCCATCACTTCGCAAAAGTGGAGTAGGCAACATATTCATTAAAAATCTGGACAAATCCATTGATAATAAAGCACTGTATGATACATTTTCTGCTTTTGGTAACATCCTTTCATGTAAGATGGTTTGTGATGAAAATGGTTCCAAGGGCCATGGATTCGTACGCTTTGAGACGCAGGAAGCAGCTGAACGAGCTAGTGAAAAAATGAATGGAATGCTCCTAAATGATCGCAAAGTATTTGTTGGACGATTTAAGTCTCGTAAAGAACGAGAAGCTGAACTTGGAGCTAGGGCAAAATAATTCACCAATGTTTGCATCAAGAATTTTGGAGAAGACATGGATGATGAGCGCCTTAAGGATGTCTTTGGCAAGTTTGGGCCTGCCTTAAGTGTGAAAGTAATGACTGATGAAAGTGGAAAATCCAAAGGATTTGGATTTATAAGCTTTGAAAGGCATGAAGATGCACAGAAAGCTGTGGATGAGATGAATGGAAAGGAGCTCAATGGAGAACAAATTTACGTTGGTCGAGCTCAGAAAAAGGTGGAACGGCAGACAGAACTTAAGCGCAAATTTGAACAGATGAAGCAAGATAGGATCACCAGATACCAAGGTGTTAATCTTTATGTGAAAAATCTTGATGATGGTATTGATGATGAACGTCTCCGGAAAGAGTTTTCTCCATTTGGTACAATCACTAGTGCAAAGGTTATGATGGAGGGTGGTCGCAGCAAAGGGTTTGGTTTTGTATGTTTCTCCTCCCCGGAAGAAGCCACTAAAGCAGTTACAGAAATGAACGGTAGAATTGTGGCCACAAAGCCATTGTATGTAGCTTTAGCTCAGCGCAAAGAAGAGCGCCAGGCTTACCTCACTAACCAGTATATGCAGAGAATGGCAAGTGTACGAGCTGTGCCGAACCCTGTAATCAACCCTTACCAGCCAGCACCTCCTTCAGGTTACTTCATGGCAGCTATCCCACAGACTCAGAACCGTGCTGCATACTATCCTCCTAGCCAAATTGCCAACTAAGACCACGTTCTCGCTGGACTGCTCAGGGTGCCAGACCTCATCCATTCCAAAATATGCCCGGTGCTATCCGCCCAGCTGCTCCTAGACCACCATTTAGTACTATGAGACCAGCTTCTTCACAGGTTCCACGAGTCATGTCAACACAGCGTGTTGCTAACACATCAACACAGACAATGGGTCCACGTCCTGCAGCTGCAGCTGCTGCAGCTACTCCTGCTGTCCGCACCATTCCACAGTATAAATATGCTGCAGGAGTTCGCAGTCCTCAGCAACATCTTAATGCACAGCCACAAGTTACAGTGCAACAGCCTGCTGTTCATGTACAAGGTCAGGAACCTTTGACTGCTTCCATGTTGGCATCTGCCCCTCCTCAAGAGCAAAAGCAAATGTTGGGTGAACAGCTGTTTCCTCTTATTCAAGCCATGCACCCTACTCTTGCCGGTAAAATCACTGGCATGTTGTTGGAGATTGATAATTCAGAACTTCTTCATATGCTCGAGTCTCCCGAGTCACTCCGTTCTAAGGTTGATGAAGCTGTAGCTGTACTACAAGCCCACCAAGCTAAAGAGGCTGCCCAGAAAGCAGTTAACAGTGCCACCGGTGTTCCAACTGTTTAAAATTGATCAAGGACCACGAAAAGAAACTTGTGCTTCACCGAAGAAAAATATCTAAACACCGAAAAACTTAAATATTATGGAAAAAAAATTGCAAAATATAAAATAAAAAAAGGAAAGGAAACTTTGAACCTTATGTACCGAGCAAATGCCAGGTCTAGCAAACATAATGCTAGTCCTAGATTACTTATTGATTTAAAAACAAAACAGGCCGGGCGCGGTGGCTCAAGCCTGTAATCCCAGCACTTTGGGAGGCCGAGACGGGCGAATCACGAGGTCAGGAGATCGAGACCATCCTGGCTAATACGGTGAAACCCTGTCTCTACTTAAAAATACAAAAAACTAGCCGGGCGACGAGGCGGGCGCCTGTAGTCCCAGCTACTCGGGAGGCTGAGGCAGGAGAATGGCGTAAACCCGGGAGGCGGAGCTTGCAGTGAGCTGAGATCCGGCCACTGCACTCCAGTCGGGGTGGCAGAGCAAGACTCCGTCTCAAAAAAAAAAAAAACAAACAAAAAAAACAAGACAAAACAAAACAAAACAAAAAAACAAACAAAAAATAGTAAAATATAAAAACAAATTAATGTTTTATAGACCCTGGGAAAAAGAATTTTCAGCAAAGTACAAAAATTTAAAGCATTCCTTTCTTTAATTTTGTAATTCTTTACTGTGGAATAGCTCAAAATGTCAGTTCTGTTTTAAGTAACAGAATTGATAACTGAGCAAGGAAACGTAATTTGGATTATAAAATTCTTGCTTTAATAAAAATTCCTTAAACAGTGGAAAAAAAAGAAAAATGCGCAAGTTTTAATTATGTTTTTACAACTATTTTTGTATGTTTCAATTATATAACTTCTATAAATATTGGAGAATATTGGGTTTTACTGTTATATTGCAAAGCCTTGCCTCTCAGTTTATGTCTCTCCCAATTTCATTTATATTTTAAGTTCTCTAAAATAAACATGTTATTCAATTGCACTTGAGACCTTTAAAATGAAGTGGATTTGGATTAAGCAGGCTTTCCTATTGAAGTAGGCGCACTCTAATAGGAAAGATGGGTTTTAGTGGGCTACACTTCTTTTTAACTCATAAAGAAGTCTCAATTTACCAGCAGTGTACTTTGGTTTAAAAGTATAAGTGTGAGCCTCAGATTTTTGAAATCATATTTGTCAGTTAACTTGAATGAAAGAAAGTCATGAAGTTATCCTTGGTTGATAATTCTAATTGAAAATATTTCATGCAAATATCTTGTCCTGTGAGGCTACAAATTAGCTTTGATTTCTTGTTGATTTCAAAGCACAGTATGGCTTTGACAAACTTTACATACTGCTTATCCTATTTTACAGTTTCAAATTTCAAACCTCTTTACAGTGGTTTCCTCTTAGGATGCATATTTGATGCTTGTCGTGTCAGGTCTTTTTTGTTACTTGCCTTTTTTTTTAATCAGCATGAAAATGAACATGCATAATACATTAAAAAATCTTTTCAGGTACATTGTTACATGTTTTTATTTGTATTATTTGGAGGTTAATAAGTATTTCTAGGATCTTTTATTTATTATTTGAAATGAAATGTATTAAATAGAAAACAGTTTTTTTAACCCTGTGACTTTGTATTGCGTTTTGAAAATGTTGATGTGTTGAGGTGTATAATTGAATACCGTAGAAACAAAATGGAGATTTGAGGATGATGAATTGAAAACTAGGTATTTTTTGTGCTGAGATTCTAAGATCAGTTACTGTTGTCCTTATAAAAGTCTAATACGGTCACTCAGCTGTTAAAAACCTAATCCTCTATTTAAAAAAATATACAAAAACAAATTGTCTATCTTTCTGCCTGATCTCTTCTCAAGTACTAACACAATGGAAGCAGTGGGTGATCTGTCAGTGTGTTTGGTTTGTCAATGATGGTTTTGTATAAATATTGGGAGGGTAAGAAATAAAATCGCACAGTAAAATATGATTTCATCTGCCTTTTCTCTGCAGCTCCATGGCTCATGCTGCGGTGTGAAATTCTCATTTTACACACTTTGCAGGCGGAGCACATGAATTATGCATTGAGCAAGAAAAATCTCCTGCCTCAAGTCCTATATGCATTTACCCAGGTTCTGTCTCTATTACCAAGATGAATTGCAAATGGAGAAATGTTTGATGGAATAGAGCTCTTAACTTCTTTGTTTAGAATTCAGAATTTTATTTTTATAGTAGAGCCTTTAAGTATGAAAATGTTTTGAACTTACTATGGATTTTTTAAAATGAAAAATGAAATCTAATATAAGAGGAATACCAAACACATCATGAAGCATTCTATAGCCTTGATTCAGAATGCAAGGGTTTTTCAATTCAGTAGAAATGACCATTATCTATTGCTAATGTTGTATTTCAGTCACTGGTTATTTGCTGTTCTCAGAAAGTCAATGAAATTCTGTCCTTTTGAAAGCCTTTTTTCTCTCTGTTCTAAGCCTCTAATAAGCGATTATGCCAGTTTCACATGCAGCTCTGTTCTATGTTATATGTGACCTGATATGTATTTAATAGATATTGTTACACACTCTTGGCTGTGAAGTAGAAAATAAGGTATAGACTTGCCTTCAGCTTTAACTTCATCTTGATTTGATAGGTTTCTAATTTTTCAGGTGGGAAGGTTACAGTTCCATAAAGACAGTCATGCACCATTGTAGCTTATAGGAAGCTACACCCATTGTGCTCAGCATAGCATTTTGATAAGTCACATGATGATATGCTCTTTTTGTTACATGTTCTTTCTTCACAGGAATGATATTCTAGTTGAGACAGCAGTTTCATTTGGCACTTGTTTTCATTTACTTGCGACTTTTAAATTTTAGCTTCAAAACTAACATTTCTTTCTTCTATTTTTTTCCCCATCTTAGACATTGTTTACTCATTTGAGAAATGGAGAGAGTGGCAAATACTATTTCTTTCGTTTTTCAATGAGGAATGAAAATTAAAACTTAACTAGATGATTTGGAGTGTTCAGTGATAAAAATAATTACTTTCAAGAAGAAAATTAGTGCCTTTTTAAGTGTATTAATAATGTATATTATTATGTTGTCCTTGAAGTTTCTGAGTATCAGCATAAGGGAAAAAGCAAGTGAAATTTAAATTATTTTAAAATGTTACCTATGTATAATTTTATGTAATGCTTTTGTTCATGTATGTGCACTGTTGTAGGAGCTCTAACACTGTGTAAACTTTAAATGGTGATAAAATATATTTTGCTTCAGTGGTACCTTCTTGTGGCTAAATGAATACTTCGAAAATATTTATTAGCACATTAACAATAAGCTATAGAATTTTGGTTGATTATAAGTTACTTGAAGGCAGCACTGCATCTGTCTTGGCTGTTATTTCCATTGCTTGGCACAGAATCGAATATATATTTAAAATTCTATACATACCTATTGAATGAATGAATGAATGACAAAATAAACAAAAACATTTTAGTAGAAACTTTAGTTTTGGTCTGTGATTTGAGAAAATTTAATGTAAAACATAGTATAGATTA
Organism: Trachypithecus francoisi; assembly: GCF_009764315.1. Taxonomy (NCBI): domain Eukaryota; kingdom Metazoa; phylum Chordata; class Mammalia; order Primates; family Cercopithecidae; genus Trachypithecus; species Trachypithecus francoisi. The sequence continues at coordinate 108,682,231 of NW_022681465.1, read as the reverse complement.
GAAAGATAAACTTTGACCCAATTATATTTAACGCCCTACTCTTTGTTGGCCTTTAGTTGTTTGTAATGCACTTAATTAATACAATTTTCTTTTTAAGAGATTTACAAATTTTTTCTCAATCTCTAACCAAACTGTGAACAGTTCAGGCTTAGGGGCACTGTATTCTAGTTCATGGATATATACATTTTGTAAGTACAGTAGACCAAATAAGCTGAGGGAAGCCCTAATTATATGCAGATATGTTTTGAAATATTTATTTTCTCTACAAAACAGTAGAGCAAGTATGTGAGTCCTTTCAACTCTAAAAAGAAAGAGCCTGGGAGTTTGATAAACCCAGTATAGAAACATAAAATATCTAGTACAATGCCTGTCACAAACTGTATCAGAAAAGGCTGACCTATCACAAGCCCATCAAAAATCTCTGAGCTCTGCATATATTGAGTATTTCTTTTTCTTAAGTAAACCTGTTTAGAAGTTATTTTCAAGAATATTTGTGGACTCTCTACCAAAGAGCCACTTTACGTTTTTATGTTAGCAAGAAGTTGTCAGGTTATAAAATAATTATATACCTTTAAATTTTCTTCTGACATTTATAATTTTTAAACACGAAATAGTTTAAAATAAGAGTTTGCATAGTGGGTAAGAAATACTTTATGCTAATTGAGACAAATGTTGATTCAGGAAAACATTTTGTATAACCATACAGAAGTTCAATTTGTTGATACCACTAAGCAGAGAAAAAAATGTTTTGGAATATTAAGGACTACATAGATTTTTAAAACAGAACATGTGATAAATGAAATATTTGTTATTTTATAGGAGAAAGAAAAGAAAACAAAACAAGGTAGAACTCTGCTTACCAAAGATGTTTCACTTCTAGATTTGGATGATTGTAAGTATTGTAATTTAAAATATTTCTTCTGTGTTTAGTAAGAGTATTTTTTATTTGTATAGTGCCTTTTATTTACATGTCCCAAAATATATCAATATTTATTGTGTAAGACTTATAGATGAATAATGCAAGAAAGTTTTGGAAATCAGTGGTATTTGTTTATTTCATCTATTCAGCATATCACTTTATTATCACATGAACAAATATAGATGGCCAAATAAAAGTATACAAAATTCATTTTAAAATCTTTTGCTTTAGTAATTTATATGTGTTTTGTTAAATAGTCATCCATATCTTATAACTTCTACATTGTGAAATGTGGATTATGGGGATTGACACATGTAACTTAAGGAGGTAGAGGATTAAGGAAATGGAAAGGACATCACCATCTTCCACTTGGCACAATTTTAGTAGCAATGAAAAATAGGTTACAAAGCTTTTGGAGGCCAGTTTCGCTACACCTATCAGTCTTTTACCTACAAAAAATCTTTGTCCCAGCAAATCTGAGAATTCAGAATCCTACAAATATATTCACCCAAGTGTGCAGAGATATATATATATTTATCACCTCCTGTTAAATCCTCCTGCATTGTGAGAGAGAGATAGTGGTACTTTGTTGCACTAGGAGAAGAGTAACAAGAAGTGAGATTTCATGAATATTAAACTACTGTCATTTTTTGATAGAGTTTTTCTGTGCTGGGAGTGAGTTATGTTTTAGATTATCTCATTCTGTCATAGATGTGTTCTGTTTATATTGTTTACCTGCCCTGTCCCCAATAGACATGGCATATACTTAATATTGAGAAATTAAAATATATAATACAGAGAAATAACAGAGAAACTAGAAATAAAAATGGAGTTAAATTTCAATCATGTTTTACATATTAGCTAAGATTTTGAGGTTTGGTAACATCCAGTGTTGCTAAGGTTTGGAGAAACAGACGCACATGTTTTTGGTAGGAATATAAATAGGTACAGCTCGTTGGAGTCATTTTAGCAATATCTATCAAAACTTAAATTGCACATATCCTTTCACGTAGCTGTTCTCCCCACCCGCCGAGACAGAATCTCACTTTGTTGCCCAGGCTGGAGTGCAGTGGCACTACCTCGGCTAACTGCAACCTCAGCCTTCTGAGTTCAGGCAGTTCTCCTGCCTCAGCCTCCTGAGTAGCTGGGACTACAGGCACGTGCCACATCACGCCCATCTAATTTTTTGTACTTTTAGTAGAGATGGGGTTTCACTGTGTTAGCCAGGATGCTCTCTATCTCCTGACCTCGTGATCCGCCTACCTCGGCCTCCCAGAGTGCTGGGATTACAGGCGTGATCCACCACACCCCGCCAACATAGCCGTTCTTTTCCAGAAATTTATCCTACTGATAAACTACTGATAAAATCAGATCTTATTTCTTTCTTATTTTAAACCCTTGAATTTAATGGCTTAATTTTGCATTTAGATGAAAGCCCATACTCCTTTTCCAGGTTTCTCAGACTGTGGATGATCTGACCCCTCTCTGCTTCTTATCCACATTTCATCCTACTTTGTTTTTATGCATTTGTCACACATACCAGGCTCATTTCTGTCAAGGGCCTTTCTACTGCTGTTCCCCTGCTAAGAACAATTCCCCCAGATTTGGCAGGCTGATCCTTACTTCCCCAACTCAGAAGTCACCTACTCTTACACACTGTCTTGGTCCCTTTGAGCTGGCATAACAAAATACCTTAGACTGGATAATTTGTAAACAGCAGAAATTAATTATTCATAGTTCTGGAGGCTGGGATGTCCAACATCAAAGTGCCAGCATATTTGACAATTGGTGAGGGCTAGCTCTGCTTCAAAGATAGTGACTTCTGTTTCCTCATGTGACAGAAGGAAGAAACACTATCCCTTATATCTCTTTTATAAGGGCACCAAGCCCATTCATGAGGGTAGAACCCCCATAACCTAATTACCTATTAAAGGCCCTGCCAGAGTCTGGATTAGGTTTCAATATGAATTTTGGAGGGACACAAATACTCAGACCATAGCACAAACCTTCACCTGTTATTCTTGTCTTCATGGCATTTTTCACGCTATGACATTACCTTAAAATTTTGGTACTTGATTATTGTCTCTTTCTCCTGACTAAGATATAAGTTCCATGAGGACAGGATCTCTGTCTGTCTTGCTCACTGCTATTTCTAGTGTATAGAGTGGCTCCTGCCAGTTAGTGGGCACCCAGTAAATATTTCTTGAATTGATAATACATATAAAGGCATATATAAAAATTTCATTGTGGCATTGTTCAGTGGTTAGCTCCGGTGTCCTTGTGATGTAGGACTAACCTGGAAACAGACAAGAATAAGACTTTCATTTTTTTTTTTTTTTTGAGACAGAGTCTCTCTCTGTCACCCAGGCTGGAGTGCAGTGGCCAGATCTCGGCTCACTGCAAGCTCCGCCTTCCAGGTTTATGCCATTCTCCTGCCTCAGCCTCCCGAGTAGCTGGGACTACAGGGGCCCGCCACCTCGCCCGGCTAGTTTTTTGTATTTTTTAGTAGAGACGGGGTTTCACCGTGTTAGCCAGGATGATCTCAATCTCCTGACCTTGTGATCCGCCTGTCTCGGCCTCCCAAAGTGCTGGGATTACAGGCTTGAGCCACTGTGCCAGGCCAAGACTTTCATTTTATGTTTTGTATCTTTCTGTGACATTTGAATATCTTACATATGTATGTTTGTAACCTTCACAATTTTAAAGTTTAAAATTATAAAAGAATAACAGTAAAGTACATTTAAAAAGGAACTAAGAGTAAATGTTACAAGAACTAGAGTGTACTAATTACAAGTTTTTCTTCTTATATTCAACGTTGGATTTCCTGGCAACTATGGTAAAAAAGGAAAAACCTATAAAATGATATAATTGTTATAGTTCCATTCTATAAAAAGTATATTTTTATATGTTGAGACACAAACTTTTTTAAAAAATCAAGGTTTTAAGAACTGATATGAAAGTTTTTTTGAATTTTTAAGGGAACTTTGATACCAACCTACATTTTTTAACTCACTATAGGATAAGTACTTCTCTTTGGTTTTGATACCGAAGTGCTCCTTTCTTTAAAAATCTTTCATAGTCCTGCATTTGTCAGAAATGACACTTGAAACTCTTGTTAACAAGTCAGTTCAGCCTACGTTTTCTGGATCGTCTGCTAAGTGCAAGGTACTTCGGTAGGTACTGTAATAGATAAATAGAATTTAGTCATTCCCTTCCAAAAACTAAAATCTAGTCAGAGACGCAGATACCTGGACAAGTAACTATTGTATATGAGAGAAAATAGAGATTCATAGTATAGTGAAGAAACAAAGAGGGAGCTGAAAACCCCTCTTTAGGGTTTTCATTAACCCCAAATTTAAAAACTACAAAATCCTTGTGGAAGAACCATGATCTGAGCTTAAAGACAAGCAGAGTGCCAACTTCATTATATGCCTCCTATTAGCCTACAGTAGTTTTCCATTGCCCGTGGCATGCAGTTTGTTGCTCAGACACTACAGTGTCACTCTCCAGTGGCTTTAGTTCTTAACTGTGAGAATTAGATGAATCTTGAAAGAAGGCCAGACACATTCCCTGTGTTTTATCTAAGAGGCACATCATAATCCACACAGGTTGCTGGGTAGGTACACAGTACATACCAGGAAGACTGCAAGTACTGAATTTATTCATTTCTTCATTCAGGAAATGTTAATTGAGTACTTGCTATGATCTTTATAATCTGCTACATACTGGAGATTTCTAAATGAATACAATATTGTCCCTACCCAAGGAACGCTCAAAGTGTAATGGGAAAAACAGATAAATTGGCAATTAGATTGCCTCATTATAGATGAAATGAGGAGAAATGCACAAAATACTGTTTAGTATCAAGGTACCTAATCCACCTAGCAGTATCAAAATTTAACTTTTGAGTTGAGTTTAAGAAAGCATCAGTTGGCTGAGCATGGTGGCTTACACCTGCAATACCAGCACTTTGGGGAGCCTAGGCGGGCACATCACCTGAGACCAAGAGATCGATACCAGCCTGGCCAACATGGTGAAACCCCATCTCTACTAAAAATACAAAAATTAGGCAGGTGTCGTGGCACACGCCTGTAATCCCAGTTACTCGGGAGGCTGTGGCAGGAGAATTGCTTAAACCTGGGAGGCAGAGGTTCCAGTGAGCCAAGATCACGCGACTGCACTCCAGCCTGGGTGACAGAGCGATGCTCCATCTCAAAAAAAGAAAAAAAGCATCAGTCAAGCAGTTGGAGGCATGAGGGGAGGGTATACTAGGCAGAATAAAGGTGTGGAGGAGGGAAAGAGCTTGCTACTGTCAGAATTAATGATTGTCTCTCTCTAAGGCAGCAACCCTAGTAATAGACTGACTCTATTACAAAGTAATTTGGTTATTTCTCTTACTATTTCCCCTGTTGTATCTGTTGAGGGGATGTTATCATGAGCACAGGGATTAGTCCTATGCTTTTAATCAGTTTAGTAGTTTCTTTGTGTCTCATTTTATTCATTTGTAATTTTTTTTAAAGACTGTAAAACTTCTACAGTTTCTTTAGATCATTAAGTTATATGACTCTCTTTCATGGGAGTCAGTTAACAATACATGAGAAAAATATTTGTTCTAGGATAATGTATGACCTAACAGTCTTTTGTTAGACTTAGAGATATCAATATGCTTTCTATGTTTCAGGCATATTTTATATTCCTGGAATTACAATATATTTTAGGGCCCCATACCATGTGCTCTCAGTAGGACAATCATAAATCAGTTATCATATTCTAGTGTTCTTTTATAGGAAATGTAAACCTATGTCATTACATTGTTAGTACAAGTGACGGTGAAGTATTTAAAAAATCTCTGTCAGCCAACAATAATCATACGTCAAATAAGCCTTATGATATGTAATATCACATTGTCGAGTGAATTGTGGTCAAGGCAGTAGAATGGAGTCGCTGAGAGGACAGTGGAGCAAGCTGTCTGAGTTTCAATCCCAGCTCTGTTACTCACTAGTTGTGTCATCTTGGACAATTTACTTAACCTCTCCATGCTTTAGCTGCTTTGTCTATAAAATTGAGATGGTACAAATACTTTTGGGAGTCATTTAATTCTCAAAGGATGAAATGAGTTGATATATGTAAAAACATTTAGAACTGTGCCTGACACATGATAGGCATTACTGGGGTTAGTAACGATGCTGGTGCTGATGATGCCAATGATACAGATGATGCAGCAAATTACATATTAAATAACAACATATTAAGCCATTATATATTCAGTTTTTCTTATTCTTAAATCTTAAGGCAATGCTTTGATCAGAAGAATAATTGAATAATTATTAGATCTACTTTTAGAAAAGAAGATATTTTATAGAAAGTTTTTAAAATAAAAAGAAGAAAATAAAATTAACTTGTAATCCAAACACCCCAGGTTACATTCCAACATATCAGTTTAGATTCTCTTCATATGCAAATCCCCCCTCCAAATTGGATTGTACTGAGAAGCTGTTTTATCACTTGCTTTCTCCTCTGTTTAAAGTACATGTTTTTAGCCAGTGTGGTGGCTCATGTCTATAATCTAGCACTTTGGAGGCCAAGGCAGGAGGATTGCTTAAGCCCAGGAGGTCAAGGCTGTGGTGAACTGTGATTGTGCCATCGCACTCCAGCCTAAGTGACAGAGCAAGACCCTGTTTCCAAAAAAAAAAAAAACAAAACCTACGTTCTTTATAATTGCATAGTTGTCCTTTATACTGTTATAACAAATTCTGTTTAACAGATTTACTATTGTTGGGAATTTAGCTGGTTTCCATTTTTTTGCTATCATAATTAGTGAAGTAACATTCATCATTGTAAATATATATTTCAATATCTCTGTAACGGTTTCCTTAAGATAAATTTCCAGGAGTAGTATTGCTGGAACAAATACTTTGAAGAATTTGTTTGTCCAAAATTGACTTCTAGGCTTGGCATGGTGGCTCATGCCTGTAATCCCAGCTACATGGGAGGCTGAGACAGGAGGATTGCTTGAAGCTGGGAGTTCGAGACCAGCCTGGACAACAAAGTGAGACTCCTGTCTCTACAAAAAGATAGAAAAATAAGCGGGGCATGGTGGCATACACCTGTAATACTAGCTACTCAGGACACTGAGGCAGGAGGATCACTGGAGTCCAGAAATTCAAGGCTACACTGAGCTGTGATTATGCCACTCCACTCCAGCCTGGGAGACAGATAAACTCCTTCTCAAAAATAAGTAAATAAAATTGCCTTTCAGAAAGCTTGCACCAGCTTACACAGTATCAGTATGAGTGTGCTATATTCCTTGTACCTTCACCAATGCTAGATTTTGTATTTTAAAATTACCTTTTCTAATTTGACAGATGGACATGATATTTCATTTTAACTTGTATGCTAGGACATTTTTTTTTAAAACCCTATAGAGTCACTTTGTTTTTACACATTACTAATGAAATACTTCAGCACGGTCAACTAGCCTCAGAATTCACTTTAGGATAAGCTTTCAATGCCAACTTTCATCTCGCCATACCTGCAAACAGATTCATAATCATCTCTTTAATAGCAGAGCACACATCTTCTGAAATGATATTAAAACCCATCCTTTTTTAAAAAAAAAAGAGCAGAACTTGCTTGTGGTGTGAATTTTCTTCTCTTGTGTCTTGGTAGTATTTAGCCAAACCACCATTGAAATCAGAGGCTGTTTCTTACTCAGTTTTTTATTCCTTACATGGGCATTCTAATATTTTGAAAGGATGGATGGTGGGTGGATGGGTAGACAGGTGTACAAAGGAATGAACAAACAGGCATTTGGAACTTACCTGAAAAGTTACTTGTTGCATGGGAAAGCAACACATTATGATCCAAGTTAGAAGAAGCAGTTTCTAATTCTATCGTGGTTCTACCATTCACTTTTTTAATGACCTTGTCAATATTAGTCTCCCTGTGGCTCAGTTTCCAGTGTCTTCAATATTAAATGCTCTTTCTAAGCCTTCATATTGCCATTGCCTCACTTCATTCCTAAACTATTGTAAATTCTTCCATACTCCCAACCCTGCCTTCAGTCTGTGCATTGTACTACCGTCTGATTGACCATCCTGCAGGACCATATTCATTGTCATTCCTCTGTTTGATCGATTTTTGGCTGTTCTCCGTGGTCAATAGGATAAGTCCAGTCCCCTTAGTTTTTCAATTTCCCACCTCCCAGCCTTTGTTTATAGCATTCTGTTATCCAACAATTAACTGGCTTCTTTCTTTCCTCTTACTCAAATCCCACCCTTACTTAAAAATTGGACTTCATTCTCTCCTATTCATGAAGCCTCCTCTTCCACTCCATCTCCAGTGATCCTTGTTTTCCCCCGACTCTGTGACACTTACTAACTCTACAGGGGTTTTCAGTGTGGGTCTAAGGAAGCCTGGGGGTTTGAAGCTGTGCTTCAGCCCTACTAAGTGAGCATGGGGAAGACCAAGAGCTCCACTACCTCCCCATCCAACCTCCAGGCTGCTTTTTTAATTATATATGTTGATATTTTATTTAGTGTTTCCTTTGAATTTTTTCTTCTTTGGCCATATCATTTACGGACTGTATTGTTTCTTTTTAATTTTTTTTTTCAGATATGTGTATCTGTTTTTCTTAATTAGGTTTTGTTACTTAAGGATCTTGAACTTTTTTGTCTCTCACTTGCTACCTTGCAGAAGAAATATTTGTTGTTAACTTTATGGATTAATATTTGTTCTGCCTTGTTCACTGGATGTTGTGAGACTGAAATGAGAAAAAGATGCTTTGAAAATTACTGTCACAGCTGGGTGTCATGGCACACACCTGTAATCCCAGCAGTCTGGGAGGCCAAAGTAGGAGGATTGCCTGAGCCTAGGAGTTAGAGACCAGCCTGGGCAACATGGGAAGACCCTATCTCTTTAAAAAAATAAACGCTGGGTTTGGTGGCATGCACATACTTAGGAGGCTGAGATTGCTTGGGCCCAGGAAGGGATTGCACCACTTTACTCCAGCCTGGGCAACAGAGCAAGACCCTATCTCCAAAAATAAAAATAAAAAATGTCAAATTAAGTAAATGTTATTCCCTTTAGAATAGTATTTTGGAGTGAGAACTTGTTGGAAGCTAAAACTTGACCACATTTTAATGTATTTTATTCAAATGGTTTAGAAGCACCAAAAATTAATGTTATTGTCTGTTCACACAGACTAGCAGAAATACAAACCTATAAAGACACAAATTTGTATTACATGAGAAGTACAGTTATAGAAGTTTGTCCAAGTATATCTGTGGAACAAAGAAGGCACATATAAGCTGTTTGCAGGTGAGCCAGAGAGTGTTTTCCTTTTAAAGGGTAGCTTGCCAGATCAAAGTTGCAAGATGGGCAAGGCAGAGAAGTAGGCAAACAGAGTAGAATATAAAAGGCTCCAAGACATAGAACAAGATCTTGGGAACTATTATCCCATAGAACTAGCGCATAACACTGCTGAAATTGGAGATAAGCTGGACCTGAATAGTCCAGTATGGTGTCCACAAGCCACATGCAATTACTTAAATTAATCAAAATTTAAAATGCATTTATTTAGTCATACTAGCCACATATCAAGAAGATGTTAGACATATGTGGCTAGTGGCCACTTTATTAGATGTAGAACATTTCTGTTATCACAGGAAGTGCTGTTAGACAGGACTGGGGCAGACCGTAGAGGACTTAGTGAACTTGAGGAGTTGGGCTTTTATCTTGTAGGCAGTTACGAGCCTTCAAAGAGTCTTAAGCAGGGAAGTAACATGATCAGACTTGGATTTTTAGATTTCCAAACTTACAGTATCAGTTCTCAAGTATATAGCAGTTTTAGAATCAGTCAAACATTTCCATCTAGCACATAGCTTTTTCTGAAAAAGTATAATTACAAGGGAATTAGGTAGCCTGGACCCCGAATTAGAGTAGAGAATAAAATAGATATAGGATTTAAACATCTTTCAAGACTTCTAATTCCACTGGAGCATTCTCTTGGAAGCGATTGTTATTCTTTTGATAGTCTGAGGGAAAAAAAATGCTGCTTTACCTTTTTAGGGAGATTACTGGGTGATAAATGTTAGTGATAATGTTATGTGAAAAAATTTTCACAAACTATTACTCAAGATATTTATATCTTTATTTTGTTATAGGATTTACCATTATGTTTTGAAAGCTAAGGCTAATAACTGCCATGACTTGATAATAACTTGACTAAATCAAGATGTTAAATAGAATTGTCATACATTTATTAATCAAAGTAATTTAATTAGATTTACTAACAAAATAAAAATGTTGCTTTTAATAATTTGAATTAAATGTTCATGCACATTTACTAATTTGGGCCTTTTCTTACAGTTAACCCAGTATCTACTCCAGTTGCACTTCCCACACCAGCTCTTTCTCCAAGTTTGATGGCTGATCTTGAAGGTTTAAACTTGTCAACTTCCTCTTCAGTCATCAGTGTAAGTTATTTTTAAAATACACCAGCTCAGTTTTCTTACGTTGCCATTGTATCTTTTTTATTAAATGTAAATACTTGAAGTGGATTCTTAGTTTTGAACAGATTCTTCTCTAAGAACAAGCCCAATGTAGCTAAGACCTTTTAATTTTTTAAATAATTTACTCAAACCATTGTCTTCTCAGTTTTTTTCCCTTGTTGTCCACACTTAATTATCATCTGTATGTTTTTCTCTGGTATTGTTATATATCTGTAACATACAAAGGTTTTTCACCACATTGACACAGTACATAACACCTGAACTGTGCCACAAAAAGTTGTCTACATTAACAGACTTTCGTTTCCGTAATCATTTTATTCCTACCACGCTATTTTTTCATAGACTATTAAAAACTCATGACTGTTTTTATTTAAAAGTTCAAGATAACTTTTTTCTTTGTCTTATTTTTGTACATTTGTTTACATGTGTTGGTGTCTTTAAAATTATTCTGTAATGTTATTTATAGAATGTGATGTGAAGTGAGGCTAGAACCTACCTGTCACAAAATAATGCAAAAACCATCAACTTATCATGGTATTTGAAGCTGCCACAACTTTTTATTGTGTTAGCATATTATATCCACTAACCTTTCACTGTAAATCAAGCATGCTGCCTAAGATACGTAATCTGTTGATATGCTTGACCTCTTGTTAATTTGTTGTCAGAAATCTGACAGACTAAGAGACAGAATAGTAAGCTTTGATGGGCATAGGTAGCTTCAGTAGATCTGGTTCTCAGGGCTGGCAGGGTACTACAGGGTATGTAACTGATCATCTGAACTGCCTGGGAGCATAGAGCTGCTTCTGCCAAAAGTGGGAGAAAGAAGTGCCTAATTCTTGTGTGTTATTATGGAAAAAAATTCCTCCTTCAAAGCAAGTATGCTATCAGGGCTATGCAGTGAAATACTGAAAAAAGCTATCTGCATTTCCGTTCGACACTGGTCACCTCGCTTAGAAAGTACAGGTGAAAAGTTTTAAGCTACAATGTTCTCTTTAAGCATAGAATGAGATTATCTCTTAACCACTCAGAAATGAATAAGGATGGTATTTGCGATTTTAATTTGTCCTTGTTTCTAAAAGGAAAAGGCACATTAAAAGATATGAAGGGGGAAGCATTGAAAATAAGCAGTTAAGTCTTTCGTTTATTCAGGTAATAAGTATTTATTGAGCATTTGTGGTAGGCTCTAAAGAAAAAGTGTTAATCAAAAAATCAATAGTGAAGCAGTTAGTACCTTGAATGGAACAGGAGGTCCTTAAAACCTTGGTTGGCAGTAAGGTAGTGAATAAATAATAACTTAGGCTCTGATATCAGATGTCCAGGGTGCAAACCCCTGCTTTGCCACTTAATAGCTATGTGACTGTGGGCAAATTGGTACTCTTAAACCTCCTTTTCCTATGAGAATACTGTCTACCTCATAGGATTGTTATGAGATTAATGAAATAATATATGCAAAGCTCTTAGAACAGTGACTGACACATTGTCATTACTCAGTAAATGTTAACGAATATTCTCCAAAGTGATATATGTGATAATGGACCTGAGTGTAGACTCTTCTACTTTATTAACTATAAGAAGAAAGCAGTTGAGATTAGAAAAGCTTGTAGTAAATTTTCATTCATCACAAAGTAATTGACAGACTCACCCTTTTATACTAAGGAAAATGTTTATTGAGATGGTCTCTTCAAAGGAAAGAAAACCACTCCATCTAAAGTTGGGCAAAAAACGACCGCCAGTTGACACGGCTGAGTGAAGCAGGACCACAACACTCACTCCCCAAAAGCTAACAAAATGATCAAACAAGTAGTGCTAAAAAGAATGACAACCAGAAGTTCACCAGCAACAATAAAATAAGGACAGGAATAGAACTTTAAACAAAGAAAATGCTAGAACTCTGAAAAATGGAACCTGTAGAAATAAACTGAATATTTTGCTGCAGAATGGCATGGCTCCTAATAGCACATCCAGCCCTCAAAACAGTACTGAGAAAAGAAGATGAATCAACCAGAGTTTGATCTTCCTCATTATGTGTCTGAATTTGGAAAGAAGTGGACAGAAGACATCAGAAGAAAATAAGGAAAACCCCTCAAGAATTACAGCTCCCATATAATGCTGTGAGATCTCAATAAATATAGGAGCTTTTTTGGATCCTGAAATGAAGTTCGTAGATGATAGAGTACATCTATAATTTTAAAGTCAACATGTTGTCCTAGTTGAATAGAAAAAATAAAAGTAACATATAATAAACTAATATTTTCAATGATATGTAACTGTTTGACCATGACTACATTAGAAGTAGTTAAATGATGCTGGCACTCATATATAGAACTCATGAATGTGGGAACTATATGTGCAGATTTATATAGGTGTGTTGTTCAGCAACTCAAATGCTATGGGTTGCGGTATTGCCATCAGTGACATAGTTTTCCAAACACTGAACAGTTTTTCTGCACCAAAGTAGTTGCATTCCTGGAAAACTGAACCTGTTAAAATCTTGCCAAAGGGAAGAAAAACTTCGTATTTTATGTGAAATGTTCTAGGATCAAGTAATTTTAAGCACGTTTTCACCTCACGAATGTTTAACAAGACATTTGAATGTTAATCGTTTCATTTTCTCATAGTAGGAAACAGAGCTTTTGTGAGGGACATGGTACGTACAGTCTGTATCGTCAGGATCTGCCCTGTTCATTACCACGAACATCTAGCATTCCTGGCCTTCACTCCTTAAAGCTAGCAGCATCCTTTACTGTCCCTCCCTCCAGTCGTGTCCTAGCTGCAAACGTCAAAGCATTACGTAGCGGTGAGAAGCACAGGCTCTTGATTCAGACTACCTGTGTTCAAATCAGAGTTCTGCACTTTACAAATTAGAGACTTTGGGCAAGTCAGTTCCCCTTCCAGTGCCTCCATTGTTTTCATCTGTAAAATGATCATGCTACCTACCTCATAGGATTGTTGTTGGTATTAAATGATTAACAAACATGAAATGTTTATAACAGTAACTAATACGTACTAATAACTAAATATTTCCTGTTATCATTTTCATTACATGTATATCATTAGTGCAGCTTTATAAAGGAAATGAAGTGTGACCCAAGCAAACTGTGTTTTCTTCTTACTATTAAGGCTGTACACAGATATGCTGAAACATGAAAATTACTATGGATTCTACTTTAAAGAAAAAAGAGTGGGGATACTGCTGATTGTTGAAACCAAGGAAAGGGTGATTCAAAGTAATAGAATCAGTGGCTGTAAAAATTGTGGTCATGTGATTGAGTATAAATGATAAGAATAAGAAATGAAAACTAGAAGGTGAGGAATGGTGACAGGATGCATGGTAATTATTTTTTCAATGTAGGAAAACACTCAGTAATATCCAACATTGAAACCACTTTTGTTTTTGTTTTTAATGAAATGCAGACCTCTTAATGCTTTGTATATACTCAAAGAACATTTATCTGATGTTTTGGAGGGTTTTTTATTTTTTGGTTTTAATTCCATTTCTTTTTCTTCAAAGTAAGATTATAGTCCCATTCTAAGGGATAATTTGTCTGTTTCTCTGTATATCTGTCAGTGGGTACAGAGTGTCATGTTCACCATGGTTAACAGTTGCTTTAGATGGAATGGTTTCAGAATGACTTGTTGATTGTTTTGGTACTTTTCTGTAATGTTTAAATGTTTTATAATTTATAATAAATGATAACTTTTTAAAACAAATTATTACTATAAAAATGAACAAAAGGACAAAAACCAGAAAAATTAATTTATGATATAACAAATCAGAATAGTGCTTACTCCTAGGAGAATTAGTGCTTATAAGGAAAAACAAGATAATGTTCTGTCTTTTGATCTGGGAGCTGTTACATGGGTGTATTCAGCTTATGAAAAAAATCACTGAGCTTTGCACTTAAGATATGTGTACTTTATGTATATTGTACTTCAATAAAACATTTTTAAAAGTGGACAAATGATATAAACACGTTATTCATAGAGGAGGAAATATAGATGATAATATGTGAAAAAGGTTCAGTGGTAGTAATGAATAAATGTAGATTTAAAGAACCATCTTGCCTGTAACATTAGCAAAAATCACAAAAACCAACATCTGTTGTTGCTGAGGTATGCAATGAAGCAGGCATTATACACTGCTCCACTGGTAAAAGTATAAATTATTACATCATTCTGGATGGCAGTTGGGCCATCTGTATAAGAAGCCATCAAAATATGTATACCTTTTGACCAGGTAATCTCATGTCTAGATTCTTCTTCTAAGGAAATAATTAGAATTACAAAGATTTATGTGCATGGTTGTTTAAACCTAAATGTCTAGTGATAGTAGTGATGGTTACAAAAAGTATACAAAAACAATTTAAGGAATTTTGTACAATATTAAGATTTTATAACATATTTTAATAAGATAAAATATGGTATAATGTAAGGTGGAAAAAGGGATACAAAATGTTATGTATATTATCTCAATTTTGTAAAATTGTACAATTGTACTGTTTTCAAATACAGGGAAATTGAAAGAGTAGAAGAAACTGCATCATGATTTTAAGAGCTTTTATGAATGATGAGATTATGGATGTTTTATATTTAATTTTCTTTTACATATTTTTAAATATCTTCCATTTTCTCTTAATCAAGATGTAACACATCTATTACCCGAAAAGCAATACTTTTAAAATAGAAATGGAAAGCACATATATGAATGATGAGGATTCCTTTTTATTTGTTTGGGTGCTTTTCCTTTTCCTCTTCCTTTTCTCTTTCTTTGTCTTTTCTCTTCTTTTCTCTGGGTCTGGCTCTGTCGCTCAGGTTGGAGTATAGTGGTGCGATCTTGGCTCACTGCAATCTCTGCTTCCTGGATTCAAGCCATCCTTCTACCGCAGCCTCCCTAGTAGCTGGGACTACAACTGTCTGGCACCACACCCTGATTTTTATATTTTTGTTGCTAGATATGGCTAATTTGTTGACTAATTTTTAAATTTGTGTTGGTAGAGCTGGGGTTTTGCCATGTTGCCCAGGCTGGTCTCAAACTCCTGGGCTCAAGTGAACCACCACGCTCAGCCAGATTCCTTTTTATTGACCCATCTGCTATCTGTCTTTCTAGATCACCACTACTAATTAGTTGGGTGATATTGAGCAAATCATTTGGTTTTTTTTTTCAACTATGAAATGATAGCAAGACAGATTTCCATGTTTCCTTTTAACTCTGATATTCTATGTGTGTATGAACCTAAGATGGAATTTGGAATTAATGAAAATAATGTCACTGGGTTAATTTGAGTAAGTTTGTTAAAATAAAGAGGTGAAACATTTTTTAGTTTATATGATGACTTTCTAGTCCATCTATAATTTTTATTTATTCTAGTAAATGTTATTTGTTTTCCTTATGTATATGAGATTTTTTCAGTTAACAAAATATTTACAATGAAACCCAAAGAGCAATTGCTTTTTCACACCAAATATTTTTCTAATTAAAAAAGTCACTATTTGTTCCTATCCTTTGAATTATATATTCAGAACATAGAGATTTTTAAAAATAATGCCTGACAAACATTATTATCATTATAAGGAAAGGCTTTAGTTTTTTAAACTCTATAATAGATATTATCTATAAACACAGCATGTTTTAGTCTTGCCAGAGACTGGCCATTGGCCAACAGATAGCTCCATCGAGAGAACATTTTAGTTCCTGTTGTAGTATTTCAGTGAACAAACTAGTTAACTTGGTAAATTTTTTTTTACTGGATTATTATTAGGTCATGAGTTTAAATCAAGCCCTGCAAACACATAAACACCAGTCCTTAAAATGTATGCTTCTTGCAGGGATGAAAAAAGAATAGGGGAAAAAGACAATTTTGTGTGTAAGAATAAGTGTGAAATAAGAATAACTTGTTCACCTCTGGTATTAGAAACATTGAGTGAAACTTTGATCTGTTGTGCTTTAAATTACTTTGTATATTTGGGTCACAAAAATATAAAAGTGAATAAAACAGTTAAAGTTACCTATTTTAGTGTATGTTCTGCTTTAACTGGTAAACATCAACATGAAACCTTGACTCATCCTTTGCATTTTTTGTTCTTCTCAAACTAGTTGTGTAAGAAACTATATTTATTCACTTACTATTTAAGATTATGTTTTTATGGAAAAATCAGAGTCTGACCTTCCTAGGTTACAAGGTTCTCAAAGTGGCCGGGTGCGGTGGCTCACACCTGTAATCCCAAGACTTTGGGAGGCCAAGGTGGGCAGGTCACCTGAGGTCAGGAGTTAGAGACCAGCTTGGCTAACATGTTCTACTAAAAATACAAAAAATTTGCCTGGGGTGGTGGCACGCACCTGTAATCCCAGCTACTTGGGAGGCTGAGACAGGAGAATCGCTTAAACCCCGGAGGTGGAGGTTGCAGTGAGCCAAGATTGCACCATTGCACTCCAGCTTGAGCAATGAGAGTGAAACTCCGTCTTTAAAAAAAAAAAAAAAAAAAAAAAGACTCCCAAGGCAATCCCCAAATGCCATAATACCATAATGGAGGTATACTATCTATGATTCTTTAACATGTAATCACAAGTCAGAGGGTTTATGTGGAAATACACTTTTAGAGTTCCACCTTAAAATGCTAAGAACTCATTTAGAAAGACAGAGTGACATTTGTGAAATGCATTGAATCTGGAGCCCAAAGACCTGGTTTTCACCCTTGACTGAGCTGTGTTTATTATCATTGTGACTTTGAGCAATTCTTTGACTTGTATAAACTTACATTTTTTAATTTACGAAATGGAGATAATACTTATCCTAAACACTTTTTTTTTTAAATGAAAATCAAATGAAATAATGATCCTGAAAATGTTTGAATTCTATTCTGTGGCTGTAAACCCTGAGATCTAGTCCAATGGCCCTGGAACAAGTGGGATAGTGATTTGGCAACAGATAATAGATTCAGATTTGAGGATCTTGGCCTAGATATAGACTATAGGAGGAAGAATTCAGTCAAAATTGGGATTGACAGGGTAGAGAGGCTCCAAGGCCTTTATGTTCAGTAATAACATAAGATTGATGTCATTTATTCCATTTCTTTCCCTTCCTCCAGCCCTCAAATTGGATACTAGAACTATGCAGGAAAAGTGACTCAGTGAAACAAAAACATAAGGTCCTCAGGAAGCACCAGGATCTGCAGAATCGGGGACTGAAAAACCCTTATTGTACAGAAAGGATTATTGCTTAGTCTGCCCAGCAAAGTTGGCCATTTTTGTACTGGACATATCTAAATCAGGCAGAAGTTACTGCATGCCAATCCTGAAAGCTTGTTATGGGATTATAACTTTTTTTTTATTGCAAAGAATTCATACTAAAAGTAAATATCTCCTTGCTCTAAAATATTTGGGATTGATTTCATAATTTTTTTCTTCCTCAGAACTTAAAAGAGAAAAGAAAGTTAAATTTCTTGAATACCTTCAGTGTCTTACCGAGTTAAGGAAAAAACCACAAATAGTTATATTCCTAAAATCATGTAAAAGGAGCAGTGAGTGGTACATGTCATTCCTTAATAACAAACTTCTTTTGTTTCCTATATACCTCTTTAATACAACCAAGGATAGTGTTACAGTAATTCACATGTCCTATAAAATAATGAAGTAATACTATGAAAAATAGGCTCAGCAGGAATTTGCACATCTTGCATCCAAGTATGTCTCTTCTTGTGTCCTATTCTGTGCTGAAGAAAACATTAGCACACCATGAACCGAAGCCAGATTATCAGCGGGTTAAGCCATCTCTCATCTTGTTCTTTGTCTTCTCTTCTTTAAGACTAGGGAATTGGTTATTGAATAAGGCTCCCAAGTCTAGCAATAATAACTCAAGGGTACCCTGAATCAACATCTATGGCTTTTCCCTAAATCCTGATCTTAGGGCCATCCATTTGTATTTTGAAATGATCAAGCTATCCTTTACTCCAACTGAAAATTTACTTGCCTAATATTTCACCAGGTCTGCTCACAGGTGTATCAAAGAGAGACAGTACCTTTGGTGAAACCATTGTTTAGTTGGTTTTCACTTCATCCAGTTACCAACCAATCAAAGGTTTTTCCACTAATCATATTTTCATACCATTGATTGTATTAACCTAGCTTAAATCAAATCTAAAATATGTGTGCTTATTACAATTATTGAATGGTTGCATATGAGGGTTGTTAGGTTTTGTAAAAAAAACAGGAAGCTTATTTAAAAATTTTTTAAAGTGAAAAGTAGGCTTCTCTGAAAATTAGTTTTAACAGTGTGGTTGCAAAAAAAAAAAAAAAAAAAAAAAATGGAGGCATACCTAGTGGGTATTTCAGAGAGTAATTTGGCAATATTCACTCCAGTTGAATAATGTATTCTCCATGACTCACTAATCGATGTGGCTACACATGAAAACATGCAAGAATGTTCAATGACACATTGTAAGAGCAAAAAAAAGAAAGAAAGAAAGAAAATTGGAAACTACATCTATCACTAGAATATCTGATACATAAATTGTGGCATGCAAATACAATGGAATACTGTGCCAATTGTTAAAATTAATGAACTGGAAGTACCTGTTAGACAAATCTCAGAAACAATAGTAAGAAACGTTACAGGCTGGGCACAGTGGCTCACACTTGTAATCCCAGCACTTTGGGAGGCTGAGGCAGGCAGATTGCTTGAGCCCAGGACTTCCAGACCAGCCTGGTCAACATGGCAAAGCCCCATCTCTACAAAAAATACAAAAATTAGCAGGGCATGGTGGCACGCACCTGTGGTTCCAGCTACTTGGGAGGTTGAGGTGGGAGGATCACTTGAGCCTAGGAGGCTGAGGTTGTCAAGAGCCAGGATGGCACCACTGCACTCCAGCCTGGGTGACTGAGTGAGACCTGTCAAATAAATAAATAGGAACATTACAAAAGAATACATACAGTAGGAAGCTATTTGTAGAAAGTATAAAAGTATGTAGAATTATTTAATGGATTGATGCATACATATGTGGAAAATGTTTAAAACCCTACTTGTGGCCGGGTATGGTGGCTCACGCCTGTAATCCCAGCACTTTGGGAGGCCAAGGCGGGCAGATCACGAGGTCAGAAGATTGAGACCATTCTGGCTGACACGGTGAAGCCCTGTCTCTACTAAAAATACAAAAAATTAGCTGGGCGTGGTGGCAGGCGCCTATAATCCCAGCTACTTGGGAGGCTGAGTCAGGAGAATGGTGTGAACCCAGGAAGTGGAGCTTGCAGTGAGCCAAGATTGCACCACTACACTCCAGCCTGGGGGACAGAGCAAGACTCCGTCTCAAAAATATAAATAAACAATAAAACAAATAAAACCATACTTGCAACTGGCAAACACCAAATGCAAATTCTGGGTACCTCTAATGCTGGAAGCAAAGAGGAATGCAATCTGGGAGGGGTATACTTGGGATTGTCATTCAGATTTTTAAAGTTTTACTCATGATGCTCGAAGAGGGAGGGACGTTGGCTTTTTGTTTTTGTTTTAATTTGTTCTTTATACTTCTTTGCTTAAATTATTTTATGTATGGGTTGTTATAAATGTGAGCTACGTTAAATATAAACTAAAATCCAAAGTATAACTAAAATGAAACTATCAATAGTACACTTAATACTTGAGTCTGGAGTTTGTGCTTCCAAATTCCATTCCTTTTCTTCCATATCTTTTTGCTTTCCTTTATAATTATATGCTAAATCAATCTTTGTATGTGTATACCATATGTGGTAAACTCCTTAAAATTATTTAATTAATGAAATGCATTTATATGTCCTGTAAAATCATACTTGCTCCATGATAGGTCTTTTCCTTCCTAGATGGTGCAAACTTAGTCGATCCTTCATTCCATGCTTAGTTTTCTTAAATTCTCAATTAGAGTTCAAATTAATGAGGGTTCTATTTCAGTAAAATTCTTTTGTAAAAATGAATTAAGATTCCTGTTTCAAGGAATTACATAAGAAAATTGTAGTGAAATAGAAATATTTCAACCCTTTAGATTTTATTTCAAAAAGAATTTTAACTTATGTTAGCCATGTAGTTGATTATGGATGGTACCTTTTTAAAAAACAGAAGAATTGACAGTATTCTAATAAGAGTTTAAAGCAAGGTTTGCATTTGACAAACCCAGACACAGATGGTCTAACTTTCAGATGGTGGAATACTAGCTGTATTACTTATGGCTTGCATTTTGCAATGTATTCATGAATATAGCCAATAAAAATTTGCAACACCTAAGAGCTTTCATATCTGAAATCCGTAAGGCAGATAACAACACGTTTCCCTAATGTTTATGTTGTTCATAGATAGATATCAGTGAGATTCTCTAGATATTTGCATTCTGACATACATGCAGACTGAAAGGCTTTATTATAGCTTAATTTCATTTACTTAAAAGATAACTTTATTGAACACAGTATGACTAAATCACTATGCTAGGAATTACAGGTAACAGGTTAATAAAACATAGTCCCTTCCTAAAGGAGCTCACAGTTTAGTGAATGAAAAAAACTAGAAAACTTCGTTATAGGAGTACAGAGAAGAGAGCAAGTAATTCTGCAATGAGTGCCTATCAGTATGGACTTGGATAGCGATATTTGTGTTGGTTCCTGGAGAATGATTGAGTTTACCAACAGGGAAGAAGAGGAGATGTGTATTTCAGCCCAGGGCATGGCCAGATGAAAGAGAAAAGATAAAATGCATATTATAGTTTTGAGAAATTCTATAGCTAGATATAGCTAGTATACAAAATGTGTGTTTTGTTGGAGAGAGAAGTTGCTACTGATTGAAAGTCATATTGTGAAACAGTTTGAAAGGAGTTCTGAAGATTTTAGAGCAGGTCATTGATAGTGATCAGATCGTTGTTTTATAAAGTTGTGTGAAAGATTAATTGGATAGGAAGAGAACAAAGGGATAATTTGGTAACTTTTAGATGGATAACTGAGATTTCCACTGGAATGATTATCTGGATAGTGGTACCCAGTTAACCAAGATAGAAAATAAGGAGGAGGGAAGGACAATGACATTGAAATTTTGTTTAGAACATGTTACTCTGAGGTGCTTTTGGAACACCAAGTTGGAGACGTCCAGTAAGAAGGTAAAATCCATTCTGGATTTTAGTGAAAAATTAGGGCCAACTAATTAGAATACAAGCATTTGCACAGGTTATGGGTAATCGTTTAAGGTAGGGGAACAGAAGGGAAACCTTGTGGGTGAGAAGAGACAAATGAAGATGGAATCCTAGGGAACATCGTGCTTTAGGAGACAACAAAGAAAAAGGCCAAATAAAAGGAGTGAAAAAGGGAGGTGAGTCATAGAGCGTGTTGTCAGGAAACTCACAGGTTACTGAGGGTAACGGACAAATCATTAATGTAGTAAGTGCTGAACTACAGATAAATCCACCAAGTGCTCCTGGGTGACAAAGATCTCTTAGAGAAGATATACATATGTAACCTTGGAACTGAATCTTGAAGAATGAATTTGCCTAGGTGGCTGGAGTAGAAGAATGACATTCCTAGCAGAGAAATTAGTATACCTGAAGGGTTGGGGTATGAAAGAACTGGAGTATTGCTGAAACAGTAGTTCAATGTAGGGCTTAAGTGTAGCATGTGTAACCAGATCTGATATTGAGAAGTATGCTGGTGACACACTGTCATGGGAAAATTGTAGTAATGATTCCTTAACTTGTTTTCCAATCTTTTTGTGTCCGAGTACATGTAGAAAAGTGACAATACCTATAGTGCATTCTAGGGTACACAGAGAATGCTGAAGGAGGTTAGAGGCACCCAAGTCCAGGAGCTCCAGCTACCACAGGCCCCAGTTGGCCTTCGGGATTCATGTGGGGCGGTATCACAGCACACCTCTGACCCATTTGTGGCAAATTAGTGAGGGAGCTCTGACTTAGCTACCATAAAGATAACAGATTTGATCCTTATGGGTCACAAACCCTAAGTGGAATTTAATTTTGGACGGCACAGGAAGGCTCATTAAGAAAAGTGATCATTTCAAAATGCAAAAGTGGTACACTGAGAAATAGTAAGGAATTTCAAGAACAATCCATGAAGCAAGCAAACAAAAAGGCCTAATTTGTTGTTATATGTCACTTGGAGGTAGCCAAACTCAAGGTTAAAGGCACAGTCCTCCAGACTAAGTTGGCCCAAGATTTCTGACACCAACTGTAACTTTACGGGTTTCCCAAAACCACTTGCCAGTTCAGTAATTTTCTAGAACAACTCAGAGAACTCAGAAAAGCACTGTGCTTAGGATTACAGTTTTAACAAAATGATACAAATTAGAACCAGCCAAAGGAAGATACACCTAGGGCAGATTCTGGGAGGGTTCCAAATGTGAAACTTTTGGGTTACCCTACTGGCATGAAAATCTGACAGTATGCATGGAGTATTGCCAGCCAGGGAAGCTCACTGAACCTTGACATCCAGAGTTTTTATTGAGGCTTCATCATAAGGCCTTGATTGTTTGAACTGTTGCCACATGGTTGAACTCTAGCCACATAGTTGAACTCAGTCTCCAGCCCTCCCCTGTCTCTAGAGGTCTGATACTAAGTGGCTCAGCGCCCCAACCCTCTAATCACATGGTTGGTCTTTCTAGCTTGGCCAGCCTTATCCTGAGTTATCTCCTTAGCATAAGCTACCTGGGGGCCTGTCATGAGTCACCTCAGTGGCATAAATTATCAGGTGTGTTCCCAAAGGGCCCACCATGAATAACAAAGACACTTTTATCACTGGGGAAATTCCAAGGGTTTAGAGGTGGCCTCTCAAGAGCTAAGAGGAAGTCCTAAGCTCTCTTGAGGTTAGGTCAAATTCCTTTCTACACATATGCCAATTAAGTGTTTTATTCATCCAACATGTGTTTATTCAGACCAGAATATGAAGCCGTGGATATAGTGGTAAACAAGATGGGCAAGCTTCCTGCCCTGAGAAAGTTTATAGTTGACTGGGAAAATAAAGAAAAATTGCCTCAAAGTACGTAATTACAATATACCAAGCGCTTTGCTTTTTGTAACATAGTTTTGCCTGTTTGGAAGTATCTGTAGTTACAAGTTGTCTTTATTTGTCATTATTTCTCTGGTTATGAACGTAAACACTATTATTTGACATTTGCTAAACTCCACATTTCCACCTTTTTCCCTCTGTACCATTATAACTTAAAACCTAAAAGAGTTACTTTCAATATGTTACTTTCAACAGCTTAAGATTTAGATACCGGAACTACTTTTCTCCTTTAGCAAGAGGTAGAAGGATGATTTTCATCATCTGTACTCTATGCCGTTTGCTTTCCTCGAATTGGCATTAAGGACCATCACTTTGTCACTTGATGACGATGCCAGGGTGAAGCTAGCATGGAATGTCAGTAGCTAGCATGGAATTTCCTATGACCAGCAAAAAGATGACATTAAGTTTGGCAGCATGACCAAGAAGCCCTGTACTCATGCCCCCGAGCTCCCCATGGATTTATAGGCTGAAGGATAGGAAGAAGCAACCCCATTTGTAATCCACTTGAATTTGGGCACCCAGAGTGGTACAAAGAAAAGCCACAAAGCAAATGTAGCTTCTGCAGTTTTTATCATTTGTCCTGTTAGATTCCTTATCAAAAGAATATGGAAAATTGGCTAGCAAGTAGGCTTACAGATTTTTGCCATTGTCGAAAATTGGCAGCCAGTGGAGTTACAACTCTCCATGAGTTAGGGATAAGTCCCTGACCCAGTTTGTGTTGTAGGAACTCAATTGGGAAACAGAGAAGACTCTTCTCAGGCCTTTTTTTGGTGTGGAAGTCACTCTATTGGTTTTAAAACAATAATAAGAAAAAAAGAAACCATAATTCATGAAGAAGTATCTGATTCACTCCATCTGAAATCTACTAAAACAGTATTTGGAATTATTAGGGTAATTGTGCATATAATAATAACTATTGTGAGTGAAGCTAGTTGCATTATATTTAGGATTTCAGTTTCTCTTGACTAGTCTTATCTTAGATATATCCTCCCCAACCACCCCCCTACCAGTTCTCCTCCTCACTCTCTTTTAATTACCACTAGGGTATTTTAGTTTTGTTTTCCAATCTCTTATATCGGCAGAGTGCTACACTTTTTTTAAATTGGTCTGCAAGGAGAGATTGCTTTGAGGGACGTCTTTGTTGAATATGTCCATTTACTAAGTTATATGCCAGACGTTTCATGAATGTGTGATCTCATTCAAAAAATGATAATATATGATAAAGTTTTTCTAATATAGGAGAAGAACTATCTTAATTTTTTTTTGAGACAGAGTTTTGCTCTTGTTGCCCAGGCTGTTCAATGGCGCGATCTCAGCTCACCGCAACCTCCGCCTCCCAGGCTCAAGCAATTCTCCTGCCTCAGCCTCCTGAGTAACTGGGACTACAGGCATGAGCCACCACGCCCAGCTAATTTTGTATTTTTAGTAGAGATGGGGTTTCTTCATGCTGATCAGGCTGGTCTCAAACTCCCAACCTTAGGTGATCTGCCCGTCTCAGCCTCCCAAAGTGCTGGGATTACAGGTGTGAGCCACCACACCTGGCGAAGAACTAAGTTTAAATTTTTTTTTTTTAACACTTTATAAAGTTAAGGTATATTTGGGCCCCAGGCTAAGAGACAAGTCCAGCTAAGATCAAATTCCTTTGGGTTTAGAAGAGGGAGAAATTGTAAGTCAAAATTAAAAATAATTTTGTCATTTTAAATTTAGGAAAAATCCTTTATTTGTTCTGATGAAAATGTCAGTAGTCATGGAACTGTGGTAAAAATAATGAAAAAATCACTGGCCTGGGTCTGCTTAAATTGAAAACATTTTTAAATTAAAGTGTGACAGTATTTTGTGCTTCCATTGCCTAGCCACGTCCCATCTTATTCCTTTATTCAATTCTCCTCTGGGTATGAGGTTGCTTTAATTCTTAAATTAAACCTTAGGTATGTCATCCTGCTGCTTGATCTTTCTATTTCTGTGCTACTTCTGAGGGACTCATAACAGACCATTTTCATCTCTCCTTTTCCTAGATTACTAAAAGGAGCTACTTTTTAAAAAGAGATTGTTATTAATTTTTAGTTGGAGATTTTTTATTGCAAAATATTTTTTAATTGGCTTAAGCAAATATGTGCCAGTTTGTCCTAACTGGCAGGCGGTACTCATAATGTTAGTTGTTAGTATTACAGTAAAATTCCCCACGGTGACAAATCCACTGGATCAGATGCTAATTATAGTTATTAATGAACTAGCAATTATTTGTGGCAAAAAACCCAGGTTACCTAAAAAAAACAAAGGAAACATGCACACAAATCTGCAAGAGATTGAAGGATTAAAGAGGTTGTGGTAAAGAAAGCCTTGGGCCTTTCGTCGTCCCTTTCTCCTCCTTTGTGGTAAGTAGTTCCACTGGCTGTGAGTTCACTCATTTCAGAGCTCAGAGTTCACTGAACATCTATCCATTTTTCCTTACGATTATGATTTTTAGCTTTTATTATAATTAAATATACCACAGTAGGAAATAAGATGATTTTTAAAATATAGCTTATTTTAAAAATGTAGTTTGTTTTTAAAAGATTCATCTTTTCAGGCAGTTTTGTCATCTTCAGTGAAAAGGTATAAATAAATGAGTTTCTGAAATTCTGTCTTTTAAAAAACAGTTCATAGTCTGAAATTATGCATTTAAAAAAGCAGTTCATAGTCACACAAATTTGACTATCTGTGACTATGAATTGCTATATTTCAAATTTTGTTGCTACTGTTGAATTGTGGTACTGAAATGAAGAATATAGCTTTTAAGCTTTATGGTATCTTAGATTATGCATTGGTCAATCATATATCAAATATTACTTAATTACAGTTCAGCCAAGTTAACTTCTGTTACCACTGTTCCCCTTAAAAAGCATACCAAATTTTTTTCTGAACACAGGGCAGGGCATGGTATGGAAATTAATAATTCTTATTCTAACAGTATTAAATCTCTTAACATGAGAAACCTGACCTAAACATGGAAGATGTTATGATATTTACAACAACTTCATTTCTCTTTGAAGGAAGAGAAAATGAGTTTAGCTGTAGGATACATGTCCAGTGAACACTAAGAATTTATTACTACAGGCAGGAGAGTATGGAGTAAAAACAAGTACAATATATAACCCTAATATCAAAGAAAAGTAAAAACCACTTATCTTAGAATATATCAGACTTGGGCTGGGCGTAGTGGCTCACGCCTGTAATCCAAGCACTTTGGGAGGCTGAGGCAGGCGGATCACGAGGTCAGGAGTTCAAGAGCAGCCTGAACAACACGGTGAAACCCTGTCTCTACTAAAAATATAAAAATTAGCCGGGCATGGTGGCACGCTCCTGTAATCCCAGCTACTCAGGAGGCTGAGGCAGGAGAATTGCCTGAACGTGGGAGGCAGAGGTTGTAATGAGCGGAGATTGCGCCATTGCACTCCAGCCTGGGCGATGGAGTGAGACTCCACCTCAAACAAACAAACAAACAAAAATCAGACACATTGTTACTCAAATCATTCAGGGAATGTAATTATATATAGCTTTTATAAACCTATCAGTAAGGATTAGTTCCATAACTTGCAGCTGTTTTACGTTACTGAATTTATGACCTTTCCCATCCAAATGTTAATATGGAAGATCTGCTTTACACTTTTATACAAATAATAAATACTCCCCCCCAAAAAACAAAACAAAATTTCAGCAAATTCCAATTTAGAAGTCATATACCTTAGATTAAGAGAGATTTAAAAGCGATGCTAGACAAATATGTGCATCTTTCTTGAATTCTGATTCATCTCTAAAACGACATGCGTGAAATAGCCAAGGAAATGTGAATACTGTATTTCAGGTGAAATTAGAGGAATTTTTGTTTTATATCATTTTTAGATGTGATACTATTGTATGTTTTCTTTCAAAGTCTTCATCTGTTACATATACAAACCAAAGTATTTATTGATGAAATAATGTATGGAATTTACTTTTAAATAATTCAGAAGCTGAGTAAAAGATTAGATTAAACAAGATGGGCTAAGTGTTGGTAATTTTGAAATTTAGTGCTCGGTACCCAGTGGTTCATTATATTAGTGTCTCTGCTCCTGTATACATTTGAAAATTTTTCATAATGGGTTTTTAAATGCATAATTTCAGAAACTCATTCATTTACATATTTTCACTGAAGATTTGACATTCATGCTTCATAGAATATGTGACCTGACACAATATCTTATAAATATAAACTAGTACATCAAAATTTAAATTCTGTTCAGGCTGTCATCTATGAAATTAGGGAACAAGAATAGATTATTTCTGGAGTCCCTTCCAACTCTGAATTTCTAGAAATCTAAAGAAATTAAGTGGAGAGGCTGGGTGTGGTAGCTCACGCCTGTAATCCCAGCAGTTTGGGAGGCTGAGGTGGGCGGATCACGAGGTCAGGAGATCGAGACCATCCTGGCTAACACAGTGAAACCCCATCTCTACTAAAAATACAAAAAGTTAGCCGGGCATGGTGGCAGGCGCCTGTAGTCCCAGCTACTCGGGAGGCTGAAGCAGGAGAATGGTGTGAACCCAGGAGGTCGAGCTTACAGTGAGCCGAAATCATGCCACTGCACTCCAGCCTGGGCAACACAGCGAGGCCCCATCTCAAATTAAAAAAGAATAAATTAAGTGGAGAGACTTCAAGTAGCTTCAGTAAACATCATCAGCATAGGGGAAGGATTGCCTTGTCTTTTACATTAGAAATATAGATGTAATGATATTGGAACCTGAGTTTCTGGAAGATAGGACAGGACCTTTTTATATTCCAAGTGCTTAATACATAATAGGTGCTCCTCAAATGTGTTTTGAATGAATTAATCCTTCCTGTTTTCCAGAGTCATTAGTATAGAACCTATTAACACTGCTATCAGTTTAATCTATTGTTTTTTTTTAAATGTGTATTTTTATTTATTTTAAGTTCCAGGATTCATATACAAGATGTGCAGGTTTGTTACATAGGTAAACATGTGCCATGGTGGTTTGCTGCAGTATCAACCCATCACCTAGGTATTAAGCCCAGTATGCATTAGCTATTTATCTTGATATTCTCCCTCCTCCCATGCCCCCTGACAGACGCCAGTGTATGTTGTTCCCTTCCCCATGTCCATGTGTTCTCAATCTTCAGCTCCCACTTATAAGTGAGAACATGCAGTGTTTGGTTTTCTGTTCCTGTGTTAGTTTGCTGAGGATAATGGCTTCTAGCTCCAGCCATATCCCTGTCAAGGACATGATCTTGTTCCTTTTTATGACTGTGTAGTATTTCATGGAGTATATGTACCACATTTTCTTTATTCATCTATTATAGATGGGCATTTGGGTTGATTCCGTGTCTTTGCTATTGTGAACAGTGCTGCAATGAACATATGTGTGCACGGATCTTTATAACAGAATGATTTATATTCTTTTGAGTATATACCCAGTAATGGGATTGGTGGGTCAAATGGTATTTCTGCCTCTAGATTGTTGAAGAATCACCACATTGTCTTCCACAATAGTTGAACTAATTTGCATTTCCACCAACAGTGTAAAAGCATTCCTATTTCTCCATAGCTTTGCCAGCATCTGTTGTTTCTTGACTTTTTAATAATTGCTATTCTGCCTGGCATGAGATGGTGTTTCATTGTGGTTTGCTTTGCATTTCTCTAATCATTAGTGATGAGCTTTTTTTCGTGTTTGTTGGCCACATAAATGTCTTCTTTTGAGAAGTGTCTGTCCATGTCCTTTGCCCACTTTTTAATGGCATTGTTTTTTTCTTGTAAATTTGTTTAATTTTCTTTTAAATTCTGGATATTAGACCTTGTTCAGATGGATAGATTGCAAAAATCTTCTCCCACTCTGTAGGTTGCTTGTTCACTCTGACGATAGTTTCTTTTGCTGTGCAGAAGCTCTTTCATTTAATTAGATCCCATTTGTCAATTTTTGGTTTTGTTGTAGTTGCTTTTGACATTTTCATCATAAAATCTGTGCCTGTGCCTGTGTCCTAAATGGTATTGCCTAGATTTTCTTTTAGGGTGTTTACAGTTTTGGGTTTTACATTTCAGTTTTTTTTTTTCTTGAGATGGAGTCTCACTCTGTTGCCCAGGCTGGAGTGCAGTAGCGTGATCTCGGCTCACTGCAAGCTCCACCTCCTAAGTTCAAGTGATTCTCCTGCCTCAGCCTCCCAAGTATCTGGGATTATAGGTGTGCACCACTATACCTGGCTAATGTTTGTGTTTTTAGTAGAGGCGGGGTTTCACCATGTTGGCCAGGCTCTTCTTGAACTCCTGACCTCAGGTGATCCACCTGGCTCAACTTCCCAAAGTGCCGGGATTACAGGCATGGGCCACCATGCCCAACCACATTTAAGTTTTTATTCCATCTTGAGTTAATTTTTGTATAAGGTTTAAGGAAAGGGATCCAGTATTAATTTTCTGGATATTGCTAGCCAGTTCTCCCAGCACCTTTTATTAAATAGGGAATCCTTTCCCCATTGCTTGTTTTTGTCTGGTTTGTCAAAGATCAGATGGTTGTAGATGTGTGGTCTTATTTCTGAGTTCTCCATTTTATTCCATTGGTCTATGTGTCTGTTTTTGTACCAGTACCATGCTGTTTGGGTCACTGTAGCCTTGTAGTATAGTTTGAATGAAGTCAGCTAGAGTGATACCGCCAGCTTTGTTCTTTTTGCTTAGAATTGTCTTGGCTGTACAGGCTCTTTTTGGTTCCATATGAATTTTAAAGTAGTTTTTTCTAATTTTATGAAGAATTTCAATGGTAGTTTAATGGGAATAGCATTGAATCCATAAATTACTTTGGGCAGTATGGCCATTTTCATAATATTGATTCTTCCTATCTATGAGCATGGAATGTTTTTCCATTTGTTTGTGTCCTCTCTGATTTCCTTGAGCAGTGGTTTGTAGTTCTTCTTGAAGAGATCCTTCACTTCCCTTGTTAGCTATATTCCTAGGTGTTTTATTCTCTTTGTAGCAATTGTGAATGGGAGTTCATTCATGATTTGGCTCTCTGCTTTTCTGTTGTTGGTGTATAGGAATGCTTGTGATTCTTGCACATTGATTTTGTATACTGAGACTTTGCTAAAGTTGCTTACAGCTTAAGAAGCTTTTGAGCTGAGATGATGGGTTTTCTAGATATAAGATCATGTCATCTGCAAACAGAGGCAGTTTGACTTCTTCTTTTCCTATTTTAATACCCTTTATTTCTTTCTCTTGCCTGACTGACCTGGCGAGAACTTCCAATACTATGTTGAATAGGAGTGGTGAGAGAGAGAGCATCCTTGTCTGGTTTTCAAGGGGAATGCTTCCAGCTTTTGCCCATTCAGTATGATAATTGGCAGTGGGTTTGCCATAAATGACTTAATTATTTTGAGGTATGTTCTATCAATACCTAGTTTATTGAGAGTTTTTAACATGAAGGAATATTAAATTTTGTCGGAGGCCTTTTCTGCATCTATTGAGATAATCATGTGGTTTTTGTCTTTAGTTCTGTTTATGTGATGAATTATGTTTATTGATTTGCATATGTTGAACAAGCTTTGCATGCTGGGTATAAAGCTGACTTAATCATGGTGAGTAAGCTTTCTGACATGCTGCTGGATTTGGTTTGCCATTATTTTATTGAGGATTTTTGCATTGATGTTCATCAGGTATATTGGCCTGAAGTTTTCTTTTTTTGTTGTTATCTCTGACAGGTTTTGGTATCGGGATGATGCTGGCTTCTTAAAATGAGTTAGGGAGGAATCCCTCCTTTTCAATTGTTTGGAATAGTTTCAGAAGAAAGGGTATCAGCTCCTCTTTGTATTTCTGGTAGAATTCAACTATAAAACCATCTGGTCCTGGGCTTTTTTGGATTGGTAGGCTATTTCTTACTGCCTCAATTTCAGAACATTTTGGTCTATTCAGGGATTCAACTTCTTCCTGGTTCAGTCTTGGTAGGGTGTATGTGTCCAGGAATTTACCCATTTCTTCTAGATTTTCTAGTTTATTTACATAGAGGTGCTTATACTATTCTCTGATGCTTGTTTGTATTTCTGTGGGGTCACTGGTAATATCCCCTTTATCATTTTTTATTATATCTATTTGATTCTTTTCTTCTTCTTCTCCTTCTCCTTCACCTTCTTCTCCTTCTCCTTCTTCTCCTTCTTCTCCTTCATGGAGTTTTGCTCTTGTTGCCCAGGCTGGAGTGCAATGGTGCAATCTCGGTTCACCGCAACCTTTGCCTCCCAGGTTCAAGAGATTCTCCTGCCTCAGCCTCACGAGTAGCTGGGATTACAGGCATGTGCCATGCCTAGCTAATTTTGTATTTTTAATAGAGACAGGTTTCTCCATGTTGGTCAGGCTGGTCTCAAACTCCTGACCTCAGGTAGTCTGCCTGCCTCATCCTCCCAAAGTGCTGGGGTTACAGATGTGAGCCACTGCATCTGGCCTCTTTTCTTTTTTATTAATCTAGCTAGTAGTCTATCTGTTTTATGAATTTTTTTTTTTTTCCAAAAAACCAGCTCCTGGATTCATTGATTTTTTTTTTAAGGGTTTTTCATGTGTCTGTCTCCTTCAGTTCTGCTCTGATCTTGGTTATTTCTTGTCTTCTGCTAGGTTTGGGATTTGTTTGCTCTTGGTTCTCTAGTTCTTTTAGTTGTGATGTTAGGATGTCAATTTGAGAGCTTTCTAGCTTTTTCATGTGGTCATTTAGTGCTATAAATTTCCCTCCTAACACTGCTTTGGCTGCATCCCAGATATTCTGTTACATTGTCTCGTTGTTCTTACTGGTTTCAAATAACTTCTTGGTTTCCGCCTTAATTTCATTATTTACTCAGGAGTCATTCAGGAGCAGGTTCTTCAGTTTCCATGTAGTTGTGTGGTTTCAAATGAATTTCTTAACCTTGAGTTCTAATTTGATTGTGCTATGGTCTGAGAGACTGTTATGATTTCACTTATTTTGCGTTTGCTGAGGAGTGTTTTACTTCCAATTATGTGATTGATTTTAGAGTAAGTGCCATGTGGCACCGAGAAGAATGTATATTCTGTTGTTTTGGCGTGGAGAGTTCTGTAGGTATTTATCAGGTCCACTTGATCCAGAGCTGAGTTCAAGTTCTGAATATCTTTTTAAATTTTCTGTCTCGATGATCTGTCTAATATTGACAGTGGGGTGTTTAAGTCACCCACTATTACTGTGTGGGAGTCTTAAGTCTCTTTGTAGGTCTCTAAGAACTTATTTTATGAATCTGGGTGCTCCTGTATTGGGTATATATATATTTAGGATAGTTAGGTCTTCTTGTTGAATTGAGCCTTTTACCATTATGTAATGCCCTTCTTTGTCTTTTTTGATCTTTGTTGGTTTAAAGTCTGTTTTGTCAGAAAGTAGGGTTTCAACCCCTGCTTTTTTCTGTTTTCCATTTGTTTGGTAGATTTTCCTCCATCCCTTTATTTTGAGCCCGTGTGTGTCTTTGCACACAAGATGAGTCTCTTTACTATGACACACCAGTGGGTCTTGACTCCTTATTCCAGCTTGCCATTATGTGTCTTTTAATTGGGGCATTTAGCCCATTTACATTTAAGGTTAATATTATTATGTGTAAGTTTGATCCTGTCATCATGATGCTAGTTGGTCATTCTGCAGACTTGTTAATGTAGTTGCTTCATAGTGTTATTGGTCTGTGTACTTCAGTATGTTTTTGTAGTGGCTGGTAGCAGTTTTTTCCTTTCCATATTTAGTGCTTCCTTCAGGAGCTCTTGCAAGGCAGGTCTGGTGGTGACAAATTCCCTCAGCATTTGCTTGTCTAAAGAGGATTTTATTTCTACTTTGCTTATGAAGCTTAGTTTGGCCAGATATGAAATTCTGGGTTGGAAATTGTTTTCTTTAAGAATGTTGAATATTGGCCTCCAGTCTCTTCTGGCTTGTAGGGTTTCTGCTGAGAGGTCTGCTGTCAGTCTGATGGGCTTCCCTTTGTAGGTGATCTGGCCTTTCTGTCTGGCTGCCCTTACCACTTTTTCTTGCATTTCAACCTTGGTGAATCTGATGATTATGTGTCTTGGGGTCAATCTTCTCATGGAGTATCTTACTGGGGTTCTCTGGATTTTCTGAATTTGCATGTTGGCCTGTCTTGCTAGGCTGGGGAAGTTCTCCTGGATGATATCCTGAAGTGTGTTTTCCAACTTGGTTCCATTCTCCCCCATCTCTTTTAGATACCCCAATCATTCATAAGTTAGGTCTTTTTATATAATCCCATAATTCTTGGAGGTTTTGTGTGCTCCTTTTCGTTCATTTTTTTCTAATTTCGTCTGCCTGTCTTATTTCAGCAAGATAGCCTTCAAGCTCTGAAATTCTTTCCTCCACTTGACTATTGATACTTGTGGGTTGCATCGTGAAGTTCTCATGTTGTGTTTTTCAGCTCCTTCAGGTCATTTATATTCCTGTGTAAACTGGTTATTCTGGTTAACAGCTCCTGTAGTGTTTTATCGTGGTTCTTAGCTTCTTTGCATTGGGTTAGAACATGCTCCTTTAGCTCAGCGAAATTTGTTATTACCCACCTTCTAAAGCCTACTTCTGTCAGTTCATCCATCTCAGCCTCAGCCAGTTCTGTACCCTTGCTGGAGAGGTGTTGCAATAATTTGGAGGAGAAGAGGCACTCTGGCTTTTTGAGTTTTCAGCATTTTTCCATTGATTCTTTCTCATCTTTGTGACTTTACCTCCAGTCTTTGAGGCTGCTGGCCTTTGGATGGGGTTTTTGTGGGGACTTTTTTGTTGATGCTGTTGTTGCTTGCTGTTTGTTTTCTTTTAACAGTCGGGCCCCTCTTCCGTAGAGCTGCTGCGGTTTGCTGGGGCCCACTCCAGACCTTATTGTCCTGGGTCCCTCCTACACCTGGAGGTGTCACCAGTGGAGGCTACAGAACAGCAAAGATGGCTGCCTTCTCCTTCCTCTGGGAGCTTCATCCCAACAGGGCACCAACCTGATGCCAGCAGGAATGCTCCTGTGTGAGGTGTCTAGCGACCCCTGTTGGGAGGTCTCACCCAGTCAGGGAGCATGGGATCAGGGACCTGCTTAAGGAAGCACTCTGGCCACCCCTTAGTGCAGGGGTTGAGCTGTGCTGGGGGGAATCCCACTCATCCAGACTGCCAGGATTCCTCAGAGCTTGCGGGAGGAAGGACCAAGTCCACTGATCCGCAGAGACCAGGGCTGCCCCTCCCCAGAGTGGTTTTGTTCCAGGGAGATCAGAGTTCTATCCATAAACCCCTGGTTGGAGTTGCTGAAATTCCTGCAGGGAGACCTCGCTCAGTGAGGAGGAATGGGTCCATGTTCAGTTTAAAGAGGCAGTCTGGCCATGATCTGCCACAGCCACTGTGCTGTGCTGTGGAAAATTCCTCCTGGGTCGAAACCACCCAGTCTCCCTGGCACTGGCAGGGGAAAATGGCAGCCTGGAGCTGTAGTGATGGCTGCTGCCCCTTTCCCAGGAACTCGGTGGTCTTAGGCAGCAGGCAGCCTCACAGTGATGGCAGCTGCCCCCGTTCCTCTGCCAAAACTCAGTCATCTTAGGCAGCAGGCTGCTGTAGTGATGATGGCTGCCCCTCCTGAACTCAGGATCCTGTCTCAGGGAGTCTCCAGCCGAGGGGCCACTGAGAATCTGCACAGCTGTGTGCTTGGGACCCAAGGCCCTGGTGGCATGGGGTCACGAGGGGTTCTTCTGATGTGCGGGTTGCACAGGTCCATGGAAAACGCGTGGTTTCCTGGGCGGGATAGTACAGTCACTCACCACCTCCCTTGACTGGGGGTGGAAGCTCCCCTTCCCCCATATGGCTCCTGAGTGAGCTGTTGCTCCACCCTGCTTCTCCTCACTCTCCTGCTTCTCCTCACTCTCCTGCTTCTCCTCAGTCTCCTGCTTCTCCTCACTCCCCTGCTTCTCCTCACTCTCCTGCTTCTCCTCACTCTCTCCGTGGGTCGTGCCAACCGCCTACTCAGTCCCAGTGGGAGATACCTCAGTTGCGGGTGCGGGATTCACTCACCGTTTTCATTCTTCTTGGTGAAAGCCTCTGACCACAGCTGCTTCTAGTCAGCCATCTTGGCCCCTCCCCACTTGTTAATATGTTGGTTTATTACATTACTGAGAGAATTATTCCCATCAAGCCCATATCTAGAAAATGGTTGTACTACTTACACATTCCTTTTATTACTTAACATGTAATATTTAAGACAGTAAAATTGGGATTAAGTTATTGCTTTAAATTATTTGACTAAATGTAGCTTAATATTCCATTCTTTGTATTTCTTAAATACTCTCTCTAAAAGTACAGCATGGTAAGCTGAAAAATGAAAAATGTCATTTGGATTTTATTTTTCTGTCAATAGAGCAGATCTCCTAAAAATTTAAAGCACATCTTTCTAAGGTAACATTTACCTCCTCACATCTTTAGCAGCTATCAGACATGACATGGGACATATTCATTGACCCTAAAAATTTTCATCAGAATCATGCACTGAAAGGGGGCAGCCCCAGCCAGACAAGAGGCTCATTTCAATTTTAACGGCTGTAATTAAAGGTTAATTCACTGAGTCAGGATTAACGAGGAAAGTACAAATGATAGGCAAGCAGCTGCCTTTATAATACAAGATCAGAACAATGCAATTACAATAAGAATTAGAAAAAATCAACTTCCAGAAAGGGTCTTTTAATGAACGAATTAAATTGTGATCTCTAAACATAAGCGTATAAGATAATGCTTCTTAAGGAATCATATAAATTGATACTATATATCTAAGCATATTATGTTAAATGCAGAAACAACAGTTAACACTAAAAACTTTCATTATTAGTAAGTTGCCCAAAAATGTACTTGTATATATCGATACATGATCTTTTTAAATGGCAGAAATTTTTCCCTACTTCATGCTCCTTTTTTTTCTTTTAATGTCCACTTTGTTTACCTGAATCGTAATTGATCT